>NC_090328.1:27119943-28472801 GCF_035084215.1 Heptranchias perlo | reverse complement strand
ACCCCCACTGGCTATACCGCTGCCTAGGACAAGGGCTGCAGTTGCATGGTAAGACCATCATTTCCAAGTTTCTTTCTAAGTCACACACCATCCTGACTGGAACATACATCACTGGACCAAAATTCTGGAACTCCCTACTTGACACATCATGAGAGCGCCTTCATCACATGGACTGCAACGGTTCAAGAAGACCCACCATCACCTTTTCAGGGCATCTAAGGATCAGCAATAAATGCCGGCTTTGCCAGCAATGCCCACACCTTGAGAATCAATAATATATATAGTATGTAGTGATGAATTGTGCTCAGGAAACCTTAGTGCATCAAATTCTGCACAGGAAATTTTGCTGATGATAAATGTTACTAATATAGTTATGACTAAAATAAAGAAGCCAATCAATCATTTTTTTAAACCATGAAGTTATACTGCAAGAGTATCATCCCAGCAGGAGCAGGTGAAATCCCCTGGCTTTCAAAACTTTGGGTGGTAACTAACTGCATTTTCTAAAGCTATCTGCTCTTCTGTAGAATTAAAAGGAACTGGTAGTAATGTTTACATCTTAGGCGGACTCATAATTAGGATAACGTTGTACTTTTAAAGGCTTTGTCAGTTCAATCCAAACTATACCTTGGACGGTTCTTTTTATTTTTGTTCTTTGCAGTCATACAAGTTATAATTTCCGTTCCTTCACACGACTTTTTTTTAAACTATTATCTGTACAAACTGCTGTGCGCGCTCCCAAACTGACTCGGGACATGGGCGATGACCTTATTTGAAATGCTAACTGATATTCTTTGCAAATTGTATTTGAGAATTGTAATATCGCAATTCCTCAAATCCTTAAAGACTTTCATTTACTAAATGGGTGATCTGGGCTTGCTTCACTGAAATGGGCTGTACTTCAAAATCTGCAGGTGATAACAGCCCTCTCTCATCAATATTTGTATGAATGGTGAGAACTCTTACACCGAATTTTAACTAAGACATCAAATAGTTTCACCTTAAATTGTATTTGAATAAAGCGGCACTCTGCCATTTTTTTTTTTTGGGGGGGGGAGGTCTTCATTTTATCGACACCTGACTACAGTAATATTTCCTCCAAGAAAATTCTATGTCAATTACTATGGTCACTCAAAACCGGGTACCTAAGCAAGAGAAGACCCCTTTCAGTGTGATTCCTGAGACGAGAGGTAACTGCTCTCCTATTGAAGTGGAAGCTTTGAAACAGACTCACTCTGCCGTCTGTACCTGATTGTGTTATAAATGTTACAGAAGAGAGGCATGGAAAAGGACAATGAGCTGGTGATACCCACTAAAATGTAATTACTTAAGCACTGTCGTACTAAAACGAAAGTTTCATGTAAGGTGAAACAAAATATGATAGTAAAGTAAAAGGGGCTGACCCTCCAATCTCACATTCGCAAATGTTAGGTTTCCACTTTAGTCTTTGTTGGGTCCTTTTGGGAAAAGGTCATAATTTAGAATTTTTGCAGTTGATAAATGATCTTTGTGTTTGTGTTCACACGCACCGATTGATTTGTTATAGTGAAAATGTTGTTACCATAATAACATGTAGTGCCGTTAGCTATTAGATAAACAGAAGACTAGCTGTTATCCAGCTGAGAGGCAAACTGAAACAGATAGCACCTCTTTATGGGCAATAAAATGTCAAAGAGATGCCTTATGTTGGGAGGTAATCAATTTCACCCGGTCTTGACACATCAGCTGTTCATATTTTTCCCTTCACCCAACCTTTTGAAGCTGCATGACTCACTTTAACAGCGAAGGAGGCTCTCGATGTATATGACCTGTGTTGAAACTAGTGTTTAGCTCCCTGATAAATCTGCAGTAGTAGAGGGTTGTCAGGGCAATTTTCCCGCCATTCCCAGCCTGGATAAGACTGCTGTTTCCGGGCATTGCCTATGCATTATGCAGCAGGGCTGTTTTAAACTGACAGCCCCTCAGCCAACATCCACTTGAAAAGCAATGGCGCTAATCAAAGTAGACATATTTGAATGTCCAGACACACACACAGAGAAATTTACTAATCAAAAAGTGTATTTCCTAGGGCTGTCTCCAGAGAAATCCGCGGGAAGAAATTGGAATAATTTATTAGCTTACAAGTTTTCGTTGACAGTTAGCCCAAGGCTATTTATCTCTGTAATAGAGAACGTCTCCAATGTGGCAAAATTGACCAAATCAAACAGCTTTGATCAGAAAATGAATCTGGCAAGCCTGTCTGTCTGTGTGTCCCTGGAGGATGGCGGGAAACAAACAAAAAGATTTAACAAGTGGTCAATATGAGAGAACGAATTTGCAGCCCTGGAAGCCAAGCAACTGTGGAACATCCTCACAAATAGGAATGATCTTTGAAAACCAAAAGATGAATTCACTCTCCGATTATTCCCATCGGCGTTCAGACCTAGTTTCTCAGTACTGGTCAGTGTTACACGAATAGTTGGAAGCCCTTCCAAAATATTTAATGTTACCTAAACATCGATGCTTTTGACTAATATGTAATTTGCAATGGATAACTAGCACAGTCCTTATTAATTTATCGTCCTCTGATAAAAAAAAATCATCCTCCACTGGCTTCTGATGGGCTCACCTCACGTAACCTGTTTTAAACTCCATTTGGAACTGTGCCTACAATCACCTTTGCAAAATCTCTCAAGTAACCGCGCACAGTCTAATTAGTATGCATTATCAATTAACAAGCTTAATAGCCGGCAGATTGATTAGATCCTCTGTTGTAGGGACAGAGCTCATGCGAGACAGAGAATGAAAAATCGTCACACGCACATAACTGCAGGGTTTTGCTGTTTTCTAAGCAACCCCCAATCCAGCGCCAAATTCCACTATTCCTGTAATTAATGGCTACACAGGCTGTGAATGGAGAACAAACGAGATCTCTTTTAATTCTTAAATAAAACTCTGCCATGTAATGAGACGGACCGCTATGGCTAGTTTGCCACTAATTGTGGTTTCCATTATTACAACAATGCCTAGTGTTGCCATAGCTTAAAGACACGACAGAGCAGTCAGTCAATCAGTGGGAAGCAGTTAGCAGTGCCTTGAATATGTGATACCCATCAACAAGAGAAAGAATGTTAAAGAAAGAGGCGCTAGGAGCGGTGAGGTAGACACACGGGGTATGGCCCAAAACTGGAAAGTCAGCAACATCTGCAAAACAGAAATCAGATACACAAAACAAAATTGGCACAAAAGTGAGCAGGTGCATAAGGCTGGCTTGGAAAACTGCTCATCCGAAATGTTGCAGGAAGAATACAGTTTTTTAAAAATGTTCTACGATAACAGTATAAAACACACAAAAAAAGATTTGCAGCATCCACTTTTATTCCAAGCCCGCTGACTAAAGGTGTCCAGATGAAATCTAGCGTTTACAAAATATGATTAAAACCGATTTGTCAGGGCATTATAAGGCTGCGGACAAATACTGCACAGGTGAAGGTTTCACTGGACCATGATCCTCTAGGTTCACGTATCCATACTTATGCTGACGGGTGCTTATATTTGGGGGGTTAGACTAAACAAATTAAATACTTGCATCTGTTGAAATAATTTGTTATGCAGCTCAGTTCATCGTGATTAACCAGCCAGACACATACAACAATAGTAAATAAATATAAGTAAAAACAAAACCTGTATACAGCTAATGCTGCCAAGTTGGAATGCCATTACGTTATTAAATGTGCATACTACTGTCTTGATACAGATTCATGCTGAACAATAAAGACACTACTTCAGAATATCACTGAATATTTTGAATTCTTCTTGAAGAATATAGGGTATGGTCAAAATGTAAACCATTTTGTACGTCTTTGTATTGACTTCATGCACAAATCCTAATCTTAGCCCCTACATGTTATTTTCCACACTTAGCTCTTCTATTCGAAAATTGCAATAATACACTTGTTTTATATGCAGAAAAAGAAAAAAAACTGCAGGCTCTGTTTAAGATTCATTTAATGCAATACTCTCCTCTGTGCTGCTCTGTGGCCTAGTTTGCAGTCAGTTCATTCAGCACTGATGTATATTTCATTGTCCAAGGCTTAATTTTGATTTATTGTCCATCCATAAATTAGAAAAATATGCTTTGGAATTCCATACCGCGGAAAAGCTGTGCCTGTTGTCAGGGGAATGGGTGATATTTAAGATGTCAGAAATACATATTGGATTAGTGTGCTTTGTTTCCCCACAACAGCAGGTGTTTAATCATATCTGATGGCTGGAGTTAAATGCATTAGGACAGCACGAGCTAAAGAGCAGGGATTTTTTTTGTAAATCTTTCACAAGTCTGGATAATAATTACAAATAACTAGTAACTTACTCTTAAGAAAATGTTTTTTTAATCTATTTTTACATTGCTTTAAATATTATGCAAATCATTACATTGTAGATCGTTTATCAGCCGCTAGTTTTTGCTGTTTCTTTAAGTCCTGGAATTTGCAGATGGGGGCCGAAGAGAAGATGTTCAGGAGCGCAAACATTTCAAGGTCAACCGGTGAACTGTAACAAGCCGGTGAGATTCATGGCGAAAATTGTGCATTTTGACACAACAACGCTTTGATTAAAAGGGAAACTAATAGGTTTAAACAGGCGCTATGAGGATGTAGCCAGACTTTGTTAGCTTTTCGCAAATTACTTAACAGACCGCGGATGGAACTGAAATTGTGTTATACCTGATAAAGAAAACATACTGTATGCTGATGCACAAAATCTCCTATAAAATGCATGACCTGGTATGATGCAGTCATTTATATAAAACAGTAGGATTAACAGAACAATCAGAAGTTAAGATTCATACTAGCTTATTAATTTATATAAGTACAGTAGTTGCTGAGTATATGTAAATAGGGAGAGAGCATGATTACTGCCTTCAGAACAGATGTCTGGTATTCACAAAACAGTAAACACATTACTCAAATGTTATTTGAACTGATGTTTTATTTAAACACTGATTTCAGAATTCATATATTGCTGTTAAGTATTGCAAGGCATTATGGAATAATAATAAGGGAGTACATTATTGGAAAGTAACGCCTTTCAGGGATAGATTTAGGAGTCCATCATTCTGGAATAGTGCATACATTCTCATTCATTGCTGCCTAATAACTATTGTAACTTTTTAAACGTCCATGCACTTAATTTAAGATGGATGTGCCTATTCATAACACCTACAGTCTTCGTTTCGATTATCTATATTACAGGATCTTCAAAAGTGCACATTGTTTATCTGATCCAGAATTCAAATTATGGCAAATACTGTATTTTAACTGTATTAAAAAAATTAAACAATAAACCAGGAGTGTGCCACTTGCCAATATGATTATGTACAAATGTAAATACTGAAAGGAAAGCTGCCTATGTACTAGGGAAGAGTAGGTTTGTGTGGGACATGAAACATATTTTTGTACAATTGAACTAATTTTATCTGTAGCTATAGTAATCACGTAACATACATAGATTTAAATGTTATATTTCAGAATGTCACTTTTTATAATTCACTAATACTAGATGTACAATCCAACAGCAAAACGTTAATATAATTGAAAAAGAATTATATGAAACCATATTAACACAATTCTCAAAGTTGTATACCCAGTATCTTTGAATATTCAATTCAAGCGGAATCGCCGCGTTCGGGGATTTGTCTTACAATATTTTGGAGTATTTACTTATAATAAAAAAACATTATTAATGATGCTAGTGTTATTACCTCGTGTCTTTATGTGTTTCTGTTTTACTGTTAGTTTCTTACTACGCATGTGTGCGTGTTTTTGAAATGTTTAACTTTGTGTTTTGGCATATTACATCTGTATAAATCCGTATATTTACATCCATATCTTTCTATGTATCTGACCCCCCCCCCCTCTCTCTCTCTTTATATGTCTGTCCAGCTTTTGGTCGCCTCTGATTTCTTTCCAATACGAGAGGGCTGCTATTTCTTTCTCTTCAGCATTACTCAGCTCAATGACACAAAGCAAATTGCATTTAATAAATTAGCTTAATGGATTCCGCAATTGGCTTGTGAGCGCAGTGCTTCCTCTGGTTAAGCAAAACATTTATATTCTATTCCTTCTCTTTGCTTGTAGGATTTAAATCCCTGCCATGTGGCTGGAAAACTGTTAGTTTGGGTATTTTATTTGGCCGCCCGGGGCTGTTTTGGCTGCTAATCGCTGCTAATCCTTCAGCCGCTTGTTTATCCGATGCCCGAGGCCAGAAACCGCGGGGGTTTGATAAATTGTTGCACGACATGTTTAATTTCCCTTTCTCACAAGATTTGCTAAAAACACTAATGAAATATTAATTCCTTAAGTAAGTGGAAAAGGGAATTGAATGCGTTGATCGGATTAGAGTGGCAGCCTGCGGTGATTTAGGAGCACTGATAATTGGTTAATAGGAGCCTGGGTGAGGAGACAGGGTGAACGGTTATTTGCTAACCCATAGCCGAGAGCGAGAGCAATGAACTCGGATCCACAGACTTCGCAACGTTGGACACTGCCATCGGCAGAATACTGGCCTAAGGAAAAATAACCGAATACTTACTGGTATTAAATTGCATGATAATCCATTTCAAATACTGAATTTGGTGTTGCCTCCTTCCAACACCTGAACTATTGATCATTATTTATTTATAAATGTTGTAACATTTTAATGCCTAACGCCATAAAAGAAAGTACAAATAACAGTAAGGACGTTATAACTTATGGTGCGTACATATTGTAAAAAAAACTCATTGGTTCACCACGCTGCCCCAGTTCAGAGGGGGCGAGTGAACTGTTCTCGTGTGTCCACTTATTCCGACTTACTCATTTGACGGAAGACCAAATACTGTGCAACTCATCAGAAGCACGTTGATAGTCATTAAGGCTGATTGGTTGGGCAGTTTAGTACATTTTGTGTTAAAAGACTAATGTTTAAAAAGTTGTAGTATTATTGAAATCTAGTATAAAACAATTAATAATCAAAGATTTAATTTCTTTTAAATACTATTACTCTTGCATAATATATTAACACGGAATTGGTTTTCAGAAGGTAGAGTTCCCCAGATAAACCAAATTTAGATCTGGGCTCTTCATTCCGTATAATCCTCAATATTATTCATAACTTATGCTTGTAACTTGTAAAGTTTGGTAAAGGATTGCTGATATTGTCAAACTGACCCCGTGATACGGCCAGCATTATGCAGTTGTAATTTTCTCATTGATTTCAGTCACAAATCTTTGTGCCTTGAAGCTGCAAGAAAGGTTTAACTTGAACAAAGTGAACAGCCATTTCCAAACCCTCTGGTGTCTCAACCATATCAGGAGCGATATGGAGCATGTCTTACGTTCTGGACCAGTCCAACACAAATACTTCATTTTTAAAATGATATATGGTATTTCTATTTGCTGGCGTTTCTTCAAACTATCCACTACCACCGGCTACAAATACAGAAGATATGAAATTAAATACTGAATCCGATTCACAAGGGCAATGTTATGACATCACTATAAATTGGTTTCATCCTTAAGTCAACCAGCTTACAAACTGGATATAGATAGACAAGATTTACACCTCTGATTTTTCTAAAAGACTTTGTAGTTTGCACTTACTGAATATTTCTTTTCTAAAAGTTGTTTTAAAGAAACACCTTTCCCTGTTGATCCTCCTTAAAGCAGAGTCCTGTGTAATGTATGAAGAAATACAAAACCAATTTGTACTGAGACATCCAACTCATTTTTTGCCGATTCTGCCTCTGTCTATTTGTTTACTCTTCCCCTGGGCCCATCCCTTTCCCCTCCTTTTCCCCTTTTATTTCAGTGTCAGTTTAGCACAGTTGGCAACACTGTGCACAAGAATGTTCAAACTTCACACCAGGACTTCAGCACATAATCTAAACTGATACTTCAATGCAGTACTGATGGAGTGCTACATTGAAGTGAGGTGCTATCCTTCAGATGGGACTTTAAACTAAGGCACTCAATAGCATATAAGTCAGAGGGGGTTATTATTGAAATTATTGTATTGGTCAGAATGCACCTTGAATACTGTATTCAGTTTTGGTCAGGAAAGCAAGAGGGGAAAAATCAAGCTCCGGAGGTAGTTCAAAGAAGAGTCACAAGGATGATCCCTGGCATCAAAGGACTGAGATATGGATTAGAGAAACTGGGCTCTTTAGCCTTGAAAGAATGAACTTATAGAAATGTAAGATATTAAACAGTATAGAAAAGGTAGGTCTGAAGTGTTGCTTCAAGCTAAATCATAACATTGGGTTCAAACTGGTGAAGGGCAAATTTATGATTCATGCCACACAAAGAGTAATAAACACTTAATAAGCATCTGGAAAGAGTAGTGGAGGCAAAAAATGACAATAGGGGCATTTATACAGCTCCTGTTTTAATTCAGATTCTGGTTAACTGGAATTTGTTAGTTGGCTCCTGTTATTTCATTTTGCTAAATCCGGCTCTCTTATTCCAGAGGCATCATTAGAGAACCTTTTGTGGTTGTACAGGATAATTTTATGAAAGTATGCTCCCTGCACTCAACCTTGCCCAGCAAGAGTGCATATCAGGAATTCAGGTGAGCACTGCTCATGATTTTACCTTCATAAAAGTAAATGGATGCATCCAAATTACTGATAATCATTTCTGGCAAGTGAGGCACCATGCTGAGATATTATGGTTTCATAATATTATCCCTTACAAGTCTGCTACCAGGATAAGAAAGCCAGACTTTGTAGTGTAAACAGCAGGAACCAACTTATTGATGCTGGTCCACAGGAACCTGAATTAAAATAAAGCCAATATAAAAGAGTCATTCCAGATCATGATAGATTGTGTGATTGGGGACTGTAGGCTTTTCTTTTTAGACAAATGAGCCAAAATGGGTAAAATGACCTCCCTTATCTGATTTCATCTTGCGCTCTCTGAGACCAGGAAGGTCCTAAGGATTTGATTTCCCTATCTGATCTCATCTCTGGTGCCAGCATTAGCGCTATAATTGGCCTCAACACCACTAGGTTGGAGAAGTTAAAAATGGCCAAAGTTCCTGCTCCTGAATGCTGTCCATTCACTCTGCCGGAAGTCTGTATGTGAACATCAGCTAAGAACAAGATTGGGATCAGTCGTGATGCCCACCCGTGCTGTTGAATAGCCTGCTGACAACCATTTGGGCTCAGACATGAAAAATCGTTACTTGGATGAGAGTGGAGGATGCTTAATGGCTGGAGAATCATATTCAGCATAGGGTTAATGGCTTCAGGAGAGGAAATGAGAAGAGAGGAAGAGGACAGGGGAGGAGATTATCAGAAATGGAAGGGAGAAAAATACAACATTATGTAGCATGTGTGAAAGGCCAATTTTACTACATTTTTTGCATTGGTTAGAAGCAGTTTTGTACTGAGGCAAAATGTGAGGTATTATTTGCATATGAAGTCATCCAAATTGATATGTGCAAGACCACCCTAAGAAGGTAGCCTAACTACACCTCTTCAACAACATGCATTTATAAGCACATTCAACTGCAACAACTCACTAAGGCTTTTTCGGTAGCACCTGCCAAACCTATGATCCCCACCACCTACAAGGACAAGGGCAGCAGGTGCATAGGAACACCATCACCTCCAAGATTCCCTCCAAGTTACATATCAAACCAATTTGGACATATAATCATCATTCCTTCATCGACTCTGGTTCAAAATCCTGGAATTCCTACCTAACAGAATGTGGGAACACCTTTACTACACGGACTGCAGCAGTTCAAGTAGAAGGCCCACCACCACCTTCTTAATGAAAATTAAGGATGGGCAATGAATGCTGGCCATTCCAACAATACCCATATTCTGATAATGATTTTTTTTTAAACTTTAAAAACATTCCAAAGCATTTCACAGAAAAAGAAAAGAATGGACAGAAAGCCTCAGTGGAAGAGTTAGGAGAGGTGAACAAAAGCTCGCTCAAAGACAGATTTTAAAGGTGGAGAGAAGGAGGTATAAAATCAGAGGAATTTAGGGTAGGAGTTCCAGAGAGTAGGGCTGAAAGAGCTTAAGGCTTTGCCACCAATAGCGCAGAGGAGGGAGAAGGTGGATGCACATAAAGCCAGGGGCACGGCACATGATGCAAGATTGAAGGAGGTTGCAGAGGTACAGTGGAGCAAGGCCGTAAACTGATTTATAGATAAGGATGAGGAATTTAAATTCCAATGTGTTGGGGGCAGAAAGCCAGTACCAGCAAGGACGGAGTGTGGTAAAAACAGAAATATGGGTGGGACAGGTTATAGTTCATGCAAGTTGGGCATTGGAAGAATCAAGTTTAGAGGTGACATAGGCATGGTGAGGGTTTCAGCAGCAATGGAGGTAATGTAAGAGTGGAGGTAGATATTATGATGAAAGTGGAAGTAAGTGGACTTATTTTGGATAGGACTTGGGGTTTAAAGCTCAGCTCTGGTTTGAATAGAATCAGTGGTCTGATTCAGTCTGAGCAAACAGCAAGGGAGGGGATGTAGTCCATTGCAAGGGTGTGGAGATTTTGCTGAAGGCCAAAATTGATAAGTTTGATCCTTTCAATGTCCAAATGGAGGATATTCTGAATCATCTACAACTTAATGTCAGACAGGTAGGCAGCCTAATAGCATAGATGTGGTCATGGGGTTGAGGGTTGGAGAGGTAAAGCTGGAGTCATCAGTGTACATATGAAAACTGTCCCCGTGTCTACAAATAATGTCACTGAGGGGTAGGACATAGATGAGGGCAAGGGAGTGGAACCAGACAAGGGTGGTCCCATGGAGGAGGGGTGGTAGTGGTAGAGGTAGAGGAGGATGGAGTGGTCGACTGTATTGAATTCTGCAGCTGGTTCAAGGAGGGATAGCATGTCGCGGTCACATACAATAAAGATCTGTTGGTGACTTCAACCAGGATGGTTTCAGTGCTATGAGCATGGTGAAAAGATTTGAATAGGAAGTTGTGGGAGACATAAGCACATTGCTGGGAGGCAATGAGGTATTCAAGGACCTTAGTGAGGAAAGGGCAGTTAGATCTGGGGTGGTAGCTGAAGCGGGCAGCTGGGTCAAGGGCGGATGTTTTGAGGAAGAGGGTGAGGACATGGTTTTGAAAGGGAGAGTGACAGTGCCTGAGCATAGGAGTCAGGAAGGGTAATTGAGCGACCAGGAATAAGGTGGGGAGGGGATCAGGGGAGCAGGTGTTGTATTTCATGGGAGTGATGAACTTGGGGGAAGGGGAAAATAGTGAAGAGTATAGCAAATTAACCAAGGGTTGGGGCTAAATGAATGAGGGATTGTGGGTGGTGAGGTACAGGTGATTAGAGGATAGAGAGGTGGCAGCTAAGGTATCTATTCTGTTGGAATTGACTTCGGACTAAGAAACCCATGTAAACTTCGCACTTTGTGTTAGAAGTGATAGTGGAGGGGCAGGGCAAGAGGATTTGAGGAGGTGGTATGTCTTGTAGGAAAGGATTTGTAGATTTTCCTTACTCTCCAGGTTCTCCTGGAGGATTTGGTCATGGAGAAAAAAACACAATAATGCCCGACATGGTCAGATGACAAGACCTGACACGCATTAAATATGCTCAAGACCAAGACCCCTTAGGGTGTGAGTATGGGAAATGTACTGGGAGAAGGGCAGGGGCATGAGCTGGCAAATTGCTTAGTGGGGATTAGGGCATCAAAGGTGGAAGAGAGAGAGCTGTTGAGCAGATCAAAAAGTGTGAAACAAACCATTGGACCACCTAGAAACTTAAAAAATTATATTCATTTGAACTCTAGCAAAAAGCCCATAAACTGTCAGCTCCAGTTAGCAGAACCATGTACGTGTGTGTTTACAAGTGTGAACAAGAGCTGTGTTTTCCCTGGGCAAAGAGCAATGGGAGTCAACAGTATAACTAGGGTCTACCTGCCATACATCTTTGAAGGCAGGTACCAAACTCAAACCAATAGCATACCTGTAGTATAACAGAATCCTAGGACAACAACCCTGTTCACAAATTTTTCTACTGTACATATCTCCGTGTTTTACAGCAGAAATGTGTAGCCTTTGATAAAGGCTTTGGGTCAAGTCTTTGTGAAACAAGTTGAGATTGTTTAGAATTGATGCTTTGATTTTCTTGGATGATCGAAACAATAACCCCTGAGAACAGAGAATTAATTAAAACTCTGTAATGATGCCAATTTTAACCAACAGTTAGGATCTTTAATTCCGTAATGGAAAACGAACTGAGGCTTTCCTTCTTAAAAATAGAAAAGGAGTTGGGACCCTAGGAAACATATAAAAGGCGATAGAGAGCAAATAGCCTTTGCTTTATACCTGGAAACAGAGCTTTTGTTTTGCAATGATATTTTAATTATTGGTAATAGATGATTTCAATCCTGACTAACAAAAGTAGGTCATGATATCCTGGTACACCATGTTATAAAGATAGACATTAAAGTCCCTGAAAATTAAGCAATGATCTCTACAAAGGGCAATTGGGATGTAGTCTCGGGTAGTAGTATACAGCAGAAAAGGACTTTGATACCTACTCTGACTACTGACCCATCTTCAGAAAGACATGGCATGTGGCCAGAAATCTTCAGCCCTGACCTATAATACTAGATATTAATTTCCAGCCCTGGCTACTGGATATTATAGTGAAGAATAGAGATTTCAAGGTTAGGTGACTGGAGATAGTCAAGTTGTGGTCACCAGCGTTGGAATATCTTAAAAAGGAATTGTATTCATAAATATTGCCATGTACCTTCATATTACTATAAAAGGTATTTGTACATTTACTGGTCCAACGCAATCATCCTTTGTTTCAATGTCTTTTCAGAGGCATCCTGGAAACATATATTTTGCATAGAATTTCCTCTGCAATGTCAAGGTTCAGCTTCAATGATATGATGCATGTCTATACCCACCGTCTCTTGAGTAAATTCCACTGCCCTTTCATGTCATTGGTGGAGCACTTCATGCAGGAAGAATCCTATGCAAAACATCTGTTGCCAGGCTATCTTTGTTCAGCAGTTTTAAAGCATGAAACACAGAAGGACTGAGAGATACAATGTCATTTTATGACATTTAGGATTCTGTGGCAATTCAAATGAACACAGCATTATGTATTAATCCTAGAAAGAGAACTAATTTTCTGTTGGAAATATTGACACAAGCCACATTAGCAACGGGCAGTTGCAGGGGCAGTCTGTAAACACCATGTATTGTTCTATATGTATAAATGCGTAGGCTTCGAGGAGCTCCTGAACATTTACCTGACGAAGGAGGAAGCCTCCGAAAGCTTGTAGATTTCAAATAAAAATTGTTGGACTATAACTTGGTGTTGTAAAATTGTTTATAATTAAAAGTAGACTGACAATCTTGGCTTGATCATAGGGACATAAGCAGCAAATTTAGAATTGTACACAGTCCTTACAAATGCTGTACCCACCCCCCTGCTCCCAGTAGTGCATACATTTTTAGGGATATCTGGAGCATGTTCCCCCATAAAATGTTGAATTCTTACATTTAAAATGGTGTAGTCCAGTTAATTTTAAACACATTTTTATTTCACAATTATAGTGGGGTACAACATACCGTCACTTCCAAAAAAGCAACCTGGACACTGGCTGTCCTTGTTCACAGACACACACCCTTCTATCCTTTACAGGGTCACTCTCCCTTTATTCCACCCTCCCCGCTGTGTTCACAGAGCCACTCTCCCCCTCCAATTACCCTTGCAGTTCACAGAAGCACTCTCCTCCTCCAACTCTCATTCTCCTGTTCATAGAGCATACCATCCTTCCCTAATGTGCTCCCTGGCCTAGATGCTGCTTCATTCCAGGAACATACTCTGTGCTGTGGGCAGGAATTCCAGATTTATCACAGGACTAGGAATTCTAACTTGTAGCCTGCACCACAGTGTCCACTCCTGCGTGAAGCAGCGGTGTCAGTACAAGCTGTAGCTAGGATTGGAAGTGAGAATCACACTGGAGTAATCTCCTGGCCAAACCCTCGGGCCAGCAAATAAATTGTTGTATCATGAACTTGCTCTCCAACATTGATTTGCTGCCCCAGGAAATAAAAGGTGTGTAGTGCATAGGCCTTACTATGGACTTTACAAGAGACAGTGATCACTAACCAAGTTTGCTCGGCAGAAATACCGCTCTTTAATTTCAGTTCTAGTCACTGAAAGCATAGGATTCACAACTTTACTTATAGTTACTAGAAAAATGATAGCAGTGCTGAGCCACATATCTGCTTTAAAGATCCATGGTTATGTAGTGCTGGAGAACTTTTATGAAGTTAAATTATCACGTAAGTTATCCTTCTGCTGGCACTTATTTGTTGGAAAACTGTTTTTTAAAAAAAAGTTTGTGTGTGAAGTCAGTTCTCTATTTTACAAAATACCACAAAGTAACAGTTTCCAAAACTCAAAACTTGTTTCCCCAGACCAGTGTGTTATATGAATTATTTTAAAATAGTATTGAGAAATGAAGTTAAAGTCTTAAGAACTATACTGAAAGAAATCAGGGTTGAAAAAGAGTGAAAGAGAAGATAAAGTAAACTTAAGATGCACTATTTTTATACAAGGTCATAGTAGAAAAAATAATATTATGTTGCAGATAAGTATCATAAAATAGCAACCCTCCCCCACCAAAAAAAATGAAAGAACTTTGTCATATAGCATCTTTCACAACTTTAGGAAGCTTCACAGACAATGAATTACTTTTTGAAGTGTAGCCACTGTTGTAATGTAGGGAAATGCAGCAGCCAATCTGTGCACAGCAAGGTCCCACAAACATCAATAAGATAAATCACCAGATAATCTGTTTTGGTGTTGTTCGTTGAGGGATAAATCTTGGTCAAAACACAAGGAGAACCCCCCTGCTCTTCTTTGAATAATGCCATGGGATCCTCTGAGAGAGCAGATGGGCCATCAGTTTAATGTCTCATCAGAAATACAGCACCTCCAACAGTGCAGCACTCTTTCAGTACTGCACTAAAGTGTCAGCTTAGGTTACATGTTCAAGTCTCTGGAGTGGGGCTTGAATCCATGACCTTCCAGCTCATATGAGACTTCTACCAGTGAGCTAAGGCTGACACCTAAATCAATTTATTTTAAAAATCTCAGCTTTAGGTGAAGATATACTTCCTTTTACAGTGAGCTATTCTCCCAAGCACACCAAGATAAACATACATACTAGTGAATCTCCCATGGTCTTGTTCACGGTTAGTTGGATGAAATGATGCGCCTTTTAGTTGCAAGTTCCACCACCACCATAGGGATGGGCAATGAATGGTGGCCTTGCCAGCAACGCCCACATCCCAAGAATGAATTAGAAAACAGACAGAGAGCGATTACAGCACCACCTCTAAAGCAAGCATGAATAACAGATGTTCTTGTAATTTTATTTTTTAAAAAGAAGTCACTGGAGGAGGTACAAAACCATGCATTACTGTTACAGTTACGGCATTACCCATTGATTTCAATGTATCAAGCATCACAATCAAGAGAAACAAAAAAACTTAAAGATTGTGATACATTATAATCAATGTTTTAAAAATACATAACACTGTGAGTCAGGAGATATGGAAGCTTTTAGGTTTAATTTTTCCCTGCCAGAGATGGTGTGTGTGTGTTGAAGGAGGTAGGAGGAAGGTTGTGAATATAAAATGGGAAAAATTCCTTTTGCTTTGAAGAAGAAGAAGGATGAGGGGAGCTTTTGCCATCCTGCCTGATATCATTGAGAAATGCCGTGAACTCCATGAAAAGGAAAGTCACATTACAAACAGGCAGTTGGAGGAAGATCTGCAGAATGGTTCTGAAAAGAATGAAAAGCAGCAGATGCTGACCATTGACTGGTGTGCTGCGTTTAGTTTATTATGAAGTGAGTGACTGACAGGCTGCAACGCACCTGCTATTTTCTCCTCTCAGATGAAGCTCCAGTGCTAGAGTTCCATTCAGTTGTGCACTGTCTGACTGTTCATCGCACTGCCATGACTTACAGCTGGGCGAAGGACAGGCAACACAATGGAACTGCAGTGCATCCTTTAGTCACTGAGTCATGCATGTATTAGCTACAGCAGGATTTAGAGGGGCAGTAAGGTTGTTGAGAGGCAGTCAGATACAACAAGAGCTCAAAATAACCGGTACATTTAACTATTGGAAGATGTGAGAGATGAAATTATTTTCAAGTTTAGTGGCGGGTTTTGAGAACTGTTTAATTTTTTTAATTATAAATTTTAATTGTATATGCATGTTGTGAGATGGGGGAGGGGTCAACATGATCACTGAAAGGATTTGAGGAAAACAATGTGAAAGATGTGCTTAAAGACAGTGAAACAAGAGCTTAAGGATGTGTTTATACCGTAACTTAAGCATCATTGGGAAGCCGTTTCAGCTTTGCAGCGACAGTAAAGTTGAAGTAGAACTTCAAGTGGGAACCCCCACCCCCACGTGAACTCCCCTGAGTGAACTCCACCCCCCCCCAACCCCCAACCCCAAGTGAGCATAACTAAAATGTGATATCAAACCTTATTTTTAAAAAGTTTAGGGGATCCCTTGAACTTCCCTGAACATTTTTAAAACTTACGTGGAGTTGATTTAAAGGGTGAGAAAATACAGCCACTCCTCCGTGTGTTTTTTAAACATTTAAATTTTAACCATTGAGAGGAGAGCTTTCTGTATGCATAAAGCACAGAGCTGTCTTTTGGGCAGGAGAATTGCAGATGGAGACAGGCAGTATACGCAGTATAAATGAGGTACTGTCTGATTGGAAAAGATACTGCAGTTACTGGCCTCAGGCTGGTAGCTGAAGGATAAATGCATCACGAGTGTTTTTTGTTTATATGTTGGGAAATTTTAGCTCAGATACTTTGCGTCTTATGGACACATCAAAAACGTTTGCATGCTCTACGTATATTTTTCTCTAGACAATATATATATACTTAAAATCAAACACTTTCTGTCAACATTTTCCATTTTAAATTCTTTTGTTCACACATATAATGGAAACTACCTATGTAAACTTATCACACTGCAATTATACCATCTCACCAATGGTGGCACTGTCATATCTCAGTTTTACATCTTCCAGCCCCTGTATTGTAGAGAAACTGCTATGCTACAACCAACTCTACATCTCTGCTTTCTATATTGCTATAAGTTAAGAAAAAAAAGAACTTGCATTTGTACAGAATCTTTCACATCCTCAGGATATCCCAAAGTGCTTCATAGCCATGAAGTAGTTTTGAAGTGTAGTCACTGTTGCAATGTACATAAATGTGGCATTGCAAGGTCCCACAAACAGTAATAAGATAAATGACCAGATAATCTGTTTTAGTGGTATTAGTTGAGGGATAAATGTTGACCAGGACACCAGCTCTTCAAATTGTGACATGGGAACTTTTACATCCAACTGAGAGAGCAGAGGCTCAAGTCTCTAGAGTGGGGCTTGAACCCACAATCTTCTGACTCAGAAATGAGAGCACCAACACTGAGCCAAGGCTGACAAGTTTTGCTACTTAACTATAAATGAGAATATAAATTCAAAGTATTAAAGAAAAATAAAGACAAAATGTATTGACTTTAGAAGAATGTATTAACTTTAGACAGACAAAGAAATAAAGCAGCAGTGGGTAATATTTAAAACGGTGATCAGTAGAGTTCAGGAGAAGTATATTCCTCAAAAAAGCAAGAACAAACTAGCCAATAATGAAATACCATGGATGAATAAAGAGATACAGGTAAAATTGAAACTAAAGAAAAAGGCATACTCTAAGTACATAGACAATAGAGGAGAAGATGACAAAAGGGAATACGAAGAGGTCAAAAAAACAATTAGGAAAGAGATTAAATTATCAAAGAATATAAAAAGAAATAGTAAATTATTCTACAGACACATAAATAACGAAAGAAAAATCAGAATTGGGATAGGGCCACTAAGGGATACACATGATAAACTCACAGGTAATGACAGCAAAATGGCAAAAATATTCAATAGTTACTTTGCCTCCATGTTTACCAGGGAGACTAACAAGGTGGGCAGGACATTAGAAGAAGAGATCGAAAAAGATATTAAAATATTTCAGATAGAAAGGGGGGAGATAATGGATAAACTGATCAAACTTAGGGAGGATAGGACCCTTGGTCCAGATGGATTGCATCCGCGAATATTAAAAGAAGTTAGGGAAGAGATAGCAGAGGCACTACTACATATATATAAAAATTCACTAGAAAAGAGAATATTGCCAGAGGACTGGCAGACAGCTAACGTTATTCCGATATTTAAAAAGGGAGATAGAACAAGTCCAGGGTACTATAGATCAGTTAGATTGATGTCAGTGGTAGGAAAAATCTTATTCAAAGATGTAATAGAAAGACATCTAGAGAACAAAAATATAATAAAGAATAGTCAGCACAGATTTCAGAAGGGAAGGTCATGCTTGACCTTATTGAATTATTTGAAGAAGCAACAGAAAGAGTAGACAAGGGTAATGTAGCAGATGTAATATATTTGGATTTTCAAAAGGCCTTCGATATGGTACCGCATTATAGACTCATGGCTAAGGTGAGAGCATGTGGAGTCAGGGGACAGGTAGGCAGAGTGGATAGCAAGTTGGCTACAAACAGAAAACAGAGAGTAGGGGTTAAGGGTAACTACTCAGACTGGCAAAGGTGGGAAGTGGTATTCCACAGGGATCAGTGCTGGGACCACTGTTGTTCACAATTTACATTAAAGATTTGGATTCAGGAATCGGAAGTAGAATTTCAAAATTTGCGGACGACACCAAATTGGGCATTGTAGTTAATACAAAGGAAGAATGCGTCAAAATGCAAGAGGACATTAATAAACTTGCAGAATGGGCATGTAACTGGCAAATGAATTTCAATATAGATAAATGTGAGGTGGTGCAATTTGGTAGGAAGAATAAGGAGACCACATACTGCTGGGATAATAGTCTAAATAGGAGAGAGGAGCAAAGGGATCTAAGGGTACAGATACACAAATCTCTAAAAGTAGCAATGCAGGTTAATAAGTCCATAAAAAAGGCAAATCAAGCACTAAGGTTCATTTGTAGAGGGATAGAATTGAAAAGCAAAGAAGTTATGTTAAACTTGTACAGAACCTTGGTTAGACCACACTTGGAGTACTGTGCACAGTTCTCATCTCCATATTATAAAAAGGATACAGGGGCATTGGAGAGGGTGCAAAGAAGATTCACAAGGATGATACCAGAACTCAGAGGATATCCTTATCAAGAAGGGCTGAACAGGCTGGGGCTCTTTTCTCTAGAAAAAAAGGCCGAGGGTTGACCTGATAGAGGTATTTAAGATAATGAAAGGGTTCGATAGGGTAGATGTAGAGAATATGTTTCCACTTGTGGGGGAGTCCAAAACTAGAGGTCATAAATCTAAAATAGAATCATAGAATCATAGAAGTTTACAACATGGAAACAGGCCCTTTGGCCCAACATGTCCATGTCGCCCAGTTTATACCACTAAGCTAGTCCCAATTGCCTGCACTTGGCCCATATCCCTCTATACCCGTCTTACCCATGTAACTGTCCAAATGCTTTTTAAAAGACAAAATTGTACCCGCCTCTACTACTGCCTCTGGCAGCTCGTTCCAGACACTCACCACCCTTTGAGTGAAAAAATTGCCCCTCTGGACCCTTTTGTATCTCTCCCCTCTCACCTTAAATCTATGCCCCCTCGTTATAGACTCCCCTACCTTTGGGAAAAGATTTTGACTAATAGAATCATAGAAGTTTACAACATGGAAACAGGCCGTTTGGCCCAACATAGTTGCTAATAAATCCAATAGGTAATTCAGAAGAAACTTCTTTACCCAAAGAGTGGTAAGAATGTGGAGTGCTCTACCACAAGGAGTAGTTGAGACAAATAGCATAGATGCGTTTAAGGGGAAGCTTGATAAGCACAAGATGGAGAAAGGAGTAGAAGGGTACCCCGATAGGGTTAGATGAAGTAGAGTGGGAGGAGGCTCGTGTGGAGCATAAATGCTGGCATAGACCAGTTGGGCCGAATGGCCTGTTTCTGCGCTGTAGTTTTGATATTACTCAATGTAAGGGTAACTGAATTATTTCTGCACACATTAGTCCAATTATCCGTGCCCTCTAACCCTGTTTCACCTGAAGACCACATAATCTTAACTTCCCATGTCCAATGCCACAGGAGATTGATATATAGATATTATACACACGCTTGCATACATAGATTTTAATGTATTTACTGTAAGATATATGGCAAGTTAAAAATAAAGCTGGTGCATGTCATCTTTCAGTAAATTGAGCAATGGTAACAGTATGTGGTTTTGAAAAATTGTTTTATTTCTAGAGAATGCTTCCATTTTTAGTTTCCAAGTTATTTATTCATTTGTGTTCTTCCTCTCTTTAGGTCCCTTCCCCTCTGTACCAAACCCCAGCCTAGAGGATGGAAAGATACCATTGTCCTGAGGCTCTCTCAATACTGCTCCATGATAAAAAAAAGATAATCCAGATAGTTGTGGGAAAATAAAAATAATCTGAACCACAGCTCCCATTTTCTTTTTGACAGTGGGTGCTGGTGATGTAGGATGGTGTACAAAGCGCTCGCAGGGTAATGGGTATGTGCTTGGGATGGGAATCTCCCATCGGTACACTACCATCAGGGTGGCCTGCACCTCTGGTGTCGACCTGGTTTTTCTTTCATCAGACCCCTGGGCCAGAGGAACCTGCTCAGTCTTTCATGTTTCCTTCTCCACTCAGCTATCCTGTTTTAACTATTCACACATTCTCTGGGGCTTATATACATCTTTCATTTCTCTAATTTCTCCTTTCTGTCTTACGTTATTATAATTTGTGTCATTTAACCATATCCTGTTCTCCATCTAATCACTTTACAGCTGATTCTTTTTCATTTCTTGAGTAATTGGCCATAGTTCCCCTCCCCACCCTTCCCTTGCTCTATTCCTTCTTACAAGATGTTCATCTGTAATGCCTTCCAGTTCTGATGAAGGGTTATATATGAAACGTTAACCTTTTTCCTTTCTCTACAGATGTTGCCTGACCTGCTGAGTGTTTCTAGCATTTTCTGTTTTTGTTTCAAATTTCCAGCAACTGCAGTTTTCTTCTTTCTGCTCTGTGTTGGGCCCTAGGAGATGCAAAAGGGTAGCCAGGATGCCTGGTCCTCCAATTGTCCTTTTCTCCCTGTGGGGCAAGCAACTGAAAACTCTGCTCAGCTCTTCTGCAATAGCAGAGTGAAGATTGAAAACTCACCATGTGGGAAATCAGACACAAACCCTGCCTCCTACCATAAAGTGACACAGCTTATTGGAGCTCTGATGATCTAATTTCCCATGCCCTGGTGAATGTCACCTAGAAAATCATTGCATCAGAATTGGTTTTGGAATTTTTTGTTAAAAAAGAGTTCAGGTTCTGAGTAAATAAAATCCACAAAACATCCCCCATTTTTTTTTGAACAGAGAGTTGGGAAGCTGTGGAATGCACTACCAGGGTTGGCAATTGAAGCAAAGACCATGTCAGCATTTAACAATAGGCTAAATAGATGGTTAAAGGAAAGGGGAATAAATGGATATGAGGAACCGAGTAGGCACATGGGATTAGGGTTACAGCTCGTGTGTAAAATAAACACCAACATAGATTGGTTTAGCCAAAGGCCCAGTTTCGATGTTGTAATTTCTGTGTAATTCCATGAACGATTTTGTGAATCTAGTAGAGTTTTGGCAATAGAACCCAGTGGTCTTCATCCATTTACCTAAACAACTGTCAACGCGTTTCATGGCATTTGCCAGTATTTAAGTGCTAAAGATCCACAGAAAGTTCCTTTACTTTATGCATTAGGGAAGTCCTATATTCTAGGTTTTAAATTTGCTATAGGCTGTATTTCTGGCGCTTAGAGGCAAATTTAACCTTTGACTGGGCCAGGGCTCAGCTCGACCTTGACCAAGTCTGGTCACTGCAAAGTGGACAGCGGCCACCAGCTGCTCTGACACTGTTATTTGCTGCTGTCGATGCCAGCTCTGTTTGCACATTAATCCAGTGACAATTAGGTGCCAGCAAGCGATGGAGTTTGCTTGATGATAGCCTTGGGCTGTGCGCTTGAAGCCCTAATCAGGAGTGTAAACTCTGCTATATTTCAATTTGGAGAACCGCTCTTCCGCTTAGAGGCCCGCGGCACTGCGATAAATAAAACGCCTATTTACTTCATCGCCACACTTAGACATCTAATGCACTTACCAACATCCCCCTAATAATAGGCAACATTTAAACCCGGGCATAAATCAGTCTGTTCTGTCTGATGATTAGTGAAGCCATTTTCCTAACACCTGACAAAAAAAAGATTTTGTTAACCCAAATTTACACAATTTGTTTTATCAATATGAACAACCTACACAGTCGCCAATCGTGTTAAGGGAAATGAGGTGTACAGGAAAACTTTAACGTTATAAATTTAATCAACGATTAGGCCAATAAGCTTAGAAACACACAAATAAAAATATTTGTTTTGCAGGAAAAGCACATCCAATTATAAGACAAAATAAAAAGGTAAGAGAGTTGCAGCCAACATCTCTAGAGAAAAGGGAGAAATGGAAAAAGAGTCTGGAAGAGAAAGAGAGGGCGAAACAAAAGGTGGGGCAGACAGAGAGCGGTAGAAATAAAGACGGGAAAACAACAAAAAAAATCCCCGGGTCACATTTTTATTAGAACATTTTCGGATTAAATAATTCATGCAAAATGTACTGGTACTTTCTAAACCTCGCTGAAGCAAGAAAAGTCAACTTGTGGTCGACAGGTCGTTTATAATCTGTAAATCAATACAAAACCCCATGGATGATAACAATGAGTGTAAATGACTCCATAAACATTCATTAACCAACCCAGTGACAAACAGTCAGAAGTACTGTAAAGTACACTTTTATTTGGAGCCGTGTGATATAAAACAGCTCAGGATGGTCTATGGTGACCATAAAATGCATAAACGAGTCATAGAAATATCGGTTTTATATAGTGAAAATGTTATGCACTTAAATGCATATTTTGAAATCTGTGTCTAAGTCTCATTAGTACCCATCTATGTGAATTACTGTCTTTAAGAAGAAAATAGAATCACACCAGGATTACACCCCTAGTAAACTAAAAGTGAGGTGACTGGGGGAGACAGAGCACTTGTGTGTATTCGGTGCAATATACCCCGCATTATCACACAGTAAGTGCCTCAATAACCAAGACACTCCAATGCGATTTTATTGTCTCAATTTACGATCATCATAATTCGTAATACAAGTGTTTCACAAGAGACTGAGGCCCATTAACGTAAAGACTGTATTCTGAGAAATTACAACACAAGGGCAAAATAAATACATGTAGCAATGTTCAAACATCCACGCCCCGTGATATTAAAATCACTAGCAATCCCGAAAACAGCATTGCGCTTTGAATCCAGGGATTAGTACAAGTTAATTTTTGGGATGTCAATGTCATTTTTATTTCCTCTCCTGACTGGCACGAAAGGCTTTGCTTTGGCAGAAACCCGGTTACTACCACTCCAATGATGTACGACATCATTTATTGAAACACAAAATGTATCCTCATGTAACAAACAGCAGTAAAATCTACACCCATCTATTTTGTCTGAAAGGCGCATTTTAATGACTTACTTCCAACGCATCAATAAATTACAATTGGCTGTATCACTCGAGTCTAATTTACACGTTATATAATGAATAAAATAGTCAAAGTGGCACGTGGAAGCATAAAGAGAAGCGCCGTTTTACCATTCCCCCTTATTCATTCTTTTAGATCGTGCAGACAAGTCAATCATCCAACCCTTGGGTTTCTTGACCTGTCTTCAGTAGTTCTAATCTAAAACGGGGTGGATTTAAGTGAAGTACTGCACATAATCTCTATTGAAACATTTCCTTATGACAACTGCTTACAGACCCTACCAATTAAAGGCGAGTCGGTTTCCATTCCCTGTGTACAATCAGAACTCACTGGGGAGAGCGTGTAAACAAAGAAATGGTTTAACGCGTTTCATTTTCAATAGTGCCAATCGGCCACGATTTCCTTTTAATTCTTAGACAGATCTCAGGTGGAATTACACGGATTAAAGGAGGGAGCAAATGAGGCGAGTGTATAAAATGACTCCGAGAGAGAAAAAAACCCTGCATGTTCCGTGCTCTAGAAATGAGATGCACATTTAAATCTCATCCATCCACCGCCTGTGGCCACAACCATGTACCTGCCTGCTTAGCCCAAGGGTTAATTAATTGAGGCTTCAGAGGACTATTGGAAGAGCATTATTGCATTTGATACTCTACATCTGTGATTTAAAGCTCTTTCAGCCCCTTTCCACAAGGGAGGATTCTTAACAAGGAAATTAGCATTCAGCTTAGAGTATGGCACTGAAGCAGTGAAGGGATGGAAATATTAATGATGCTGGTGCACCAGCCAGCTCCATAAATCCTGACCCCCTTCTCAGCACAGCTACACTAACCAGATAGCCCTAGGGAGATGTACACATGGGGCACTTCTTAATAAATATTCTGATTTTAAAAAGAAATTGAACTGGTAGCTAAGAACATATATATGATATACATGATATATATATGATATATATATATCACATATAATAAGAAACCCTATGCTGTACAATTTTATCCCAGAGAAGCCAATGGGAGCCCTTGGGGAGGGATCCCAATTTTTACACTACATTAGGAGCTGATCCAACGAGGCTGCCAAATATCTCCCAATGAGCTCCCAACAGTACCATTTTTCACAAACCACAAATTTCCAGACACGGAATTATATGTTTCATTCTTTCTAAAATGTTTGATAGACTTCTTTTATTCTAGCTCTTATGATGCCGGATGGCCAGTGAGCACAACTTGTAATGGGATCGGAGTCATGGCTGGTATTCAGCCTTGGAATTTTTAGATTTTATTTGTTCTTATAAGAATACAAGTTCTTTTTAAGAATATGAGAAGGCCATCAGGCCAAACTAGCCTCATCCCAGCCTTTCACCATATGCTTCAATCCCTCCTCTCTCCAGACACACATTTAGTTACCTCCTGAACATGTTTATACGTGTTACTTTGGCCATCCCTGGGAACTTATTACACAGGTTTATTGTCGTTTGTGTAAAAAAAAGTGACTTTCCTTCATTGTCCTAACCTACACATTTTTAACTTGTGCCCTTGGTATTTTAAGCTCGTTGACACATTGCACAATTTGCCCAGATCAATTTCGTCAATCCTTTCTATAATCTTGAATTGAAAGTAAAACACTTTGATGCCTTCTCTTGTCTATAGAGAACTGATTCAACTGCCTTAATCTGTTATTGTTATTTACAGTATTATCACTGATCCTGTGGTCAGCGTTTCTCTTGGCTCTTCTAACGTTTTTTAAACATGCTTTTGCTTGGCATTATAATTTGCCATATCCTCTCGCCTACCAAATTCATTCTATATTTTAAAAGCTTCCTGATTTTTCCTAGTATTTCTCATTACATCCACACATAACCACATTGTCCTCTGTTGACCTTTGCTCTGTTTTGACTCCTCATGCTGTTTCTTCAGTTTTCATAAGTACAAATTCAGCAGAAGATCCATAAAACCAAAATTAGCCATTGTAGCAGAAACAAAGCACTGGCATTGGGTAGGTTTAAAGTGAATCTTGCTTTCAAACCACTGAACTTTCTAAGATTGTAAAAATCCATCTGTACCCATCTAATTGATTAACATTTTGAAGGAGGTAAGCTTCTTTACTGTTGATATAAAAATGGTAATATGTATCTCTGGATAATTATACACATATAAAAAAAGTTTCTGATTTATTCTTGTTTACAGTGCTGCATGGAAATATTTTAACTCTCTGCTTCAAGGGTTTCTCATCTTCTGACTCTCATTGAGGAATGAAGTTGAACAAATTAAGAAAAGATCCTGGAAGAACACAACACTGAAATCAGGATTAAGGCACAAACCCAATTAACAAGATGTAATTCTCAGTACACTGAGGAAAAACTGTGTGCACGCAAAGAAACACTAATCAGAATTGTTTTTGGATAGAGGCCTAGAGGAAGTGGTGTCAAAATTTGCAGATGATACCAAATAGGAAGCATGGTTAATTATTTAAAAGACCAAATGAAGCCGCAAAGGGTTATTGATAAGACGGAGGCATTGGCTAAAAAGTGGCAGATGGAATTCAATGTCAGCAGGTGATGCATTTTTCTAAAAAATATAATAGCAGCAAAATTATACAATGAATTGAAGTAGGCTCGGTGCTGTGGAAGAGCAATGGGATTTAGGGGTACAGGTTCACAGAACATTAAAGGTAGCATCTCAGGTTGATAAAGCTGTACAAAAAGGTAATGGAATTCTAGCTATTATCACAAGAGATACAGAATATAAAAACTAAGAGGTAATGATGAATCTATAAACAACTTTAAGAAGGTTAGAGTGCTGTGTGTAGCATTGGGCTCCATGATATCGGAAGGATATTGAGACTTTAGAAGGTACAATGCAGATTCAGTAGGATGCTGCCTGGTATGTGAAAATGCAAATATGAAGAAAGACTTGAACATTTGGGTCTATTTTTATTAGAACAATGTAGATTACGGGGCTATATAGATGGATAAATACAATTAGAACTATTTGCTCACTTTGGGGGACACGGACTGGTTGGTCTGAATGGTCTGTTTCTATGTTGTAACTTCGAAATATTTCTGTGCATTAAAAATCCGGTAGTGTGAAGTTGGCACCATTTTGACTTGATGTCTGTTTCTTTAAAACAATATCACAAAGGGACAACATTTCCTCTGCACTACATTTCCAGTGATTATGTTTGGCTGGTTCCATAGCTGGAGTCACAGCAGCAAATGTAGGTGCTTTAAAAGTGTCAAATTGTTACGTTAGCAGTTTGATCTTTTCTACTGAATCTAGTATGTGTAGGGCAGAAGGGAGTGTAGAGAAAAGAAGGTCCACATGTCCAATTTGTGGTAGTTTGGTAGTGAACATTCATCAGTATTTCATAGAGATCTTGTGGACAAGAGACCTCTATATGCATGTTCAATCAATGGTGGTCTATGGTGGAGGGGATCTATGTCCCTCATCTATGCCGTTGTTGGCTCTGGACTCAACTATTCCAATGCTCTCCTGGCTGGCCTCGCACCTTGCACCCCCTGTAAACTTGAGCTCATCCAAAACTCTGCTGCCCATATCCTAACTTGCACCAAGTCCTGTTCACCCATCACTCCTGTGCTTGCTGACCTACATTGGCTCCCAGTCTAGCAATGCCTCAATTTTGAAATTCTCATCCTTGTTTTCAAATTCCTCCATGGCCTTGCCCCACCCTATCACTGTACCTTCGTCCAGCCCTACAAACCTCTGAGATCTCTGCACTTCTCCAATTCTGGCCTCTTGCGCTTCCCCGATTTTCTTCGCTACACCATTGGCGGCTGTGCCTTCAGCTGCCTAGGCCCTCAGCTCTGGAATTCCCTCCCTAAACCTCTCCGCCTCTCCCTCCTTAAAGACGCGCCTTAAAACCTACCTCTTCGATGAAGCTTTTGGTCACCTGTCCTAATAGCTCTTTATGTGGTTTGGTGTCAAATTTTGTCTGATAATGCTCCTGTAAAGCGCCTTGAGATGTTTATATTACGTTAATGGCACTATATAAATGCAAGTTGTTGTTGTTTTAACATAGAAAAATGTCCCAACAGAAGCATAATCAGAAAAAATCAATGCTGAGCCAAAGGAGGAGATATTAGGAAGGCTAACAAAAAACTTGATCAAAAAAGAGGTGGGTTTTAAGAAGGGGCGAGAGGTTTGGGGAGGGGATTCCACAGTGTAGGGCCTCATCGGCTGAAGGCAAAGCTGCCAATAGTGGGGCAAAGGGATTGTGGGATGCACTAGAGTACAGAGTTGGAGGAATATAGAGCTCTTGGAAGGTTGCGGGGCTGGAGAACGTTACAGAGATGGGGGGGTGGAGGGGGGTGGGGGAGAGGCCATGAAGGGATTTAAACACAAGTATGAGAATTTTAAATCTGAGGTGTTGGGAGACCAGGAGCCAGTGTAAGTTAGCAAGGACAGAAGTGATGGGTGAGCGGGATTTGGTGCAGGATAGGATAAGGGCAGTAGAATTCTGGACGAGCTGAAGTTTACGGGGGTGGAGGATGGGAGGCCGATCAAGAGAGCATTGGGTAGTTGAGTCTGGTGGTGACAAAGGCATGGATGAGAGTTTCAGTAGCGGATGGGCTGAGACAGGGTGGATACAAACAATGTTATGGTGATGGAAGTAGGCGGTCTTTGTAACGAAGAGGATGTTGGTTCAGCCTACAACAGTGCCCAGGGATAGAGATGGAGTTTATGGCAAGGGCACAAGATGATGGCTTCAGTATTCCCAATGTCAAGTTGGAGGAAATTACAGCTCATTCTGGATGTCAGACAATCTGACAACACAGCGGTAGTGAAAGGGTCAAGAGAGGTGATAGAGAGGTAGAGTTGGGTGTCATCAGAGCACGTACGGAAGCTGATGCCGTGTCTTCAGATAATGCCACCAATGGCAGCATGTAAGCGAGGAAGAGGAGGGAGTCAAGAGTAGAACCTTGGGAGATTTCAGAGGTAATAGAGCTTGTAGGGGCAGGAACAGAAGCCATTGCTGGAGATGCTCTGGCTACGATTGGATAGGTAAGAACCAAGCGAAGGCAGTCCTATTCAGTTGGACGATGGAGGAGAGGCATTGAAGGAGAATGGGGTGGTCGACGATGTTAAAGGCTGCAGAGAAGTCGAGAAGGATGAGGAGGGATAACATACCACAGTCACAGTGAACATTATTTGTGATTTTGATTAGCACTGTTTCAGCATTGCAGCAGGGGCAGAAACCTAATTGGAGAGATTCAAATATGGAGTTGCAGGAAAGATGGGCATGGATTTGGGAGGCGACGTGTTCAAGAGCTTTGGAGAGGGAAGGGAGATTGGAGATGAGGTAGTAGTTTCCAAGGACAGAGGGTCAAGGGTGTGCTTTTTGAGGAAGGGGGGTGATGATGGAGATTTTGAAAGGGAGTGGGATAATACCTAAGGAGAGGCAGCCATTTACAATGTCTGATGAATGCCCCTTAATTAGTTATACAGTAAATTTATTCCTATTGAAATCTGCTAGTACATAATACAGTGCAGAGCTATTTGGCAGCTTTGCACCAAAATATACAAATATCAAAAGACATGTCCAATGTACAAAATTCAAAGTCTTTGGTTCATTCCACATAGAGAAGTGACCCATAGCTGGAGTCCCTCCAGACAGTACCACCATTACTGAGACAGAGGAGGACTCACATGTGATACTTAACCGGCCCAACATAACCAAACCAAAGATGATATTTCATTACCGGCAATCTTCACAAGTCCACCTCAAGAAGAGATGTAGTTACCTAGGCCTTCACCTAAAACACAAAAAAGGATATATTGCCACAACGGTCAGGAGTTGCCCATGGATAGTTGGAGATAGGGAGAGCTATCCTGATAGTTGCATATGGTGCTTATAATATTGTATAGGTATAAACTCAGTTAAGAGCAATTGAATGAACATTCTGATGCTGATATATATTTTTCTGGTTACGTGATTTTTTTTTAAAAAACTGCTTTAACGTGATGCAGTGTTTGATGTGTGTTTATTCCATGTCTCCATGCTGCTTGAATTGTTTGAATTATGCCTGCCATCTTCGGGATTTTATTTTTGTTCTAAGACACTGAAGTTGTTTTGGCTATAAGAACAACAAATGAATGCAGGGACTTACAAAAATGTTAACTACATCCTTCAACCTGCAATGTATTGGAGGGGGGAATTTGGATTGTCACCTGGGGTTGGAGCGCACATTTCTCCCAGAAGATCAACTGATTTTATCAGGTTGTGAACCGTGGACATTTTTAAAAATTATTCGTTCATGGGATGTGGGCGTCACTGGCGAGGCCAGCATTTATTGCCCATCCCTAATTGCCCTCGAGAAGGTGGTGGTAAGCCGCCTTCTTGAACCGCTGCAGTCTGTATGGTGAAGGCTCTCCTACAGTGCTGTTAGGAAGGGAGTTCCAGGATTTTGACCCAGTGACAACGAAGGAACGGCGATATATTTCCAAGTCGGGATTCTGCATGATTGGAGGGGAATGTGCAGGTCGCAGGTTTGGGAGGTGCTGTCGAAGAAGCCTTGGCGAGTTGCTGCAGTGCATCCTGTGGATGGTACACACTGCAGCCACTGTGCGCCGGTTGTGAAGGGAGTAATGTTTAGGGTGGTGGATGGGGTGCCAATCAAGCGGGCTGCTTTGTCCTGGATGGTGTCGAGCTTCTTGAGTGTTGTCGGAGCTGCACTCATCCAGGCAAGTGGAGAGTATGCCATCACACTCCTGACTTGTGCCTTGTAGATGGTGGAAAGGCTTTGGGGGAGTCAGGAGGTGAGTCACTCGCCGCAGAATACCCAGCCTCTGAGCTGCTCTTGTAGCCACAGTATTTATGTGGCTGGTCCAGTTAAGTTTCTGGGCAATGGTGACCCCCAGGATGTTGATGGTGGGGGATTCGGCAATGGTAATGCCGTTGAATGTCATGGGGAGGGTGGTTTGACTGTATCTTGTTGGAGATGGTCATTGCCTGGTGCAAATGTTACTTGCCACTTATGAGCCCAAGCCTGGTTGTTGTCCAGGTCTTGCTGCATGCAGGCACAGACTGCTTCATTATCTGAGGGGTTGCGAATGGAACTGAACACTGTGCAATCATCAGTAAACATCCTCATTTCTAACCTTATGATGGAGGGAAGGTCATTGATGAAGCAGCTGAAGATGGTTGGGCCTAGGACACTGCCCTGAGGAACTCCTGCAGCAATGTCCTGGGGCTGAGATGATTGGCCTCCAACAACCACTACCATCACTTCTCTTAATGTTACTGTTCAAATGTTGGGACATCCCAAGTCATATAGGACAGTGTGACAAATCATGCTGCAGTTCATAGTAGATCACTCCAGAATTCTGTTGAAACTACTAGTAGACGACATATACAGCAACAGACACACCAACATTAGCAATAATCTGCCACAACCTATCTCTTAGCAACCTTATACCCTTTTAAGTTAGTTATTTGTCTGGTTCCCCCCTTTTTCAGGGCATTAACTACCAAATAGATTTATTTAACAGATAGCATATATATGAACAATAGTAAGAACAAACAAGTCTTTTGGCCCTTACTAGACATTGCTATGTTACAATAGGGGAGAAGCATCCTGTATTTTAATTAGAAACCTCATTGCTCAGTCACTTTACATGCAACGATTAAAGATTCTCGCTTTTTCTCTGATTTGCCAAGCATACAGAGGTACTTTCACTCTGTTTCTCCCCCTCCAATATTTTAAGGGGGGGGGGTGGAGTGGTAGCTGCTGAAAGCGAGGAAATATGCTAAAAGAGAATGCACAGTTGAGTCTGAATAAAAATAGCAGGCATTTCCAGTTCTTTTAATTATCTAGTGTCATTCATTTTGCTGCCGGAAGTAATTAATTGGGAATTTGAGAACAGACCAGCACGATAAATGATCATAGAATGTTGTCACCATCACATTATCAACCACCTGTGTGCACTTACCTGTATGTGACATTAAAAAGATGTGTCACTATGGGCAATAGCCTGAGCTGTTCTAGGCTGTTCAAACAGTGACACAAATTTTCAAGATGGGCTGCAGAATGATGAAGTGCTTTTATTATACATTATAAATTATCATGGAGCAATTGTCCAATGAAATTGCTTCATTTACAGATATGAAGCACCTTATAATTCTGCACACAGTAGCGTGACACAGACTGCTCTAATGTGGAATGCCATTTAGAGAGAAGCCAAGTACATAGAACATTCTTAATATCCTATTTAAAATAGGTTGGCTCTCATTTGCATTGGGGTGAGAATTGGTTATAGCAAATCTTAAGCTGAAAGAAAAATTCCCAATTTAATTTATAAAGAACAATTAATTTAAATCTTGACAGTCAAGCTTGGTATTTTGTCAGTAATTTAGAATACAGTACATTTATATGAAGCGTACCTACCAATCTCTCTGTACCCGAGAGATGGTGCTTAGAGCCACAAAGACATTCTGTTTCACAAATAAGGAGATAATGGGGTGCATCCTATCAAACATATCACAGCAATGTTACGAATTAGCTTCTGGCTAAACTAGAGTTTCCCTTTTTGAAGACAAGCAGAACTTGTAGTTTGACTCATATGAATATAATAATAACATTTTAAAACGAGAAGTAGAATGCAAGAATCAGAATTCTCAAAGTGACAGAGAAACAGCATGAGACATATATGTATGTGATTCACTTGTCTATCCAGCGAGTGAATCTGGGAGAGAGACAATCGTGGACCAGATCTTGGTGGAGCGGGGCATCTCGTGGTGTACGGCGTTAGTTAGACTTTTTCCTGCATCCTTCAGCTTGAAATGTTTTCGTGCCGTAACTTGCTGGAAGTGCGAGCTGATAACGGGGTGGTGAGGGACCTTAGTGAATGGCAGGACCATCAGTGTATCTCCTTAATCAATGAGATTAAAGGATTGAGAAAGAAACAGAGGAACAACAGAGAAGGAGGGTGAATTAGAAAGGGTGAATTAGAGTCAAATCCAGGTACAGGAAGAGAAATAAAGAGAGAAAGAAAGATTGAATTAAGAGAGAGAGAGAAAAGAGATAGAAAGGAAAAGTAAGAAAATAATGTAAAATTTGACTTTTTAAAAATCTCTAACAACAATTTACTACATGTGGGAATAACTGAATAGTTTAAATTGTTTCCTTTCTGGGCCTGAGAGGTTGATTGGCATTGCATTAACGATTATCACATTGTTAAAAAGGTACTCACGCTGTTAAGTTCCAGCCCTATCTTTCTGTGGTGAGTTTAATGGTCAACTAATGTGCAAATTCATCAAGTTCTTAAAAATAATGGGGAGGCTGAGGGCGAGATGCCGTTTGTGCGAAGCAAACAGCGGAGCGGCGTGAATCAACCTGCAAGTTCTGGAGATTTGCAACTCATGCAGTATCTTTTAATCCCCTGAACTTGCTGGCTGATTTGCGCATTAATAATGGCATGTGTCGTTAACATGCCATTATTTTTCCAGCAAGATTCAGCCTATTGTTTTCTTCTCAGAGCCATCACGCAGTGCTTTACTGCAAATAAAAGTCCATCAAGCTGAACTCCCATGTTGTTGCTCGTGGGTATTTTGAGGTCCACAGCACGATTGTGATCTTTCGCTGCTAAGCTGTCCTGTTTCTTTAAGGTCATTGCTCAAAAACTACTGGTTGAGAAATGGTCAAAAGAAGAAAATCCAGGTAATTGTAGCTGCTTGGAAACTCATGAGGTTAATCATAACTGCTTGTAAATTTCTGGTTCCAGTTCAGTGGAACAAATGACAAAATGACTATATTTTTAAAGATTGTTTTGCACCTATAACAAAGTGAGACACATTGAAGTCTGATAGATATAGAGTGAGGGATACCTACAATGAAAACAGAATAGCGACATAGGAAAGGGAAATCACAAGCAACACCACAGAACTGTGGAGCAAACCCAGGAGGGAAGAAATGATAGTTCTGGTGGCTTCTATCACCAAGCGAGATCGAGCCTTTTCTACAGCCATGACGAGGAGTCCTGAATGGTCTCTTACCGCCCACGTGCCAGGGTAAAGGACATAAAAAAGCAACTGCAGAAGTCTCTGGAAAGGGAATGTGAGCAGTCTGAAGCTGTGGTTCACAATGGAATAGATGACATAGGGAAGAGCAGATGCAGGTCTTGTAAAGGGAGTATTGAGCAGTTAGGCATTAGATTAAAAAGCAGTATCTCAACAGCAGTAATCTCAGGAATACTGGTGCCATGCACTAGACCATTTAGTGAGAAGCAAATTACTTACATCAATGCAGTGGCTTGGCAAATGGTGTAAAACAAAAGGTTTCAGACTTTTAGGGCATTGGTGGTTAACATAAAGGAGAAAGAGCAAGGATGTTTATATGCACATAAGGAATAAAAGGATAGTCAAAGAAGGGATGGAACCATCTTGTGGGAATGGTGAACATGTAGTATGCCTAAGTATTATGCAATTTTTGAGAGTGGAATTTGAAAGTTGAACTATAGGAGTCCCTGAGGAGGATGTGGATGAGTGACTACTGGAGATAAATATTCAAAAGGAAATTGTATTAAAATTGTTAATGGGAGTGAAAATAGAAAAGTAACTAGGTCCAGATGGTATGCATCCCAGAATACTGAAGGAGGTTGGGAAGAGATAGTGGACACATAAATTATAATTTTCCAAATGAAATTTCTCACAGGAAATGTGCCAAAAGAGCGGAAGTTAGCAAATGATACACCATTGTTAAAGAAAAGTGAAAGGGATAAGACAATAAACTGTAGGGCAGTTAGTCTTACCTCCATTGTGGGTAAATGTCTAAGCCTGGATTTTCCAATTCTTGCCAGAATAACTGTTGACAAGTTTTAGACGGATTCAAATGGAAGTGTGCCGTTTGCACCAAATTTTCCAAAGGTCAGCTCATTAGTATTGTTTCAGATGCAGAATTCATGATGGGAATAGAAAATTTTATGCAATATCACTCCATGGAATAACAAGAAACAGCTGAGTGCACTGGATAAAGCAAAGGCCATAGGCCCCAACAACATCCCGACTGTGGTGCTGAAGGCCTGTGCTCCAGAACTGGCTGTGCCTCTAGCCAAGGTGCTCCAGTACAACACTGGCATCGACCCGACAAAGTGGAAAATTGCCCAGGTATGTCCTGTCCACAAAAAGCAGGACAAATCCAATCCAGCCATTTACGACCTCATCAGTCTACTCTCAATCATCAGCAAAGTGATGGAAGGTGTCGTCAACAGTGCTATCAAGTGGCACTTACTCACCAATGCTCAGTTTGGGTTCTGCTCGGCTCCAGACCTCATTACAGCCTTGGTCCAAACATGGACAAAAGAGCTGAATTCCAGAGGTGAGCATTTGACCGAGTGTGACATCAAGGAGCCCTAGTAAAATTGAAGTCAATGGGAATCAGGGGGAAAACTCTCTAGTGGCTGGAGTCATACCTCGCACAAAGGAAGATGGTAGTGGTTGTTGGAGGCCAATCATCTCAGCCCCTGGACATCACTGCAGGAGTTCCTCAGGGCAGTGTCCTAGGCCCAATCATCTTCAGCTGTTTCATCAATGACCTTCCCTCCATCATAAGGTCAGAAGTGGGGATGTTCGCTGATGATTGCACAGTGATCAGTTCCATTCGCAACCCCTCAAATAATGAAGCAGTCCGTGCCCGCATGCAGCAAGACCTGGACAACATCCAGGCTTGGGCTGATAAGTGGCAAGTAACCTTCGCGCCAGATAAGTGCCAGGCAATGACCATCTCCAACAAGAGAGAGTCCAACCACCTTCACTTGACATTCAACAGCACTACCATCGCCAAATTCCCCCCCCCCCTCATCAACATCCTGGGGGTCGCCATTGCCCAGAAACTTAACTAGACCAGCCACATAAATACTGTGGCTACTAGAGCAGGTCAGAGGCTGGGTATTCTGCGGCGAGTGACTCACTTCCTGACTCCCTAAAGCCTTTCCACCATCTACAAGGCACAAGTCAGGAGTGTAATGGAATACTCTCTACTTACCTGGCTGAGTGCAGCTCCAACAACACTCAAGAAGCTCGACACCATCCAGGACAAAGCAGCCCGCTTGATTGGCACCCCATCCACCACCCTAAACATTCACTCCCTCCACCACCTGTGCACTGTGGCTGCAGCGTGTACCATCCACAGGATGCACTGCAGCAACTGGCCAAGGCTTCTCCAACAGCACCTCCCAAACCCGCGACCTCTACCATCTAGAAAGACAAGGGCAGCAGGTGCATGGGAACAACACCACCTGCACGTTCCCCTCCAAATCACACACCATCCCGACTTGGAAATATATTGCCGTTCTTTCATCATCACTGGGACAAAATCCTGGAACTCCCTTCCTAACAGCACTGTGGGAGAACTTTCACCACACGGACTGCAGCAGTTCAAGAAGGCGGCTCACCACCACCTTCTCAAGGGCAATTAGGGATGGGCAATAAATGCTGGCCTCGCCAGCGACACCCACATTCCATGAATGGAAAAAAAAGTACTGTTTCAGGTGCAGAATCCATGATGGGAACAGAAAATGTTATGCGATTTTTAAGTTCCGGTGAGGCAAATGAGCGCCACCGGAAATTTCAACGTAAGTTCTTGTCACTAAGATCAGTGCAGCAACTGGCATCGATTTTGGCGTGATTTGGGCGTAAGTACAATCCAGAACATTCTGGACCTACATATCCGATCACTGTGGAGTAGCAGTCAACAAAGCCCATAGAATGCTGAACCAGAACCAGAACAGTTGAGCACAAGTCAAAGGAAGTTGTGCTCGAATTGTACAGTGCTCTGGTAAGACAGCATCTTGAGTACTGTGCACAGTTCTAGTCATTGAGACACAAGATATACGTTGGAAGAACTAGATCAAAGATCCCAACTGAAAAATTGGAACAGGATTTACCACTTATATCGGCTTTTATGATGTCATTTGGTTTTGAGAGCTGTCCTACACAAAATAACTCACAAACTGTCAAAGTCTCTGGTTAACATAACTACAACTAACTACTTTATTTAACAATGCCTACAATACTACAATTATCACCATAAAAGATTCAATATCAATGATCACAGTAAAAGTAACTGATACTTATTTTATTTAACAGATTCTGAATATTGCAATATTGCAAGAATAGCTCAATTTGACCCAACACCAAGGTGGGTAAATGGAGTCGAGATACAGATCTGCCATGATCTAACTGAATGGAACAGGCTTGAGGGGCTGAATGGCCTACTCCTGTTCCTATGTTTTCAGGATTATGAAAGGTTATGATAAAATGATAGATAGTTCCCACTGGTCAGCGCGATGGTAATGAGAAGGCAAAAATCTCTCAATAAAAGGAATTAAAGGGGAAGTTACAGAAATTTTCTTCACAACAAAGGTGGTCAGGATGTGTGAATTCCTGCCATAAGGCATTGTTGAAACAAAGTCCATAAATTATTTTAAATGGTAATTAGATCGTTTCTTGAAAAAGAGGACTATTAAAGGATGCGAGGAGCAAGCAGGAGAATGGGATTAGTCTAGGTGGCTCATCTGCAGAAAACACTGGCACAGACTTAATGGGCGGTATGGGCTGTTTCTGTGCTGCAACATTCTAGAATTCACTATTAATTTTCAGTTTTCAGTTGCATCATATACTTGCTGCCCTTCTTATTCTTCTTCCTTAATTCTTTTTAGGTGAATACAGTTTGACTTTCAACAGCTACAATTTAAATATCACTTCAGGCAAATGGACTATTTATGGTGAATAAATCCATTGTTGTCAATTGTTTTTAAAGTGAAGATTCACTTAGAAAAGACTTGCTTGTGAAGTTGTAGATACTAAAGTATTAGAGTAATAGCATCATTTTACTGATTAGTTTGTTTTATCTCGTGGATTTTATCAGCCACAAGACCAACAAGAATAAAGCCCTTTTGTTTGTCTTTCACTGATCTAGACAAATGTACTAGAAATTGTGTCTATTACATTAGCTTTTGTCTATATAAAACTTTAACGTTGCTAGGCACAAAACCAAAGAGAATAAATCCCTTGGACTTTCATTGAGCTCAGAAGGCCAACTTCAGCAGGACGTTCTGGATTAACGGTCAGGAGTGGGAACGCTTGCCACTCTGCAGCCTGGTAACGAGACCAGTAGTAGCATTCCAACTCCTAAACCTGAGACCTTCCTGGTCAGTGTCACACCATGTGGTGCATTTACCCACTGAGTTATTGGAAGAGCTCTGGGAGTCTCCCATTAACACTCAGTTTACCTACCCTTGTTATAAAGCATTATGATATACTTTGTTGATTGCATTGTGACAACAGCAATGCAGATGACTGATATAGCAGTTAAAGTTTGTTCTGTATTTTATTTCTAGGGAGCTTCAGAGGTCTGCAAAGTTCAAGCAGTAAAATACTTGGTAATAAAGCATGAATGAGACAGAGAGGAAAAAGCTTTTAGATTGTATACAGAAATTCTCCTACTAGATTACTGCGATGATTGATATTCCATTCATTCAATTTCATAATGCACTGTTTAGGAACAGGTAAGCCTCTTACCAAAATGTAGGTATCTGCTTTGCAGCTGAATCCCTTTTAAGCCTCACTTAAGAAAGAGCATAATTTCTTTTTGGAGTTACTGCTTCTTTTTCCCTTGCAGGCTGTTTGCTACCACATTCTGCCTCCACAGATTCCTCCATGACTGCTGTCACTGCTTTTTAAAAAAAAGTTATGACTGACTAGCAGAAAGTGTGATTCTGTTTTTTTTTTTGGGGGGGGGGGGTGGGGGAAATTGAGTGATAATGTGAATTTATCCTTTTTCCAAACTTGACGTCACAAGATAGTTACACTTGAAGAAGGCCATTCCTCCGATCTTAATTCATCTATCCTGACAAATTCTGCAATCTCTCCCTTTTGGTATCCTATTGCTTCTAGAAAAGTAGAAGAGGCAAAAACTATGAACCTTTTAGGAAGTTAATTTCATATACAGATCACTCTGTGTGAAGAACTTCCTGACATCAGTCCTAAACTTACCTTGTATTGGTTGGGATCTATGTCCCCCTGTCCTACTCTCACTATTTAACTTAAAATAATATTTCAGGTTTACATTCACCATTCCCTGAATTATCCTATACATCTTGATCTGATCACCTTTCAGATATCTCCTTTATGGACTGAAAATCCCAAGTTCCTCCAGTCTTTTCTCATAATTCAGACCTTTAACACAAGAGATCAGTCTTGTAGGTCTTCTCCGTACAGTCTCCAGTGTTTGAATGTCTCCTAATGTCTTGGAGGCCAGAACTGGATGCAGTACTCAAGGTACAGCCTAACCAGAGCGCTACTCAGTTTGGTTACAGCTTCTGGGTCTCTTTCAAGTTCATCTGTTGCTATTTCAACATCATTCATGGAATACATGTGTTGTTTATTTTTTTCTTCTGAAGCGCATTACTTCACATTTTTCTCGGTTAAATTTAATCTGCCATTTCTCTGCCTACCTAAGTATTTTATTCAACCAATTCTGTAATTTCTGATCCACCTCTTCTATTTCCATTGCTCATCCTAGATTGGTATCATCTGCACATTTGACCAATTTGCATTGAGTTTCTGAATTCAGGTTATTTATGTAAAGTAGAAACAATTGTAGTCCCAATACAAGACAGCCCTGTAAGGGAGAAGTTGGGAAGAGATAAAGAGGGTCTGGAATTAGCAAATTGTCAATAGGTTCTTCACATAAGTTTTCACAAATGAAGACCTTGGTCAAACTCCAAATCCAGTCATTTTGGCTCAGGATTCCAGAACATGAAAGAACATCAGCAAAGCGTGTGTTATGATGCAATTCAAGAAATTAAATGTCCATGAGAGACCTGGTGGATACCATAAAATCCTCAAGGAGATAAAGGAAGAAATAGGTGAGGTTGTGATGAATAATTTTAGAAGCTCCATGAATTCATGAGCTATATCTGAGCACTGATGGATTGGCAATATTATCTTGACATTCAAAAAGAGTGAGACATGAAGCTAGCAATTATAAACCACAGTAAGCCGAACATTTGTAGTGGGGAAAATGCTTGAGAGCATTATACGGGAGCTATCAATGCTTATCCAAAGAGCATACAGACCATTAGGAGAAACCAGTATGGATTTATTACTTAAACAACATGCCTAACTGATTTGCTAGAATTTTTTGAGGTGGTAACTAAACCAATTAAATGAGGGGCACCCAGTAAATATAATTTACTTGCATTTTCAGAACGCATGGATAAAGTTCCACCTGTGAGAAAGAAAGTAATGGCTAATTAGCTGATTGAATTGAAAAGTACCTCAGCAATGGAAAGTATAATGAGATGATGGTAAGTGGGAAAGTTTGGTTTGGAAGACAGTAACTAATGAAGTTCCGCAAGCATTCTGCTGGGTCCCCTACTATTCAAACTATTCAAAATAATTTGGAAAATTGCATTTCTTGTAATATATAAAATTTGTTGATTATACCTCACAGTGCGACCAAGTGATAAATTTACAGGAAATAAACTACATTCAAAGAGATTTGAACAAATTAATCAGTGGGGCTAAGAAATAGCTGATAGATCTTAATGGTTGAAATAACTAAGGATGAAGCTGAAAGAGACCTAGGAGTTTTAGTTGACTCAATGCTAAACAATGCAGAGCAGCAATCAACAAAGCCAATAGGATGTTAAAGTACATAAATAGTAGAATATACCTCAGAGGAAGAAATGATCAAACTGTAGTATTTTTCCTCTACAGAACAGTGGATATGTGGTACAGATGCCCAGCAAAAGCAGTTGATGCAGTGTTGATCAATTCCTCAAAAAAGAAATAGATATATATGGTTAGCAATGACATTGGAGGTTATAGGGACAACTGCTGGGCCTGGAAGGAGGGAATTGTCTCAGGAAGGTAGCAGTTCTTAACTGAATAGTAGAAATGTCAGGGTGCATGAATATTATGGAGTGTTATTTGATAACCTTTGGGAATTTGGGAATACTTACACAAAGTTGAAATTAAACTGGTGGGGTAAAATCCACAATGTTTGTATATAGTCAGAAAGGAGCAGGTTTTTGGGCAGAATGGCCATTTCTCACTCCAAGTTTTATGTTTTAATCCTTATTCCCATTTTATGATACTTAATTGCCTTGATCATACTTGAGCATAAAAGAAAAATTAAACTACTTATTATAAAGAACATGGAGAACAAACAGCTGGCTGTTGGTTTACAATACTAATTCAATCTCAGGTCTACTTGAATTTCTTGATTGAACTGCTGTATTACATAGAAACACATTGCCAGCCATCGATTATTATATCTCATGCTTGTTTTCACATCCCTCAAAGGCCTCACCCCTCCTTATCTCTGTAACCTCCTCCAGCCCTACAACCCTCTGAGATCTCTGCACTCCTCCAATTCTGGCCTCTTGCGCAGCCCTGATTTTCATCGCTCCACCAATGGTGGTTATGCTGCTTAGGCCCAAGCTCTGTAATTCCCTCCCTAAATCCCTCTGCCTCCCTCTCCTCCTTTAAGATGCTCCTTAAAACCTACCTCTTTGACCAAGCTTATGGGCACCTGTCCTAATATCTCCTTGTGGCTCAGTGTCAAATTTTGCTTGATAATGCTCCTGTGAAGTGCCTTGGGACATTTTACTATGTTAAAGGTGTGACATACATGAAAGTTGTTGTTATTGTATATTTTTCTGTATAGAGTTGGAAACTTTACGGCCTTCGAGCCTGAAAATTTGGAGAAACTGAGAAAGTTGCTCCAGGTGACATAAAAGCACTTGACATGTTTTGTGTATGTGGAGCAAAAGGCTGGTAAACTTATTTTGCCAACTCAGTCATCTGAAATGCAATGTGGGAATAAAACTCAGATTACACAATACCAGAATAGCTGGACCTCTGACATCAACAACACGGTTCAAAAAGATCGAATCTAAAGAAGGTGCAGTACCTGAAGAGAGCAATGCCTCACTTTGCAGTTTACATTGTTAGTTTATACATAAAATATAGGCTCTAATTAAGATCCAGAGTCACAAACATCACAACAAAGCCTGGGCACAATTTATGTAAGGCTTGTGGTACAAATCATTGCTCCCTTTTCTTCTCAAACAATGCAGTAGCCTGGGTTACCTTTATTTTAAATTTTGTGCAATATATTGTTCAACCATATTGTTGCTGGAGCAAACCAAAACAACATATTTCGCTTTATTTCCTGATTGAGTTGTTTCTTGTGTGAATAAAGCAATTAGTCTGGCACAGTATTGAATTTGTTTTGTAGCTCTTAAAGAATACTCTGAGAGGAAATCTTTTTAATAGAATGATGAGTTTATTGTGGTTGCCTTAAATAAACCAAACAGAGAATAAGCTCGAGTACAAAAGGAGAAAAAAAACCGGAAAGACACTTCACATTGAATTTTCTTTATATTGGTGGAGCGTTCTGTATCCAGTGTACAGAATTCAGCTCTCAAGTTTGCTACCTTTTCTTTTTAACCTACAGTTAATTAATGCAGCATAAGAGTTGGTTAGAAAAGCCAAGTAATGCAAGACAGGTACTTGAGGGGTTGGTAGCAGCTGGTTGAATGATCTTATTCATGTCTATCATATGGTGCAAGTACCAAAAGTGCACATGTGCTGCACAATGCAGCTAGAAGTGTGCCTGAAAAGCATTTTTACTTCTCCTGTATACACCCTTCTCATTCCCAATAACATATATAGTTTATCATATAGATCACCTCTTCCATTTCTGCATACTGTCTTTTTAGCAGAAGCTTTACCTCAGAGGTTTTGCAAACTGCAAAATTTATTTATTGAGACAAATGACAAACCATTAAAGTATTAACTAAGATATATAAAAAATGTTATGCACTTTCAATTATGTGGATGCATATGTATGCATGAATGGTTCAAAAATTGTCCGCTATTTCCTTGGGCCATTCAGCATACAAATAATTAATGATTATTTCACATTGATCATAGGGTTAACACCAATGCCATTATGCTGTAATTCTAGAAATTGTGCAATTCTGAATGATTTCACTAATGCTGTCACCATTAAGTACCATAGAGCAGTTTTATTTATGCCAAGGAACATTGCTAAGAACTAATGTCATTAAAGGATTTGAAAAGACAAAAAGGATGAAAGATAGAGAGTGATGATGAGAGAAAGACAGAGACAGAAAGAACACATAAGAAGGAAGGGATGCATTTTCCTAAGGACAAATGACCACACATGCACCAGTTGCAGAAATAACCTTGTTTCTGAAGGACAGGCAATGCCTTCACATGAATTACCAACAGAAACTGCAGACACAGATTAAGAGAGGACAAAGCAGTTACAAGTTTGATGGGGCAAGGGGAAAGTAGGGAGAGGGGAAAGAAAAAAGAATGAAGGGATTTGTAGGTAAATAATTCAGCCTAGTCTGAGTAGGATGAGCTATTCTTTTGTAATTATTAATCTGTGCATACGTTCTATATAAAGGTCAAAGTGTACTTCCCACTCTGTTCCATCATGTTTGAACAGTTCAAGGCTTTGTTACTTCACACATTCAATGATAAAACAGAGAGTAGGAATAAACAGGTCTTTTTCAGGTTGGCAGACCATGATTAGTGGGGTATCACAGGGATCGGTGCTTGGGGTCCCAGCTATTCACAATCTATATCAATGATTTGGATGAGGGGACCAAATGTAACATTTCCAAGTTTGCTGATGACACAAAACCAGGTGGGAATGTGAGTTGTGAGGAGGATGCAGAGAGACTTCAAGAGGATATAGACAGGCTAAGTGAGTGGGCAAGAACATGGCAGATGGAATAATGTGGAAAAATGTGAAGTTATCCAGTTTGGTAGGAAAAACAGAAATGCAGAGTATTTTTTAAATGGTGAGAGATTGGGAAATGTGGATGTTCAAAGGGATCTGGGTGTCCTTGTACATGAGTCACTGAAAGCTAATATGCAGGTGCAGCAAGCAATTAGGAAGGCAAATGGTATGTTGGCCTTTATTACAAGAGGATTTGAGTACAGGAGTAAAGATGACTTACTGCAATTATATGGGGCCTTGGTGAGACCGCACCTGGAGTATTGTGTACAATTTTGGTCTCCTTACCTAAAAAAGGGTATACTTGCCATAGAGGGAGTGCAACGAAGGTTCACTAGACCGATTCCTGGGATGGCAGGATTGTTGTATGAGGAGAGATTGAGTAGACTAGGCCTGTATTCTCCAGAGTTTAGAAGAATGAGGGTTGATTTCATAGAAACATACAAAATTCTTACAGGGTAGATGCAGGGAGGATGTTTCCCCTGGCTGGGGAGTCTAGGATCAGAGGTCACAGTCTCAGAATAAGGAGTAGGCCATTTAGGACTGAGATGAGGAGAACATTCTTCACTCAGAGGGTGGTGAATCTTTGGAATTCTCCACCCCAGAGGACTGTGGAGGCTGAGTCATTAAATACATTCAAAACAGAGATCGATAGATTTCTAGATATTAAAGGCATCAAGGGATATGAGGATAGTGCAGGAAAATGGCGTTGAGGTAGAAGATCAGCCATGATCTTGTTGGATGGCAGAGCAGGCTGAAGGGGCTGGATGCCCTATTCCTGCTCCTATTTCTTATGTTCTTATAACAGACATAATCTAGTAAACACCTCTACAGAGGAGATTGCCACCTTTTGTACAAGTGGACTAGAGTTCTTGAGCTGTGGTACAGCAAATGGTTCTGGTATGTTCTTCCAGTGTGACCTCATTATAAACTGAAATGATTTGGTAGATATGTCAGCATACCTCGTATTCCTTCTTAGAACTTTTATGAAAACATGACATGAAGTTTCCTTTTTCCTTGCACACTCCTTACCCATGCTCTCCCATTCAGTGTCACCTGGCACTTCATAAATTTCTTTGGCAAATGGGCTCAATATGTAGTCATCTGACTAACTACTATTTGAAAGTTGCTTAACAGTCCCTGGTTGTGGTTTCAGAAGCAATGTTATTCACATATGTCAGGTGAGTTTATCGAATCTATAGGGCCGACTTTAACTGTGCCTGCTCAGCAGAAACTGGGCGGGCAGTTAAAATGGCCCGTGAGACTTGCCCACACTGATCCTGCCATCTTCCCGTTGGTTCCAATCTTAAACTGCTCTTCTGTGTAGGCAAGAGGGACACCCACCGGAAAGCAACGGGATCCTTCTTTAAATATGAAGATTGGACTCCGATGTCGTCATCAGGGCCTGACTATCATTTTAACCAGAGGCCTGTGAGGGGAAGCCATTGCTAGGCCAGCCCGGTGGGAAGAGGAGGCAGGGGCGAGAAGAGGCTCAAAATGGTAAGTGGCTTTTTTTTTATATTACTTTCCTCGTAGGGTCAGGGAGAGCAGAAGTGCCATCCCAGACGCCACAAGAAAAGCTTAGGCCTCACCTACCCGGGCTACCACCTTCCCTGACTGTGAGGCCATCCTTATTTCCCCCCCAACCACTTACTTGAGTGCCGGAGACCTTTTTTTTTGCAGAAGTGGCATTCCCTAATTAACTGATACTGCTGTGCCCCATACAGCTTCTGTTCAGTAAGTGAATACGCAGCAGAGTTTGCTAATTTACTGGGAGAAAAAATTGGCAGGTCATGTTTGACTACCAACTCAGAGTCAAAAGATTAAGTGACTTATGTTAGCTGACTAACGCTGCAGTTAAGTTTTAATTAACTACCATTGTGTATCTTTTTTATATAATATATGCTATTACAGACAGAAAATTTTAGTGCTCGTTTTAGTACTGTCACAAGACAAAGTTAGGTCTGTTTTAAAACCTCTGGGAGCTATAAGGTGTGAGAACAAGGGCAGAGGTGAGATCAAAAGAGGGACTCTGAAGAAAGAATGAGCAAAATGGCAGTGAGAGTTGGAGGATAAATATATAAAGGAGCAAAGGAAAAAAAATTAGATTGATCAGTAAAGAAACCAATAGAAGCAACAAATACAGGAACTGTGGAAGGAGCGAGAGGAAAAAGATAATGGCAAGAAGAATAGTAGTATTAAAGGCAGACAGTAATGGAAAAAAATACAAGATACCTGATTCAGTGTTTTAGCAGGTAGATATTTAGACAATATAAATACCACTGTGCCTATTTTATTTTATAAAACAAGAACCTCTAAGGAGCATAAAAAGACCAGAAATTCAACTTGTCCATCCTTATTAATTGATCCTGATCCACTTTCTCATCATATCCCTCAATTCCTTCTCTCTTCAGAAATACATCTCGTTGCTTTCTGAAGCTAATTACACTATTCAGTTCAGTGGCCTCCACTGGAAACTCATTCCACAAGTCTATTACCCTAGCACAAAAAAATTATGCTCAACTTATTCCTAATATTTCAATTTTTTAAACTTCTGTCCTATGGTATTTGAGCTTGTCACCACAGTGAACAATTTGCCTGGATCAACTTTGTCAGTTCATTCTATAATCCCAAAAACTCCATTAGAAATCTCTTTTCTAAAGAGAACAGACCCAACTTTCTTAACCTTTTCTCCAAACTTAAATTCCTGGCACCTAGAATCAACCTAGTTGCACATTCCCCGCCCTGTCATAGGTAATAAGAAACCTGGGCAAAGAATCATTGTTCCTAAAACACCAAGGTTAAAATAAGTAGGAGATGGGATAAATCAATCAGTAGTGATTAAGTGATATCAACCATAGGTTTTAAAAGCATGTACATTGTGAGAGAATAGGAAGACTAAACAACATAAGGATTTTCACAGTTTTGAGGTCCTGAAAAAGAACAAGTTAGAGCAGAAGACAGCGTTACAAAGTGTAATTTGAATATAATAAGGATGCAGGAATGAGGAAAAGAATGTTGAAAGGCATTCTTCTTCTGAACAGATGACCAGAACAAAAATTCAACTGATCAGTACCTTATAAGACAACAATACAATCAGCAATTCAAATGAAGGGTCTCCACCAGAAATGTTAACCTATTTTCTCCTTCCAATGCTTATGTAGTTGCTATGTATTTTCAGCATTTTCTTTTTTCATAACAATACAATCTCTTTTCATTTGTACCTGTACCACCAACACAACTCAGTACTATATTTGCTCTTTTAAAAAAAATTGCAGCCAATCACAGGACTGATGACCTTAGATTTATCCAGATATCTTTCCTAAAAATCATACTCAAGGAATGTTCCATTTAACATGTATTTCCTTCCTCTTTTGGTGCCTTGCTCCCATAATAACTAATTTATATTTATTGACCTGGAATACTATCTGCCACCTACTGGCCCAGTCACCTGAAAGAAGCAAAACCTTCTGAATCTGACTGCTTTGTTCCTTATTATTTGCCATCCCTCTTATTTTGGTATTATCTGCAAACATTAAAATTTGCATGAGGTACCATTTTTTTATTTGGTATGTGGGCAATGCTGACCATAACTGCTCTGAAAGTTGAGTGGTATTCTAGATTACCTCAGAAGGCATTAAGAGACATAGTATGAGATTCCCATGTAGGCCAGACTTGGTAAGGGTGGTAGTGTCCTGTTCCTGAAGAGTCTCAGTAAACCAGTTGGTTTTTTTTAAAAAACAACTCTGCAGCTTATAGTATAAACATATTTGGTACCCCTTCATACCATATTCTAACCCCTGGTACTAGTAAGTTAGCATTGTAGCTGAGTAGATGAGTATATGTTAGAAACGTTAATCAGATTTAGAGTGCACTGTTATGCATGTAAAAGACCTCAATCCACTTTACTTTCTAATTAATTCCTGTACTCCTCAGGCATGTGTATGCATGTGTGAATGCACACACATGCAAAGATAAAATGTTGGAAGGAATTGTGATCTACTATTTTAGACATTCCATGTGACCATTCATACTGGACATTGTAAAATGTTCTTGAAATGGAGATAATTCACAGCACCTTAACAGTAAATCTACCTCATTAAAAATATTGCACATTACAATTGTCAACTCATAAATCTCTTTTAAGTGTTCAGAAATACGTGATGCCACTTGTAGGATAATGCGTACTATAATAGGTTAACAGCTTGGTACAAGTAAAGAGCATCATGGGCTAATTGGTATAGGGAGCTACAGTGAGAGGAGAGAGAGAGAGAGAAGCGCAGTATAGCATGTATGCTGGCAGGGAGATGGAGGCCAACCTTCAAGTCTGAGACATCTCTGTCCAAAACAGAAAGCTTGAGCAAGATAATGTATGAAAGTAGAACCAACAGCAACTAGCATAGATTAAACTAACCGCAATACTGGCTAAAGCTGGTCATAGATAAGTAGGTTGCTTAATTTAGATGGACCATATAGATGACAGGACTTTGAAATTGAAAGGGTTAATAGTGCTACCATGGATAGAAAGCGCAGGCCTAGTGGAAATGTACTGGGAGAAACTTGAGCAGAACACTAAGAAAAACAAGATGCAGCAACCTTGAGAGGGGATGAGATCTGGGACCACATGTCTAACATTTTAAGTTAGTTTCAGGGACTAGTTTTTTTTTAATTTCCAGATTTTTAAAAACTGAATTCAAATTCTCAAACTAACATGGCATCTGGATTACTCATCCAGTGACATAACCACTACGCTACTGTACCCATCTTACCTCCCTTTATCCCATATCCTGCTTCTCCCCACCCCTTTGTTCGCATCACCTCTCCTTCCCTCCTGCATTCTTTCCCTCACCCAGTTTCCTTCCCTCTCTCTTGCTGTCCTGTTGCCTATGGCCCCATCCATCACCTCCCAACTACTCCTCTTCCTCTGTACTATCACCTCACCCAGTATCCTCGCTTTCTTCCTTCTTCTCCTGTTGCCTCCATCCCCTCACCACTTTTCCCCCCATTCGCTCAGCCTCCATCCCTTTCCTTCTTGCCCATCCATCCACTTCCATTACCCTCGGTCACATGCGCTCCCCTTCAAAACCCCACCAGCCTCAGTTTAAAAGCTTGTTTTGCAGCATTAAGCTGGAAACTAGCAATTAATTTTTGAACTGGGCGGAAAGTAAAAAGTAAATTGAACATTTAGAATAAAACAACTGCAGTGCTATCTGGCGGAACAGACCTGCGAGATAGAGCTTGGAGGAGCAATTGTCACCCAGCTGAAGTGTAAGTATGATAGTAATAGTATCTAGTAATAGTAAGTACCTAGCCATTTAAATTAATACCCAAGTCGTCCGTCAAGATGTGACAGCGAAGTGTGGTAAACAGGAAGTACATGGTACACATAAAGGCCTAGTCTTTCTCCCGATCCCATCACATTTGATATGCAACGCTAGTGGAGTGGGACTTTCATTCACTCTAGATGCCCTTCATGATCCTGGCTGCAGGAATATTTACATATGGGAGGTGAGCTTCCGGGCCTCTTTGGGGGCATTGTGCCAGTAGGTGGGCCTCAGAGCCTGCAATGGCAGAAGAGAGGTAACCGGTGAGTTGCCTGGTTGAAAAATGTGTATTTTTTTTATTTTAAAAGTTTTATTATGAAACTAATGGGGCCTGCACATTACCATACTCAGGACCCCCCCTGCCAATGTGTGTGCAGTAATTTGGCAGATGGACAGAATGAATTGGTGAGCAGTGAGTGGGTGCTGCAATAGGGTAAACGCTGATACGGATTTGTTGGCTTGAATGACCTGTTGTAACTTCTATGTATCTCTACGTCTCCTTTTCTGCCACCTTGTTCTCCTCATTCAGACAGGAAGTAGTTGGTGGAGTGGCATAGTAGGGAAGCAAGTTAGAGGTTAAAGGCCTCTCTTTTGAGTGGCAAGTGTGGGGGAAATATGGGCTGCAGTGTTAGATGGTTCCTTTCGCAGCGTCTGCTCCTCACCCTGACCTTTTGGTTTCCTGCAGTATGTTACCATCACCTCACATACCAATTCTGCTTCAGAGTACATGCTCCCCCTCCCAGCATCCTCTCAGTCACAGTGTCTCCCATACTCTTGGCTGTTTACAGCACCCACTCATTGCTCATCATTTCATTCTGACTACCTACCAAATTACTGCTTACGTCACCCTTTAAGTGTGCTCTGCTCTCCCTTCCTCCTAGATTGCTCTCCAATTTCTTGCCCTCTAGTAGCATGCTGTCTGTTTTTCTTTGTGTTGATCACTCTCTCTCTCTCCTCCCCCCTTCTATATTTTTGCTTTCAAAATTCAACTATTATTTGAAAACAAACTCAAATTAGGATGAGTAAAGACATCAAATCCCCCTCTTCAAAAATACTCAATATAAACTAGATTTGATTTGAGCTTTTAAAAATTTGTCCTCTCGGTTTTGCCAAATAATTTTGAAAAACAATTAAACAAGAACAGCCAGAAACTAAAGAAAAATATGCCAACAATTGGCTGATTAAATGCTACTAATCTGTACTGGAAAATTGTACAGTCTGAACATATGTAGTATAACCAACCTGCCTTCAACTGACAATCTCAGCCTTGGCAAAAGTATAAAGTCCAAGCGCTTCAACTAAAAAACTTAATGGAGATAATAAAAATACAAAGATATTTTCTTAGATAAATGTAATCAGGTTGTGAAATTGGTAATTATTTGATTTTATTTAAAACCCTATTTTGGACATTAGAAACTTCAGTTACTTAGAAAATAATTGCATTACCCCCCCCCCCCCAAGTATTCTGAGTGATTTGAGGAAAGATAATACAGCACCAGGTGGGACAGGAAATTGTAACAGGCCAATGTTCTCATTTAACATTGGAATTCCAATTTGAATGCTACCTAGTGGTAGTACAGGGAATAGTTATTGGTGTGACAGGTAATTGTTGACATTTTAAGACTGGAATTGCCATTAGAAATGTCTACTTACTATTTTAAGTAAAATTGTGAAATGGGTTTATGTATGGGGAGTGTGCACAAGATTTTTAATAATATTTGGTAAGATAAATGCACCAGTGTATAATGGGCAAATATACTAGCAGGGGTGGAGTGGAAGTGGAGAGAAAGGAGGGCCAGGGATTGGACCTGGTGTGTAGTGTATGGAGCATACACCAACTCCAACTCCTGTAGGTGCACTGCCCAAATATCTCTCTGTACTATAGGGGGTGAAATGGAGACCAGCTGCAGGCGTATCATACAGATGCATAGTACGATCTAAAAAGGTATGATATGTTTAAAAGAAAACCACGATAAGCACCGTGCAGGGTTGCTGAAAAGGTTAACAACAGTATAATGCAGGTCTGTTTAGAAATCTGATCCAAAGGGTTTAACTGTCATTTTATATATGTTCCGCAGCCTTGACAAATGTCTTGTGCACATAAAAATATCAATCTGGATGAACTACTTTATATCGGTTAGGTACAGCAGCCACCGTTCTGGGGGGTGGGGGTGGGGGGAGACATTTGAAATGACCAAAGATAGCCACCAGAATGGAAGAAAAGAGGGAGGCTATTTGAATACTGATGTGTCCCACAACAACTTCCATTTCCATTAATGACATGCTCATCAAGGGCAAACAATGGGACCTGCTGCCGCTGATTTCCCTGTGCTTGTCAGTGTGTGTGCTGGTAACGCCATTCTGTCAGTCCCTGGCTGCAGTTAGAGACCTGCACACTAATGAGAAGTGCTCTCTGCCATCAGCGCAGACAGGTGCTTCCGTAGCTGGGACATGCTCCATTCCCTTTCCCTAAACCGCTCTTTCTCCTTCTGAACACCCTGACAGACACCATGAAATGCAGAAATTAACAGCCCCATCATGTTGTGCTGCTGCTCGCAGAGAAAGCAGAAAATCAAGTTGTCACACTGTGTGCGGTGATAAACCTACAGATCCATTCTCTATTGCTGCCCTATAATAGCAGGAGCCAGACAACTCGATGGATCATGGGCTTCAATATTAGCTTCAGCTGCACTTTACCATATCATTAACACCTAGTATTTTCACAGCTTTCCTTCAGTGCTGGAATCGGCGCTAAACTACGAGCCTCACGTAAGCAAGACGCATAATTGGTGGTCTCACGATCTATGGATAGGATATCTTTACAGCGTCAAATTAATCAAAGTACTGATTGCTCCAAATAATTCAACAGCAAATGTCGAAGACGCTGAAAAACTGAACTGATAAATCTGTGCGATTGCTCAGGATTTTTGTGACAATAACCACGAGAAATGACAAATCCAGGATACAGCACTGGTAGAACATTATTGCAGGGTTTACTTCAGGATTGTGAAAACTATAATTGACAGGCACAAATGAATCACAAAGATATTACTCAAGTGAAATGAACCCTTGGTCATCGTAACACGATTCCAGTGTATTCAATGTTTAAAATATAAACTTCTTTACTGTTGTAAGTTATTTTCTCAATCTTTATAGATCAACCTCCGCCCCCCACCTTTGTTACAAAGCGGGAGGGAATATGTATAGGCCTGAACACTGCTTCATAACCAAATATTAGGAGATGCACAAATGCAACGCAAATTGAATTGCACTCAGATTTACCATTCCAACTGTAAGAAACGATTCCCCTCAGTTCAGCATCTCCCGCAGATGACTCAGTGCAGATCTGGAAGGCTGCACATGGAGAAATGGGACCTATCCCAATGTGGAGAGGTGCATCAGTGCATGGTACCACCACAACATATTTAACTTTTTGGAACTTTCAGCATGAGCATCACTCAAGACCCGAGGAGCTGTATTCTGCTTACCAGTTGTTTACATATGACAGTAGAGTAATAGCTTTACATGTGTGGCATTAGAGCTTTATTTTCACTGATCTGAAACAAATGTAGAATGCAACATTAATGTCTATAAATTTACATTTGGTGAATCATGTACAGAAAAAGATTTCAGCACACAACATAAATGTGCACTTTGAAGCAGTTGTCACTGGATAGCAATAAGGGAACACTAAAGCCAGTTTAGTGCCCATAGCACCATATTGGCTGAGATCAGCTAACTCTAAACAGGAATGAAACCTGGGATCTTCCAGTTTGCATGGCTCAGGACCACAGTGTATTCAGCTACAGGAGGCTGGAGCTTAAAATTCTAATTTAATTAAAATCATATTCATCTTTCAACTGATGAGTAAAGTGAAGTAAGTTGAAAATTAATCAGATTGCAAAACCATAATATGTGTTAAATTCATAAAATGTATCCCTTTTACAATTGCACTTTGCACCAGTGATACTTAGTATAAATTTAGGACTGTGCTTATGATTGCATAATCATGACTTGTTAACCTATCATTTAATGAGAAATCTTTTATTGTACATAATTTCATATAAAAAGAGCACATAATATAGGTCTTATATTTTGAGAATCTGAAAGGCATATTGCTATGGTGTCAGTAAACACTCATTTATGGATCTACATCTTTTCCTTTAGGTCATCATCATAACCAATTGTTCCAAAGATGGAGACTGCATTCTTATTCAGTGCCAGACAGTTTAGAAAAAAATCAATAAGATGTCAGAAACACTGTCATTTTTTCATGGAGGTTGAGGGACAGTATATGAATGAGTCTTTCAAATAAGGAAAGCCCAAGATGGCTGCTGACAAATCAGTGCTGCTACCATAAGTAAGCTCACTGGATTCAAACACAACCACAGAAAATGTAACCATGCCTTGCAAGAATCAATTTTCAATCAGCTGGCAAAACCACCCTCTGGCAAGATTAATGAGAATGTAAAAATTATTTTAATTGAAGATGCTCTTAACACTTAGCACATTGATGCAGCATAAAATTCTGAACTGGTTTTAAATCTGAACAAACAGCACCAGTTATAAATATCTCCTTCTGCCCAAACACCAAGAACCTAATTAAACATATAGGAATGATCCTCTGACGGGCGACCAGCTTGAGATGAGGGGACTTTAATCCTTTCAAAAGAGTGTTAAAAGCCGCAACCTCGTCAATTAGACTTTTAAAAACTGTACATTGCCCTATTTAGGCAGTGTGCAACAACTTCACACATTAAACAATTACCATAACTGTGGGGGGGGGGGTCAAATTACAATGACTGGAGATGGTGGTGGAAATGGAAGTCAGCCACCATTTCAAAACAACTAGGTTTCTCGGGAGGTTTCAAAATGCATTCTTAACACAAATGAAAATCAGACATCTCAATAAACAGAATGCTCAAATAGAAGACTTGCATCACTGGCATCTTTGACATTACAAACCAACCATTTGTTTAAAAATGGTACAGTGACTAGATTGAGTTTTTTTGTAAAAAACATTAGTGCACTTGGTTAACAGACTCGGTAACTAACCCCATTGATTCAGCCAGGCAGTCACCTACAACAAGTGAAATGTAAATATACCATGTTTCACCCAATAATTCTGTACTTGTAATATCTTATGCCTTCTTAAAGTAAATATTCTACAGTTCACTGTCTATATAACTGATGTAAATGCACCTCCTGTAACTACTGCAGTTATATCGACAGCTGTCTGCAGTGAAGTGGAGAATATGTTCTCTAGAAATGCAATATTACTACAATTGTGGAATTGCTAGATGAATCGTGTGTGAATCACCAGTGAAATATGGCACATTCATATTGCACCCAGTAAATACAGCTGAGTCGGTTCCCATAAATGTTGCTGCCAAATTGGGTATGACAAAGCATTAAACAAATGAGGGGTAAAAAAAGAACAAAGATGGGAAAAGCTATTCAAAAATGAGAATATATAGAGAGATCACTTTAGAAATGTTAAAACAGGTGAAAAGCACTAACGAATCACAAGTGGGGGGAATAAAGAAAGTGGATGCATGAATGTTATTTACGTATGTGCACATTAAGGTACACATTCAAAAAAAATCAACTTATAAACAAAGGTATGTCATTGTTGAGTGAGGTAAGCTTATCTTTTTGGTTAAGTCAGTGGCCTGAATTGCTGTAGAAATAGTGCAGACTATTGAGAATGGGCAAAAGGTAGAATATGTAAACAGGAAGATGTTAAGTTTAAGGTTTCTACAATAAGCAGATCATAAAATAAAAAGTAAAATCGAGTAGTATTCACTGTTAAATGTAAAAACATTCAGATATGATGATTTAGAACTGTAAATGATCCCTTTATTTTCACATCAAATTTGATTTTTTTTGCAAAGCCATTTCAGCAGATCTAACCACTCTATTGAATACTGCACAGCAACCCTTGCCATTTCTGAATAAATTTGACTTGTTAATGCAGCAGGCTTTGTTTACCAAGCAAAATCTGCTAATAACAAATATGGTTCAATTATCGTGTCAGAAATGTTCTCGGAGCTGGCTCTGTAGTTCACCAGCCTCAATAATCCTCCAGGTTTTTAAATCCAATAAAATCAAATGAGTGAGAAAAGCCATCAGCCCGTTAAAGTCGAAAGACATGCCATCTCATCTACAGAGAAACAGACCATTTCCATGTCTAGGCTGACAGAGCTGTCTGCACTGGGGATAGTACTATTCCATTTGATTTATGGTATAATAGTGTGACAAATGATGACAAAAATAAACTTTTACTGCAGTGAACTGCTCCTTTATTTATGAAATTTTGCCAAGTACTGAAATCTTTTATCTGCAAGTTGTACACGGAGTGGAAACGAGCGATTATGGTGCAGTAATAGTAATACAGTGATGGAGGCAGAGTCCGCTGTAAATGGATTGAGGTAAAATAACTACCGCACCATGATAAATGTGAACAGCGCTTTGCTGACAGATGATCTAACAGGTGTTCATAACAACTATATAAGAGGATTTATTTATGACTGGCCACAGCCGCAGTATTGTAAATCAACTGAAGCAGCTGTACACCAGCAAACACAAGTCCCTGATGTAACAACTACACAAGAACATGGGGAAAAATACTGTTTGGAATCCTAATCATTAAATAATTACCGCACACATACATACCCAACCCAGTTGCAGCACTCAGTGCCACAGAAATAAATTCTAAGATGGGAAACTGTTTACCCATTTGAAAATTTAATAAGCTCACTTTTGCATTCTACTTCCAAAACAAATGGAGGAGGAAGAAAACAAACAGCATTACAAGCATCTCCAAGTACTGTTGGTGACTATTCTCTATAGACTAACAATAGTAATTGGAGAACTGGCACATAATCAAGATTAAAATGCAAGCAAGCTGTTCCATAAACAGCTATTTCCCCCTTTTACTTCGAAATGAAAAAAGGCTAACAGGATTTATTACATTATTTCCCAATTTATAATGAAATAAAATTATAATTCAAGCACAAACTGTACTTTCCCCCCTATATGATTAGGGAAAGCTGCTTTATTCACCAAGAGATTACATTTTGCAACAGTCACCCAGAAAGATGTAAACAGTATATCTACTAAACTTTGAACGCTCTAATGATCATCAGTAACATCTTTTATAAAGTTACTTTTAGACACAGTGTTTTACCACCAGTTACCACATTGAAGCATGGATGTGTTCCACTCAAACCATCAATATTTTTTAGTCCTTAAGGATGCCATGATTCACAGCCATTACAGGGAGAGGAAAGGAGAGCAAGAATAGTTTTTCTTTTAGCTCCGCACCACTGCTTGGTGGTGACTCCTTTCCAAGCTTCTGAAATGTTGCTAACAAGCCAACCACTAGGAGGTGTACTAGAACAATGTGAAGCAAGTTCTCCAATAAAGAAGGGAGATGGAATCGGAGGGAAAGTGCCCTCCCCTTCCAAATGCTGAAGTGAGGATATGTGTGCAGATTACAGAATGCTGTAAATGTACAGAGGGCTCAGCATCTGAAAGAGGATGATGAGTTAATGTTTGGGGATGACCGTTTGTCAGAATAAGTTTTGCTATAGGGTCATACCTGAATGAGTTCTGACAATGAGCTACACCTGAAACATCAATCTATCTTCCCCTTTCATTCAATGACCAACCTGCTGTGTACTTCCAGCAAGCACTGTTTTTAGTTCAGATTTCCAGCATTCAGTTTTCTTTGCAGCTGTCCCAGAACTGAAAGCATCATATTTTATCACGTTTATGTAGGCACATAAAACAAAATACTGAGATCGGGGTTCTGCAACATGAATGGCTAAAAGGGCATCAATGTAACATAAAAGACACCAGTGATCAAACAGGTGAAACTTTTTTGGCAAAAGATATGTTTCTTTGGATGCATTTTACCCTTAGTTTTTAAATTTTGTATTAATTCGAGACAGACTCCATTCAGAGGGGAGGGTGACCAGAAAATATTATGGCACTATCACAGTCATCCATTTAACAGGTGCCCTTTCTAGAATTCTACTCAGACAATTGCTCATGACCAGACTATACAGCTAGACATGATTTTTTTGTAACTATCTTTACTTTTCAAATTAATTTCTTGGAAACTACATGAAAACACTGCAGTGGCTGAAAATGCTTTATGGGTAGGTGCTCCACACATCTCTGGAGAAAGCTGATGTAGAACAAAAGGTTACAATGTTAACTTACATTCAACATTTGCCCATTCAAAAAAATACCCTTATCAACACATTGAAACAATACAATGGAAGATTTGGCCAACTCTAAAGCCAGCGGCTCAGAGTTTAGTTAGTTACATGGGATTGTGCTGCTTTAATGGTAAGCAAAAGAAAAAAAGAATTGTGCTAAAGTATATGTTGGAATTTCAAAGCAAGATACAAGATTGTAAGCGTGTAGTTTTCACTATTGCCAAATGGAGGCGACTCGATTATAAATGGAAGGCAATAGCAGTGGCTGGCCAACACACTGTTTGCCAGGCACTTGCTTGCAGATGTATCCTGGTCACTCTTGAGACAGCACAGACTTCAGCTCCCGCAGCAGCACTGAACCAATCACAGTCTTTTCTGTGTTAATGCTGAGTTGTACTGTTGATCCTTCCTTCACTTCTATTGTGATTAGTACCAAAGCTCTACTATTCACCGTTTTAGCTGCAAACCTGAAAAATAAAATTCAGAAAGTTTTTTTTCTTTAAAAAAAACAAATAAGCTCACTAAAATATTTTTCTCCCATATACAATTAGAAGCACTTGGAGATCACGTATAGCACACACAAAGACAACAGTGGAATGTCTTGTCTATGCAAGAGTGACGACAATTAGATAAGTTAAAATGCATCCTCCACACTCAAATTTGAAGATTCAGAGTGGCCATTTTCCTTTGCTGCTTTTGCTTCTCAGTTTTGCCCTGAATTATACAGGACAGCCGTTTAGTCGCCTTTTGAATGGATTTTGAGAATCTAAGGCAGATTTGACGGGTATCAGTGTTATATGCCTTAGTAACGTCAATGTACTATCCCAATTGTGAAGCTCATTTGTTTTGATGCAGGCAATATATTGCATTGGTTATTGGCATAAACACCCAACAGTGTTTCACACATAGACAGTGTTTGGACAGCTCAGTCCACGTGCCAGTGTTTGCCAAAAAAAACATCAGTGTGAATCAAACCCCTCCCCCTTCAGCACCCCTCCTACTGGAGTCTTGTTGCTATAGCAAATGATTTTGACTGCTGCATACTGTGGGCAGGAATATTCCTGAGGAAAGGAATTCTTGCCTGCAGTATGTATCACCACTTCCATTTGTAGCAGGGCTCAGTTAGGAGTAGTACAGAAGGGGTGGGGAAACGGATGGCAATGAAGGGAAGGAAGGAAGGAGGCAAACGCTAGAAACAGTGCTTTGGTGTGAGGGAGGAAGGAAAGTGCCAGCATGAACCAGGGAATGGTGTGCAACAAGAGTGCCAGACTGAACAGAGGAAGGAGAAGAACATGCCAGGTTGAATTGAAGGGAGAGGAGTGTCAGTATGAACTGAAAGGGTGAGGAGGAGGAAAGAATGATGAGTTGGGTCCTGAGAAGATAGAGTCTGTGTGTGTGTGTGTGTGTGTGTGTGTGTGTGTGTGTGTGTGTGAGAGAGAGAGAGAGAGAGAGAGAGAGAGAGAGAGAGAGAGAATGAGAGAGAGAGAGAGAGAGAGAATATGGGAAAATAACTTGGGTAACTTTTGGGGAAGTATTGGTTTGGTTGATCCGTGAAAATTCAATTTTCCTTTTTTAAAAAAAAATTAAGAAATCGCTCAATTCCAAATGTATCATTTCTAATACAAAAAATTGAAAATTTCATGAGGGAGCATTCCACCCAGAAATGTGTCACCAATTTTGTGTGTTCAACTTTTGGATCTCCCCATTCAGACTTACATTTACTTATTTTTTCTCCCCCCTCCAACACAAGAGTAGGCACATTGTGTATATTTAAAGATTGTTTTGTATTTCTTAAACTTCTTTTCATATGTCATAGGGCTTATAAACAGGGCCATTCCAGAGTTGTGAAGAATCTGGGTTGTCAGCTTTTTTGGGGCTGTGTCAGCTTTTTTGAAGCAGTTGGATCAGCATTTGTTAGGTTTCTCTGTTGGCATGTATATACTTCCCGTAGGCATAGCAAATGACAGCAGCCCAGCGAGACTGAGTGTTAAATTCCAATTTGGTGCATCATCCCTCTTGTTTGTTTGCTTGTTTGCTCTTCATGACTGCTGAGGGAGAATCTGCTTGGTCGATGACTGTTGCCGTACACCCTGGGAAGAGCACCGCTTGTAGCTGCACCTTTAAATAGGTTAGCAGTGCCAATTTTATTCAATTTTGTTAGCATTATTGGTACACAGGTCCTAATAAGGACAGCACTGTTCCTTTTGATGTTCATTCGAGGATTACTTGCCAAAACTGCAATTCCTGGGATAAAGCCTAAAAAGGAAAAAAAACGCAGACTGGCTGGTTCAGGTTACAGAACACACTTGCAAACTGAAAAATTAGAGTGATGATCTAATTTACCTACTGCTGAGACAAGACTGAAGGCTTTGTTTTAATTCTAACATCAAGGCATGCAATGCAATAAGCAGAGAACACCTTTCTAGCTTGAAAAAAACAAACTGCCACAAAAACACAGTACCTGTGGTTTGACAGGACATGAGGAGTGTCGCATCTGCAATGTGATGAGATTTTCATGTGCCTAGTAAGCACATGGTATTCCTAGAACCAATCATGCTAGCTTTATTCCTTTGGTATGTGGAGGATGCTTAAATGAAGGAATTAGGTTACGCCACAGCACCCCATTGTTCATTCAATTTATTCAACATAATGGAAAGATACATTTCATTCTTATCCACACACAATTTAGTGTGAAGGGCACTTTAATACTGCCTGTGATGTCACATGGCAAGGCTGAGATGGGGCCTTGCAGACAACACAAAGGTTTTGGCTAAAGGATTTTTACAAAGCCAATAACTGCATTGCAATGAAATTCAACTATTAGAAGCATACCTGTTTTTGTTGGGGGGGGGGGTGGGGGGGTGGTAGGGAAGGTGTCCACTTTCTCCACTTCATCTATCTCTGTTTCTCATGTTATTGAAATATTATGACAAGAGCCTTATTATGTAAATAATTTAAGCTCCATCATTGTTACAGCAGTTCTCACAAACAATTCACAGAGTATTAACTAGCAGTTTTGCAATAAGCTTGAAAAGAAAAGGTCAATACTTATGAAAATTGCTTTTGTCTCTGGTCTGTGCTGAATTAGCCAATCTTAACTGTAATATTGGGGCACTACAATGTGCCTTAGCATAATCCAAGTTAGGGGAAAGAGAATCAGCTATGGCACTGGCACCTGGTTGCTATCCTGTGATTCCTTGCTGGAAATCACAGTGCATGCATGTCAAGTGAGGACACTATCTGGATCTTGGCTGTGATGACACACATTGTTCAGGCCCATACATGAAGAATGACCACCTAGGCAAGGTACTGAAGATTGGTACCACCTGTCTTGCACAAGTGGTAGGAGAGCAGGGCTGGGAGAGGAGAAAAGAGGAAAAAGAAATTCAGGATTTAAAAAAAAAGTTGGAAAAGAAGTTAAAATGTATCCATTACATGGCAGGAGAAATATTGCCATATGAACATACATGAACTCTATACAAGAGGCACAACTGTGCCTAGAGAGTCTTCCAATCCACTATAATTTTGATGAGTTTTTTTGGTGTAATTTGCAATATGCAATTCATAATTCTCAATTTTTAAAACTGATTTAATGCCAACAGGTCAAGTGTAGAACTTTTGCCTTTGAATCAGAAGATCAACTTGAGCACAATCTAGGCTGACACTTTAATGCAGTATTGAGGGAGTGCTGCATTGTTAGAGGTGTGTCTTTTGGATGAAACATTCAGGTAGATGTAAAAGATCTCATGGCACTATTTGAAGAGTAGGGGATGTCCTAATGTGTCCTTGCCAATATTCCTCCCTAAACCAACACCATGAAAAACAGATTATCTAATCATTCACTCTTGGCGAGTACTTGCTGTGCCTAAATTGGCTGCTCCAATGGCCCACATAACAAAAGTGACTGCACTTTGGAACATGCTACCTAAATGCAAGTTCCTTCTTTCAAAAGGATTTTTATTTGTAATATTGACAATCTATAAATACTGCATTAAGTAGGTTGAAGACTGCACAAGATTTCTTGTTTATGTCTTCTGAAAATATATTGAATAAGATCTAAAAAAATCTGTGCCTAGAGTTTACTTTATTCCTAAACCAGAGCAGGAATAGATGCAGCTGTAGATGCCATAAAAATACAACAAACTTTATTGTGGGTCTAATCTTGCACAATTGAATTCCAAGACACTGGAAATCAGCTAATTACATGGAATTAAAAGCCAAACTGTCCTCTTCAGCATTGCAATTGACTGAAAAGCCATTTTAGCCACAATAAACTTCTGTCAATCCTGCTAATTCTTTCTGCATGCAAAGCAAGTCCCCAGGGAGAAAAGTGAAAGGACAGCACAGTGCCAACAGCCGCCTGTCTTCCACATCCAGAGAATCTCCTTTTGTTGTTACTGCAAAACAAAAAGTTGTCGCACATGGGTCTTTTGAAAACACTAACAAATGTAGAACAGTCCCTGACCTGCAGTGACCCCACTCTGCAGGCCGATCTCATTTTCCCCTTTCTGAATGACACGTGTCTGAACCAGAGCCATCTGCCTCAATTTGCACAACAACTTTAGCCACAATAGGTCCCAGTTAGCCCTGACAACAGCTCACAATACTCCAACATAAAACACTACTGGGCTGACAGCACGCCGTCGGCTATTCAACAGCAAACCAACTGGTCAGTGTCTCACATCTGATAATTAATGCAGGTCTTGCACAATGCCTGTGGGAGTCCACTGGGAGCTGCTTAATTATCATCACCACAAGAGAGGGAGTTTATCAGCAGATAATCAAAAACTTTCACTTCAGACATAATTAGAATATTAGCCACTTAAGCAGGAAACATATTCTTTTTAAATGAGCTGCAATTTTCTTTCGGACATTTTACCATAGCAACATGATTCCCTATCAAAGTGGCACTTTTTAAAAAACCTAAACCTACAAAAGAAATTTGTACTTTTGTTTAACACGTCAAAATTATCAAATGAGCTGAGACTGTATTTACAACGGGATTATATCTAAAATTAAAAAGAGGAAATTTCCATAGTTAAGTAACTATTCTTTAGACACTCAAATTTGATTTTAAAAGGTGGAACTAAATCACATTATAAACTACCTTAAACATAATCAATAAACCAGATCTAAATCCACTCTCAATATCCCATACAAGGTCTTCCATTACCCTGGTTAACAGCCACTCCAATTTTATTTTATCCACTGAAGAAGCAGCTAAAATCTTGCAAACTCATCATTGCAATGACTTGGAAGATGACTTTCAATAATGCTCATCTTTTTATTCAATTAACAAGTTATTCTCATTACAGCCTAAAGCCATATTTTCTCTCAAGAACAACATGATGTGACACATCCATTAGGAATAACAGATCAGCAGTTTAATGTTTTATGGCCTTGGGGCTTGTTTTTGTACCAGCTTAGCAACAATGTGCAGTCAAGTATGGTGTGGACATTTTATAATTGTTCATATTTTACCAACTCGTTTCATGCCCACTCACTTTTTAATTATTTTCATTACAAACGTACAAGAAATGAACAGAAAGACTATTCTAGAAATGTGATAATGGAAAAGATATGCAATTCTAAGGTTCTATTTTACACCAGATGATGTGGTCACAGAATATCAAATGTGTATCTTCTGGACTGAACGACCTCTCAATCGTCTTTCCACTCATGGGCTGAATAGACCTTGTTTTTTTCCTCTATCTCATCACTCTTCGTGCAACTTGATCCTTCTACATTCTCTCCCTCTTACAATTCTCTTGCACTGACTCTCACCGATAATTAACAGCTCAACTGCCTGAAAACCAAACTGAAGCTGATTGCAACACACTGATGGACTACTTAACTCGACATCAAGCCCATATTACTTTGAATCTTGTAATGTTTCCACAAATGATATTTTCACACAACCATTTAATATGAAAAAAATGTAACAGATGCTCCCCCATTGACCCTGTTAGTCTCCAACAAGTAGTTGGGCTATATCCTTCGAGGAACTTCCCAAGTTCAATCCCCAGTCTAAGCTGTTGGCCCATCTCAGCCAGGGCAATGGGTAGGAATACTCCAGTTTGCTTTGTCAGAACTAGGAAGGAAAGGGCAAAATCTGTCAGTGTTTCTCCTCCTGTTCTTTATCCAACAATCCCTACTTAGTGTGCCTTCAATGCTAGATGAAGGTCAGGTTAGGCTCAACTGTGATATCCCTCTCATGGTTAGATGGCTTGCTGGCACTCAATGTCAAGGTGCACTTGAATAAGTCACTTGGGAAAGGTTCCAGGCTTGCTACCTGTGGAATAGTATCCATGCAACAAAGTCAACAACTTCAGGAGTAGGGAATGGAAGAAAATCGCATACAGTATTTTTCTTTAAATGGTCATCAAGGTAAGTTTTTTTTTAACAAAAAAGAGCTGGGGAATGAAACACTTTGTATTTCAGGCAGTCAGTGTCACCATCAAGTACTCTTAGGTATAGCACAGCTAGATACAAAGTAAAGCTATTTTCACTCTACCACAACCATGTCTCTAAGCTACAACCTCAGAAGAGTACCCTAATACAAGAATGTAGCATTTTCCCATTTCTCACACCAATCATCTGGGTGATTGCCAATTACCACCAAATTAGGGGCAGTTCTGTACTGTAGGCCCATGCACACAAGCAACTGGATTGAGATTGAGCAAATTCATTTCACATAGACCCTTGGAGCCAAAAGAAACTTTTATCCCAGCAGTCTGGGTTTGTTTTGAGCTCAGGTCCCAGAAATGAAAGGCCATTCTACTCCACCACCCAGTTCCTGAATTTTAAAAAAATCTTTAATAAATATAATTTACAAGTCTTTGACATTCACGAGCCAATATTTTAGTGAATCACCAGATTCTGTGTACTGTATGCACAATATAAAACATAGATAATGCCAGGTAAATGGTTATCCTCCTTTGTGCAAAATAGAACACATCGCTACCAAATTTGATTAGTATTATGTCACCATACTTGCTGCGTTTTTTTCCCTTAAACCTTTAAACTTTGTGATGGTATGCTAATTTTATGATTTGGCTCCGTGCAGCTCAGTTTTCTAAGTGTATTTTGAACTCGTGATTTTAAAATCACATTTCTGGCTTTAACCTACTTTTGTACTATTCGTACAGTCCTAAAGTAGCATAACTTCTCTATTGATACCCCTGCTATTGTACCACCAGGACATGACAAATGTTTCAGTTATAAATGTCAAAATCTATGTATGCAAAATACAAACTGCAAAAATGAAGAGTTTAAACACAAAAAAACATTTTTTCAGCTATCGCCTCCACTCCCCACCTAGATCTCTCTCTTAGCCCTCAAATATTTCAGTCTTTGATCTGAGAAGGTGGATAGCCTCAGTTGCAGTTATGATCAGCTTTCAGGGGCATGCTGTGCAGCACGTCATCCAATAGACCAACGGAGAACTAACAAAACACACTCAATGAGAGCAGACTTTCCACCTTGCAAGTCTAACCTTCTGCTACTTCCCTACATGAAAAATAACCAAGAACCATTTAAATTGAAACTTTAAAAAAATGTTTAAGTTCTCCTTCTTTACCTAGAAAAGTTTAAAAGATGTCATTTATACTGGTCTGCTGCGCAAGATATAAAGGACCCAATCAACTAAACCTGACGCACATAAACATAAAAGTCACAAAAACTGTCAAAACACTTCATCCTATCAAAAGGTGGACAATTCACTTTGAAGTGCTTGATCTCATATTCAACTTTGGCAAATCTGTGCATAAAGTTAATAATGAAATTATTATTTTATTTTGCTGTAGTAATGTTCAAGAATTTTATGAACAACAGGCCTTTAAAATGGACTAGTTTCTATTGAAACATTTAGAAACCAATCTTTTATTTTTAAAACTAGTTATTAATTCATGAAACAAAACCACTTTTTAGGAGTTACATTAAACAGCGTCAAGAATTTTGCCCAGTCCTGCTGGTGTGCTGCTTTTCTTCAGCTTCTCCTGTCTCCCAATCTATTCTTAGTTGAACGCGCTCAGTTTTATATCTTTTGGTTACCAGCAGCTGTGACAATGGCCCTCGCAGGGTAACACTTTTTTTTGACACGAATCCTTCCATTACTGACTGCTGAAGCAGACACAATCCTATTAGCAAGAAAGACGATCGCAGGATGCATTGCCCGGCCCTAGTTGTACAAAAATAATTAGCCCAAAGTTGACAAATGTTGAACAAAACCACACAAAGGCTACAGGCAAGGCAAGAACAGCTTTAGGAAAAAGAGGGAGTCTGAAGAAATTGAGGACTAGGCTGTCTATCACAGCATTAATTAGAGTTGAAAGCAAGCTTACCAACTATTGCAATGCTGTGAAAAATTGTATATTTAAAATAGTACAAATGTTAAATAAAGGGCTGCATACAGAGAGGTACGAGGACCAAAATCTCTCAGTTTACCAAACAAAAGCTATTCAAATAAATGTATAAATTTTGCAAACTGAATTGAATTAAATTAAACCAAAATTCCCCAAAATACAATTTTTAAATGTGGAAGCTTAGTTGGGGGGGAGGGGGGGGATGGAATAGGTTTTATTCAAAGCAGTCCTCCATTTTATAGTGGGAAAATGTAAATTTATGGAAATCTGGTTTGACAATTTTACCAAAAACTGCAATGCGATGACATGGCATTAAAAATAATTTTAAAAAACTGGTCTCAGAATATTTGGAAACATATTCCAACATATAATCAAATTCTGCAATGAATTCTAAAGCTTACTAATCCCATCCAGAGCCTTCAACACAAATAGGAGCAGTGTTGCCCCCTAATGGTTCAGATTTGAACATCACTCCTATGTTTTAGTAATGTAATGGAATTTCTCTGTTGTTGAGAGTTCAAGACTAACACCTATTAGCAGGCAGTCAGTCATGGTATTATCAATCACAATTTTAAAAGTGCACAACATCACTACACATTGGCCAATTAATCTAAGCTCACCCATAACTTTCAACCACTTTACCTTATTACATTTCCACATTTTATATAAAAGCAATTACCCCGATTTCTGAATTAGAAGCCGCTCCTTTGAAGCTACTGAATAAAAATCAGCCAGCTAAACTATTAGTGCTTTAAAAGGTGGATTAGGTGAACAGTCTGCTGTCTGTATTGCTTTGTCATTGATAGGAAGTAAATTTGATAACTGGTAGATTTAGACTACTTTTCCTTTAAAGAATGGTAGAAAAAATAAAACTGCATCAGATTTGACCGGCTGACTTACATGGCTGATGATGAAACCAGAGTGGAGGTGGATTCAAGACTAAAAGGTCTTCTGAATAACAGGCTTACATCATTTATATATAATCCCCCCTGCCCTTTTTATACAGGATCTACCTTTTAGGTGACAGCAAGTAGGTTACAATATTAATGATAGAACAATTCAGACACACGAAATCCAGCAGGAATTCTAAAACAAGCTCTCTCTGACTAGAATTCCTTAATTGTTGCAGTGTTGAACTCATTAGCCACGCTGCAATAGGCTTACACTTTATCAAGCCATAATAAAATTAGATGGGAGTTTAAGGAGAAGCACTCATCAAACTTAACCTGCACGATTTGTTTTGTCGTAGTTTAACCTTTCCATTCTTCAGATTTGCAGCAGTTTCCATGTGAATTGACAGGCAGGTTTTAGCTTTCCCAGATTCCGCTGTAACAGCTGTTAAAGAATTCCACTCCACCCAGCACCAATTCAATGTGGCTATGTAAAATCCTAAAGTCAGCACTGTGGCAAATTTTAACAGATTGCAGTTATGACAACTTGGTAGGAATTAAGGAGATTAAACCAAGCCCAAATATATTTCTCAATATGAGCCTGAATGCACATCTATATTTTCTCATACATGTGAAACAGGTCACAGTTAGGAGTAACAACTTAATATTTTACTAGTTTTCAACAAGGAGATTTTAGAATTACTTTGGGGCCAAAAGTGTGACCTCTGCTGGGTAAAGTATTTCTCCAGATCGATTTTTCAGCACCCAGCAAGAAGCAATTAAACAAATCTCATACCACTTTTAAAAAGAAATGTTGAATGGCTTAACAAAGCATTAACTGTTTGAAAATGGTTTCTGAAAAGCCACATAAATAGTCACTTCTAGAAAGAATTCTAGCTTGCTGAAAATTTTAAAAAATGCCTGCAAATTAAGCACATTTTGCCACCTTTGAAATGTGCAGAGAACAGTGATATATATAAATCATAGTAATTAATAATGGATACCTAAGCATGATTAGGTTTAGATAATGTAAAATACTGTAAAACTAATGCTTAACTGGTTGGTAACACTCCTCTATTTCCATGCATTGAGATTTTTTAAAGCCTTTTTTGGAACGACGACGACTATCATGGCAAATAATAACTTGTATTTATATAGCACCTTTAACATAAAGGACATTCCAAGGTGCTTCACAGATAGGCGTAAAGAAAACAAATGCAGAGACAGAAAAAGAGTGGCTGGGAGAGGTAATCAAAAGCTTAGTTCAAGAACGGATTTTGAGTAGGGTTTTAAAAAGAGAGGGAAGTGGAGAGGTGTAGGGACAGAGAATTTCAGGAAGCAGGGTCCAGGCAGCTGAAGGCTCTGTTACCATTGGTAGATGCGAAGGGAGGAGGAGTTCATAAAAGGCCAAAACCAGAGGATTAGAGTATTCAGGGGCAGGAATATAGGACCGGAAAATGTTGCGGAGTTGATATACACCACATAGTTGATGATGCCCAATGACATCGATATTGCAAGTTCATGAAGTAAATCAGCAACAACCAATTGCAGAAAATAAAAGTTGGTTTAACATAGGCAGAATTGTTTCATGCCATGATACATTCCCCTCATCTTAGCTGTCATCTGGTACCTCACCCAAGTGGACATTCTTTGTACGATAGCTTAGGACAGCAAGTACTGACCGTCTATTTAGTTCCAGAAGCCATCATAACCAACTTTAACCTCATCTTCACGCAAAACCCACACATGCACACTTACAGCAATGGTCACTAAACAAAATTCTTAACTCTGGGCAGTTTTACCTCCTCTCCAGCCTACAAGTCTAATGGTTAATTGTTGTGGCCCCAATTTAATTCTGGTTTACATTGGTGAACCCAATACATATCAGAGAAAGTACCAAGGGCTTTCCTCATCTGAATGGCTCGATGCTGCATCATGTAGTGCATTAATCTAAACATCCTTAAACACCTTAAACATCCACTCCCTCCAACACCTGTGCATTGTGGTTGCAGTGTACACTATCTACAGGATTCACTGCAGCAACTCGCCAAGGTTTCTTCAGCAGCACCTCCCAAACCCAATCTCCACCACCCAGAAGGACAAGGGCAGCAGGTACATGGGAACACCATCACCTCCAAGTTCCCCTCCAAGTCATACACCATCCCTACTTGGACATATATCGCCATTCCTTCACTGGGTCAAATTCTTGGAACTCCCTATCTAATAGCACTATGGGGGTACCTTCACCACACCGAGAATTAATTAAAAAAAAAAATCTAGTGTTTCATGGGTGGGAAGGATTGTGGATGCACTATTATTCCATTTATACTGTTTTTTTAAAAAATCAAAGACAAGTGTCATTTAAGTCATCCAAGATTTCAGATGGTATTGTTTTGTGTGCTTTGAGCTGCAGTAATAATTGAGTTTAATTTCACTATGTTACTTCATACCCTGTATATGGTTGAATACCTTACCAACAAAGGATTGGTACCTATATTGTGATCACCCATTTAGGATATCTATGCTGTCCGATGTTGTTTAAGAATTAAAAAAATTGAATAAAAAACTCGAAGCAAATTAAACAATATAATTAAAACAAGCCAGGGAGTTCAAATCTGTAATCGAATACAAGGGTTCAAATGTCTATAAAATGCTTATGGTATATTGTCATAGTTTCCCTCATCTGAATCTCTCAAATGAGATGAGCTTCCAAATCACACTCTTCGTTATTCTCTATATAAGTCAGTTCTCATTGACAAATTGCCTCTTTACATGCATAAAACTAGTCGTCTGCAAGGTCAGAATTTTCAGAAACCATGTCAAATAAGAATTCTAAGAGTCTGAGTTACCTGTGTATATTATCTTGGCCAGAAGGCACGACCCCAACATTTGCCATGTTTACCACCTTATGCACAATAGTCTGGCAAGAGGAATTCTGTGGAGCACCTGTGATTGTTGTAGAATTTTCATTCATTCCTGCCAATTTCCCTGCAAATGTATAATTTCTGTGGTTAGATAAACTGACAGTTAAAACATTGCCAATGTATTAACACTGTTAATATTGCATAAAAGTATTTTTTAATGCTGCATATATTTCTCCACACAAATTTAAAAATCACTAGAAGATTACTGAAATTCTAGGTTCAATAAAAAACATTTAGGATTAGATGTTTTCTTTTACTAATCCTAATATTCAGCATTAGAAATTTATGGAAAAATATCCTTAGAGATGCAGTCAACAGAAAACACCTGCAAATTCCAAAAAGTTAATGCACATTTAATTATTATTTACAATCATGGATAATCCAGTGCACGTATGTATATTTCCTGACATACAATTTATTTCCATTCTGAATATACAGGTCATCACTATCTGAGAAATTGACCAAATGTAAGGAGTCTTACAACACCAGGTTATAATCCAACAGTTTTATTTGAAATCACAAGCTTTCGGAGGCTTTCTCCTTCGTCAGGTGAGTGTAAGACTCCTTACATTGCGTCAGGTGTTGTAAGACTCCTTACATTTGTCCACCCCAGTCCATCACCGGCATCGCCACATCATGAGAAATTGACCAGCCACTGTACCAGGTACAAGCAGTAACTGCTATGACATAGAAATGCTTGAATGACAGAAGTAACCAACAATGTACATTTTAACACCTGAAGCTGAATAGGTCATTACAAAGCAGATGTTTCCTCATTTTGCAGAGGAGATAAAAACTTATTGAATGTGTACAAATAATTCTTTCATATGAATCATGACACTTTATGGGGGTCTCATTCATTTATCCATTGCAAAGATAGCCATCAAAGTCTACATGGTGAGAATCGTGCACAACAAACACTAATGTTTGACACCAGTGTAACAATTCTTGTTTTACTGCCTTCAGACATCACATATCAAATGGATGAAATGAGTATTATCAAAAGATCATCATGTTTTTAGTATTGGTTTTTCATCTGCCCCCATCTTAAATTTTTTGGACCAATCATTTGTTCTACTTTATTCTGGATTCTGCTCCTGATTCTCTGGTTCAGAGGTCAAGAGGTCTGGACTGTAACTGTACTCCAGAGTATTCTCCAACATTATGACAATAAGGAAGCAGAGAGGATGAGTAAAAAGGATATAAAAAAGTTAAACTTGGGGAAAAAAAAAATTCACCTAACCTACCCATAAATTTTCATTTAAATATTTCCATCAAAAGAGACTTCAAATTCCACATTTTATTTTCATGTACACAGCCTTGTATAATAGAGAAGGCGTCTGAAGCATGTGAACCAATCAGGCTCCATGGATCATAAATACAGAATACACTACATCGGGCAGTGAAATAGGATTTTTATTTCCATGTGAGAGTTATGGTGCATCTCATGACTGGAAATAAAAATCCACATTTCACTGCTCTCCATATATTCCATTTTAAATACTTGTATGATCTTATAACAAATCTTTTTAATATATATTAAGTTAATTTTAATGAGGACTATTACAAGCATGGATGTAAGCTTCAATTTTTTGTATTAGGATACGATGTGACCTCACACCTTGCTCCAGAAGTATCCAGCTGCCATCTTGAAAAGCTCCTAAATGTGAATTCTGTACTAAATTTATAGGGTTATCCTGGCCCAGATACTACATGTTCCACCAGGAAATTCTGAAGCTGAAATTTTTTTTTGAGCTAAGTCTATAAAGCACAAAACTTGAAAATTTATATCCAAATATGGACACCGCAAGGTAAGACATGGTACTCCATACAGATGTTTTTTAAAAAATTTGTTCATGGTATGTGGGCGTCGCTGGCGAGGCCAGCATTTATTGCCCATCCCTAATTGCCCTAGAGAAGGTGTGTTAAAGGGGCTTTAAGCAGAAAAGCAGTTGGACGTACTGTCAAATGGCAAAATTGTATCCGGATTATTTCCACAGTTGCAAGACTACGAGTGTTATGAATCTACTGACATTACTCTGATAGAAAAATATTGAGCACAACAATTATGGATGTGCTATTAACTATTGCTGTATTGCACCAGTACTTTTTAAAAAAGAAAATGTAGGGCTCTGTGAACAGTTAGAGAAGAGAACAATTGGATATAAAATTCCACCAGAGTGATGGGTTGCCTGCAGAAATAAGTCTAACAAATGGATTACAGCAAGATACTGTAACTGCATCATTTGACAGAGCGGGTAGCCAAAAAAAGTCAATGCTGACATTCCCAGAACGTTACAATTTGAATTAACCAGTAGGAGGCTCAAATTAAATGAAATGTATATCTAGTGACCAATTTGGAAAGAGTTAGAATGTCTATTGAGATACTGCACACTGAAGTGAATGTATTCCCTCAGTATTTTCTATTAAATGCATCTCTGCGTCTTGCTAGATTGGACCATGTTTCAAGTCCACATTTAATAGAAGTAGTCGACGCGTTGTGGTTTAAGAGTTAAACACAATTGCAAGCAGCTAAAACCAAGTACTGTATAGAAGTTAATAAATTACAAATCTCTAATGCAGTTAAAATTTTTCTTTGAATCACACTAATGGTGTTAATATTGTGGATTGTTGAGTAAACAGAGTATTTTATAGCCAACAGGTTATTCACATAACAAAAATCCAATACAGGATTGTGGGAGATGCTATCCAGTATTAACCAACAATAAATCACTATAGCTGCAAAGCATAATTATACACTTTTAAAAAATTGCACATATGACATGCTTTTGTCTATTTATAGCCATGATTGACAAGATTATGTATCCTAGTAAACCACTGCTCTCTGCCACAAGTTCTGAAAACTGGCAAGTTTTTGGATTTAAAAAAAAATGTATTTCTCACTTGCAGCATATTATTGTTGAAATTGGCTATCCTGTACCATATATACACACGTTATTTAAGTGGCTTTTGTAAAATAGCACTCCATTTATCATAAATCATACAAGAGCTCAAAATCCTGCAACAACTACCAACTTCAGAATAACTGCTTTATGAGATAAATAATATGTTCTTCTGCCCAACGAGAAGACAAATCTAACATCTGCATACTCTCCCAACTGCAAATATATATATGTTGTTTTATTTAGTTTTTTTTAATGAACATTGAAGGTAGGAAGAAACATATTTACTTCAAACGGTTTAAAAATTGTCACCTTAACAGACCATAAATGTTAACATTTCACATGCACCAGTAAAAAAAACAAGGTTTATAAGCTGCTTTCAACCAGACAGATAAAGAAAAGTTCACTAGTTGCAGGCAAGCTGGCATAAGGTAGTTACAAAGCTCTGTACTCACTCATGATTTAAACCACCTCCATCAAGCTCTATTCAACAGCAAATGCTGAATAAATTAATGTAACCATGTTTATGTTAAAAGCCTGCTCCCTCAGCATGTAATTAAAGGAAATGTTGCACAAAGCCTGTACTTTTGTCAACCTCCTGTAAATGGAAAGATGGATAGCACTCAGACAAGTGAATGCAATGCTTCATATTTAACCTTAACGCTCTTGTCATTAATGGTTTGCCTAACTTGTTCTTTAAAAGACAAGGTACTGCTCCATTGAAGTAAAATTAAAAATCAACTATACCATGCTTTTCAGAACAGAAGATTCATTATCTTCAGCTAATGTATTGGCATAAAACACAGTAACATCCTATCAAGTGAGGCGCACATTCAATCTGCCTTTTACTCGTGCTGTTTTATTGTTATAGGCAATTTGTACCACTCAGCATGACAGTATAAACTGAATCAAGATTAATTTACATGCAAAAGAACACTTAGAGGAGCAGCACGGTAAGCAAATGTATTGTCTTGATTGCTGAGGTGGAAAAGAACCTGGAAAGAAAAAGTGTGGTATAATTAAGGAGCATCAAATGTGACTGCTTTAAGGTAGTTTGGTGCTGTAAATGGCAAGTTATGTTGACTTATTTCAGCCTCAGCATCCTTTTCTACACAAATGTCAGTCTCAATGGTGGAGCTATCCATATAATGTAATGACATCCGTTTCAGAAATTTGAAAAATATAATATTGGAAAACTAAGTCAGGACCTTCACTTACAAGACACCCAATACCTACTGATGTTACAGTACATTATTCTGAAGAAAGCTTTATATATTATGCTTTGGTGTGTAAAAAGACTATATTTGGCTAAGTACAAAAAATGATTAACTCACGATGTTCAAATAAAAATACCACGCTTTTAGTCATTATGTACAAAAAGAGAAGATAAATTTTAGGATCAGAAAAGGTTGGCTGACACAGCAAACACACCAAGAACAATCCCATGTACCCACCTGCTCACCATAAGTAAAAACGGTTTTAAAGTGGAATCATTACTTGAGAACAAGTTTTGATAAGTACAGAACAACTGAATAATTAACTAACCTACCTGTAGACCTAAAGGTTACATAAGTTTTTCCTAACTTTCAGGCTACATTGGCTTTGTCAAAAGGAAATTAACCTTATACCAATGAAATGAAGTGGACCCAAAGCTGTTTCTAGTAATTGGCTAAAATTAACATTGGTATAAATAGAATTTTGCTTTTAAGCTGCTTTACAGGATGTAATGATATTCAGTGTAAGGTGGTCTCAGCTTTTAACTCCCTGTAGGAGAAATGGTGCTTCTCAAAATTGCTCCAGCCTACCACTATCTTACAAACTTGAGTGGCAGCTGGCTTAAAATTCTGTTTCATCAAGGAATGCAGGCAGCTTATATTAAGAACAGGTGAAATAGAAATTGGATTAAATAAGGCTTTAAAGATTATATGCAGTGAATTAATCCTTATGTAAGGACTAGCTGTCAATGTACTATTAAACAGATTGTTTAGCTAAAGCAATATGCATAAGTTGAGAGTCACTGGATAGGGAGGTTTATTTGGCAAACCTAAAGTTGAACTCTGGCTGATAGCTAGCTGCTAACTTCTTTCAATAACTACAAATGAAAGATGAATTCACCCCAATGTTCATTCCCCTGGCTCTAATTAAGGATCATCTATCAGTTCCAAGGCATCATATGATAGTTGCTGGAGGATTACAGTAGAACCTCCATTCAGGTTGTCTAACTTTTTACTCTTGATTCCCAATGTCTCACTGAATTGATTCTACTACTTGCAGCCATATTTGCATTTGAAGCAGGAATCTTCTAGAGTTATAAAACTGGATACCTTTTTAAAGCAGCCCATTGCTTTGATACATACCTGCAGAGCACCAGTGAATGCTTACCACTGATGCCACCTTACAACATATTAACATAGCAATCCTATGAAATTATCCATAACTCCCTATGGTTGCCACTGCTTTAAAGGCCACAATGTAACCCATACTGCCCACCAAGCATTAAACCATTCACAGGCATCTCCACCCATCAGGAATCACTATGGCTGTTACGGAGTCGAATGGAAAGGCCCACTGTGCTCAGTATCTCAGAGTCCCTACCAAGGCAAACACTAAGTGTACCCCTTAGAGTGCACCAAAGTTATTCTAATCCTTGCCCTTGCAAAAGGGGATCTCTGCTGAGTCTGCCAATTTCTAACGTAAGACATAGTAGTCCAGAGTGCTGCTCACCAGGCTCTCAGAATAATTTTCCCAATTAAAAGAGATAAATTGAGGTGTGAGTAGTGGGAAGGATGGGGCACAGAATTATTTTAGGTGGCCTGCAGTTAAGTCTATCTGCCTTTTTTCTGAAATAATTCATGCTTCAACATCAAACACACACAAATCCCAAAATTGTAAATGACTTTCAGCTTATCCATAAATATATTACACACCGAGATATCCTTTGATTGCCAGTCAGTTACCTTATGAATGAGAAAGGAAATTTCACAGATTTCTAAGTATTTCATAATAAAGTATGTAATATGAAAACATGTACAACAGAACTGATCAAGTTTGTGATTTTCATGTACTAGATTTAATAAATCCACCTAATTTAAAACTACTGAAGATTACAATTTTTGGCCTTAGTGTCAAGACTTTCCTCATTTATCTGAAACAAATGGAGAAAATCCACTGAAGCTGCAAGTGTAATGCAGTTGAATCTTGATCAACATAACTAATTTGCCAATAAATGTTATGGTTGGTTCAGGATGTCTAGATGTGTATTGAAAAAGAGAATGAGAATGGTAAACTGGAATATCCTGTTTCGACCCAGTACGTACTTATTCAGAGTACACAGTATCCCTTTATACTGTTGCATTATTTTGGAACTTTTTTTTCTACTAACTGGTGGCATTCTTCTATAATTAGACAGTACACAAATAGGATTAGGGCACAGAAGTGCTAACATAATAAATGAAAGAATTGCTAAAAGTGACCCCCAAAAGCGGGAAAAAAGATCAGCAGTGTGCTTTGATATCTGAAATCCCGATGTAGGGTTTTACAGAAAGATTGACTTCCACTCAGTGGAACTCACTGCATTAGAAATATTGCATAAAAACATAACTTTTGAAAAAACCTTATTCAGAGTAACCTTTCTGGTCGATTAAACATAGCACATAGCTGCCACATTTACTCACAGAAAGAATCAACAACCATAGAGGGAAAATAGCGAAAGAAAAAGGAATTTTGGCAACAACTCCATTGAGGCTCACTTTAATTCCCAGTGAGTACTTCTTCTGTGAACTGATGGTTCTGTTTGACTAATCAAGAAAGTGGCTCACTTACAACAAATGCAAACAAAATGTAACCAAAACCTCAGTGCACAGAAAAAGAACACAAACAGAAAAAGCAATCTTCAGCAGCAACATTTTCTTACACTTGCAAAGCAGTAAAAAAAATAAAGCAATTGCTAGTGGTTGAGAGCAGGCATGCACTCACCTGTCATGGCAGAAGTAGTGGAAAGCACAGAGACAAGCTATTGTCAGCAGAAGAAGAACAGCAAGAAAGGCAATATTAGTCAGAAAGTCTGCTAGATATTGCATATCCTTTTCCTAATGAGTCTTTAATTTCATATTTCTAGACCTTTGCACAGCAACAAGTTATTAATACTTTAAGAATAGGAACAGTGAATGGAGGTGAAAGCACAACCAACCGTCAGAATTTAATGTAAACATATACTGTAAATAGTAGAAAATATGCATCAACTGCACTTCAACCAACATTCTTGGAAATAAAGCAAATTTTTGAACATATTTCCAAACGTAGCTTTCTCCTAGTGTTTGCTAGAGGAAATGGACTATACTTCCAAAATTTAGAGACAATTTGTTTTAACTGTGGGAGAATCATAGTGGGATTTCTGCATGAAAATAAATCAAAGCAATGCACTTACAGATTTTCTGCACAATCTCTTTTAAAAGGCTGCAGAATGGCCAGAAAACAACATTGATTTGGTAACTGAATTCATCAAAGAAGCCAAATAAATTCAGTTTTCCTCTCAATTTCCTCCTCCATTATCCCTCAGCATTCATTCCATCATACACTCACGAGGGTCCAGCATGCAGACATCTTTGTGAATGTAGTTAATGCTGCTCCTTCTTTGAAATTGGCCAATTTGGCCTCTAGGCAAAACTTACAGCCTTGATGCTCAGTTGGATGGGTTGTCTCTCTTAGGAAAAAGTTCTGCTGGAATTTCAGCTGTCAGGCCAACTTACCCATGTGAAATTGACATGCATCCTTCCTCACACCCCCCATCAACCAGATCACAACGAACTGGAACTCATCCAAAAGACCATGAGAACAAATGGGTGCACATTAAAACACATACCTGTATAGTATTAGCAAGTTACTGGTCCACAATGATAGATGCATCAAATGATCCTCCATCACAAATGAAGCAATTTAATAAGATGACTTAATAACATTTTTCAGTTAAGGAAATCTAAAATATTTGTTTCCATACAATTCTCAAATTCTACTTCTCTGGAAAGTTTTGACAAAACAATAGTCAACAGGAAAAACAAAACACACAGAAGTCATGAACACAAGAAGATAGTTTGCGTTTGACCTCTGGACGAGAAAAGGCCATCAGGCTTGCCTCACTTCTTACTGTACTCGACCCCATATCCTTCCTCCCCCATTCCACCTCCTGGAAGAGGCAAAGAGAGATATCAGTAGCCAATTTAGGAATACTGTCAAAAATTCCTCTTCAACCCTCAAAGGCAATCAGGCAAACTCCAGGACACTTCAACCCACTAGTTATTACCCAAGATCTTACCTTGCCTCTGCTATGATCATATAATTTTCCAAAAATATGCCTAACCTTTCTTGAACCACTGCAAGGAATCAATCCTCATTTATTACCTCTTGAATGTTGTTCCGCAAGTCGATCACCCACTGAGAAAAATAAAACTTCCACCTATCCAACCTCCCTTTCTACTTCCTCAAATTAAATGGATGGCCCCAAGTTCTGTCCCCGCAAACTATCCACCTGTTGGTTATCAATGCCCTCAATTCAGGTCCCCTCTCCAGTGAATCCAAACCCAAGGCATAAATTCTATCTCCGTAGCTCAATTAACTTAGGCAGGGCTAATCCTTGTTGCCCTTCTCGGTATCTTACCCAGAGTTTTAAAAAAATGTCCTCCTTGAGGTGGGGGAAACTAAAAAAGTATACAGTATCCAGATGAGGTGCTAAAAAGCAGTACTGAGAGACCTGGACATCTGAGGAATACCCACCTTTAGGTTCTGACTGTTGTTCCGGAAGCCAAACATCCTGACCATCAACACAAACATGGCAACATATTCTATACAGGGTACAGGATTTTGTACTCTTTCACCGTATCCAGTGTTTGAAAATGATTGATTGGATTTTGTACTGCTGGAGTTCTATTGTAAGTAGGTATTCTAAGACCCCACCCATTCTTTATCGATGGAGACCCAGGGAAAGATAGCAGTACTGCCAGTGTGAAACCACTGGGAGGAGGGAGATTTTGAAACAATAGATTGCAAACACACAAAATATAAATCAGTAAGTCAGAAAGCATCTGCAGAGAGCACAGATGTTTCGGGTGTGGACCCTTCTTTGTCAGAACCACACCTGAAACATTAATTCATCTGTTCTCGTTACGAATATGCTTGACCTGTTCAGTGTTTCCAGCAGTTTCTGTTTTTATTTCAAATTTGTAGCATCTGTAGATTTTTGCTTTTTGCTTACACAAAAAATATTTTCTTAAATTACATTCCCTCCTCCCCTTACCGGAAACAAGACGACTTGACAAATCTGAGTTTCTCGCTTTCACTCAGGACTGGTAAAGGTGGCACTCTTTACAGTGATTCCTGTCAACATATTGTAGCAAAAGGACCATCTTTTGGTGACACCTGAATTTACTGAGAAAGGATTTCAACGTAGGGAATACATGATTTGAATTGGGGTGGTATCTCGAGTTAGTACTTGGTTCTCTCACTGAACTGTGGTGCAGAAGTGCCCCAGCAAACATCATTCTGCAAGGGGGGGGGGGGGGGGGGGGGAGGAGAAAAGAGAGGGGGGAAAAAAAAAAGGTGGAGGATACATATACATATAACTTTTAAAAGTGTTATGTTTATTGCAAGCTTCTTGAAAAAATGGTCAAACCTAGCTCATGTGGAGATCGTACAAAGAATCAGCTGAATCCTTACCTTGCTCTGTCTTGAAATCCTTTTCAGATGTGGTGACTGGCAGAAGCAGCTCTCCCACTGGAGGTTGGACACTGACACCGAAATGATCATTGTATGTGCTGCGAAATATTAAAAAATGAAAGGCTCATGAATAAGAACATAAGAAATAGGAGGAGTAGGCCATATGGCCCCTCGAGCCTGCTCCGCCATTCAAGAAGATCCTGGCTGATCATCTACCTTAACTCCACTTTCCCACCCTATCCCCATAGCCCTTGATTCTCTGAATCTACGATGAATCAAATATGAATAAATTTAACATGTGCTGTATATATTAGTATGCAAGTTGAGACTGCTCCATTTTGTTCTGATTTGCATACTGACTGGAAAAACACACTTGGTTAGGTTGAGATATATCAGTTGTGGACGTCTTGCAGTTTATTTTGAAATATCTAAAACCATACTATAATTTAAACAGATTTTCTACAGCCTATATATTTTAATATTTTTTTCCTCTTGGTAGTAGGGGGACTTTAACTATCCTAATATAGACTGGGGTAGTAATAGTGTAAAAGGAAAAGAGGGAGAGGAATTTCTTAAGTGCGTTCAGGAGAACTTTCTTGATCAGTATGTTTGTGGTCCAACTAGGAAGGAGGCATTGCTAGATCTGGTTCTGGGGAATGAGGTGGATCAAGTGGAGCAAGTGTCATAGAATCATAGAAGTTTACAACATGGAAACAGGCCCTTCGGCCCAACATGTCCATGTCGCCCAGTTTATACCACTAAGCTAGTCCCAGTTGCCTGCACTTGGCCCATATCCCTCTATACCCATCTTACCCATGTAACTGTCCAAATGCTTTTTAAAAGACAAAATTGTACCCGCCTCTACTACTGCCTCTGGCAGCTCGTTCCAGACACTCACCACCCTTTGAGTGAAAAAATTGGCCCTCTCGACCCTTTTGTATCTCTCCCCTCTCACCTTAAATCTACGCCCCCTCGTTATAGACTCCCCTACCTTTGGGAAGAGATTTTGACTATCTTATCTATGCCCCTCATTATTTTATAGACTTCTATAAGATCACCCCTAAACCTCCTATTCTCCAGGGAAAAAAGTCCCAGTCTATCCAACCTCTCCCTATAAGTCAAACCATCAAGTCCCGGTAGCATCCTTGTAAATCTTTTCTGCACTCTTTCTAGTTTAATAATATCCTTTCTATAATAGGGTGACCAGAACTGTACACAATATTCCAAGTGAGGCCTTACTAATGTCTTGTACAACTTCAACAAGACATCCCAACTCCTGTATTCAATGTTCTGACCAATGAAACCAAGCATGCTGAATGCCTTCTTCACCACCCTATCCACCTGTGACTCCACTTTCAAGGAGCTATGAACCTGTACTCCTAGATCTCTTTGTTCTATAACTCTCCCCAACGCCCTACCATTAACGGAGTATGTCCTGGCCCGATTCGATCTACCAAAATGCATCACCTCACATTTATCTAAATTAAACTCCATCTGCCATTCATCGGCCCACTGGCCCAATTTATCAAGATCCCGTTGCAATCCTAGATAACCTTCTTCACTGTCCACAATGCCACCAATCTTGGTGTCATCTACAAACTTACTAACCATGCCTCCTAAATTCTCATCCAAATCATTAATATAAACAACAAATAACAGCTGACCCAGCACCGATCCCTGAGGCACACTGCTGGTCACAGGCCTCCAATTTGAAAAACAACCCTCGACAACCACCCTCTGTCAGTGGGGGAACAGTGATCATAGTATCATAACGTTTAGATTAGTTATAGAAAAGGACAAGGAGTAATCTAGAGTAAAACTACTTAATTGGAGGAGGGCCAATTTCAGTGGGTTCAGAATGGATCTGGCCCGGGTAAATTGGAATCAAAGATTGGCAGGCAAAACTGTAACAGAACAATGGGCGGCCTTTAAAGAGAAGATGGTTTGGGTACAGTCTAGGTACATTCCCACGAGGGGGATAGGTACGGCCACCAAAGCCAGAGCTCCCTGGATGACGAAAGAGATAGAGAGAGTAAGATCAAGCAGAAAAAGGGGGCGTATGACAGATGAGATAATACAAGTGAGAACCAGGCTGAATATAGGAAGTACAGAGAAGTGAACAAGGAAATAAGAGGGGCAAAGAGAGAGTACGAGAATAGACCGGTGGCTAACACAAAAGGGAATCCAAAAGTCTTATATAGGCATATAAATAGTAAACAGGCAGTAAAAGGAGGGGGTGAGGCCGATTAGGGACCAAAAAGGAGATCCACGCAGGGAGGCAGAGGGCGTGGCTGAGGTACTAAAAGAGTACTTGTCTTTACAAAGGAAGAAGATGCTGCCAAAGTCACAGTAAAAGGGGAGGTAGTTGAGATACTGGGTGGACTACAAATTGATAAAGAAAAGGTATTAGAAAGGCTGGCTATACCTAAAGTAGATAAGTCACCCAGTCCAGATGGGGTGCATTCTAGGTTGCTGAGGGAAGTAAGGGTGGAAATTGCAAAGGTGCTGGCCATAATCTTCCAATCCTCCTTAGATACAGGGATGGTGTCAGAAGACTGGAGAATTGCAAATGCTACACCTTTGTTCAAAAAAGGGTGTAAGGATAAACCTGGCAACTACAGGCAAGTCCGTTTAACTTCGGTGGTGGGGAAGCTTTTAGAAATGATAATCTGGGACAAAATTAATACTCACTTGGATAACTGTGGATTAATTAAGGAAAGCCAGCACAGATTTTTTAAAGACAAATTGTGTTGATTGAGTTTTTTTGATGAGGTAACAGAGTGTTGATGAGGGCAATGCGGTTAATGTTGCATATATGGACTTTCAAAAGGCATACGAACAGAAGTAGGCCATTCAGCCCCTCGAGCCCGCTCCGCCATTTGATAAGATCATGGCTGATCTGTGATCTAACTCCATATACCCGCCTTTGGCCCATATCCCTTAATACCTTTGGTTGCCAAAAAGCTATCTATCTCACATTTAAAATTAGCAATTGAGTTAGCATCAATTGCCATTTGCAGAAAAGAGTTCCAAACTTCTACCACCTTTTGTGTGTAGAAATGTTTTCCTATCGCACTCCTGAAAGGTCTGGCTCTAATTTTTAGACTGTGCTCCCTACTCCTAAAATCCCCAACCAGCGGAAATAGTTTTTCTCTATCCACCCTACCTGTTCCCCTTAATATCTTATAAACTTCGATCAGGTCACCCCTTAACCTTCTAAACTCTAGAGAATACAACCCCAATTTGTGTAATCTCTCCTCGTAACTTAACCCTTGAAGTCCAGGTATCATTCTAGTAAACCTACACTGCACTCCCTCCAAGGCCAATATGTCCTTCCGAAGGTGCGGTGCCCAGAACTGCTCACAGTACTCCAGGTGCGGTCTAACCAGGTTCTTGTATAGCTGCAGCATAACTTCTGCCCCCTTGTACTCAAGTCCTCTAGATATAAAGGCCAGCATTCCATTAGCTTTATTGATTATTTTCTGCACCTGTTCCTAACACTTCAATGATCTATGTACCTGAACCCCTAAGTCCCTTTGGACATCCACTGTTTTTAACTTTTTACCATTTAGAAAGTACCCTGTTCTGTCCTTTTTTGGTCCAAAATGGATGACCTCACATTTGCCTACAATAAATTCCATTTGCCACAATTTTGCCCATTCACCTAATCTATCAATATCCCTTTGTAATTTTATGTTTTCATCTACACTGCTTACAATGCCACCAAGGTGTTTGATAAAGTGTCACATAATAGGCTTGTCAGCAAAATTGAAGGCCATGAAATAAAAGGGGCAGTGACAGCATGGATATGAAATTGGCTAAGTGACAGGAAACAGAGTTGTGGTGAATGGTGGTTTTTCAGACTGGAGGAAAGTATACAGTGGTGTTCCCCAGGGGTCGGTACTAGGACCACTGCTTTTCTTCATATATATTAATGACTTGGGTGTACAGGCACAATTTCAAAATTTGCAGATGACACAAAACCTGGAAGTATAGTAAACAGTGAGGAGGATAGTGATGGACTGCAAGACGACAGACAGGCTGATGGAATGGGCAGGCACACTGCAGTTGAAATTTAATGCAGGGTGCACGAAGTGATACATTTTGCCAGCAAGAACGAGGAGAGGCAATATGAACTAAATGGTACAATTCTAAAGGGGGTGCAGAAACAGAGTGACCTGGGGTATATGTGCGCAAATCTTTGAAGGTGGCAGGACAGGTTGAGAAAGCGGTTAAAAAAGCATACGTGACCCTGGGCTTTTTAAATAGCCAAGTTCCGCACCCATGAGGACAGCCTCAACCGGGATCTTGGGTTCATGTCACGCTACACGTAACCCCACCAGCGAATAAAGGTTATCTGTTTTTAATACAACGGGTCATTCTCTGTCTTTCTCTTCCTTTCGGATGTTTCTCCCTCTCTCTCTCTCTCTGTCTTGTGTTCTGGCCGTTTGTATATTCAGTGGTCCTGTAGGTAACATCACTCTGTCTGAACACTTTGATTGCCTTGACAACGGGCAGTTGGAAAGATTATCTGTAATCACCAGGTATTGTTCTGACTATAAATGCGGTAACCTTCCATGGAATCCCACACTCACTCACCCGATGAAGGAGAAAGCCTCCGAAAGCTTGTGATTTTCAAATAAAACAGTTGGACTATAACCTGGTGTTGTAAGATTCCTTACATTTTTAAATAGAGGCATAGAGTACAAAAGCAAGGAAGTTAAGTTGAACCTTTATAAAACACTGGTTCGGCCACAACTGGAGTATTGTGTCCAATTCTGCGCACCACACTTTAGGAAGGATGTGAAGGCCTTAGAGAGGGTGCAGAAAAAATTTACTAGAATGGTTCCAGGGTTGTAGTCAAATATCTTTGCCAAGAAACTATTAATGCTGTGTGATTCTATCCAGTAGGGGGAGGGGGTGGAGGACGGGAAAGAGAAAGGCATCAAAGCCAAGCCCAATCTTACCCTCAACCAACACTTCCAGTAGGAGGTCAATAGATAGTGATCTGCAGTGGGCAGTAGGCAGAAATCCCCCTCCCTAATCATAGCACCTTAGCTTATCAGCTAACTCCAGGGCAGACCACGAAATGAATCAAGATAATTCCTTATCTTTATGGTTCAGCTACACATTGAATCAACTCAATGGGGAGCCTCCCCAATGTTAATTCTGATGTGGAGATGCCAGTGATGGACTGGGGTTGACAATTGTAAACAATTTTACAACACCAAGTTATAGTCCAGCAATTTTATTTTAAATTCACAAGCTTTCGGAGGCTATCTCCTTCCTCAGGTGAACGATGTTTCCACATTTCCACATCGTTCACCTGAGGAAGGAGATAGCCTCCGAAAGCTTGTGAATTTAAAATAAAATTGCTGGACTATAACTTGGTGTTGTAAAATTGTTTACAAATGTTAATTCTGTCAGTAATTTTCAAACAATGGGTATGGATAGCTATTGTAGACTAATGTTTCATGTGCAACTCTACTTGCAATAAATACAAAAGTAGCTACACACTGGGATAATATTTTTATGCTAATAGTATACACCAAAAGATATGGTGATATCAGTTTTAAGGAACAGGCACAGTTTCTTTCTTGGCTCACACCTGTTCCATAGAAAGCTATAGAGATCCACTGCAGTCAAGCAAAGTGTTTGTCATGCAAAACCACACACAATGATTGACACCTCAGGCCAATTGATATCGCTATAACCTCCATCTCCCCTGCCCCCGCTAGTATTGCTCTAAAGCTATTGATCGGAACACACAGCCGATCAGTTTCCATTTTCTGATTTCAGGCAGGCCAATTAAGGAGGTGAGTAATTGTGATTACACTGCTAAAAGATCAATCGAATTTGCTGAAAGATTCAATACTTCTTCAGAGGGACCAGAAGGCAAACATGATGAGCAGCGGTATTCAGAGATGAGCAACTACTTTAAAATAAAATTAACTTTTATTCAACAGTCCTACGAATATAAGTGCCCTCCAAGTTTTAAATCGAAATAAAAATAAAAGTGCTCAGATATCTCAGTTTTTCAATTAAAAGCCATTATGTTCTGTACACATATTTATATACAGAATAGCATTCAGCACAGAATTTGTTTTGATTATGTCAAAATAATAAAAAAAATGCACATGTTGATACATACTTTTATTAACTTATTTTTTTTTTGAGATGGCAGTCTTCTCATTGCAAACTGAACCACACTTTAGCTCTGCTTGATCATTCAGCTCACAGAGTTTAAACCATTATAATAAAGACCTCTTTTTGATGTCTGAGGCAAAGCCATTTATGAGCACCTTAATCATAGACCAGCATTCTCTATCATTGATCTGGATTTTATCTTACAGAAAAGTAATAAACAATTACTAGGCAACACTTCAGAAACTCATAAATTTTTATTCATTCTGAATACCACAGACCATAGTTGTCATAAAACACAGATTTGCATGAAACTCACAGTAGATGATACCAGTTGACCATATCAAAGATGTAACAAGACTCAACCCCCACTCCATACCCACCACACAGAAAAACTACAACAAAAATTGTTCTATAGTATTCAGAAACACATTTGGTAATCCCATTCTAGACGTAGTTAGTGAAACTACTTCAGTACAAATCAGATGCAGATGAATATGAATTTGAAAAGCTTGGTGCCATATTCAGTTATATTGGAATAGAGAGATACTGTGGAATAGGTTATTGATTATACCAATTTTCAAAAAATAATCAACTTTATAGGATCAGAATCTCAATTGAAAAATTAATGTTCCCAATATGGAAGAATTGAAACACAATTTTGTCTAATGTTGTGTACATTTAAAATTTGGGAGTTCAGGCTGTTAACATAGCTCATCAAAACAGGGTTGTTACAGTACAGTTGAAAAATGTATGCATGCCTCATAATGCAGAGTAAATTTACCGCTTGAAGGGTTAGTATATATACGACAAAATATTTGTTCTAATTAGTTCTCTGAAGCATGCAGCAGTGTTATTGCATTCCCACTAAATGAGGAGGTGAACACTTGATTTTATGTGATAGCCATAATTTTGAAAGTAGTGCAGTGTAATAATGTTTATTACTGCACCAGAAGCACAATGTATTTCTTTCTTGCTCATTTCTAGTCTCATCCACATGCCCCAAAGTGGTATCCTTCCAGGAAGGACAACTCCAATCTGAACTCTAATTGTATCTCTCTATTCCAATATAACTGAATATGGCACCAAGCTTTTCAAATTTAGTGATTTCACAGATTCATCTGCATCTGATTTGTACTGTTGTAGTTTCACTAACTACATCTAGGATGGGATGGGATTACCAAATGTGTTTCTGGATACTAAAATTTGGGAGTTCACAATTTTTGTTGTAGCTTTTCTGTGTGCACAACTGTTCCATCAAACTCCAAATCTTTGGAGGTATAAATGCTTAGACAGTAATGTTTGGTGAAAACATGCCCACTATTTTCAAGTCATATGACTGATTAATTGATTGAAAACTTGCCCACAACATCGCATCTATCCTCCATCAGATGTCATGAGCAACAGCAGCTCCAGTGAATTAGTAGTAATATTGAAAATATTTCACTGTACATCCAAGTAATTTGCACTTCTGTAAGAACTGGCTTCAAACAGCAGTTTGGATGAAAACACTGCAACAGAACTTGTATTACACTTCACACACAAGCACCATCATAATCCAATGTCAGGGCTCCTGTACCTTTAAGCCTCCCTCTTAAAAGCCATGATATCGGTCAGAAAGCTGTGACAAATCTGTGACTTGTAAAGTCCCCTTTACATAAGATTCTAATGAGCCGGTCAAAACTAAGAACCAGTGGTTTGAGAATCATAGAAGTTTACAACATGGAAACAGGCCCTTTGGCCCAACATGTCCATGTCACCCAGTTTATACCACTAAGCTAGTCCCAATTGCATGCACTTGGCCCATATCCCTCTATACCCATCTTACCCATGTAACTGTCCAAATGCTTTTTAAAAGACAAAATTGTACCCGCCTCTACTACTGCCTCTGGCAGCTCGTTCCAGACACTCACCATCCTTTGAGTGAAAAAATTGCCCTTCTGGACCCTTTTGTATCTCTCCCCTCTCACCTTAAATCTATGCCCCCTTGTTATAGACTCCCCCACCTTTGGGAAAAGATTTTGACTATCTACCTTATCTATGCCCCTCATTATTTTATAGACTTCTATAAGATCACCCCTAAACCTCCTACTCTCCAGGGAAAAAAGTCCCAGTCTATCCAACCTCTCCCTATAAGTCAAACCATCAAGTCCCGTTAGCATCCTAGTAAATCTTTTCTGCACTTTTTCTAGTTTAATAATATCCTTTCTATAATAGGGTGACCAGAACTGTACACAGTATTCCAAGTGTGGCCTTACTAATGTCTTGTACAACTTCAACAAGACATCCCAACTCCTGTATTCAATGTTCTGACCAATGAAACCAAGCATGCCGAATGCCTTCTTCACCACCCTATCCACCTGTGACTCCACTTTCAAGGAGCTATGAACCTGTACTCCTAGATCTCTTTGTTCTATAACTCTCCCCAACGCCCTACCATTAACTGAGTAGGTCCTGGCCCGATTCGAATAAGGTCTTCCTTGGTCAAAAAGGATCACAAGAATGATTGATAATTTTTCTGGTCAATACCTTGAGAATAAATGTGGTTATGAGAGGAAATGGGGGATTAGAAATTACCATTACCAAGGGATCAACAGGATATCCCTGACAGACTGGAACCGGGAGCAGAATTCCAGAATCCTCTTCGTCCAGAAAATGGTCTGGAGTTTTAACTCCAATTAAACCCACTTGTTCAAAAAGGAACGCACCACCTTTTGTCATTAAACCCTGCTTCAGTTAAGGTTACGTCGAGTTACATCGAAACTACTGCACAGGAATAGGCCATTCAGCCCAACTGGTCTATGCCGGTGTTTATACTCCACACGTTTAAATGCTGGCCTTGCCAGCGACGTCCACATCCCATGAGCGAATAAAAAAAACACGAGCCTCCTCCCTCCCTACTTTATCTAACCCTATCAGAATATCCTTCTATTTTTTTCTCCCGTGTGCTTATCTAGCTTCCCCTTAAATGTATCTATGCTATTTGCCTCAAATACTCCTTGTGGTAGAGCGTTCCACATTCTTACCGCTCACTGGGTAAAGAAGTTTCTCCTGAATTCCCTATCAGATTTATTAGCGACTATTTTATATTTGTAACTTCTAGTTTTGGACTCCGTCACAAGTGGAAACATTTTCTCTACGTCTACCCTAGTAAACTATCATCTTAAAAGACCTCTACAAGGTCACTCCTCAGCCTTCTCCTTTCTAGAGAAAAGATCCCCAGTCTGTTCAGCCTTTCCTTATAAGTATATCCTCTCGGTTCTGGTATCATCCTTGTGAATCTTTTTTGCACCCTCTCCAATGCCTCCGTATCCTTTCTATAATATGGAGATCAGAACTGTGCACAATACTCCAATTGTGATCATAGAATCGAGCCTGGTTCTTTGCAAGAGCTGGTTCTTTGCAAGAGCAATCCAGCGAGTCCCACTCCCTGGCTCTTTCCCCGTAACCCTGCAAATTTTTCTCCTTCAGGTACCTATCTGATTCCTTTTTGAAAGCCACAATTGACCCTGCTTCCACCACCCTTTCAGGCAGTGCATTCCAGATCCTAACCACTCACTGCGTAAAAAAGTTTTTCCTCATGTTGCCTTTGGTTCTTTTGCCAATCACCGTAAACCTGAGTCCTCTGGTTCGTGACCCTTCTGCCAGTGGGAACAGTTCTTCTTTACTTACTTTGCCTAGGCCCTGAATGATTTCTCCTTTCAACCTTCTCTGCTTTAAGGAGAACAATCCCAAATTTTCCAGTCTATCCACGTAACTGAGGTCCCTCATCCCTGGAAACATTCTAGTAAATCTTTTCTGCATCCTCTCTAAGGCCTTCACATCCTTCCTAAAGTGTGGTGCCCTGAATAGGACATAATACTCCAATTGTGGCTAAATCAGTATTTTATAAAGGTTCAACATAACATCCTTGCTTTTGTATTCTATGCCTCTATTTATAACGCCCAGGATCCTGTATGCTTTCTTAACCGCATTCTCAACCTGTCCTGCTACCTTCAATGACCTGTGTACATATACCCCCGGGTGTTTCTGTTCCTGGACCCCCTTTAGAGTTGTACCCTTTAGTTTATACTGCCTCTCCTCGTTCTTGCTACCAAAATGTATCACCTCACACTTCTAAGCTTTAAATTTCATCTGTCACGTGTCCGCTCATTCCACCAGCCTATGTCCTCTTGAAGTCTATCACTATCCTCCTCACTGTTCACTACACTTCCAAGTTTTGTGTCATCTGCAAATTTTGAAATTGTGCCCTATACACCCAATATATATCAAGAAAAGCAGTGGTTCCAGTACCGATCCCTGGGGAACGCTACTGCATACCTTGCTTCAGACTGAAAAACAGCCATTCACCACTACCCTCCGTTTCCTATTACTTAGCCAATTTCGTATCCATGTTGCCACTTCCCCTTTTGTTCCGTGGGCTTCAATTTTATTGACAAGCCTATTATGTAGCACTTTATCAAACGCCTTTTGGAAGTCCACATACACATCAACCCTCTCTGTTACCTTCTCAAAAAACTCAATCAAGTTAGCCAAACATGATTTGCCTTTAACAAATCCACGCTGGCTTTCCCTTATTAACCCACACTTGTTCAAGTGACTATTAATTTTAAACTTGGTCTAACCAAGCTTCCATACAAGTTTAACATAACTTGTTTGCTTTTCAATTCTATCCCTCTACAAATGAACCCCAGTGCTTGATTTGCCTTTTTTATGGCCTTATTAGCCTGCGTCAGTACTTTTAGTGATTTGTGTATGTGTACCCCAGGTCGTTTTGTTCCTATCCTGTTTAGACTCTTATCATCCAAGCAGTATGTGGCCTCCTTATTCTTCCTACCAAAATGCACCACTTCACACTTATCTATATTGAAATTCATTTGCCAGTTACATGCCCATTCTGCACGTTTATTAATGTCCTCTTGCATTTTGACGCATTCTTCCTTTGTATTAACTACACCCCCCAATTTGGTGTCGTCCACAAATTTTGAAATTGTACTTCCGATTCCCAAATCCAAATCTTTAATGTAAATTGTGAACAACAGTGGTCCCAGCACCAATCCCTGTGGTACACCACTTTTCACCTTTTGCCAATCTGAGTAGTTACCCTTAACCCCTACTCTCTGTTTTCTGGTTTGTAGCCAGCTTGCTATTCATTCTCCTACCTGTCCTCTGACTCCATGTGCTCTGATCTTAGCCATGAGTTTACAATGTGGTACCTTATCGAAGGCTTTTTGAAAATCCAAATAGGATACATCTGCTACTTTATTCTGGACTGGCAGATCTATGGCTCTAACTAGCAGCAGATCTGCTAGTCACCGAAGCAATGGGTTAGTGATCGAGTCCTGTCCATTTAGAGTGATGGTGGTCAACACTTCCATAGCTCTGCTGTACACTCAGTCATCAAAACAGTTCTGAGCTAGTACCTATACAATTTGAAGATGGAGTCTATTTATTTTCTAAGTGTAATATGGGAGTTTCCATACGCCATTGGGGCAAGTCCTTTCTAACTGAGTTCCTTACCATGAGAGGCATTGATGACAAATGCTAGCAATGGTGGTGGAACTGCCATACAAGATCTGCACTCCATAACCACTTCAACATTAAACAATCTCACTTACAATGATTTCTTCAGATAGTGGAGAATAAGTAAGGAGTCAATATGCAAAGAGACTGAGTTTTTTATGTCTAATATGAAATAACATTTAAGATGTTCGATGCCATCAGACCTGGGATACGCAAATAGTGTTATGCTTATACCCGGGATATCGCCCAATCCCTGTAAATATTCTGCTTGGTCAGCAACAAACATGTTTAGTGGAAGCCAGACAATACACACCTGGAAGAATTCCTGTGAATGGCAGGAGTTGTAGTGAACAAAATTTGGACTTCTCCAAATTGAGAATCACTTGAAGCCATGGCAGTTGCGCTATGGAGTTATCAGACTGCTGAACCCCACAGAGGTTTTCCAGTTATCCAGAATTGGGCCACTATTTTTCATAATGGCTCAACAAGGCAGTCATCAACTAGGTAAACACCTTTGGTGCTTTACATTGCTGAAAGGCAGCACCTTGCACTGATGGTGCACTTACCAATGATGACCCTCAGATTCTTTGAGTGGGTTTCCCTGCTCCCAGTATGGAAGTTTTCATGCTTCAGCTTGAATGAAGTAAGCCAAATTCCCAGCTGGACCACTTGTATTGTAAGAGTGACCGTATTTAACTTCAAGATGTAGGAATTCAGAACCTTATAATTAAAATCATCAAGGACTCCCATGGCTTTAGAAAGTACTAAGTAAAAGAAGTACATTGCCAAGTTTTTCCAGTCTGGCAAAACCTCTTCCAAGGCCCAGTGGAATAACTTTGTAACTTGCTGGTTGAAGGATCCCTTTGTTTGATCATTCTTGAAACAGCCCTGAGGAAATTGATTCCCCAAATCTCAGAGGAAAGGGTGTAAGTGGAAGGCAAGCTTCATGCTTCAAACAAACAGTTATGCAAAAATGGAAGACAATATAAATAGGTCACAAACGAGTCAGCCACTAACAAAGATTCATGTCACTTGAAGGAGATTTAAAAATTGTGACCTGGCACTGGCTGGCAGCCAAGGGAGGATCAATTAAAGACAGACTAACCAGAAATGTGTCTCCAAAAAGATCTTAAGTGAGATGCTTAATCACTGTAAAAAAGAAAGAAAAACTCAAGACACTTAAAAAGAAACTTGAAAAAAATCCCCTACACACAATAAAGACGGAGTGTTTTTAAACTCAAGGAAGCAATGAATTGCAGCTATGCATTTTTCTTCTGGTGTGAAAGATTGATTGTTGGTGGGAGAAAAAGAACTAAGGGAATGATCCAAAGTGACACCTTAAACAGTGGAGTTGAGCCAGAGATGCATGGGACAAACTTTTTTTTAAAAAAAGGACACTGATCTTAAAAATAAATTTCTCCTGTAGGATGCTGGTAAATTCCCTGTTCATTCAGCCTTTCACACACAAATGAAAGGCAATGGGTTTCAATGGAACCCATTAGACAGACATTTTTCTAGGTTAAAACATTTTTTAAGCTTCACTGCAAAAAAAATGGTTGAATCTGAAAAATTTAAATCAATTGCACAACAATTAAGGAAGCAGTAAAACAAAAGCAAAATACAGCAGATGCTGGAAATCTGAAATAGAAACAGAAAATGCTGGAAATACTCAGCAGGTCAGACAGCATCTGTGGAGAGAGAAACACAGTTAACATTTCAGGTCACGAGATCATCGACCTGAAACATTAACTCTGTTTCTCTCTCCACAGATGTTGCCTGAGCTGCTGAGTATTTCCAGCATTTTGTGTTTTTAATTAAGGAAAATACTGAGTTTATTCTGAACTGCTGACACACAGGCAAAAGTAACTTTTGAACTGAAGTAACCTGAGTTCAGTTGCTGGCCTGAGCTGGCTGGAACCGGTTTGAATCAGCTAAGTTTTGTGAAAGACAAAGGAGATGTGATAAGACACAAGTCCTTATTTAGAAAAGGAGTAATGAGGTAATGCTACCTAAGTCCTTGGGACAGAGCCAATGAGGAGAAGACACAGACTAGGCGAGCAAGCCTAAACCAAAGGGAGAGAGAGACAGCACAGCTTGAAGAGATAAGATTCGGAATAAGAATGAAGTATCTGGGGCATGGAGCCAGAGCGAAGACCAACCGTCGCGGAAGTGGAAGAACCTACGTCAGGGACGTAGAGAGAGAGAGAAAAAGAGAGAGAGAGAGAAAACGGAACGCCTGGCCAGCGTCAGCTCTCCTTTTCGGGTATCATCCTTTATATTCTGTGACCACTCAGGGAGTGTCAGAGAAACCTAGTGGGTGTGCGGTTGGATCCTAGTTTGGGTATAAAACTGTATAACCTGGTGCAAACTGCATGTCTACATCTAACCAGACGTATAAGCAATATGTATATGATCTAACGACGTGAATAAAGCGAATTGAGAGTTGAGAGAATTGACTCTTCTCTTTGTACTAAGCCAATAACCGTAACCGGTGACCTCCGGTCAACAACTGTCAGAAAATTATCAGGAGGTCGGGTAGTCAATTCTGGTTGGATGTATTCCTTAAGGTTTGATTGCAAATCGTCTGATCATATGACACTTGCCCGCAGATTGCAACTGCTACTGCGCTTATCTTACAGTTAGACCACAGATGTTAAACACTTGCCTCCGAATACTTTGTTTTTTTTCCTCTTCTAGGACATTACATGGCTGCTGAGGGCTTGGGGGGGTGGGGGGGGGGGAGGAAGTGTCCAGTAATGATGCTCCAGGCATCCTGAGTGTGGGGCAACCATGGTGCCTTGGTACTTTCTACCTCGTTAAAAGCACCATATAAATGAGTGTGGTTGTTTTTGTTGGGTCCGAGAGAAAACCCTTGAACTCTCGTGTCTGGAATGTTCCCGAGCTGCCTGTCATTTTTATCAGAAATTCCTGTCTACTGTTAGCCATTCCGTACTCACTTACCAGCAGAGCCGTATTAAAAATTCCTGGGTCTTGGGCACAAAGAACAATCGGGCTCATCCATACCCCCCACACAATCTCGCCACCTCCCATTCCAATCGATTAAAATATCCCTTTTTAAACCTATAATGTTAATTTTGGAACTTCACTCTGATCCCTCAGCTGCAAAGGGCTATAATGCTTTTGAGTCCCCAACCATCAGGTGTGATTGTAAGTATTGTATTTTACGTGTATGCCTAAGTACTATTGCACGTACTGTATGCTTAATAAACTATGAATGCTTGACCTCAGCATATCAAGAACCTCACTAATTTCAAGGGATAAAAAGAACATCTAATCACAAATAAAAAACATCCTCTAATGAAGGGGGGGTGGCAAATGTGAAGGGGAACAGGTTCGAATAGAAAAGTTACCACATATACTTACCTAAAACGACTACTGCTGCAGCCCAATTATAAAAGCTATTATTTGAGAACTTTACTGCCTACGGTGCTCACACAGGATCCAGTGCAACTTAACCTAACGGAAATCTCTCTCCATCCCATGTCTATTGGCCATCAGGGTGACCTGATAGAGGTCTTAAAGATAATGATAGGGTAGATGTAGATAAAATGTTTCCACTTGTGGAGATTCCAAAACCAGAGGTCATCAATATAAAAGAGTCACTAATAAACCCAATAAGGAATTCAGGAGACTCTTCTTCACCCAAAGAGTGGTAAGAATGTGGAACATGCTACCACAAGTAGTTGAGGCAAAACTAGCATAGATGCATTTAAGGGGAAGCTAGATAAGCACATGAGGGAGAAAGGAATAGAAGGATGACATAAGAACATAAGAAATAGGAGCAGTTGTAGGCCAAACGGCCCTTCGAGCCTGCTCTGCCATTGAATAAGATCATGGTTGATCTTCAACCTCAACTCCACAGGGTATCCTAATGGTTTGATGAAGTAGGGCAGGAGGAGGCTCGTGTGGAGCATAAATGCCGGCATAGATGAGTTGGGTCGAATGGCCTATTTCTGTGCTGTAGTTTTGATGTAATACACCTGTAGGTCAAAGTTCCGCCCCCTTTCATTGGTGTACTGGCGCTGCCTATCAACTCTACTTCCTTATTATTTCCTGTTTTGCTTGGAGCAGTACCTGGGAAAATTAACCTGTTATTCCATGAGACTCCTGGACAATCCAGGAGGGTTGGCAACCCTATCAGTAGGCCGTTTCCAAATTATTTGACAGAAGTAAAAAAGGTAATTCACAAATTCACAAAGAATAATTGAATACCAACATTATAAATGGGCAAATTCATGCGCTATAAATATCCCAAAATAAGTTTAAAAAAACTGTAAATACTGAAAATCTGAAATAAAACCATGAAATGCTGAAAATACAAATAGCAGTCAGCATGTGTGAAGAGAAAAGACATGTTATGACATTTGGGATGTGTACCCTTCATCAGAACTATGAATGTAAGCTTTTCTTTCTTTAGAGACAACCACCTCAAACACTTCAAGTACCAAAATTAACCTGTAATGGTAATGTGTAGTCCTGTGATTTAAAAAGACACAGAGTATCTGATGTATGGCAATTGAATGAACGTGGCATTAATGTGAGTTTTAAATGTGCATTATTGTCATTGAATCAGATAGCACTAAAAGAAAACAAACCAATTTTAAGCGGACTGACATTTGTCATGTTAATGTAGTAAATACAACAAAACAATAACTTCTTATTGTTTAGCTGGATTTTCACTCAATGTTCATGAATGCAAACAGGAGATTGGTTACATGTAAGATATTTCTATTGCTTTTAGCAGAAAGGTCAATGAGTAATACATTATTTACCATAGTTGAAAGTTGGCAGCCTGTGTGGAATCACAGAAGTCAATTCCCATTGAAACAGTCTTCGATGTCCCAGGCTCAAGGCACTCTGAAACAGGAAAAAAAAAGTATATTTTTGTATTTCATACATACGGTAATGGAAGATCATTTCATTTTACATTTCCAAGACAATGGGATAAAGGCTATGACTTAACTTTTCTCAACAATTTGAATGTTTTTTCTTTTCTTTTTCCATCTTTCATTGTCAATTTTCTCACCTTTCCTTGTCCCAAAGTCACAGATCACCCTTTGGTACCTAGCCCAAGTGATCATTCTTCTTGACTTGGCCTACACAGTGAGTGTTGTCAGGTTATTGAACCATCAGATGCACCAGAGCCAAGCTTAATCTTGGCCTCAACTGAGAACCACAAAAACATTTCCATCAGCAGTTGGTAAACAGCGATTCAGCACAGGGGCTGTAGCCTTCCTAACACAAAAGGTGCTGAAGCCAATTTTAACTTGCTTTCCACTGCCCTTTCTCTTTCCTCCCCCACCCCCACTCCCACCCCCTCGCCTCAACGCTGAACCAGCTAACTGCACAGTCACCTTTTTGGTCTGTTGTGTCTCAACAACTTATCACCTTAATCAGCAAAGCCCTCAGGAAAGCTGTATTTGAAACCTATTCCTTGGGCAGTAAATTGCTCTGAGTGACGAACCAATAACGCTTGCTGTTCATTAGATTTAAATTTGCAAACTGAGTTACCGCATTTTTTTTGGTGGCAACTTCCTTGAAATGCGATTTCAAGAAACATTTGAGATTGAGATAAATACCATTTTTTAAATGCTGATATAAATCAGACAGCAAGTTGGAGGAGATAGAAATATCTGCAGGTACACCACATAATACTGGTTTCATACAGCACCAACAGCAGCTTCAGTAGCAAAAAGAGGGCTGGGAAGAAGTGTCTAACTGCCATACAGTTAGGAAATAGTGGACGTCACAAGAAGAATCAAGAAAGGTGAAAACCTACAAAATGTAAAGTAGGACTTATACATAAACGTTGTATTTCAGTACCTATTTCATAGAAATCATGCATTTGCATCCCCGAAGCAAGCTTCCGCTCTCCTATTCCGATGTTTCTAATTTCTTTGTCAGAGTTATTGGTTAACGTGATCTGAACAGACACCATTTTTGAGTTGTAAATGCATGGTTGACGTGGAAAGTGATACTGTGCTCCAAGACCTTTTCCAGACATCCGATGAAGTAGCTCATAAGATTTTGGAGGAACAAATACTGGAGTGGTAACCTACAAGCAAAAAAGCACAGTAACTTAAAAAGTGCAAATAGTAACAAACAACTGAAGATTTCATTCTTTAATTTAAATCATTCTGAATTGGATTTGTGCCCAATTTACTGTACTTCCCAGGTAGTTACATTTTAAAAAAAATCTGCTACATCTGTTCTGCTGATTCCTCCTGTCCAAAATTTAAATTCTGGATCATTTGACGGTTGATGAAGGTAGCGCAGTTGATGTTGTGTATATGGACTTTCAGAAGGCATTTAATGAAGTGCCACATAATAGACTTGTTAGCAAAATTGAAGCTCATGGGACTAAAGGGGTAGCAGCAGTGTGGATATAAAATTGGCTAAGAGATAGAAAGCAGAGAGTAGTGGTGAATGGTTGTTTGTCAGACTGGAGGGAAGTGTACAGTGGTGTCTCCCAGGGGTCGGTATTAGAAGCACTTCTCTTTTTGATATACATCAATGACCTGAACTTGGACATACGGGGCATAATTTCAAAGTTTTCAGATGACACCAAGCTCGGAAATGTAGAAAACAGTGAGTAGGATAGTCGTAGACTTCAGGAGGACATGGATAGACTGGTGAAATGGGCAGACGCATAGCAGATGAAATTTGAAGCGATGCATTTTGGAAGGAAAAATTAAGAGAGGCAATATAAATTAAATGGTACCATTTTAAAGGGTGCAGGAAGAGGTCCGGGGGTTCATATACACAAATCTTTGAAGGTGACAGGACAAGTTGATAAGGCTTTATAAATAGAGGCATAGTGTACAAAAGCAAAGAAGTTATGGTAAACCTTTACAAATCAGTGGTTAGGCCTCAGCAAAAGTATTGTGTCCAATTTTGGGCACCACACTTTAGGAAGGATATCAAGGCTTTGGAGAGGATGCAGAGTAGATTCACCAGAATGGTACCAGGGATGCGGGACTTCAGTAATATGGAGAGAATAGAGAAGCTTGGATTGTCGTTCTTAGAGCAGAAAAGGTTAAAGGGAGATTTAATATAGGTGTTCAAAATTAGGAGGAGATTTGATAGAGTAGATAGGGAGAAACTGTTTCCACTGGCAGGAGGGTCAGTAACCAGAGGACATAGATTTAAGATAATTGGCAAAAAATCCAGGTGGGAAATGAGAAATGTTTTTGCACAGCGATTGTTATGATCTGGAATGCACTACCTGAAAAGGTGGTGGAAGCAGATTCAACAGTAACTTTCAAAAGGGAATTGGATATATACTTGAAAAGGAGAAATATACAGGGCTATGGGGAAAAAGCAGGAGATTGGGACTAATTGCATAGCTCTTTCAAAGAGCCGACACAGACACAAGGGGCCGAATGGCCTCTGCTCTGTGCTGCATGATTCTATGATTTGGCGATGAATTTAATATAACTCAAAACAAACAAATAAACAAAGCTGTCTTATTTTTGCACAGTTCTCTCCTTTTCATCCCCTTTTCTATTCTCCTTTCCATTCCCCAGATGTGGACAGGTAAATGACCTGCTCCCCAACCTCAAAGCTATTCAGGAGCAAAAAAAAAATAATTTTGTTGAACAAATTTTAATCCATTGTATATTTTCAAAGAAAATCCCTGCCTGAAAAATTCACAGATTACAACCAACACCACTGAAATATCCTATCAGCAAAAAAAAAGCACACTTATCTTTTGCTGCAGTTTCTTCTGAACAATGCATAAACATAAACTCAGTATGTACTGAGTGGCTATTATTTTGATCCATTACTTCTGCTGTACACAATACTTATAAATCTATTTAAGGAGTCTTAAAATGACAATGCCCAGTTTATTTTACAGGGAGTAAACTACAATCTTGAAAAATATTTTATGATCCTATTGTACATTATCCTCTCAGCAGTTAGGTTTTGTAATCGCTCTTCCAATTCAACTGCTGACCGTAATGTTACTATCCCTGGAATGTTTGTTCTAGGAAGCATGAAGATAGTAGAAAAATCTGCGCAAAACATTTTCAATGAAGAAAATCACAGGGCCCAAAAGGCTTGATGCACTGAAGGGACACCACAGACCATTCACATATTTCATCTGTTTATTGCGATAAGCAAATAGCCCGTGGAATGACAGCGCACATAACTGTCAAATGAGTAACACTTAGGTTTAGTGAAACATTTATATGGGCCTTTACCTCTCTTAAAAACAGACAGCATCTCTCAATGTCATCCGAAAGAAAAGTCTTACATTTTTAACACTTCACTAAAAAATAACTGAAGAGTGTAAAATGACAAATACCTTGTGCAGTTAGCTGGTAATGGACCATACTCTCAACTCATTTAGATTTATGCAATATAAACTTGTCACTAATAATTAATTTATGAGACAGCTGTTCCCAGAATCTTCCAAGTCTATCGTTATAGAAGCTCTTAAGCTATACCTTCAAAAACTGGAAGAGGTTTCAAAGCAATTTTTTAAAGAAAGAAATAGACAGTTCTCTAATAATCTGAAAGCAAAGTAAAACCTTAAAAACAACAGGTAGCACAATGAACTAAATTAGGTTAACTGGAAATAATATTACTGAATGCACAACTAAGCATCTCTGAAAATTAAAGGCTCTGTACTGTCTCCACATACGCTTTTAGGTAATGGTAACTTACAGTGGCTCTGTTGGTAAAGCACTTAGTGTCACTTATAGTTAGTGCAAGCAATAGTTCAAACAATTTGTCTATTTTGTATGAAATAAAAATCTATTTGCAAGTTGCTGAGTTTTATGAGGTGATGCCATTGCTTCATTAATAATCAACAGTTCACTGTTCCAGTCATTTTTCACAGGAATTATACCCAAAGCAGCCAAAGGCAAGTTTTATTTTTCTTATTTCATATTTAAAGAAGCTGTGCATGGTGTGCCACATTGGTATGGGAATAGATTGCACTTGGAGTGCTGAACCACTGGTTTGATCTAATTTATTCCCAAATGGCAAGTTCCCAGTTTTGACCAAGAAAGTTAAGCGAGACAGTAAGCATAAACTAAACACATGGGATGGGAGTGAGAACTAGTCCAGGGTACTAACATATGCCTTGGTTAGTGTGGCATGTTACTTGTCATCCCCTTAACTGAGTAACTGAACATGCCATAAGCGGAGGAGCAACAAAAGGTGACAACTTAAAAAACAGAATGGCAAAGAACACAGGACAATGAAGGCTAGCTGTGCTGTGTTGTGTTTCTTCATATTACACCACATGCACTTAAACCAATTCCTCACACATAAATCTCAGCTAGGCAAGTGGATGGGAGGACTTCTCACTAGGGAGAAGAACATTTAACAGCAAGTCGTTCAAGGCCAACCTCTATACCGGTTATGTGGTAACATTAGCAGATGATTTGGGTAGGGAGAGAGTATGATCCTAGTTGGTAACAGTATATGAGACATATGGGGAGCAAAAGTAAAATAGGGAAGGAGGGGAAGATACTTGTTTCACCTCTTCAGTTTTTAAAGAAACATGTCCACATGGTTTCCCTTTTTAAACATCAACAATACCCTGCTCGAAATGTTGTTGCAGTGAGTGGTAATTACCAAATGAGTAAATTTTAAAAACTTATCACTCAAAACTTGTATACACTCCTATCAATATAGGTCACTGTTTAGCTGCAGTCTCTCTCACTCTACCAGGAGAGATCACCAAAGCAGTCCTTAGGGGACCACATAATAACATGCAACTCAAAAACAGTAGCAGAGCAGTCTAAAACGAGAGATCTGGAGTAAAAGCCTGTATCAATTCTTGTACCAATATAGCTTAATTGTTTAGCTTCATCAGTATGTCAATACCCATCTTGGGCCAATGTCCTTAGAGTGCAATGTGCACCTGGCACAATGGTACACCATTAGCTGCACCTCTACCAAGGAGTACAATGGTCCAAGCTTAGAGAGATCCGGGACAAAAGAGAAACCCCAGCACAAGGGGCACTGATCAGGAAATATCATGGGAAACTAACTTATCAGTAGAGAACTTACAACCGGTTAACAAGTGCAGAAAAGCTCCTCAGATGCACACCAGGGCAAGAGACTATGGTCAGAGTGATGAGCCAGCTCCCTGCATATACCTTGTAACCATACACAAAGTAGATAAAGCAGATAGTAAACTCACCTCATATCCAAATGAAATAAGAACCTTATGATTCAATCTCAAATATCAAGACAACCCCAACAAAATATTAAGCATTATCAAGCAGACTTTCCCTCTCTCACAAATACCTTCAGATATCAAATTCTCAAGCCAAGTGAAAATCAAAGGAAGCAAATACCCTTTAGTCTAATTCCTAAACTGCTAAGTGACAGATAATTTGCAAATACTTTCAAAGCAACTACAATTAACACTAATATACAAGAGCATAAATACCCAATTTCAGATGCAATTTAGAGATCCATTCCTCTCAATCTATATATTCTTTAAAAATCATCTGCAGGCATTTCCTGTCAACTTTTCCATTATAAATTCCTATGTCAATATTTATAATGAGAACTGAAAGTAAATGTGCCATAATAACACCCTCTACCCAGTGGGGGCACAGTGGTGCACCACAGCAGGGGGGGGGTGGGGGGCAGAGAATGGGTGTAGGTGTAATTATAACATCACATGTTTCCATCAGCAGTTTCCATTATAAATGTGGACATAGAAATTTATTCAAGAAATATAAAAATACCAGAATGTATGACTTGAAAACAGGGACAGAATAATCCCTGCCCATTCTGATCCAATTATCCCTTGCCCTCTAACCTCACTTCATCTGAAGACTACATTTGGCCCTAATTTTCCATAAGCAGCACACTAGTAAGAATTATAAAGCCAAGCACCAAGCCAAACAAAATGGCCCTGGACATGCAGACGCAGGCCAAAATAGCCTTAATACATGGATACCACTCAAGGAACACAGCACAAAGATCCCTGCCTCAAGATTCGTCCTGTAGAAAAGGCATCAAACTGGATAGAGTGGGATTGCCTGCTGTTTGCCTTCAAAAAAGGTTTTGAGAGATATACTAAGTAATTGGATCAAAATCCTGTGTTCACACTCCACATCCTCAGTGCGTGCCAGTGACTAGACCCCCTCCATTTTGTTGCTGTAAACCATCCCGTTCCTTTTGAGTGAAAATACTGAATTGGAGGAGGGCCAATTTCAATGGGATGAAAACAAATCTGGCCCAAGTAAATTGGAATCAAAGATTGGCAGGCAAAACTGTAACTGAACAGTGGGTGGCCTTTAAAAAGGAGATGGTTCAGGTACAGTCCATGCACATTCCCACAAGGCAAAATGGTAGGGCAACTAAAGCCAGAGCTCCCTGGATGACAAAAGAGAGTGAGTAAGATGAAATGGGAAAAAGGGGCAAGTGAGAACCAGGCAGAATAAAGAAAGTTCAGAGCGGAAGTGAAAAAGGAAATAAGAGTGGCAAAGAGAGAGTATGAGAATAGACTGGTGGCCAACAAAAAAGGGAATCCAAAAGTCTTCTACAGGCACGGAAACAGTAAACAGGTATTAAGAGGAGGGGTGGGGCTAATTAGGGACCATAAAGGAGATCTACTCGTGGCAGCAGAGGCGATGGCCGTGGTACTAAATGAGTACTTTGCATATGTCTTTACAAAGGAAGAAGATGCTGCCAGAGTCTCAGGAAATGAAGATATAATTGAGATACTGGATGGGCTAAAAACTGATAGAGGGTACTAGAAAGGCTAGCTGTACTTAAAGTGGATAAGTCACCCGGTCAGGATGGGATGCATCCTAGGTTGCTGAGGGAAGTAAGGGTGGAAATTGACGAGGTACTGGCCATAACTTTCCAAACATCCGTAGATACGGGGGGTGGTGTCAGAGGACTGGAGAATTGCAAATGTTACACTCTTGTTCAAAAAAGGGTGTAAGGATAAACCCAGCAACAATAGGCCAGTCAGTTTAACCTCAGTGCTGGGGAAACTTTTAGAAACGATAATCCAGGACAGAATTAACATTCACTTGGACGATTGTGGATTGATTTACAAATCCATGCTGGCTTTCCTTAAAGGCAAATCGTGTTTAACTAACTTGACAGTTTTTTGATGAGGTAACAGAGAGGGTAGATGAGGGCAATGCAGTTGATTGGTGTATATGGACTTTCAAAAGGCGTTTGATAAAGTCCTGCATGGTACGCTCATCATCAAAATTGCAGCCCATGGAATAAAGGGGGCAGTAGCAACATGGATACAGAATTGGCTAAGGGACAGGAAACAGTAGTGGTGAACGGTTGTTTCTCGGACTGGAGGGTGGTGTACAGTGGTGTTCCCCAGGGGTCGGTGCTGGGACCACTGCTTTTCTTGATATATATTAATGACTTGGACTTGGGCGTACAGGGCACAATTTTGAAATTTGTAGATGACACAAAACTTGGAAAGATAGTAAACAGTGAGAAGGATAGTAATAGACTTCAAGAGGTGGCATGGGCAGACACGTGGCAGATGAAATTTAATGCAGAACAATGCGAAGTGATACATTTTGGTAGGAAGAACGAGGAGAGGCAATATAAACTAGAGGGCACAATTCTAAAAAGGGTACAGGAACAGAGAGATCTGGGGATATATGTGCACAAATCATTGAAGGTGGCAGGACAGGTTGAGAAAGCAGTTTTAAAAAAAAAGTATACTGGGATCCTGGGCTTTATAATTAGAGACATTGAGTACAAAAGTATGGAAGTCATGAAGAACCTTTATAAAACATTGATTCGGCCACAACTGAAGTATTGTGTCCAGTTCTGGGCACCGCACTTTAGGAAAGATGTGACTGCCTTAGAGAGGGTGCAGAAGAGATTTACCAGAATGATTCCAGGGATGAGGCACTTTAGTTATGTAGATAGACTGGAAAAGCTGGGGTTGTTCTCCTTGGAACAGAGATGGTTACGAGGAGATTTGGTAGAGGTATTCAAAATCATGAAGGGTCGAGACAGAGTAGGTAGAGTGCTCCCATTGGCGGAAGGGTCAAGAACCAGAGGACATAGATTTTAAGGTGACTGGCAAAGGAACCAAAGGTGAAATGAGGAAAAGCTTTTTTTTTAAAAAAACACAGCAAGTGGTTAGCATCTGGAATGCACTGCCAGAAGGGGTGGTGGAGGCAGATTCAAACATGGCCTTCAAAAGGGAACTGGATAAGCACTTGAAAGGAAAAAATCTGCAGGGTTACGGGGATACAGCGGGGGAGTGGGACGAGCTGGATTGCTCTTGGATAGAGCCGGCGGGACTCGATGGGCCGAGTGGCTTCCTTCCGTGCTGTAACCATTCTATGATTCTATGCTTTGCTCCAGCCAGAGAACTCCTGTCAACAATATAAGCTAGCTGCTACAAAATGGACCTCAGTATTCCCAAATATATATGACGAGCCCACATATCAGATGTGTGCTTGGAGACAGGTTTTGAATACCTAGACTTAACAGTACATGCAAGCTCGATGGTCAAACCCACAACCTCCACCATCTGAAACGACAAGGTCAGCAGGTGCACGGGAACACCATCACCTCCAAGTCACACGCTATCCTGAAGGGCATAGATTGCCGTTCCTTCATCATCGCTGGGACAAAATCACGGAACTCCCTATCCAACAGCACTGTGGGAGTACCTTCACCACACAGACTGCAGCGGTTCAAGAAGGCGGCCCACCACCACCTTCTCACAGAAACTAGGGATGGGCAATAAATGCCAGGCTTGCCAGTGACGCGAACATCCCGAGAATATATTGGCAAGTAAAATCAAGGAAAACCCAAAGATGTTTTATAAATACATTAAGAGCAAGAGAATAACTAAGGAAAAAGTAGGGCGTATTTTTTTTTTAATTCGTTCATGGGATGTGGGCGTCGCTAGCAAGGCCAGCATTTGTTACCCATCCCTAATTGCCCTCGAGGTGGTGGTGGTGGTGGTGGTGAGTCGCATTCTTCAACCGCTGCAGTCTGTCTGGTGAAGGTTCTCCCACAGTGCTGTTAGGAAGGGAGTTCCAGGATTTTGACCCAGCGACGATGAAGGAATGGCAATATATTTCCAAGTCGGGATGGTGTGAGACTTGGAGCGGAACTTGCAGGTGGTGTTGTTCCCATGTGCCTGCTGCCCGTGTCCTTTTAGGTGGTAGAGATCGCGGGTTTGGGAGGTGCTTTTGAAGAAGCCTTGGGGAGTTGCTGCAGTGCATCCTGTGGATGGCACACACTGCAGCCAGAGTGCGCCAGTGGTGAAGGGAGTGAATGTTTAGGGTGGTGGATGGGGTGGCAATCAAGCCGGCTGCTTTGTCCTGGATGGTATCGAGCTTCTTGAGTGTTGTTGGAGCTGCACTCATCTAGGCAGGTGGAGAGTATTCCATCACACTCCTGACTTGTGCCTTGTAGATGAAGAAAAGGCTTTGGGGAGTCAGGTGGTGAGTCACTCGCTGCAGAATACCCAGCCTCTGACCTGCTCTTGTAGCCACAGTATTTATGTGGCTGGTCCAGTTAAGTTTCTGGTCAATGGTGACCCCCAGGATGTTGATGGTGGGGGATTTGGCGATGGTAATGCTGTTGAATGTCAAGGGGAGGTGGTTAGACTTTCTCTTGTTGGAGATGGTCATTGCCTGGCACTTGTCTGGTGTGAATGTTACATGCCTGGATGTTGTCCAGGTCTTACTGCATGCGGGCACGGACTGATTCATTATCTGAGGGGAATGCAACTGAACACTGTGCAATCATCAGCGAACATCCCCATTTCTGACCTTATGATGGAGGGAAGGTCATTGATGAAGCAGCTGAAGATGGTTGGGCCTGGGACACTGCCCTGAGGAACTCCTGCAACAATGTCCTGGAGCTGACATGATTGGCCTCCAACAACCACTACCATCTTCCTTTGTGCTAGGTATGACTCCAGCCACTGGAGAGTTTTCCCCGATTCCCATTGACTTCAATTTTACTAGGACTCCTTGGTGCTACACTCGGTCAAATGCTGCCTTGATGTGAAGGGCAGTCACTCTCACCTCACCTCTGGAATTCAGCTCTTTTGTCCATGTTTGGACCAAGGCTGTAATGAGGTCTGGAGCCGAGTGGTCCTGGCGGAACCCGACCTGAGCATCGGTGAGCAGGTTATTGGTGAATAAGTGCTGCTTGATAGCACTGTCGATGACACCTTCCATCACTTTGCTGATGATTAGAGAATAGGCTGATGGGGCGGTAATTGGCCGGATTGGATTTGTCCTGCTTTTTGTGGACAGGACATACCTGGGCAATTTTCCACATTGTCGGGTAGATGCCAGTGTTGTAGCTGTACTGGAACAGTTTGGCTAGAGGCGCGGCTAGTTCTGGAGCACAAGTCTTCAGCACTACAGCCGGGATGTTGTCGGGGCCCATAGCCTTTGCTGTATCCAGTGCACTCAGCCGTTTCTTGATATCATGTGGAGTGAATCGAATTGGCTGAAGACTGGCTTCTGTGATGGTGTGGATATTGGGAGGAGGCAGAGATGGATCATCCACTTGACACTTCTGGCTGAAGATGGTTGCAAACACTTCAGCCTTGTCTTTTGCACTCACGTGCTGGGCTCTGCCATCATTGAGGATGGGGATGTTTGCAGAGCCTCCTCCTCCCATTAGTTGTTTAATTGTCCACCACCATTCACGACTGGATGTGGCAGGACTGCAGAGCTTTGATCTGATCCGTTGGTTGTGGAATCGCTTAGCTCTGTCGATAGCATGTTGCTTCCGCTGTTTAGCATGCATGTAGTCCTGAGTTGTAGCTTCACCAGGTTGGCACCTCATTTTTAGGTACGCCTGGTGCTGCTCCTGGCATGCTCTTCTACACTCCTCGTTGAACCAGGGTTGATCCCCTGGCTTGTTGGTAATGGTAGAGTGAGGACTATGCTGGGCCATGAGGTTACAGATTGTGCTGGAATACAATTCTGCTGCTGCTGATGGCCCACAGTGCCTCATGGATGCGCAGTTTTGAGCTGCCAGATCTGTTCTGAATCTATCCCATTTAGCACGGTGATAGTGCCACACAACACGTTTGATGGTGTCCTCAGTGCGAAGACGGGACTTTGTCTCCACAAGGACTGTGCGGTGGTCACTCCTACTAATACTGTCATGGACAGATGCATCTGCGACAGGTAGATTGGTGAGGACGAGGTCAAGTAGGTTTTTCCCTAGTGTTGGTTCACTTACCACCTGCCGGAGGCCCAGTCTGGCAGCTATGTCCTTCAGGACTCGGCCAGCTCGGTCAGTGGTGGTGCTACCGAGCCACTCTTGGTGATGGACATTGAAGTCCCCCACCCAGAGTACATTCTGTGCCCTTGCTACCCTCAGTGCTTCCTCCAAGTGATACTCAACATGGAGGTGGACTGATTCATCAGCTGAGGGAGGACAGTAGGTGGTAATCAACAGGAGGTTTCCTTGCCCATGTTTGACCTGATGCCATGAGATTTCATAGGGTCCAGAGTCAATGTTGAGGACTCAGAGGGCCACTCCCTCCTGACTGTACCGCCACCTCTGGTGGGTCTGTTTTGCCGGTGGGACAGGACATACCCAGGGATGGTGATGGAAGAGTCTGGGACGTTGGCTGAATGGTATGAATCTGTGTGTATGGCTATGTCAGGCTGTTGCTTGACTTGTCTGTGGGACAGCTCTCCCAATTTTGGCACAAGTCACAGATGTTCGTGAGGAGGACTTTGCAGGGTCGACTGGGCTTGGTTTGCTTTTGTCGTGTCTGGTGCCAAGTGGTCCGTCCGGTTTTATTCTTATTGCTTTTTTTAAAGTGAGATTTTACAACTGAGTGGCTTGCTAAGCCATTTCAGAGGGCAATTAATAATCAGCCACATTGCTGTGGGTCTGGAGTCACATATAAGCCAGACCGGGTAAGGACGGCAGGTTTCCTTCCCTAAAGGACATTAGTGAACCAGATGGGTTTTTACGACAATCCAGTAGTTTCATGGCCACCATTACTGGTACTAGTTTTTTTAATTCCAGGTTTTATTTAATTAATTGAATTTAAATTCCCCATCTGCAGTGGCGGGATTTGAACTCATGACTTTTTCGGATTATTAGTCCAGGCCTCTGGATTACTAGTCCAGTAACATAACCACTATGCTACCGTATTAGAGACCAAAAAGGTAACCTATGTGTGGAGGTGGAAGATGTTGGTATGGTTCTTAATGAATACTTTGTGTCCATCTTCACAAAAGAGGGGGACGATGCAGTCACTGTAGTTAAGGAGGAGTGTGAAAGATTGGATGGGATAAACAGAGTGAGAGAGGAAGTATTAAGGGGATTAGCATCTTTGAAAGTATATAAATCACCAGGCCCGGATGAAATGTATCCAGGCTGTTGAAAGAAGTAAGGGAGGAATTAGAGGAGGCTCTGACCATCATTTTCCAATCCTCCCTGGATACAGGTGTGGCGCTGGAGAAAGGAGAGAGAGGGAAACCGGGGAATTATAGACCAGTTAGCCTAACATCTGTTGTCAGGAAAATGCTGGAGTCTATAATTAAGGATAGGGTGACTGAACACCTCGAGAATTTTCAGTTAATCAGGGAGAGCCAACATGGATTTGTGAAAGGTAGGTCATGCCTGACAAACCTGATTGAATTTTTTGAAGAGGTGACTAAAGTAGTGGACAGGGGAAGGTCAATGGATGTTATTTATATGGACTTCCAGAAGGCATTTGATAAGGTCTCACATCAGAGACTGTTAGCTAAGACAAATGTGAGGTCATCCACTTTGGATCAAAAAAGGATAGAACAGGGTACTTTCTAAATGGTAAAAAGTTCAAAACAGTGGATGTCCAAAGGGACTTCGGAGTTCAGGTACATAGATCATTGAAATGTCATGTACAGGTGCAGAAAATAATCAAGAAGGCTAATGGAATGTTGGCCTTTATATCTAGAGGACTTGAGTACAAGGGGGCAGAAGTTATGCTGCAGCTATACAAAACCCTGGTTATACCGCACCTGGAGTACTGTGAGCAGCTCTGGGCACCGCACCTTCGGAAGGACATATTGGCCTTGGAGGGAGTGCAATGTAGGTTTACTAGAATTATACCTGGACTTCAAGGGTTAAGTTAAGAGGAGAGATTACACAAATTGGGGTTGTATTCTCTAGAGTTTCGAAGGTTAAGGGTTGAACTGATCGAAGTTTATTAGATATTATGGGGAACAGGTAGGGTGGATGGAGAGAATCTATTTCCGCCAGTTGGGGATTTTAGGAGTAGGGGGCACAGTCTAAAAATTAGAGCCAGACCTTTCAGGAGCGAGATTAGAAAACATTTCTACACACAAAGGGTGGTAGAAGTTTGAAACTCTCTTCTGCAAATGGCACTTGATACTAGCTCAATTGCTAAATTTAAATGAGATAGATAGCTTTTTGGCAACCAAAGGTATTAAGGGATATGGGCCAAAGGCAGGTATATGGAGTTAGATCACAGATCAGCCATGATCTTATCAAATGGCGCAGCGGGCACGAGGGGCTGAATGGCTTACTCATGTTCCTATGTCTGCTAACGTTGTACCATTGTTTAAAAAGGGAGAGGTGGATAGACCGAGTAATTACAGGCCAGTCAGTCTAACCTCGGTGGTGGGCAAAATTTGGAATCAATTCTGAGGGACAGGATAAACCATCACTTAGAAAGGCACGGAGTAATCAAGGATAGTCAGCATGGATTTTTTTTTATTCGTTCACGGGATGTGGGCGTCGCTGGCGAGGCCAGCATTTATTGCCCATCCCTATATGCCCTCGAGGATGTGTTAAGGGAAGGTCATGTCTGACTAACTTGATTGAATTTTTTTGAGGTAACGGAGGGTTGATGAGGGTAGCATGTTTATGTCGTCTACATGGATTTTAGCAAGACTTTTCACAAGATCTCACATGGCAGACAGGTCAAAAAAGTACAAGCCCATGGGATCTCAAGGGAAAGTGGCAAGTTGGATCCAAAATTTGCTCAGTGGCAGGAAGCAAAGGGTAATGGTTGATGGGTGTTTTTGTAACTGGAAGGCTGTTTCCAGTGGGGTTCTGCAGGGCTCAGTTCTCGGCCCCTTGCTTTTTGTGGCATATATTAATGATTTGGACTTAAATGTAGGGGGCATGATTAAGAAGTTTGCATGTGATACAAAAATTGGCCGTGTGATTGATAGTAAGGAGGAAAGCTTTAGACTGCAGGAAGATATTAATGGACTGGTCAGGTTCGCAGAAAAGTGGCAAGTGGAATTCAATCTGGATAAGTGTGAGGTAATGCGTTGGGGGAGGGCAAACAAGGCAAGGGAATACACAATAAATGGGAGGATACTGAGAGGTGTAGAGGAAGTGAGGGACCTTGGAGTGCATGTCCACAGATCCCTGAAGGTAGCAGGACAGGTAGATAAGGTGGTTAAGGCATACGGCATACTTTCCATTATTAGCCGAGGCATAGAATGTAAGAGCAGGGAGGTTATGCTGGAACTGTATAAAACACTAATTAGGCCACAGCTTGAGTACTGCATACAGTTCTGGTTACATTATAGGAAGGATGTAATTGCACTAGAGAGGGTACAGAGGAGATTTACGAGAATGTTGCCGGGGCTGGAGAATTTTAGCTACGAGGAAAGATTGGATAGGCTGGGGTTGATTCCTTTGGAACAAAGGAGGCTGAGGGGTAATTTAATTGAGATGTTCAAAATTATGAGGGGCCGAGATAGAGTGGATAGGAAGGACCTATTACCCTTAGCAGAGAGGTCAGTAACCAGGGAGCATAGATTTGAAGCGATTGGTAGGAGGATTCGAGGGGAGCTGAGGAAAAATGTTTTCACCCAGAGGGCGGTGGGGGTCTGGAACTCACTGCCTGAAAGGGTGGTAGAGGCAGAAACACTCATCACATTTAAAAAGTACTTGGATATGCACCTGAGGTGCCATAACCTATAAGGTTACGGACCAAGAGCTGGAAAGTGGGATTTGGCTGGGTGGCTCATTTTCGGCCGGCGCAGATACAATGGGCTGAGTGGCCTCCTTCTGTGGCATAAATTTTCTGTGAATAACTGAAAAAAACACCCACACCTAGTTTTGTACTAAGTGCTGGGTACTGTAAATGTTATCCATATATCCAATCAAAAAAGTGAAACAGGAAAATGGAAATTATAGACCAGTTAGTCTAACATCCTGAGTGGGGAAAATATTTGACAGCATAATATGGCACACCATCACCGTTCATTAAAGGAGCATGGAAACCATCATAGGGCAGAGTAGTCAGCATGCTTTAAAAAAAAAATGGATCCTGCCTCATTCACCTATTGGAATTTTTTGAGAAGGTCATTAAACTAATGGATGAGGATTATCCAGTGGATATAATTTGTCTTGATTCTAAGATATTTCATAGAAGTTCAATGCTTGATTTTGAAGTGTTAAAGCAGACAGTGGTAATAAATGGATTCAGATCTGGGGCAGGTGGAGGAAAACAGTGACAACTGGAATTCCACTGGGATCTGTGCACAGTCCTCTGATGTTCACCACATCCATTCTTTCTCCCCAAAAAGAATTAAGTAACACATCTCTGCAAATTCATCCCTTAACTGGAAGCAGCCAGCAACACAAACTGCAAATTCAATCCTACCACCAACACCATTCTGGAGTTAGCCTCTGCTGTTCCTTCTACATTCAAGGTAAAGGCTCTATTAATATCACAGTTTTTTTTCCAACTAGTAATCCAGCCAAGGACCGATCTCTCATCTTCAAACGTGGCAGACTGTTCAAAAGCAGCTCTGGAAAACAAACCTACAACCTTGCTTCTTTGAGAGCTCCTGCAGCTAAGCAGCTCAGTAATAATCATTATGAGGGCCATTAGTTTACAATGACTGAATAAGTTAAACTCCATTTCATTACACGGGATTTTTACCAGTGTTTTGGCATCATATTCCACATTCCCTTAGTTTTTCTGTGAAAACCATAGGCCAGTGGCCTCAGCAATCATATTTCTTTAACAGTAATAAATATAGCTTTTGATGAGAACTTGCACTTTGAGAGGTAGACACTCCAACAAAAAATTAAAGCATGTAGGAAATGGTTTCAATATCCTCATCCCATCTTTGCAGCAGTTTCAAGTATTAGATGGAGGACTATACCAGAATGATTAATATACAGTGGCTGTGTTTACATACAATTCCTAGCTGGAAACAGTCGTCATGACAACCCAAGTAGCCAAAATAAGTGACAAGGGCAAATGGGTTCGATGATTAAACAATGGCTGAAATACTCCTAGTAATTAAATAAAAAAGAACATTGAAGTGAGTAGTGCTATAAGTGGAATGATGCCAACACTAGGGACTAGTTCCATTAAAGTGCATCTAGGCTGCTGGAACAACATTTTGTACCAACAGGAACATGAAAATTGCAACACATCATAAACTAACAGGACACAATGGGGGGGGGGGGGGCGGGAGATAAAGAAATGAGTTTTTTTTTAATGCAGCGAGTCGTTATGATCTGAAATGCACTACCTGAAAGGGTGGTGGAAGCAGATTCAATAGTAACTTTCAAAAGGGAACTGGATATATATTTGTAATAGTAAAAAATTGCAGGACTATGGGGAAAGTGCAGGGGAGTGGGACTAATTGGATAGCTCTTCAAAGAACAGGTACAGGCACGATGGGTTGAATGGCCTCCTTTTGCGCAGTATGATTCTATGATCAACAAAGCTAAAAAGAGTAGCACAGTGTCAAAACCAGGGTAAATGATCTGCACGGCCTCAAATCCTGAAAAGTACAAGAGTCTACAAGTATAAATGTGTCAAACTGAATCCAGAAGATTGTCTTCCATATTTAACCAATCTTCCCAAAGTAAATCTTAAAGCTCAAACTGTAAAGCAGTCCCAATATTTTAATCAATATATTTGTGCTGCTTTAGTAGCTGTGTCATACACAGCAAGAAGTACATTGCCGTTTGAAAATGTAGGGTAATAAAAATGAAATACTGAAGGAATAATGGATGTAAAAGCTACTGTAATTTAGAACTCTGTTTACATGTGGTCAACTTATATATATATATTTTTTTAAAAGGTAATGCTATTTACTCTGACCTTGCAGATACAAGGTGGATATTCATCACTGCAGTTTGACTAACTCGTTTTGTCTGTCAATAAGTGATGTCTTAATCTTTGCTTTATCTTGTCCAGAATCACAGCTCAACAATGCTGTCATTTTTCAAGGTCTGAATTTAGCTTCAACTGCATATCATCACCAGTTGACAAAATGGACATCCAGCAAGACCTTATTTTACAAACTCTCTTCTCTCCCTGTAAATGTAACTATAATTCAGAACAAATTACCTAACCTTGACTTAGCAGTCGATCTTTGATTTTTCACCTTTTTTTTTTATGAACAAGTGATAAAGCATTTGGAAATGTTGATTGAGGGGGTCTATTATGCTTCAACTTAAAACTGAGGTGATTGATGCAAGAAATAGTCACCTTCCGAGTATGCTACAAGGCAGATATCCTTTTTGTCAAATGACCTGAAAATCCTGCTGACGTTCTAAAAGAACCCTCAAGGATACCAGGTATTTTGCAGGCGGCCATTAAGAGAGCGAACCACTTTCATTTGATATGTAAAATTTTTTGATGCAAAGAGTAGATATTCCTCTGATAATCTTTCCACAACATTAAATTTGAATTATGTAAAAACAAATCAAGCAATAATCAGTGATAAATGCCTTCCTTAGATACAGCTTTCACCCACTGCAGCAGGGTTCATTTTGGGTAGAATAGAAAAAGAAAACAATCACGACTTGTTCCTTCCCACAGTAAGCATCCGTTTTAGTTGTCTTTAAAGACTGTTTCTTCCAAGGGAAGGGATGGTGGTGAAAGCACTAATTCAATAGTCTTCAAACTTTTGCTGCAAAATAATGACACATCCCAGGGACCCCTGCAAAATAGTGACCCACCTCTCTCTCCTGATTTTCAAACGACGTCAAATACCCAATTACCACCCAGAAAACATTTGTGTTCAGTAATAGAAATCGCATGGCATAAGTCAACAAATACCGGAGTCTGAAGACAAACGGACAAAAAACTGTTGACTATGGGGATTCCCTGGGATCATCTCAGGGACCCAGTCTGAAAACATACACACTAATTTAATTGGTAAAAAAAACCTTGGTGTAAGACAATGTAGTCATGTTGGTCAGTTCTTCCTCTACCAGAGGTCATTAGGCCTTCCCTAAATCACTTTGCCTCCACCCCTGTCTCATTCCTTACCTCTTCAACCAAGCATTTGGTTAGCCCTGCCAGTATCATCATCTTGGTCTCAGCATCCATTTTTATCTGATTACACTTGTATGAAAGGCCTTGGAACATTTTCTTATGTTAAAGACTCTGTATAAATGCAAGTTTTTGTAATCTTTCAGTCTCCTAATCCTGTAAGAATATCAGTTAGGGACTACTGGGTCTCTGAATTTCTCCAACTTTCTCTCAAGAGTCAAGATTTTCTATTTCTCCCCAAGAGCTAAACCTCCATTGCAAGTACAGGAATACAAAATTTTGTCCCAAACACACTGGGGCAAGTGTAAACATTTTCACATCCTCTTAATAGCCATACCTAGAGGCAAGTGTTAGTAGAGGTGTCAATGAGGATAAAGAAAGAAAAAAGAACTTGCATTTATAAAGCACCTTTCACGTCAGGATGTCCCAAAGTGCTTTACAACCAATGAAGTACTTTTGAAGTCTAGCCACTGTTGTAATGTAGGAAACATGGCAGCAATTTGCATACAGCAAGGTCCCACAAAACAGCAATGAGATAATGACCAGATAATCTGTTTAGTGATATTGGTTGAGGGATAAATATTGGCCAGATCACTGGGGAAAACTCCCCTGCTCCTCTTCAAAATCGTGCCATAGGATCTTTTACGTCCACCTGAGGGGGCAGACGGGGCCTCGGTCTAATGTCTCATCCAAATGACAGCACCTCCAACAAAGCAGCACTTTCTCAGTATTGCACTGGACCTTGTGCTCAAGTCTCTGAAGTAGGACTTGAACCCACAACCTTCTGACTCAGAGATCAGAGTACTACCACTGAGCCACGCCTGACACCCTAAAGTAAAGCATTATTGCATCCTCAACTACACAATGTGTAGCTGTAAAGGATAATCTTCCTAAAAGTTGACATACTCCTTAAACATAGAAAAATAGCCCAATGTGACAATTTGCATTTGCCACACCAACATTCTGTGGCTTAAGTTTGGGATTTTCAATTTGTGCCACACTTGGGAAAGTTTTGTGCTATGGACTGAAGACCAACAGGAACTGCTCAGGACTGCACAACTCATTTCACTCTCGACAACCAGAGACTAAATTCATAACAAGGGGCAAACCAGGATTTTAGCAAGACCCTGCAACTATTTGAGCAAACACATGGACTTCGATGAAATACTGGAACAATATTTACATTTCCTGATGCAACTACTCGAATCCAAATGTTGTTCTTGCCTAATCTTCATGAGTGAATGGACTCAGCATATCTACAGTTGTTGAAATCTCTTCGGCAAAGAGCCTGCCCTGAATGTCTTTGTCTCAAGTTGAGAAACTTGACAGCTAGCAGCCCACTTGTCCTTTGTTCTCTTAAAGCATTGAAAATTTGAATTGGGTGATTTAAATAGCTGCAAAGGACAAGTGGACTGCTGGTGTTCAGTTCCAACAAGCCTGACCGAATCAAGGCCAAGGCAATCATCTCAGTGCCTGAAGTGGAGATGACAGGGACTGAGGATGCAGATAGCAGAATGTCATTGGTTTGAGACTGGGATAACAGTGTTGGTGAATGAAGATCTGAAGGGCACATCTAGCTTCAAATAGAAGGATTTGTTGGATGAAATTACATCCTGCTTTCATCGCATCAGTTTGGGTTGAAATTGAACATACGTGCCAGAGATGACAGCCTAACCCACTGCATCAACCAACCCCTCAGATAAAAAAAATGAACACAAACACTGCATAACAGATTACAATTATTGAATATTCTATGTATTGCACTTATGAAGGGGACCTGCATATACAACCAACTTTAGCTTGTCCTTTTTTTGTGATCCCAATGATTTGTTTATTTTCAAGTGGGAGGATAGGTGGAAAAACAAAATCACAAAAAGCTCAAAACAAACATTTATGTATCAGGTTCAACCAGTTCACAATATAGTAAATTTTGTGCTGTGAGCTAGCCAGCCAGTAGTGTTGGACGCAACGCCAGTCCTATAGCATTACAGTCTGATCTCTGACCTGCATTCCCACCTAGTGAGGCTGTGTGCTGGGATCTGAGCCTTACAAAAAATTATTCTAATGTATCCACATGGGAACTCACACATATATCTTAAATGTTTGCTTTGTGTGTTGGGAAGGCTAAACCTGCTTGTGTGGTTTTGCGCAGGAGGGAGTTGGAATGGATGGTTAATTGTAGCTGTGCAGTGCAGAGCAGAGCAATAGAAAAGTTGGCATTCTGGGCTGAGTGAGCCACCTATTACCTCAGAATTATGAGGCTTTGAGGTGGTTCTCTTCTTTACAAGTAGAATATAGCATTCAACAAAGGTCTTATGCCATGTCCTCTATTGCCATTATATTGGAGAGAAAATTTAGAATCATATCTATGCAGCTGACAGATTATCCAGTTAACTACCATTTTTATGAACTAGTTGAATGGCAGCATTTAAAAGTCATTTCAAATACTTTTTAGCTATAGAAAGCATTTCAATAAGACGGCATAATTTTTTCTAATATATTACTGTTGACATTTTGCAAGAAAGCAACAATTTTTATTTTACATCATCTATAATTCAGGCACAATCCTGTTTTTATTTGTGCATGATTTTTCCTCCTGAGCGATTTTAGTAAACAGCATTAAGCAATTGCTTGGCAAAAATTTAATTTTAAATGTTTATAGGAATCTGAAAAGGTATTTTGAACAATAATGAAATAATGGTTGTATGTGGAAAATAAATGCAAATAACAAAAATCCAATTACTGAGTTTGTGATTAAGTATGGGAACATTTCCAATGATCTGACAAACAATATTAATGAACACAGTGCACCATGCCCTTTGGTATAGTTAGCAATTCAAAACAATGGAGTGTAACTGGCATATGGAGCCCACATAAGATCAGCTCTGATGAGATCAGATCCCATACAAGATAAACATCCACTTATTGTTAGATAGAGTATCAAAATGGTTTAAAATCAAACTGTAAATCAGCTTTTTTGCAGACCGTCTTCAGTGATAACACCTCATGATCTTCATAACTACAAGTCAAATTGTTGATACTTCTCTGAAGGATGGAAACAAAAGTGCTGCCTGCTGCTTAGTCGAGGTCTTAAGATTTAACGTAGTCAGCCACACCCTGCTCTTAATTGCTTAGATATTCTCATGAGAACAAAACTGCTGCATGCAGTTGTAATAGATAGACTGCGCACACTTCAAAAAAAGATCGACAATATAATTTCTAAGGGAACTATTAATATGACACCAGTTCTTGATTTATCTTTTTCCAAATTTTTTTTTATTAGAACAAACGTTCCAATTTTATTAAACCTAGTTACTTCAACTCAATGTTACTTCAACTCTGTTACATTGAAACAGAACCAATCTTTCTCTTTTTGAAGATTTCTCCTGGTTTCCAATTATAACATAAGGGGCATAATTTTGACCTCAAGCCAGAGGCGGGGGAGGGAAAAGCGAGGAGGAGGAGATTGTCGGGTGCGAAACCCAGAAGGTAAGTTGGCGGGTCGCAATTGCAGGGTCAACAAATTTTACTTCCCGGCTTTGCAGCCAGCCAGATTGACAGGCTGGCTGGCAGGAAGGCCTGTAGTGGCAGGCCACAGCCAGGGATCTGAGGGAGGGAGGGGAGGAGGGGAACGTGCAGAGAGGACATTGGAGCACTGGGGAGGTGGAGATCGGGGTTGGGGGGTGTCTGATGCAGGGACGGAGATCGGATGACCGTTTGTGGGGGTCCTATCGGCCAGATGAGCTTGTTGGGCCTGGAAGAAGCACTCCTGCTCCTCCGGGCCCACAAGCAGTGCAATAAAGGCACTCACCTCATGGATACGGCCCTTCTAGCCTGCTTTCACCTGATGTGAATCTGAAGCGATGGGAAACGTGAACAGGTAAGGTTAAATTTATTTAAGTTTTCCAATACACAAAGAATTAAGCACCTCAAGTATTTCAATGAGATACACTGCCCCTTTTAAGTATCGGCCCACCGGCTTTAAGTGGGCGCGGGATATCTTGGGTGTCTGTTGTGCACATGCATACAAACGTGCCTGGGTTAAACCCAGAAGTGGGCAGGTTAAAATCACCCCCAATGCTCTTCATTTACACTCTTTCTCCCCCGTTTATACTTGTATATTTTTATTACACTCAGGGATAGGTGCTCCTCTCCTTGCTGGAGGCACTGAATTTCATTGAAACCTGAGTGAGTTCCAGCTGTGGAAATAGTGTGAATGTCAGATTTTGATATTTATTGTGAACTCTGCAATACTGGCCAAAAAATGAGACCACAATCCAGAAAATCAATAATTTAGTGCTGGTTCACATTAAAAATAATAAATGGACTGCCTGACCAAGAACCAGACTGGTGACAACCCTCCAATGCAGTAAAAATGGACTATCAAAATAATGCAATCCTAGTGCCAGATTGGCTAACAGGAGCCAATAAAAAAAGCTAATAATCTGGATGGTGGTAGGTAATGCTATCGAGGCTTATTTTGATACACTTTGCAAAGGCACTGAATATGGACTATTACCGATAATGTTACACAGAATTCTGTAACTGCAAAAAAAAGTGTAATTCAATTTTTGAGAAGAAATTAAGAAAATCTACTATCTGTCAGATTGCATTGCCAAAAAGTTTCAACTGAATCCAAGAGTATAGAACCTCTCTTAGTAAGTATCATAATAGGTAAGAAATGGGTCAATATGCTACTCTGTGCTGTGAAATACATACAGGCTGGTTATGGGTCCACACCCAACTCATCATTCCAAATGATGAGTTCTCAACCATGGAGTGCTGGAGAATAGAAACCAGGCAATTTCCAGCAGAGAGGCATAGAAAATCAAGATCAGGTTATGCTTACACACCTCCAAGGACTTGGTTATACAGTAACATTGGGAATAGGACACCTGCGTACAGAAAGCTCATGGTATCCAGGAGAAACATTACACACGCGTGCCACCAGGGGACCTCAGCTTTTATCCTGTCCAAATGGATGGAATGCAAGTTTATACTTTCCGTGGCTATTAAAACAAGTTCCCAACATAAATAGTTACATAATTTAATGAACATCGCAGGAATGGGTACTTGGGTACCACAAGACCATGCTATGACTCCACCAACAAGCCTACTGGCAGTTATGAGAAAAGGTATCAATCATGTATAGCCTTGAAATGTGTGTGTTAGAAACTCATCACAACAGATTTAATGGTTGACTCCATGGGATGAGCAGGGGCTTAACCCCTTCCCCAATCCAAGAGGTTAATTGTTTGCATTTGGAGAAATCAACAAAAACTAAGAGAAATTCCTCAGCAGGTGTGCATTTGGTAAGGCAGCTGTTGAGAAAATGGTAAAGAAAATGTTTCCTTGCTTCAGAGCTCTGATTTACCCTGCCTGACTGGGGTGGATCATCCTCATCAATATCTTTAGTCTTCTATGCCACCTTCTAATGCTCGGTGCACAGGGTTACTTCCAATGGGCTGGGTGAGATGAAATCCTTGATATATGATTCTTAGGAGCTGGATGGGATGATGCAGTTGGGCAATTTTCATATTCCTACCATCCCGTTTGCGCCCAAAAACGGCGCAGTAGCGGGACCAAAATCGCATGGGAAACTGAAGCGCTGACAATGCTTGTTGGCTGTCACTTCCAATTTTCAGGCAGGCCTCGATCCTAACTGCCAGAACTCCCAGTGGAAACAGGCAGGGGTTTCATGATGAAATGTAAATCAGGATCAGGTGATTTACTTAATGTCCCAATGTCATTTTAATCTCTGCATTGCTACCACCAGTTTCTTCCCCTGCCCATGGGGGGATCGAGGTTAGGAGGCAGTCATTTAGAGTGTACATTGAAAGGGATCCTTAGCTGCAGTCAAGGAAAGCTGACAACAGTTGTTGCACTCATTTTTACCGCAGTCAACATATTTTGAGCCTCAAAGGCTCTCAATATTTGATGATCTGGCTACTATAGATGCAGTAAACTTTTTCTCTGCCACGTGAACTATCCTTTTCACTCCTGACACTTGCACCTCTCTCCTTTAAGATGCTGTTGCAGGACCATCAAAACTGCCAACCCCGCTGCCTTTCCCATCCTAGATGAGCAAGATGCCTGTAAGGAGGGTATTTTGCACTGGCAGCTCACCTCATTCTTATCATGAAAATGGCTTTGGGCACTATGCTCACTCTATCGGGTGGGCACAGTCCACTGCCTGCCCGGTTAACTCTATGAACAAAGATCGACCCTACAGTTTACACTGAGCTCGGGGTGGGATGTCACGGAGCTGATAAAACTTTCATGTGCTACAGATTGAAGGAGCTTCGTGAAGACTTGTGGCCTGAGTAAATCCGACGATTCAGGTACTTCGTCCTTACAACACTCTGTCCCTGAGAAAGAGCTAGATGTACAATTTACCCCTGTAACTTAGTTACTGCACCAGTTGTGACCTCGGTTAACCTCAAAGGTCACTCAAGGGGAGAGAGCCAGTAAATAGAGAAAAACATTCCATTCAAAAAGGCTGAAGGGGATATGGGAACAGGGCGGGTAATCGTGACTGGACTATTTGCTTGCATGGAGGGTAAACATTGACATGGACTGGTTGGGCTGAATGGCCTGTGCCCATATTGTAACTTCTATGTATTTCTATGTTTTACTTGGATCCAATTAATAACTAGAAGTACTGAATACAGAACTTCAATTATATATAGTCAGAAATATGCTGCCGTCCCTGACTTCGATAGCTGCATCAATTGATAACATGAAGAATATAGCTGATAGTCAGCACTGTTATCGACTGAACAACTTACAGTTACATATCATTCATAGTAGGAAGATGTCCCACATTGGGATGCAACAGTTCAGGTGATGAGAGGAGCAAATTGATAATAAATGATGCAAATTCAAGCTTCTGACCACGAGTCTTCAAATAAGGGACCTATTAGTGGAATTTTGGAAATAAATAGCCAGATCAGTAGGTGACTTAAAGAAAAAGGTACTAAGTGAAATGAGTTAGATCAGTCAAAATGCAGTTATCAGGCAAAGAGATGAGCATAAAATTGCTAAAACTTCAGCACTAATTACGCAATTTCACTCAGATAACCCATAAAAACAGCTGGTGTGGAAAATGAAAATGTCATACAGAGTAGGTGGTGTTTGGTGGGGGGGGGGGTGGTGGTGTTGATGAGAGGATGTTCGTGTTAGGGTAAAAAGAACTATTAACAGCAGGCATGGAACAGTCGAGTATGAAAACGAGCATTGTTTAAGGTACAGGGATTTAATGACGAAGTGTGAATACTGAGGTGGGGGTGTTACAGCTTCCTATATAAATTATAATCTACATACATCTTATATATAATGTTTTCAGCAGCTTTGTACTTCGTCAAAAGTAACTGGAAGCATATGTTTAAAAGTCTCTGCCACCATCAGCATAACATTAGAGAAGCAAGAAAACAGACGCTGTGTATGCGTGTGTGTGCAACACACAGCACCATTTCCTCTGGGCATTTATTACCTGTTAAAAACCAATCTTTTGGTGAGTGGCAGTTCAGGGTTTTCGAGAGCAGGCTGCAATATTTCTTCGGGTCTGCTGAGTCATAATTAAAGCTGAACCAAGCGGAATTGGAGAGGGAAGGTCAGCAAGGTGGCGTATGAGAGATGAGGCTGGGCTGATGGGCACCAAATGAACAAATTATGATGGGCCCCACTCAATGTGATGAGGTCAAATGCTTGTTTCTACCCAGTGACAGTTCAATTTCCCTGAAATGTCTCTTGATTCACTATGACCTAATTATGAATGAAAAGTTATCAACTGCCCACACCAAGGGGGGCTTAAATACTATTTTCCTAGAGCTTCTAATGTCAAAATGTTATTAGAAACTGCATGTTGGCCAGGAGGTTTTCAAACACAATAAGTGGGTTAATCTAAAACACTAGTGATAGTCATGTAATAATTTTCTAAAAGGGTGAGTTGTATATCCAGAACCATTTCCGAGCAGACATTTTATTAACAAAAAGAAAACGTCACATATGATTGCAGAACATTTTAATTCCCGTAAAAAAAACAAAAGTTGTTTTCACTAACAAATTTCTCTCAAAAAATCTCCACCATTTACTTGCAAAACAGCAGCTTTTACTGTGGAGCCTACTGAAGGTTAAACATCTAAACTTTTTTTGCTTAATATAAAAGATTCCCCAATGTGCTACACAGTTTTAAGTGCAATTTCATTCCAGATAAGATCCAACCCTTGAGACTAATTTTTCTTATTTAATAATAAAAGAGTGTTAATCTTAAAAGACCTTTATTGCATTTAATTTATCACCTGCCATCAACATGCGGGATCACAATTAAAAAATGAAACTATCCCAATCCAAGGAAAAAATTACACCTGACCTAAAATAAGCACTTTTTTTTAAAAAAAGTTATAATGATTGAAAATATCCATTCTTGCTTTTTGTGCTCATTTTGGGTGGACTCATTATTTAACTATAGGTGCTTAACAAATAACACATTCAATTATTTTCTGTATAAGAAAGAGCACATTATAATTAATCACCCACAAAGTTGAATTAATCACCCAGAACCATGTGACAAAAGTATTCGAGAGATCTACAACCAGCTGGTTCAGTATCCTTTTTGAACTAATTCACTTTACATATCTAAGCATTCCTTTCCACCACCGCCTCCCTCCCCCCAGTGCAAGAATCTAAATGTTACTAATAAATTACAAGTTGAAACAGGAATACTGACCAATACTCAGGAATCGGGTACAAACAAATACTTAAATTTAAACATATAAAAACTTATTTTTCAAACTCTGGTTTTCAAATCCATACAAAGTGGTTTTGCATTCTCAAGACGGCATTTACAGGAGAACACACTGATGGCATCCTCAGATTCAAGGTGAGGACCAATGATAGTGTGCATTCTCATTGGCATTAACGTTTCTATCACTCTGTAGGGGCAATGTGGAGTCTGATAGAATGAACCACATAAATGACCACAGGGGGTCCAAACTGCTTGAAATCTTCCCAATTCTAAGCATAAACCATATATCACATGCTGTGATTGACATGTGTCCCATAAGTACCCAATCCAAGTTTGTGTTAGGGGGAGCACAAGTACGCCATTTGCTCGGTGATAGTTGTGCGAGTTTGCGCATCTCAGTCAGCTCTCACACTTCTGCGGATAGTGGAGTCTGGAGGGACAGCAATACTGGGCATGGTGATTATGGCACCTGGATCACTTCCCAAAATGGTTGGATTCGATGCAAGAACAGAAGGTACATTCAAGTCTGGCCACATCCTCTCCAGCATTCATCCAACAGGAAAGGGTAGAATCGATGAAGTTGATCTGGGTGTAACACATTCAGTGGAACCTCATGTGTTCTCCTGCAAGTAAGGGTTTGTACCCAGACTCTCTTCCATTCCTTCTCCGTTGTTGGTACCTAGATCTTGCTCCCAGAATCCCTTTAGACTTTCTGTGGGTTCGGTCAATGTGAAAGTGAGTGCAATGTACAGCGCAGAGATATGTTTACAGATATTAGGGGCTGAGAACGAGTAGCTCTACAGGGTGCTCAGTGAAGTTTGCAAAGTATCCTGGAGCAACCATGTTATTTAGAGATACCTAACCAACAAGTACAATATAGTCTGTGGAGTTATAGGTGTCCTCGGGGTATTCGCTACAATTTAATGACAGGAACTCTGCTATGCACCTGTCAAAATCATGGAACTGAGGCCAGGACCACAAGGGATTGCATTTCAATGACCAATCAGAACTGATGAAAGGTCATCGGCCTGCAACGTTAACCCTGTTTCCCTCTTCACAAATGCTGTCTGGCCTGATTTTACACATACCTAAAAATGAGGTGCTAACCTGATGAAACTACAATACAGGACTACATATATGCTAAACAACGGGAGTAGCATGCTATAGATAGAGCATAGCGATCCCACAATCAACGGATCAGATCAAAGCTCTGCAGCCCTGCCACATCCAGTCGTGAACGGTGGTGGACAATTAAACAACTAATGGGAGGAGGAGGCTCTGTGAACATCCCCATCCTCAACGATGGCAGAGCCCAGCATGTGAGTGCAGAAGACAAGGCTGCAGCGTTTGCAAACATCTTCAGCCAGAAATGCCAAGTAGATGATCCATCTCGACCTCCTCCCAAGATCCCCACAATCACAGAAGCCAGTCTTAAGCCAATTCAATTCACTCCACGTGATATCAAGAAATGGCTGAGTGCACTGGATACAGCAAAGGCTATGGGCCCCGATAACATCCCGGCTGTAGCGCTGAAGACTTGTGCTCCAGAACCAGTCGTGCCTCTAGCCAAGTTGTTTCAATACACCTCTTGATTCCCCAAATCCTTTCCACCATCGACAAGGCACAAGTCAGCAGTGTGATGGAATGCTCTCCACTTGCCTGAATGAGTGCAGCTCCAACAACACTCAAGAAGCTCAATACCATACAGGACAAAGCAGCCCAATTGATTGGTACCGCATCTACCACCCTAAACATTCACTCCCTTCACCACCGGCGCACCGTGGCTGCAGTGTGTACCATCCACAGGATGCAGTGCAGCAACTTGCCAAGGCTTCTTCAACAGCACCTCCCAAAACAGTGACCTCTACCACCTAGAAGGACAAGGGCAGGAGGCACATGGGAACAACACAACCTGTACGTTCCCCGCCAAGTCACACACCATCCCAACTTGGAAATATATCACGTTCCTTCATCGTCACTGGGTCAAAATCCTGGAACTCCCTACTAACAGCACTGTGGGAGAACCTTCACCACACGGACTGCAGCGGTTCAAGGTGGCGGCTCACTACCACCTTCTCAAGGGCAATTAGGGATGGGCAATAAATGCTGGCCTTGCCAGCGATGCCCACATCCCATGAACGAATAAAAAAAACACTGGCATCTACCCAACAAAGTGGAAAATTGCCCAGTATGTCCTGGCCACAAAAATCAGAACAAATCCAATCTGGCCAATTACCGCCCCATTAGTCCACTCTCAATCATCAGCAAAGTGATGGAAGGTCGTTGACAGTGCTATCAAGCGGCACTTACTCACCAATAACCTGCTCACCGATGCTCAGTTTGGGTTCCGCCAGGACCACTTGGCTCCCGACCTCATTACAGCCTTGGTCCAAACATGGACAAAAGAGTTGTATTCCAGAGGTGAGGTGAGAGTGACTGCCCTTGACATCAAGGCAGCATTTGACCGAGTGCGGCACCAAGGAGCCCTGGTTAAATTGCAGTCAATGGAAATCGGGTGAAAACTCTCCAGTGGCTGGAGTCATACCTAGCACAAAGGAAGATGGTAGTGGTTGTTGAAGGCCAATCATCTCAGCCCCAGGATATCACTACAGGAGTTCCTCTGGGCAGTGTCCGAGGCCCAAACATCTTTAGCTGCTCCATCAGTAATCTTCTCTCCATCATAAGGTCAGAAGTGGAGATGTTTGCTAATGATTGCAGAATGTTCAGTTCCATTCATAACCCCTCAGATAACGAAGCAGTCCGTGCCCACATACAGCAAAACCTGGATAACATCCAAGCTTGGGCTGATAAGTGGTAAGTAATATTCGCGCCAGACAAGTACCAGGCAATGACCATCTCCAACAAGAGTCGAACCACCTCCCCATAACATTCAAAGGCATTGCCATCGCCGAATCCCCCATCAACATCCTGGGGGTCACCATTGACCAGAAACTTAACTGGACCAGTCACATAAATACTGTGGTTACAAGAGCAGGTCAGAGGCTGGGTATTCTGCAGCGAGTGACTCACCTCCTGACTCCCCAAAGCCTTTCCACCATCCACAAGGCACAAATCAGAAGTGTGATGGAATACTCTCCACTTGCCTGGCTAAGTGCAAAAACACTCAAGAAGTTCGACACCATCAGCCTGCTTGATTGGCACCCTATCCACCACCGGCGCACCGCGGCTGCAGTGTACACCATCTACAAGATGCACTGCAGCAACTCACCAAAGCTTCGTCAACATCACCTCCCAAACCTACAACCTCTACCACCTAGGTCAAGGTCAGCAGGCGCATGGAAACAACACCACCTGCACGTTCCCCTCCAAGTCACACACCGTCCTGACTTGGAAATATAATGCCGTTCCTTCATCGTCACTAGGTCAAAATCCTGGAACTCCCTACCTAACAGCATTGTGGGAGTACCTTCACCACATGGACTGTAGTGGTTTAAGGCAGCAGCTCAAGTGCAATTAGGGATGGGCAATAAATGCTGGTGGCATCCACATCCCATGAATGAAAAAAAACCACACATTATATATATATGATCATTTTTGTGCCTTTTGACCTGAAAGATGGGAATTGGTCACTTAGAAATATGTGGTCAGCATGCAGCACCTACTTTGTGTTTGATCCCAGTGGCCTGCCCTCCATGGATTACTGAATTTGTCCTTACGGAGGTTACCAAAAGTATGGCCAAGTTCTATGGCCAAATTAAAAAGAGCAAACCAGCTCATTCAAAGGCAATCAGGGGACAACACTTGGGGGCTATTTAACATGGTCCCTCAGTGCAAATAGAACCAAAACCGCTGCCAGTGTTGCTCTTCCTGAATACAGAAAAGATATTCGAACAGGAAGAGTGGGAACTAATTCTCTTCATGCTTGAGAGAATGGCATTTGGCGGGGGATTCAGAAACTAGATTAGAATCCTCAGTTCATACTCCACTTCTATAGTATATTCTGATGGTTACACATTTTCGACATTTCCTTCCAACGTGAGCCCTGACAGGGATATCCATTCTTTCCCCACCTCCCCCACCACTACTTTTTGTCTTGACCATTTCTATTGCTTCCATTCAAGTTACAATGACATAATATCAAAAATGTATCTTTCATAAGACAAACAAAACTGCACTTTTGGATAAGCAAACTACAAGACAACAAAAGATTCTAGGTTACATTTGGTCAAAAAATTAAAAGAACTACTTTTGAGTAGTGGAGAGGGGGAAGGAAGGGTTGGGTATCTTTTCCTTGCACAGCAGTATCTGAAGTAAAAAGCAAATTCCATTTCAATAGTTCTGTTTGAATACCTAGTTCATCAAAACTTGATAATACTTCACTTTGGGAATGCGGGGGGCAGGGGGACCCTCCTAGGCCCTTGAAGCTTGCAGCATGAAGTACACTGGTCACATTTACATGGGAAGGTGATTTATTCGGTAGTGTTTCGTATTATCTAGATCCAGAGTTACATATACAGTACCAACAAAAAAAAAACCCTTGGGCACTGAAAACAGAATTTAGAACTGAAGTGTTAAATCATGCTCTGAACCGTTAGATCTCATTTTTTGAGACATTATTCAGCAGCCTTCAACATTTTCATTGCAATTTTACGGCAAAAGGCGGCAGTTCCTGGCAGATACAAGGCTTGTTTCAATTTCAACAGTTGTAATTGAAGGTTAATTCACTGTCTCAGGATTAACAAGAAAAAGAACTATTGATAGACAAGTAGTTGCCTTTTATATAGTGGGATTAAAACAATAAAATTACAACAGAAATTTTAGTTATCAACCTCCGGAAAGGTCCTGTAACTGATTAAATGCATTCCACAGATACTAAATGAAAAGGAAAGTTGAAGCTTCCGCGATAGCCGAGTGTAATTCTTGCCAAATTGTATCGATGTGCAGAAGCTGCCCTACATATTGCACCTATGTTTATTGATCCACTAATGAGTAACACTTATTTAATGCTACAATTTGACCTACTTTTTTCATAGCCTGCTAATGTCACAAAATAAGAGGACACACCAATACAGAATCATCTGGAAACCAACACAAATGGACAAAACTAACCCAATTACATGTGCCAAATATGTGCTGGTTTTGATCAGACACACCTCAGGGATAGGTTCAATGCCATGGTCCTTTTATGAGCATACCAGTATAGAATGGAGGTTGACTGGTGACCAAAATGTACTTCACCATTAAGTCTGGACATTCAAGTGACCTTTCAAACAGAATATTTTTTAAACTTTTTTTTTAAAAAAAAGAGTACATACATTCTCACAGTAGCTCATTCTAACCACCAAGGCATTGCATGAGCATCAATGGAAAGCAATTAATAGCTGTATGTTTTTCAAAGTTATAATCTCCCAATTATGAGCATTTTAAGATAATTCACAAAAGGTCTGAAGAGGATAAAAATATCATGGGGAGGAAGGAGTGGTTCCCAAGTCTAACCGTCTGTTGTCAACTTGTAAACTCACAGGTCAAAACACAAGGCCTATAATAGACATAAGAAACTAGCTCAGTAAACTCAGACAAAAGAAGATATAAATTCAAATGACAATTTGGCAGCAGTAGTTGAGGCATGTGTATTGTAAAACTACTTTGACGATAAGAAATTAGTTTTAAATAACCAAGCTCATGAGCAGAATATAAATATATAAACAGGAGTTTTTAATCTCTCCTATTCATGGATCTTCACAATAAAGGTTAATCAGCCAAGGAAACCAAGGCAGGAAAGATCTAAATCATTAACACTTCTTGCTCTAAGCTGGAGACACATCCAAGGCAGCAACTCAAACAATAACATCCAACAGAGAACCTGAACTCCGAGGGGGAAAAAAAACAATTGGGCAGAATGACACTAAACCAATCAGGTCCTCAGAAAACAGGGATAAAAATGGGAAAAACACACATGACAGAAACCACAACAAAAGGACAAAAGATTAGAGAATCTGGAACAAGTCAAAACAGTCAGAGTCAGATTCAGCTGACATCAAAAAAGAGATTAAATTTCAAGCCAAGATTTTGGTACAATGTAGGTGATCCTCATTTCAGGACACTCATCCCAATTTTTTTCAGTCAACAGTTCATGTTGCCTGGTTAAGTATCTTAACAATGGACCAGATGCCAAAAGTGTCAAGGAGGAAATACCGCACAATAAGGATCAGGAAAAGAAGCAGTTTTTCATACCACTCTCATCATTATTCAACACATTCTTCAATTGGGAGGGGGGTGGGAGGGAAGATGACAAAAGTTAGCAAAATAGAGATGGGGAGAGGGGGAAAAAAAGTTAACCTATCTGAAGAACTTCACAGACAACCATGATAGAGATAGTCAAGTCCAGTGTGCAGAAACCAGTCTCTCTTCCTTCCAGATGCTGACAGACCCTCCTCACATTGCAAGCACCCACTGCTGTGTAGTAGATATGGTCTGAAGTTACTAAAGTCAGTGTTAAGACCAGAGGGATTTAGTGCCCAGCAGAAAGATGAGATACTGTTTTCGATCAGTGCAGGAGGCCAAAGACGGAGAGGTCAGAGGATAGGAGGAGTTCAAGTGGTAGGTCACAGAGTCAAACTTCTTTTTTCTCAATTGTTACATGATTCTAAAAGGCTTTTCTCTTTCCTTTACCTCCTACTGTGTATGTGTGGTTTCTTATGAAGCTGTTATTCATGTAACATGAGTGAGGGTTTTCCCCACTGTCATGTCTCCATTGAACGGTGGGTCATTGACCATGGTAAAGGTCTAGCTGACTGTCCAAACGTCAGGCTCTGGCCCCAGAGTCAGAGGCCAGCATCAAAGCACATCAAACATCTCCCTCCGCCCCTGGGACAATAATCAATTTCCATTAGCAGTGCAAAAAAAAAAGCATTACCAAACAGCATGATTAGTTCAGAATTTTGATTGAATGGATTAAACTAGAAAAACATCCATTCCTTTTCTTAAAAAAAACTTCTCCAAAATTTTTTCTATAGCTTGTGTCTCAGTTGTGCATACATTTTTTTTTACTGAGTTGTAAATATGTACTCAGGATATCGTCATTCGAAAGGAGCAGGGTGAAAACTACAACTCACGGGTACAATTTCCTACAGCAGCCAACAAGGCCCAAATGAAATTTTCAACTCAAGCTCCAGGACCCAAACAGAAAAGCAGGCCTATATATCTTACAGCTCTTTCAAACATTAAAGGCCCAATTTTCCAGCTAAGTTTAGTGATTTTTTTTCCAGAATTGTGTAGTTTAAAAAAATATTATTTTCAGTTGCATACACTGAGCTAAGTGAAGGAGCAAAATGGCTTCCAAAAACGTGATCCAGCAAAGATTCAAGATTTTAGGGACAGAAGATGGGACAAAATTGATATAAAAACCACCAGTAAACTGGTTCCTTCAATAAAGTTATCACTGCCCACATTTACCTCCATTTCCTCTACCACAACAGAAAATATGCCATTTTAATAGAAGAAATATTTGACAGTAGGTAGGAGAGCAATTCAAGCCAAATAATTCTTTCTTATTTAAAAAAAAGTTTTAAAAAAGATATAGCATGTTAACTATAATACTCGTATAGCAATAAGGATTGTCCAAGATACAAGACTATGGTTACAAAAGATCTAGTTACAGCTTACTAAAGCCATTGAGAATCAAAGCATCTAACATAGAAGAACAAGCTTTTTTGCTGAAACTGTGGCCAGCAATTACAGTATTTGTCTTTGCTACTCTTTACAGCAGCTTTATAACTGCTTCCCGACTCAGAGATCATTGCTCCCACATCCAAGCCCAAAGCTTCCATTGAGATAGTTTTAGTGTATCCATCCAGGTGCAGTATGTTTGTTGACGTCAGTTTATAAAGAAACAACGAACTTGCATTTATTTAGCACTTTTCACTACCTCAAGATGTCCCAAAGCACTTTATCGCCAATGAAATACTTTTTGAAGTGTACTCACTGTGGCAGCCAATTTGCTCACAGCAAGGTCCCACAAACAACATAATAATGACCAAATAATCTGTTTTAGTGATGTTGGTTGAGGGATAAATATTGGCCAGGATACCAAGGAGAACTCCCCTGCTCTTCTTCAAAATAGTGCCATGGGATCTTTTACAAAGGGAGCCTCAGTTTAACGTCTCATCCAAACGGCGGCACCTCCGACGTGCAGCACTCCCTCAGTATTGCACTGCAGTGTCAGCCTAGATTTTGTGCTCAAGTCTCTGGAGTGGGACTTGAACCCACAACCTTCTGACTGAGAGGCGAGAGTACTACCAACTAAGCCATGACTGAAAATGTACAGAAACAAATTATAGAGGTCCTCAGAAAAAGCTTAGGATCACCAAACTGACTGAAAACAAATGAACAAATCACTGTGTTTTAAGAAATGCAATACTAAACGGTCATAAAATCTAACTGCACTTTAATCCCATTTATCATTATTCACCGATTCTAACCATCACATTTTCTCAATCACGAGTTTAAAAACTCTTCCACTTGCTACTAGTTGAGAATTTGAAAATATCTAGGAACATTATTTGATAATTTATTCTTAGATACATTAAAGGCACTGAAATCTCTTATAATCTACAAATTTAAATTTAAGATTTATTATCCACAGCCCACAAATTCAACAACATATGGTCTTGAAGTCACTGTCAAGCCAATCTGTAGATCTTAAAGTACAGTTCTTTCCAATTATTCAAACAGACTTGTCCAAGTCACAGGTTTTCCTTTTTACTATATGTTGCTCACAAAACATTCGTATTAGTCATTAAACTCAAGATTTCAGTAGAAGTTCTACACAATAAGGGGACAAGCCTTTTTTTTAAAAAAAGCAAGTTCACATATTCTATATATATATATATATATATATATATAGATATAGAGAGAGAGAGAGAGAGAGAGAGAGAGAGAGAGAGAGAGAGAGAGAGTACTAGGAAATAAGGAATACTCTGACTTTGAACATCTCACAATTTTGTAAAATTGCTTTCAGGAATGTTAATTTTGCAACTATATGAAGTTTGGGATAACAATTGGAGACATGACCTGTGGTAAGTGTAGCACGCTTGGGAGGAACAGGTGACTTTGGACCTATATTTCCCAAAGCTCTCCACCAGAGGTTTTCCTTGCATCATATCTGGGTCTCTGTAAACTAATTGATAAGAGATTGATTGCAACGATTAGTCAACAACTCCATAGTATCATGGATGCCAGGATGGGAGAAGGCGAACTAGATGGACCGTGGTCTTTTCTTGTCTAGCAATTCCTATTCTCCTATGAAAAGAGGCACATAGTCTGAAAGCCATTAAATCTTTTCAGCACTCAATAAAACAGCCACCAGCAACCCATAAACTTACATCAATGACAGGTGAAGTACTGGAAAGTGATAATCCTTTCAAATCAGCTGCTAAGCTTGAACCCATTGCTGGTTTAGGGAGGGCTACTGGTGTTGACACATCAGAAACTACAAGAAAATAAGGGCAAATCTCAATTAGAAAGGCAGAAAAACATATCTTCAATCCCAATCAAGAAAAAGAGTTATAGCAATACTTGCACAAATTCTTTGTATTGCCTAATCTTGATTTTATTTTTGCTACATTTTCTTTAATAGGATAAAATGTTCTAAATACATTTTCTAAACACAGAAATTGGAAATGGCAATTTTACTAATTAAAGTGAAATTATGCAACCATTTGAACCATAAAGTTCCAAAATGCAGCAAATATTTTCTACAATAGCCGATGCACTGATTGCTATAGCCTATTTCCAAAAAAACTCAAAACATTTTATATGGTATTCAACTATTTAATTCAGTGTCCAGTTCCAACAAATGACTTTTCATGTTTTAGTATCAATACTTACGGTCAACCAAATCCAGCAGTGAAACTTCCAGCTTGACAGCAGCCTTGACCTCTGACACTATTTTTTTCTCTTCTTTCTGTTAAATAAATAGATTTCTTCATAAACAGTAGTTATAACTCACAGATAACTTGAGAAAACAATATAAAATAAAATTCAAACCCACACGTGAGTACAGCGGCTAAATGGTAAATACATCAAGATACACAGGAATACAATACTTAAAAGATTAAAATCTCGTAAAGCAACACTGCTGGCATCCAAAATGAATGCTAAAATTGTAGACAAGAACTTGCTTAGCAGTTAGCAGTTCTCATGTCCATTTCTGACCGCTCAGCATTTTCCTTGACGTTCAACTGCATTACCATCGCCGAATCCCCCACCATTAACATCCTGGGGGTCACCATTGACAAGAAACTTAACTGGACCAGCCATATAAATACTGTGACCACAAGAGCAGCTCAGAGGCTGGGTATTCTGCATCAAGTGACTCACCTCCTGACTCCCCAAAGCCTTTCCACCATCTACAAGACACAAGTCAGGAGTGTGATGGAATACTCTCCACTTGCCTGGATGAGTGCAGCTCCAATAACACGCAAAAAGCTCGACACCATCCAGGACAAAGCAGCCCGCTTGATTAGCACCCCATCCATCACCCTAAACATTCACTCCCTCAACCACCGGCGCACTGTGGCTTCAGTATGTAGGATGCACTGCAGCAACTCGCCAAGGCTTCTTCGACAGCACCTCCAAAACACGCGACCTCTACCATCTAGAAGGACAAGAGCAGCAGGTACATGGGAACACCACCACCTGCACATTCCCCTTGAAGTCACACACCATCCTGACTTGGAAATATATCGCTGTTCCTTCATTATCGCTGGGTTAAAATCCTGGAACTCCCTTCCTAACAGCACTGTGGGAGAACCTTCATCACACGGGCTGCAGCGGTTCAAGAACGCGGCTCACCACCACCTTCTCAAGGACAATTAGGGATGGGCAATAAATGCTGGCCTTGCCAGCGATGCCCACATCCCATGAACGAATAAAAAAAATTAATAAATCCATAAGGAAAAGATTATAAATACAACTTAACACGGTTGAACAGATTACACAGCATTTTTTTTCCTGTAAAGTATCTTCAAAAATGGATAAAAAATTTAAGGGATGTTGTTCAAAGTGTCAGATTGTATAGATCTTGGCTCTGCATTTTGTCAATCAAGGATCTACCATTTTATAAAAGATGTTCCAATAATTTAATCTAACAATTTCAACATCTTTTCTTTGTTACTACTGTATATGTTGCAGGATTTGGTGGTGGACTTGGTTAGAATAGTGCAGTTTAATCTCTCTAGGGTTTGGGCTTGAATCCTATCCAAACTGATGAGATGACAGTCTCTTCTTACTGACACCAGAAAGGATCCTAAGAAAAATGAGCTTGGACAGTCTCAATATAGTTCCAAGGGGCATAGGTCCACAGCAAAAAGAAAACTGCCCATCATTTAGCAGTTTCAGGATAGAAGTGTCACACTGGAGCATCAGGAAAGTTCTTCTAAAGTTGAGGCTAAGGCACAATACTTGGCTGAGTGAAACAACTTTTAATCTGCATCTAACTTAAGATATGCCTAACCTGGAAGTACTTGATGCTGAGAGTACAGAAAGTAGAAGCATGTTCTTGAGCACTGACTTGCCTCATCTTCAGCATTAAAATTAATCAGCAATCATTTATTTTTTTATAGATGATTTACGTTTAAAGTTCAAATGAAGTTCACAAAAGGTGAAACAGAAGGTTCCACAGCATTTAAAATCAAATATATTTTAAAATTCAAAATTAATATCCACAAGAAAGCTCAGCTCAGACTGATGTACTGCATGGAATGTGGCTCTGCTTCTTGGTCGCAATTCTTGACACGTCCCTCATCTCAAACAACTGATCAGTGAAGTGCTAAGTGAGAGAAAAAAATTCGAAGGACATTCTAATAATCACAACTGCACTATTGTGACATTTGTTTCCCACAACAACCATGCCTGTAACCTGGCTAGCTCTGCTAATTTAGTGCTAAGTTATAGGCAGCTGCCCATTGTACTCAGAGCCAGAAAGGGGAAGATGCTCATCCCATCAGTTAGAGTGGGTTTCAAATGCATGCCCCAGAAATGGGCAATATCGCAAATCACTACACCGCTCAGTTCCCTGCTCTTGTACAATTTAGGGAAATGGACTCAAAAAATGGCACAGGCAAAAGCATGGGTGGAATTTACCTGCTTTCCTGTCTCTTAGTTGGAAAATACTTTTGGCCAATGAAACCAACTAGATTTGATGCTATGTTAACATTTGTCAGAGGTCTCTTGATGTCTCTACGGAGGAAAAGATGGTAAGAACTAGAATGGTCACTATTTTACCTCAACAATCTGTGAAGATGTTGGTCACAACTAAATACAACAACTTGTATTTATACAGCATCTTTAACGTAGAAAGCCATCCCAAGGTGCTTCACAGAGGCGCAACCAGAAAAATACAGCTCCGACCCCAAGAAGGAGCTATTGGGAGGGAGTTTTGTCAAAGAGGTGGACTTTCAGAAGAGTCTTAAAGGAGGTGGAGAGACAGAGGGTTTCAGGAATGGAATTTCAAAGCATGGGGCCTAGGCAGCTCAAGGCACGGCTGGCAATAGTGGGGCAAAGGGAGGGAGATGCACAAGAGGCCAGAGGAGTGGAAAGTTCATGGCGGGGGTGGGGGGCATGTAGCGCTGGAGGAGATTAGAGATCAGGAGGGACGAGGACATGAAGGGTATTAATAAGGAGGATGAGTGTTTTAAATTTGAGATATTGGACGATCAGGAGCCAGTGTAGACCAATAAGGACGGAGTGATGTGTAAGCAGGACTTGGTGCAATAAGATACAGGCAGCAAAATTTCAGGAGAAGTTTACGGAGGGTGGAGAATGGGAGGCTAGCCAGGAGAGTATTGGAATATTTGAATCCGGAGATGGCAAAGGCATGGTAATGGTTTGAGCAGCAGATGTGTGTGATGTTATGAAGATGGAAGTAGGTCTTTGTGGTGGAGGGGCTATGGGGTCAGAAACTCAGTTCTGTGTCCAATAGGATGCCCAGGTTGCAAACAGTCTGGTTCAGTCCGAGACCACGGCCAGGGAGGGGATGGAATTAAACATAGAAAATAGGAGCAAGATTCGGCCATTCGGGCCTGCTCCGCCATTCAAAATGATCATGGCTGATCGTCTAACTCAGTACCCTGTTCCCGCTTTTTCCCCATATCCCTTGATCCCTTTTGCATTAAGAAATATATCTATCTCCTTCTTGAATACATCTAATGACTTGGCCTCCACTGCCTTCTGTGGTAGAGAATTCCACAGGTTCACCACCCTCAGTGAAGAAATTTCTCATCTCGGTTCTAAATGGCATACCCCATATCCTGAGACTGTGACGCCGGGTTCTGGACTCCCCAGCCATTGGGAACATCCTCCCTGCATCTAGTCTGTCTAGTCCTGTTAGAATTTTATATGTTTCAATGAGATCACCTCTCATTCTTCTAAACTCTAGTGAATATAGGCCTAGTCGACCCAATCTCTCCTCATAAATCAGTCCTGCTATCCCAGGAATCAGTCTGGTAAACCTTCGTCGCACTCCCTCCATGGTAAGGACATCCTTCCTCAGATAAGGAGACCAAAACTGCACACAATACTCCAGATGTGGTCTCACCAAGGCCTTGTATAACTGCAAGACATCCCTGTTCCTGCACTCAAATCCTCTTGCAATGAAGGACAACATACCATTCGCCTTCCTAACTGCTTGCTGCATCTGAATACTCGCTTTCAACGACTGGTGTACAAGGACACCCAGGTCTCGTTGCACCTCCCCTTTTCCCAATCTATCACCATTCAGATAATATAATCTGCCTGTCTGTTTTTACAACCAAAGTGGATAACCTCACATTTATCTACGTTATACTGCATCTGCCATGTTCTTGCCCACTCACCCAACTTGTCTAAATCACACTGAGCCTCTTTGCATCCTCCTCACAGCTCACATTCCACCCCAGCTTTGTGTCATTTGCAAACTTGGAAATGTTACATTTAGTTCCCTCATCCAAATCATTGATATATATTGTGAATAGCTGGGGCCCAAGCACTGATCCCTGCGGTACCCCACTAGTCACTGCCTGCCACCCGGAAAAAAACACGTTTATTCCTGCTCTCTGTTTCCTGTCTGTCAACCAATTCGCAATCCATGCCAGTATATTCCTCCCAATCCCATGTACTATAATTTTGCACACTAACCTCTTGTGTGGGACCTTATCAAAAGCCTTCTGAAAATCTAAGTACACCACATCCACTGGTTCTCCCCTATCTATTCTACTAGTTACATCCTCAAAAAAACTCCAGTAGATTTGTTAAGCATGATTTCCCTTTCATAAACCCATGCTGACTTTGTCCAATCCCGTTAATGCCTTCCAAGTGTTCTGTTATCACATCTTTTATAATAGACTCTAGCATTTCCCACCCTCCAATCTATAGGAACTGTTCCAGAGTCTATAGAATTTTGGAAGATGATCACCAATACATCCACTATTTCCAGGGCCACTTCCTTTAGTACTCTGGGATGTAGATTATCAGGCCCATGGGATTTGTCAGCCTTTAGCCCCGTTAATTTCCCTAGCACTATTTTTTTTTTACTAATACTGGTTTCCTTCAGTTCCTCCCTCTCATTAGACCCTTGGTTCCCTAACATTTCTGGCAGGTTATTTGTGTCCTCCTTTGTGAAGACAGAACCAAAGTGTGTGTTTAATTGTTCTGCCATTTCTTTGTTCCCCATTATAATTTCCCCCATTTCTGACTATAAGGGTCCTACATTTGTCTTCGCTAATCTTTTTCTCTTGACAGATTTATAGAAGCTTTTACAGTCAGTCAGTTTTTATGTTCCCTGCTAGTTTACTCTCATATTCTATTTCTCCCCTCTTAATCAATCACTTTGTCCTCCTTTGCTGAATTCAAATTCTGAATTGCTGGCAAGGGTATGAAATTTGTGCTGGGGCCAGAAACCAATCAGTTTGATCTTTCCAATGTTGGAGGAAATTGTGGCCCATCCAAAATAAAATGTTGGACAAGCAATCTGAAAACACAAAGGCAGTGGGGTCAGTACAGGTGGTGAAGAACTAGAAATGGGTGTCCTCAGCATACATGTGGAACCTGACCCCATGTTTGCAGATGACATTGTCATGGGGAAACATGTAGATGAGGAAAAGGAGAGAGCCAAGAATGAATCCTTAGGGGGACTCCAGAGTATGCAAGTGGGAAGGGGAGTCATTGCTGGAGATGCTCAGGCGATGATTGGATACTAAGAGTGGAATGAAATGAGGACAGTCCCACTGAGCTGGACAAAAGAGAAGAGGGTGTTGAAGAAGGATGGTGTAGCCCATTGTGTCAAAGGCTGCAGAGAGGTTGAGGAGAGTTAATGTACCATGGTCACATTTAAAAGGATATTATATAAGTCTTTAATCTATGAAAAAATTCAAGGCATATAATGCTTCAGTAGGACACACATTTCTTTATAAATATGGAATTATAACTTTGAAGACCAATGTATGAAAAAGGAACAGCAAAGCATTCTTCAATCTTTTGAGAACTGCAATTACATTAACTTCAGAGTTCACTTTTGACACAATTATGGGTCTCAACAGACCAATTTGAAAATAATGGAACCTTAATAAACTACCCAATATTCTTGAGTGTTCAGACCTGAGAGGCAGATTACTAGAGGTTAATGCATTCAGATATGCGAGAATCTTTTTTTAAATGTGTTAATATTGCTAAATAAATTAAATTGAACAGAGATGTGATTTTATAAGTTAAAAGAAACCAAAAGCCACTTAGATTTAAATACAGACTCTCAAAGTGACACCCTCTTCTGCTAGTGTGCTGAGGCAACTTGAAACTTGACACTGTGAAATGAATTAATGCCAAACTAAACCAGGAATTAAGTACAGTCTGACAGATGAATGACACGTTCCTCATATAAAATACCAAAACAACATTTCACTGATACCTGGCTGTCCTATTGCTTGAGGCAAAATTCAAAGGTCTATCCAGAAATTCAAAGCTAAAACTTTGCAAAACAGCTTTTCAAATAATCAGTTTATTTAGCCTTAATAATAAAATGCAGTGCAGGGTATAACTAAATGCTTAATTTATGAGTTTAAGAAAGGTTTTGCCTGCTTGTTGAGAGCAGGAGCTACAATTTTAAATAGTTTTTCTTCCTTGTCCCATGGTTGGTGCCTTTAGACCAGGCACCAACCATATTAAAAATGGAAGGACAGCAATCTGCCAATGCCAATGTAAAGCAAGAGATACAAGAGAATAATCCTCGGATAGTGTTCAAACTTCTCTATCGTCTGGGGAGGAGCTTGCACCTCTCAAAAGTGGCCCAACAGACACAAACTCAGTTAATGGGGAACGTGTTGGGAGAGGAGGGGCAAACCCATGTCACATCACTCGAGCAGAGGAAGGCGCTGCTCCAGGTTACGCAAGTATGGCTGCTCAGAAAAAAGTACTGTACAATTTTAAAATCTGAACTTTTTGAAACAAAATTTACCAATGGTTTGTACATCAAACATGTTCACCAATACTTATAGAAGCCTTTAGAAAATTCAAGCAACATCCAGTAAAATCCAATTGTAGGAAAGCACATTTCTTTAAACAAACTGAAATATCACCAATAAAGAGACACTCCTGTGCAACTATTCAAAGAGCAGTATTTGAGATAATTCCTAAGTTAGAAGCAGCAGTATGAAAAAGCAATTTTATTCAAGAAAAAGATAATGCTAAGTACTTACCATTTGATGTGTCCCTATCAGAAAACCAGAAAGAAGGCCATTTGGCCAATCAAGCTCTTTCCTGCCATTAACTGTATACAATTCACAGACTTCACAAAACTACTTAACCTACTGAAGAAATGTTGTACAAAACTTCTCCTTGACCCACAATAGGTAAACACAGCAAAATTTCAGAATATGTAACATGCTTCATTATTTACTTCTGACTCTCTGCCTTCCTCAGCATGACAGTTCTTTGGGCTACATGGCATTCATTCATTTTCATCTGTACTTATTCTTGCAACTCTGATTCCCATTCCTTACTGAATATGCATCCTACTTCAGCTAGCAGTCTAGTACACTTTTCTGCTGCTTTGTGGGGAGGATAATGCCATCTAAACTCAAATCTTGCTGGATGCTGGCTAACTTTGCATTTAAGTTCTGCTTATTTTTAATTATCTTTATAAGAAAAACATGTTGAAAGAACTTGCATTTCTATGATGCTTACCACATCTCTGAAATGTCTCAAAGTACTTCTGATGTGGAGATGCCGGTGATGGACTGGGGTGTACAAAGTACTTCAAACACAATGAATTACTGTAAAGTGCAGTTGTGGCTATATAGGTAAATGCAGTAGCCATTTTGGGACCAGCAAGGTCTCACAAATGTCAATGTCATGAATGACCAGTTATTGTGTTTCATGGTGGTGTTGGTTGAGCAAAGAATTTTGGTCAAGCCTTCTTCTCTTAACAGTGCCATGGGACCATCAATATCCATCTGAACCACTGGATCAAGCAGATGGAGCCTCAGATAAATATATCACTTGACGCTTGTCCCTTCCAACAATCTAAAACTCATCACTGAAAATGTTAACAAATGAGGAACACAGTTAACCAATGAAGAAAATAAGCGTCAAGGTATAGAAGCACTCACTGTTTGCTTAATGCCCTCTTACTTGGCTACTCTATTCTCAGTACTATGTTCTGCAAATTCTACCTCATGCTCCTACTCTCCCTTTGCTCTTTCTTAAGTCCTATTAGTTCTGTTTCTTGCTCTGTGATTTGATTGCCTTTTTATCCATGTAACTCCAAAACGCAGATGATGTCACTATGGGGCAAAAACCAATATTGGGGGACACCGAATAATTTTTTTTAAAAAGGAAAATGCATGGAGAACAGAAAAATACGGCAGAACAATCATTGCCTCCAAAGGCTAATTTTTGAAAGGGGGGGGAAAAAAGAGAACGAGAATGAGAGAGAACGAGAACGAACGAAACAGAACGAGAGAGAACTATTAGCTCCCATTTTGTGTGAACACGGTCAGGTTAACTATTTTTTGATTGGTGACTTTTAATTGAACATGAAATTTGAGCCAATCAACAGTCTTTGCACCTACAGACATTTGCCCATGCGTCATGGATACATGCCAGACAATTTTAAAAGATTATATAGATAGGTAAATCTCGTTTGTTCCCCAGCAGACTACGAGTTGGCACATATCAGGAACTGAATGAAGTGCGATGCAAGCTTTAATTTCTGTCTCCCCCATAGGGTTCAGCACTACCCTGACAACCTGACTTTAGAAATGCTCAAATTCCAGCATTCCAATTCAGATCAAATTCAGGTTCAAGAGGGAAACAGGAAAGTGACATCCAAGCAATTAAATCTTTCAGAAAACATGTTAAGCATTGGCTTCAACCCAATGGTAAAACAAGACTGAATGACATTCGTTGCCATTACAGGATATGATCAGCTGATTCAGGCTGTTTTGTTTGCTGCTGCATGTAGCAAAAGTTACGTTATCGTTTTATGGTGACATGAAAGAATAGTAAAACTGATTTTAACAAATTCTGTTCTGATTCACTTGGATGCAAGGAAATCAGTCAGTAAGAGATGAATTCAGGACTCAGCACATCAGCTAAGACATTTTCATACTCAACACACTTAACAAATCATTGCTGGTTTTCAAGGCATAACTCTCAGATAAACTCAATTCTACCAGTTGGTCATTTTTGACTTATCAGGTCCCGAGTCCCTTTTATAGCATATAAAAAATGTTTTGTCTTTTTTATATGGCCAACTGTCATTACGCAACATGCTACAACTAGTTTGACACCATATCTTATTAAATAAACCTTGATCATTCTCAATGCCAAATATTAGTTTTGCTATAAATGCCTTTCAAACAATATAAAAATACAAAAATGAGTAGAAAGGACGCAGCTCCAAGTCTCGGCCTTTACCTCAAGGGGGCTTGAATACTCAAGTCAGGAAGTCATGCTTAAGTTGCAGAGCCTTGGTCAGACCCCATCTGGAGTACAGCACTCAGTTTTGGGCACTGAACCTCAAAGATATATTGACCTTGGAGGGGGTACAGCACAGATTCACCAGAATAATACCAGGGCTTAAAGGGTTAAATTATGAGGACAGATTGCATAAACTTGACTTGTATTCCTTTGGATTTAGAAGCTTGAGGGGAAATCAAATCAAGGTTTTTAAAATGTTAAAGGGGTTCTATAGGGTCGATACAGAGAAACTATTTCCTCGTGGGAGAATCCAGAACAAGGAAGCATAATCTTAAAATTAAAGCTAGGCTATTTAGGAGTGAAATCAGGAAGCACTTTTTTGACAGAAACAGTAGTGGAAATCTGAAACTCTCCCCAAAAAGCTGCGGATGGTGGGTCAATTGAAATTTTCAAGACTGAGATTGATCGATTTTTATTAGCAATGAATATCAAGCGATATGGAGCAATGGCAGATAAATAGAAAGACTTATATTTATATAGTGCCTTTTATGACCTCAGGACCTCCCAAAGCACTTTACAGCCAATTAAATACTTTTTGAAGTGCAGTCACTGTTGTAATGTAGGAAACATGGCCAATTTGTGCTCAGCAAGGTCCCACAAACAGCAATCTGTTTCAGTGATGTTGCTTGAGGGATAAATATTCGCCAGCACACCAGGGAGAACTCCCCTGCTCTTCTTCAAAATAGTGCCACGGGATCTTTTACGTCCACCCGAGGGGGCAGACGGGGCCTCGGTTTAATGTCTCATCCAAAAGCAGCATCTCCGACAGTGCAGCACTTCCTCAGTATTGCACTCGAGTGTCAGCCTAAATTTTGTGCTCAAGTCTCTGGAGTGGGACTTGAACCCACAACCTTCTGACTCAGAGGCGAGAGCTCTTCCACTGGGCCATGGCTGACTTACAATGGAGTTGAGGTACAAATCAGCCATGATCTAATTGAATGGCGGAACAGGCTCGAGGGGCTGAATAGCCTACTCCTGCCAACAACGACAACTTGCATTTATATAGTGCCTTTAACGTAGTAAAACGTCCCAAGGCTCTTCACAGCAGTGTTACCAAACAAAATTTGACACCGAGCCACATAAGGAGATATTAGGATAGGTGACCAAAAGCTTGGTCAAAGAGGTAGGTTTTAAGGAGTGTCTTAAAGGAGGAGAAAGGTAACGAGATGGAGAGGTTTAGGGAGGGAATTCCAGAGCTTAGGGCCTAGGGAGCTGATGGCACAGCCGCCAATGGTGGAGCAATTAAAATTGGGGATGCGCAAGAGGCCAGAACTGGAGGAGCGCAGAGATCTGGGGGGGGGGGGTTGTGGGGCTGGAGGAGCGAACAGAGATAGGGAGGGGTGAGGCAGTGGAGGCCTCTGTAAACAAGGATAAGACATTTTTAAAAATCGAGACGTCCCTGGACTGGGAGCCAATGTAGGTCAGCGAGCACAGGAGTGATGGTAGAACGGGACTTGGTGCGAGTTAGGATGTGGGCAGAATTTTGGATGAGCTCAAGTTTATGGAGGATGGAAGATGGGAGGCTGGCCAGGAGAACATAAGAAATAGGAACAGGAATAGGCTATTCGGTCCCCCCAGCCTGCTCTGCGTTTCAATCAGATTATGGCTGATCTTCGACCTCAACTCCACTTTCCCGCCTGCTCCCCATATCCCTAGATTCCCCTAGAGTCCAAAAATCTATCTATCTATCTCAGCCTTGAATATATTCAATGACTCAGCATCCACAGCCCTCTGGGGTAGAGAATTCCAAAGATTCACAACCCTCTGCGTGAAGAAATTCCTCATCTCAGTTTTGAATGGCCGACTCCACATCCTGCGACTATGCCCCCTAGTTCTCGACTCTCTAGCCAGGGGAAACAATCTCTCAGCATCTAACCTGTCAAGCCCCCTCGTAACCTTGTATGTTTCAATGAGATTACCTCTCATTTTTCTAAACACCAGAGTGTATAGGCCTATTCTACTCAACTTGGAATAGTCACGGCATCCATGCCTTTGTTTAGAGGTAACAAAGGCATGGATGAGGGTTTCAGCAGATGAGCTAAGGCAGGGGCGGAGACAGGTAATGTTAGAGGTGGAAGTAGGTGGTCTTGGTGATGGTTGGAAGCTCATTTCAGGGTCAAATCGGGCACCAAGGTTGCGAATGGTCTGGTTCGGCCTCAGATAGTGGCCGGAGAGAGAGAGATGGAGTTGGTGGCTAGGGAACAGACTTTGTGGCAGGGACCGAAGACAATGGCTTCCCACATTCCTACGATGCATTCATTTTCTCATACCAAGTGGCAAGGGTCGTCACTGTGCAAGTCACACGTTACATTTCACAGATGACTTTATAACAATTCCTTTCATTTAATGGATCATCAATCCACTCTACACAAAAGTAGAATTTGTAAGTTTAACAAAAACTAAATCTGAAAAAAAAGTCATTATTTACTCCAAAAGAGTGTCACCCTCTACCTGTGAGATGTTAGATACCTCAGGTTTGTATTCTTCCAAAGCATTTGTCTAAAATGTCAGATATAAGTATTGCCATGAGTTTGGATAATAAAAATTCTATTATAAAAAGAAAAATGCATGACAATCCAGTCACTAGCTACCCAGATTCTCCTGTGACAGACAGACAAAGTAACCGTCACAGAAAAGGCTTAATAACAGAAACAAATAATGAAGTTAAAACCATATCTGATCAAATATTCCTGAATCGGAGATTCATCCTGGTAATAGAGATGGAACCTAGATAAATGCATTTGTGGCACAAAGCAGGAGATTGAGGATTTCTCGAGCTCAATGCATAATTCATAGCCTCCGCCTGCAAAGTGTGTAAAATGAAAATTTCACACCACAGCACGAGCAATGGAGCTGCTGAGAAGGCAAATGAAATCGTATTTTACTGTGCAAATTTTATTTCTTACTCTGCCCACATTTATACACAATCATTGACAAACCAAATGCATTGACAGATCTCCCACTGATACCATGTTGTTCACACTTAAAAACAGATCGGGCAGAAAGATATAGACAATTTGTTTCTTTATATTTAAAATATGGATCTTTTTTTTTAAAAAAACAGATCAGTGCCTACATTAGATTCATCCAAGAAGCCAGCTCGCTGCTGTTTGTTTTTCTCTGTATGATTATGCAATCTTGATCACTGCCAAGGTTTGCTGAGATGGCTTGTCAAATTGTGCATATCATTGCTAGTCCCCATCAATTTTCTCTTTCCTTTATTTGACACACAGTATACCAAATTTTGAACAGGGCAGCAACATACTTCAATTTTAAAAATTCAACAAGATTTCTGTGTTATTTTGGTAATTGACAGAACATTAGTGTGCACAATACTCATTCCTGTAAATTCTGATGTGTAGCTAAGTATCTTGACTTTTATGATTAATATAAGTGTTATATAAGTGTTTTAAAAACAGTGGCATCACCATGTCCTATTACTCAAACCAAAAAAGAATGACTTGTGTTTACCATATTCAACTTTCACTGACCATTTGAGGTTTTCTGGATGTTTTCTTGCTTGTTCTAAATATTACTTTTGTCTCTCTAGATTTTTGACAAATTTCCTTACTGAATTGCCATCATTTCATGTGACTTAAAAAAAGTCTCACAATTGTAGAAGGTTAAAGAAACAACAGCACCATACTAACATTATTGTCTAAATCTTACTTTACGTTCCGATCTACAAATTTAGCAGCAGTGCATAGCTGAAACTGCTTCACACTAACATTTAACTTAAAAGTGCAAATTGGATGTGAAGGCCCAAACTGACACTAAAGCATCCAGAGAGGCTCCTCCATTTCATTAGTGTGTCAGGTTAGGCCCCAACACCAGATTCAGGCCATGTTTAGCATATAACTGCAAAGTCAGTATGAAGCAAAACTGCTCTACATGGATGTTAGAGTTGTTGTGTAAATGTGCCCATAGCTATGAGCTCTGTTGGCAAGCTGAAAATCATATTGTATCAACATTTTTGATTACAATATTCCAAAAGAAGATTTATTTATTTTTTCTTCAAATGTCATTTTTCTCACTGATGTTGATTTAGAATATTATAAATGCTCAGTTTTGATTAGCATGATTTGGAAAAAATGATGCAATTGGCATACATTTTAAATACCAAAAGAAACTTGAAGCATGTAAGGCAGTAAATAATCTGGGTAAATTGAACACCCTTCTATCAGTCACAATCAATAGCAAACATTTTCTTATGTCACAAAGGTTGTAATATGTATTCACTGATGTTGCTCCAGAGTCTGTGCCTTCCCTGAATATGCAGAGTCACAGAAAATTTATACTCAAATAAAAACTTGTTTTTAAAAAAAGGAAATTGGCGGTTGTAATACAATTGATAGGCTCAATTTGATTAAATTTGGTTTGGTAAGATTTAAATTTAAATAGATTTATTCTGAAAACCACAAAAGCATTTAACATTTTGGCCTGGTCACACAGGAAGTCAATGCTCTCACCGGAGTTTGGACACTTAAGGGGGGGAAAAAAAATTGGATAAAGCCTATTATTGGAACATAGGAACAGGAGTAGGCCATTCAGCTCCTCGTGCCTGCTCCGCCATTTGATAAGATCATGGCTGATCTGTGATCTAACTCCATTTACCTGCCTTTGGCCAATATCCCTTAATACCTTTGGTTGCCAAAAAGCTATCTATCTCAGATTTAAATTTAGCAATTGAGCTAGTATCAACTGCCGTTTGCGGAAGAGAGTTCCAAACTTCTACCACGGGAAGTGCGATCCGCTATTAACCCACGCCCGATGGCACCTGTGCAGGTAGGACGAGATATTCATCCAGCCCGAGTATTTACCTTCAAGCAGCATTGAAAAGTAGGCCTTACACGACGATTGAAGTAAATGCGCACTTTCCACCAACAGGGGGAACCCCACTATCTTAAAGGAGGAATGTCTCTTAAAATCTCAAAGGTAGCCGGTATCTGTTATTTGCTAAAAAAAAGTCTGCTGTCTGCACAGAGTTTGAACAGAGATCAGACGCCGCACACATAAAACACAGATGCAGGTCCCGTCTCTATGTTTACAAACTGATGAGTTATGTTAAAACATTGAATAAAGGTTGCACACTATTAAATCCCACATCCTCCAATCTGCAGATCTGAGTTTGTACCAGGCCCACGAGAGTGCATGCACCAAGGTTCTCTGATGATGCACTAGAGGCCTTGTTGCACGAGGCGGACAGAAGGAGGGACATCCTATATCCGCAGGGTGGGGGGGGGGGCAAGAGGCCCAGCCAGACATATGTCCAAAAGGCAGTGGGAGGCAGCAGGGGACGAAATCAATGCCAGGTGCACAGCACCACGAACTTGGATGCAGTGCAGGAAGAACTTCAATGCTTTGACACAAGTCGTCAAGGTGAGTGAGGGCAATTGTCAAGTGGCATCTCCTACCAACTGCACCACTAGCTGCATCCACCGTTCCATCACCCACATACCAACAAACTCTTTCCATCAGTACTCAACTCTTCCAATCAGATGCTTCCTCTCACCCTTACACATTACCATTGTTGCAAGCCACCCAGCGACAACTCACAGGCCACACACACTGGCAGCTATTCAACCATGACAGGCACATCATTCAGACACACATCCCGCTTTCTTGCAGGAGAAGGTGGCACTTAACAGGAGACAGCAAGTGGCAGTGGCATTTAGCCCTTAGAGCCTGTTCCACCATTCAATGAGATCATGGTTGATCCGTGACCTAGCTCCATATACCCGCTGTAGCTCCATACCCCTTAATACCCTTGGGTCACAGAAATCTATCAATTTCAGATTTAGAATTCATAATTGAATTCATAATTTGCAGAAGAGCGTTCCAAACTTCTCCCACATTTTGTGTGTAGAAGCGTTTCCTAACTTCACTCCTGCACCTTCTGGCTCTAAATGTTAGGCTATGTCCCCGCATCCTACTATTCAAGTATATGAGACTTCCAAAAACAGTTAGAAATGCAACAGCAGACAGAAACAATAATCCAGCCACTAACCTGTAAATCCTGCATGGTCCTTTTAAATAGCAGTGGTTGGGGGGGCGGGGGGGGTGTCCTCCAGGCACTAGGACATGTTCAGATGATTGTGGTTAAAACTGTGTGTTGAGTTGAGCATTAAGTCCCAAAATGTTGTCTATCACTTGAAATCAGCGTTGCACAGATTGTTTCCATTTTCTCCTTACTTTACCTGCTGCTGGCGTTCGGTATTTGTGCATGCATTAATACCTAGACTAAGATGGCATCCGGTGCACATCATGCTAGAAACGTGCGTGCGCAGCCAAGATGCCATCTTGACACTTTGAGAGACCGCATAGCGCCGAAACAACGGGCACTACACGGCCCAATTTCTAGCCCCGACTCTCCTAAATTCATCCAAATTCGAAGCCCACGTACACTCTAGACTATACTACCCAATTTCTAAAAAAGGTGGGGAGCATTTATTTCTCTAAATGAAGAGGGAACATTGTGATCCAAGCAAAATGCCCGGTAACTTGGTACATTCCTTATTTATACAAATTAAGTTTGTCCAAAAGGCACAAATGAAAATAGATGTTGATTTGTAATGAATAACTACATTTCTCCAATATTGGTAACAATCACTTCCATCACACAAAAAAAACACCTTCCCGAAATAAGTCATTATTTTCACATACATCTCTGTCAACTTGAGTAACAAGTGCAACTTATTACAAGTTACCTTTTGTTTCATTGTGCGCTCTGGTTCGGAGTCACTCTCAGATTCAGATTCTGAACTGTCTTCAGATGAACTTTCCTCTGACTCAGAGGAAGTTGCAGATTTCATCTTTTTGGATTTGGTTTTGCCCTGGTTGTTACTTTCTGAGTCGCTGTTTTGACTGAAGATGAAAATGTTGCAAAATTGAAAATTCAAACCAAACAATGGTGTCTTTTTCAGCCCAAATATTCTTTTTTTTTTGAAAAGAAATACATTTCTATTGCCAACTACAAAGAAAAGACAGGCATTTAAAATGACTAATTTCTGGATCAACATTCTTGGAATATTTGTTGATGTATTATAATTTTAAGACACAATGTTACAATTTTCCTCAAAGTGTTCATATGATATAAATACATCATGTGTTCGGAACACACAATTCATTGCTGATCAAATTGATAATCAGCGTTTAAATATAAAAATGAGACAAATACACAACAGCTTTGCTCATGAGCGCCAAATAGATTAAGCGGTGACCTGATAACGGTGTTCAAGGTTATGAAGTGTTCTGAGTGGGTTAAAAGTGGTAGATTCTAACCATTGGTCAGCAAAATGGTAACACCATGGCATAAGTTTAAGAAGAATTAAAGGAGAGATTAGAAAAAAATTCCTTATACAGGGTGGTGAGATTTTAGAATTCTCTATGACAAATTTTTGTTGAAAGGAATTAAATTGTTGTTTAAGACAGAGGAATATTGAAGGCTATAGAGAGTGAGGAGGAGAGTAGGATAAACTAGGATTCTGACAAAGAGTATGTCCTTGAAACATTAACTTATCTGTTCTCTCCACAGTTGCTGACTGACCTGCTGAGCATTTCTAGTCTGTTTTTGTTGGAGATTTCCAGTATTTGCAGTTTTTAAATTTTTGTTTAGGATTAAACTAATTGGCTCATGTGTGGAAAAGCAGCAACACAGACTAGATGGGCTGAACATTTCTGTGCTGTAACATTCTATTACTTATCTACATATTAGCTATTTTATTTGCAAAAAGCAATAAAGGCTTTGAAGTTAACTGACAAATGGACTGAGAAAATTCCATTAAAATTTAGTGAGGCCGAAAATCTGTGGGGCCAATATCTAGGTTTAAGCACCGGAACATGCTCGCCTGGGACCTTCAGCACTGCCAAAGTTTGTGGGGTCACAATGAAGTCCCTTAATGTAAATAACCTGGGTGGGTGCCTGTGCCACTCGTAGGCATCTCCTCCACCTGCCCACCAAGGGAGGCTGTGAATCCTGGTGGAATGGGCCTTCGAAAGATAGGAAAACTGCTCCCGGACCCCTTTGTAAGGGGGTTGGAAAAGTTATTAAGAAATATCTCCTCTTTGAGAGCCCAGGCCACAACCCAGGCTTGGACCCCAGGTAATACTGTTACTGAAGCGGTCAATAAACCTGTTTCTACTCAGCGTACCATTCGCCAATGTTCTACCAGACTGAACCGAGGTAGGGAATGCAGGGAGTTCCTGCCCTTAGCAACACTCGTCCTATACCTCTGGCCTTTTACGGGGCAGGCAGAGGCTATACTCCTTACAAGGCTGCACAGAAATTCCAGGGGAGGGTCAGGACCCACATACGCCGGGTCCCAGCCTATTTTGTGACCCTCTGTCACAGTTACCACTAGAGTTACAAGTAGGGAATGCACAGAAAGGCTGCAGATATTTGGCCACTGTCTGCTCTATTCAGGACACTTCAATGGTTATCTTTAATCTCCTTTACACTACAGAATTTGTGCTTAGTGAATACAGGGTGGATTAATCTCTGCAATTAAATTTGTTATAATCCTCCCTGTACTGGTTTGTTACTTGTCCTTCCCCCCCCCCCCCCCAACCCCACCACCCCTCCCAACCAAAAAAACCTCACCATCCAGCTCTTTTACGCCAATTCAACATATATGTGGGAACTTTAATGCAGACCTGGAATGACCATGAAATCTTTGACCCATGCTACTCCTCCCTGGCACCAGAGGACACGAGTGAGTGACTTCACTTAAGTGCTGCCTTATCTATCCAGTAGATCCACCTTGGATACCAGTATGGCTGCACACCAAGTTGTGAGATGAGCAGTGTTACAGCACTTGGTGCCTACCTATGGAGAATCTGAATAGGTAATTGTGACAGCAACAGCTTTGCCATTTCTTGTTGCATTGAAGGGGAGGGGACCACAGCACAGGAAAGTATGGCCAAATACCATCATGAAACTCTCCATTGTAAATGCTGCTGACTGCACAACCCACAGTAAACTCTACTAGATTCAGTTGGGGGAAGACATGGAAACACTTAGTTTCTGGACAACACCAGAAAAGTATACATTTTTTAAAATTCTGGATTTAGTTAGGTGGAAAATTGCAACATTTTCTCTGCCCCTTTTGACGATTAACGGATGTTAACCTTACTACAGATAATTTCCAATGCTAATCTAATGAACAGAATTTATTGGTAACTGGTTTTTTAACTTTTGCAGAAATGAAAAGCCAGCATTAATTTAAACTACAGATTTCATTTGTTCCAAACAGAAAAAACAATATAAATCACTTTTAAAATCATTAAATCCAGACTTAAATTAATAAAGTTATAATTAGGGCATTATGCTGCATTTGTTATGAAGTGGCAGGACGAGCTGCCTTAATTACTGTCTATAATAAAAGGAGCAGAGTGCGTGCTACACCCCAATCAGTGCTGTCAGCTACAAAAAAGCCAAGCTGCACACTCATCAACAGCATCAGCAGCAACCTACGCATGAAAGGGCAATGATCTCTGCAATCACCGACAGGCAAGAGTGCAATCTGTCAAATAAGATTCTGGATTTTCAAATTAGTAATATGTACTTTTTATCAAGTGAAACAGTGGCATAATAAATGCCATCACTATAATCAGGGAAAAAGCAAACCCATGCTAATTAAATGAAGATTAAATCAACAGCATAAATTTCAGTTCTAATGGCAGGCAAATAGTCTTGCGCTTAAAGGTGCTGCCTCCCAACCAGATGGTCCCAAGTTCACGTTTAAAGCAGCCTGTCATTGTTTTCTTAGCCAGGTCACACGGTACTTATTGCAGCAGAGTGTTTCTTCTCAAGCTGGCAGCACTTTTCAAACTGAATGCAGCTTCTTTCATAGATATAAACTAAGCTGCAAGAATAATGCAAAAGGTAAATTTTCTTCTATTTATTCCCCCTTTCACATATTTCAAACCCTTCTACCAAAAAAATGATGGGAATTTTAAGTCAAAGGCATCTTCATAATCTGGCTTCCCACTTGCCATTCAGTCATGCATCAACATAAACTGCTCTACAGTGGGGTGCAATTAGGACTCCCAATTCAACCTGACACACAACTCTGCAATAATACTATATAGTCTAGACTTTGGCAGTCTAGATAAAAAAAAACTGCTCAAGACCCCTAAATAGGGCAATCAAGTCTGAATGTTAGTGAAAACTGGCATTACTTCTTCTGACCCTCTGAGAATTGAAACCCCAATCCCAAACATACAAGATGCTGAGAAGTTGATCACAAACTGATGTGAAGATGGCCATCAGTTTGTCCACTCTATTCTGCAATATTGAGACACTGGACTTAATTGATAATTTTTCCATAAGTCTACTTTACAGACTTACTGCAACTACTGCCTGACTACTTAATTATGGTTTACATAGGAATTGCTGGATGAAAAAAGACCAGGGTCTTTCTAGTTGGTCTTCTACCATCCTGTTAGTCGCATGATACAATGATAATGGAGTTGCCAACTAATCATGGCAAACAATCTCTGGCAACAGACCCAGACATGAGGCAAGGAAACCCTCAGTGGTGGAAAGTACACCGTAGTACATAGTAGATAGTAGTAGTTTTGAGAACCATAGGTACAAAGTCACCTGTTCCTCCCAAGCGTGCTAAACTTCCATTACATAGGTCATATCTTAAATTACTCATACTGTATCCCAGAACACTATCTGCTTCCACCTTCTCCTTAGGGAGCCTGTTAACACTCATTCACTGAAATAATATATCAGCAGATTTGTTTTGAATTTACACTGCTTCAAGCGCAGGCTACTAGGTCACCTGGTTCTAGAACAATTCTGGGGGGTTGTATTTTACCTTTCTTCATTCATCCCTTTTTCAGATTCACTCTCACTTGACTCTTCACTTGAACTTGCACTGCTGTCTTCATTCTTGCTGTCACTTCCACTCTCACTACTGGGTTCACTACCTGAAATTGAACAGTAAGAGGTTTAAGACTATTTTGTTTCTCTCATTTCAAAGAGTTCACGATTGGTACTAAATCATTTTATCTATCCAAGCCTAATTAAAACAAATGTTTTTAGAGTTTATATATAGCTCCAACATATGAGAAACCACCCAAATAAAAATACAAATCAATAAAAGAAAGAGGTCAGCATTAGACTATATTATGGATCAGTAGTATTGCAACAAATTTGAATATGATTTTAAATAGTTTGTAGCTGAACCCCTTTTGTGTGGTACAGCTAAAACAGAACAATTTGTATATTCTAACAGGAGTTCTATCATGCTCATTTTATGTTATACAGTGAGGAATAGATCAGAGCTGGACACCAGATTGCTTGGAAGCAAAGATCAATGCACAACTCAACATCATCAGTAGTTGCTTGGTCAAAAACAATGCAGCACTGAGTCTGCCTGCAGGTTATTAGGACTTGGTCATTGCTGTTCTTTATTTACATAGTGTTTTAGCTACAGCTCTTCAGTACCACTGGAAATGCAGAGGTGGCGTGGAAGTTGCCCTGGTCACGTACGGGCACTGGCTGATGGTGATAACAAACACACATCTGTTCTGAATTTTAAACACTGGAGACTTGTATGAAAGCAATTCCAAAGAGGTGACCTAACGTGGAGATGAGAAAATCCATATTCCATGAAGACGACAACAGATGTGCATCAAATGCTGGAGAACATATATTTGGGACAAAAAGGCTCATGACATAATCTCTCCCAGCACTCACCTTTGCTGGATTCTTCACACTCCTCAGAATCAGAGTAAAACTTGTCCCCCGAATCATCTTTCTTTCCTTTTAGTTTACCTACAGATGTTATCTGTTCCTTAGCCTGTGTACAAATATACAAGTAGTTCAGATTTGCTTCAGCCTTAAACAAAGAAAATTATCCAAAAATGTGCCAGTGCAAGTAATTAAAATGAACGAGAGAAAGAAAGGGGAGGAGACACGGGGTGATGAGGGAAATGGGGGAGGGGGGGGAGGCAAGGGACAAAGAGGAAGGGAGGCAGGCAAGGAAGAGGAAAGGGGGAGTGGGGAAGGAAAAAAGGAGATAAAACTGGTCAAGTTTCTTTACTCTTGATCGCTATCCAACAGCTATTTCTGGAGGTGGAAGGGGAGTGGGAAATAAATAAATTAGTTAGGGTTCCTGCTCCTAATTGCTATCCAACAATTCCTATTTTAAATAAGTTTGTATGGACATCAGATAAGGAGAGGTTCAGTTGCTGCCTTATTTCAATAGCCTGCTAACACTCACTGTCAAAGCTTACATTTCAATAATAGTCACTTCAGTGAAGTGGCAGATGATGACTGGCACCCGAGAGCTGTACCCCAGCAAGAGTTAACGTGTTAGGAAGGGAGAGCTGGTGAGAAAATTGGCAGAAAAAAAATGGCTTTGGAGCCGGTCATCTGCCTATCCTTCTAAACCAGGATAGTATGCATCACAGAGGATTTTAATTTACAAAATCCAGAAGCACTCTACATAATGTACAAGGACATTATTCAACTGCTGGTCCACATAGCAAATGGAAGATTGTATAAATGGGAAAGTGACAACTTTACTGAGCAGTGGGGGAAAATGAACGAGAGAGAGATGGGAGACTAGAGATATTTAGGCACAAATTAATTTTAATAAAAAGGTAAAATAATAAATCAATGCATTCACGAACTAAGTTTTATGGGGGTACATACATAATAAAAACAATCTGGGTAACTGCAATGAATACAGTTATCTAAGATCATTACTGTGGAAGCATCGGCATGATACCACTAAATTAGCATTGACCTAGCAAGTGGGCTATTGGGTAATCATCAAAACAAATGATGAGAAACTCAAAAAAGGCCAAATTACAAACTAAAATTATCTTTAACCACATTCATCAAGAACATACTTACCTTATACAATAATTTAAGCTACACAAGGTATTGGATCAATAGAAAACCCTGAATATTTTCATTTAATTTCCTAAGACTATTCTGGTGTTGTTTTCCACTTCAATTCCTCTAGTTAACTGGATCATAACTGGAAATTTCTCACATGGATGATGATGGCACCGGAGCTTTTTGTCGGGTGCTGGGGGGGGGGGGCGGTGGTGGAAGAAGAGGGGCTACTTTTAGAAACCTCTGTAGCAGCTAAAATGTATTTATTTGTTCATGGGATGTGGGCGTCGCTGGCAAGGCCAGCATTTATTGCCCATCCCGAATTGCCAGAGAAGGTGGTGGTGAGCCGCCTTCTTGAACCGCTGCAGTCCATGTGGTGAAGGTTCTCCCACAGTGCTGTTAGGAAGGGAGTTCCAGGATTTTGACCCAGCGACGATGATGTATGGGACACCTGGGCTCCTGCTTGGTCATTGAAAGACATCACTTCAGATTGGCTAAGATGTGATTAGGCATTTGTTACTGAGGTTATGTGGCAGTGTTTATGGATGGACAGCTAAAACAGAAATCATTTCACTTAGATTATTTTGAAGTAGGAATTGCTGTAAGAATTTTGTACCAAAAATTTGAGGAAGAAATATCACTACAATAAAAGAATCCAGGTTGCTAAATCATGAGAAAAATATACAGAACTTTAAATGGATTAAAAGTTGCAGTACATAAATTAAAAATCTCAATGTTTATACATACGACTAAAACACTGAACAATTTCGTAAACAAATTTAATTTGTAAAGCTCAATTTTATGGACTACTGTTGTCTCTTATTACAGCATCTTTGACTGGTTTGGTAACTTTTTCCACATTTCGTTCCTCCCAATAAAACAGATTCAGATGTCCCATTAATCAAACTATTGGTCTAGTTACAAAATAAAAACCACAATTTTCTGTTATAATCATTTCTCTGTCCCCCTCCAATTTACAAAATCTGACCAGAAATATCAACACCATTCAGTAAAATAAAATTTCATACTGGCTGAATGACTTCCACATTTCTGACAGAAGGGTCAGGAGCTGTCTGTGGCCAGTTTGGAAGCTCCAGATATCCATTTGCTTTAGTATTAAGCGTGTGCGATAACGTGCTCAGTTGGAAACGATCCCTATCTGTTGAAAAAGAAAATAGAAAAAAAATAAATAATATGGACTTCATGTCACAGAGTGCAGTCTTAATCAGCACCAATGATAATTGGTAGTGCATTATCTCAAATGTCACAGTATAAATAAAAACGAATGATGATTCCTCATAGGTCAGAAAACTGATTTCAGACCATAGATTACAATAATCTCACCCATAATGGTCAATAAAAAAGCTAATCATTCAGTGTGTTTGGAGGTGTTGCTGTGAAATGCAGCTCCTCTAAAAATTACTTTACTGTGAATATTAAGAATGACAGCACAGTTAAACAATCCGCATACATGTCTTGCTACAAAACTCATTCAGAATTTTAATACTGTTTTGCTGCCAACCGAACTGTTTCTTGTTTTCCTATTGTACTTAAAAGATATAAACTGCAACATTAATGGAAATTCATTGTCAAAACACCACTTTGTAATAAATTATAATCAAATTTTCAGTTTTTGAAGATATATACAATATAAAAGAACTGAAGGGTAACTTAAAAAAATTTAAAACACAGAAACCTCCTCATTTTAGTACGATACAGGGGTTACAACATTTGAATCCTGCTAAAATGACACAAACTCAGATGATGCTTATGCTGTCATATTGGGACACAAAAATGCACTTTAAGAAAACAAGTAGCAGATTTCCCATGGCATCGCTCAAGGTAAATTGGAGCATATGCTATTAGATCCCACATAACATACAATCTACGATCATATTCATTGATTTACTGTGATTAAAAGTCAAATTGGATTCTCATTACCGAGTATTGTAGGAGTGTTAGAGATATTTGTGCTTTAATTCCATAATTATGTGCATATTTGGGTGGAAAGTGTAAATCCGTGATTTTAATTACTATTAAATATTCATTTAACTGTGTTGCCCAGGATAAAGATGAGATGGTAGAGAACGTATTTCAGGTAGGTAGGCAAGTTACATGAACTGCATGAAGTAGTACGGGGGAGTGGGAGTTGGTAATGTTGGGAAGTTGCTCCAAGGGTCTGGGAAAACTTAGGGTGTGAGAAATTGAGATTGGGGAATGTGAGGTTTTGGGAGAAAGTGCAAATGATTATGGCTGTTATGTCCTTGGGTTTCTTTTGCATTTTTTCGCTCAAAATATATTTGGCTTCCATGTTTCAGAGTACTCGCATAGGTGAGCCCCGAATTCCAAAAGAGTGCTTTCACTTCAACCTGATAGCTAGGTAAAATCCAGCGTGCTCAGAATAACCAAAGAATCCTTTTTCAGATCATCTCATCCAGAGGTTCCGTCCCTTCACAACATAACCCTCATCTATGAAGATGGCAGTACATTGTATGGCAAGTCTAATGCCTCCGATTTATTTATGTGCATTTAGTTTACATCATGTTCTTATTTACCGTTTAGCAATACATTGCATTAATGTTAAAGGAAGAGCTGGTAAGACTGGAACAACGTTGAACTGATTTGAAGCTATGTGTGTGCTGCACTGCAGAATAACTACTCCTTCCTCTCACAGAAAGGGCCGACCTACTGATAAACTACTTCCAGGTTAACGAGCTGCAGGGTTAGGAAGTGAAGTCAAATTGTTCCACTGGCCCAGACTGGCAGTAAGAGAAGAATATGCTGATTCCTCCCTTGCAATTGGACTTGCAAAGGTGGAGCAGACAATATAAAAACCACTTCTGTAAGTTTTTAGGCAGGAATCTGCCACTCTCACGTACTGAATCAAGTCTGAGAGACAGTTTGTTAACTGGGCCTACTGGAGAGCCTGTCCTCACTTCCCTTAAGTATGCTGTAAATTTGTCCAATTCTTATCTGTACCAGGGTTGAAGTTTGTTGGAAGAAAATACGTATGTTGTAAATAAACCTTGTTCGTTTGTTTGGAGATGGATTTGGGAGCGTCTCATCACTAAGCATGAAACTTAGTGCCCTTGGAGAACTCAGAAATAAAATGAATAGGCAAGTTTAATAACGCTCGACAGACAAGACAGAAACGTGGTAGTGGTTAAGCCCCTGGAAGCTGTAATATAGAAAAAAAATTAAAACTCACTTAGAAAGACAGCTAACACAAATTTGTAGAAGGCAACTAATATCATATGTTACAGCACAGGAGACCATTTGGCCCATCATGCCTGTGCCTGTTCTTTGAAGGAGCTATCCAATTAGTCCCACTCCCCCGCTCTTTCCCCATAGCCCTGTAAATTTTTTTCCCTTCATTATTTATCCAATTCCCTTTTGAAAGTAGTTATTGAATCTGCTTCCACCTACCTTTCAGACATTGCATTCCAGATCATAACTCTCTACGTAAACCCACATCTGACAAATTTAATAGAGTTCTTTGAGGAAATAATGGAGTGTATGGATGAAAGAAATGCTGTGGGTGCTGTCTATATAGATTTCCAAAATGTGCCATGTAGCAGGCTTATTGATAAAATTAAAATGCGTGGTATTGAAGGGAATGTGGCAGCATGGATAAGAAGTTGGCTAAAGGATAGCAGCAGAGTAATGGTTAACAGACTTTTTTTGGACTGGAGGGATTTAAACAGTGGTGCCCAGCAGAGGTCAGTGTTGGGGCTACTACCCTTCTCAACGTACAACAATAGGCAGCATAGTAAACAGAGAAGACGGCTGTAAGCACCTTCAGGAGGTTAGACAGATTAATAGATTGGGCAGATTGATGCTGAATTAAATTTAATGGAGAAATGTTGGGTGATGCATTTTGGGAGGAAGAATGAGAGAAAATATACACTGAATGATAAAACTTTAAAAGGAATAGAACGGAGAGATTTCGGGGTTCAGATGCACAAATCTTTACAAGTTGATAAAGCTATAGAAACAAGCATGTGGGATCCTAAGTTTGATGAAGAGAGCTTTAAATACAAAAGTGGTAATGCCAAACCTGTACAAATCATTGGTTAGGCTGCAGTTATAATGCTGGGTCCAGTTTGGGGCTCCTACTTTGGGGAGGATGTCAAGGTCATGGAGAATATACAGAAGGTAATACCAGGCATGAGAGGCTTTAGTTGCAAGAAACTAGGAATCTTTTCACTGGAGCATAAAAGGTTATGAGGTCATCTGATAGGTGTTCAAAATTATGAAGTGCTTTAATAAGGTAAATAGGGACAAGCTATTTCCACTAGTGAGTCGAAAGCTTGATGACTGAAGTTAATATCACCAAAAGAACGAAGAAGAATTTATTTTTAAATGGAGGGTGGTTAGGACGTGAAAGTTCTTACCAGAAACATGGGTGAAAGCAGAACTCAAATAGCTTTAAAAATGTGAAGAAATATTTGAAAAACAAAAATTTAGACTGGTATGGAGAAAGAGCAGGTGAATGGGATAAAGTAAATAGCTCGGAGAGTCAGCACAAGTAAAACAATCTCTTTCTTGATAATGTAAAATTTTGTGTGTCAACAGGTCAGAATTTGCTGAAAACATGTACCACAGTAATGGCGCATCTACAGCATAAGTCATTATTATGGTGCAAAATTATGGCATGAGTGACTTATACCAATACAAATGCCATGCCATAATTTCCTGGGACTTTTGTGCTGCTCCAGAGGCCCTTGCCGAAAAAGTTTAGCAGCTAATGATCATAGCTACGCCCCCATTAAAATCAATGGCAAGATCAAGTTTGCTCAATTAATGCCACTGTGATCGCCACAGCCACTTAAACCATTGCATCATTATGTTTGGTGCAATCACAGGAATTGTAGTTTACTGTTTAAATCAAGAAATAATCGTAATAATTAAGTTCTTTTTTTTTATTATTCAGTGGTGCAGTTCTGGGTCACTGGTGCAATGCAACAGAAATTACATATATCTGTGGGAGCGGGTTGCCGGTTCCTAGTCTTCAACTACCATCCGAATGTGACTTTTCTTTATACGTAATTAGGATCATGCTTTGTCAATGTGGGAGTTAGTAAACCCAAACCAATATTTTCCAGATACACCATGATAGCAGAGGGCATACAACAGCTGGAATGGGTTGTCAGGAAGAGTGGTTTAAGAGACAGTTCACTGTTGTAAGGGAAGCAGGCAGGATTGGTATTCTGGAAAGAAGAGGTCTAATGGACTGGTGTCTTGTTCGCCTGAACCTATCTTGTACAATAATCTTCAGTTTATATACTCCACTTATGAGGTAAACATTATCTTATATTATGTTAAGAAAAATATCCCTACATCACTAACTCTTTTGGATACAGAATGCAATTTGTCCTTGAGCATCTCATAACAACTGTTGTATCCCCTGATCCTATCATCTAATTACAACAACTTGCATTTATAAAGCGCCTTTAATGTAGTGAAACATCCCAAGGCACTTCACAGGAGCATTAACAAACAAAATTTAACACCGAGCTACATAAGGAGATATTAGGACAGGTGATCAAAAGCTTGGTCAAAGAGGTAGGTTTTAAGAAGTGTCTTGAAGGAGGAGAGAGAGGTAGAGAGGCGGAGAGGTCCAGAGCATAGGGCCTAGGCAGCTGAAGACACGGCCACCAATGGTGGAGCGAATAAAGTCAGGGATATGCAAGAGGCCAGAATTGGAGGAGTGCAGAGATCTTGGAGGGTTGTAGGGCTGGAGGAGATTAGAGAGATAGGGAGGGGCAAGGCCATGGAGGGATTTGAAAACAAGGATGAGAATTTTAAAATCGAGGCGTTACCAAACCAGGAGCCAATGTCGGTCAGCGAGCACAGGGCTGATGGGCAACCGGAACTTTGTTGCCTGTATCCTAACTCGCACCGAGTTTTGGATGAGCTCAAGTTTATTGAGGGTGGAAGTTAGGAAGCCTGCCAGGAGACCAATGGAATAGTCAAGTCTGGAGGTAACAAAGGCATCGATGAGGGCTTCAGCAGCAGATAAGCTGAGACAGGGGCAGAAACGAGCAATGTTCTGGAGGTGGAAGTAGGCGGACTTGGTGGTGGGAGTGGATATGTTGTTAGGAGTTTATCTCAGGGTCAAAGAGGACACCAAGGTTGTGAACGATCTGGTTCAGCCTCAGACTGTGGCCAGGGAGAGGAATGGAGTCGGTGGCTGGCGAACGGACTTTGTGGCAGGGAATGAAAACAATGGCTTTGGTCTTCCCAATACTTAGTTGGAGGAAATTTCTGCTCAACCAGTACTGGTTGTCGGACAAGCAGCGTGCCAAATCAGAGACAGTGGAGGGGTCGAGAGAGGTGGGTTGTGAGGTGGAACTGGGGGTCATCAGCATACATGTGGAACCCGACATCGAGTTTTTGGAGGATGTCGCTGAGGAGCAGCATGTAGATGGAAGCGGCCCAGGATAGGTCCTTGGGGGTCTCCAGTGGTAACGGCATGGGAGCGGGAAAAGAAGTTATTGCAGGTGATTCTCTGGCTACAACTGGATAGACAAGAGTGGAACCAGGCGAGGGCAGTCCCGCCCAGCTGGACAACGGAGGAGAGGCGTTGGAGGAGGATGGTGTGGTCAACTGTGTCAAAGGCTGCTGACAGGTAGAGAAGGATAAGCCCCTGGTGAACTTGACATTGTAACTGCTCATAAGTACAAACACAAACTATAACCTACCTAAAATAGCTGATATGTGCATTTAGACATCAGGGAAGGATAAAATTGGCTCAGCTGTTCTGTCCACAACAGTCGAAGAGCCTGCCGACACTCACAAGTGAGAAACAGCAACTTCGATGAGGTACCAGAGGGCTGCCATTGGTCATTTAATACATAAACACTTCATGACTCAGTTTGGATTTCTTAATATTCACGAGTAGAATGCATGATAGTGGAAATGCTGGGGTGACAAGAGTCAATACTCAACCCTATCGCGTCAACTTCTTTTTGCACAAAACCGGAGATTCAAATACATTGATAACATTATTAAAAAGTACCTTTAAATGGAGATTCGAGGACTGGTGCTGGCTTTTGAGCAAGGAATATTTTCTTGGCATATTTGCTTAAAGCCCCACTCTTCTCATTTGGAACTATCAGCTGCTTGATAAATCTTGTACGATCTCTAATGTCATAGTTCTGATCATACTTGGCTACATTTAATATGTACTGCATAAGCAATTTTGTCTGTTGGCAAAACAAAACAAGAAAATAATACATGTTATTTATGATTATTGATAACTCTGAATAAACATATTCAGAGCTGTAATAAAAATGAATGGTCATAGCCAACAAATGTGGCTCCATTGGGAATACACATTCAAAAAGCAGCAAATGAAATTTTAGCTAAGACACATGTCCTCATCTGTGCTGAGTAGGTGAATGCTGAATCCTGAGAAGAAGCCAGGCGCTAGATTATTAAACTGCTGAAGTGGAAAGAAAGGCATCATTAAAAAATAATCATATATGGCAAAGCTGGTGAAGAGTCTACATGAGGATAATGAATGTAGAAATACAACTAAAAATATAGCACTCAAAACTTAATCTGAAAAATATGCAGGACATCAACATATCAGATGATATTAGGCTAGGCACATTTCTACCAAAGAGGTAAGCTTTATGAAGCAACACTGCCCCAAGACTGGTGCAGTGCCCAGGGCCTGACTGCACTTAGCTGCTACTCACTGAATTATGAACCATTAACTAAGCCATATGAATCAGTGAACTGTATTATTGCAAATTATTTGCAATGTATTTAGCCATTTCTATCTCAGGGTATCTAGCTGCTGATGCCCTCTACAACCAAGATAAGTGACTCCAGTGTCACAGCTTCAGTCAATGATTACCAGTATTTCAGAAAGAAAATAGCCCTGTCATTCCATTCAAGTCTCATCCTTCTAACACTGTTATTTGTAACTACAAACAGGTTTCCTAACAAACTTACTAAAATATACACGTTGGTAAAATTTTGCTTTAGCAGTCCATGAGGAATCAAAAGAAAAACTGAAGTTTTTTTTTTCTAAATGTGTCACTTCTGGTGATAACAAAGGGTTGTGAACAAAAAACAAAGCACAGAAATTTCCAGATTTTAAAGTCAACATTTGGCAAGTCAACACATTTATACTTTTTTTTGATGATTGGAGTTATGATTGGAATGCATAAAATTCCAAACAAGCACCGTTACATTTCATTAAACAAGGTTTCAGTTGCCCTGAATTTCAAGTCATTAATGTACATGATTTGCCATCAATTACTAGATTTTTTTGTTCACTTTTTGTGCTCAAAGCACAGAATATTAGCACTGGTGAATAAAAAGTCTGTTAGGCACAAATTAAACAACCCCAGGTTTAGGTATAACACAACATTTTGCAGATTTAAGTCACTTCCCTCAGCCCCATGCCCCCAGTTGCAGAAAAGCAGCCCAACTGCACTAGTGTGACATTTCCTTTTTCAACCACAGTCTGAATTGAAACCTGAATTGAAAATGAAAGCCCATGGGATTAAAGGGGCTGTGGCAGCAAGGTACAAAATTGGCTAAGGGAGAGAAAGCAGAGAGCAATGGTGAACAGTTGTTTTTCAGACTGGAGGGAAATATACAGTGGTGTTCCCCAGGTGTTTGGTATTAGGACCACTACTCTTTTTGATAAATATTAAAGGCTTGGACTTGGGAATAAAGGGTATAATTTCAGAATTTGCAGATGACACGAAACTCGGAAATGTAGTAAACAATGTGGAGGATAATAATAGACTTCCGGAAGGCAGGCAGACAGACAGGTGAAGTGGGCAGACACGTGGCAGATGAAATTTAACGCAGAGAAGTGTGAAGTGATACATTTTGGTAGGAAGAATGAGGAGAGGCAATATAAACTAAATGGTACACTTTTTAAGGGGGTACATGAACAGAGAGACCTGGGGGTGCATGTACACAAATCTTTGAAGGTGGCAGGACAAGTTGAGAAGGCTGTTAAAAAAGCACATGGGATCCTGGGCTTTATTAATAGAGGCATAGAGTAAAAAAGCAAGGAAGTTATGCTAAACCTTAACACTGGTTAGGCCTCAGCTGGAGTATTGTGTTCAATTCTGGGCACCACATTTTAGGAAGGATGTCAAGGTCTTCGAGATGGTGCAGAAGAGATTTACTAGAATGATACCAGGGATGAGGGACTTTAGTTATGTGGAGAATCTGGGGTTGTTCTCCTTAGTGCAGAAAAGGTTAACAATTGTAAACAATTTTACAACACCAAGTTATAGTCCAACGATTTTATTTTTAATCCCACAAGCTTTCGGGGGCTTTCCCCTTCCTCAGGCGGTGTGGAAAAGAAGGGGAAAGCCCCCGAAAGCTTGTGGGATTAAAAATAAAATCGTTGGACTATAACTTGGTGTTGTAAAATTGTTTACAATTGTTAACCCCAGTCCATCACCGGCATCTCCACATCAGAAAAGGTTAAGCAGAGATTTGATGGAGGTGTTCAAAATCATAAACGGTTTTGACAGAGTAAATAAGGAGAAACTGTTTCCAGTGCCAGAAGGGTCGGTAACCAGAGGACACTGATTTAAGGTGATTGGCACAAGAACCAGAGGCGACATGTGGTAACAATTTTTTTTAAACGCAGAGTTGTTATGATCTGGAATGCACTGCCTGAAAGGATGTGGAAGCAGATTCAATGATTACTTTCAAACGGGAACTGGATAAATACTTGGAGGTAAAAAAATTACAGGGCAATGGGGAAAGAACAGGGGAGTGGAACTAGTTGGATAGCTCTTTCAAAGAGCATGATGGGCCGAATGGCATCCTTCTGTGCTGTAACATACCATGATAGGCCTGAAAGCAAGTACCAATTCATCCCAAATCGTGGGCAGTTTTGTTCAGGGACCCTGCACCATTGTTTCAGAGCTCAAATTATGTTGCATATAAACAAGTAGCAAGTTCTGGTAGTCCTGTACCATTATTCAAGTTTGGAGGGAGGTTCTGAATGAAGTCCCATTTAAACATACATCTTTAAGTAGAACATTTCGGTAATGGAAATATTTGGTACAGAAGTAAAGATGCAAATCTCTTCAGTTTTATATATTCCTTGGTGCTTAATGTAAGAACCCACAGCCTAAACAGATAAAAAGCTGCTCCAGTATATTACATGCACCAATTAATGCATCCATGACTGTTATCTACCATTAGTAAGGAAACTATCTATTTTCCAACAGCCAATTTTAAAAATACAAGCACTAAAATTAACAATGAAATACCCAAAAACAGACCTGAGTAGATACCATGAACAAATGTTTATTTTCAACTGCTATTCATTTATTTAAGTCATTCAACAGTGTAGCTTTCTCCCTTTGCTCAGTAGCATATGATTAATTTTGTATCACAATACCACAAAGGGCATAAACCTAAAAATGGAAGCAGAAAAGACCATTTCACCCATCAAGTCCATTCTTTCCACAGACCATATAGGCTGACAGAGGCTCTCAGCAATGTTTCATGTGTTTGCCAATTGTCTTATATTTTCATTCACTATTTATACATATTAGGAAGATTATGCAATTATTTTACTCCCAAAAAAGGAAAACAGTCAAGGAAACCTGCCACAGTCAAGACTAATAATGCAATGCTGCCCAATGGTAAAGGAAATCAATTTGGAAACCTAAATATGAACTTTTTTTCTACATTACATTAACATTCCATATTTGTGTTTGTTCCCTTTACATGTTTTGTATAACTTGTAAGCGAGTGACAAATCAAGAGAAAAGCACACAAGTGTCTAGGAGTCCAGGACTTGGGGACATAGCCTAAAAATTAGAGCCAGAACTTTCAAGAGTGAAGTTAGGAAACACTTCTGCACGCAAAGGGTAGTAGAAGTTTCGAACTCTCTTGCGCAAACGGAAGTGGATGCTAGCTCAATTGTTAATTTTAAATCTGAGATTAATAGATTTTTTTGTTAACCAAAGGTATTAAGGGATATGGGGCTATGGCGGGTTTATGGAATTAGGTCACAGATCAGCGATGATCTCACTGAATGGCGGAACAAGCTCAAGGGGCTAAATGGCCTACTCCTGTTTCTGTGATCCAATAATTATACCAAAGTTTAAAATATACCATCAAGGATGCAAAGGCAAACTTAAACCCTGAATGACTCGGAGGGAAAAATGCTATCCTTTTGTTGCGTTCTCACCTGTTTGGGATTTGTTAAGTAGAGTTTAGCTCCCAGATTTAGAACTTGCAGTTTCACTATCTCCTCTTCATTTGTAAAGGTCTTCGCCACTTTCCTCAGAACGTCTGGTGCAATCTTTGGCACGTGCTCGCAGTATTCACCTATCAACCAAAGGATGCTAGCTCGAGCCATGGATACCTTGAGAGAGAGAGAGAGAGAGAGAGAGAGAGAGAGAGAGTCAGACAAGTGTTAAAACCCAGTAAATGATAAATATGAGCTTTAAAAAGCATTTCTCAATTTGTATGGCATAAAGACTATTCAGGAAACATTAGTGCAGCACTGGACATTTTTTTAAAATTAAACTTGCAGCAACCAATTTGGAAAATACTGATAGTTACTTAAATACTCTGATATAAGTCATGAAAATGATGCAACATTCTGGCTAAGTGTGTGTTAAGTAACCAGCACACAAATGTAACCACAGAATATTTTTCACAACAGAATGGTGAAATGTCTCTCATATACCCTCAGTGACCAATTTAGACTGGCATTAGGTCCAAAATCAGGTCAACTATCCACTATGCCACACGAGTAACAATGGTGTGTGCATGCATGGGAAGAGAAAAGAGAAACATTAAAACAATAGAAATTGAATACCTTTATAAAATGAGTTTCCAGACATGCATGCACAAAATTAACAATTATAGCAATGAGAACTTAAATCCTAAAAACATTCATACAATCTTACAGCACAGGAGGCGGCCATTCGGCTTGGCTCTTTGAAAGAGCTGTCCAATTTAGTCCCATGCCCCAGCTTTTTCCCCATAACCCTGCAAATTAGTCCTCTTCAAGTACATGTCCAATTGCTTTTTGAAAGTTCCTATGGAATCTGCTTCCACCATTTTTTCAGGTAGCGCATTCCAGATTTTAACAACCCTTGTGTGAATAAATTTCTCCTCATTTCCCCTCCAGTGCTTTTGCCAATTATTTTAAATCTGTGACCTCTGGTTCCTGACCCATTTGCCAGAGAAAACAGTTTTGCCCTCTTGCTCTATCAAAAACCCTCATAATTTTGAATACCTCTATTAGGTCTCCCTTTAACCTTCTCTGCTCTAAAGAGAACAATCCCAATTTCTGTAACCTCTCCGCATAACTGAAGTCCCTCATCCCTGGTATCATCCTGGTAAACCTCCTCTGTACCCGCTCCAAGGCCTTGACATCTTTCCTAAAATGTGGTGCCCAGAATTATACACAATACTACAGCTGAGGACTAACCAGTGATTTGTAAAGGTTTAGCATGACTTCCTTCTTTTTGTATTCATTGCCCCTATTTACAAAGCCAAGTATCCCATACGCTTTCTTAACTGCCTTATCAACTTGCGTCCCCCTCAAAATAGTACCATTCAGATTATACTGCCTCTCCATGCTGTTCCTCCCAAAGTACATCACTTCCACTTATCTGCATTAAATTGCATCTGCCATGTGTCTGCCCATTTCACCAGTTTTTCTATGTTCTCTTGAAGTCTGCTACTATCCTGCTCACCAAATACTATATTGCCAAGTTCTGCATCATCTGCAAACTTCGAAATTGTACTCCCATATCAAAGTCCAGATCATTTATTTATAAGAAAAGCTGACCCCTGGGAGACCCCACTGCATACTTCTCTCCAGTCAGAAAAGCATCCGTTCATCACTACTCTCTGCCTCCTATCCTGCAACAAATTATGTATCCAAGTTACCACTGTCCCTTTAATCCCATGTGCTTCTATTTTCTGAATAAGTCTATTATGTGGCATGTTATCAAATGCCTTTTGAAAGTCCATATATACATCTACTGCACCACCTTCATCGACCCTCTCAAGTTACCAAAGTCAATCAGGTAAGTCGGACACAATTTTCTTTTAACAAATCCGTGCTATAGCGGTCCCTTATTACCCCATGTTTCCCCAAGTGAGAATTAATTTTGTCCATGACAATGATCTCTAGTAGTTGATGAGAGACTGACTGGCCTGTAGTTAACAGGTTTATCCCTCTCCCCCTTTTTGATCAGGGGTATAACATTTGCAGTCCTCCAGCACTATTCCCATATCCAAGGAGGATTGAAAAATTGTGGTCAGAGCTTCTGCTACTTCCACCCTAGCTTCCCTCAGCAACCTAGGATGCATCCCATCTGGACCAGGTAACGTGACTTGTTAACTTTGAGTGAGGCTAACTTATTCAGCACTTCCTTTCTTTCTATTTTTATCCTACCCAATATCTCTACTCTCTCTTCCTCTACTGCGACATTAACTTCATCATCTTCTTTTGTGAAGAAAGATGCAAAGTACTCATTGAGTACCTCATTCATGCCCTCTGCCTCCACAAGATGATTTCCTTTTTTGTCCCCAATCGGCCCCGCCATTCCTTTAACTATCCTTTTACTTTTTATACATTTATAAAAGATTCTTGGGTTCCTTTTTAATGTTTCCTGCTAATCTTTTCTCATACTCTCTTTGCCCTTCTTATATCCTTTTTCAACTTCCCCTTGCACTCTTTGCATTCTGCCTGGTTTTCTACTGTAATCTGTACCTAAAATTTGTCATAAATCATCTTTTTCTGTTTTATTTTAACCTCTATTTTGTCATCCAGGGAGCTCTAGCTTTGGATGTCCCAACTTTCCTCCCAGGGGAATAAGTTCAGCTTATACCCGAACTATCACCACCCTGAAGGCACGCTATTGTTCATTTACTGTTTTCCTGGCCAATCTTTGTTTCTAGTCCACCTGTGCTAGATCCCTTCTCAAATCACTGAAATTGGCTCTCTTGCACTTGGCTATTTTCACTGTTGATTTTTCTTTGTCCCTTTCCATAACTACTTTAAACCTAATTATATTATGATCATGATTACCCAGATGTACTCCCACTGAAACTTGCCCTACTTCATTCTCCAGAACTACTTCCTTCCTCATTGGGCTAGAAACATACTGATTAATAAAGTTCTCCTGTACACATTTTAGGAATTCTTCACCCTCCTTGCCTTTTATACTGCTTTTCCCCCAATCTACATTAGGGTAATTGAAGTCCCCTACTATTACTGCTCTATTATTTTTATATTTCTCTGAAATTTGCCAACAGATTTGCTCCTATCTTCTTCTCACTACTTGGGGGTCTATAGTTAACAGCCAGCAACATAACAGCTCCTTTTCTGTTCCTGAACTCTAACCAAATAAATTCAGTCTTTGAGCCCTCTAGAACTGTATTATCCTTGATCAATACTGCAGCAACGCCCCCCAGCCCACCTTGCTTTTTTCATTTCCTATCCCTCCTGAATACATTGTAGCCAGGAATGTTGAGTTCCCATTCCTGCCCATATTTAAGCCAGGTCTCCACCATAGCCACTATATCAACCTCATTTGGTAACTTGTGCCTGCAGCTCATCAACTTTATTTGCAACACTCCTCACATTAACACATCTGCATTCCAATACCGTGCTAGTCGATTTTGCTTTTCTCCCCCATCTAATTCCTGTTCATTCTACATTATTCTTGATCGTGTTGCTGTTTGCCCCTCCTAGTTTTCTATGCACCTTATCTCTGTACTCACTTGCATGTGGCACAGGGAGCAATGCAGGGATTACCACCTTTGAGGTCCTGTTCTTGAATCTTTTTCCTAGCTCCTGAAACTTTGCCTGTAGGACTTCAATCCTTTTTCTACCTATGTCACTGGTTCCAACATGGACCACGACTTCTGCCTGTTCCCCTTCCCCTTGCAGAATGCCCTGCACCCGCTCACTGATATCCACAGTACTAACTCATTTCATAAACACTTCAGGTGCCACATTACCTGGGTCAAGATTAAAAAACGAACGGAGGATCCAAGCAGCCCAGAAATGGGAATCTAGTGCGGGTGAATGCATGGCTGGAGAAGTGGTGCATGAGGGAAGGCTTCAGATTCCTAGGGCATTGGGACCAGTTCAGTGGCAGGAAGGACCTGTGCAAGCCAGACGGTTTGCACCTCAACAGGGTTGGGACCAATGTCCTCGCCGGAAGGTTAACTAATGCTGTTGAGGAGGGTTTAAACTAATTTGGGCGGGGGAGGGGGAGTGGGGGGGGAAGAAACGTAGCAGCAGAGAGGAGAGACAAGGTGCATAGAAAACTAGAAGGGGCAATCAGTAACACGATCAAGAATAATGTGGAAAGAACAGGAATTAGATGGAGGAAAAAAGCAAAATCGACTAGCATGGTGTTGGAATGCATGTGTATTAATGTGAGGAGTGTTACAAATAAAGTTGATGAGCTCCAGGCACAAGTTACCATATGAGGTTATGATATAGTGGCTATGATGGAGACCTGGCTTAATTTTTGACTTCAACCAAAACAAAATCCTGCCCCTAAATACATTAGAGAATTGTGGGACAGAGATTCAGGGGAGTTCTCCCAACATCCTGGGCAATATTTAACCCTCATTCAACATAACTAACAGATTATCTGATCATTTATCTCATTGCTGTTTGTGGTACCTTGCTCTGCTCAAATTAGCTGCCGGATTCCCCTACAATGGTGACGACAATTTAAAAGTACTTCATTAGGCTTAAAGCATTTTGGGAAGCCCTGAGTTTGTAAAAGGCACCAGGTAAATGCAAAATGTTGTTCAGATTTGTTTTAATTATGAAATTTTGACTTAAAAATGTGTTTTCTTGGGTCGAAGGTAAGTGGAAACTTGTTAAGCAGAACCACAGATCACATGAAGGAAAAACACCGGCAACATCCTAGAGGATTTTGAAGTCAGCATACCAGAAGTACTTGATTAGTTAAAGGGACTTAAGGCTATCAAAAGCCCCTGGGCCAGATGGCACATATCTTAGTATACCAAAGGAAACCCAAGAAGAAACTTGAGGGTCACACCTGGCTATAGCCAAAAGGAGTCATTAAGCACTGTTGATCTTCGACCTGACTGTAAGCAAGCTGATGTCATAAACAAATTTTAAATGAGCAACGCATTGTCTGATTGGCAGGATATGCCAAGTGGTGCTCCCCAGGGATATGTACTGGGGCCTCAGCTTTTCACCATATATCAATAACTTGGATGAAAGAATAGAGAGTTGTATATCCAAGTTTGTGGATGTCACTAAGTTAGAAGGCACGATAAATTGTGTGGATGGGAGCAGGAAGTTACAAAGGGACATAGACAGATTAAGTGAGTGGGCAAAACTGTGGCAGATGGAGTGCAATGTGGGGAAGTGTGAGGTTCAAAAAAGATAAACCAAAGTATTTTCTTAATGGTGAGAGACTAGGAACTGTGGAGGAGTAAAGGGATTTGGATGTCCATGTTCACAAATCACTATATAACAAACATGTATTGGAAACAGTATAAAGAGCAATGTGTTGATTTCAAGTATAACAATATGAGCTACAATGAAACATTAGAGAAGTTCAAGATGCTACAAAGAGGGTGAATTAAGGGAGATCGCAAATATAAACGGTGTAGTAAAATCAAACACACCATATTGAACTAAGCTGGAAATATAGGACGTGAAGGCATAAATTAAAATTTCTCAAAGGTAAATTTTTAGGTTGGTATGAGGGAAATACTTGGTCTATTAAATAAAAGTGATAAATGTTTGAAATAATCTGTCAAGTAAGACAGTACAGACAAAAACAATTGAGACATTACAAAACGTGAAAGGATGTAATAATTGGGGAGTTAGTGTGTAGAGGGTTGAGCTTTGATGATCCAAATGGCCTTTTCTTATGTTTTTAATCACTAAATAGCATGCCATTCACATGGGGGGTGGGGGGTGGGGAAGAAGAGTTTAAGGGCATTGAATGCATTTTTGAGTCTATTCATGTATTGGGACTGTGATTATCTTCCTACACTCCAGTCAACAGGAGGTTTATATTGAGGTGGAAAAAAAGTTTTGTTCCAACATCCTTCCCTTTTTGTGGGCTCTCTCTAGAGAGATGTGGCTTCAGTAGGGAGGCCTAACAGTGACATGGCTTAGACTAGGAACACGCAAGAACTCTCATTCTACTTGTCTTTGATTCATTGTACTGAAACAGTATAATTAAAATATTAGTATATTTTAATAAGTATTTTTATAGCATACCAAGTCAGACCAAGTGTCCACTTATCTGCACTGTAAATATATAGTTTTTTTTAAATTGGAAAGAGGTAACTTGGAGGATGCCACTTTCCCTGCAGTATTGGTAAAGGCCATCTGATAACATCAATTAAATATTAGAGGCATAAAAACTGAGCAACAAAAAGTTAGTGATAAAAATATAAACCAGCAGAAGGCTACCTATAAATACTGAATTGGAACTGTCTATAAATTTCTAAATTTAAAACCCCACTAATGGGATTTTGAAGAAGGTTTGAAATTAATGTTACTTAGACAGATACAAAACTGTTTTCCGTTAAGACAACAGCTATTAAGCCATCCTAATGTTACAGAAGCTACTGTAAAAATGTATGGATAATTTCCTTCATATTTCAGCACAATTATGATAGAAGCAGAATTTTCAATTATCAGCTTGCATATACAATTTATCCCATTCCTGCGGACCAACAAAACTCATTTGCCTCTGGTTCTTGGGAGGTATTGTGTCCACTCTTCAGTTAGTCATATACATCAATGTTGTTTGATATTGGAGCACTATAAAGAACACAAAAATGGAATGCAGAATTGCCAATGGTTGTAATTGTTTATAATTTATTGATTTTGCACTACTGTTCTAAAGCATATGAATAACTAGGATGAGAGGAAAGAGAGGTGAGGAGATTCGCTCTCCCTTCCACCCCCATGAATCACACGCATTAAGACAAAAATCAATAAATCATGAATAAAATCACAAGCATTGGCAACACCAGGATGTAGCATATATCCGAATTAGTAGCATATGTTGCAACACATTGAAATCTGTTGAGTTTACGACCAAGAAAGCATTTCAGATGATATGTCACATAACCAAAGGTGCACAAGTGGGGTAATACATTATAATAGACGACCAGTAGTAAAATACATGAAACTCTTTTTAGCATTCTTAACAGTTAAAAATGGGCACATCAGTTTTCCTTTGACGGTTACTGTTTAATTTATACTTACTGCAATATTGTCTAGAAGCTTGGCCATATGTTTGATGATTTCACTGTGCTGTGATGGCTGTGTCTGGAGTAGTTTCTTAATAACGACTACACTTTCTGCAACAACATATTCTGTGGAATGAAAAGTAACCTTTAAAGCAAACAATTTTTGAACATAAAACCAGGCTTCAATAAAATCAGTGACCAATTTACCAGCATTATAAGACCTCCAGTGCTGCTGTTGACCCTTCACACACCTGCTTGAGCAGGTGAAATGCAACTGCAAAAAACATGACATTTATTGCCCGGATTCATTTCCAAACTACGTATAGCAAACCCTAAAACTGCATATTTTCTAGTTATTTAATCAGGGACAAAAACATTAGGGAAAAATCAATATGCAGTTGATGCGAAGGTGTTCAAGGGATGAGCTTAGATCGGCAAAAAGGCCTTTTTCACCTCCTTGATTTTTGTTATGTCATTGCTAAGTGGACTGTTGATATCTGAATGCCACGTCAGTTTTTGAACTAGAGCAAGCAAATAGCAGAGAGTAAAATACCAATTCCTACTCAGGAAAGCAAAGCCTGCACTTGCACATTAGCTTTGTTCAGTTAAGATGTGGAGATGCCGGTGATGGACTGGGGTTGACAATTGTAAACAATTTTACAACACCAAGTTATAGTCCAGCAATTTTATTTTAAATTCACAAGCTTTCGGAGGCTACCTCCTTCCTCAGGTGAACGATGTGGATGACATTTTCCACATCGTTCACCTGAGGAAGGAGGTAGCCTCCGAAAGCTTGTGAATTTAAAATAAAATTGCTGGACTATAACTTGGTGTTGTAAAATTGTTTACAATTGTTCAGTTAAGGCAGTGTAATTTCTCCAGCTAAAAGAGTTGCTGGGATAATCAGCTATTTTCTATCACTTGAAACTTAAAAGGTTTCATCAGCTTGCCTTGCACCTCTTGCACCTATACCACAGGTGATGTGCAGCACAATAGTACTACGCTACCTCTTGTAAGTGTTCGCCTAACTGTGGAAACAATGACTAAGAGCTTGGCACGGTTATACTACATATCCTGCATCAATTGGGTATGACAAGCCATTTAAAATTAAACAAGATGTGTAATATAGCTACAGCAAAAAAAAATCTTGGTCAACACATGTTGGGACATCAAGAAATTAGCATGAAAATACAACAACTTGCATTTATAAAATCACTTTTAATGTAGAAAAATGTCACAAGAAGCTTCACGAAGGAGCAAGGAAAAAAATGGATGTCAAGCCAAAGAACGAAACATTAGGAGCACTGACCAAAATCTCAGTTGAAGAGGTGGGTTTTAACAGAGGGGGTACTTAAAGAGAGGGAGATGAGGAGTCATTGGAATAATCAAGTCTGGAGGTGGGTGACATGAGAAGTAGAAGTCAGTCATCTTTGTGATGGAGAGGATCTGGGGTCAGGTGGTTAGCTCGGGGTCAAATGGAATGCTGAAGTTGTTAACATTCTGACAGCGGCTGGGAAGTGGGATGGAGTTGCTAAGAGTTTATGACAGGGATGGAAAACAATGGCTTTGGTCTTCCCAATATTTAGTTGGGGGGAAACTGCAACACATCGAAAGCTGGATGTCAGGCATGCAGCACGACAACACAGAGGCAGTGGAGGAGCAGAGAGGGGTGGTGAAGATGTCAGCGTCAAAGTGTCAGTGTCCAATGTTAGCGGATGATGTTGCCAGGGCCAACATGGAGATGAAGAAGAGGGGATCAAGGTGAGGAGAATCTATTGATAGAGAAGCTGTAGCTAAGATTGGACAGCTAAGAGTGTAACCAAGTGAGGGCAAGCCACCCATCAAGCTAGACAAAGGGTGATGAATTGGAGGAGGATGGTGTGGTCAAACTGTCACAGGCTACAGGGAGATTGAGAAAGATGGGGAGGGTTAATGTGCGACAAAAATGTAGTTCGTGATTTTGGTTAGGGCTCTTTCCGTGCTCCAGATAGGGAATTGTGGAAAAGATGGGTCGATCTGGGAGATAACATGCTCATAGACTTGAATCAGGTGACAATAAATCAGGCACAAACAAACAACTTTCATTAATGTAGTGTCTTCAACATAGAAAAACATCCCTGGGCACTTCACACAGGAAGAAAGGAGCACGAGCTGAGCCGTCACAGGACAGTTGAAAAAGACTTAAGGCTTGGTCAAAGATGGGATTTTAAGGAGGCTTTTAAAGACAGAGAAAAGGAAAAAAGATTTAAGAAGCAACACAGAGAAAATAAAGCGGGGACAGTGGAAGGCTCTGCCACCAAACGTGGAGGAGGAGTAAAGATGCATAGCAGGCTAGAGTCAGAAGACCAGAGGACCAGCTGGATTGCTCTTGCACACAGCCGGCACGGACTCCATGGGCTGAATGGCCTCCTTCCATGCTGTAAACTTTCTATGATTCTATGATTCAGAGGAGGGTGAGGTAGGGGCAGGAGAGGGTGATGCTACAAAGGTGGTATTGATGATAGGACATGGGATATGAAACTCAGCTCTGGATGAACAGAACACAGAGATTGCAAACCAGCTGGCTCAGCCCGAGTGAGCAGCCAAGAAGGGGGATAGAATTAGTGACAAAGGAGTAGAATTTTTGGTGGGGGCTTTGCTCTTCCTGATGTTTAATTTAAGGAAACTATGGCACAATCTCATGTCATACATGCAGTCAAACACCACAGAGGTGGTTGAGAGGTAGAACTGGATGAGGTCAGCTTACAGATGACATCGCAAAAAACAGCATGTAGAGGAAGAGGATCATTTCCTGGGGAACTCTGAAGGTCACAATGTGGGGGAGGAAGAGAAACCATTGCTGGAGATACACCGCCTGTATTGGGACAGTTAACAATGGAAACACTAAAGGGCTGGAGCACGGAGGAGAAAGGGAGGAGGAGGATGACGTGGTTGACTGTGTCCAATGCCGCAGAGAGATCAAGGGGGACAAAGAGGGATTATAACCTGCGGTTACAGTCATACAAGATATCGTCGGTAACTTTGCTGTGATCAAAGTGGAAACCTGATTTAAACGGATTTGAACCGTGTTCAAGGACTTTGGAACGGTTAGGAAGGGTAGAGATGGGGTGATAATTGTAGAGGACAGATAGGTAACGGGTGAGATTTTTGAGAAGTGATGGAAGATTGAAAGGGAGAGGGGCAGTGCCAGAACAAAGGGAGCCAATGACCATTTGCCTATTCAGCAAGCATGGGGACAGAAAGCACAATTCAGTGGTCAGTAGTTGGACAGAGAAAGGATCGAGGGGAACAGAGGGAGAATCTCAAGCCAAAGCTGAGTGTGTAGGTGTGGTTGGGGGGGGAGCAGTTTTGAACAAGACGGCGTTTATGGAGGCTGCAGGTCAGGAAGCGGACGAGAAGTGTGTTGAAGAAATCCAGTCAGGACGTGATAAAAAGTTAAAGACCTGCAGAGTGAATGGGGAGGAAATTGGGGCCATGTTAAGAGGTTTGAGTGTGTGTCAGGGGCAAGTGAGGAGAAAAGTAGATACTGATGGTGTCTGTGGCAATTGCATAGATGATATCTGAATCTTAAATACTAAGAAATCCATGAGCTCTTTTCATTTGATGTTGGAAGTGATGATAGGCTGTGGAAGGAGGCATATACTTGATTAACATGCCATATTCTTGTCTTGATGTGGAGATGCCGGTGATGGACTGGGGTTGACAATTGTAAACAATTTTACAACACCAAGTTATAGTCCAACGATTTTTATTTGAAATCTACAAGCTTTCGGAGGCTTCCTCCTTCCTCAGGTAATTGTGACTGTGGAATTACCTGAGGAAGGAGGAAGCCTCCGAAAGCTTGTAGATTTCAAATAAAAATCGTTGGACTATAACTTGGTGTTGTAAAATTGTTTACAATATTCTTGTCTGTATGCAGACTCAAAACTGTACAAAATTTTTATTGTGATGGAAAATGGTTGTATTTTCAGAGACTATTCATCACAGTCCGAAGACATCACTGCAGGAGTTCCTTTGGGAAGCGTCCTCAGCCGAACCATCTTCAAGCTGCCTCATCAAAGACTTTCCTTCCATCATAAGTCCTGGAGTGGGGCTGTTTGCTGATGATTCTGTAGTGTTCAGCTCCATTCACAACTCTTCTGATAATGAAGCAGTCTCTACCAGTCTACAGAAGCATCTGGATAACAACCAGACTTAAGCTAACAAATGGCATTTAAGTGCCAGGTAATAAGCAGCTGCAACAAAAGGCGGGCCAGTCTTCTCCCCATTTACCTTCAAAGGCACCACCATCAGCATCTCAGGGGTCACAATTGACCAGTAGCTTGACTGCACCAGCAGGGCAGAGACAGAATACTCTGTGATAAGTGGCTTACTTTTTAATCCCTCAGCCTTTCCACCACCTACAACACTCAAGTCATGAGTGTGATGGAATACTCACCGGTTGCTTAGATGGGTGCAGCTGCATCAGTCAAGAGGCTCAAGACACCATCCAGGACCGAGCAGTTCGCTTCATTGGTCCCCCTGAACTCAATATTCACTTCCTCCATAACTAGCACACTTTGGCTGCAGTATATATGATCTTTATAAATACACTGTATCAACTCACCAATGTTACTTTGACAGCAATCCCCTCACCTACAATCTCTACCACCAAGGAGGATGGGCAGTAATGTCATGGGAACACCTCCAGGTTCCCCTTCTAAGTCACACAACATCCTGACTTGGACATACATCGCCGTTCCTTCATTGTTACTTGGTCAATATCCTGCAAATCCACACTTAATGCCATTGTGGGAGCACCATCACTACAAGGACTACAGTGGTTCAAGGAGAAAGAGAGAGATTCTCAGGGCAACTAAGTGATGGGTAATGAATGCAAACTTGAGATGAGGACGACAATGGCAAGAACAAATAAGAATTTTTTTAAAAATTGTCCAAGGACTTATTTAGTCAAGGAATAGTACTGGTACTCTCAATTATTGTCCAACATCAACTTTATGCTATCCGAATCTTAGAACAGAATTTTAGTTGAAGTGTTGCATGGAAGTTCTGATTTTTCAGGCTATGCCAGTATTCTTTGCAATTACCTCCTAGTGCGAAATTTGGAAAACTGTACTCCGTAATACTCAGCCGCTTATCGAGGAACATTTCATTATACAAATCATGTGGGCAGTACCTAATTTATCAGAAAAGCAACTCAAATTACACAAATGCTGACAATATGTTTAAATTGCTACAGTATACCCCTTTAATTCCCATTTGGCATGAAGGTTGAAAAGTAGCGGCATTTAGCTGTAACCTTCATACAATAGTAGGCAGTCATTAAAAAGCACTAATATCACTCATTAGTGGTGGAATATTGTCAATTCAACCCATCAGATTTTCTTAGTGACCTTGTTGAACTGGAGAAAAAAACATCACTATCACCAGGGATTGGTATGAAGCCCAGAAAAGACTGAAGTATTAGGGAATATCTAACAGTTTAATTTAGCTTTAGATTAATCCCCAAGACTTGCCTTTGTGATGCAGTCCAAGGAGCAAATGACAAAACCACCCTAGTTTAGTTATTTTGCTGCAGGACTGAATGGTCTGTAATTTTCTGCTCCATCAGACCTGCATTTAAAACAATACATATGGTATAAATAAGGATAATGTCATTTTCGGGGTCAGATATTTTACAAGCTGTGCATATATATCTTTCTCTATGTTTTTAGATTTTCCTGCATTGCACACCATTTCCCAATTAAGAGGAAATGAAAGCAACTGGCTCCCACAGCTTGGCCTGGGCTGCTTGATCTCTACCATAAGGGCACAGGTATTAATGTAACAGACTGGTCTTTCAATCCCTCCTCCTCCGAGAAAATTCCTCAACACTCTCTGTTCTATTAACTCACCACATAGGGAATGCACATTGTCAAGGGACACAAGCCCAGTTGCTCCTTTTAGGCATCCTGCACTTCACAACATTGCTGAGTTGGCAAGTTAGATATCGGACGAGGGACACATGAAACAGCACACACTTAACGAGGCTCAAGCGAGGGTGATGTGTGCCTACTAGTAGCTTCTTGGTAGCTTTTGTAAGCGCCACTGTGTTTGCTGTATTGTCACACACCAGAACGTAGATTCGAAAGACTGTTCCATGTGTATGTTGCATAAGTGCCTCTGATAATCCAATTCCAATTTCTCTCATGTGGGAAGTAGTCTTACGTCGTATTGTAAAAACAAATATTTCACTGTCACAATGTGAGATTGTTAGCTTTTTAAAATATGAGTGAAATTTGTTTAAACCACTTGCTGGGTGTTATGGAGGAACTGATAAAGGTTCAGAGGAGGGCCACAAGAATGATACCCAGCTTAAAATACCTTAGTTACCCAGATAGGCTTAAAAAGCTATTAACTTTAGAGAAGTGTAAACAGCGGTTGGATCTGATAGAGGTGTTTAAAATAATGGAGAGATGAGATTGTGTTCATATAGATCAGCTTATTTCAATTAGATACATTTAAATTGCATAAGGATCGAATGAGGTTAGATGTCAGAAGTTTCTTCCTATCCTAGAGGACAGTAGACCTATGGAACAAACTATCCGCTCGTGTGGATTCGTTGCATACCTTCAAAAGAGGGCTGGACCAGTTTCTGTCTGGGGCAGAGACGATGGTATACAAAAGGTAGGTGGAATAATAAATAATTTAAATTGTGGTCAATGTGTTCTTCTGGATTAGTTTTGATCACCCAAAAAGGAATTTTCCAGATTTTTTTAAAGACTTTTTTTCTCCTTAATCTGGCTTTGGGTTTTTTGCCTCTCCCAAGAGATCCTGGTGGCGGATGGTGGGTGTTGTAAATCATGACTGTATGGGGTAGGCTCAATGGACCACCTGATCTTTTCCCCTCTAGCTTTCGTATGTCCGTATGTTCCAATATGAATTCAGGTTCAGGACGTTCAGGGTTAATGTGCCTAGATGCAGCCTCCTCCTGATTGTTTTTAAACATAGGAAAAGGCTGGCGCCACCTAGATAAATAAGAGTTTGGTATATTCACGAGCCTGCCACTCAAAGATCTGGGGCAATAGGGGGTTCATCAGCTCATTTCAGGTGTTACCAGTAGGCAGTCACACGAGATGGTGGGAGAAACTGTATTTTTGTGCACACAGCATGGGGGTTGTTTGGTAGTGATCCACTCTGGGGAGGGAGGTAATTAGTTTAATTGGCAATTCTGCTAGCCAATTGCTAGGCAGAGGAGGAGTCAGGTGGAAAAAACTGCCTGATTTCTGTCCAGGGAGGACAAAAAAAAAGTATTGGGGGGTCAGTTGGAAAAAAAATTCCCAAAGGAGGAAGGGCCTAGGCCTGATGACCAAAATGAAGCTGACCAGGTCCAGATGATACCAAAATAAGAGGTATAATTAATTCTTTAGAAGACCAAAGGAAGCTGCAGATGGAATTTAATGTCAGTGTGAGCTGATGCATTTTAGTACAACAAAAAAAATGATTTTCCTCTGATTGGCTCAGTGCAGTGGAAGAGTAGAGGGATTTGGGGTTACAAATTCACAGGACATTCAGAGCAGCACCTCAGGTTGATAAGGCTGTAAAAATAAAGTGAATGGAATTCTAGATTTTATGTGAAGAGGTACAGAATATAAAAGCCAAGAAGTAATGATAGAGTGTTTTTTCGTTAGAACAACACAGATTAAGGACGATATGATATAAGTGTTTAAAATTTTGAAAGGACCGGACGTGGTGGATAGAAGTAGAATGTTTTCAGTAGTGGCGGGGTCAAAAATGAGGGATGATAGATATCTTACATGCTTTACACAGGGTTGTGAGGTTGTGGAATTCACTTCCAAGGTTAATGGTTGAGGCAGAAATGTCAACATTCAAGATTAAATTGCACAGATGGATGAAGGAAAAAAACACTGAAGGGATATGGGAACAGGGTGAGTAAATGTAATTGAAAGAAAGAACTTGCATTTATATAGCACCATTCACCACCTTAGCGATGTTGGTTGAAGGATAAATATTGGTTGAGACACAAGTGAAAAAGCCCCCGCTCTTCTTCGAATAATGCCATGGGATCTTAAACGTCAACCTAAGAGGGCAGACAGGGCCTCGGATTAACGTGTCATCCAAATGATGGCACCTCTGACAGTGCAGCAGTCCCTCAGTACTGCAGTGAGGTGTCAGCCTAGATGATATGCCCAAGTCTCTGGGACTTAAACCCAATGCCTTCTGAGGCGAGACTGCAACCACTGAGTCAAGGCTGAAACCTTGCTCATGTGGAGGGTAAACACGAACACAGACTGGTTGGGCCGAATGGCCTGTTTCAGATTTGTAACTTGTATGTATTTTTATGAAACCTCAGTCTGATGAAGCGAGAAGGCCGACCAAAAGATGGCCACTAATTAGGATAGTGTTAGCGTAGTTTATTATTTTCTTTAAAACAAGGTAAAACTAATGAGTTAAAGCAAGGTGAAATTTGTTTTAACTGTTACTCTGCACATTCACTGATTATCTGTAAAATAAAGCAGCTTAACGATTCACATTAGGCCTCATCCCACTCAAGGGTTTATTGGTTCACTTTTCAGAAGATTGGAGAAGCACATAAGGATACATGCAAGGATTAGGATATCCAGTTCATTTATCAAAGGCATCTCCTTGTTAAACCTGATGGGTTACGCTATCGTACGTCACGATGTTGAGTAGCAAAAGTAAACTCCTGATCTTAAGGGATGCAGGTCCGCCTACGGGAGACACCAGTTACCCTAACTTGAGAATAACCAGCTAACATTTTCCTTTGATTAAAATCAGCTAAAAATAAAATCAGGTCACAGTAGCACTGTATTGGAAAATGGTCCAGCTCATTATTTTTAATTAAAAAAAGCACCCCTTTCCAAAATGTATAATTAATGATTCATTCAAAAGAATGAGATGGTTTTTTTTTTAAAACCAACTGTAAAATGCAGTAAAAAATGAGAAAAGAAACATGTTTTACCATCTCTGTTAGACAGCAGATATACCAAGCCATTAAGACATGTATCTGTAACTTCAGAAATATTGGTGGCACATCTTCCAATTGCCTGAATTGTGGCTGCAGCAAATTGTTTGTCCTGACTTTTCACATAGGTCTGAGTATGGAGAGGAAGGAAAAGAAAAATCAAGTTAATCTGATTGACGTTATCAGTGTGCTGTACCTCTCCCAAAAAATGTCATTTGTGAAGTGCAAGGCTTTTGAAATTCAATGTCCTACTCAATCATTAACTTCTATATACTAATTTAGATGCTTTAATTTGTAATGTACTAAGAGATCATGTGAAATACAGTATTAGAAATAACCAAAAGGTAGATAACTGAGTAAGACAATACAAATGCATTGATACACTGTGCCACCAAGTGGCAAGATGTGGTCTCACCTGCAATTTCCTGTTCTGAGACCATCTATGGAGGCACAATGAGCAGAGGTGTGACACTTAACCTTGTTTAACCCTGCCCTGCCAAAATTCTAGGATTATGGATCCATGCCATTTTTACACACCATTTTCTAGCCACTTCAAGAGCAACACTTGTAGAGTCCTGAGAACAGATCACTCGTCTTGCCCATTCACTAGGGAATGGTACATGGGTGAAGGAGATGTGACAGACAGAAGAAACATTTTTATGTTAACTCATTTGCCTGTCACTGTTACAATTTCTCTGTTGAATCAGACAGTATGGATTCAAGAAAGTTACGTAAATAATAAGCATTCTACACCTAAATAATGAGCATTCTGCACATTGTATTTACGACCCATATCACTGACAAAATATTGTTAAAGAGTTTGGTGAGAAGAAACAATGACTGTTAGTGTACCTACCTGAAACTCTCGTAAGACGATAGAGATGTTGGTTTCGCTGGTCAGATTTGTCAGGATCTCAAGCTGTACACAATAATAAAATATCTTAATCTCTCCAGAGAATTGTAACACAAAGAGCTGTGGCCATAAATGACCATAAATACAAAGTGCAAAAATCACAAATACTCAGTCAAAAGAACAGAAATGACAGAACGTTTAAAGTAGTAAATGAAAGTGCAGAAGTTAATTTGTTTTTCTTCTAATTCGCTTACCGACTTCCTTAAAAGCCTAGGTTGAAGCTGTCAGTTTGGGGGGGGGGGGGGGGGGGGGTGGGTGGGCGGTGTGTGCAGGGGGGAGAATAGTGACCAGAGTGCCGCAAAGAGCTGCAGTAGGTCCCTGATGTTCATAGTACTGGTGAACAACCGAAAGGCAATACTACTTTTAGTATAAAACTTGTTAACAACATGAAACTGAATGGCAGGTGATTAATATAAAGGAGATAAACAATGTTCAAAATATTTTGTACAAATTGAGCAGATCGGCTCAGGAATTGTAGATAGATTTTTATGTTAGCCAGTTTCATGCACACTGCAACAGGAAACAGTGTGTGTACATAACAGTCATAATTAGGAAGGGAAAAGGATTTAGGCGGAATTACTGATCATTCACAGAAAGTTTCTAATCAAAGCAAAACTTACCAAAGTTCATCCAATACTAAAATACATCTCAAAGGCAGATGATTAAGTTGAAATATTTTATTCAAACTTTTACAGGAAGTCACATTAGGAATACTGTATGCAATTTTGGGTATTACCCTACATTCAAAATGGCATTGTACAACGTAATGAAAATGTGGGGATGGGTGAACATTCTGGAGTTCTGCTTGATTACCTTTGGGAGAAATCTGAGTTTTTACAGAACTTTCTCCAGGAAATTAAACAGGTGGCCTGGAGTCCACAATAGGGTAAGATTACACAAGTTCTGCTCAATGACCAAGCTTGATGAGCCAAATGGCCTTTTCTATCTTTGCATTTTATGTTCTTAGATTAATGGATCTAAACCAAATCACATCAGGTGTTTAAGTTTGTACTGACAGCTGCTTTATGGAACACCATCTGCACTTGTAAGTGCTCCCGTTGAAAAGTACAAGCTGGAAAACTGACTCAGCTAGCACCACCCAGGAGGCATTTTAAATACTGCATTTAACTGCTTAAAAGGGATGTGTGAAGGAGAACTGTGCACCCTGTGTGAAAACTGCATGGCACACAAAAAATTAGATCAACTCTGGACTGAATGAGTTCAATGCCAGAAAAACAGGTCTGTGTTTTTACATAAAGTAAAACAGACCCATCTGTGAATTCATAGATTAGACTGCACTGGGCCCAGCAAATGATGCAAAAGACAAAGACTACAGCTAGATTTTTCAACTATTCAATTTATATTTAACATTACACTATATATGTACTATAATAACTGTACTTTGTCAGCATGATTTAAGCATCAACCAAAAGACTTGTCTGCAACTCAAGCCAGGAAACAATTGCTGCACTGTTTTCCTTTCAGTTGAAACAAATTGACTAGGTTTATTGTCCACATACTCACTTCCATTCTAATTGTATGTTTTAAGCAAGGTGATGTAGCAGTTACAAAAATGGCAGAGTAAATTACACAAACATAATACTGTACCTTCAAAATTTTTATCTGTGTTGGATCAGTTGATCGAACATAAAAGCTTTTCAAATATGGCTCAAACATCCCCTGAGGAAGAAAATTATTTGTCATTTTTAAGAAACCTCTTTGAATAATAGTAAAATATGTGACATATCCTTAATTTATAACTTTGTCCACATCAAAACTGATGTAAATATACCTTTTTTTGTATAGTCATTGTGGCAATGTTCTGCAGAACAATGTACTGCACTTCCCTGCAGATCAAAGAGAAACAAGGTCAGAGTTACTGAACAACAGTAATTGCTCATCAGCCAATAAAACGTTCAGGCAATTGGGAGCATAGATACTTAGAGAAAGCCTAGGGGAGAGGAGGAGAAAATATATTTATTTTTCAAAGTGTGGTGCTCCCTCAGCTCTCTTCTAAAGAGAAGTATTGTGGAATATAAATAGCTCCATCTTTGGATAGTTGCAGAGGCAGATTATTTGCCCCTTCACTTTCTTTCAGAGCTGCTCAAATGATAGATAAACGATGGGCATTTGCATACTCCAGCAGCCGCATTCACTTCAAATGGAGAGATGACACTTCAGACTGGCCTGGAGTCAATCTTGAGCCACCCAACCCCAGAACGATCAGTATCACTTGAGTGTGAAATATACTCTGGCAGAAGAGGGTTTCCTGGGTCTGGCTACTTCAAATCAGTCCCAGATGAGTCCAAAGTGCCAGCCCCCATTAAAGTGAATGAAGCTGCTCGGGGATACAAACAGAAGTAAAAAATATTCAATTAAACTGAACTCCACCCCAGATACCACTCAATCAACGTGGGGGCTACCACAAACTAGCTCGATCCTGTCCTCACCTGACATCCACTAATGGACATTTCTAGAATGGAGTCTAGAAGGGCAAATATATCTCCATTTCTTGCAACCTTATCACCACTCCAACTGAGATTAGTTAACTCAGCAAACACTAGGGACTGAACCTGGGAAAATCCTGATCTGTATGGCTCAACTACGCAGTCTTAACCAGAAGAGGCATGAGTTAAGTCACCTGCACAGGACTGCAGAAAACGCTTGAACCAAAAACTCAGATCTTGAAAGCTGCAGATATTTATACATTGAAGCCAACAATCTATTTTCACAATATGTGTTTGTCATCAGCCTTAGTCTGTTAGTTTCAAATAAATGAAACTCTCGACACTCTAAAAGGTGGGCAACATTCCTGCAAGTAGATTTAAGCAAGTAACTTACCTTTGGCTTCGAAGCAATCGAATCAAAGACTTAGCAACAATGTTGACCTCTATCTTTGGTGCAAGGTGCCAGTAAAGCTGAGCAACCCCCATTACCACCTGAAGGAAAAAAAAAGGATCTCTTAACAGGGAATTTTTAATGCCCAGTTATTAACTATCACCAGCAACAAGAAGTGTGCATGTGAGGTCATGCACATGTATGTGAGGTCATCAGATGGGGAAGGTTTTGTCTCAATTGTGATATGATGTAAATGCCCTAACACACTCAGAGGAAAAAAAGACTAATGTTGAGCATTTGCAATAGAGATGTGGAGATGACCAAAGCCATGGTCAATGAGATTTAGGAGATTTTTGCAAATGGGGAGACACACTAGACAAGAAGGGTTGAGGAAGAGTGTTTCAGAATATAGGCTGAAGGATCTACCATTGAACGTGCAGTTGAACAAGAGGCCAGAGTGAGTAGACCAGAGAGCATGAATTTGCACATAGTGCTAGAAGAGATGGCAAAAATTAGGCAGGACAAGGCCTTGGAGGTATTTGTAAATGAGGCCAAGAGCTTTGAATTCAATGCAATGTGACAGGGGAACCCAATTAGGCTTGGTCGGACATGGATGCTGTGGTGAGGGGGTATGTTGTAGGATATGACGGAAGACCCGAGTTTTGGATGAGTTTGGAGCTCCAGAGGTCAGTGGTTAGGGTGCCAGAGTAGTTAAGCTTGGAGATGACAAAGGTGTGGTGAGGTTCTCAGTGGTAGCGCGGTCAATGTGAAAGGTAATGTTGCAGAGATGGGTAGGATAAGGGATTTGAAGCTTAGCTCAGGATCAAGTTGGACACAAAAGCTCCATACCATTGGGTTCAATCTGAAGAGCAGCAGAGGAGGATAGAATTGAGGATTAGGGTATCGAGTTTTTGGTAGGAGCCGAATAAGTTGTCTTTGGTCTTGCCAATATTAAATTGGAGAAAATTCTGGCTCATCAATGACAACATCAGACAGCACAGTGGTGGTCATGGAGTTGTGGGTGCTGGCAGCAGAGAGATGGAGCTCAAAGAGAACACCCTATCAATGGAAACTGAACCTAATGCCTACTGTTAATGTTACTGAGGGGCAGCAAGTAGACAAAGGATAAGAGGAGCCAAAGATGAAGCTTTGGAGTACTTGCAAGGGGACTGTGCAGGGGTGGGAGGAGAAGCCATTATAGGAAATATGCTAACTATGACAGCACAGGTAGTTGCCTATGAAGCAACGGCAATGCCTCAGTGCTGGGCCACAAAGGGGATACTGTGGAAGAAGGTAGAGTATGCGATCATGTTGAATTCCACAGAGAGGATAATGCACCGTGGTTCAAGTCAAAAAGGATGATGGCAAATGACCAGGGTAGTCTCAGTGATGTGGATAGGGTAGAAACCTGACTGAAGGAAATTGAACAGAAGTCAGCAAGGAAACAGGTTTGAGGATTTAGCAAGGAAGGGCAGCTTGTTGCCTCTACCCCAACCTCTACCTCAGTCAATTTGCTATGTAAACCCCTCAGCCATGCCTTTGTCACCTTCAGACTCAGCTATTAAAATGTTCTCTTGACCATCCTCCCATTCTCCACCCTCCGTAAACTTCAGCTCATCAAAAACTCTGCTGCCTGTATCCCCTTCCATACCATGTCCCACTGAATCATCAGCTCAGTCCTTGCTGACTCCTCCAATATACAATTCTCATTATTTATGTTCCAATCTCTTCACAGCCTCACTTCCCCCCCATCTCACTAATCTCCTCCAGGGCTACAAACCCCACCCTCCCCTTCAACATTACATTCCATTGTCTCCCTTCTTTTGAACTTACCCCATCCCTTCGCCACATCATTGGCCGTCAACCACCAAAGCTCCATTCTCTGGAATTCCCTACACCCCTCTCTTCTCCTTCAATACCATCCTTAAAGTCTACCCCTTTGATCACCACTCCTAATATCTCCTTCTTCGGCTCAGTGTCTATTTTTATCCTTTTACGTCTCTGAAGCGCACCGGGACGCTTTTCTATGTTAAAAGTGTTAAATGAAAGCACGTTGCTGTTATGTTAATCTGTTTTTGATGGTGTTGGTAGAGGGAGTACTTTTAGACAGGATAGCAGAAGAATTAGCTCCTCCTCTTCAACAAGTGCCCCCTGATCTTCAACAGCTTTTGGATCATAAACAGAGCTTAGTTCATTTGCACTCCAACGCTAATTTTGCTCTTTAGAAACTGCAATAAATTTCATGAAATAAAATGTGGAATTTTCTTTACTCCATTCAAGTAGTCTGACAAGCATTACAGCTTAAATCTGCATCAAGACAAAAATTAAAACATTTTCACTTAATGGTGTTTTTAGGAACCTGTAAAGGAGATTTCTGGTCATTCGTCCAATCCAAATTGCAGTGTTTTGCAATTTATTCATACTTTCTAAGAACTATTATTAATATCAAACATTTGATTAGAAGAGCTTCTAATCAATACACAGCTGCCTTTAGTTATAAGTGTGCAGCAGTCTGTATTACCAATTTCTCTGCAATTCAGTCAGTCATTCACCTGCTTTTCAACTGGCCAAAAAAGTGCAGCCACTGTATTATACATTACTTTCCCCTTCAATGAAATGCAGTGCCTCATCAATAGGGTGATGCCCAACTAACAGGCCAAATGCAAACAAATAAAATTCACTGAGCAGCAACTGGTGAGCCGGATGCTCCAGTGTCACATCAGAGCAGTCTTTTGAAATCACTCCGATGCAAGTCCTACAGTACCATTCTGGCAATACAGCTGTCGATGAGAAACCTATTGAACAGGTGGCAATGCACATACTGCAAACAGTGTACGGCTTTTCTTATTTAAATTAGCAAATTTGTTAAAACGTCAGGCAGCCTCGCCCCGCTACTACTTCATTTCAATGGCTGAAAAGAACTAACTATACCATCACGTCTAGTCAATTGGAGTTGAAGGCTGATAACAAGAACACCATGCACGTGTTTGTGTGTGCATGGATCTGCCTTAACCCTAATGCAACAGTAACGCTATCAGTCAGTATAATCACACTTGCGCCACTTTCACTGCTAGTCTAATGAGGCATTAGTGACATGAAGCCACTGGATATCACCTAGAAGCGATCTGGCTGGAAGGAAGGCACATTACCATCTGTGCTATTTTCCTTTCCTTATTGGTTGTGTACATAAAAAAAGACATAGATTTACTGATTATAACAATTAAGGTAATAAGGCATTATGATGCATACAGCAGCATTCCTGCTCTGTAGTAAAGGTTTGGTGTTCCGGAGGAGCAGTCGATGATCTGGGTCCATCACATACGGTGTTTTAGTAGCAGCATCACCATTTTTGTTCTGTTCATCAGAATCATAGAAAGCTTTCTCGTTGTTTGCATCCAGCAACTCCTCCTGAAAGGAAAGAAATCATTAATTGAAACTAAAAAATTTGCAATATTTCTATAAGGTTTATGGATCCTTCGACATCTTTTATGTGACAGATATAATCTACTTTGAAATTGCAACCATAATAACCAAGAAAAAAAGTCAACAGGCACAATGGCTGAATACACGCCTTTTGTGCTGTAAACTTCTATGGTATTATTTCAATGTCCAGTACACAATTCCTGTCTGTTAGATACACCTTGGTGAAAAGAATGAATTACTTGTATGTAATTTGATACCATATTCATTGCATTGCTAGTTTAACACTAATGTTTTTTTTGAAGTAGATTACAGTCCACACCGAATAGTGTATAATCTGTAAATTTGAAAGCTTCAAGTTATGCTGATCATAATACACTTAATATTTTAGATATTTTTTCTGTATTTGTAGTAAATGTGAAACTTTCCATAATACTAAAGTATTCATTTCAAGATCATGCATGAAATCCAAACCACCCAATTATTTTAGGCTCCATTAAGGACTTGCATTCATAGAAGCTAATTTTTTTTCAATTCTAACTGGGTAGAGCTACTTTTACCCATGTTGCAGGTATACGACACTAGTTTCAACTGATAACTAAATTACTCTTTTGAAAAAATGGCAGCAGCCCACAGTAAAATGTGCAGGCAAATACTAAAACAAACACACTCATCTGAAACATTGCAAAGGATGTTTTTTTTAAAAAGCACTCAAGTCACAGAACCAATTGCCTTTTCTGTCAAAAGCACAATAAATAAATTGACTACCACTAAGTGAAGAAAAAGCAGGCCTAAATCAGTCCCATCAAGAGCTCCATACAGCACACAACCTAAAATTACCCTATTTTCACAACAACAGACTCTGGCAGTGCTGTTAAGTGCATTAGCTGTCCATGGCGATGACAGCAAGCCATCAACTCCACTGAGTAAAGCCACTCAACAACAAGCTGCACTTTACTGCTGTACATAAACGTAAATAACCTTCAATTAGAGGCAAGATGTGAATTGGTAGAAATATTAACTCACTAAGAGCTGAAATTCTTGAGCATAGCTGTTAACTAAATTTTTAAAAACATATCTTCAGTGGGGGGAAAATACAAGCCTTTTTCAATTCATCATCACAATTTAACCTTCAGCATAATGTTTCTACATATTAATTTTGCAGCTCTACAACCCTTTCGATTACAGGACTAGGAACTAGCATCAAGGAGCAATGTCAACATGATAGCTTAATACTGCATGATTGCAAGATGGACACCATTAAAACCAGGGTTCTGAAATTCGGAGTCTATCCACAGTACCCTGTTCAATTTTCAAAAGGAATTATTGTACTTGTGAGTTGCTTTCCATTATCGATGTCACACCCCTAAATGCATCAACTATGGTTTATAAATGGCATTTAGTACATATTCCAGTCAATGTGGTCACAGAAGATAAGGACTGCACCAACTTTTATTTTTAAATTTTAGAATTTGTCACAATACCTTTTCTGCAAAGGGCAAATCATTCAGCTTAGTCCAGCACAGAATCTGCCACAGATTACACAATGTGCGTGACCAGAATTCTACATCTGCTAAGTTACTAATCTCAGTCGCATTATAGTGAGAAAATACAAACAGAAGCCAAGTACTTCCTCACAGGAAGAGAAAACTTTAAGGAAAATCATAGAACCAATTTGGGGCACATTCCCAGCAGCCCATTTTCATGGGATCAGACAATATGCACATCCTCTTGGCCATGGATGGTGCCTGGTGCAAAGACCTCCAATTGGGAAAATGAGGAAAATAACAAAGCAACTGGAGTCTCATTCTCAGAGATAATGGAAGCAATCAAGATTTCATTCAGATGGTTAGATTTCATTAGATGGTTAGATCAAACTCAAGATCTTCATCTTATCAAGGAAAGATTTCAGCAGCAGGTTGCACGACACAGATGACTGCATAAAGTCAATGATGTTAAAATTCTGAAAGTCAAAACTGGAGAGCAAGGGGTAGCACATTGTGTTTGTGCACCTTGTCCTTTAATTTCTGGAACCCAGCGACACTAATGGGATGAAACTATCCTCACTCTGCTTCTGCCAGCTCCAACACTTTTGCATCAATTTGATTTGGTTAGTTTGAAAGTGGACATGTGTCCTGAGCACATAACCTGGGGGGGGGGGGGCAAAATCAGAGAATCTCACTGCTGCTGTACAAGTGCTCCTCAGAAATTAGGTTAAATGGCATGCTCATTTTAATAAAGCAATTTTTAAAAAATTTCCAGTCTACAAAAATAATTTTATGGGGCAATGCAAATTTGAACCATCAGTAACATTTAATTGGAGAGCATCCTTTAATTGCATGTAACACCATAGATTCTTATTGGTAACATACACTTTTCAACTGTACCATGATTGCCTGCGTGTTTCATTCTTAGCTTCCACTGCAGCCAAATGGAACAAGCTATGAAGAAAAGGGAAGCTATAAAAGCTGGAGATTCAATAACGTGATTGTGGACAATTACATTTGTTATAAGAATGAAGCCAATAGGGAGGTACTTTGTCTATCAGAGAATAAGTTTACGGATATTGAGGGGAGAGTAATAAGGCACAGGGAGCCAGTGGAACTTGGGCAATGGGAGAATGAAGTTTTGAGTGTGCGAGAATGAAATGTAAAAAGAAGCAAGTGGTGAAGTCCACGTGGGAATTGGTAACATGAAGAATTTCACAGATGCTCAAAGTTAAATTTGAATATTAACAGAAAATGTAAATGTTAAGGCTGTAAAGTGGTTTAAACCAGTTATTGCCAGTCTCTGGAAAAATTGAGTTCACAAACAAAATTAGGGAATAAGTGGCTAGCCAGCTAGTTCCAGTTGGATCGTGGATGATAGAGCAGATGTCAATGGTGAAGCATGGAGGAAACTAGTGTCAAAGGAGTAGACGGTGCATGTGGGGTGTACAGCTGGAAGAAGTCATCGAGGTCGGATAGTACGAGGCTCTATAGTGATTTGAAGGTGAGGATCTTGAAGTTATTTCACTCGGGTACAGGGAACCAGTGGAGATTGCCAAGGATGGTGGGGGGTGGGGGTGATGGAATGAAGGTATTTTGTGAGATTAAGGACATAGTTTGTACCCAAGCTGCAGTTCGTGGAGGTTGGAACCAGAGGGACATGGAGACCATTGGAGAAGTCGAGGCTTCTGTTTTAGCTATGTTGGTTGAGGGATAAACACTGGCCAAGGAGAACTCCCCTGCTCTTCTTCCATATAATGCCATGGGATCTTTTACGTCCACCTAAGAGGGTAGATAGGGCCTCGGTTTAACATCTCATCCAAAAAAACAGCACCCCCAACAGTGCAGCACTCCAACCCCTCAGTGCTGCACTGAGGTGTCAGCCTAGATTAAGTGATGAAATCTCGAGTGGAATGTGAAACCACCAACCTACTGACTCAGAGGCGAGAGCGCTACCACTGAACCAAGGCTAACACCTTGGCAACATGCAGCAACTAAACAGCAGCTTTGATTTAAACGGAGATCAGATCCCACTGAACAAAGATCCTCAATTTGTCTGAAGACATCACAAGTAAAGCGGACAAAGGGACACCCCTACACACTTAACTTGGATTTTCAGAAAGCATTCGACAAATTTCCACATGAAACTGAAGCCCACAAGAATCCAAGGGAGAACATGGGACTGGATAAGAAGATTGTTTAAAAGAAATACTAGAGATATAATGTCAGACTAGAAGGAGATTCAACTTGCTCCCATTGTTTGCATCTCTGCATCTACCATCTGCATATTTTGCCTAACCATCACTACCCCAACCAATCCAAATGCAGAGTCAGTCAAAGGCAAAAAAAACAGGAAGCTCTTCTGGTCATAGTTGGTAAATTGTGCAAAGCGAAACAAATCCCACAATAAACTTGACAAACTACTCATTGAACCAGAGACCACAACACTGATATCACAGCAGATGCTGACTGAAGCCCTGTACATGTTAAACTCCAAGGATCACCTCATGCACCCTTGGCAGATTCTCTCCAGCAACTGTACCTCCCGGGTTCACTGACCATCAATAGCCTTACAATCCAAATTACCAGACTCCCAGGTCCCCCCGACCCGCCAGCCTAACCTCCTAGAAGCCTCAAAACACTCTGACATGTACCAGAGCAGCAGTAGCAGCCTCATATTTGACCAACCAAGCAACGACTCTCTGATCACACTAATCCCAGAATTCAACCCTCGAGGCAGGAGAGGACTCTCAGCTAATTGGTTTCTTCTGCTATGAAACCCCTCCTCTCCAAGGACATCCTGAAGTACACCAAGCATTCTCTTTGATTTGTTCTTGCAACCCAAGTTCTTCCCAGTGTTAACATGCGTGCACACTTCAGCTACTGTCCCAAGACTTGGGGTCCCTCTCTTTCTGCCGTGTACACCCTCTGCTACACATACCCACCCTCCCCCAAACTTAGCTCACCATAGGCCCCTTGAACTCCAATCCCAACAGGCATCATCTCTTGTCATCCTATGTTTGAATCCCTTCTGGACAAGCCCACAAAGCTTCCCATATATCCTCAACCATGTTCACTGTGGCATTCGTCACTGGCTGAGAGAGCAGCAACCCTAAGTTCCTGGAGAACATTACTCAGTACATTTCTGGGGTTAATCACCCCAAGATCTTCTGTCATTTCTGCCTCTTCGATTGTCCTCCCATGTTGTGAAAGATCAATCACTGTCCTCTTATGTATCTCTCATCAGAAAGTTCACTCCATGACAAGCATGGCACTCAGTGTCCATAAGGTGGTCTAAGTCTATTGACATCATGGTCCTAACCAAAACCTATCCAACAGATGGAGACAATAAACCATGCCTCCAATTTCACCATCTACCACATCCTCTTCCCAAATCATCTCAACTGGACTCTCACTGATTCCTCTGGCACTATAAGGAAATGGCCCTAAAAATTGAATTTTGACCAATCTTGTTGAACTCTTGCTAAACAAAAAGACAATGCTAAGAACTGGGTACTTCAAAACAACACAGACAAAGAACTTTTCACAAACCAAGGTTGGTTGACCTAGCTTCTCAAGGCCACAAACTTAGCATGCTGGGAGTGACTCAGAAGAATGCCACTTTACTGTTCAAGTCTCTTCTTGTCATGGTATGAACCATGGCTCAGTGATAGCAATCTCACCTCAATCAGAAAGTCGTGGGTTCAAGTCCCACTCCAGAGACTTGGAGCACTATATCTAGGCTGACACTTCAGTGCAGGACTAAGGGAGTGCTGCACTGTCGGAGTTGCCGTCTTTCGGATGAGATGTTAAACCCCGTCTTCCTCCTCAGCTGGATGTAAAAGATCACGACACAATTTTTGGAAGAAAAGCAGAATTTTCCCTGGTGGCCTGGCCAATATTTATCCCTCAACCAACATCACTTAAAAATCATCTGGTCAGTATCATATTGCTGTTTGCAGAACCTTGCTGTCCACAAATTGGCTGCCACGTTTTTTTTATAAATATTCGTTCATGGGATGTGGGCGTTGTTGGCGATGCCAGCATTTATTGCCCATCCCTAATTGCCCTCGAGAAGGTGGTGGTGGTGAGCCGCTGCAGTCCGTGTGGTGAAGGTTCTCCCACAGTGCTGTTAGGAAGGGAGTTCCAGGATTTTGACCCAGCAACGATGAAGGAACGGCGATATATTTCCAAGTCGGGATGATGTGTGACTTGGAGGGGAACGTGCAGGTGGTGTTGTTCACATGTGCCTGCTGCTCTTGTCCTTCTAGGTGGTAGAGGTCGTGGGTTTGGGAGGTGCTGTCGAAGAAGCCTTGGCGAGTTGCTGCAGTGCATCCTGTGGATGGTACACACTGCAGCCACAGTGCACCAGTGGTGAAGGGAGTGAATGTTTAGGGTGGTGAAAGGGGTGCCAATCAAGCGGGCTGCTTTGTCCTGGATGGTGTCGAGCTTCTTTAGTGTTATTGGAGCTGCACTCATCCAAGCAAGTGGAGAGTATTCCATCACACTCCTGACTTGTGCCTTGTAGATGGTGGAAAGGCTTTGGGGAGTCAGGAGGTGAGTCACTCGCTGCAGAATACCCAGCCTCTGACCTGGTCTTGTGGCCACACTATTTATATGGCTGGTCCAGTTCAGTTTCTGGTCAATGGTGACCCCCAGGATGTTGATGGTGGGGGATTTGGCGATGGTAATGCCGTTGAATGTCAAGGGGAGGTGGTTAGACTGTCTCTTGTTGGAGATGGTCATTGCCTGGCAATTGTCTGGCCAGAATGTTATTAGCCACTTATGAGCCCAAGCCTAAATGTTGTCCAGGTCTTGCTGCATGCAGGCTCAGACTGCTTCATTATTTGAGGGGTTGCGAATGGAACTGAACACTGCAATCATCAGCGAACATCCCCATTTCTGACCTGATGGAGAGATGTTCATTGATGAAGCAGCTGAAGATGGTTGGGCCTGGGACACTGCCCTGAGGAACTCCTGCAGCAATGTCCTGGGGCTGAGATGATTGGCCTCCAACAACCACTACCATCTTCCTTTTTGCTAGGTATGACTCCAGCCACTGGAGAGTTTTCCCCCTGATTCCCATTGACTTCAATTTAACTAGGGCTCCTTGGTGCCATACCCAGTCAAATGCTGCCTTGATGTGAAGGGCAGTCACTCTCACCTCACCTCTGGAATTCAGCTCTTTTGTCCATGTTTGGACCAAGGCTGTAATGAGGTCTGGCACCGAGTGGTCCTGGAGGAACCCAAACTGAGCATTGGTGAGCAGGTTATTGGTGAGTAAGTGCCGCTTGATAGCACTGTCGACGACACCTTCCATCACTTTGCTGATGATTGAGAGTAGACTGATGGGGCGGTAATTGGTCCGATTGGATTTGTCCTGCTTTTTGTGGACAGGGCATACCTGGGCAATTTTCCACATTGTCGGGTAGATGCCAGTGTTGTAGCTGTACTGGAACAGTTTGGCTAGAGGCGCAGCTAGTTCTGGAGCACAAGTCTTCAACACTACAGCCGGGACGTTGTAGGGGCCCATAGCCTTTGCTGTTTCCTACATTACGACAGTGACTACACTTCAAAAGTACTTAACTGGCTGTAAAGCACTTTGTGATGTACTGAGGTCATGAAAGGTGCTATAAAAATGTACGTCTTTCTTTTGTTATTGAAGTCCAAGAGAATATGTGGTGTCACCATTCAGTTACTATGCCTAGATTTTGTTATGTAGTTAAAATTGAGTTATTATACATTCTAGTGTCTACAGTAATGGATACCTAAAAGGTGAACCTCTGTCATACACGGATCACACAGGTTGGCCAACTGTCCGTGAAAGAGCTACATAGAAGTTACAACACGTTCAGCCCACCAATCCGTATTGGGGTTTATCCTCCACGTGAGCGCTGGTCTTAATCCCATGTGCCCATTCTGTTCCCATATCGATTTATTCCCTGATGCTTGAACCACCAATTCTTCAATTTGACATGGCCTTTGGTTCAATCATTGAATTGCCTCAATATCCTTCCTATAGCATGGAGCCCAAAACTGCACACAGTACTCCAACTAAGGTTTAATATAGATTCAACATTACATCTCAACTTCATATTCTATACCTTTTGCTATGAAACCCAGTATTCCATTTGCTTTTTTATGGCCTAATCCACTTGAGGCACTGCTTTTAATGGCTTGTGAACCTAACACACCAAATCCCTCTGCAATTCCACATTACCCAGCTTTCTTCTATTCAAAATATAATTTGTACTTACATTTTTTTTTAACCAAAATGTACCACCTCACATTAACTCACATTGAATTCAATTTATCACTTATTGCTCATTCCACCATTTTATCAATTATCCCTTCGCAGCTTCCTTTGGTCCTCTCAATTATCACTACTATTTTCGGATTGTCTGAAATTTTGGACACCACTCCCTCTAGCCCTATTTCCATATCATTGATGTACACAGTGAACAGAAGCGGTCACAGAACAGAACCCTGAGGACACGGTTGCCCACTTACAAACACTCGAGAAAGCGCTCTTAAATCCTACTTTTTGTTTCCTCCTTTGCAACCAGATTTTAAAAATTCAATTTGCTGTCCTCTCCCTAATCCCAGGGCCCTTAATCTCATCCAATCTCTTCAATCATCTCTTGCATCGTATCTTGTCAAAGGCTTTCTGTAAGTCTATGTACACCACACCCACTACATTTCCCTCCATCCAACATATCGGTCACCTCCTCCAAGAACTCAATTAGGTTTGTCAGACACAATCTGACAAATATGTTGGGAATAATCTGCCCACAGGATGGTTGAACATAAGAACTGCTAGATGAAAAAAGACCATGATCCACCTAGTTCTCCTTCTGCCTTCCTGGTAGTTGCATGATACGATAATGGAGTTGTTGACTAATCATGGCAGTCAATCTATCAATTAGTGTACAACAAACCCAGGCATGAGGCAGGAAAACCCCCAGTGGTGCAAAGCTTTGGGATCCATAGGTTCAAAGTCACCTGTTCCTCCCAAGTATGCTAAACCTACCATATATTTCAAATTACTTATAGACGGTATCCCAAAATATTTTTTACGAGAAGAAATTTATCCAATTTGTATTTGAATGAATGCAAAGAGGCAAAAAAGATTAGTGAGATTCAAAAATGCAGTTGGATGCCCAGGTGGGAAAGTTGAGGTACAAGGTGGAGTGCTTCAATTGACCAAAGAGCCTTTGCTCATCCTCTACACTGAAGTTCTTGCATAAATTATGAATACTTTTGTTATGGGGCTTGCAACCACCAAGAACTGGATAGAGAGTGCACAATTTCACATTAATGAGGTCCCTCACAACAGCAAAAAGTACTTTCATAGACTGAATTCAAATCCAAATCTCCACTGTGAAACAGCAGTGTAGTGTTGTTCACAGAACTGAAGTATGATTCATTACCACAAATTTCAGAAGGCACTTGATAAAGTGTCTCACATCAGACTTGTGGCTAAACCAAATGTTTAAGGGATAAAGGAGGAAACAGTAAACTGAACAATAAATTGGCTAATAATGATCAGTTAGTAGTTCCAATTGGACATTAGTGACTAATGGAGTATCACAGAGATCATCCATGAGACCTCGACTAAAAATTTCACAACTGAGCATATGAACGGGTAACTTTAATATTGAAACAAGTATCCAAATCATTAAAAAAGTTCTGACATACATGTTTACAATAGCTTAAAAGCATGCATGAGTACTGCTCTTTGACTAAATAAAAGAGTATGATTCCCAGTTCAACAGACGAATCATAATCTCATGCCTAAATGCTCAAACTACATTACTCCCAGTTTATGACAATCTATTGTTACAGATTCATTTTAGCTGTGAACAATAATATCATAAAAACATTAATTCTATTTGAACACAGTGGTAGGGTCCTCAATTGGCTTATTAGATAAATGCACCACGTGTTGTGAATTGAGCCGTACTAACCAAAAAGTCATAGATTCAATCCATCGTGCATGATGAGTTAGCCAGGTGGCAGTGGGAGCACTACAACTGGCATCAGCATCTCTGGGCTGGGAAGGGGTGGGTACACTATCACCAACATTCTACTCCCAATTCCATTTGGTAATCTCTGCTGAAAGTGTGTTTATGTGGACATCGGATGAGGCAGGATGGAGCTTGGCTCACAATGGAAACACTCACTGTTCATACTATTTCAGAAAGACTAACAAGCCTCTGGTGCCATTGAATCTTACCTCAGCATGAGTTACTACCTTCATGTGTGGAAGGTGAGGTGAAAACCGAAGATGAAAAAAAACCACGAAGGGGGCACACGAACACCAGGGAAATTGCTCCCTACCCTCCCAAAATGGAAGGCACACGCATATAATCGCAGTCTTGCTCTAATGTCGAAAAAGAAATTAACCATGTAAACCTCTCTAACCTCATCAACTGAATAATAACCATTCATGCTCTCAATAGGCCAATTAAAACCCTATAACAAAATCAGTCATTACACAATCTACTGCACAAGTACAAGTGATACCTTTATGCAGGCTTTTGTGTTCTCTAAATATTAAGTGGAGCGACCAGAAACAGATGATATAGTATGTGCAGAAAAAAGCAATGTGATGCAGTAAAAAAAAACTAGTTATATGTAACTACCACGCTTTGGCAAGATTGCAAAAGGACCTCTCCATGGTGCGTCCACATCCCAAAAATACCCAGTTGCCTGTTATTACTGAATGTGAAGTGAACACATTTTAAATTCTACTTTGAAGTTTTTAAACAAAACATTAATCTAGTCTGTAACTATATACACATGCAGTTTTTGTGACAGGATCATCATCTGATACGAATTACAATTCTTGGCTCGCAGCATGGAGGCAGCTACGTCAGTGGAATACAAACTCAATGTACTCCCTGTGAAAACTGTATATAATATCCCATTTATAGCATTAGCCATGCATGATTGGATTCAGTTTGGATCAATGACAAACTGAATGTGATCTCAGGGTTTTTGCAGAGGGTTTCCCTGAAGTCCTTTCATGTAATGGGAGGCATTGAATTACCCATCTGTGAGATAATATCGATTACCAATTGGAGATTTTGCATCAGGGTGTTAATGCTACCCTGAAACAAAATTAAATTCACAGCAGAATCTACTCCAAGATGAAGAGATATTTTTCTTCAAATGCATGACACTCACTCTGAAAAGTTGCTACTTAATGCTGGAGAGTACATCAGTATGATGCCTTATCCTAAAATCTCACCTTATTTTAAAATAGCCCAAAATGCAGGTAGAAAATTAACATAGGTGTTCAGACCCATTTAAGGGGCAGATTTAATTCAGTTTCCTTCACAAAATCACAAAGTAAATACAATTGAAGGCAGCCATTCTGCCCATCTTAACTCATTCAATCTAGAATACCTACCCTTCCCACCCCATTCCATCACCCACACAAAGGATTCCATCATCACCATTACCTTTCTATCCATTACTCCAACTAGAAATTCATTCCAAGTCTTGACCTATGTTTGCATGTCATCAACCCTGAATTTACTGTTGACCAAATTGAACTCAAAATTTTTAGCTTTTCAATGCAGTCTAATTTGTATACCCCCAGGCTCCCATTCAAATGACTCCTCTCAAGGCTCAAGAGCCTAAGTTTATCTAATCTTTCCTTGTAATTGAATCCTTAGACACTAGGAGTCATCCTTATGGCTTTTCTTTGAAGTCTTTCTAGGGTTTCAATATCTCCTTTTTGCCTCTGACCAAAACCAAACAGCACTCAGAAATGCATTCTGACCAAAGCAGTGCACAGTTTCTGCATGATACTCAGACTTGTATCCGACTGTTCTGCCTGTACAATTCAAGATTCTGTTTTCTTCATTGATTGCTGCTCCACAATAACTGGACACGTTAAGTGCCAAGTTTATCATATCAATCTTTTTCAGCTTCACCCTTGGTTAGTTCAAAGAGCATGCATGTCTCCCACTTTATCTTCCACTGTGCAATACCATAAACTTATACACAGTGTATTTAATCTACCAAGTTCACCCATCACGCTATCCTCACTGATTTACACATCACTAGCCACAAGTTTCTCTACTCTGAACAACTTACATTTATACAGCGCCTTCAATGTAGAAACAAAGTCCCAAGGCACTTCACAGATGACTAATCTGACGAGAATGGATGCCGAGCCAAAGCAGATATTGGAGAGGTGACTCGAAGCACAGTCAGCTTTAAGAGCCAGAATGACGAATTATACAGGCGAAACAATGTAAGTTACTCTGTATGGCTAAGAGGGAGCAGGAGAGGCAGAGAGAATAGGCAGGGAATTCCAGAACTTAGGGCCTAGATAACTACGGCACAGCCAACAATTGGGGGGTGAATGGAGGGGGAATTGCATAAGAGGCTAGAGGCGGTAGTGGGGGGGTACTGTCAGGCTGAATTAGTTTAGAGAGATCGGCAAGGGCAAAGCCATGAAGGGATTTAAATATTAAGGAGAATTTTAACTTGGAGGAGTTACGGGACTGTGAGCCAATAGGTCAGTGAGCATAGGGGTGATGAGTGAGCAGAACTTGTTACACGACAGAATACAGGGCAGCAGAGTTTGGAATGAGCTGAAGTTTACTGAGGATGAAAGCCGGCCGGCCAGGAGAACATTGTAATAGTAGAGTCTGGAGATGACAAAGGCAACAACAGGTGACATTAAACATTTTTAACTTTAAACAAATTTACAAAACACACCTGTATAGATTGCATTCACTTGTAACATTGAAAATGGAAACATACATTGACATCAGGTTTCTGAATGGGAATTAAACTTATCAGTATAAGTGCAGTATCAATCTAACAGAGTGGAATGCTAACTCCAGTGTTCCATACGTAAGAAAGGTGTCTAAACGTGGCTTTAGTCAATCAATTAAATCAGTTTGCACTAGGCAACATTGTAAGAATTGATTGTAGAGGGAGGGGCTCCTTTCATCAACACAAGTCATACTTTCATGCAGATTTTTGTGACTTCCAAACCTTGCTCACAACTTATGTACCGGTGTAAGCATAGTATTTAACAATTGCAAAGAATTTTCATGCTGCTACAATCTAAACTTGAGTTTTTGGAATAATTCAAAATGTTAGAAATGGCAATGTCAGTGCTCTAATTCTTGCTTCATAGCTCCAATCTTAAACATTCAACCTCACACAAAAGGAGAAAGAGCTTGTTGACTGAATTCTGATTATCTGTTAGGTAAATTGAGACAAAGTACCATGCAACTCATTTAGAAAACAGCTTGTCTTGATACTCAAATTATGTGCTTTTTTTTAAAAAAAGCGTCAAAATATTCAAAGGACGTTAAGCATCCTTGTTTTTTTTAAAAAACACATCTATTGAAATTGTGTAATGGAGCTGAATCAACTGCTGAAGGGACAGTCATTAAACCAGAGTGCTTCAACAGACATGTTGCTCCAGCTGTTGGTTAAGTCAGCCCTGCGTCACTGCCCACATCAGTAATTCCAAACAGTTAGTTCCTCAACTATATCAGCACCAATTGTTTAAATAATGACACAATAACAAAGAAAAACGTATGTTAAAATTAATCCCCTCTTTCACTTCAATTTTGTGCACATCAAAATAAAGGATGTCAGTGTCAAGAAACAGAACACAGACACAGTACTGAGGCTCCTGCATCTGTCACTATACCAAGGGCTGATCAGAAAAGGGTACACGCAGCCATGTTCTGCTCACCCAACCCATATTCAACATGAAAGCTCTGCTCAAAATGCAGTTAATTTAAAATGCACATGTTTATTTGGCATATTTCAATGGCAGATTATGGTATTACCCATTCAACAATTGAAGCATCTGCCCTTAACCTCATGCTGCAAAAACATCTCAGCTAATGAACTTAAGACAACTCCCAATCTACATCACTGACATTTCTACTTCCTATAGAATCTTAGGTCCCCCAAAAGCCTGTTGCAGTTGTTTCTAACAGTACTGCAGATTTAAGTTTTTACCAATCAATTCCCAGATTTTAAAATTTCTCATTTTCACCCAAAAATTAATGTCTGACAATCTTCTGAAACCTTGAGATTCAAAATTCACTTGCGATTTGGTCCGTACATTTTTTTTTAAGAAGCTGCATATGGAGATTATACCTGGTGTAGTCGATAGTTAATTCCCTTATTTTGTCTCCAGAACAAGATGTATCTCACAACTGACAATTAGAAGACCCCAATCATAAAAGCTGGTGCTGAAAATAAACACCCACTCCTAAAATGGATCCATCTTCTAAGGTATTTTCTTGAATAACTTAGAGGATAATAGATGGACAAAAACATGTTACAAGGCAGAAACAGATCAAGCATTTACTCATGTCATAAACCGTGATAGCGGACCTCAAGTAGCTTATCATCTCAATTCTGGCATGCATTACTGACTATTTTAACAAGTATTCCTGAAGCAAGATTTCTTATTATGTCCAAGAAAATTTTAACACTCTACAATTTCGCTGTGTATTGCGCAAAGAAAAAAATCTGCATGCCCAATCTCTATGATGACACATTTCTGATCTGAATCTGTCAAGTTAAAAAAATCTTTTATTACAATTACTATAGAGCATTAGGCACTACTTTCTTAAGCTAGCAGCACTTCCAATGCAAGTGTTCCTTTTGCACAAATAATTCTGCAATCTACCAAAATATATCTTATTTTTCTCAAACTTTCTCTTAATCCTTCATTGTGCTGTTTATACTCAATATATTTAAAATAGGAATTCTGAAAAAATGAGCCATATTCATCACTGTAGATTTATGCACCTTTCAACTTAAGTCCTTCCCTTTAACAATGGTATTTTTGTAACATTTACAAAAATTTGAAAACACAAATATTCATTTTATCAGTCTTGCAAATTTATTAACTTAAAAGGTTTAATTTCCATTTTCCTACATCAGCTCCATTTATAAATGTCAAACCCTATAAATATGCTTTTATTTTCTTTTAGTCAAGCACCCTGTTAACAAATCTCCTCATTAATATGTAAATCTAAAGTCAATCGGTCTTCTCTTTGACAGCACTATGAATTCTGAGTAGTGCACTGTGTAATCGGCTTTACTTAAGCTAGAATATTCATCATAAAAGTTGTCATTTAAGAAAAATTACATGAAATATACCATAATTGATATGACTGCTGTCTAGTTAATAGTCCTTTAATTGTCACCTAGAACAGTGGTAGATTTACATCTTGATGCTAGGAAGTCAAATCTATAAAGCAATGTTTATGCAAAAAAAGCAAAACATGAAAAATGTAACTGTTAAGTCTGCACAATTTTTAATGTAACCTTTTGCTTTGCACATCTATAATTATTTGTTTCTGTCTTTACTGAAATTTTATTTACTGAAATAAAAGAAAAGTAAAGCAAATGTGCTACTTCAATATAATGGCATGAAGATATAATAGAGAAAAAAGTTTGGTTAACTTTTCAACAGGAAGAAAGCCTTAATACATACATTTCAAAATTATAATTTAAACTTTTTTTTGCACATCTGTATGAGGTCCTGTATCGTACTACATTCCTAGTTTTTCCACCAACTAACATGATGGTCAACCAATAACTTGATTTCAGAAAATGCAAAGAGTGGTCAATGAGATCCATGGTGCTTTAAAGAAAACTCTATGATAGAAAAACTGAGGCACAATGAAAAACCCACCACTCAGTTCCCCATTTTTCAAAAATCAAGATTATAGGGCAAAATTTTAACAAACCAAGCAAAAGACAAGTGGAAAACATCTTAACACAGACTACACCTCATCATAGATATATAAATAAAAAGGCCATCTCCTCAAGGCTTCCATTAATCAAGAAGATATTGAATTTAAATTGCACCTCATCATATCCTCAGGATGTCTCAAAGTGCTTGACAACCAACTGATGACTTTTGAATTGCATCACCGTTACGTAGACAATCATGCAACAACTGTGCACAGCAAGATTCAGCAAACAGCAAATTATATGAATGACACGTTAATCTGTTTTTTTTGGTGGTGTTAGTTGAGTCAAGGTTGGTCAGGACACCAGGAAAACACCCTGCGCCTCTAACAGTGCCACGGGATCTTTACAAATGGCACCTTGTGACTGTGACGGTGGTGCATTTTTTAAAATTTCGTTCATGGGATGTGGGCGTCGCTGGCAACGCCAGCATTTATTGCCCATCCCTAATTGCCCTTGAGAACGTGGTGATGAGCCGCCTTCTTGAACCGCTGCGGTCCGTTTGGTGAAGGTTCTCCCACAATGCTGTTAGGAAGGGAGTTCCAGGATTTTGACCCAGCGACGATGAAGGAACAGCGATATAGTTCCAAGTCGGGATGGTGTGTGACTTGGAGGGGAACGTGCAGGTGTTGTTGTTCCCAAGTGCCTGCTGCCCTTGTCCTTCAAGGTAGTAGAGGTCGCGGATTTGGGAGGTGCTGTCGAAGAAGCCTTGGCGAGTTGCTGCAGTGCATCCTGTGGATGGTACACACTGCGGCCACGGTGCGCCGGTGAAGAGAGTGAATGTTTTGGGTGGTCAATGGGGTGCCAATCAAGCGGGCTGCTTTGTCCTGGATGGTGTCAAGCTTATCCCATTTCATCCTCCTTGACCTCTCGACAGCCTTCGACACAGTCGACCACACCATCATCCGCCAACACTTTTCTTCCATTATCCAGCTCAGTGGGATTGCCCTCAGTTGGTTCCACCCCAACCTACCCAATCATAGCCATAGCATCTCCAGCAATAGCTTCTGTTCCCAGCCCTGGAGTCCCCCAAAGATCATACATACATATGTGCTACTCCTTGGCAAGATCATCCACAAACACAAGGTAAGCGTCCCGTGACTTTCTGACTTTGAGGCGAGGGTGCTAACAAAGCCAAGCATAGTTGGCTTATGCTGATTATAAAGTATATATTTGGCATGTAAAGAAACACTTACGGTTACATTGGCTATATTTATAACCTGATAGCTTAAGAAGGAAAGTCTGGGGAGGTACTTCTTGTTCAAAGTACTGACCCCATTTTAATAGAAGAAAAAAAAATGTACTCAAATGTTTTCTTGGATTTCTTTTGAAAAAGCTTGATTTTCTGAACTGTAAGGATGCACACATCAAGCCTCCGTATGTAGTGTCGCCAACAAGGGTTCCCATAAGGCTCCGTTGGGTACAGGGATCACTTATTCGGACTAACGCAACAGCTGACTAAAAATGCAGATCTCCAGAAAGAAAAAACTACTGGCTGGACGGAGAGGGTATCCAGCCCATAACATTGCTTTGCATGGTCTGATAGCTCACTAAGATTTACAACTTAATGCCAGTTTTTGTGTTGTGGGCCAATGTCCATTAAGAACACAACTGAGACTGCCCAAATTCATTTCAGATTGGACTTTTACAACCAGCAGAGGAAGGAAAGCTCTAACCCAGTCTTGGCCGGAGTTGTCCTCCTCCTCCCCCACTCCCATCCCCAAGTGAAATGACAGGTCCTAGCCCATTCTGATGAAAAGTCATCGACCTGAAGCATTAACTCTGCTTCTGTCCACAGATGCTGTTTGACCAGCATCTTGTTTTTATTTCAGATCTCCAACATCCACAGTATTTTGCTTTTAAAAATGTTACGGTAATTGGGTGGTGTTCAGGCTGGAGAAGGATTGGAAGTTGTGTACCGAAGGAGTCCGTGCTGGGGTCATTTTTGTTCTCCGTATATATAGATGATATGGACTTGGGTATAAGAATACCATCTCAAAATGCTGATGACACAAAAGGAGTAGGTTTGGCAAAGTGAACAAACGGGTGGTAGATGCAATTTAACGTGGAAAAGACACAATGAGCCGAATCGCCTCCTTCTAAGCTGTAAACTTCTTCGGTTCTAAATGGAATACAGTAACCCTTTGAAGAGAAAGAACATCCTTGGTATCTTCATATATCAATTGAAGAACTGTTAAGTTATGCTAAAACATTATAAGACATTGGTTAGGCTCCAGCTGGAGTATTGTGGTCAATTCTGGACACCACACTTTAGGAAGGAAGTCAAGGCCTTAGAGGGTACAGAGGAGATTTACTAGAATGGCACCAGGGATGTGGGACTTCAGTTATGTGGAGAGATGGGAGAAGTTGGGTTGCTCTCATTAGAGCAGAGACGGTTAAGGGGAGATTTAATACAGGTGTTCAAAATCATGAAGGGTTCTGATAAGAGTAAATAAGGAGAAACTATTTATAGTGGCAGAAGGGTCAGTAACCAGAGGACACAGATTTAAGGTAATTGGCAAAAGAACCAGAGGCAAAATGAGAAGAAATTTTTTTAAGCAGCAAGTTATAATGATCTAGAATGCACTGCCAAAAAGGTGATGGAAGCAGATTCAATAGTGATTTTCAAAGGGGATTGGATAAATATTGAAGGGGAAAAATTTGCAGGGCAATTGGGAAAGGGCAGGGGAGAGCGATTAATTCGATAGTTCTTTCAAAGAGCCAGCATAGGCACGATAGGCTGAATGGCCTCCTTCTGTGCTGTATCAGTCTATGATTCTATGAAGTATCAAGTCCAACTGAAATACTTCCGGTCTATCAGTCAATTGATTGCTACCCAACAAACTGTTAGCTTGCTACCTCATTAGACTGACAGTGCATGCCCCTTGTAAACATCTTCAGAATAGATTGCTATTCTGTCAAAGGGGAATCCTGGAAATAAATGTCAAAATTTGCCAGGACATGAGCTGTGGAGACAGTATTCTGTTGACCCGTTAAGGATTTAGATTCTATCTTTCTCTAATAAGCATTTGTTTCTCCCAGGTTCTGCAAGGAAGTTCTCAAAAAATCTGATCTGACTGGTTTGCCAATGAACTCTGTAATCTAGCTCCAGACTGCGGCGTTTGAACTAATTCTTCACCTTGTTTCTACTGTTGCTGCTGTAAATAACTCTAGTTGTGAATAAAAGTAAAATACTGCAGGTGCTGGAAATCTGAAATAAAAATAGAAAATGCTGAAAAGACTCAGCAGCTTAGGCAGCATCCATATACCGATAGGGGATCCACACCTCAAGCACCAGTCTCCTCTACACCGGGGAGACCAAACATAGATTGGGTGATCATTTTGCCGAACCCCTCCATTCAGTCCGCAAGCATGGATCCAAGTTTCCGATCAGTTGCCACTTTAATTCTCCATCCCGCTCCCACCTCTCTGCCCTTCGCCTGCTGCACTGTTCCAATGAAGCTCAATGCAAGCTCAAGGAATGGCATCTCTACTTTCTACAAGGCACTTTACTGACTTAACATTGAGTTTAACAACTTTTGATCTTAACCCTGCTCCCATTTTCTCTCGGACAGCAGGTGCTGGAAATGGAGGATGGCTGCACCAGAACCACTGGGAGTGGCGGAGGCATGGGCTGGTGCTTGGGATGGGGATCTCCTGCACAGCTGGCGGGGTGGTCCGCAACCTGGGGTCCACCTACCTTCTTCCATCACATTCCCCAGCCATGGGACGCTTCTCTGCTTTGCCAGATTTTCCATGGTTTCCTCCCTCTCTGCTGTAACTATTTACACCTTCTCTGGACCCACCTTTTATTTCAATACTTGTCCCATTATCACCTCATTTTGCCTGTACCATCATCCCTTTTTCAATTTAAACACTCCTGCCCTCCACCCTATCAGAGGCTTTTACCTTTTGTTCTTTCTCTGCCCCCCTGCCCCTTTTCCCTGATTCTGTACTTGCTTAAAAGCTATTCATCTTGTACATCTTCCAGTTCTGATGAAAGATAGTCAACCTGAAACATTCTCTGTTTCTCTCTCCACAGATGCTGCCTGACCTGTTGAGTGTTTCCAGCATTTTCTGATTTTATTTCTAGTTGTGAATAAATCCATTTAACAGCTGGTTATAAAAGTGTTGGGCATGGCTGATGTCTGTCTTTGGCGGTGGAATTTGTGTGTGTTATCTAGTAACATTAAAGGGGTTCATTGTTTGTCTGGTGCATGCAATCCCACAGTAATTTATGCAGAAAATAGCATTTTAATTTGGGAGCTAAGACTTGCCTATGAAAGTGGACTTTTATATCAGTCATGAGAAAAGTTACCTAAATTGAGGTTGAATCTTGACTATGTTAAACATGCTACAGTAAATGCAAGTTGTTATATCGTGAAACTGCGATCATGTTGGCCACAGAGCTAAATGGGTTGGGCTGACATCTGGTACATGTTGGTGGTATGGTTCAACTGGAACTAAAGAAATAATGGATCTGGAAAGCAACAGCTGGAAGCAAATAAAAAAAGCAACATGAATGGGTTGGCAAGAAAAAAAAGCAGAGGGAACAACCTGGGTGGAAAGAAATAATGCAGCAGGAAAGCAGACAGGAAACTAAGTTCAATATCGAATATTGCATATTTTAAGGAAAAACAGTAATCACATATACCTACTTGAGCCATCTAAGCCTCACTCTGCAATTCCTTGCCCTAAATCCCTCTGCCTCTTCTTAAAACCCATCTTTGACCAAACTTCTGTTGCCCTTTCTTGGGCCCAGGGTCCATTTTTTTTTTGCTTATGCCTCTGCTAAATGCCTTAGGATGTTTTTTTTTCTAATGTTAAAGGCACTATATAAATACAAATTGTTGTTGCAAGAGAAATTGCTGAGGGGGAAGTTTAGAGACTTAAAAAGGTATCAGTTGACTTGTCACTCATTGAGATCGATTTTCATCCTCACCACCTGGGCAGTAATCCGGTGGAGTGAATCAACTGTATGTTGTAGAACCTGCCCGATTTTCATTCCATTAAATCAATGGAATAAAAATTGGGCAGGTCCTATAAATGGTAGGCGATTGTACCACCAGATTAATACCCAAGCGGTGAAGACGGAAACCTATCCAACCATGTCTAAACAGTGTGAAGTAGCAATAAACAAAGCCAACAGAAAGCTAAGTTCTATTGTCAAATCAGTTGAATTCAATTCCCCAGAAGTCAAGTTGGAGCTGTACTGTGCCCTGGTCAAACCACACCTGGAGTACTGCTTGCAGCAACATAAACCAGACACTGGACGCAGTGCAGAGAGCAATGAGGCTGATCTCCAATATCAGAGGAAATAAATCTGAGGAAATTTGATAAGCCAGGGACTTTCAGCCTTGAAAACATTCACCTCTGTTGTTATACAACATATATTTAACAGGATAGAGAAAGTAAGCTTGAAACAAAAAAGGAGAGAGATGACTGGAGGTGAGGATGGGAAATGGAACATACAAGTAGTATTTAGTTGGATTTTCTTCAGTAATATTACTCCAGATTAACCAGTTTAGACTGCTATGCCAGTATATAATCAAAAGATACATTTATTGCTCAACACTTAACTGATAACTGAAGTTGTACATATCTGCTTTCACTTATTTTGTATTTCAGTTTCCTCTGTAAAAATTAAAATATTTTGTAAACAGTCTATTTTCCAAGAATGAACTACTGGGAAGACCATATGGTGTAATACAAGAGTCATGTACATAGAACATGATTTTTAAAAAAGCAAAAAGAAGTTATTTTAAGTTAGTTATAAATTATTATAAACAAATAGCTAACAATCAGGTGACTGGAGTTCAATCTCATCCTTGTGTGGATATTCATAAACAATTCAACATAAATGTTAAAATCTTTTTATTTGAATACTGACTTGTGAAGAGGCTTGCCTTATGTCTCAGACACATCTCAAAGCATAGGCAATGAATTACTTTTGCAAACACATAGGCATGTGAGGCAATGAAAAAGACAGAATTCTTTCCTCAGCACAATACCCACCTCTTTCCATGGACTCAGAAACTGTGTTCGTGCATAGCGAGTGAGCATGTTGATTATGACGACCTGTCCCCACTCCTCCACATCTACCAACAGGTTACACAGCTTGCGGTAATTCTTGTGAATCAGGTCAATTCGCTCTGGGCAGACCTCCTCAAATGACATTACAACACTTCCAGCTACTAGCTGCAAACAGACAATACAAAACAACATGAATAAAGAGAAATTCAAATCAACTTGTGGAAGTTCATTATTCACTGGAGCAACATCATTACCATTAGTGTGAAAATATTTTCAGAGTTTTTCTCCAGAGTCTTGGTCTAATTCCATGAACAGCACAAGTGATTATACAAAGCCAAACAGAAGTATATAAATTATTTTGCAAAATTAACTTCATTATTTGCAAGGAAACCCTTCTTTAAAACATAATTGCCAACTTCAAGAACAGGGCTTACTGAAAAAGCTTTAATGCCAACACAAAGTGATTATTAAGGAAGACGTAGATTTGGAAAATTTTACAAACTTATGATGCTATATGGAATCTTATGAAGTATATAAATACTTGGAGATATTCAACAATATTTGAATGTCTAACATATATAAGGTTACAAAAATATTTCACACGAATAAACTAATACGTAAATGTGTAAGCAATTCATAAGTACTGGTTTAAAAATAAATTAGCTACAGAAACCTGTTACAGCCAACAGGTCCTTAAAAGATTACAGGTAGAAAAAGCCAAATTGGAACAAATAATTTTAGCAGCTCTGGTGCTGCTCATAGCAAATTGGAAAAAAGTGAGTGTGTACGAGCGAGAGCGATGGATGAAAAGCAAGCAAGGACATGATGAAGAATCTATACAAGACATTGGTGAGATCACAGTTTGAGTACCCCGTTATAGAAAGGATACTGTAGCTATGGAAAAATTGTAATGTAGATTCACTAGGATGATATGAGAGGATATAGCTATGAGAAAATTGAAAAACTAGGACTGAATTCAACAGAGCAGAGAAAGTTAAGAGGGAAGTCTAATGGAAAGATTTAAAATTTGTACGGTTTGAGCTAGTAAATACATTCCTACTAGTCACTGAATTAATAGCAAAGTTCATAAATTTAAGAATTGATACCAGAGAAATAAATAAAAGTTAGCATGATTATTTTCCACCACACAGTTATTGAACTATGGAATGCCACAGCTCAAGTGGCTATTCAAGCCAAAACAACTGCAGCATTTGAGAGGATAAATCAAGGAAAAGTTAAGATATTAAAATGTACAGTGAAAGAGCAAAGAAATAGGATAAGAATAGATAGCTCTGCTGCGGAGCAAACACCTGCGTAGGTACAGTTGGCTGAATGGCATCCTTCCATGCTAAAATTTCTATGCTTTATTTCTAAACAACAGCTAAATTCATATTCAAGCAGCCCGTAGGACAGTACACATCAGAATGGATTACGTTTGTCATAGTTGTTGACGAGCTTTCTGCATGTACTGAAGTAACCACCTTGTCCATGACAGGTGAAGATTAAGACTTTAGGTTTGTTTTTCTTTGATCTATTTTTCTTTAGTATTTTTCTGTTTTTTCATTAAAGAATACATGGAAGGATTCAAACTATCCCCACTTAACCATCCATTTTATAACTAGAGTGTGAATCGATTTTTAATATCTACTCTAGTATAAGTACTGCAAAACAACATTTGGGATAAATTTTAGCAATTCCTAATGATTTGTGCAATTGTATTTTACATAAATCTCTCACTACTGTAACAGTAACAATAGCAGTCATAAGAGCAAAAACACACAGTGTTGGTGAGTTGACTCAAGCCTGTAGTTCACAAGGACAGAACTTGAAATAAAGAAGCAGAGTGTGAAGGAAACAAATTAAAAAAAAATGTTTTCTTCAACATGAAAGTTCTTCCTGCACACTAAGTCAGAAAGAGTTAGAAGACAATTGTGAGATACCCTGCCTCCCAAGCCAAGTCACATATGGCTGGTTTTGAATTTCTCTTCACATTAATTAGCATTTGTTTACATTTACACCTTTACAATTTTGCTAATTTCATTTTTCCATTGACCTTGAATACCCCTGTCAGTACTCATATGATACCAAGACTTCTCCTTGACCCCCTGTGAAGGGAAGGCTGACTAAGCTGATGTACAGAGATACCAATGTTTCTTCATTAACAATTGACCGGAGGTATCCAGCTTGTTTACCCGAAACAGAAACAGAGCAGTTCAGTGTCACAAAGTGCACATTCTAATGGCTAGTTCAACAGGCAAAAGTAGCTCAATGAGACAAAGCAAATTTTATCAACCTTGCAAATGATATGAAAGTCAGAGGTATAGTTAATTCTTTAGAAGCTCAAAAGTAAGGTGCAAAGGGATATTGATAAGATGGGGGAAATGGACTCAAAAGTAGCAGATTGAATTCAATGTCAGTAAGTATGAGGAGATGCGTTTTGATTAAAAAAAACAGTAATTATACTCAATGGAAGTAGGCTCAGTGCTGTGGAAGAGCACAGGGATTTTAAGAGTACGAGTTCACAGAACGTTAAATGCAGCACCTCAGGTTGATTCGGCTGTAAAAAAAAGGTAATGGAATTCTAGGGCTCATCAGCAGAGGTATATAATATAAACCCGACATAAACCCTTAATAAAAGGCTGCTAGAGTACTGCATGCTACAGGAAGGATATTGAGGCTTTGGAGAAGGGACAACAGAGTCACGAGGATGATGCCTGGAATGAGGAAATACAGAAACCAAGGCTTGAAAAATTGGTGCTCCCCCCCACCCCCACTCCCCCCAATAGAACGATGCAGATTACATGGTGATATACTAGAATTTTTTTAAATTATGAAAGGATGGGACAGGTTAAATTGCAGATACTTCCAGCAGTTGATGTGTCTAGAGCAAGGTGCCATAGGAAGAATTCTCTGTTTCCATTTGGATCTAGCACAACTTTAACCTCTTAAAACTTACTTTACATTTTCAAACTTTTGAAAATCTTCTGATTGCCTTCTAAAACCTCTCGACTTTCAAAGCCTTCTTAATTTTAGATGAACAAGATGTGACTTTAAATAACTTCAAGTGGAGATTTTAACCATCCCCAAATAAACTGGCAAGAACAGGCAGATAAAGGGGTAAAGGGAATTGAGTTTTTACAATGTGTGCAGGACTCCTTTCTTACCCAGTATGTAAAAAGCCCAAGAGTGGAAGCACTGCTGGATCTAGTAATGGGAAATGAATCACAACAGATAAGAGAAGTAAGTGAAGGGGAACACCGAGGCAATAGCGATCACAACATAGTAAGGTTCAAGATCAAGAGTGAGAAGGATATAAGTAAGACAAAGACCAAAGTAATAAATTGGAAAAAAGCTGATGTTCAGGGGATGAGAATAGAACTAGGGAAAATAAACTGTAGAAATTTACTGATAAACTAAGAAACAGAACAGCAAAAATAGAACAACATTTAAAATGGTGATCAAGAGTGTCCAGGAGCAATATATCCCACTAAAAAGAGAACAAACTAGCCAGTAATGATAAATCATGGATGAATAAAATAAATAAAGAAATAAGGGAAAAACTGAAACTAAAGAAAAAGACATACACTAAGTACAAAGACAACAAAGGAGAGGATGGCAAAAGGGAATACGAAAAGGTTAAGAAAGAAGTTAAAAAAAAGAGAAACTACAAGATTAAATTATCAAGCAACATAAAAAGTATTCTATAGACATTAAGTAACATCCACAGGATGCACTGCAGCAACTCGCCAAGGCTTCTTCGACAGCACCTCCCAAACCCGCGACCTCTACCACCTAGAAGGAAAAGAGCAGCAGGTACATGGGAACAGCACCACCTGCACATTCCCCTCCAAGTCACACGCCATCCCGACTTGGAAATATATCACCGTTCCTTCATCGTCGCTGGGTCAAAATCCTGGAACTCCCTTCCTAAGAGCACTGTGGGAGAACCTTCACCACACGGACTGCAGCGGTTCAAGAAGGCAGCTCACCACCACCTTCTCAAGGGCAATTAGGGATTTGGCAATAAATTCCGGCCTCGCCAGCGACGCCCACATCCCATGAACGAATTAAAAAAAACAAAAGAAAAATCAGGATTGGGATAGAGCCACTAGGGGATAAACACGATAAACTCTCAGGTAATGACAGCGATATGGCAGAAATATTAAATAATTACTTTGCCTCAGTATTTAACAGGGACACGAACATTTAGGGTTTGACATTAGAAGAGATCAAAAAAGATAAATACATTTTTGAGGTGGTAACAAGGAAGGTCAATGAGGTTAACGAGTTTGTTGTAGTGTACATGGATTTTAGCAAGGCTTTTGACAAGGTCCCACATGACAGACTGGTCAAAAAAGTAAAAGCCCAAGAGATCCAAGGGAAAGTGGCAAGTTGGATCCAACATTGGCACAGTGGCAGGAAGCAAAGGGTAATGGTTGATGGGTGTTTGTGTGACTGGAAGGCTGTTTCCAGTGGGGTCCTGCAAGGCTCAGTACCAGGTCCCTTGCTTTTTGTGATATATATTAATGATTGAGACTTAAATGTAGGGGGCATGATCAAAAAGTTTGCAGATGATACAAAAATTGTCCATGTGGTCGATAGTGAGGAGGAAAGCTGTAGAGTGCAGGAAGATATCAATGGACTGGTCAGGTGGGCAGAAAAGTGACAAGTGGAATTCAATCCAGAGAAGTGTGAGGATACTGAGAGGTGTAGAGGAAGTGAGGACCTTGGAGTGCATGTCCACAGATCCCTGAAGGCAGGACAGGTTGATAAGGTGGTTAAAAAGGCATACAGGATACTTTCCTTTATTAGCCGAGGCATAGAATATAAAAGCAAGGAGGTTATGCTAGAAATGTATAAAACATTGGTTAGGCCACAGCTTGAGTACTGTGTACAGTTCTGGTCACCACATTACAGGAAAGATGTGATTGCACTAGAGAGGGTACAGAAGAGATTTATGACTATGTTGTCAGGGCTGGAGAATTTTAGCTATGAGAAAAGGTTGGATAGGCTGGGGTTGTTTTCTTTGGAACTAAGGAGGCTAAGGGGAGATTTAATTGAGGTATATTAAATTATGACGGGACTAGATAGAGTGGATAGGGAGCACCTATTTCTCTTAACAGAGGAGTCAGTGACCAGAGGGCATAGATTCAAAGTAATTGGTAGAAGGATTAAAGTGGAGTTGAAAAGAAATTTTTTCACCCAGAGGGTGGTAGGGGTCTGGAACTCATTGCCTGAAAGGGTGGCAGAGGCAGAAACCCTCAACTCATTTAAAAAGTACTTAGATGTGCACTTGAAGTACCATAACCTACAGGGCTATGGACCAATTGCTGAGAAGTGGGATTAAGCTGGATCGCTCTATCAGCTGGCACGGACACGATGAGCTGAATGGCCTCCCTTCTGTGCCATAACTTTCTATGATTCCATGATTTGAGGCAGAAAAGGGGGAGATAAGATGAACCAATCAAATTTAGAGAGGATAAAACCTCTGGTCCGGATGGATTGCATCCACACATATTAGAAGTTAGGGAAAAGATAGCAGTCACTATCTCTCTCACACACACACGCAAATACATTAGAAAAGGGAATAGTGCCAGTGGACTGGCAGACAGCTAATGTGATTCCCATATTTAAAAATGATGTGGAGATGCCGGTGATGGACTGGGGTTGACAATTGTAAACGATTTTACAACACCAAGTTATAGTCCAGCAATTTTATTTTAAATTCACAAGCTTTCGGAGGCTTCCTCCTTCGTCAGATTTTCACATCGTTCACCTGACGAAGGAGGAAGCCTCCGAAAGCTTGTGAATTTAAAATAAAATTGCTGGACTATAACTTGGTGTTGTAAAATCGTTTACATATTTAAAAAGGGAGATAGAACCAGTCAAGGGAACTCAAGGCCAATTAGCTTAATGTAGGTGGTAGGAAAGATAATGGGATCCTTACTCAAAAATATAACAGAAAAACATTTAGAAACTGAAAATATAATTAAGATTTCAAAAGGGAAGGTCATACTTGACCATTGTTAGTGAGTTCTTAGAAGTAACAAAGGGTAGACAAGGGCAATACAGTACATGTAATATTTTTGGATTTTCAAAAGGCCTTCGATAAGTTACCGCATCGTAGACTCATGACTATGGTCAGAGCATGTGGAGTCGGGACAGGTAGTAGAATGGATAACAAGCTGGCTACAAAACAGAAAATAAAGAGGAGATGTTGAAGGCAGTTACTCAAACCGGCAAAAGGTGGGAAGTGGTATTCCACAAGGATCGGTGCTGGGACCACTATTGCTCAAATGTTACATAAATGATTTAGACTCAGGAATCGCAAGTAGCATTTCAAAATTTGCTGACGACACCAAATTGGGGTGTATTGTTAATACCCCTATCAGCATATCCTTCTATTCCTTTCTCCCTCCTGTGTTTATCGAGCTTCTTCTCAAATGTCTTATGCTTGTTGCCTCAACTTTTCCTTGCGGTAGCGAGTTCCATATTCTAACCATCCTCTGGGGTAAAGAAGTTTCTCCTGAATTCCCTATTGGAGGCATTAGTGACTCTCTTATATTGATGGCCCCTAGTTCTGGTCTGCCCCGCAAGTGGAAACATCTTCTGTACGTCTACCCTATCAAACCCTTTCATAATCTTAATGACCTCTATCAGGTCACCATTCCATCTTCCCTTTTCTAGAGAAACAAGCCCCAGCCTTGAGTATATTAAAGACTGAGATCGCTTTATTTTTGGACTCGAAGGAAATAGAGGGATGTGGGGGCCAGGCGAGAAAGTGGAGTTGAGGTCGAAGATGATCAGCCATGATCCTATTGAATGGCAGAGCAGGCTCAAGGGGCCACATGGCCTACTCCTGCTCCTATTTCTTTCTTATGTTCTTATACCGAGGAGGACTGTGACAAAATGCAGGAAAACATTAATAATCTTGCAGAATGGGCATGTAATTGGCAAATGAATTTCAATATAGATAAATGTGAGGTATTACATTTTGGTAGGAAGAATAAGTGGGCCATTTACTACTTAGATAACAGTCTAAATGGGGCAGAGGAATCTGGGGGTACAGATACCCAAATCACTAAAAGTAGAGACATGGGTTAATAAGTCCATAAAAAAGCAAATCAAGCACTGGGGTTCATTTAAGAACATAATAGGAGCAGGAGTAGGCCATACGGCCCCTAGAGCCCGCTCCACCATTCAATAAGATCATGGTTGATCTTCGATCCACTTTCCCACCCGATCTCCATACTCCATGATTCCCTTAGAATCCAAAAATCTATTGATCTTAGCCTTGAATATACTAAATGACTGAGCATCCACAGCCCTCTGGGATAGAGAATTCCAAAGATTCACAACACACTGAGCGAAGAAATTTCTCATCTCAGTCCCAAATGTCCAGCCCCTTATCCTGAGACTATGACCCCTAGTTCTTGATTCTCCAGCCAGGGGAAACAGGCTCTCAGCATCTACCCTGTCAAGCCCTCTCAGAATGTTAAGTGTTTCTAGAGGGATAGAATTGAAAAGCAGAGAAGTTATGTTAAACTTGTATAGAACGTTGGTTAGATCACACTTGGGGTACTGCGAACAGTTCGTGTCTCCATATAATAAAAAAGGATAAAGAGGCACTGGAGAAAGTGCAAAAATGATTTACTAGGATGATACCAGAACTGGACAGTTCGACCCATCAAGAAAGATTGAGCAGGCTGGGACTCGTTTCTCTACAGTAAAGACGGAAGGGTGACCCTGCACATTGCAGGGTGGCAAATGTAACCCCACTACTTTAAAAAGGGAGAGAACACAGGGAACTGCAGACCTGTTAGCCTGACATCAGTAGTAGGGAAAATGCTAGAATCTATTATAAAGGGTGTGATAACAGGACACTTAGAAAATAATATGATTTGGCAGAGTCAACATGGATTTATGATAGGGAAATCATGTTTAACAGGTTGGCAGACTGTGACTAGTGGGGTACCGCAGGGATCGGTGCTCGGGCCCCAGCTATTCACATCAATGATTTGGATATGGGGACACAATCTAGATCAATGATTTGGATATGGGGACACAATCTAGATCAATGATTTGGATATGGGGACACAATCTAGATCAATGATTTGGATATGGGGACACAATCTATATCAATGATTTGGATATGGGGACACAATCTATATCAATGATTTGGATATGGGGACACAATCTAGATCAATGATTTGGATATGGGGACACAATCTATATCAATGATTTGGATATGGGGGCCAAATGTAATATTTCCAAGTTTGCTGATGACACAAAACTAGGTGGGAATGTGAGTTGAGGGGGATGCAAAGAGACTTCAAGGGGATATAGAAAGGTTAAGTCTGTGGGCAAGAACATGGCAGATGGAATATAATGTGGAAAAATGTGAAGTTATCCAGTTTGGTAGGAAAAACAGAAATGCGGAGTATTTTTTAAATGGTGAGAGATTTGGAAATGTTGATGTTCAAAGGGACCTGGGTGTCCTTGTACATGAGTCACTGAAAGCTAACGTGCAGCAAGCAATCAGGAAGGCAAATGGTATGTTGGCCTTTATTACAAGAGGATTTGAGTACAGGAGTAAAGATGTCTTACTGCAATTATATAGGGCCTTGGTGAGACCGCACCTGGAGTATTATGTACAATTTTGGTCTCCTAACCTAAGAAAGGATAGACTTGCCATAGAGGGAATGCAACGAAGGTTCACCAGATCGATTCCTGGGATGGCGGGATTGTTGTATGAGGAGAGGTTGAGTAGACTAGGCCTGTATTCTCTACAGTTTAGAAGAATGAGAGGTGATCTCACTGAAACATACAAAATTCTTACAGGGCTCGACAGGGTAGATGCAGGGAGGATGTTTCCCCTGGCTGGGGAGCCTCGAACCATGGGTCACAGTCTCTGAACAAGGGGTAGGCCATTTAGGACTATGAGGAGAAATTTCTTCACTCAGAGGGTGGTGAATCTTTGGAATTCTCTGCCCCAGAGGGCTGTGGAGGCTCAGTCATTGCGTACATGCAAAACAGAAATCAATAGATTTCTAGATATTAAAAGGCACCAAGAGATGTAGGGATGGTGCAGGAAAATGACAGAGGTGGAAGATCAACCATGATCTTGTTGAATGGCGGAGCAGGCTCGAGGGGCCGGATGCCCTGTTCATGCTCCTATTTCTTATGTTCTTATGTGACCTGATAGAGGTCTTTAAGATTACCAAAGGGTTTGATAGTTTAGACGTAAAGATGTTTCCACTTGCGGGGGAGACCAGAACTAGGGGCCATAAATAGAAAATAGTCACTAATGCCTCCAATAGGGAATTTAGGAGAAACTTCTTTACCCGGAGAGCGGTCACAATATGGAACTCGCTACCACAAGAAGTAGTTGAGGCAACTAGCATAGATGCATTTAAGGGCGAAGCTAGATAATCACAGGAGGGAGAAAGGAATAGAAGGGTATGCTGTTAGGGTTAAATGAAGTAGGGAGGGAGGGAGAAGGCTTGTGCGGAGCATAAACACCAGCATGGACCTGTTGAGCTGAATGGTCTGTTTCTGTGCTGTACATGCTATGTAGTTCTATGCAACTGCTACAGAGCATCCCATTTCAGGTCACCTGGCCAATTGAAGTGACAACTAATTGGATTGAAATATAAAATGTTACTTAAATACAGACAAGAGTGAGAAACTGGAACTGCCTGGTTTTAACTAGTTTTACAAAAACTACACTTCCAATTGTTTTATTTCTACCTCTTTTCTCAGTGTGTAAATCACTAGGAAAGATTGCAATGCTGATTCATGTCCTCTCAAAGCCTTAAATGGTAAATTATCAGCTCAAGGACTGTGGCATGTGAAGCTATCTTCATTGTTGACGAGCCCAATTTTGTCTTTGTATAGGTAAAACCAGAATTTATTACACAATCTGACTGTCCTGATTGGCTTACTAGGCCACTTCAGAGTGCAGCTGAGAGTCACCCACATTGGTATAGGACTGGAGTCACACAAATGCTAGACCGGATAAGGACAGCAACTTTCCCATAACTTGGTAACTTTTTAAAATGAACTCAAAGTCTCAAACTGTCATGGTAAGACTTGAACTCTCATTCTGATTATTAGACCAGGCCTCTGGATTACTAGTCCAGTTAACATAACCACAACCTGTGTGTCATTGTTATTTATGGGACCTTGCTGAACACAAATTGGCTGCCACATTTCCCTGCATTATAACAGTTACTACACTTCAAAAGTACCTACCCGAGTATGAATATAAAAAAAAATTGGCTGTGAAGTGCTTTGGGGTGCCGAGGTCATGAAAGGCACTATATAAATGCAAGTTCTTTGTTCCTACCATAAACAGTTGCTAACTATAATTTTCAAAAACTGCAGCTCTCATGTGTGGCCAGTGGTTCATTTGTAGTTCCTTATTTTTCACCAAATTACTGTACTCTATTATGTCCTGCATAAAAGTGTCCCTATAATTTTAAAACCTATTAATGTTTTTGCTCTCAAATAGCATTACAGTATAGTATAAATCAACAAACCATGTGTTGAGGCTTTTAGTTAAACAAAGCCACTTGCAATACTCAGATGAAGGTAAATGTATCACATACAGCAAAGTTGATTTCCATCACAAACAGAAGCTGCCTGTTCCATCTTCTATATTCACTATTCTTCCAAGAAACAGAAGACACCTCAAATGCACCTCAAAACAGTATAAATGTACAAAGGCAAATTTATAAACTCAAGTTCAGGCAGTACCTTGTTGTGCCATTGTGGTAGAGAATATGTACTAAAAAATAGTTTGTCAATTTTCCAGGAAAAGCAATTCACCTTGGCTCAAGCAAAGGAGAATTAATTGCCCTGGTACATGAGAATTTTCATATCAAATAGACTGCACACCAGGAGGTTGCTACAACTTTCGTGCAGCCAATATATACCCTTCCACACTTAGATACTTGGCTTTTTCAAAGTCAGATTACACTCAGGTACATATGCATGGCTTGACAGCATACTTGTGCCTGCACATGCAGTGGCATTTCCAGTTTTGGAGGAACTTGGTAAGTACTCAATTACAACTCAGTCAGTATAAGGCACTCAGCACAATGAGGCAAGTTATTTCACACACTTCGCTTATACTGCTTATCTTAGTTTAGGGGTATAAAGCACAACCCCAAGTCACACCATCCTGTGACACAACATGTTCTGTTTATACTCCGTACTTTCTATAACTTCTGCTACATATTTTGATTAAGTATCCCAAAATATTGGTATTAAGTATTCAGATCCCGTAATTGTATACAACCACAGCAAATAATATGTATACCAAGTTTGCGCAGTTAATTACATCTATTAAACACTTCAGTTTCCAGCTATGCACTATACATGGAACTAACAAATCTGAATAATGCCTTGAGTAGATACACACACTTACATGACATTTCAGTAGCTTTAATATGACTAATAGCATTAATAATTCTAAATGTTTCCAATTTTGACTCTGTACTTAAAAGGTCATTAGCTTTAATGTTATACACAATACTGGACATTATCAGGAGAAAACATCTCTGAATACAGTTTTAGTCATTATTCCAAACGTCGTTTTGATCATGGGGGGATTTTATGCATTGCCTGTTGAGAATAAACGTGGAACTGCATTTATTGACTGCAGCTCGCTCTTTCTCTCTCTCTCTCTCCCTCAAAATTCCAGTTTAAATTTTTCCCAAACAGATTTTCTCATCAAACCAAAAAGCAAGAGGTTTTATTACTGCTGGGAAGTCAGTACAATCATTGCTTTGGTTTTCATAGTTTACAAAAATAGGGTACAAGAATCCTTACTACATAGTTACATCTCTATGGACATGTCATTGTTGATTGTGTAGAATACATTAGGACAACACATAAAATAATGATTTTGATTTTATACAAACCATATGGCCTCCAATTCTAAACTGAGCTCGAAGTGTTTTTATTCCATTCTACAATATGATTTCTCACTTGATGGATCAGCAGGGGCATCTCACTGCCTTGTGTCGTTACTGAATTGCAGACCAGGAAGCTCTCAGGTCCCAGCACTGACATGGGTTCCTGCTCCCAATTGGTATATAACTTTCTTTTAAATTTAAATGTTCTAATATAGTTGTAAAACTAAAACAAAGTTCTTGTTTTTTCTTTTCCAGAACAGATGCTGGACTGTAGGTTGTCTTGGCTGAGCAGACATCCTCCCGGGAAAACAAATGGCCCAAAATCAGCACATGGACTGCGATTTGAACTTAACTTTTCAGCTGAGGCACAAGCCAATTTGGGGATTGGCCACGAAGTGGCAGCAGATTTTATTCTGAACACTGCACCTGAAAACATGCTGCTGGTTCAGATATCTTAGCTATTCATTCCTCTGTTCAGTGTACTAGCTCTCTTCCCTCCTCCACCATGGGTGCTACACAAACTGCCTGACATTTAATATAAAAGCATGTCACTTGAAATGCACAGGTGCACATGCAGTTTCACACATGAGTTTGACATAGAATTCCACAGAATGTACAACATGGAAACAGGCCATTCAGCCCAACAGATGTAATGCTCCACATGAGCCTCCTCCCCACTTCATCTAACCCTATCAGCATATCCTTCTCTTCCTTTCTCGCTCATGTTTATCTAGCTTCCCCTTAAATGCATCTATGCTCGTCACCTCAACTACTCATTTACAAGTTTAACATAACTTCTCTGCTTTTCAATTCTATCCCTCTATAAATGAACCCCAGTGCTTGCTTTGCTTTTTTTTTGAAAAAAATGGCCTTATTAACCTGTGTTGCAACTTTTAGTGATGTGTATCTGTATCCCCACATCCCTCTGATCCTCTACCCTGTTTAGGCTTTTATTATCCAAGCAGTATGTGGCTCCCTTACACGCCCATTCTGCAAGTTTATTAATGTCTTCCTGTATTTTGTCGCAGTCCTATTAACTACACCCCCCAATTTGGTATTGTCAGCAAATTTTGAAATTGTATTTCCGATTCCAGAGTCCAAATCGTTTATGTAAATGGTGAACAACAGTGGTCCCAGCACCGATCCTTGTGGAACACCACTTCCCACCTTTTGCCAGTATGAGTAACTATCTTTAACCCCTACTCTCTGTTTTGCAGCCAGCTTGCTATCCATTCTGCTACTTGTCCCAACTCCAGCTAAGTCATGAGTCTACAATGCTTTACCTTATCGAAGGCCTTTTGAAAATCCAAATATATTACATCCACTGCATTACTCTTGTCTACCCTGTTACTTCTTCAAAGAATTTAATAAGGTTGATCAAGCATGACCATCCCTTCTGAAATCCATGCTCACTATTCTTTATATTATATTTTCAATTTCTAGATGCTTTTCTATTACATCTTTGATTAAGGATACCATTATCTGTCCTACCATCGACGTTAAGCTAATTGGTCTATAGTTTCCTGGGCTGGTTCTATGTCTCTTTTTAAATATGGGAATCACATTAGCTGTCTACCAGTCCTCTGATACTATTCCCTTTTCTAATGAATTTTTATATATATGTAATAGTGTCTCTGCTATCTCTTCCCTAACTTCTTTTAATATGGTGCAATCCATCCGGACCAGGGGTTTTATCCTCTCTAAGTTTGATTGGTTAATTATCTCCACCCCACCCCCCCCCCCCCGTTTCTATCTTTATATCTTTTTTGATCTCTTCTTCTAATGTCATGCCCACCATGTCAGTCTCCCTGGTAAATACTGAGGCAAAGTAATTAATTAATATTTCTGCCATTTCGCTGTCATTACCTGTGAGTTTATCGTGTGTATCCCTATTCTGATTTTTCTTTTGTTATTTGTGTCTTGTAGAATATGTTACTATTTCTTTTTATATTCTTTGATAAATTAATTTTGTAGTTTCTCTTCGCCTTTTTTAAAAAAAAACCTTCTTTCCTAACCTTTTCGTATTCCCTTTTGTCATCCTCTCCTTTGTTGGCTACGCACAGTGTATGTCTTTTTCTTCAGTTTCAATTTTGCCCTTATTTCTTTATTCATCCATGTGTATCATTACTGGCTAGTTTGTTGTTGCTTTTTAAATGGGACATATTTCTCCTGGCCTCTATTGATCACTGTTTTAAATGTTTCACATTGCTGTTCTATTTCTTTATAAGTAAATCTTTCCAGTTTATTTTCCCTAGTTCCATTCTCAGCCCCTGAAAATCAGCTTTTTTCCAAATTTATTACTTTGTTCTTTGTCTTACTTATGTCTTTCTCAATCTTCATCCAGCACCGTATCATGTGATCGCTAATGCCAAGATGCTTACTTCTCCGACCTATTCTGGTTCATTTCCCATTACCAAATCCAGCAGTGCTTCCTCTCTTGTTGGGCTTTTTACAAACTGGATAAGAAAGGAGTTCTCAAAAAGTCCAGTTTTCTTCTGCAATCATGAGCAAGAGGTAGCATTTTCCCTCTGAACTCCAACATAAAAATGGCCACAACTTTTGAAGACGGCTGTACAAGGACAAATTCAAAAACAAACGACACCAGATCCAATATCTTTTTCCAATACTAAACTTAAAAAGCAAAGAAAGCAATATATTCTGTACTTCACCAGATTGCTAGCCTAATCGGCAACTGATAACTTTGTTAAAATAAAGAATGCCATGACTCAAACTGACCACTTCCTGCAACTAATCCAAGTCAGTCCCCGTCACAAGCTCCAGTCCCTAGCCACCGATTTCATCCCTCTCCCTGGCCACAGACGCTTAACCAGACTATTCGCAACCATGGCATCCTATTTGACAGAGCTGAGCTTCCAAACCTATATCCTCTCCATCACCAAGACCACCTACTTCCACCTCCACAATATCACCTGTCTCCGCCTGGCCTCAGCCCATCTGCTGCTGAAACCCTCAGTTATGCTTTTGTTACCTCCAGACTTGACTATTCCAATACTCTTCTGGCTGGCCTACTTTCTTCCACTCTCCCTAAATTTGGGCTCATCCAAAACTCTGCTGCCCGTTTCTTGACTTATACCAAGTCCCATTGACCCATCCACCCATGTGCGCACTGACCTACATTGGCTTCCGGTCCAGCAACGCTGAGATTTTAAAATTCTGAGAATTCTGCGTTCCTCCAATTCATGCCTATTGTCCATCCCCGATTTCCTTCGCCCCTCCATTGGCAGCCATGCCTTCAGCTAACTAGGCCCTAAATTCTGGAATTCCCTCCCTAAATCTCGCCGCCTCTCTAGCCTTCTTTGAGACGCTCCTTAAAACCTCTCTCTTTGACCAAGCTTTTGGTCACCTGACCCAATAACTAATGTGGCTTAATGTCAAGTTCAGTCCGATAACGCTCCTGTGGAGCTCCTTGGGACATTTTACTATGTTACAGGCACTATGCAAATACAAGTTGTTGTTGTTGAAAGCTTTATGACTTAAATCTACAAAATGAAGTTCACTGTTCAGTTAACCAGATATACACTCACATTTATAAGCATGTGGCAATTTCATTATAAACTTCGTACTTTACTACTCCAAAGTAAGTGAATCCCATCACAAAGTTCTACCACATCCTGGTTCAGAAATAGGTTATGTTTTGTCAGAGAACTCCATCTGGAGACTTGGACTACATTATACCATGTCCCAAGCGTATTAATAATGAAGTGAATTAGCACATTCTGGAACCTGGATGTGAATCCATCCCAGACTGGTGAAGTGCTTGTGAGCTGTATGATTTTTAGGGAAACCTTTTTGGGGAAGGGGAAGAGAGGGGAAACAGAAGGACAGTTCACACTTTAGATGTTCACAATTCCCTCAATACACATTGATCAGTTATCCCAACAATGAAGAAACAACTTGCACCTTTATGTAGAAAGACATCCCATGGTGCTTTACAGAAACATAATCAGATAAAAATCAACACCTAGCCAAAGGAGGAGATATTAGATGAGGTGGCTAAAAGTTTGGTCGAAGAGGTGAGTTTTAGGGAGGGCCTTAAAAGGAGGAGAAAAGGAGAAGAGGCAGAGGGGTTTAGGGAGGGAATTCCAGCATTTACAGCCTAGATGGCTGAAAGCATGGCATCTAATGAATGGGCGAGGAGGCTGCAGAATGCACGAGGCCAGAGTTGGATGAATGCAAAGTTCTTGGAGGAGGGTAAGGCTGGAGAAGCTTACACAGATAAGGAGGAATGAGAGCATAAGGAGGGGCAAGGCCATGAAGGGATTTGAACACGAAGATGAGAATTTTAAATTGGAGGCATTAGTTGGGGGGGGGGGGGGTTGAAGAGATTGGAAGTCAATGTCGTTCAGCAAGCACAGGGTTGATGCGTGACCGGGACTTGGTGCAGGCTCGGGCAGCAGAGTTTCGCAAGAGCTGCAGTTTATCGGGAGTTGTGGATGGGAAGCCAGCCAGGAGACCATTGGACTTAGTCGAGTCTTGAGGTGACAAAGGCATGGATATGGATTTTGGCAGAAGTGCTGAGATGGGTGATGTTGTAGAGCTGGATGGGACGGTCTCTGTAATTGAGAGGATATGAGAAGCTCAGCATCAATAAAGACGATGAACTTGCAGGAGTCTGGTTCATTATGACACAGCGCTCAGGAAAAAGGATGGAATCGGGGTTTGGAGTTCATTTGGGGGGGGGGGGGGGGGCGCAAACTCGATGGCCTTTGTCTTCCCAATGTTTAACTGTAGGAAATTGTGGCTCATCCAGGACTGGAACTGGATGTCAGACAAGCAGTCTGACAGTTCAGAAGGAGTGGAAAGATCGAGAGAGATGGTGGAGGTAGAGTGTAAATGTGGAGCCTGACCCCATGCCTTGGGATGATATTGCCAAGAAGCAACATATAGAGGAGGGCGCCAAGGAAAGATCTTTGGGAGACACTGCAGGTATCAGTACTGATGAGAGATTCAAACATGGAGTTGTGGGAATGTTGGGCACAGCTTTGTGAGGTGATACCATGTTCAAGAACTTCAGAGAGGAAAGGGAAGGTGGAAATGGGGCAGTAGTTTGCAGGGACAGGGGTTGAGAGTTGTCTTTTTTTCAGGGGGGAATGATGGTGATTTTGAATGGGAACGGTACCCGAGGAGAGGGAACCAGTTATAATATCAGCTAGCATGGGAGCAGGAAGGGCCAAGGGGGAAAGATCTTGCATTTATGTAGCACCTTTCATGCCCTCAGATCATCCCTAAGCGCTTTACAGCCAATAACGTACTTTTGAAGTGCAATCAGTGCTGTAACATAGGAAATGCAGCTGCCATTTTGCACACAGCAAGCTCCCACTAACAGCAATGTGAAAATGACCAGATAATCTGTTTTAGTTATGTTTGTTAAGGGATAAATATCGAGACAGGAGAGAAATTAGAGAAAGGAGTAGGCTCAGGGGGGAACTATAGGGGAGGTTTGGCTTTGTTTAACCATATAAAATATTCTCTGCAACAGACCCATCACTGAACCACTTTTATTTAGCTTTAAGACCACAATAATGTACACCTCGTCTACGTGGAAATTTTACCAGGGGCATGTGAAGTACAGTAGAAAAAAACTCAGCTGAAGAAAATGATGTGCATGAACTGCTCGTGTCAAAGCTCAACTGAAACATCAATAAAGAGAGACAGCATTAAAGGCTTGCTTAACAAATTAAATTATCCTCATTCACATTACTCATCAAACCCTTCCTTAGCAAATGCAATCATTTACTTCTAAATAACATTCTTAAAACTACAAATTGAAGAGGTTAGGTACAGCAGTTTTAAAAAAAACATTTGACTCCCCATTTACAATCACCAAAAAACATGTATTCTCCCTGCATGGTGTATCATCCCTCTATATGAGAAACTGGGGGGGGGGGAAGTAACCCTATCAGTGCTGTCCTTTACCAGCCAACTGGAAACATGGAACAGCTCAGATTACTCTTCTTACACAAACACACGCCCCATCTGGTCTCCATCCAGTACTTCTCCACAACTATGAAGGTGATTTGGGCATAACATTTTTGGGTTTTCACTCTTTTACTCAGTTGCTGTGTCTCAGCCCACTCCAGTTAGTGACTCTTCGCCCTCCTCTGGCCGAACAAATGCCTTAATCTGCCGAATCTCTAGCTAATTTGCAGTGTGCCAAGGGAGTGAATAGAAAACTCCTTTTTATTGTATTGCGGCTTACTGGTCACATCACTTGCTGTTACAATAACTCTTGACTTATGAAGGCAGCAGAATGAACATGTCACTAGACTGGCTTACGTTATGACTACAAAAATTAACAGTAAATGGATAATGAACAGTAGCAATCAACACAGATTTAAATGAAACTAGCGATAAAGGTCTTTCACAATGGGATAGCTGAATAATGAAAATAGAAAAAAGGAACCAGCAAGGAGAAAAATAACCACAACCAATCTGGAAGAAAATGGACCAATGGCTTGACAACCTGACATACTTGTAAGACACAAAAAACTGAAGATTTACGATTGAGATGTAATAAAATGCAGCAAAGTTCAAGTACATAAATTGCATGGTTATTACTTTCACTATGTTGGGCACAATCCCAGTGTATTCCTTTAATTATCATTTGACAATTGTACTGTGATTTCACAAAATGTACCTATGTTTTTAAAATTAAATTTTGCTTAAGTATTGAGCAGCCTACACTTGAAGAAAACAAGCGCAGGAAACATGCTCAATATCTAGCAGCAATTTACACTAGTATCGACATATAGATTTATTTTGAAGCGCATTATTCCTAATACAATGATACCATGTGAAGTACTCATTAACTGGTAGGGCACCAAACTCAGCAAAGATTTCTTCATTAACACAATTAGAACCCACTGAGCTGGCTCTAACAGCAAACAAATAAGAACCTTTTTTGCAAACTTTGTAAGCCAAGCTTTCATTTAATAATGTGGGTAATAACCCATATCCTTCAACAGTCTTGAGAATGGCATACCCAAAGTTAATCCTTGTGTCGGACCACAGCAGAAGCAGCAACACCTTATAATAGAAATGGAAGCTATAGCATACTTCCAATGTTGACTCTTGCAATCGAATTAGAAACAAAACTTCAGCTGTTCCCGATGGGGAGAACACTAGATAAACGGCTTAGGATTCCTGTTCTTGGTCACTCTACAGTGACCCTACTGAGGTGCAGATGTATAATTGTCTGCTCAGATGTGATGCCTTCACAACATTGTCCAGCATCAAAATTAGTCACATCAGGGAAGCATCAGAGGGGCAACCAAGGTCCACAGAAGCATACCTTGGGGCTAGCAGTAAACACCCTTGCAAGAGAAGGAGAAAAAATTGGTGAAGAGGTTCTATTTTTGCTCTCTCTCATCAGTAACACAGGGCAGAATTTAAAAAATTACCTGACTCATTTCTCATCTAGTGGGCTGCATATCTCTACTCAGCTCACTTACCTCCAACTAAAAACAAAACTAAAAAAAGTTAAATTGGGAATTTGGGCAGTTTGTGTGCACTATCAAGCAAATAAATGTCCCGAATTTTTCAAAACTAGATCGCTCACTAAGACATGTCACAAAAATAACTGGTGTGGGACATGAAAATGTCACCTGTGCAGAAGGGGATGCTCTCTTTTCATTGGGTGGGCACTGCACATTGTTTTGGCAGTCTCAGGGGCTTTACACCAAAATAAGCACTTTTATGTCAGGTATGCCATCAGGCTGAGATTGAAAATATAGTCTGTTCCCCAGCCCCAAGAGTCTTCATCTTGTTGAGTGCAAAATTCACACAATTCAAAAAAAGGAAGCAAAATGCTCTCTTTAAATCTGGTAGCAGCAAAAGATAATAAACAAACTTGTTAACTGGGTTTAGAAGGAAATTAATATTGTATACAGGTACAGAAATAACAATTTCCTACAGAGAGAAACTTTTGACCTTTGACTTGAAACAAATTCGATAGACAACCTGAAACTACTTCAATAGACAATATCGGATAAGTATAAACTATTTCAAATTGCCTAGTATCTAGAAATCGATGACTGGAGCATCCTAATAGAAATACGCTCTGTATGACAAGCACAAAGGACAAAATGACAACCTTCCCTGGAGTCAAACCGCAATAAATTAATCAGGCTGAAAACAAAAGATGATGTCAGTCACTCCAGGCTGGAAACAGCATGTTTGAGAGAATAAAAACACAATTTGCAGAACACAGTGCAATAAATTAACTAACCTGCTTAATCCATCATGGTACACACTTATTCTAATTAGCCACATTTGGTTTTCTGTGAACAGCAACCTAAAAGGGAAACACTCCGAACACATTTACCTTCCATATTACCTTTTCCCATTTAGATCTATATAAATACAAAACGTTCTTGTGCATTATTTTCTTAATTCAAAAAAAATGGCAGGATACAGGTAGCTTGGTGATAGACAAGTTCAATCCCCAGCATGCTAAACTCCCAAACTTGGTTTTGCTGTTGCTGAGCGCAGGTGCTTGTGCTCAAAAGGGGGAGGAAGATCAAAAATTGATGAATCTTCACAAGGTTGCTTTTGCAATTCCTCCCATCAGCCTGCTTGGTCAGACTTTTTAAAAAAAAATTCATAACTGACACCTAATTAAAAAGATTATAATAGCAGCAGCAATTTAAACAAAGTTTCAAATATGATCAACAAATTGCCATATGTACAGCTCTTCATTTGTGTGGTACTAGGACAGAGATTGAAGGCCAGTGGAACAGAGGGAAAGAATTACATATGATCCTTCAAATTTAGCTTCACAAGTAACTGAATTGGTAGTAAGACAGCAGCCTCCATCCTTAATTTGACTGATGCACATTTAATTTTGCAATAAAAAATATATTTGAAGTACAACTTATTAATAAGGCTCATAATTCTTCAGATGCTCTTTACTCAGCTTGTTCCTCAAGAATTATAACAGTTCTTTTACAATGTTTATTTTTACATTCAGTAAGGCCTTGGAAGTAATTTTTAGTACATGCCATTTTTTCCAAGTTAACATGCCAATAATTCCTATTAGCAGGTTCTTAAAGAGACATTTTCATTAAGAAAAATAATCTGTTGGCCTTAATTCCCAAATGCAGCAAGTGGAAAATGTGGTTACTGGATTTCTTTCCCAGTGGGTTTTAGCAAATTTCAATGCACATTTACATTTCTTGTATTTTTCAGATATATTCTTGGACCAATTCAAAAAAATCTAATTTATTTAAACCAATCTATACTATACTACCATCCCCTTATTTCTAAAATAATACTTCCACTACTTTGCATGCGCGTTTGTGGGGGTGGGGGTTTGTTGAAGAGAAAGAGCATCAGCACATTTTTGTAATTGTGCAAATTGAGACAGAGATGTTCTGATAAACTGCTGCAATTTCAAACGTGTATATACAATACTGTACATTCAACATTACATCAACACTGAGATGTAAAGAGCAGTTAATTGTTGGTAGATATGAAACCCAGCCAATCTTGGCCAAAGGAGCGACTGTCTCTTTAAAAAGAATCTGATATGGTGCAATTTTAACCTGTCAGCTTTTCCTCAGGCAGCAATCATTCATACTGGAGAAACCACAAGCATTACATGGATGCACAGATAAAAAGAATTTTAATTTCTAGCTCACTGAGAACACAACAGCTTTTAGAAGGAATAAAATTCACTCCCAACAAAATCAGCAGTATGCTTATCAAATTGAAATTGCAATTTTTCATTTATATCTTTTTTACATTAACCCAATAAAAACAGTTCATTTTTCTTCGACAGGAGGCTGCTGATTTTCTGTGCTGTTGCTAAGAACTTCAGCCATTAGCTGGGTTCCTAGGTAAACTACATGCACCATCAACAAAAGTGACACCCAATCTATGGAGTTCATATTTTCTCCAGATTATCTATGCTAGTTGACAAGCTGGTAATGGAAAAATCACACGAAGCAAATGGTTCCTCTAATAACAATAAATTTCCTATAAAATTATGAAGGGTACAAAACGTTTCCTTGCATCTATTTTGTCATGAATTCTAATTAGTGCTTCGCAAACCTGAGAGTGCTAGGTCATCACGAGAAGAGTGGCGAGATGTGATTGATAATAGAGTACAAGTCAGCCCTTACTGCCAGCGTTCCCTTCTCTTAAATTAATGGCCATCCCACCTGCCCTAATCATACAGCCCAAATTATATTCCCTTCTTATTTCAATTTTCTGGAGGCATGGAAAACTGGAAAGATCAGTCATTTATCTTGTAATAGCTGGATAATAGATCTATCACAATGAAACATCTGCACAAACGCGCTGGATTTTTTTCACAACAGTGAACAGTTACTATCAAATCAATGTTCATGAACTATGATTTAACATATATCTGACTGAATAAGCAGATGCTAACTAACACATTATACACACAGACATACATGCTGCGCACACTCTTTAAAGCCAGTATTTCAATCTGCTTTTAAAAACTTCCTTTGCTCAGTGCGTGTTTGTAATTGCCACTTCCAGTTTATTCTCTATTACTTCAAAATGATATTCTTTCTGATCTGTTGCAGCAGGCTTTTAATCAATAACCAGATTAGTGCAAGATAAATTTTCAATTGAAACAAAATACAAAGCAATTTTAGGTTGGTCCCTTATTCAAGATAGATTGAATAAAAATGTTTAAAATGTGATCTGGATCCAGAGATATGTTACGAACAGTAGTAAAATGACCTGTTACCCAGAACAGATAACCTATGATCGGAAAGGTTGATCATATCATACTGCTGAAAATGACATTTTATTTCTAAATAATAATGCTAGTGAACATCTCATTCTTCACACGTTTAGATAGATGGGGCGAGTTTTTTTTTAAATGCACTCATTGGTATAGTGTCATGTTCAACAGTTAAAAGGAATCATCTAGCTCATCTGATGGTCTTATGTAAGACCACAACCAGGTGAAGTACTAAGTCATATCTGTATATAAAGTTTCAGGCGAACTCCCAATCTTTGCTGTTACATGATTTTAGCTGGGATTCTATATTTGGCATTGGCAGCTGGACTAAGAAGAAAAAAGCAGAGAGTTCATACTCCCATCCAAAGACCCCTGCTGGGCAGTGCGCATACGTGGACATCAAGTGAGGACAAGAATGGGCTCAGTTGAGATGCACGCCATACTCAATAGATACAAACACCCATGGCCAAGATTAACACATGGAGACTAGCCAGTCGGTCCAGATACCGAAGGACTTCCTGCAGAAGCAGACCCCAGCAAAAGTCAGCATCTTCAGGAGAGATGGGGAGGGAAAAAAAAATCTGACTTGTTCATTCACCAACCAAATCAAGCCATAATAAAACATACTCAACATAAATTCTCAACTCTACCTCTGCTATTAATAAATGGTTATTTTACTTGAGAAAGTTTTCTAAATGCAGTGTAATAGCTAAAAGGTATTCAGTGATTCGGGAAAAAAGTTTACAGCTAACGGTAAAAGGGAGTTTAAATGGATTAATATTCACGCAGTTCTTCATGTAGGTACATTTTTGAACATTCATTTTATAGTAAATTAGAATTTTATTAACTCGTGGAACTTGTTTTGACTTCCCTTACATCAGTTGAGTAAAAGATGCAACAGTAAGCCAATTGAATTTGTCACTGTACCACAAATTGGAAGTACACAGGGGCAAAAATGCAGTTATTCTGCTTAACCTACCCATCTTCAAAATGGTGGCTGTGGTCATGCATCAGAATTATTATTCTACTTCGAATTAATACTTCTAAAAAGGTTCATAAAAATCTGGTGCAGAATCGTAATATTCTGAAATCGAGAAACTATAATTGAGCAATGCATTCCTTTTGAGCTGGTTTTACAAGTTCATCTTAATAACCAGGTAGTAAGAGATTTTCAAATACCTATTGAAGTCTGAGAAACTATGCTCATAGCCTAACGATGAATAATAAATTTCAAACTTTGTAGCATCTGTTCTTACATTACACATCTCCTATTAACAACATTATTTTTATGACAGAAACAGTGCCAGTGGCAGAGTTTGTGCACTCTGATCCGGTCTCTAGGATAAGATGATTTGGATACAGGTCTGCATCACAAATCCCATGCTGTCAGGAGGATGTTCTCACCCAGGGAATGGTGCATTAGCACAGGGAGAAAGGAGGAAAAGAGAAACTAAAGCAAACCAAAATAAAATTGAAGAAAGAAATTACTGCAATAACCACTCTATTTTTCATTTGGTTTATTTTGTACACAATAAATGCAATGACTGATTTTATTTCTCCGCCTAAAGAAATGTGTGCACTTCAACAGTCCCAATGATCTGCATAGTAACGGATATGATGTTTAACAGGCATACTTTGTGTTGAAATAACAGTTTACAAAGACAGATGAAAATTACTCTGTCACACAGTTCAAACTGAAGAAAATAGGCTACATTAAACTACTTTAAAATGTCAGGTTAGTTTGGACTTTCACTGTCAAATCCTGTTAATACAAGAAAAGCACTAACACTGTTAAATGGCTTTGTCTGGTCTGTCAGGGTTCAAGAAAAAACACACGATTCTAATAATTAAGGATTATAGTTTATTTCACTGGCTTAGCTTCAGAACTTCTTCAACCAATAGATGATCATCAGTAAACAAATGACACAGACAGATCGAAGTACAGGGATGGTAAACAGGATTTCAAATGCATGTCAAACACCTCACAATTTAATACAAAGTTATATGGGGAGGCCTTCTACCAAAACATACAATTCACTGATTCTCTCAGGATTTTCCTATCCAAGAGATCTTGCAAAACAGAAAGAATACATAACAAACTGGACTGAAGTCTCCACGCCCCCCCCCACCATCATCACTGCTACCCCACTCCCCAACATCAAGTGGGTACTTGCAAATAGTCCAAATACTCATGCCACTTTGCACATGAAGAAAATATGTTAATTTGTGCAAGTGGTGGTTTTCTCAAGTGTAAGAAGTGACAACAATTCAAAAGATTATCCTCATTAGATCACGAGGTACATTCTGTAGCTAGGCCATTACTTGGAGACCAAATCCAACTGGATGCCAGAATTCAGAGGATCCAAAAAGGCATAAAAACACCCGTGCGTCTGTCATCAAATTAGCATCGAAGGCGATAACAAGACTCATGGTGCAAACAAGAAACCAAAGCAGTAATTACCAGTGATGCAGAGGAGAGTCCAAAATAATAGCACTTACATCCCAAGTGTGAAGAGTATGAGGCATGAGTAAAGATTATTGAAGCTTAAGCTCTATAGTCTACAGAGAAGATAGTTCAGGGGTGATCTCACTGAGGTATATACGGTATTAAATGGCATAGATGACACAGAAAATTATTTATATCAACAATCAGGGCAGTACAAGAGGACTTAATAAATAAGCAAAAAGCAAATTTAAATAAGATTTTTGAAAAAAAATTCTTTACTCAAAGGGTGCCAAACATTTCAAATGATTTACCAGGCAAAATAGTGACATCAAAGGAGCTTCAAGATGCAGTTGAATGCTAGGCTGAGCAAGTTGAAATGCTAGAGGGACGAATCCAATGGACCAAAAAGCTTTTCTCATTCTTCAGTTTCTCTTACATTCATATTGATAGCATCTGTCTGCTACTTGGAAGTGCAGAAACTTCTTGTTGCAATCTCACATAACTATGTGAACATAGGCGTATTTGCCATTAGTACTCAACACACTAAATGAACGACTGGACAATGATATCTTCCTTTTTAAGAAATCCACGGGTGGAACTCCTATGGAATTACCCACGGAAAGTCAGGGCAAACCAAATTTCGCTCAGAGTGCATTTGAGAACAGGAGGGAGAAACAGTAAGAAAGGCCTAAACATTATGAAGTATTTGCAGTACAGGCTGAAGGGCCAATTCCCGTTTCTTTGTTCCATAGGAGGAAAAGCATATTAGCAAGCATTCAGAGGCAACAGGAAAGCCATGGGTGGTGAAAAAAGATGATTTTTGTAGCAGAGGAGGTGGCTGGAAGAGCTTATAGAATCAATCTCAGAGAAACAATCCAAAATTTCATATCATTTACTTAAACATAGATAGGAAGTAGATCATTCAGCCCTTTGAGCCTGTTCCGCTATTCAGTGATATCATGGCTGATCTGTATCCTAACTCCATTTACACGCCTTGGCTCCGTATCCCTTAATAACCTTGGGCTAGCAAAAATCTATCGATCTCAGATTTATAATTATTAATTGAGCTAGCATCTACTACTTTTTGTGTGATAAAGTTCTACACTTCTACCACCTTTTGCATGAAGAAGTGTTTCCTATATTCTCTCCTGAATGACCTGGCTCTGATTTTAAGGTTATGTCCCCTTGTCCCAGACTCCCCCACAAGCAGAAAAAGTTTCTCTCTATCGACCCTATTAATTCTTTTCAAAATCCTAAAAACCTCAATCAAATTACCCCCTAACCTTCTATAATTCCAGGGAATACAAGCCTAGTTTATGTAATCTCTCCTCATAATTTAACCCTTGGAGCCCTGGTAACATTCAATGTATCTGTGCTGCACTCCTTCCAAGGTCAATACATCCTTTCTAAGGTGCAATGTCCAGAACTGTACACAGGACTCCAGATGTGGTGTAACCAGGCTTTGTATAGCTGCAGCAAAACTTTCTCTCCTTTAGCCCTCTGGATATAAAGGCCAACATTCCATTAGCCTTGTTGATTATTTTTTTGTAGCTGACCACTACATTTTAGTAATCTGTGTACATGGACCCTTAAATCTCTTTGGTCCACCACTGTTCCTTGCTTTTCACCATTGAAAAAATACTTGGATCTATCCTTTCTTGGTCCAAAATGGATGACCTCATACTTACCTGTGTTGAAATCCATCTGCCACAGTTTTGCCCACTCACTTAATCTATCAATGTCTCTGTAATTTTATGCTCCAATCAACACTACTAACTATGCCACCTATCTATATCATCGGCAAACTTAGATATATGGCTCTCTATTGTGTTATCTAAGTCATTACTAAATATAGTGAATAGTTGATCCTTGTGGGACACCACTAATCACTTCCTTCAAATTAGAGTACATAGTCATTATCCCTACTCACTGTGTCTTCTAACCAGTCTCCCAACCTGGTCAATAATTTGCCTACAATCCCATGAGCTTTCATTTTAGCTAACAGTAGGCAATCAAACCAAGGAAACAAGAAAATGGTGAGTGATTGCCTCAAACTTGGTTACTCAGGAAGAAGGTTAGGAAGGTTGGCAGAGTCCAGAAACAGTGCTACTGTAGGTATAGGTATGGGGACCTGCAACTTATGAAGCTCTATCTAGTGGTGAAACAAAGGAACATAGAAACAAGAGTAAGACATTCAGCCCCACAAGACAGTTCCACCATTCAATCAGATCATGGATAATATATACCTCAACTCCATTGATCCATCTTTGATCCATATATCCTGTTACCCTTACCTAACAAAAAATTATCGATCTCAGTCTTAAAAATCTCCACTGACCCAGCATCTTGGAAGAGAGTGTTTCAGATTTCCACCACCCTGTGTGTGAAAAAGTGCTTCCTGATATCACTTCTAAACAGCCTAGCTCTAATTTTAAGATTATGCCATGTTCTGGATTCCCCCATAAGAGGAAATAGTTTCTCTAATCAAGATCTTTAGATACAGATTACCCCTCAACCTTCTAAACCCAAGGGCATACAATCCAAGTTTATGCAACCTGTCCTCATAATTTAACCCTATAAGCCCTGATATCAGTTCAGATTGACCAGAATGTCACTTCCCAGGCCAATATATCCTTCTTGAGGTGTGGTGTCCAAATCTGAATGCAGTACTCCAGATGGGGGTCTGACCAAGGATCTGTACAACTGAATCCTAACCGCCTCACTTTTGAATTCTAATTCCCTTGAGATAAAGGTCAACATTCCATTAGCCTTCTTGATTACTTTTTGTACCTGTGCACTAATTTTTAGCGTTACATGCACACCCAAATACCTTTGCTCCTCCACAGCTCCGAGTCTCTCGTCATTTAGAAAAAATTCTGACGTGTCATTCCTGAACTCCATCTGCCACAGTTTTGCTCACTCACTTAATCTGTCTACGCCCCTTTGCAACTTCCTGCTCCCGTCTACACAACTGTGCCTCCTAACTTAGCATCATCTGCAAACTTCAATATACAACTCTCTATTCTTTCATCCAAGGCATTAATAAATATGATGAAAAGCTAAGGCCCTCTGCACACAAAGTCAAGGCCAAGTGCAGTCTTCAAGTTAAGCAGGGTTAGGGAGCATAGGATACTTGGACCAGTGCTCACAGATATAATCCGGTCCCCATTTTGAAGTCATTGATTGCATCCTTATTTTATATTTTTACTATAAATTCCTAAGCCCACATATATAATGGAAGTAAATGCATCACACTGTAATTACATCAGCAGCCAGTGGTGTCCATTGGGGGATAGCATAATTACGGCATGACAAGTTTACATGAGCAGGTTCCATTATAAATCTCGACATAAGAATTTATAAGTGAAAAAGTTGAAAGGAAGTGCACATGACCATAATAGTTATATATTATGTAGATATATTTATCAGGTAAGCATGTTGGAACACATTCATTAGACATATCAATTGCAGCTTTAGACCCAAGATTCACCTCATGGCAATTTTCTCATCTCAACTGTACTGTCCAGGGAAATAGTACACACAGATGAGATGCCCCCCTCTCCTTAAGATAAATGCCTGGAAAGCCAAATCACCCAAACTGCACCACCTAGCAGTTAAGTACACAGCAACATTGGCAGGTTGCCTATTTGTCCTCAACTTCAGGTGAAGTAAGGCATCAGAAAAATGGAAGGGGTGATAAGAATATTTTTATATTAATTGTTAGCATTGCCAAGGTCCAAGATAATGTCCTTGCATAACTTTTGCAGGTTTTGAATCAATCTGCTAAATTGTAAACTAATAAGCTCAAAATTGCACAGTATTCCAAAATATGCCCTTCCTAATTAATTTTGAAATTCAATTGCCATCTACCAACACAAACAAATTGAAAAGTGAACAGATTCTTTACTGAACATCTTAATCTGAATACAGGTATTCACAAGCACACTGGATACTGCTTAATATTTTGAGCAAATGCATTTAAAAATTATGTAAATGAATTATATCCAATAAGTAAAAACAAAAATATTTGCACACATCAGAGCGGCTATAGATTTACTGACTACATAATCATCAAATTCATGGCTTGTGAATGCTGCCAATGTGGTTATATCAGAATTCAATACACAGCAGGTAGGTCTGGTTATATCACAAATTTGATCGAGAAAATCAATAGTTTCCTTTAGAACTCTCACGTTTTAGAGCTCGAATGATGGCCTGATGGGTAACCAAAGAATTTGGGGGGGGGGGAAAAAAAGACAGCGGGGGAAGAGCAGGAAGGGGTTACGGTCAGGGTTGTGCAGACAGAATCCATGATAGTATACAAGCCACTGCCTTAGAAAGGAGAAGGGAGGGATCTTATTTTTCTTAAAAATAAAATGTCTTCCTTGTCAACTAGATTCTTGCCCACAGGGAGAGGGGAAAAAGAAAATGAAAAACAGGTAATCAGGTAATACTATCTCCTTGCAGCTGATCCAGTTTCAAAGTGGAACTGGGAGTAAGTCATCCATATCCTCTTGAGCATAGGTGGCGCATAGCATGGGATGACCAAAAAAAAAGGCAAGACAGACAACTTATAATGTCTTAAAAAGAATCTCAAAGCTCAGATGTCTCCTACAAATTACTTCGCTCCCAGAGTTCAAGATGAAACATAAGGGTAAGAACAAAAACCAGAAGTGTAGAATGATGTCTCCTCCTGCAGGTGTGCTCAGGTTACTGCTGGAAGATTACCATTAGAATTCACGCCACAACCTTCCTGCCTACATTTGTATTCAATTCTGAATGATCAGTATTTTTACTCCAGCTCCAATGAGATCAGCTCAATTTTGTTAATTTAAATAAACAATCACGTAGCAGGAATTACATTCAAATTAGGAAAGTAGAATTATGAAAAATGCAGATGGCTAAGTGTACCCTATCAGTGTTTGTGAATATAGCAAAAACGTACGATAAAAGTACAATGAGTTAATGGACTAACTGTCAAAAAGGAACTCAAAGAAGCCTGGTCATAATTTTACAGATAGGTGCACAATGCCTCAGTTGTTCAGGCAACAAATAATTATACTGGTCAAAATCAGCCCAAATTCGACCTTTGGCTTGTGCTGAGTTAGCCAACCTCAAGCAGGATGGCAATAAGACATTGCAATTGGCCTTGGCACCCCCACATTACAGAGCCCAGAGTTCCTGCTCCCCATCACTACCCAGTGACCACTAATGACATTGAGCGAAGACGTGATCAGGCACAGCTGCGATATCCTTGAACACAGGGAATTAAGTAGTTTGCAACTACTGCCATCTGAACTTCAAAATTTGATGATTTTAATCTTATGATGTTTTAAGTTGTCTGTCTTGCCAACTTGTTTTTTGATCTTATCATCTATGTTTGAGAGAATACAGGTGACATGCATCCAATTCCACTTTGAAACCAGTGCTACTGGTATAGTGACAGGTACCCACGGAACTGTACCGCAGCAAGGAGCTAATGTCTTCAGGAGGAAACGTGTGGAAAAAGGAAGAGAGTTCAATCTTCATTGAGAAACTTGAACACAGGTACAAAGATTATTTTTTTTGAAGAAAATTGTATGTATGTATACACACACACACATATATATAAAAAAGCATATTTTGAGCAAAAGCCAAGAAGTGTCACTTTGTCCCCACGCCAAGGCTGCCATCTTGCAACTAAACTAAAGTGGTCTGTGCTCACTTCATGGCTATCAAATTGATAATTGTAAACAATTTTACAACACCAAGTTATAGTCCAACAATTTTATTTTAAAATCCACAAGCTTTCGGAGGCTTCCTCCTTCCTCAGGTGAATGTGGAACTGAATGTGGAATTTCAGTTCCACATTCACCCGAGGAAGGAAGAAGCCTCCGAAAGCTTGTGGATTTTAAAATAAAATTGTTGGACTATAACTTGGTGTTGTAAAATTGTTTACAATTGTCAACCCCAGTCCATCACCGGCATCTCCACATCAAATTGATAGGAACTGATGCATTTTGCACATTATCTAAACATTACTGAACCTTAAGGATAAAGGAAACCAATGAGATTGTATTTGAGGTTGGACCACTAATGTATTTCATTAAAAATACTTGCAAAAAACAAACAAAGGCTGCAGTATTATTTGAGTACCCATTTAGGTCACATGTAGGCAGAATTCAATTAATATGATTTTTAAAATTGATAATTTCACCGCCATGAGTAGCATAGACACTTACTAGAAATATTCTTATAATCCTGAAAGAATTTGGCAGTTTGGACCTGCATTACTCACCGTACTTTTATCTTTCAGCAGTTTTTCAATGACCTCTACTAATAGTTCTTTCTGCTCTGCATCTAAACTGTGGGTAGGAACAAAAATAATAATTAGTGTGAGGCAAAGGAGGAGATTGTGGGGGCTCTGACACATATATTCAGAACCTCTCTGGCCACAGGGGATGTGCCAGAGGACTGGAGAACCGCTAATGTCGTACCATTATTTAAGAAGGGGAGTAGGGAAAAACCGGGGAACTACAGGCCAGTGAGCCTAACATCAGTGGTAGGAAAATTATTGGAAAAAATTCTGAAGGACAAAATTAGTCTCCACTTGGAGAAGCAAGGATTAATCAGTGATAGTCAACATGGCTTTGTCAAGGGAAGATCATGTCTGACTAACTTGATTGAATTTTTTGAGGGGGTGACTAGGCGTGTGGATGAGGGTAACGCAGTGGATGTGGTATACATGGATTTCAGTAAGGCCTTCGATAAAGTCCCCCACAGGAGACTGGTCAAGAAGGTACGAGCCCATGGAATCCAGGGTGCCTTGGCACTTTGGATACAAAACTGGCTTAGTGGCAGAAGGCAGAGGGAGATGGTCGAAGGTTGTTTTTGTGACTGGAAGCCTGTGGCCAGTGGGGTACCACAGGGATCGGTGCTGGGTCCCTTGCTGTTTGTGGTCTACATTAATGACTTAGATATAAATGTAAAAGGTATGATCAGTAAGTTCGCTGATGATACAAAGATTGGTAGGGTGGTAAATAGCGAGGAGGATAGCCTCAGTCTGCAGGACGATATAGATGGGTTGGTCAGATGGGCGGAACAGTGGCAAATGGAATTTAACCCGGAAAAGTGCGAGGTGATGCACTTTGGAGGGACTAACAAGGCAAGGGAATACACAATGAATGGGAGGACCCTAGGCAAGACAGAGGGTCAGAGGGATCTTGGTGTGCAAGTTCACAGATCCCTGAAGGCGGCGGAACAGGTAGATAAGGTGGTAAAGAAGGCATATGGGATACTTGCCTTTATTAGCCGAGGCATAGAATATAAGAGCAAGGAGGTTATGATGGAGCTGTATAAAACACTGGTTAGGCCACAGCTGGAGTACTGTGTGCAGTTCTGGTCGCCACACTACAGGAAGGATGTGATCGCTTTGGAGAGGGTGCAGAGGAGATTCACCAGGATGTTACCAGGGCTGGAGCGCTTCAGCTATGAAGAGAGACTGGGAAGATTGGGTTTGTTTTCCTTGGAGCAGAGGAGGCTGAGGGGAGACATGATTGAGGTGTACAAAATTATGAGGGGCACAGATAGGATGGATACTAAGGAGCTTTTTCCCTTCGTTGAGGGTTCTATAACAAGGGGACATAGATTCAAGGGAAAAGGCGGGAGGTTTAGAGGGGATTTGAGAAAGAACTTTTTCACCCAGAGGGTGGTTGGAGTCTGGAACTCACTGCCTGAAAGGGTTGTGGAGGCAGGAACCCTCACAACATTCAAGAAGCATTTGGATGAGCACTTGAAATGCCATAGCATACAAGGCTACGGACCAAATGCTGGAATATGGGATTAGAGTAGACAGGGCTGATGGCCGGCGCGGACACGATGGGCCGAAGGGCCTCTATCCGTGCTGTATAACTCTATGACTATGACTCATATTATAATTATATCCTGCATTTTAAATTTTGATTAGTATGGTGATGTGAAGCACTGAATTTAAGACGATAAATTTTATTCATTTTTTCCACAGCTTACACCAAGCTTTTTTGTCCAATCCTAACAAAATTATATTTTTTGGATAGAGTATTAGTTTTGGAAAGATTTCAGCTCCAAAGGTTGCAAAACAGTTACTACAAGTCAAATTAAAGGTTATATCTGCCACTTTGAATTCAACAGGAAAACACAAAATTCATAGCTGATCACTAGGGACCAGGATAGTGGATACTCAATGCACCAGTAACTGAATTAGCACGTGTGTATGTGGTTATAGGAATGGAGGAGAAAACAATCCTGTGTCCAGGATTCCCATGTTGAATCCCCAAATCCAACAGCACTGTTGCAGTATGGCATCAAATAAAGCATCTCAAATAGCCAGAGCAAGGGAGTTCCAATAGTTATCCCTCAACCAACGTCACTGAACAGATTATCTGGTCATTAACACATTTCTGTTTGCGGGACTTGGTGTGCACAAATTGGCTGCCACGTTTCCTACATTACAACAGTGACTGCACTTCAAAAATATTTCATTGCCTGGGGACATCCTGAAAGGTGCTATATGTAAATACAAGTCTTTCTTTCCTTTCTAATTTCATAGAAGCCTTCTGGCTGAAGACCAGTACGGACAGAAGCATAATCTAAATTCTTGCCCAAGAACTGGCAGTGGAGTCTCAAAAGGAAGGGAGGGGGGCCGGGAAGAGAAAGGTGAAGAAAAACTATCATAATGAAAGCTGCTTTTCCTGGTTTAATAAACTCTAGGTTACCAAAATCTATTAAACTGCTCCAAGATTCAGCCATTAGAATCTTTCAGCAATTGTTATACCTACCAGCTATCAAGGCAGCTGTGTGAAAGGCTGAGGTCCCAAATGAGTTTACCTTTGAATGCTGGTGGAAGCATAAAGTCTTGGGAGAAAATAAACTCAGGAGTCAACCAAAAAAATCATTGATTTCTGTCGTCTAACAAATGCCACCAAAACCCTGACTCAGTGGCTGACAGTTCATTATGCATTTGAACTTCTGCATACAAAAGCGCACAGGTCCAAACATCAACAGCTTGCATTTATATAGTATCTTTAACTTAAAAATTGCCCCAAAGTGTTTCACAGATCAGCCAAGGAAAACAGATAGCCACCCAGAAAGCGAGGGATTCAGAGAGGTGACCAATGGAATGTTCTCTCAATATTGAGTGTGCATTCCACTGGCAGAAACAACAGTATGCTTTGTCACTGTTTTGACGAACACAATGAGCAAAAAAGGGATTTTTAAAAAAATCAAACAAACACAAAATACTGAAAATGCACAGGTCAGTCAGCATCTGAAAAGGAAAGATAGGTTAATATTTAAGTTGGGACCCTTCATCGATTCTCCTGAAGCATCCTATTCAAATTGTTAATGTATCTTTACATTTCAGAAGCTAGTTGACCTGCAGTGCAGTTCCAGCATTTTCTGTTTTTATCAACGAAAGCTAAGTGCACATGAAGCAGTTCATGTGCTCATGGCATGGACATCAAGGTCTGACTTCAGCATCAGCATCTCTCATGTTGCTCCCCTCGTCTTGTAGGGGACAGACGGTTAAGCGACCAATTTAGATTTTCAGAGTACACCACTAAATCCACCACTCTACGTGACTTTGGATTATATCAAATCCAGGAATAAGCAACGAGTTTTTTCCACTTCCTGACAAACAGAACTAGAATATTCCATCATTCAAAGGCTTTGTAGAATATTAAAATTACCGACCGCAACAATCTGAACATTGGAAACTGAAATTTCATCAAATTTGAACCTCATTTAAAACACACGTGTACCCACCTGTAAAGTTTCTGAATGGCATGGGCAGCAGTTTTCCTGACATATGGAGACAGGTCGCTGGCAGCTTCCTTAATAGACAGCATCATTATTGGAACAATGATTGGCACTCTAATACTGGACAGAACTCGTAAAGCACTTGCCCGAATCAACTGATTAGGGTCCTAGAATAAATAAGGCGACAAATAATAAACCAAATTACACAAAGAGGACCCCCCCTGCCCTCCATCCATCTGACTTCTCCCAAAGGTTCACCCTGGGGTACAATTACATTGATGACAGCAATCCTCCACCTCCGAACCCAAGCAACCATTCGTTGTGCCAGCCCAGAAGCACGAGCTCAATCGTGTCCTCGCCTTTTGTACACATGAAAAGGTCAATGGGCAACAATCACGAGCTCATTGATTTTTCATTTCCCTAAGCCCAGGAAAATTGAGGGCAACTGTAGCAACCCCACGCAAACCAGAGATTGAACCTGGGAATTTGATCTTTATGGCTCAACACCATACTAAGTAAATGCATTTATATAGAAAGTTGGAGGAGGTTTTTTTTAAATTCCAAGAAAAAAATTCCAGGGAACTGCTCAGGATCCAAAAATATGCATACTTCTGCCATCTACAATAACTATTACGGCTATCTGAGATTCAAATCCTAATGCTTCAAATAGTTGCTAATGCTGTTAATTTGCTACGCATTTACCTAACTTTGAACCATTTCTTTTAACGGAAACAAAATACGAAAAGCCTTAGATGTACACAATGACACTCGTTTTAATTTGAAATGTTAGTTTTAATTTTAAAAACTTGTTATAAAGATTGAATAGCAGTGAACCGAATGCAGGCAGTGACTGGAACACAGAACAGCATCTTTTAAAAAAATTAAACTGGATAAGCAATGTGCTCAAATTATAACAACTATGTATCTACAGCATATCATAACAGAGTGGCCAACACTGACAACTCAGAAGGAAAGTTATAAATACTATTTAAGTGCACAATGGCAGGCAACAAGAGGATTTTAATGAAGTTCTGATTTTCATCAAAACATATCAGGATCAGTAGATTTTTAGTATAAATTGCTGGAACTAACAAGGGTTCCATTTTCAGATTCCTGATCAGTTTAAGAGTATTCCTTTAAAAAAATGTCAACTTATAAACTTTCCTCTTTTCACATTCCCCTTGTTCTCTCCAGAGAGCAGACCACTGAACAATGACCCAAGAGCCCAGGAAAGAATGCCATGCAGAGACTCCCAGAAATCATCTTTTAGATTGGAGATGGACTCCGGCACATGCTCATTTAGTTTGTTCATATTGGGTCTTCCAACCATTGGCAGTCAACTAGTTGAAGATTAAGAAGTCCCAGAGAGGTTGGTGGGAAAGATATGCAGGGGTGGAAAGAAGTGTGCAACTGAAGCCCCTACTCAGATCTCTGTGGGTTGCACTGCACAGAGAAGATGAAAATGTTGGCCCAGGTTTATAACTTTTTGTGTGATGTGTGATCATTTTTTTCCCCAGAAGCATATATAAACTATCTGCTTTGGATACTGTTGGGGCAGATGGCTTATCAGGGGAAAGCAGCAAGGGCCATGTTCGTGGCACCACGGGTGGCTCTGCTGCACAGGAGGGGAGGAATAAGAGTGGCAGGGCTATATTGATAGGGGATTCAATTGTAAGGGGAACAGACAGGCGTTTCTGCGGCCGCAAACATGACTCCAGGATGGTATGTTGCCTCCCTGGTGCTAGGGTTAAGGATGTCAGAGAGCAGCTGCAGAGCATTCTGGAGGGGGAGGGTGAATAGCCAGTAGTCGTGGTCCATATCGGTACCAACGACATAGGCAAAAAAATAGGGATGAGGTCCTGCAAGGTGAATTTAAAGAGTTAGGAGATAAATTAAAAAGCAGGACCTCAAAAGGTAGTGATCTCAGGATTACTACCATAGGAACACAGGACTATAGGAACAGGAGTAGGCCATTCAGCCCCTCAAGCCTGCTCCGCCATTTGATAAGATCATGGCTGATCTGTGATCTAACTCCATATACCTGCCTTTGGCCCATATCCCTTAATACCTTTGGTTGCCAGTGCCACGTGCTAGTGAGTATAGGAACAGGAGAATAGATCAGATGAATGCATGGCTGCAGGGATGGAGTAGGAGAGAGGGATTTAGATTCCTGGGACATTGGAACCGGTTCTGGGGAAGGTGGGACTTGTACGAGCGGAACGGGTTACACCCAAACAGGACTGGGACTAATGTCCTCGCTGGGGTGTTTGCTAGTGCTGTAGGGGAAGGTTTAAACTAGAATGGCAGGGGGATGGGAACTTGAGCAGGGAGACAGAGGAGGGGGAAACAAGGATAGAAACAAAAGACAGAAAGGGAAGAAGCAATAGTGGAAGGCAGAGAAAACAAGGGCAAAAAACAAATAGTTTTATTTTCCACTATGGCCCTAAGATGGCTAGCAATCTTAAAAAGACAAGTCGAAAGGCATTGTGTCTAAATGCGCGGAGCATTCGCAATAAGGTAGATGAATTAACAGTGCAGATAGATATTAACAGTTATGATGTGGTTGCGATTATGGAGACATGGCTGCAGGGTGACCAAGGATGGGAACTGAACATCCAGGGGCATTCAATATTTAGGAAGGACAAGCAAAAAGGGAAAGGAGGTGGGATAGCGTTGTTAGTAAAGGAGGAAATCAATGCAATATTGGCTCGGAAAATCACGATGTGCAATCTGTATGGGTGGAGCTAAGAAACACCAAGGGGCAGAAAACGTTGTTGGGGGTTGTCTATAGGCCCCCAAACAGTAGTGGATATGTTGGGGAGGGCATTAAACAGGAAATTAGAGACGCATGCAAGAAGGTTACAACTATAATCATCGGTGACTTTAATATACATATAGATTGGTCAAACCAAATTAGCAAGAATACTGTGAGGGAGGAATTCCTGGAGTGTTTACGTGATGGTTTTCTAGATCAATACATTGAGGAACCAACTAGAGAACAGGCGATCCTAGACTGGGTATTGTGCAAATAAGAAAGGATTAATTAACAATCTTGTTTTGCGGGGTCCCTTAGGGAAGAGTGACCATAACGTGATCGAATTCCTCATTAAGATGGAGAGTGAAGTAGTTGAATCCGAAACTAGGGTCCTGAATCTAAATAAAAGAAATTATGAAAGTATGACGTGCGAGTTGGCTTTGATAGATTGGGGAACTTTACTAATAATAGGGATGACGGTGGATAGGCAATGGCTAATATTTAAAGAACGTGTGCAGGAATTACAACAATTATTCATTCCTGTCTGGCTCAACCGTAGCTTACAAAAGAAATTAGGGATGGTATTAGATCCAAAGAGGAGGCATATAAAATTGCCAGAAAAAGCGGCAAGCCTGAAGATTGGGAGCAGTCCAGAATTCAGCAAAGGAGGACAAAGTGATTGATTAAGAGGGGAAAAATAGAGTATGAGAGTAAACTAGCAGGGAACATAAAAACTGACTGTAAAAGCTTCTATAAATATGTCAAGAGAAAAAGATTAGTGAAGACAAATGTAGGTCCCTTACAGTCAGAAATGGGGAAAATTATAATGGGGAACCAAGAAATGACGGAACAATTAAACAAATACTTTGGTTCTGCCTTCACAAAGGAGGACACAAATAACCTCCCAGAAGTGTTAGGGAACCAAGGGTCTCGTGAGAGGGAGGAACTGAAGGAAACCAATATCAGTAAATAAAGTGCTAGAGAAATTAATGGGGCGAAAGGCTGACAAATCCTCAGGGCCTGATAACCTACATCCCAGAGTACTAAAGGAAGTGGCCCTGGAAATAGTGGCTGCTTGGTGATCATCTTCCAAAATTCTATAGACTCTGGAGCAGTTCCTACAGATTGGAGGGTGGCAAATGTAACCCCACTATTTAAAAGAGGGAGAAAAAACAGGGAATTACAGACCAGTTAGCCTAACATCAGTAGTGGGGAAAATGCTGGAGTCTATTATAAAAGATGCGATAACAGAACACTTGGAAGGCATTAACGGGATTGGACAAAGTCAGCATGGGTTTGTGAAAGGGAAATCATGCTTAACAAATCTACTGGAGTTTTTTGAGGAGGTAACTAGTAGAATAGATAGGGGAGAACCAGTGGATGTGGTGTATTTGGATTTTCAGAAGGCTTTTGATAAGGTCCCACACAAGAGGTTAGTGTGCAAAATTGAAGCACATGGGATTGGGGGGAATGGATTGAGATTTGGTTGACAGACAGGAAACAGCGAGTAGGAATAAACGGGTCTTTTTCCGGGTGGCAGGCAGTGGATAGTGGGGTACCGCAGGGATCAGTGCTTGGGCCCCAGCTATTCACAATATATATATCAATGATTTGGATGAGGGAACTAAATGTAACATTTCCAAGTTTGCAGACTATACAAAGCTGGGGTGGAATGTGAGCTGTGAGGAGGATGCAAAGAGGCTCCAATGTGATTTAGACAAGTTGGGTGAGTGGGCAAGAACATGGCAGATGCAGTATAACGTGGATAAATGTGAGGTTATCCACTTTGGTTGCAAAAACAGAAAGGCAGCTTATATTATCTGAATGGTGATAGATTGGAAAAAGGGGAGGTATAACGAGACCTGGGTGTTCTTGTACACCAGTCGCTGAAAACGAGCATTCAGATGCAGCAAGCAGTTAGGAAGGCGAATGGTATGTTGGCCTTCATTGCAAGAGGATTGGAGTACAGGAGCAGGGATGTCTTACTGCAGTTATACAGGGCCTTGGTGAGACCACATTTGGAGTATTGTGTGCGGTTTTGGTCTCCTTATCTGAGGAAGGATGTCCTCGCCATGGAGGGATTACAACAAAAGTTTACCAGACTGATTCCTGGGATGGCAGGACTGACATATGAGGAGAGATTGGGTCAACTAGGCCTTTCTTCACTAGAGTTTAGAAGGATGAGTGGTGATCTCATCGAAACGTATAAAATTCTAACAGGGCTAGACTGACTAGATGCAGGGAGGATGTTCCCGATGGCCAGGGAGTCCAGAACCCGGGGTCACAATCTCAGGATACGGGGTATGCCATTTGGAACCGAGATGAGGAGAAATGTCTTCACTCAGAGGGTGGTGAACCTGTGGAGTTCTCTACCGCAGAAGGCAGTAGAGGCCAAGTTATTAATGTATTCAAGAAGGAGATGATATATTTCTTAATGCTGAAGGGATCAAGGGATATGGGGAAAAAACGGGAACAGGGTATTGAGTTAGACGATCAGCCATGATCATTTTGAATGGTAGAGCAGGCTCGAAGGGCCGAATGGCCTACTCTTGCTCCTATTTTCTATGTTTCTAAACTTCAGTAAGGAGCTATCAAGGTGACTATCTTAGAATTTCTCTTTGCTGGAATGCCATGGTAGAATTCTTTTGGTAGATTCGATGGGTAGATTATTATTTTGATGGAAAATTATTTGGGAGAAAATGGAAATCAAGGTGGAAAGATTTTGGCTAATATCATTGAACAAAAGTAGAGAATAACATAATAAAAGGGGAAAAAAACATAACTGATGCGGACGAAAAAGTCCATAATAATAAACTAAGAAGTAGCATATTCAAAATTCAAATTACTTGGATAGGTTTAATTTGTACAAGTATTTCAAGAACATTGCTTCCAAATCTTTTAGGTTGGTAACACTGACCTTCAATGCACGTTGAAATGTGCTAATTGATAGTAAGGCCAAATCTTGCTGCTCTTCTGCGTAACGTACAAGGTAAACATACACCAACTTCTTCAACTGTAAAAAGAGAAAGGAGATACAAAAAAAACCCAGTATATTCATAGCTAATGAATCAGCCAATTCTCAGAGTAAGTTGAGAGACATTCACTATGAAGGGCAGTTTGGTAGGATATATTTTTTGACAACTACCATGGGAGAAAATTGGTAATGAAAATTATACAGCTCAGTGGGGTTGCCCTAGTTTGGTTCTACTCGTACCTATCCAATCGTAGCCAGAGCATCTCCAGCAATGGCTTTTCTTCCTGCCCATGCATCGTCTCTGCATCTGGAGTCTCCCAAGCATCTAACCTTGCCCCCCACGGCAACATCTCCAAAGTCATGGGGTCAGCTCTACTCTCCACCATCTGTCAGACTGCTTTTCTGACGCCCAGTCTTCAATGAGCTGCCATCTCCTCTAGTTAAACACTGGGAAAACTGAAGCCATCGTTTTTGCCCCCCCGCCCACACACACCATACCCTTGCCACCAATTCCATCCCCCTTACCAATCACTGTCTCAGTTTCAGACAGATTATTCGCTCTCCTGTCCCATGCTCTGTAAACTTCACCTCAGAACTCCTGCCCGTATCATGTTCTGCACAACCTTGTCACTCTTGTCCTTGCCGAACGACATTGGATCCCGGTCCTCCAATGCCTCCAATTAAAAGTTATCATCATGTGCAAATCCCTTTATGGCCTTGCCCCTTAAACCCTCAAGCTCATTTCATCCGAGCCCTACAATGCTCCCCTACGCCCATCCACCCCGAGAATTCTCTGCTCCTCCAACTCTGGCCTGTTATGCATGCCCCCTCATTGAGGCATTTAAGACCCACCCTCTGGAATTCCCTCCCTATCCCTCTCCTCCTCTTACAACTCATCTCACCAACCCAGCTTTTGATCAGTGCTCCTAATACCTCCTTTGGCTTGGCACCCATTTTTTGTCCGATTACGTCTCTCTGATGTTTTTCTATGTTAAAGGCATTATAGGAAGGAGGCATTGCTGGACTTGGTCCAAGGGAATGAGGGCCAAGTGGAGCAAGTGTCAGCGGGGGAGCATTTAGGGAGCAGTGATCATAGTAACATAAGGTTTAGAATAGCTATGGAAAAGGACACTGACCACTCTGAAGTAAAAATACTCAATTGGAGGAGGGCCAATTTCAATGGGATGAGAACAGATCTGACCTAGTAAATTGGAATCAAAGATCGGCAGGCAAAACTGTAATTTTGTGGGTGGCCTTTAAAGAGGAGATGGCTTGGGTACAGTCTAGGCACATTCCCACAAGGCAGAAAGGTAGGGCACAAATGAGAACCATGCAGAATATAGAAAGTTCAGAGAGGAAGTGAAAAAGGAAATAAGAGGGGCAGAGAGAGTATGAGAATACACTGGTGGCCAACATAAAATGGAATCCAAAAGTCTTCTACAGGCATTTAAACAGTAAATGGGTAGTAAGAGAAGGGATGGGGCCGATTAGGGACCATAAAGAAGATCTACTCATGAAGGCAGAGGGGATGGCCAAGATACTAAATGAGTACTTTGCATCTGTCTTTACCAAGGAAGAAGATGCTGCCAGAGTCTCAGTAAAGTAAGATAGGGTTGAGATACTGGATGGGCTAAAAATTGATAAAGAGGAGGTACTAGAAAGGCTAGCTGTACTTTAAGTAGATAAGTCACCCGGTCCGGATGGGATGCATCCTAGGTTGTTGAGGGAAGTAAGGGTGGAAATTGAGGAGGTACTGGCCATAATCTTCCAAACATCCATAGATACAGTGATGGTGCCAGAGGACTGGAGAATTGCAAATGTTACACCCTTGTTCAAAAAAGGGTGTAAGGATAAACCCAGCAACTATAGGCCAGACAGTTTAACTTCAGTGGTGGGGAAACTTTTAGAAACAATAATCCGGGACAGAATTAACAGTCACTTGGACGAGTGTGGATTGATTCAGGAAAGCCAGCATGGATTTGTTGAAGGCAAATCGCGTTTAACCTGATAGAGTTTTTTGAGGAGGTAACAGAGGGTAGATGAGGGCAATGCAGTTGATGTGGTGTATATGGACTTTCAAAAGGTGTTTGATAAAGTGCCTCATGGTAGCCTCGTCACCAATATTGCGGCCCGTGAAACAAAGGGGGCAGTAGCAACATGGATACAGAATTGGCTAGGGACAGGAAACAGAGTAGTGGTGAATGGTTGCTTTTCGGACTGGAGGGAGGTGTACAGTGGTGTCCTCAGGGGTCAGTGCTGGGACCACTGCTTTTCTTGATAGATATTAATGACTTGGACTTGGGTGTACAAGGCACAATTTCAAAATTTGCAGATGACACAAAACTTGGAAGGGTAGTAAAGAGTGAGGAGGATAGTGATAGACTCCAAGAGGATATAAACAGGCTGGTGGCATGGGCGGACACATGGCAGATAAAATTTAATGCTGAAAAATGCGAAGTGATACATTTCAGTAGGAAGAACGAGGCGAGGCAATATAAACTAGAGGACACAACTCTAAAAGGGGCTCAGGAACAGAGAGATCAGGGGGCATATATGCACAAATTGTTGAAGATGGCAGGGCAGGTGGAGGAAGTGGTTAAAGCAGAATACGGGATCCTGGGCTTTATAAATGGAGGCATAGAATACCGAAGTATGGAATTCATGAAGAACCTTTATAAAAACACTGGTTCAGCCACAACTGGACTTTTGTGTCCAGTTCTGGGCAATGCACTTCAGGAAAGTCGTGAAGGCCTTAGAGAGGGTGCAAAAGAGATTTACTAGAATGGTTCCAGGGATGAGAGGCTTTAGTTACGTGGATAGACTGGAGAAGCTGGGGTTGTTCTCCTTGGAACAGAGACGTTTGTGAGGAGATTTGATGGAGGCATTCAAAATCATGAAGGGTCTGGACAGAGTAGATAGAGAGAAACTGTTCCCATTGGCGGAAGGGTCAAGAACCAGAGGACATCGATTTAAGGTGATTGGCAAAAGAACCAATGGTGACATGAGGAAAAACTTCTTTACACAGCGAGTGGTTAGGATCTGGAATGCACTGCCTGAGGAGATTGTGGAGACAGATTCAATCGTGGCCTTCAAAAGGGAACTGGATAAGTACTTGAAAGGAAAAAATTTGCAGGGCTACCTGGATAGGGCAGGGGAGTGGGACTAGCTGGATTGCTCTTCCACAAAGCCGGTGCGAACGGTGGCCTTCCGTGCTGTAACCTTTCTATGATTCTATATAAATGCAAGTTTTTGTTATAGATAAAATTTTATCACTAACCCCATCAAAGGTTTATTCACAAATATCCAGGTGAAGTGACCGAAACTATATTGTAGGTGTTGAATGAAGATGTCTTTTTCCAATGTGAAAACACAACACCAATCTAGAGAAATCAAACTGCAAACGCATACCACTTCCATGCACCACCCAGTAGCCAGTAATGGCTACACTGGCGGAGACTGGGATGTCACCATCTGCTATCTTGCCAATGATGCATAATGTGGGGGGGGGGGGGGGGGGGGCGACGGCGGAGGGAGGGAGGAGAGAAGGAATGTCTCAAAAGGAAACAAGAAATAAATTGAAAAATGCAGTATTGAAGAAAAAAATGATTTCATTGGTGATTAAGTTAAAACAGTTGGATTGAATCCTCAAAATTCTGGTTATGACACATCAATTTCATAGGGAAGTTGATAATGGTCCCTTTGGTGCACAATATATGAAAATATCATATTGTTCAGAATTTCAAATAAACATATCATGAGCAGATTTTCATGATAAGTTGGACAAGAAGCTTTCAAAAATTTGCATCAGGAATTGAGTCCTCACAATGTTCCTTTGCACAGCTACCAATATTAAATCACTGAAGGTTGCAAAACAGTCGATTTGCTCTTGTCCAGGTTTAGATTAGATAAAATCAATGCTAGCCACGAGAGACCAACACATAATCTGGCTGCAAATCTGCAGTAAAAGCCTTCTTTCCCAAAAAACAATGTGTGACCAGAAACAGGAGCACTCAGGATGACGTGATTGCGCTCCCAGACTAAGTGTTATTTCTCTCAGTGCTACCATGTTTCCTGATGTGATGCTAATCATAACACCACTGTGTTCAGCTTTAAGAACTCAGGCAGACCTTCCTAAGCAAGCAATTTAATTAATCCATCAATTCTAGTGCAGCAAACTCCGTGACATACTGGTCAAATCTTCGATTTTAAAAACTGTATACTGGTGATTCATTTGTGTGTTATTTTTGCACCTTCTTCCATTCAATGAAAACTCTCATTCTATGACCCAATATCACATACGTAAACTAAAATCTACATTTCATCCACAATCACACATTGCAGAAAATCAAATTTTGATTCAACAAAATGAAAACTCTAATACTAGCCAAACTGGGGATGAAAGAAATTGATTCCAGAAAGTAAGCATTATCTAAATAAAAATAAAACATATGGTCCTGCTTCGATGTTAGTATGGAACAATTTGTAATAAAGGTTATCTCCTTTAGATTAAAGTACATGACGAGGCATTGGCTTTACATCCATCGAAGGGTGTGTTAGTTATACAGTCTATTCACAATATTAGGAAAGTAAAATAGCAACTGTACACAGTAAATGGATCAACATACCTCAATGTTTTTACTGGCCACATTCTTCACAACTGCAGGAAATAACTCTGAAGCATTTTTTCCTTTAGCAATCATCTGTAACATGAATTATAGTCTCCATTACAGAGCCAGATTGGTTAGCAGATATACTTTTCTATGTTAATTGCACAATGTCTAAAGCCATGATAATCCATTTAAATTTGTAAAAGGGTTTTGTTTCAGTTATTACAAAAGCACGTGAGCTTTAAATAACTGCATGGGGCACAGCTGATTCTCGACTGTTTGAAAGGAGATGGGAGGACAGTAATGCTGACACTCAATTTACAGTTATGTGGTTAATTATTAAATAATTCAAGCTTTAATGCTCCTTCCTGTTTTGCCTTAAATGGAAGGCTATGGGCTTGCGTCCACAGTTCCCGACATCTCGCCTAGTATTGCAAGGCTGGTGGTGGGAGCAACAAAGTAGACACCAGAAAAGAGAAATTCAAAAGAGCACTTCAATGAATCCACGTGACCAGATCAATGGCATCAATAGGAAACCAGAAAATAGCACATAGAACAAAAGAGAGGATGACGAGTGAAAACAGATTAGTTTTATTGAACCAATCAAGTTTTGTACACTTGCTGACCCTTGTGCACACCACGTCCATAGTGGCTTCGGATGTCCATTAATGCATTTTGCACAATAAGGAAGCACCTCAACTATATCATAATAAAGTTGAAGATAAAGATTGAGAAGGACATAAATAAGACAAAGACCAAAGTAATAAATTGGAAAAAAGCTGATTTTAAGGGGATGAGAATGGAACTAGGGAAAATTTAGCAATAAACAAAGAAATAGAACAGAAGTGGGAAACATTTAAAACGATGATCAAGTGTCCAGGAGAAATATATCCCACTAAAAAGCAAAAACAAACTTGCCAGTAATGATAAACTATGGATGAATAAAGAAATTAGAGCAAAATTGAAACTGAAGAAAAAGGCATACACCAAGTACATGGACAACAAAGGAGAGGATGACAAAAGGGAATTCGAAAAGGTTAGGAAAGAAGTTTAAAAAAACAATTAGGAAGGCAAAGAGAAACTACAAAATTAAATTATCAAGGAATATAAAAGTAATCTACAGGCACATAAACAACAAAAGAAAAATCAGGATAGGCATAGGGATACACATGATAAACTCACAGGTAATGACAGCAAAATGGCAGAAATATTAAATAATTACTTTGCCTCAGTACTTAGCAGGGAGACTGACGTGGTCGGTATGACATTAGAAGAAGAGATCAAAACAGATATGAAGACATTTAAGATAGAAAAGGGGGAGATAATTGATAAACTAATCAAACTTGAGGGGATAAAACCCCAGGTCCGAATGGATTACATCCGCACATATTATAAGTAGTTAGGAAGGAGATAGCAGAGGCACTATTACACATATATAAAAATTCATTAGAAAAGGGAATAGTGCCAAAGGACTGGCGGACAGCTAATGTGATTCCTATGTTCAAAAAGGGAGATCAAACAAGTCCAGGGAACTCTAGGCCAATTAGCTTAATGTCAGTGATAGGAAAGATAATATAATGAAGAATAGTCAGCACAGATTTCAAAAGGGACAGTCATGCTTGACCAACCCTATTGAATTCTTTGAAGTAACAGAGTAGACAAGGGTAATGTAGTAGATCTAATATATTTGGATTTTCAAAAGGCCTTCGATAAGGTACCGCATAGTGGACTCATGACTAAGGTCAGAGCATGTGGAGTCAGGGGGCAAGTAGCAGAATGGATAGCAAGCTGGCTACAAAACAGAAAACAGAGAGTAGGGGTTAAAGGTAGTTACTCAGATTGGCAAAAGATGGGAAGTGCTGTTCCACAAGAATCGGTGCTGGGACCACTGTTCTTCACCATTCATATAAATGATTTGGACTCGGGAATTGGAAGTACAATTTCAAAATTTACGGATAACACCAAATTGGGGGGAGGTATAGTTAATACCGAGGAGGACTGCAGCAAAATACAGGAAGACATTAATAAACTTGCAGAATGGGCATGTAATGGGCAAATGAATTTTAATATCGTTAAGTGTGAGGTATTACATTTTGGTAGGGTGAATAAGGGGGCCACATACCACTTGGATAAGAGTCTAAATGGGGTAGAGGAGCGGAGGGATCTGGGGGTACAGATACACATCACTAAGAGTAGCGGCGCAGGTTAATAAGGCCATAAAAAAAGCAAACCAAACATTGATGTTCATTTCTAGAGGAACAGAATTGAAAAGCAGAGAAGTTATGTTAAATTTGTAAAGAACCTTGGTTAGACCATACTTGGAGTACTGTTAACAGTTCTGGTCTTCATATTATAAAAAAGATGTGGAGGCACTGGAGAAGGTGGAAAAAAGGTTTGCTGAGATATCCTTAGCAGGAAAGGCTGAACAGGCTGGGGCTCATTTCTCTAGAAAAGAGAAGGCTGAGGGGTGACTTGATAGAGGTCTTTAAGATTATGGAAGGGTTTGATAGAGTAGACATAGAGAATATGTTTCCACTTGCGGGAGAGACCAGAACTAGGGGCCATAAATATAAGATAGTCACTAATAAATCCAATGGGGAATTCAGGAGAAACTTCTTCACCCAGAGAGTGGTTAGAATGTGGAACTCACCACCACAAGGAGGTAGTTGAAGTTACTATAGCATAGATGCATTTAAGGGGAAGCTTGGTAAGCTCGAGGGAGAAAGGAGCTGAAGGATACACTGATGGGGTTAGATGACGTAGGGAGGGAGGAGGCTCTTCTGGAGCATAAACACCGGCATTGACCTGTTGGGCCGAATGGCCTGTTTCTGTGCTGTACATTCTAAGTCATTCTATGTAATGTCAAAGAGTTCATGGATTTCTTTACCTCTTTCCAAAAAATGTGACCAGAAACAGGTGCACTTACGATCCTCTCTTCCCCTTGCCCCAGTTCCCAGCCCTCCCCAGTCTCCACCATCTCTAACCCCAAGCTCTCACCTCTCTGTCGCTTCTCCCCCACCCCCCCATCTGTTCCCCTTCGACCTCTGGGCTCTCGGAGCTTATTTTATTGATCCCTTCACCTTAACTTCTCATCAAGGACCTGTTTGTATTTACCCACTCAGTCTGTACCTCGGAGTTAATGATACCTACATTTGGCTCACCAAACTGTCTTACATTAACCAGTTTGGATTATATTAGCATTTATACAACCAATCTCCCATCAGGATCTCCACTAGAGTGAATGAATTAACCCTTTCTTGCCAATTATCTAAATCAGCCAAAATAGTCATGCATTAACAATTGTTTAGCAACCTCAGAATCACAGTTAGCAGCATTTAAACTTAAACATTGAATGTGCAACTAATTGGCAGATAGAGTTAATTGACAAAATAAACAGCTTACAAAGGCAGTTCAGTTGTGTCACAGTAATTCAGCGTTAACTGCTTGCTGATTATAAATTTACAGTTGAGATCAGTGTCTGAGGTTGATACAAATTGCTGAGATTAATTTAGGATTAGCTTCCTTAAATAGCTGACAAATTAACAGCATTCAAGAGCGAGTCTATTGAGCAGATTGAAGTCGATGTTTCCAGCAAGCAATGTTTCCAGAATTTATATGTCCTCATGCTTGTGAACTGGCGTGGACGAAATGGTTGCCTGGCCTCTCTGTGGGAGGATGTTGTTAGCTTTGAGACAAAGTGATGAAACTCCATCTGTAGAGGTGCTATCCGTTCCTCCTGTATCCTCTGCTCCTGGGTAAATTTACCTCCCTTAATGAAAATTTGTATATCTCAATGACACACTTATATTTGCCTGTATCTGGATGGTATAGCCATAAAATCTTGATTTCTGATACCTTTCTCTGTTGGAGATGTGCTTTCCAATTTTACAAAGACAACCTACAACATATACCAGACGAAGAACTCCTATACTTTCTACTACAAAAGACTACTACAAGAACTATTCAAAGGAACTGGAACTAAATGAAGAATGAAGACTGAGATTTTAAGACTGAAACTTTAGTATTAATAACACTCTTATAATATCCAACATTTGCAAAGAAACCACTTCAATTCTATTGACCATGGGTTCTTTTATATTGAGCTGAACAGACAAATGAGGTCCCATTTTAATGGCTCATCTGAAAGATGGCAACTCCAACAAAGCAACACTCCCTTCGTGTCAGCCTAGGATCAAATTCTGAATGGTGCTTGAAATCTCAACCTCCTGAAATCAGTATGTACCAATTTTGTGAATCTAACTAGTTATCCTTACCTCTGCTGAACCCTATGCAAATATCCACCTGCCTCATGTGTGCAATTATTTGGTTTCAAGATTAGGGGAACAGAATTCAGATCCTAGATGGACAGCATGCCACATCAGAATTGCATCCAGTAAACTACTTCTGAATCAACAGTAACAGGTTTAACAGTAGCACAGTGAACCCAATATATTCAGTACACTTTGCCATGAATTGAGAGGTTCTTTGTTTATGAACCACCCTCTGATTTGTGGGGCATCACCACAAGTATAGTGGGCAATAATGACTGCAGTGGCATCAGCCAGTGCAATCACCAACAAGACTCTTGGTTCAGTGCTCAATGATTCTCCCCAAAGGGGAGTGCACTGATTGATGGGTTAGCTTCTATAGTGACCAATGTTCCTGTGTCAGCTGAATAAGTATGGCTTAATCTGGAGAAAGTTGTGCAAGATATAGTGGAGCTCCAACACTTTCTTGCCAGATTCCTGATTTGACACAGATCATTACTTAACGCGTGCTATTGTTTTGAACTGTTGCCTAGAAGCACAGTGATTCAGGGGGAAAGGGGTGGGGAGAAGTCCTGATTTACAGCTCCTGTAACATAATACCGAAAGAGACGAGTGTTTCTGAAAATCTTTCCTTCCCTTCACCACCACCCCACCGCCCCCCCCCCCCAAACCTTCCTCAATTCTAGCATACTTTATTCATTTTTACGTGTCTCATCAGAATTCTCACTCTCCCTGCAAGCAATGCAAGACTGAATCCTCCAAGTTGTGATATTCCATTTCCATTAATTGTTTCATCTTAGGACTCAATGCTGCTGTAACAGCTTTCTAAAGGGACTTTATTGGTGCCCTAAAACTTTAAAACCCTTAAATGAGAAGAGAGTACTTGGCCCACCTAGCTCATTCCAAATTTAAGACATTCTTCACTCATATCGAAATATGCACCCACAGCCCTTCCTGAATCATAAACCCCATTCAGCTTCATTTCATATGATTTCCATTCATTGTGCTTGGAGAGTTCATGCCATGAATTCACAATTAACTGAACAACTGTGACTTAATCCACAAACTATTGTCTTTTTTGCTCTCAATTCAACACAAATAACTTCTGTTTCCAATTTATTCTCTTCAGCTGCTTTTATACTGAGAGATCTATGCTCTTGGCACCATCTCCTGATATATGGGTGTCATATGACCAGCTGCAACCCAAAAGTAAGCTTGCTCTGGTTCACTGAAGCCAGCAGTCATAGGAACATGAGTAGGCCATTCAGCCCCTCGTGCCTGCTCTGTCATTTGATAAGATCATGGCTGATCTGTGATCTAACTCCATATACCTTCTTTTGGCCCAGATCCCTTAATACCTTTGGTTGCCAAAAAGCTATCGATCTCACATTTAAATTTAGCAATTGAGCTAGTATCAATTGCCGTTTGCGGAAGAGAGTTCCAAACTTCTACTACCCTTTGTGTGTAGAAATGTTTTCTAATCTCACTCCAGAAAGGTCTGGCTCTAATTTTTAGACTGTGCCCCCTGCTCCTAAAATCCCCAACCAGCGGAAATAGTTTCTCTCTATCCACCCTATCTGTTCCCCTTAATATCTTATAAACTTCAATCAGATCACCCCTTAACCTTCTAAACTCTAGAGAATACAACCCCAATTTGTGTAATCTCTCCTCGTAACTTAACCCTTGAAGTCCGGGTATCATTCTAGTAAACCTACACTGCAAAATGACGTAGTACAAATTCCCAACAACTTTACTACCAAATTGCAGCTAATGGCACAAGGTTTCGCATGTGGGGAGCCAGTGGCATTAGCAGATGTCTTAGAGCAAAATAAAAGCTAATATACACGTCCTGAAAGTTAAAATAATATTCACCCCAACAATTCTCTTCATAGCCTCCAGTTTAAGGGAATCCTTGCTGCTCTCCAGCATCTGATGTAGGTCTTCATTCCTGAAAACAAAAAATGAGGGAAGACAAAAATCAGGGGACAAACATCACTCCTACACATTTCTACAGTTTGCAACTCACATCCAGAATATTCAACGGCACAGGAAAGCACAGCAATGAAAATTAAACACAAAGTAAGTCCATATTAAATGGAACTTGCCAATAAACAAAGCAAAATGTTACAGTTTAAAATAATAAATAATAAAAGACAAAAAACTCAAGAGAAAGCGACTAACATGCCGATCTGCCAGCTAGGTATACAGCCTTCAAAACTGTACACAGTTGAAATTGTTACTACCCGAACCAGTGCCTTATAAAGTCAGTTTCCAATCTTCGACAGGACAAAATAAATTGGCACTTGGAAAAATAAGGCCTAATAAATGAAAGTCAGCACCAATTTGTTAAAGGAAAATAGTGTTTGACCAACTGCATTGAGTTCTTGGATGAAGTAACGGAGAGGGTTGATAAGGGTAGTGTGGTTGATGTTGTGTATATGGACTTTCAAAAGACATTTAATGAAGTATACATAATAGACTTAATAGGAAAATTAAAGTCCATGGGATTAAAGGGACAGTGGCAGTGTGAATACAAAATTGGCGAAGGGACAGAAAGCAGAGTAGTGGTGAATGGTTGTTTTTCAGACCGGAGGGAAGTATACAGTGGTGTTCCCTCGGGGTCAGTATTAGGACCACTGCTCTTTTTGATAGATATTAATGATTTGGACTTGGGTATAGAGGGTATATTTTCTAAGTTGGCAGATGAAACTAAACAAAACTCAAATGTAGTAAACAATGTGGAGGATAGTAACAGACTGGTGAAATGGGCAAACGCATGGCAGAAGAAATTTAACGCAGAGAGGAGCGAAGTGATGCATTTGGTAGGAAGAATGCGGAGAGACAATATAAACTAAATGGTACAACTTTAAAGGAGGTGCCGGAACAGAGACCGAGGGGTGCACAAACGCAAAGCTTTGAAGGTGGCAGGACCAGTTGATAAGGCTGTTAAAAAACCATATGGGATCCTGGGCTTTATTAAAAGAGGTATAGAGTATAAAAGCAAGGAAGTTATGCTAAACCTTTATAAAACAAGCTTAGGCCTCAGCTGGAGTATTGTGTTCAATTCCAGGAAGGCTGTCACGGCCTTAGATAGGGTGCAGGAGAGATTTACTAGAATGGTCCCAAGGATGAGGGACTTCAGTTATGTGGAGAGACTGCAGAAGCTGGGGTTGTTCTCCTCAGAACAGAGGAGGTTAAGGGGAGATTTGATAGAGGTGTTCAAAATCATCAACGGTTTTGACAGAGTAAATAAGGAGAAACTGTTTCCAGTGGCAGAAGGGTCAGTAACCAGAGGACAAAAAAGAACCAGAGGCAGCATGAGGAAACTTTTTTTTATATAAACGCAGCCAGTTGTAAGGATTTGGAATGCACTGCCTGAGGGCTGCACTTGCATGTGGTTATTTTTTTGCACTGCTTGAGGGCTTTAAGCAGATTCAATAGTAACTTTCAAAAGGGAAATGGATAAATACTTCAACGGAAGAAATTTACATGGCTATGGGGAAAGAGCTGGGGAATGGGACAAAATGGACAGCTCTTTCAAAGAACCAGCACAGGCACGATAGGCCAAATGGCCTCCTCCTGTGCAGTACCTAAAGAAAAAAAAAGAAAAAAAATAATACACCGAGTATAGGATAAAGGGGAATGAAATCTAGGAGTAATTATTATTCAAAGTTCGTCCACATTTTTTTAAATTTTCTATCTTCAAAAAAATAACCACATGCAAGTGCAGCCCTCAACTTGAAACACAAAGATCAATGTAAAACATGCAGTACCCTTGAGTTAATACATTGTCTTTTGAAAAATTGCATTTATTGTCATTTGCAAATTAATGCAAAGTGCTTGCATATGGTTCAGCAAAAATGTTGTCCCTTTCTTTCGTTTGTTTTTCAATGGAGCTGAAAGCGAAGATGGGCTGCAGAAGTAAAGGCCTCAGTCACCTTTTTGTCATAAAACATATTCAAACTAAGGTAGCTATGCACTGTAATGGTTTCAAAATACCTTTCCAAATTAAGGAAATTACTGGAATGCTTACTTTTTTTTCAGCAACTTTATCAGTGAAGTCAAAAGAACTAAATAATAAAAATGTTACCATAACACTAAAACCAAGTGCATGATAGGAATTAATCAGCCACTTGAAGTTCAGAATCTAAAACAACTGTCCTGGTAATTTTAGGGTAAATCAGGCTTTAAAAATGTTTTATTAATATTTTAGATAAGATATGCACGTCAATTCAATTTAATTTATGGAACATAACTTAGTTGAGTTGCAAAATAAAAAAAATACATTGCACCTCACATTGCTGCAGGAGTTCCTCAGGGCAGTGTCCTTGACCCAACCATCTTCAGCTGCTTCATCAATAACCTTCCCTCCATCATAAGGTCAGAAATGGGGATGTTCGCTGATGACTGCACAGTGTTCAGTTCCATTCGCAACCCCTCAAATCATGAAGCAGTCCGAGCCCGCATGCAGCAAGACCTGGACAACATCCAGGCTTGGGCTCATAAGTGGCAAGTAACATACGTGCCAGATAAGTGCCAGGCAATGACCATCTCCAACAAGAGAGAGTCTAACCACCTCCCCATGACATTCAACGGCATTACCATCGCCGAATCCCCCACCATCAACATCCTGGGGGTCACCATTGACCAGAAACTTAACTGGACCAGCCACATAAATACTGTGGCTAAGAGAGCAGGTCAGAGGCTGGGTATTCTGCGGCAAGTGACTCACCTCCTGACTCCCCAAAGCCTTTCCACCATCTACAAGGCACAAGTCAGGAGTGTGATGGAATACTCTCCACTTGCTTGGATGAGTGCAGCTCCAACAACACAAGAAGCTCGACACCATCCAAGATAAAGCAGCCCGCTTGATTGGCACCCGATCCACCACCCTAAACATTCACTCCCTTCACCACCGGCGCACTGTGGCTGCAGTGTGTACCATCCACACGATGCACTGTAGCAACTCGCCAAGGCTTCTTCGACAGCACCTCCCAAACCCGCGAACTCTACCAGCTAGAAGGACAAGAGCAGCAGGCACATGGGAACAACACCACCTGCACGTTCCCCTCCAAGTCACACACCATCCCGACTTGGAAATATATCGCCGTTCCTTCATTGTCGCTGGGTCAAAATCCTGGAACTCCCTTCCTAACAGCACTGTGGGAGAACCGTCACCACACGGACTGCAGCGATTCAAGAAGGCGGCTCACCACCACCTTCTCGAGGGCAATTAGGGATGGGCAATAAATGCTGGCCTCGCCAGTGACGCCCACATCCCGTGAATGAATAAAAAAAACACTGAGTACGAGTGTATTCCTGAAACAAATCATACGTTTCCAACTGGTTACTTTGACAGTGTCTTTACACAACTAAATATCGATTATGTGTGCCCATATGAGAAATGCACAAAAGTCCCAAAGTTTTTCTTGATCAAGGTACATTCTTTAAAAAGTAATGGCTCAAGCAAAATAAAACATGCACAAACCACATTTTGAAGGATTACTTATCTAATTGGTTTGCATCATATTTTGGAAAGATTCTGAACGTACTGGGTGTGAGATATTTATTGTTAAAAATCTTATCTTTAAAGTAATCACAATACTAACATTTGCATGCTGAAACATACCCAATCAATTGCTGCTCAGCTCCATTGTGAATGTCGGTCAGCCCCCATTCTTCTGCAGTCTGCTGTGTGCTCAGCGTTAGCTGAAGACTATCTGCAACCACCAGTACATTCTTCACTGCAGACATTGCATCAAATCATACAGGCTCGAACCAGGAATGAACCTCCAAATTTTAGTTCTACCAAACCCAGCTGCTGCTGGGATATCACCAAGTGTGCACAATGCTATGACATACTCAGTCACCTGACAGACAAGTTAGTACCAGAACAAACATTCATAATGGGTTACTTCACTGTAGGTCCATTAAAACATTCGCCCATATCTAGGAATTGTTTCCCTTTGTAAACATTCTACACCTATCAACAAGGTGCACTAGCACTTAACAATCAAGTTTGGAACACCAGTTACAACTCCTTTTCCTGTCCTAATCTATGACTTCTAAAGCTTGACTGTTCTAAGTACATGTAACAAAAGTATAAAATGATATATTCTGCTAGGTTATTGTAAAAATATACTTGTAAAATTTAAATACTGTATTAACAATGAAAACTAAAACTCGAAAAAAAATCCAATGAACTGCTCCATAAAAACAAACAGTTTACGAGTTGCATCAAAGCACCAGGGAATGGAAGCACACAACACTGCTCGAAAAATCTACAAGTTCTGATGGAGCGGTTCCCGAGAGATATCAAACGGACAAGGCGTGGGCTGGACACCAACACTTGTTCAACAGGTACTGCAGCCTAAAACAATGAATAGAGGGTAATTTGATAGAAGTTAATAAACCAAATACATATTCTTTCAAAAAACTTTGGTAAAACTGAAGTGATTCCCAATTTGACACATCTTACTCAAAATGTTTTGTTCACTTTTTCAGTCTAAAACAATACCGACTTCCCTATGAGACATCGTCTTGTTCCTCCCTTAATTTATCCTCCATACATTCTAGGATAGGTATATCAAACCAGGGAATAAAAATCACAGCAGCAATGTCTCTTAACAACACCCTCATATGCAACTCTTCCAGCTCCAGTGCTGCATTTGTACCTTTAGAAACAGACTAGCCGACAGTTCAATAGTATGCTTGCTGGGTGAACGATACCTATCTAGGAAATAACTCAAATACTGTTCCTTCAGTTGCAGATCAAACAGAACCAATCCCAGAGGAGTGTAGGTGCTGAGTCTATGGAGGATTAACTTTAAAAGAACAAGAAAAAACACAAAAGTAAATCATTAACTTCCTTCCTCCATTATTTACTCAATTTGATCATACAAAAAATGGTTATTACAGGAATCATCATTGACTGTTAAAAGACTAATGCGGCAGAAATCATACCTTCTTTGGAAGAATCTAAAAATAGTATTTTTGATGTGAATTCCTCCACATGACTACCCTACAGAGATTCTGAAGGAGCTGTTCTGATCTTGGTCTATGAAGTAACCATGGGTCAAATGGAATAGAATTTGACCTTTCTTGGCAGGACTTTGGGTTACCAGTTATCCATAATTGTACTTGATCACCTATTTAACAAGGCAATTGCTAAAAATATGTTTACTCAAGGTTTTATCACTAAAGAAAATACAGTTATCTAGAACTCCAATGGATGAATATTTGAATAAGTTAACACAATAACGTCTGCACTCAACTTCTGAAAAGTAAGTTGGCAGATATAATCTGAGCACAATTAGCCCTTGAGGAGTGACAAAATTAGAGTTTTAGATAGAAATTTTGGATGAAGCTCCACCTGTGAACAATAAGAAATGAAGCAGCATTTATTCATGTGTGAGCCACGAGCAATTTGGCACAGGGTAAATCAGATCAGAGAGATGAATGTGTGGCTCAAAGATTGGTGTGGGAGAAGTGGGTTTCAATTCATGGGGCACTGGCACCAGTTATAGGGAAAGAGGGAGCTGTTCCGTTGGGACGGGCTTCACCTGAACCATGCTGGGACCAGTGTTCTGGCAAACCGAATAACTTGTTTTTTTATTCGTTCATGGGATGTGGGCGTCCCTGGCTAGGTCAGCATTTATTGCCCATCCCTAATTGCCCTTAAGGTGCTTCTTGAGCCACTGCAGTCCATGTGGTGAAGGTTCTCCAACAGTGCTGTTAGGAAGGGAGTTCCAGGATTTTGACCCAGCGACTATGAAGGAACGGCGATATATTTCCAAGTCAGGATGGTGTGTGGCTTGGAGGGGAATATGCAGGTGGTGGTGTTCCCATGTGCCTGCTGCTCTTGTCCTCGGTGGTAGAGGTCGCAGGTTTGGAAGGTGCTGTCGAAGAAGCCTTGGCGAGTTGTTACAGTGCATCCTGTGAATGATACACACTGCAGCCACAGTGCGCCAGTGGTGAAGGGAGTGAATGTTTAGGGTGGTGGATGAGGTGCCAATCAAGCAGGCTGCTTTGTCCTGGATGGTGTCGAGCTTCTTGAGTGTTGTTGGAGCTGCACTCATCCAAGCAAGTGGAGAGTATTCCATCACACTCCTGACTTGTGCCTAGCAGATGGTGGAAAGGCTTTGGGGAGTCAGGAGGTGAGTCACTCGCCACAGAATACGCAGCTTCTGACCTGCTCTTGTAGCCACAGTATTTATGTGGCTGGTCCAGTTAAGTTTCTGGTCAATGGTGACCCCCAGGATGTTGATGGTAGGGGATTCGGCGATGGTAATGCCGTTGAATGTCAAAGGGAGGTGGTTCGACTCTCTCTTGTTGGAGATGGTTGTTGCCTGGCACTTGTCTGGCATAAATGTTACTTGCCACTTATCAGCCCAAGCCTGGATGTTGTCCAGATCTTGCTGCATACGGGCATGGACTGATTCATTATCTGAGCGGTTGCGAATGGAACTGAACACTCTGCAATCATCAGCGAACATCCCCATTTCTGACCTTACGATGGAGGAAAGGTCATTGATGAAGCAGCTGAAGATGGTTGGGCCAAGGACACTGCCCTGAGGAACTCCTGCAGCAATGTCCTGGGGCTGAGATGATTGGCCTCCAACAACCACTGCAGAGCTTTGATCTGATCCATTGGTTGTGGAATCGCTTAGCTCTGTCTATAGCACGTGGCTTCTGCTTTTCAGCATGCATGTAGTCCGGAGTTGTCGCTTCACCAGGATGGCACCTCATTTTGAGGTACATCTGGTGCTGCTCCTGGCATGCTCTTCAACACTCCTCATTGAACCAGGGTTGATCCCCTGGCTTGTTGGTGTTAGGGTAAAATTTGGGCTGTTGGGTTAAAGGCAAAGATGAAGTGACGATTGTGTGCATGGCGGCGGTCATTGCCCCAAGACCACACTGAAATGCGCATTGTGCAGACCAGACTAACCCTAAGTAAAAGCTTAAACATAACATATGACTACTAAACAAAATGGATTCTGTGACTGTGGGAAAGACAGTTAAAGTGCTGAGTTTGTATATTCCGAAAACTGACTTACAGTCTGGGAATACAAAAGACATTTCACAACGAGCTGATAAAAACTACAGAACCAGACTGAATAGACAAAGCCCATACTGTCTTAAGGTGATAACAGTTGTTTAATATGATTGGAGGTCCGCGGTTGCTGTGCGGGCTTAATTGGCTAATGTATACACTAATAAAGACTAATTATGTAATAGCTGCTGAAAATCTGCATTTCAAAGGTATAAAAAAGCGTGACAACCATTTTGAAGTTGAGAAGGTAGTTGCGCACGCTGCGGAGCGTCTAGTTTTTCTCCCAAAGTACTTTGTCCAATAAACTGCATGTTGAATCTTTAAGTCTGACTCAGAGTGGTGATTTTCCCACAACATTGGTAATGGTAGATTGAGGAATATGCAGCGCCATGAGGTTACAGATTGTGCTGGAATACAATTCTGCTGCTGCTGATGGCCCACAGTGCCTCATGGATGCCCAGTTTTGAGCTCCTAGGTCTGTTCTGAATCTATCCCATTGAGCACGGTAATAGTGCCACACAACACATTGGATGGTGTCCTCAGTGCAAAGGTGGGACTTCATCTCCACGAGAACTGTGCGGTGGTCACTCCTACCAATACTGTCATGGACAGATGCATTTGTGACAGGCAGATTGGTGAGGACGAGGTCAAGTAAGTTTTTCCCTCATGTTGGTTCGCTCACCACCTGCCGCTGGCCCAGTCTGGCAGTTATGTCCTTCAGGACTCGGCCAGCTTGGTCAGTAGTGGTGCTACCGAGCCACTCTTGGTGATGGACATTGAAGTCTCCCATCCAGAGTACATTCTGTGCCCTTGCTACCCTCAGTGCTTCCTCCAAGTGGTGCTCAACATGGAGGAGGACTGATTCATCAGCTGGGGGTGGGCCATAGGTGGTAATCAGCAGGAGGTTTCCTTGCCCATGTTTGACCTGATGCCATGAGATTTCATGGGGTCCGGAGTCAATGTTGAGGACTCCCAGGGCCACTCCCTCCTGACTGTATATCACTGTACCGCCACCTCTGGTGGGTCTGTCCTGCCGGTGGGACAGGACATACCCAGGGATGGTGATGGAAGAGTCTGGGACGTTGGCTGAAAGGTATGATTCTGTGAGTATGGCTGTGTCAGGCTGTTGCTTGACTAATCTGTGGGACAGCTCTCCCAATTTTGGCACAAGTCCCCAGATGTTAGTGAGGAGGACTTTGCAGGGTAGACTGGGCTTGGTTTGCCTTTGTCGTGTCCGGTGCCTCGTGGTCCGATGCCGGGTGTCCATCCGGTTTTATTCTTATGACTTTTTTAAAAGCGAGATTGTACAACTAGGGCAGTGGAGAAGGCTTTAAGCTAAATAGAGTGGGAGAGGGCTCAGCTGGGACAAAGTTTAGGTTGATGAGAAAAGAAAGTAGTACAGGAAAATGATAAAGAGTGTGTCAGGAAGGGACAGAGCATACAAACATAAGAATGCACTAGCAAATGGCGCCTGGGTAGGAAAGAATGGTAAAAAGACAAAATTAAAGGTTCTCTATCTGAATACACGCAGCATTCGTAAGATAGATGAATTGACGGCATAAATAGAAACAAATGGGCATGATCTCGTGGCCATTACAGAGACGTGGTTGCAAGGTGACCAAGGTTGGGAGCTAAATATTCAGACTTATTTAACATTTCGGAAGAATAGGAAAAAAGGTAAAAGGTGGTGGGGTAGCTCTGTTAATAAAGGATGAAATTGGTATAATGGTAAGAAATGATCTTGGCTCAGAAGATCAAGATGTCGAATCAATTTGGGTGGAGGTAAGAAATAGCAAGGGAAAGAAATCACTGGTGGGAGTCGTATATAGGCCCCCTAACAGTAGCTATATTGTAGGACAAAATATAAATCAGGAAATAAGAGGGGCTTGTAAAAAAGGTAATGCAATAATCATGGGCAATTTTAACTTTCATATAGATTGGACAAATCAAATTGGCAAAAACAGCCCTGAAGAGGAGTTCATAGAGTATAATAGGGGCTGTTTCTTGGACCAATTCGTCGGGGAATCAACCAGGGAACAGGCCATTTTGGATCTGGTAATGGGTAACGAAACAGGATTAATCAATTATCTCAAAGTGAAGGATCCCTTGGGAAACAGTGATCATAACATGATAGAATTTCACATCCAGTTTGAGAGTGAGGATCTTGGGTCTGAAACTACTGTCTTAAACTTAAATAAGGGCAATTATAAAGGAATGAGGGCGGAATTGGCTAAAGTGGACTGGGTAAACAGATTAGATGGTATGATAGTGGATAAGCAGTGGCAAACATTTAAAAAGATATTTTATGACTCGCCAACAAAAATATATCCCTGTGAGGAGGAAAGACTCCACACAAAAGGTGAACCAACCATGGCTAAGTAAGGAAGGAAAAGCATACAACATGGCAAGGATTACTGGTAAGCCCGAAGATTGGGAAAACTTTAAAAACCAGCAAAGGATGACTAAAAGAATAATAAAGAGGGAGAAAATAAATTATGAGAGTAAACTAGCAAGAAATATAAAAACTGACAGTAAAAGCTACAAGTATATAAAAAGGAAGAGGGTAGCTAACGTAAACATTGGTCCCTTAGAGGATGAGACGGGAAATAATAATGGAAAACAAGGAAATGGCAGAGGAATTGAACAGATATTTTGTATCTGTCTTCTCAGTAGAAGACACTAATAATGTACCAATAATAGTAGAAAATCAAGGGGCAAAGGGGAGGGAGGAACTAACAACAATCACTATCACTAGAGAAAAAGTACTAGGTAAACTAATGGGTCTAAAGGCTGACAAGTCCCCTAGACCTGATGGCTCGCATCCAAGGGTCTTAAAGGAAGTGGCTACAGAGTTCATGGATCCGTTGGTTATAATCTTCCAGAATTCACTAGATTCTGGAAGGGTCCCAGTGGTTTGGAAAACCACAAACCTAACACCCCTATTCAAGAAGGGAGTGAGACAAAAAGCAGCTAACTATAGACCAGTTAGCCTAACATCTGTCATTGGGAAAATGCTAGAATCCATTCTTAAGGAAGTAGTAGGAGGACATTTAGAGACTCATTACACAATCAGAGTCAACATGAATTTATGAAAGGGAAATCATGTCTGACAAATTAAGTAACGGGCAGGGTGGACAAAGGGGAACCAATGGATGCAGTATATTTGGATTTCCAAAAAGGCATTCGATTAGGTGCCACATAAAAGATTACTGCACAAGATAAGAGCTCAGTGTTGGGGGTAATATACTGGCATGGATAGAGGATTGACTAATTAACAGAAAACAAGAGGAGTCGGGATAAAAGGGTCATTTTCAAAACGGCAATCTGTTATTATTTGAATGGAGAAATGCTACGATACAGAGGGATCTGGGTGTCCTCATACATGAAACACAAAAAGTCAACATACAGGTGCAGCAGGTAATCCGGAAGGCAAACGGAATATTGGCCTTTATTTCTAAGGGGATGGAGTATAAAAGCAGGGAAAACATGCTACAACTGTACAGGGTGCTGGTGAGACCACACCTGGAGTACTGCGTACAGATCTGGTGCCCTTATTTAAGGAAGGACATACTTGCATTGGAGGCAGTTCAGAGAAGGTTCACTAGGTTGATTCTGGGTATGGAAGGGTTGTCTTATGAGGAAAGATCGAACAGGTTGGGTCTATACTCATTGGAGTTTAGAAGAATGAGAGAAGACATTATTGAAACATACAAGATTCTGAGGGGACTCGATAGGGTAGATGCTGAGACGATGTTACCCCTCATGGGGTAATCTAAAACTAGGGGGCATAGTCTCAGAATAAGGGGTCATCCGTTTAAGACGGAAATAAGGAGGAATTTTTTCTGCCAGAGCGTCGTGAATCTTTGGAATTCTTTACCCCAAAAAGCTGTGGAGGCTGAGTCATTGAATACATTCAAGGCTGAGTTCAACAAATTTTTGATTAGCAAGGGAGTCCAAGGATATGGGGAAAAGGCAGGAAAGTGGAGTTGAGGTAAAAATCAGATCAGCCATGATCTCATTAAATGGCGGAGCAGGCTCAAGGGGCGAATGGCCTACTCCTGCTCCTATCTCTTATGGAGGTTTGGCAGCAAGCATTGGCAGACTATACAATCACAGGAGATCACAGCCAACTCCGATCCTGCCCTCGACAGATGTCTACCAATATGCACCCAGCAGGGTCTTCTGGACAATGAGGTGTAGGACTTCTGGCAGATTTTTACCACCCTTTTCTCAAGGGTCTGAGGCCAATTGCAGCACCGTTTTGGTTCCAATCAGACAACTCAACAAACTCGAATTTGACCCTGGGACCTCCTTGATCTGCGTGGTTCAGCTGCTCACTGATAAACTGGCTGAGTCATTGGGAACGCCCTGAAATTACATCTTCTACTGGGTCTGAGGCTGTCTAGAAAAAAAAGCAGTGTTACCTTGTGGGGCTGCCACAGTAAAAACACTATGATTCAACATGCTATGATACAAGATAGAAGTGTGATGGTTTTAAGTGCATGTAGAAAGGTTGTTTAGAATGCCAATATCAAGCCATAATGCTACTTTTCAAGTACCCTTCGGCAATTTTAGTTCCGGGGAGATTCTCCTATTTTGCTGTGCACAGAATTGAAGGGCAAACTGGTCACCACGCAAACTTTGAACAAGAGCAGTTTGACATGCAGTTCAAGTCACAATTGTAGATAAAGTAAGATTACTGCATATCAGAAGTGTAAAACACATTATCCTGCCATTACGTTGCATTGTATCCTTTTCAAGTGGAAGTTTGGGAATTGAAGTGTTTCCATTGCCATAACCTGGTTAATGATAGATCTGGCAAACTATGATTTATGCTGTTAAGTAGATCGTTGTTCAGTTTTAGTATATCTCAGAAATCATGCACTCTGAGCAACAGGGGTCATTCAGAATTAACAGTCGTCGCTACTTTAACCTCATGTAAGGATGTCAATGAAATGTATAAAAGCAATGCTCCTTCCAACAGGAAAAAAAAAGTGATTCCATAAAGTGACTTCTCAGCATCAAAGTCCTCCAACAAAATTCACTTTATTCTGCCCATTTCTGCATTGCTCCACCTGCCTGGACTGTTCATTCCTGGATGGTGTATAAATCACCTGTGCAAGGAATCTGTCATCACATTCTGTACTCCAAACAGTAGTGGTGATGTAAGGGATGGGATCAAACAGGAGATTAGGGACGCATGTAACAAGGGTGACTTTAATCTACATATAGACTGGCCAAACCAAATTAGCAATAATACTGTGGAGGATGAACTCCTGGAGTGTGTTCGAGATGGTTGTTTAAACCAGTACATTGAGGAGCTAACCAGGGAACAGGCTATCCTAGTTTGGGTATTGTGCAATGAGAAGGGGTTAATTAATAATCTTTTTGTGCAGGGTCCTTTAGGGAAGAGTGACCATAACATGATTGACTTTCCACCTTAATGAAGAATTCTATTAGTCCAATCCGAAACAAGGGTCCTAAATCTAAACAAAGGAAACGACGAAGGTATGAGGAATGAGTTGGCTATGATAGATTGGGGAGCTTCGTTAAAAGGCATGACGGTGGATGGGCAATGGCTAACATTTAAGGAACGAATGCATGAATTGCAACAGTTATACATTCCTTTCTGGCAAAAATACACAAAAGGAAAAGCGGCCCAACTATGGCTAACAAAAGAAATTAAGGATAGCATTCGATCCAAAGAGGAGTCATATAAAGTTGCCAGAAAAAGTAGCAAGCCTGAGGATCAGGAGCAGTTTAGAATTCAGCAAAAAAGGACCAAGAGATTGATTAACAGGGGAACAATAGAGTATGAGAATAAACTTGCAAAGAACATAAAAGTGGACTGTAAAAGCTTCTACAAGTATGTAAAAAGAAAAAGAATAGTGAAGACAAATGTAGGTCCCTTACAGTTAAATGGCAGAATTTATATTGGGGAACAAGGAAATGGCAGAGCAATTAAACAATACTTTGGTTCTGTCTTCACAGAAGAGGACACAAATAACTTCCCAGAAATGCTAGGGAACCACGGGTCTCGTGAGAAGGAGGAATTAAAGGAAAGTATTAGTAAAAAAGTTGTGCTGGAGAAATTAATGGGACTGAAAGCCAATAAATCGCCAAGGCCTGATAATCTGCACCCCAGAGTACTAAAAAAGGTCACCATGGAAATAGTGGATGCATTGGGTGTCATCTTCCAAAATTCTATAGATTCCTGCAGATTGGAGGGTGGCAAATGTAAACCCACTATTTAAAAAAAGGGGGCGGGTGGAGAAGAGAAAACAGGGAACTGCAGACCGGTTAGCCTAACATCAGTAGTCAGTAAAATGCAAGAGTCTATTATGAAGAATGTGATAACAGGAGACTTAGAAAATATCAACGTGATTAGACAAAGTCAATGTGGATTTATGAAAGGGAAATAGTGTTTGACAAACCTACTGGAGTTTTTTGAGGATGTAACTGGTAGAGTACATAAGGGAAAACCAGTGGATGTGGATAATTTGGATTTTCAGAAGGCCTTGGATAAAGTCCCACATAAGAGGTTAGTGTGCAAAATTAAAGCACATGGAATTGGGGGTAATATACTGGCATGGATTGAGAATTGGTTAACAGACAGGAAACAGAGTAGGAATAAATGGGTCTTTCTTGGGGTGGCAGGCGAGCAGGGATCAGTGCTCGGGCCCCAGCTATTCACAATATATATCAATGATTTGGATGAGGGAACCAAATGTAATATTTCCAAGTTTGCTGATGACACAAAACTAGGTGGGATTGTGAGTTGTGAGGAGGATGCAAAGAGGTTTCAAGGTGATTTAGAAAAGTTGAGGGAGTGGGCAAATACATGGCCGATGCAGTATAACGTGGATAAATATGAAGTTATCCACTTTGGAAGGAAAAGCAAAAAGGCAGTGTATTATTTAAATGATGATAGATTGGGAAATGTTGATGTACAAAGGGACTTGGGAGTCCTTGTACACCAGTCACTGAAAGCAAAATGCAGGTGCAGCAAGCAATTACGAAGGCAAATGGTATGTTGGCCTTCATTACAAAAGGATTTGAGAACAGGAGCAAGGATGTCTTACTGCAGTTATACAGGGCCTTGGTGAGACCACACCTGGAGTATTGTATGCAGTTTTGGTCTCCTTACCCAAGAAAGGATATACTTGTCAAAGAGGGAGAGCAGCGAAGGTTCACCAGACTGATCCCTGGGATGGCAGGACTGTCGTATGAGGAGAGATCGGGGCGACTCGGCCTGTATTCACTTGAGTTTAGAAGAATGAGGGGGGATCTCATTGAAACATAAAATTCTGACAGGGCTTGACAGACTGGATGCAGGTAGGATGTTTCCCCTGGCTGGGGGGTTTAGAACAAGGGGTCACAGTCTCAGTACACGTAGTGGGACATTTAGGACAGAGATGAGGAGAAATTTCTTCACTCAGAAGGTGGAATTCTCTACCACAGAAAGCTGTGGAGGCCAAATCACTGAATATATTTAAGGAGGGGATAGATAGATTTCCAGACACAGAAGGCATCAAAGGGTACAGGGAGAGAGCGGGAATATGGTATTGAGATAGAGGATCAGCCACGGTCATATTGAATGGCGGAGCAGGCTCGAAGGGCTGAATGGCCTACTCCTGCTCCTATCTGTTATGTTTCTTGCAAGATGGTGTGCAGAGAAACCAATTCCAGGTCGATACTGTGTCCGAACACAGCAGGATTGTGCCTGGTGGGTGGGTCCTGTGCATTTCTGTGTGTCTTCTCTTTCTACCCCACCACTCCCCTTTTTCCCTTGTTGCATTTCTTCTTAAACGCTCATCTGCAATATCTTTCAGTTCTGAGGAAAAGTTCTATATTTGAAGCATCAACTGACTCATGTTTTCTGAACAGATGTGCCTGCCGTGTATCTCCAGCGATTTTGAATATTGCCTGACTTCCCATGTGCAACGCCACAGGACATTTGCCTGCAATACATTTTAAATTCTTCCATCTGCGCACACTTCCTGTCTACAAAATCTTACCTCGTTCGTCATTTTTGTGTAAACATTTCCCATTGTAATTTCCTATTCCACATATAGAAGGGAAATTACCTATGTATATATTTGATTTGTACATAGGCCTAAAGGGAGTCGTATCAAAATATGCAGATGATACCTAAATAGGAAGTACAGTTAATTCTTTAGAAGGCCAAAGAAAGCTGCAAAGGGATATAAGATAGGGGAAATGGGCTCAAGTGTCGCTAAGTGTAAGGTGATACGTTTTGGTCAAAACAATAAAAGCAATTATACTCTGAACGGCGGTAGGCTCAGTGCAATGGTAGAGCAGAGGGATTTAAGGGTACAAGTTCACAGGACATTAAAGCAACACCTCAGTGTCAGATGCCCTAGGATTAGGACTAGGTTTAATCTCGATTACAGTTTTTGCTTTCTTTTCATTTATAAATAATTTGTGGACTTGTGCTGTAGCTAGAAATAATAAAATGGTTACGCTGCTCATCCCCAGAATTCTTCAGGGTATGGATGACATTTAGCAAGAAAAAACCGTCAGCAAATAGAGATCTTTTGTTAGCAAGGAATGCTGAATATGGGGTCAATGGTCTCCCAGATAAGAGGGTAGCCTATATCGGATCAAGAGGAGGTCATTTAGCCCGGCGAGCCTGTTCCGCCATTCAATAAGATCATGGCTGATCTGTGACCCAACTCCAGATACTTGCCTTAGCCCCATTTCCTTTAATACCTTTGATTAACACAAATCTATCAATCTAAGATTTAAAATTAACAATTGAGCTAACATCAACTGCCATTTGCAGGAAAGATTTCTACCATCCTTTGCATGGAGAAGTCTTTCCTAACGTCACTCCTGAAAATCCTGGCTCTAATTTTTAGGCTATGTGCCCTAGTCCTAGAGTCCCCAACCAGCAAAAATAGTTTCTCTCTATCTACCCTATCAGTTCCCCTGAAAATCTTGAAAACTTCAATCAAATCACTCCTTAATCTCCTAAATTCCAGCAAATACAACCCTAGTTTATGTAATCTCTCCTCATAACTTAACCCCTGGAGTCCAGGTATCATTCTAGTAAATCTATGCTGCACTCCTCCAAGACCAATATATCCGTCCTAAGGTGCGGTGCCCAGAACTGAACACAGTACTACTCCATATCACAAACAAGAAAATGATCAACAAATCATTTAGGAAATTGAAAAACAACTCCTTTAAAAGGCATGGTTGTGCATGACTAGAGGCCTATAAAGATCTTTAGCTTTCCTTCACAATTCTTAGAGAGAAACAAGAATGAAAGAATCAACAAAGGGTATGTTCTCTATCCAGAGCGAAAGCAGGTAATAGTTTATGACAATTGTTTAAAACATTGAGTGCGTCAAGACTCCGTCGAACCCAATAAAGATTATTTGCAAATTGATGTCAAGTCCAAGAACCTTACACCACATTGATAAGGCGTTATTAAAAAAAACTATTGGAATTCTAGGTTTCATCACAAGAGGTATACAACATGAAAGTCAAGAGGTGATGACGAGCCTATATAAAACCTTAAGACCTCAGAGCAAGTAGTGTGGCACTACCATAGTGCTATACGAGATAGATTCAAAACAGATCCAACAGCACAAAACTGAGCATCCATGAGGCACTGTGGGCCATCAGCAGCAGAATTGTATTCCACCACAATCTGTAACCTCATGGCCTGGCACATCCCTCACTCTACCATTACCAACAAGTCTGGGGGTGAACCCTGGTTCAATGAGGAGTGTCGAACAGCATGCCAGGAGCAGCACCAGGCATAGCTAAAAGTCAGGTGCCAACCTGGTGAAGCTACAACATAGGACTACATGTATGCTAAACAGCAGAAGCAACATGCTATAGACAGATCAGATCAAAGCTCTGCAGTCCTGCCACATCCAGTCGTGAATGGTGGTGGACAATTAAGCAACTAACGGGAGGAGGAGAGTTCTTTTGTCGATGTTTCAACCAAGCTGTAATGAGGTCTGCAATCGAGTGGTTCTGGTGGAACCCAAACTGAGCACAGGATCAGGTTTTTGATGGAAGGTGTCGTTGACAGTGCTATCACTTCGATGATGATTGAGAGTAGACTGATGGGGCGGTAATTGGACGGATTGGATTTGTCCTGCATTTTGAACACCCCCATCCTCAACGATGGCAGAGCCAAAGACATGAGTGCAAAAGGCTGAAGTGTTTGCAACCATCTTCAGCCAGAGGTGCCGAGTGGATGATCCATCTTGGCCTCCTCCCAAGATCCCCACCATTACAGAAGCCAGTCTTCAGCCAATTCAATTCGCTCCACGGGATGTCAAGAAACACTGGATACAGCAAAGGTTAAGGGCCCTGACAACATCCCGGCTGTACTGCTCCAGAACTAGCCACGCCTCCAGCCAAGCTGTTCTAGTACAGCTACCAGACAATGTGGAAAATTGCCCAGGTATGTCCTGTCCACAAAAAGCAGGACAAATCCAATCCAGCCAATTGCCGCTCCATCAGTCTACTTTCAATCATCAGCAAAGTGATGGAAGGTGTCGTCGACAGTGCTATCAAGCGGCGCTTACTCACCAATAACCTGCTCACCGATGCTCAGTTTGGGTTCCGCCAGGACCACTCGGTTCCAGACCTCATTACAGCCTTGGTCCAAACATGGACAAAAGAGCCGAATTCCAGAGATGAGAGCGACTGCCCTGGACATCAAGGCAGCATTTGACCGGGTTTGGCACCAAGAAACCCTAGTAAAATTGAAGTTAATGGGAATCGGGGGAAAACTCTCCAGTGACTCAAGTCATACCCAGCACAAAGGAAGATGGTAGTGGTTGTTGGAGGCCAATCATCTCAGCCCCATGACATTGCTGCAGGAGTTCCTCAGGGCAGTGTCCTAGGCCCAATCATCTTCAGCTGCTTCATCAATGACCTTCCCTCCATCATAAGGTCAGAATTGGGGATGTTAGCAGATGATTGCACATTGTTCAGTTTCATTCACAACCCCTCAAATAACGAATCAGTCCGAGCCCGCATGCAGCAAGACCTTGACAACATCCAGGCTTGGGCTCATAAGTGGCAAGTAACCTTCGCGCCAGATAAGTGCCAGGCAATGACCATCTCCAACAAGAGAGTGTCTAACCACATCCCCTTGACATTCAACGGCATTACCATCGCCGAATCCCCCACCATCAACATCCGGGGGGGAGGGGGGGGTCACCATTGACCAGAAACTTAACTGGACCAGCCATATAAATACTGTGGCTACAAGAGCAGGTCAGAGGCTGGGTATTCTGCGGCGATTGACTCACCTCCTGACTCCCCAAAGCCTTTCCACCATCTACAAGGCACAAGTCAGGAGCGTGATGGAATACTCTCCACTTGCCTGGATGAGTGCAGCTCCAACAACACTCAAGAAGCTCAACACCATCCAGGACAAAGCAGCTCGCTTGATTGGCACCCCATCCACCACCTTAAACATTCACTTCCTCCACCATCGGCGCACCTTGGCTGCAGTGTGTACCAGCTGTAAGATACACTGCAGCAACTCGCCAAGGCTTCTTCGACAGCACCTCCCAAACCCATGACCTCTACCACCTGAAAGGACAACGGCAGCGGGGGCATGGGAACACCACCACCTGCACATTCCCTTCCAAGTCACACACCATCCCGACTTGGAAATATATCGCCATTCCTTCATGGTCAGTGGGTCAAAATCCTGGAACTCCCTACGTAACAGCGCTGTGGGAGAACCTTCACCACACAGACTGCAGCGGTTGAAGAAGGCAGCTCACCACTACCTTCTCAAGGGCAATTAGGGATGAGCAATAAATGCTGGCCTCGCCAGCAATGCCCACATCCCATGAATGAATTTTTAAAAAAAGGGATATTGAGGCTTTAAAGAGGGTACAACACAGATTCACCAGAATGCTGCCTGGTATGAAGGAATACAAATGTGAAGACGTGAAAAATTGGCACTTTTTTCCTTCCTCTCTCATTTTGTGTATCCCATCAAATATTTTACACTCCTCCTCCTTAACTACGATCTCTGCATCGTCCCCCTCTTTTGTGAAGACAGATGCAAAGCATTCATTAAGAACCATACCAACATCTTCCACCTCCACATATAGGTTACCTTTTTGGTCTCTAATAAGCCCTATTTACATATTTATGAAACATCTTTGGGTTTTCCTTAATTTTACTTGCCAGTATTTTTTCATGCCCTCTCTTGCTTTCCTAATTTCCTTTTTAATTTCATCCCTGCACTTGCTATACTCATCTAGGCTTTCTGCAGTATTGAGCTCTTGGCATCTGACACAAGCTTCCCTTTTTTGCCTTATCTTACCCTGTATACTCGTAATCCAGGGGGTTCTAGATTTGGCAGTCCCACCCTTTTTCTTTGTGGGAACATGTTTACTCTGAATCCCTTGAATCGCCCCCTTGAATGCCTCCCACTGTTCTGACACTGATTTACCTTCAAATAGTTGTTTGCAGTCCACTTTGGCTAAATCACTTCTCAGCTTAGTAAAATTAGCCTTTCCCCAATTTCGAACTTTTACTCCTGTTCTATCTTCATCCTTTTCCGTAACTATGCTAAATCTAACGGAATTACGAGCACTACTAAAATGCTCTCCCACTGATACTCCTTGCACCTGCCCAGCTTCATTCCCTAAAACTAAATCCAATCAAGTTGTATCACATATGCAGATGATGTTATCCAAATTTAACAAGTGAACAATTAGAAATGTAGGCCTTGTGTTATGTGATTTCTGCTCACCAGTTTGTCACTCCACAAAATCCAGTCCCGATGTTTTGGCAAGTCTTAAAAAAAGTGAGTTGTCACCATGCAACTTAGCCATAAAAACTGCACCACTAGAGATTTATAAGCAGGTTGCCCACTTTCTCATTGCAGTTGGTGAATGGCCTGAGATCCTTAAATAGGTGGGGGGGGGGGAAATAAAACAAAAAAAAAATTTACATTTATCCTTCAGCAATTTGTTTCAAAAATAAATTAGTTGGAACCAATCCAAAACCAGTGTTCTCTGAACCAAGAATACCAATCAGGCAGCACTGGTTCAAATAATTTCTTTTGATTTACCAAATTCACACATTCTTTGGCTATCCGTGGTATTTTACTGCTGCAGTTAATGTCCCATTCAGGAAAGTCACATTTTTGTCTCCCGATTCAATGAAACCTTTGAGTGGTAACGTATTCAAATTCACATTAATTCAAATGATAATATTTGTACTGCTCAAGAACTTTCTTCTGTATTTCTTAATGATGTATTAGTGCCCAATACAACCTATTACAGTAAATGGAAGTCTTTCAACCAGAAATAGCAAGATCTATTAAAAATATTAACCAAAAAAAGGCAAATTGATCAACGGGGAAATTAATCAAAGTCCTTTTTCATTATATTAAGGGCATTCGTTTTTTTGTAGTTATTTTTCATACTGCAAATCTTGCTAATCTGGGATGGGGTATGAGGAAAATTAGCTGGTGAAGTTTCAGTTACCAATTCTAAATACAGTAGTATAAAAACTCAGTGCATAACAAAGAATGGTGTTCTTAACACACACCACAGGCTCAATACCGTCTCAAATTGATGTCTATCATATTTATTGAGATAAAGCAAATAACATGGTGCTAAGACCCATTTGTATCCCACAGGTCACAATATATGAATAATATCCTATTAGTCTTCAAAATGTAGCCATAATTTCTACCATAAATTATTCAAGATAGATTATGTTTAATATTACATTTCATAACATACCCAAGCTTCATTCCCATGAAATATTCAACATATTCACAAAAATCAATATATTTTCTAATTTTTCTTTTTATGGTGGGGTTTGAACATTTATTTTGAACAAAGACTGAAAATTTACCAATTTTTATCCAATACTTATAATGCCGTGATGCACCAAAGGAATTTTACTCAACCAACTGAGTAGAAAAAAGGGCAATAAAAATTGTAAACAACACAATCATTTTAATAATCTGTACAATATGCCAATGGTCACTCACTTACAATAGGCGAACAACTACAAACTTGCAAACTCATTCAGCAATGATCAAATTCAGTCATGGGACTATCTTTACAAACACCATTTATTTTACTTTGTCTCAACATTTATAATAGAGCAACAAATTAAGGAGCAAACTCTCTTTTCAAAGTTTGTCATTAACTATTGTATGGAAGGAAAGTGATCTCTGCTGTGAAGAACCTAAATGGGGTCAATACATGGCAGGAGGTAAACTGTTTAACAGCTCCAAATTACAACGATATTAGATGAGAACATTTTCCACATCATACTTTATAACTCACAGCACTTAATTTTTGTAAAGCACATGTCAATTGCATTGAGTAGCTTAAAAATGTAACAAGAAACTAAAATGGTTTATTAAATACAACAACTTGTATTTATATAGGTACAACGATTTCACATCCTAGCACAGTAACCATAACTTGCAGAAAGACAGTGGCATTAACATGAACTTTGTAGGACATCACAGCTTCAATTACATAGCTGGTACAGGGTTTTAGACTATGTTGGCATTTCTTGAAGCTCCAATAGCACAGTTTGTTGATAAACTGGGAAACCAAAAATTTTGGCCACGAAAATCTGCCAAGCAGAACACTGTGAAATGCCTGTGTCAAAGGCACCAGTGGTGGATTACTCATTCATTTGGCTGTTTGTACAATGATGTTCATTTTCAAAAATTTGTAATGTCAGATGGAGTTTAATTTAGATAAATGTGAGGTGATGCATTTTGGTAGATCGAATCGGGCCAGGACCTACTCCGTTAATGGTAGGGCGTTGGGGAGAGTTATAGAACAAAGAGATCTAGGAGTACAGATTCATAGCTCCTTGAAAGTGGAGTCACAGGTGGATAGGGTGGTGAAGAAGGCATTCAGCATGCTTGGTTTCATTGGTCAGAACATTGAATGCAGGAGTTGGGATGTCTTGTTGAAGTTGTACAGGGCATTGGTGAGGCCACACTTGGAGTACTGTGTACAGTTCTGGTCACCCTATTATAGAAAGGATATTATTAAACTAGAAAGAGTGCAGAAAAGATTTACTAGGATGCTACCGGGACTTGATGGTTTGACTTACAGGGAGAGGTTAGACAGACTGGGACTTTATTCCCTGGAGAGTAGGAGGTTAAGGGGTGATCTTAAAGAAGTCTATAAAATAATGAGGGGCATAGATAAGGTCGATAGTCAAAATCTTTTCCCAAAGGTAGGGGAGTCTATAACGAGGGGGCACAGATTTAAGGTGAGAGGGGAGAGATACAAAAGGATCCAGAGGGGCAATTTTTTCACTCAAAGGGTGGTGAGTGTCTGGAACGAGCTGCCAGAGGCAGTAGTAGAGGCGGGTACAATTTTGTCTTTTAAAAAGCATTTGGACAGTTACATGGGGAAGATGGGTATCGAGGGATATGGGCCAAGTGCAGGCAATTGGGACTAGCTTAGTGGTATAAACTGGGCGACATGGACATGTTGGGCCGAAGGGCCTGTTTCCATGTTGTAACTTCTATGATTCTATGATAACCCACAATAAAGGCTTCAATTCATCAAACATGTTAGCAAGAGAACTGAGCTCAGGCTGAAAAAAAATCTGGACTATGTTTTATCACTGTACACTTAACCAAGAATACGCCATGAAATAGTGCATAGAAAGGTTGCAGCTGCTTGCAGGTATAATGATATGCAAATCTTTGGATGCAAAACATGCACCAGTTTAAAAGATGCTCGTTGCCGTTTTCTTTTTTTTGATGCAGTTTCTTTTATTAAATATTTGAACTCATCCCTTTGCATCTCTGTCAGGGTATTGCAGGTGATAAATATACCTGCATTAAAGTGATGTCCATAAGAAAACTGTTGAATTTGAAATAATTCTGAAATCCTCTGCTGCATTCAGTATTAATTATATTGAACAATCCTGAGAGGTACACTCTGAGCTGCTGAGCATTAGCTTGATTCAAGCAATGTATCAAACAATAACTGATCAACCATCATAGCATTCACAAACCATTTATTTATTCCATCTCCTCTGGATATTGAATGTTTAGGTTGCTACGATTTTAGAAGAATGATCCAAAATATGTCCCCACAAAACGTCTCCTGCATTGCTCATCTCCAAGGGGAAAAAAAAAACCAAGATATCCCCATATGTAGTTCAAAACCAAAAAAAGGGGAAGCTTACAAACTTACTGAACATGTCCCCTTCCTCCCGCTCTGGTCTAACAGATGAAAGAATCAAACAGTAGAACAAACTCCTAACCCATATAGACCAAGAGGTGCCATGTTAAATTCTAAGACTGTATAGAGTTTGCTGATCTCAGCCAGAGTAACTGTTATTGCATCACAATTGGTCTCAGCGTCAATAGACAACAAAGAGGAAAACAGAAGGTCAGCCAAATGTCCCGCTAAAGGTGCGCTTACATGGATTATAGACAAAGGACTGAGCTAGAATATAATGTTGCTGTAATCAAATAGCCTCCCAACAGTTGTCATCTATGCTCACACAAAGAATGAAAAGCTTGGACTGCCATCATCCACAAAATCATTGCCCAGCACAAGTCAGCACCACCTTCAGGACGAGGAGGAAAGAAACAAAAAAGAGCGGTGTCAAAGAACAGGAGGCTTCCTGAATTAGAAAATCATCTTGTGCGTTTCCAAGGATATATGTGCTGAAATATGACGTGACAAATTGCCTCACCATGGCTGCCATCCATTGTCCGTAATCAGAAGCCCAGCACTTCAAGATAGCACTTTTCTTTAAAAAATGAACAAAAAAGTATAGAATTGGCTACCTGCTTGAGCTGTATATTCAAGGAGACTACTGTCGGATCGTATCCTGGAGTAGTGCCTTAAAATCCACCTTTCTTTGATTCTGCAATGAATTGGCACCATCTGGTGGATTAACTGAAATTTACAGTTTGAAGTATAATCACATAACCATACAAACCAACTATGGTGAGGTGACTCCAAGCCAATATTTTTCAAAAAGTCAGTAAAATGTAAAAAAAACTGCAGCATTGGTACACGACATTAGAGCAGCTATCAATTTCTACTGCATGTCAATAAAACACATTTCAATCTGATTAAATCACAATTCAATTGCAGATTCTGCCACCGAGTTCCAACATCACACCAGCAAAAAAAATGGTGTTGAAATTACTGCCACCACATATTGTGTGTGGAAGTGTTTTTGATTTGAGAAGATGTCAATAAACTTGGGGGCTGTTTTCATTAGAAGAGGAGATGAAGAGGTAATTTGATAGCAGTGTTTAAAATTATGAAGGGATGGGACAGTGTAGATAGAAACAGAGATTGAGGGATCTGGAACAAGGAGATATAGATAAAAGATTAAATGCAAGAAATTTCAGACACAAAGACTTTTTTCAAAAAACAGAGGGTTGAATTAATGATAGAAGCAGAGACCATGTCAACATTTAACAATAGGTTGGATAGGAGATTTAAGCAAAGGGGCAAGGGGGTTTTGGGAACAGAGCATAGAATCATAGAATCATAGAAGTTACAACGTGGAAACAGGCCCTTCGGCCCAACATGTCCATGTCGCCCAGTTTATACCACTAAGCTAGTCCCAATTGCCTGCACTTGGCCCATATCCCTCGATACCCATCTTCCCCATGTAACTGTCCAAATGCTTTTTAAAAGACAAAATTGTACCCGCCTCTACTACTGCCTCTGGCAGCTCGTTCCAGACACTCACCACCCTTTGAGTGAAAAAATTGCCCCTCTGGACCCTTTTGTATCTCTCCCCTCTCACCTTAAATCTATGCCCCCTCGTTATAGACTCCCCTACCTTTGGGAAAAGATTTTGACTATCTACCTTATCTATGCCCCTCATTATTTTATAGACTTCTATAAGATCACCCCTTAACCTCCTACTCTCCAGGGAATAAAGTCCCAGTCTGTCTAACCTCTCCCTGTAAGTCAAACCATCAAGTCCCGGTAGCATCCTAGTAAATCTTTTCTGCACTCTTTCTAGTTTAATAATATCCTTTCTATAATAGGGTGACCAGAACTGTACACAGTACTCCAAGTGTGGCCTCACCAATGCCCTGTACAACTTCAACAAGACATCCCAACTCCTGCATTCAATGTTCTGACCAATGAAACCAAGCATGCTGAATGCCTTCTTCACCACCCTATCCACCTGTGACTCCACTTTCAAGGAGCTATGAATCTGTACTCCCAGATCTCTTTGTTCTATAACTCTCCCCAACGCCCTACCATTAACGGAGTAGGTCCTGGCCCGATTCGATCTACCAAAATGCATCACCTCACATTTATCGAAATTAAACTCCATCTGCCATTCATCGGCCCACTGGCCCAATTTATCAAGATCCCGTTGCAATCCTAGATAACCTTCTTCACTGTCCACAATGCCACCAATCTTGGTGTCATCTGCAAACTTACTAACCATGCCTCCTAAATTCTCATCCAAATCATTAATATAAATAACAAATAACAGCGGACCCAGCACCGATCCCTGAGGCACACCGCTGGACACAGGCATCCAGTTTGAAAAACAACCCTCGACAACCACCCTCTGTCTTCTGTCGTCAAGCCAATTTTGTATCCAATTGGCTACCTCACCTTGGATCCCATGAGATTTAACCTTATGTAACAACCTACCATGCGGTACCTTGTCAAATGCTTAGTGAAAATAGAATCGAGAGAGCAGGAGGAGAGAGTCATGGACAAAATGAACTCGGAAAGGAGGGAAACTAGAGAAAGGTGAACATTCAGGGCTAGGGTGGGGGTAACCTTGGACAAACCTTGGCTTGGTGGGCAAGGGAACAACTTGAATCTATATGGGCCTTTAACGTAGTAATACATCCCAAGGCGCTTCATAGGTGTGTTATCAAGCAAAATTTGACAGCGAGCCACATAAGGAGATATTAGGACAGGTGACCAAAAGCTTGGTCGAAGAGGTAGGCTTTAAGAAGCGTCTTAAAGGAGAGAGGGGTAGAGAGGTTTAAGGAGGGAATTCCAGAGCTTAGGGCCTAGGCAGCTGACAACTATTTAAAATTAACAAGCCTTACAGAATAAACTTGGTACTCCCCCACAAAGTAATGACTCGGTAAAAAAGATTCCAAAAGAGAAACCACGCTCGCTGTCAATCTAAAATAAAAACAAGCCCTGGAAATGCACAGGCCTATCAACATTACATTTGAAGAAAAGTCAATTAACATTTTGGCTGCAATCTTTTCATTAGTTCTACAGAAGAGTCACACCCAAAATATTAACCTTCTCAGATATGATCCATATGCTGTATGGGTCCAGCATTTTCTGTTTTCATTTGAAACCCAGTGAAAACATTGTGACTTAACTTGTTAAAAACAAACTGAAGGTTCAACCTGAGATAATCAGAGGGGAGCAAGACCAGGGATGAACAGTAGTGCTGTGAGGCAGGTAGAATACTCTGGAGTTATACCTTCAAGGGTGGGAAATATTTTAAAGGTGGAGTAGAATCCACAACAGGATACATTGTAGATTCTCTACAGAAGGAATGGGATTGACAGGTCAAATGACCTCTTCTCATTCCACATTTATGTTCCGAGAGGCTACCCTCTCGGGTAGAATTTTGTAACAAATATTCATGCAAACAGATATGGCGGAGGTCTTGCCACTTGACTCAGCCCACGGAAGCAAAACAGTAGACAAAATTTACATCGAGTCACATCAAGTCTACAGCACAGAAACAGGCCATTCCGCCCAACTGATCTATGCCGGCGTTTATGTTCCACATGAGCCTCCTCCCACCCCTCTTCATCTAACCCTATCAGGATACCCTTCTATTCCTTTCTCCCTCATGTGCTTATCTAGCTTCCCCTTAAATGCATCTATGCTATTTGGCTGAACTACTCCTTGTGGTAGCGCGTTCCACATTCTTACCACTCTTTGAGTAAAGAAGTTTCTCCTGAATTACCTACCGGATTTATTAGTGACTATCTTATATTTATGACCTCTAGTTTCAGACTTCCCCACAAGCGGAAACCGCACTATAGTCATGAGTCTACTATGTGGTACCTTATCGAATGACTGGTGAAAATCTAATTACATTTGAAGAACTACATGCTTTTTTTGGCTGTAACAAACACAAATTCTTGCAAGAACCAATTTACCAGAACCAACAAGGCAAATATTTCTGCAAAGCAAACCAAGAGGCTGTCATTAACTTGACAAGCATTCAAGAGGATCTTCAAACTGTTCCTGAAGAGTCATTTCATTCATTACAGTCACACCTGAAACCTCATTAATGGGCATATCTCCGGTGCTCAACACACAAGTGGCACAAAGCAGAAAATATTGTGAAACACCAGCAACAAGTCATTAGCAACTAATAACTTCCTAAAGACAAAGATTAGGCTGCTTTTAACCATGAAACTGTTTATCCGAAGCTAGCAATGCAAGAGTGCACAGGTCTGACGGAGAGTGCCAACTGTTGAAAATGCAATGGTCACTCTCCACAGCTTTCCTTCAAAACAGTTCCCCAGACGTCTGGCAAGGAGCCTTCACAACAACATCTACTGAATATAAAGTTTTGAACAGACAAGTGGTTAGCAGATGCTACAAAATTATTTCATGCACATGAAAGCAATATGGAACTGCACGCTGGGAAAGGGGAAAGCCCCCGAAAGCTTGTGGGATCAAAAATAAAATCGTTGGACTATAACTTGGTGTTGTAAAATTGTTTACAATCATTGAGGATGGGGATGTTTACAGAGCCTCCTCCTCCCGTTAGTTGTTTAATTGTCCACCACCATTCATGACTGGATGTAGCAGGACTGCAGAGCTTTGATCTGATCCGTTGGTTGTGGATTTGCTTAGCTCTGTCTATAGCATGTTGCTTCCGCTGTTTAGCATACAAGTAGCCCTGTGTTGTAGCTTCGCCAAGTTGGCACCTCATTTTTAGGTACGCCTGGTGCTGCTCCTGGCATGCTCTTCTACACTCCTCATTGAACCAGGGTTGATCCCCGAGCTTGTTGGTAATGGTAGAGTGAGGAATATGCCGGGCCATGAGGTTACAGATTGTGCTGGAATACAATTCTGCTGCTGCTGATGGCCCACGGTGCCTCGTGGATGCCCAGTTTTGAGCTACCAGATCTGTTCTGAATCTATCCCATTTAGCACGGCAGTAGTGCCACACAACACTTTGGATGGTGTCCTCAGTGTGAAGACGGGACCTCATCTCCACAAGTACTGTGCTGTGGTCACTCCTACCAACACTGTCATCGACAGTTGCATCTGCGACAGGTAGATTGGTGAGGACAAGGTCAAGTAGGTTTTTCCCTCGTGTTGGTTCGCTCACTACCTGCCGCAGGCCCAGTCTAGCAGCTATGTCCTTCAGGACTCAGCCAGCTCGGTCATTAGCGGTGCTACCGAACCACTCTTGGTGATGGACATTGAAGTCCCCCATCCAGAGTACATTCTGTGCCTTGCGACCCTCAGTGCTTCCTCCAAGTGGTGCTCAACATGGAGGAGGACTGATTCATCAGCTGAGGCTGTGCAGCAGGTGGTAATCAGCAGAAGGTTTCCTTGCCCATGTTTGATCTGATGCCATGAGATTTCATGGGGTCCAGAGTCAATGTTGAGGACTCCCAGGGCCACTACCTCCTGACTGTATACCACCATACCACCACCTCTGGTGGGTCTGTCCTGCCGGTGGGACAGGATATACCCAGGGATGGTTATGTAAGAGTCTGGGATATTGGCTGAAAAGCATCATTCTGTGAGACTGGCTATGTCAGGCAGTTGCTTGACTAGTCTGTGCTCTCCCAATTTTGGCACAAAGCCATGCTAGCTTTCCCTAATCAATCGACACTTGTCCAAGTGACTGCTAATTCTGTCCCGGGTTATTGTTTCTAAAAGTTTCCCCACCACCAAGGTTAAACTGACTGGCCTATAGTTGCTGGGTTTATCCTAACACCCTTTTTTGAATAAGGGTGTAACATTTGCAATTCTCCAGTCCTCTGGCACCACCCCTGTATCCAAGGAACAGTCCATGTAACGGTCTTAAGTTCAAAACTATTATTTTTGGGTCATAGATAGTAAAAGATATCCCTTACGTATTCCTTCCCGGATCAATGGATCTGTAGTTTCAGAGTGGGGGTGCGGTGAGAATTGTGATTGTGAAATGTTTCTGGGTCAGGAACAATGGAAAATTATTTTTGCCCTCTGCTCTTGCTTTACTCTAACTTCAATCTAGAGTAGTGGAACCTGCATCAACCAGTGTCACCACAGAAACCATAACCGTTAGAAAAGGACAACTCCACAAGAAATATGCCGATGCAAGAGGCTATCCAGCTCATTTCTCCAGAAAGATTCCATATTGCGCTTCAAATCAAGACATGTAAATGTTTTCACCTCCACCATCTGGGACATGCCCACTGCAGGTAATATTGTCCCATGTGAACAAGAACTTCTTGACAGCAGTCCTAAACAGGCTTTTTACTAGTTTGAACCTGTGTCACCTTGTCCTGTCACATTTAAGCTTGAAGTCGTGCTCCACGTTTTCCTTTTCTATACATCTGCACGATTACTCCAGATGCCCCTTTTCAGTTGAAAGCCCACCTTCTTCAGTCTTTCCTCATAATTCAGTTCTCAGACACCAAGGGTCAGTCTTGCGATTCCACTGTTCCACCTCCGAGGACTGAATGTCAGCCTTAAATCTTAAATTAAAAGTGTACACAGTACTCAAAGTGCACTCTGACCAGAAAACTGTACTTGACCACAACTTCCTCTGACTTGTACTTTACTGCATTGGTTTTATGGTTTGACATGTTATTTGTTCTGCAGTGATTGGATATTTTGAATGCTGAGTCGACAAAAATCCTTACTATCTTGACAACATCACCCACAGCTATTTCAATAATACTCATGAAGTACTGAAGTTGCCCATCTTTGTCTACCAATGTTGCATCCATTTAGGTATTCAGCTAAATTCATTATGTAGTTTGCAGGCTGCCTCTTCAGATTCAACCATGACTGAGTTTGACATTATCTGCAATTCTGACCAATTTGCACTAAGCTTCTGCATTGTTTTTTTTCCAACCCAATAGCCTCAACTTTACAATGGCAAAAAAAAGTCCACAAATAAAAAAAGAGCAGAGCAAGGAGCTCATGTTATGAGATGTGGTCTGTCCTTTTGAAAGAGTTGTTCCGAGATCAGCAAGTTAACTTTCATACAGTAAAGAATTTCAACAAGGCAGCATTTTTGTGAATGCAAGCAGTGAAAAATCTCATCTAGCAAAATACATATTGCATACTAATATGAATTAATATTCACCACCTGAAGAAATTATACAACTTTTTCTACAACAAAAAGCAGCTTTCAATGCCCAAACTTGTTTTTTGGAGGAGGAACAATCGTACTAGATGGAGTGCTGCAAAAATGCATTGATGCTCTACTATACTAAAATGAACTATCATGAAGCTACTGTTACCAAAAGATTTACTAACACTTTTCAAAACATGTATCCAAGGATATTACATTCACCTCCCCTGCAGCAAACAGGAGTGGCGAAATTGAATGTAACTAATGTTGTGAAGTCTGAAAGGTGAGCAGATTTATCACAATGACCTCAGAGGATTTTACAGTACCTCAAACGAAGGCAACTGGTCAAGTACCAGTTGAAAAGAGTACTGTTTTCATAAGGAAATGTTCAGTAGCCGATTATTTTACGAAAAAAGAACACTGCATTACATTTAGCCCATCACAAGTAATGCGTTTGAACATTAATTAGCACGAGCAAAGTTTGCCAAAGTCTTGTCATGAAATCTGCGCCTCTTCAACAATAATATCTGAATGAATAATGGTGCTCAAAGCTGAAACAGCTTGACTGAGTCAGGGGGAGACTCGGGAGAATCTTTGATCCACCACAAAGTGACCCTTTCACTTACTTTTTGTAGTCTGCGCTGAAAAGCCGGAACCCAGCACCTGACGCTCCTCCTGAACTCACTGCCGTTGCTTCTTGGCCCAACTCGGTCGACTCGCCGCCCAGGCCCCGGTCACCCTGATCGTTATAGGACAGGTTGTTACTCGCCATAATTCGCCTGGAGCTCTCCTCCCGGGTCGCGGGCACTCGCTGCCTTTCCAGCTGCAGATTGCGGGGTTTTTTTAAAAAAACTTTATTTATTTTTCCCGACCCGCAGATTCCCCTCAAACCGGACCGGAAATGTGAGAGGGACCGTGGGCAGTCACCTGACTCTGAGATCACGTGACGCAGCGGCTGCCATAGAAACCTCCTCTCTCACACGTCACACAACTCGCGATTGGACCAAGGACACGTCACCGAGCGGCGCCCCACGCGCAGAATCAGAGAGCACCGGTCCAGACCCTGCTCCTGGACAGTGTGGTATCAGAGAGCACTGGCCCAGACCCTGCTCCTGGACAGTGTGGTATCAGAGAGCACTGGCCCAGACCCTGCTCCTGGACAGTGTGGTATCAGAGAGCACTGGCCCAGACCCTGCTCCTGGACAGTGTGGTATCAGAGAGCACCGGTCCAGACCCTGCTCCTGGACAGTGTGGTATCAGAGAGCACTGGCCCAGACCCTGCTCCTGGACAGTGTGGTATCAGAGAGCACTGGCCCAGACCCTGCTCCTGGACAGTGTGGTATCAGAGAGCACTGGCCCAGACCCTGCTCCTGGACAGTGTGGTATCAGAGAGCACTGGCCCAGACCCTGCTCCTGGACAGTGTGGTATCAGAGAGCACTGGCCCAGACCCTGCTCCTGGAGAGTGTGGTATCAGAGAGCACTGGCCCAGACCCTGCTCCTGGGGAGTGTGGTATCAGAGAGCACTGGCCCAGACCCTGCTCCTGGACAGTGTGGTATCAGAGAGCACTGGCCCAGACCCTGCTCCTGGACAGTGTGGTATCAGAGAGCACTGGCCCAGACCCTGCTCCTGGACAGTGTGGTATCAGAGAGCACTGGCCCAGACCCTGCTCCTGGACAGTGTGGTATCAGAGAGCACTGGCCCAGACCCTGCTCCTGGACAGTGTGGTATCAGAGAGCACTGGCCCAGACCCTGCTCCTGGAGAGTGTGGTATCAGAGAGCACTGGCCCAGACCCTGCTCCTGGACAGTGTGGTATCAGAGAGCACTGGCCCAGACCCTGCTCCTGGACAGTGTGGTATCAGAGAGCACTGGCCCAGACCTGCTCCTGGACAGTGTGGTATCAGAGAGCACTGGCCCAGACCCTGCTCCTGGAGAGTGTGGTATCACAGAGCACTGGCGCAGACCCTGCTCCTGGAGAGCGTGGTATCAGAGAGCACTGGCCCAGACCTGCTCCTGGACAGTGTGGTATCAGAGAGCACTGGCCCAGACCCTGCTCCTGGACAGTGTGGTATCAGAGAGCACTGGCCCAGACCCTGCTCCTGGACAGTGTGGTATCAGAGAGCACTGGCCCAGACCCTGCTCCTGGACAGTGTGGTATCAGAGAGCACTGGCCCAGACCCTGCTCCTGGACAGTGTGGTATCAGAGAGCACTGGCCCAGACCTGCTCCTGGACAGTGTGGTATCAGAGAGCACTGGCCCAGACCCTGCTCCTGGAGAGTGTGGTATCACAGAGCACTGGCCCAGACCCTGCTCCTGGAGAGCGTGGTATCAGAGAGCACTGGCCCAGACCTGCTCCTGGACAGTGTGGTATCAGAGAGCACTGGCCCAGACCCTGCTCCTGGAGAGTGTGGTATCAGAGAGCACTGGCCCAGACCCTGCTCCTGGACAGTGTGGTATCAGAGAGCACTGGCCCAGACCCTGCTCCTGGACAGTGTGGTATCAGAGAGCACTGGCCCAGACCCTGCTCCTGGAGAGTGTGGTATCAGAGAGCACTGGCCCAGACCCTGCTCCTGGACAGTGTGGTATCAGAGAGCACTGGCCCAGACCCTGCTCCTGGACAGTGTGGTATCAGAGAGCACTGGCCCAGACCCTGCTCCTGGACAGTGTGGTATCAGAGAGCACTGGCCCAGACCCTGCTCCTGGAGAGTGTGGTATCAGAGAGCACTGGCCCAGACCCTGCTCCTGGACAGTGTGGTATCAGAGAGCACTGGCCCAGACCCTGCTCCTGGACAGTGTGGTATCAGAGAGCACTGGCCCAGACCCTGCTCCTGGACAGTGTGGTATCAGAGAGCACTGGCCCAGACCCTGCTCCTGGACAGTGTGGTATCAGAGAGCACTGGCCCAGACCCTGCTCCTGGACAGTGTGGTATCAGAGAGCACTGGCCCAGACCCTGCTCCTGGACAGTGTGGTATCAGAGAGCACTGGCCCAGACCTGCTCCTGGACAGTGTGGTATCAGAGAGCACTGGCCCAGACCCTGCTCCTGGAGAGTGTGGTATCACAGAGCACTGGCCCAGACCCTGCTCCTGGAGAGCGTGGTATCAGAGAGCACTGGCCCAGACCTGCTCCTGGACAGTGTGGTATCAGAGAGCACTGGCCCAGACCCTGCTCCTGGAGAGTGTGGTATCAGAGAGCACTGGCCCAGACCCTGCTCCTGGACAGTGTGGTATCAGAGAGCACTGGCCCAGACCCTGCTCCTGGACAGTGTGGTATCAGAGAGCACTGGCCCAGACCCTGCTCCTGGAGAGTGTGGTATCAGAGAGCACTGGCCCAGACCCTGCTCCTGGACAGTGTGGTATCAGAGAGCACTGGCCCAGACCCTGCTCCTGGACAGTGTGGTATCAGAGAGCACTGGCCCAGACCCTGCTCCTGGACAGTGTGGTATCAGAGAGCACTGGCCCAGACCCTGCTCCTGGACAGTGTGGTATCAGAGAGCACTGGCCCAGACCCTGCTCCTGGACAGTGTGGTATCAGAGAGCACTGGCCCAGACCCTGCTCCTGGACAGTGTGGTATCAGAGAGCACTGGCCCAGACCTGCTCCTGGACAGTGTGGTATCAGAGAGCACTGGCCCAGACCCTGCTCCTGGAGAGTGTGGTATCACAGAGCACTGGCCCAGACCCTGCTCCTGGAGAGCGTGGTATCAGAGAGCACTGGCCCAGACCTGCTCCTGGACAGTGTGGTATCAGAGAGCACTGGCCCAGACCCTGCTCCTGGAGAGTGTGGTATCAGAGAGCACTGGCCCAGACCCTGCTCCTGGAGAGCGTGGTATCAGAGAGCACTGGCCCAGACCCTGCTCCTGGACAGTGTGGTATCAGAGAGCACTGGCCCAGACCCTGCTCCTGGACAGTGTGGTATCAGAGAGCACTGGCCCAGACCCTGCTCCTGGACAGTGTGGTATCAGAGAGCACTGGCCCAGACCCTGCTCCTGGACAGTGTGGTATCAGAGAGCACTGGCCCAGACCCTGCTCCTGGACAGTGTGGTATCAGAGAGCACTGGCCCAGACCTGCTCCTGGACAGTGTGGTATCAGAGAGCACTGGCCCAGACCCTGCTCCTGGAAAGTGTGGTATCACAGAGCACTGGCCCAGACCCTGCTCCTGGACAGTGTGGTATCAGAGAGCACTGGCCCAGACCCTGCTCCTGGAGAGTGTGGTATCAGAGAGCACTGGCCCAGACCTGCTCCTGGACAGTGTGGTATCAGAGAGCACTGGCCCAGACCCTGCTCCTGGAGAGTGTGGTATCAGAGAGCACTGGCCCAGACCCTGCTCCTGGAGAGCGTGGTATCAGAGAGCACTGGCCCAGACCTGCTCCTGGACAGTGTAGTATCAGAGAGCACTGGCCCAGACCTGCTCCTGGACAGTGTGGTATCAGAGAGCACTGGCCCAGACCCTGCTCCTGGAGAGTGTGGTATCACAGAGCACTGGCCCAGACCCTGCTCCTGGAGAGCGTGGTATCAGAGAGCACTGGCCCAGACCTGCTCCTGGACAGTGTGGTATCAGAGAGCACTGGCCCAGACCCTGCTCCTGGACAGTGTGGTATCAGAGAGCACTGGCCCAGACCCTGCTCCTGGACAGTGTGGTATCAGAGAGCACTGGCCCAGACCCTGCTCCTGGACAGTGTGGTATCAGAGAGCACTGGCCCAGACCCTGCTCCTGGACAGTGTAGTATCAGAGAGCACTGGCCCAGACCCTGCTCCTGGACAGTGTGGTATCAGAGAGCACTGGCCCAGACCCTGCTCCTGGACAGTGTGGTATCAGAGAGCACTGGCCCAGACCCTGCTCCTGGACAGTGTGGTATGAGAGAGCACTGGCCCAGACCCTGCTCCTGGACAGTGTGGTATCAGAGAGCACTGGCCCAGACCCTGCTCCTGGAGAGTGTGGTATCAGAGAGCACTGGCCCAGACCCTGCTCCTGGACAGTGTGGTATCAGAGAGCACTGGCCCAGACCCTGCTCCTGGAGAGCGTGGTATCAGAGAGCACCGGCCCAGACCCTGCTCCTGGACAGTGTGGTATCAGAGAGCACTGGCCCAGACCCTGCTCCTGGAGAGTGTGGTATCAGAGAGCACCGGCCCAGACCCTGCTCCTGGACAGTGTGGTATCAGAGAGCACTGGCCCAGACCCTGCTCCTGGAGAGTGTGGTATCAGAGAGCACCGGCCCAGACCCTGCTCCTGGACAGTGTGGTATCAGAGAGCACTGGCCCAGACCCTGCTCCTGGAGAGTGTGGTATCAGAGAGCACCGGCCCAGACCCTGCTCCTGGACAGTGTGGTATCAGAGAGCACTGGCCCAGACCCTGCTCCTGGACAGTGTGGTATCAGAGAGCACTGGCCCAGACCCTGCTCCTGGACAGTGTGGTATCAGAGAGCACTGGCCCAGACCCTGCTCCTGGACAGTGTGGTATCAGAGAGCACTGGCCCAGACCCTGCTCCTGGAGAGTGTGGTATCAGAGAGCACTGGCCCAGACCCTGCTCCTGGACAGTGTGGTATCAGAGAGCACTGGCCCAGACCTGCTCCTGGACAGTGTGGTATCAGAGAGCACTGGCCCAGACCCTGCTCCTGGAGAGTGTGGTATCACAGAGCACTGGCCCAGACCCTGCTCCTGGACAGTGTGGTATCAGAGAGCACTGGCCCAGACCCTGCTCCTGGAGAGTGTGGTATCAGAGAGCACTGGCCCAGACCTGCTCCTGGACAGTGTGGTATCAGAGAGCACTGGCCCAGACCCTGCTCCTGGAGAGTGTGGTATCACAGAGCACTGGCCCAGACCCTGCTCCTGGAGAGCGTGGTATCAGAGAGCACTGGCCCAGACCTGCTCCTGGACAGTGTGGTATCAGAGAGCACTGGCCCAGACCCTGCTCCTGGAGAGTGTGGTATCAGAGAGCACTGGCCCAGACCCTGCTCCTGGACAGTGTGGTATCAGAGAGCACTGGCCCAGACCCTGCTCCTGGACAGTGTGGTATCAGAGAGCACTGGCCCAGACCCTGCTCCTGGAGAGTGTGGTATCAGAGAGCACTGGCCCAGACCCTGCTCCTGGACAGTGTGGTATCAGAGAGCACTGGCCCAGACCCTGCTCCTGGACAGTGTGGTATCAGAGAGCACTGGCCCAGACCCTGCTCCTGGACAGTGTGGTATCAGAGAGCACTGGCCCAGACCCTGCTCCTGGAGAGTGTGGTATCAGAGAGCACTGGCCCAGACCCTGCTCCTGGACAGTGTGGTATCAGAGAGCACTGGCCCAGACCCTGCTCCTGGACAGTGTGGTATCAGAGAGCACTGGCCCAGACCCTGCTCCTGGACAGTGTGGTATCAGAGAGCACTGGCCCAGACCCTGCTCCTGGACAGTGTGGTATCAGAGAGCACTGGCCCAGACCCTGCTCCTGGACAGTGTGGTATCAGAGAGCACTGGCCCAGACCCTGCTCCTGGACAGTGTGGTGTCAGAGAGCACTGGCCCAGACCTGCTCCTGGACAGTGTGGTATCAGAGAGCACTGGCCCAGACCCTGCTCCTGGAGAGTGTGGTATCACAGAGCACTGGCCCAGACCCTGCTCCTGGAGAGCGTGGTATCAGAGAGCACTGGCCCAGACCTGCTCCTGGACAGTGTGGTATCAGAGAGCACTGGCCCAGACCCTGCTCCTGGAGAGTGTGGTATCAGAGAGCACTGGCCCAGACCCTGCTCCTGGACAGTGTGGTATCAGAGAGCACTGGCCCAGACCCTGCTCCTGGACAGTGTGGTATCAGAGAGCACTGGCCCAGACCCTGCTCCTGGAGAGTGTGGTATCAGAGAGCACTGGCCCAGACCCTGCTCCTGGACAGTGTGGTATCAGAGAGCACTGGCCCAGACCCTGCTCCTGGACAGTGTGGTATCAGAGAGCACTGGCCCAGACCCTGCTCCTGGACAGTGTGGTATCAGAGAGCACTGGCCCAGACCCTGCTCCTGGACAGTGTGGTATCAGAGAGCACTGGCCCAGACCCTGCTCCTGGACAGTGTGGTATCAGAGAGCACTGGCCCAGACCCTGCTCCTGGACAGTGTGGTATCAGAGAGCACTGGCCCAGACCTGCTCCTGGACAGTGTGGTATCAGAGAGCACTGGCCCAGACCCTGCTCCTGGAGAGTGTGGTATCACAGAGCACTGGCCCAGACCCTGCTCCTGGAGAGCGTGGTATCAGAGAGCACTGGCCCAGACCTGCTCCTGGACAGTGTGGTATCAGAGAGCACTGGCCCAGACCCTGCTCCTGGAGAGTGTGGTATCAGAGAGCACTGGCCCAGACCCTGCTCCTGGAGAGCGTGGTATCAGAGAGCACTGGCCCAGACCCTGCTCCTGGACAGTGTGGTATCAGAGAGCACTGGCCCAGACCCTGCTCCTGGACAGTGTGGTATCAGAGAGCACTGGCCCAGACCCTGCTCCTGGACAGTGTGGTATCAGAGAGCACTGGCCCAGACCCTGCTCCTGGACAGTGTGGTATCAGAGAGCACTGGCCCAGACCCTGCTCCTGGACAGTGTGGTATCAGAGAGCACTGGCCCAGACCTGCTCCTGGACAGTGTGGTATCAGAGAGCACTGGCCCAGACCCTGCTCCTGGAGAGTGTGGTATCACAGAGCACTGGCCCAGACCCTGCTCCTGGACAGTGTGGTATCAGAGAGCACTGGCCCAGACCCTGCTCCTGGAGAGTGTGGTATCAGAGAGCACTGGCCCAGACCTGCTCCTGGACAGTGTGGTATCAGAGAGCACTGGCCCAGACCCTGCTCCTGGAGAGTGTGGTATCAGAGAGCACTGGCCCAGACCCTGCTCTTGGAGAGCGTGGTATCAGAGAGCACTGGCCCAGACCTGCTCCTGGACAGTGTAGTATCAGAGAGCACTGGCCCAGACCCTGCTCCTGGACAGTGTGGTATCAGAGAGCACTGGCCCAGACCCTGCTCCTGGACAGTGTGGTATCAGAGAGCACTGGCCCAGACCCTGCTCCTGGACAGTGTGGTATCAGAGAGCACTGGCCCAGACCCTGCTCCTGGACAGTGTGGTATCAGAGAGCACTGGCCCAGACCCTGCTCCTGGACAGTGTAGTATCAGAGAGCACTGGCCCAGACCCTGCTCCTGGACAGTGTGGTATCAGAGAGCACTGGCCCAGACCCTGCTCCTGGACAGTGTGGTATCAGAGAGCACTGGCCCAGACCCTGCTCCTGGACAGTGTGGTATGAGAGAGCACTGGCCCAGACCCTGCTCCTGGACAGTGTGGTATCAGAGAGCACTGGCCCAGACCCTGCTCCTGGAGAGTGTGGTATCAGAGAGCACTGGCCCAGACCCTGCTCCTGGACAGTGTGGTATCAGAGAGCACTGGCCCAGACCCTGCTCCTGGAGAGCGTGGTATCAGAGAGCACCGGCCCAGACCCTGCTCCTGGACAGTGTGGTATCAGAGAGCACTGGCCCAGACCCTGCTCCTGGAGAGTGTGGTATCAGAGAGCACCGGCCCAGACCCTGCTCCTGGACAGTGTGGTATCAGAGAGCACTGGCCCAGACCCTGCTCCTGGAGAGTGTGGTATCAGAGAGCACCGGCCCAGACCCTGCTCCTGGACAGTGTGGTATCAGAGAGCACTGGCCCAGACCCTGCTCCTGGAGAGCGTGGTATCAGAGAGCACCGGCCCAGACCCTGCTCCTGGAGAGTGTGGTATCAGAGAGCACCGGCCCAGACCCTGCTCCTGGACAGTGTGGTATCAGAGAGCACTGGCCCAGACCCTGCTCCTGGACAGTGTGGTATCAGAGAGCACTGGCCCAGACCCTGCTCCTGGACAGTGTGGTATCAGAGAGCACTGGCCCAGACCCTGCTCCTGGACAGTGTGGTATCAGAGAGCACTGGCCCAGACCCTGCTCCTGGAGAGTGTGGTATCAGAGAGCACTGGCCCAGACCCTGCTCCTGGACAGTGTAGTATCAGAGAGCACTGGCCCAGACCCTGCTCCTGGACAGTGTGGTATCAGAGAGCACTGGCCCAGACCCTGCTCCTGGACAGTGTGGTATCAGAGAGCACTGGCCCAGACCCTGCTCCTGGAGAGCGTGGTATCAGAGAGCACTGGCCCAGACCCTGCTCCTGGACAGTGTGTTATCAGAGAGCACTGGCCCAGACCCTGCTCCTGGAGAGTGTGGTATCAGAGAGCACTGGGCCAGACCCTGCTCCTGGACAGTGTGGTATCAGAGAGCACTGGCCCAGACCCTGCTCCTGGACAGTGTGGTATCAGAGAGCACTGGCCCAGACCCTGCTCCTGGACAGTGTGGTATCAGAGAGCACTGGCCCAGACCCTGCTCCTGGACAGTGTGGTATCAGAGAGCACTGGCCCAGACCCTGCTCCTGGACAGTGTGGTATCAGAGAGCACTGGCCCAGACCCTGCTCCTGGACAGTGTGGTATCAGAGAGCACTGGCCCAGACCCTGCTCCTGGACAGTGTGTTATCAGAGAGCACTGGCCCAGACCCTGCTCCTGGACAGTGTGGTATCAGAGAGCACTGGCCCAGACCCTGCTCCTGGACAGTGTGGTATCAGAGAGCACTGGCCCAGACCCTGCTCCTGGACAGTGTGTTATCAGAGAGCACTGGCCCAGACCCTGCTCCTGGAGAGTGTGGTATCAGAGAGCACTGGCCCAGACCCTGCTCCTGGACAGTGTGGTATCAGAGAGCACTGGCCCAGACCCTGCTCCTGGACAGTGTGGTATCAGAGAGCACTGGCCCAGACCCTGCTCCTGGACAGTGTGGTATCAGAGAGCACTGGCCCAGACCCTGCTCCTGGAGAGTGTGGTATCAGAGAGCACTGGCCCAGACCCTGCTCCTGGACAGTGTGGTATCAGAGAGCACTGGCCCAGACCCTGCTCCTGGAGAGTGTGGTATCAGAGAGCACTGGCCCAGACCCTGCTCCTGGACAGTGTGGTATCAGAGAGCACTGGACCAGACCCTGCTCCTGGACAGTGTGGTATCAGAGAGCACTGGCCCAGACCCTGCTCCTGGACAGTGTGGTATCAGAGAGCACTGGCCCAGACCCTGCTCCTGGAGAGTGTGGTATCAGAGAGCACTGGCCCAGACCCTGCTCCTGGACAGTGTGGTATCAGAGAGCACTGGACCAGACCCTGCTCCTGGACAGTGTGGTATCAGAGAGCACTGGCCCAGACCCTGCTCCTGGACAGTGTGGTATCAGAGAGCACTGACCCAGACCCTGCTCCTGGACAGTGTGGTATCAGAGAGCACTGGCCCAGACCCTGCTCCTGGACAGTGTGGTATCAGAGAGCACTGGCCCAGACCCTGCTCCTGGAGAGTGTGGTATCAGAGAGCACTGGCCCAGACCCTGCTCCTGGACAGTGTGGTATCAGAGAGCACTGGCCCAGACCCTGCTCCTGGACAGTGTGGTATCAGAGAGCACTGGCCCAGACCCTGCTCCTGGACAGTGTGGTATCAGAGAGCACTGGCCCAGACCCTGCTCCTGGACAGTGTGGTATCAGAGAGCACTGGCCCAGACCCTGCTCCTGGACAGTGTGGTATCAGAGAGCACTGGCCCAGACCCTGCTCCTGGACAGTGTGGTATCAGAGAGCACTGGCCCAGACCCTGCTCCTGGACAGTGTGGTATCAGAGAGCACTGGCCCAGACCCTGCTCCTGGACAGTGTGGTATCAGAGAGCACTGGCCCAGACCCTGCTCCTGGACAGTGTGGTATCAGAGAGCACTGGCCCAGACCCTGCTCCTGGACAGTGTGGTATCAGAGAGCACTGGCCCAGACCCTGCTCCTGGACAGTGTGGTATCAGAGAGCACTGGCCCAGACCCTGCTCCTGGACAGTGTGGTATCAGAGAGCACTGGCCCAGACCCTGCTCCTGGACAGTGTGGTATCAGAGAGCACTGGCCCAGACCCTGCTCCTGGACAGTGTGGTATCAGAGAGCACTGGCCCAGACCCTGCTCCTGGACAGTGTGGTATCAGAGAGCACTGGCCCAGACCCTGCTCCTGGACAGTGTGGTATCAGAGAGCACCGGCCCAGACCCTGCTCCTGGACAGTGTGGTATCAGAGAGCACTGGCCCAGACCCTGCTCCTGGGGAGTGTGGTATCAGAGAGCACTGGCCCAGACCCTGCTCCTGGACAGTGTGGTATCAGAGAGCACTGGCCCAGACCCTGCTCCTGGACAGTGTGGTATCAGAGAGCACTGGCCCAGACCCTGCTCCTGGACAGTGTGGTATCAGAGAGCACTGGCCCAGACCCTGCTCCTGGAGAGAGTGGTATCAGAGAGCACTGGCCCAGACCCTGCTCCTGGAGAGAGTGGTATCAGAGAGCACTGGCCCAGACCCTGCTCCTGGACAGTGTGGTATCAGAGAGCACTGGCCCAGACCCTGCTCCTGGAGAGAGTGGTATCAGAGAGCACTGGCCCAGACCCTGCTCCTGGAGAGTGCGGTATCAGAGAGCACTGGCCCAGACCCTGCTCCTGGAGAGTGTGGTATCAGAGAGCACTGGCCCAGACCCTGCTCCTGGAGAGTGCGGTATCAGAGAGCACTGGCCCAGACCCTGCTCCTGGACAGTGTGGTATCAGAGAGCACTGGCCCAGACCCTGCTCCTGGACAGTGCGGTATCAGAGAGCACTGGCCCAGACCCTGCTCCTGGACAGTGTGGTATCAGAGAGCACTGGCCCAGACCCTGCTCCTGGAGAGAGTGGTATCAGAGAGCACTGGCCCAGACCCTGCTCCTGGACAGTGTGGTATCAGAGAGCACTGGCCCAGACCCTGCTCCTGGGGAGTGTGGTATCAGAGAGCACTGGCCCAGACCCTGCTCCTGGAGAGTGTGGTATCAGAGAGCACTGGCCCAGACCCTGCTCCTGGACAGTGTGGTATCAGAGAGCACTGGCCCAGACCCTGCTCCTGGACAGTGTGGTATCAGAGAGCACTGGCCCAGACCCTGCTCCTGGACAGTGTGGTATCAGAGAGCACTGGCCCAGACCCTGCTCCTGGGGAGTGTGGTATCAGAGAGCACTGGCCCAGACCCTGCTCCTGGACAGTGTGGTATCAGAGAGCACTGGCCCAGACCCTGCTCCTGGACAGTGTGGTATCAGAGAGCACTGGCCCAGACCCTGCTCCTGGGGAGTGTGGTATCAGAGAGCACTGGCCCAGACCCTGCTCCTGGACAGTGTGGTATCAGAGAGCACTGGCCCAGACCCTGCTCCTGGAGAGCGTGGTATCAGAGAGCACTGGCCCAGACCCTGCTCCTGGAGAGTGTGGTATCAGAGAGCACTCGCCCAGACCCTGCTCCTGGACAGTGTGGTATCAGAGAGCACTGGCCCAGACCCTGCTCCTGGAGAGCGCGGTATCAGAGAGCACCGGCCCAGACCCTGCTCCTGGAGAGTGTGGTATCAGAGAGCACTGGCCCAGACCCTGCTCCTGGACAGTGTGATATCAGAGAGCACTGGCCCAGACCCTGCTCCTGGACAGTGTGGTATCAGAGAGCACTGGCCCAGACCCTGCTCCTGGAGAGTGTGGTATCAGAGAGCACTGGCCCAGACCCTGCTCCTGGACAGTGTGGTATCAGAGAGCACTGGCCCAGACCCTGCTCCTGGAGAGTGTGGTATCAGAGAGCACTGGCCCAGACCCTGCTCCTGGACAGTGTGGTATCAGAGAGCACTGGCCCAGACCCTGCTCCTGGACAGTGTGGTATCAGAGAGCACTGGCCCAGACCCTGCTCCTGGAGAGCGTGGTATCAGAGAGCACTGGCCCAGACCCTGCTCCTGGACAGTGTGGTATCAGAGAGCACTGGCCCAGACCCTGCTCCTGGAGAGTGTGGTATCAGAGAGCACTGGCCCAGACCCTGCTCCTGGACAGTGTGGTATCAGAGAGCACTGGCCCAGACCCTGCTCCTGGAGGGTGCGGTATCAGAGAGCACTGGCCCAGACCCTGCTCCTGGAGAGTGCGGTATCAGAGAGCACTGGCCCAGACCCTGCTCCTGGAGAGTGCGGTATCAGAGAGCACTGGCCCAGACCCTGCTCCTGGAGAGTGCGGTATCAGAGAGCACTGGCCCAGACCCTGCTCCTGGAGAGTGTGGTATCAGAGAGCACTGGCCCAGACCCTGCTCCTGGAGAGTGCGGTATCAGAGAGCACTGGCCCAGACCCTGCTCCTGGAGAGTGCGGTATCAGAGAGCACTGGCCCAGACCCTGCTCCTGGAGAGTGTGGTATCAGAGAGCACTGGCCCAGACCCTGCTCCTGGAGAGTGCGGTATCAGAGAGCACTGGCCCAGACCCTGCTCCTGGAGAGCGTGGTATCAGAGAGCACTGGCCCAGACCCTGCTCCTGGACAGTGTGGTATCAGAGAGCACTGGCCCAGACCCTGCTCCTGGACAGTGTGGTATCAGAGAGCACTGGCCCAGACCCTGCTCCTGGACAGTGTGGTATCAGAGAGCACTGGCCCAGACCCTGCTCCTGGAGAGTGTGGTATCAGAGAGCACTGGCCCAGACCCTGCTCCTGGACAGATGGTATCAGAGAGCACTGGCCCAGACCCTGCTCCTGGACAGTGTGGTATCAGAGAGCACTGGCCCAGACCCTGCTCCTGGAGAGCGTGGTATCAGAGTACACTGGCCCTGACCCTGCTCCTGGAGAGCGTGGTATCAGAGAGCACTGGCCCAGACCCTGCTCCTGGACAGTGTGGTATCAGAGACCACCGGCCCAGACCCTGCTCCTGGAGAGCGTGGTATCAGAGAGCCCTGGCCCAGACCCTGCTCCTGGAGAGAGTGGTATCAGAGAGCACTGGCCCAGACCCTGCTCCTGGAGAGTGTGGTCTCAGAGAGCACTGGCCCAGCCCCTGCTCCTGGACAGTGTGGTATCAGAGAGCACTGGCCCAGACCCTGCTCCTGGACAGTGTGGTATCAGACAGCACTGACCCAGACCCTGCTCCTGGACAGTGTGGTATCAGACAGCACTGACCCAGACCCTGCTCCTGGACAGTGTGGTATCAGAGAGCACTGGCCCAGACCCTGCTCCTGGACAGTGTGGTATCAGAGAGCACTGGCCCAGACCCTGCTCCTGGAGAGTGTGGTATCAGAGAGCACCGGCCCAGACCCTGCTCCTAGAGAGCGTGGTATCAGAGAGCACCGGCCCAGACCCTGCTCCTGGAGAGCGTGGTATCAGAGAGCACCGGCCCAGACCCTGCTCCTGGAGAGCGTGGTATCAGAGAGCACTGGCCCAGACCCTGCTCCTGGACAGTGTGGTATCAGAGAGCACTGGCCCAGACCCTGCTCCTGGACAGTGTGGTATCAGAGAGCACCGGCCCAGACCCTGCTCCTGGAGAGTGTGGTATCAGAGAGCACTGGCCCAGACCCTGCTCCTGGAGAGCGTGGTGTCAGAGAGCACTGGCCCAGACCCTGCTCCTGGACAGTGTGGTATCAGAGAGCACTGGCCCAGGCCCTGCTCCTGGAGAGCGTGGTATCAGAGAGCACTGGCCCAGACCCTGCTCCTGGAGAGCGTGGTATCAGAGAGCACTGGCCCAGACCCTGCTCCTGGAGAGTGTGGTATCAGAGAGCACTGGCCCAGACCCTGCTCCTGGAGAGTGTGGTATCAGAGAGCACTGGCCCAGACCCTGCTCCTGGAGAGCGTGGTATCAGAGAGCACTGGCCCAGACCCTGCTCCTGGACAGTGTGGTATCAGAGAGCACTGGCCCAGACCCTGCTCCTGGAGAGTGTGGTATCAGAGAGCACTGGCCCAGACCCTGCTCCTGGAGAGTGTGGTATCAGAGAGCACTGGCCCAGACCCTGCTCCTGGACAGTGTGGTATCAGAGAGCACTGGCCCAGACCCTGCTCCTGGACAGTGTGGTATCAGAGAGCACTGGCCCAGACCCTGCTCCTGGAGAGTGTGGTATCAGAGAGCACTGGCCCAGACCCTGCTCCTGGACAGTGTGGTATCAGAGAGCACTGGCCCAGACCCTGCTCCTGGAGAGTGTGGCATCAGAGAGCACGGGCCCAGACCCTGCTCCTGGACAGTGTGGTATCAGAGAGCACCGGCCCAGACCCTGCTCCTGGACAGTGTGGTATCAGAGAGCACTGGCCCAGACCCTGCTCCTGGAGAGTGTGGCATCAGAGAGCACGGGCCCAGACCCTGCTCCTGGACAGTGTGGTATCAGAGAGCACTGGCCCATACCCTGCTCCTGGAGAGCGTGGTATCAGAGAGCACTGGCCCTGACCCTGCTCCTGGAGAGCGTGGTATCAGAGAGCACTGGCCCAGACCCTGCTCCTGGACAGTGTGGTATCAGAGAGCACCGGCCCAGACCCTGCTCCTGGAGAGCGTGGTATCAGAGAGCACTGGCCCAGACCCTGCTCCTGGACAGTGTGGTATCAGAGAGCACCGGCCCAGACCCTGCTCCTGGAGAGTGTGGTATCAGAGAGCACTGGCCCAGACCCTGCTCCTGGACAGTGTGGTATCAGAGAGCACTGGCCCAGACCCTGCTCCTGGACAGTGTGGTATCAGAGAGCACTGGCCCAGACCCTGCTCCTGGAGAGTGTGGTATCAGAGAGCACTGGCCCAGACCCTGCTCCTGGACAGTGTGGTATCAGAGAGCACTGGCCCAGACCCTGCTCCTGGAGAGCGTGGTATCAGAGAGCACTGGCCCAGACCCTGCTCCTGGAGAGTGTGGCCTCAGAGAGCACTGGCCCAGACCCTGCTCCTGGAGAGCGTGGTATCAGAGAGCACCGGCCCAGACCCTGCTCCTGGACAGTGTGGTATCAGAGAGCACTGGCCCAGACCCTGCTCCTGGAGAGTGTGGTATCAGAGAGCACTGGCCCAGACCCTGCTCCTGGAGAGTGTGGTATCAGAGAGCACTGGCCCAGACCCTGCTCCTGGAGAGCGTGGTATCAGAGAGCACTGGCCCAGACCCTGCTCCTGGACAGTGTGGTATCAGAGAGCACTGGCCCAGACCCTGCTCCTGGAGAGTGTGGTATCAGAGAGCACTGGCCCAGACCCTGCTCCTGGAGAGTGTGGTATCAGAGAGCACTGGCCCAGACCCTGCTCCTGGACAGTGTGGTATCAGAGAGCACTGGCCCAGACCCTGCTCCTGGACAGTGTGGTATCAGAGAGCACTGGCCCAGACCCTGCTCCTGGACAGTGTGGTATCAGAGAGCACTGGCCCAGACCCTTCTCCTGGAGAGCGTGGTATCAGAGAGCACTGACCCAGACCCTGCTCCTGGAGAGTGTGGCCTCAGAGAGCACTGGCCCAGACCCTGCTCCTGGAGAGTGTGGCCTCAGAGAGCACTGGCCCAGACCATGCTCCTGGAGAGTGTGGTATCAGAGAGCACTGGCCCAGACCCTGCTCCTGGAGAGTGTGGCCTCAGAGAGCACTGGCCCAGACCATGCTCCTGGAGAGTGTGGTATCAGAGAGCACTGGCCCAGACCCTGCTCCTGGAGAGTGTGGTATCAGAGAGCACTGGCCCAGACCCTGCTCCTGGAGAGCGTGGTATCAGAGAGCACTGGCCCAGACCCTGCTCCTGGACAGTGTGGTATCAGAGAGCACTGGCCCAGACCCTGCTCCTGGAGAGTGTGGTATCAGAGAGCACTGGCCCAGACCCAGCTCCTGGAGAGTGTGGTATCAGAGAGCACTGGCCCAGACCCTGCTCCTGGACAGTGTGGTATCAGAGAGCACTGGCCCAGACCCTACTCCTGGACAGTGTGGTATCAGAGAGCACTGGCCCAGACCCTGCTCCTGGACAGTGTGGTATCAGAGAGCACCGGCCCAGACCCTGCTCCTGGACAGTGTGGTATCAGAGACCCCTGGCCCAGACCCTGCTCCTGGAGAGCGTGGTATCAGAGAGCACTGGCCCAGACCCTGCTCCTGGAGAGTGTGGTATCTGAGAGCACTGGCCCAGACCCTGCTCCTGGACAGTGTGGTATCAGAGAGCACCGGCCCAGACCCTGCTCCTGGACAGTGTGGTATCAGAGAGCACCGGCCCAGACCCTGCTCCTGGAGAGCGTGGTATCAGAGAGCACCGGCCCAGACCCTGCTCCTGGAGAGCGTGGTATCAGAGAGCACCGGCCCAGACCCTGCTCTTGGAGAGCGTGGTATCAGAGAGCACCGGCCCAGACCCTGCTCCTGGAGAGCGTGGTATCAGAGAGCACTGGCCCAGACCCTGCTCCTGGACAGTGTGGTATCAGAGAGCACTGGCCCAGACCCTGCTCCTGGACAGTGTGGTATCAGAGAGCACCGGCCCAGACCCTGCTCCTGGAGAGTGTGGTATCAGAGAGCACTGGCCCAGACCCTGCTCCTGGAGAGCGTGGTATCAGAGAGCACTGGCCCAGACCCTGCTCCTGGACAGTGTAGTATCAGAGAGCACCGGCCCAGACCCTGCTCCTGGAGAGCGTGGTATCAGAGAGCACTGGCCCAGACCCTGCTCCTGGAGAGTGTGGTATCAGAGAGCACTGGCCCAGACCCTGCTCCTGGAGAGTGTGGTATCAGAGAGCACTGGCCCAGACCCTGCTCCTGGAGAGCGTGGTATCAGAGAGCACTGGCCCAGAACCTGCTCCTGGACAGTGTGGTATCAGAGAGCACTGGCCCAGACCCTGCTCCTGGAGAGTGTGGTATCAGAGAGCACTGGCCCAGACCCTGCTCCTGGAGAGTGTGGTATCAGAGAGCACTGGCCCAGACCCTGCTCCTGGACAGTGTGGTATCAGAGAGCACTGGCCCAGACCCTGCTCCTGGACAGTGTGGTATCAGAGAGCACTGGCCCAGACCCTGCTCCTGGAGAGTGTGGTATCAGAGAGCACTGGCCCAGACCCTGCTCCTGGACAGTGTGGTATCAGAGAGCACTGGCCCTGACCCTGCTCCTGGACAGTGTGGTATCAGAGAGCACTGGCCCAGACCCTGCTCCTGGAGAGCGTGGTATCAGAGAGCACTGGCCCTGACCCTGCTCCTGGAGAGCGTGGTATCAGAGAGCACTGGCCCAGACCCTGCTCCTGGACAGTGTGGTATCAGAGAGCACCGGCCCCGACCCTGCTCCTGGAGAGCGTGGTAACAGAGAGCACTGGCCCAGACCCTGCTCCTGGAGAGCGTGGTATCAGAGAGCACCGGCCCAGACCCTGCTCCTGGAGAGTGTGGTATCAGAGAGCACTGGCCCAGACCCTGCTCCTGGAGAGTGTGGTATCAGAGAGCACTGTCCCAGACCCTGCTCCTGGACAGTGTGGTATCAGAGAGCACTGGCCCAGACCCTGCTCCTGGACAGTGTGGTATCAGAGAGCACTGGCCCAGACCCTGCTCCTGGAGAGTGTGGTATCAGAGAGCACTGGCCCAGACCCTGCTCCTGGACAGTGTGGTATCAGAGAGCACTGGCCCTGACCCTGCTCCTGGACAGTGTGGTATCAGAGAGCACTGGCCCAGACCCTGCTCCTGGACAGTGTGGCATCAGAGAGCACCGGCCCAGACCCTGCTCCTGGACAGTGTGGTATCAGAGAGCACTGGCCCAGACCCTGCTCCTGGAGAGCGTGGTATCAGAGAGCACTGGCCCTGACCCTGCTCCTGGAGAGCGTGGTATCAGAGAGCACTGGCCCAGACCCTGCTCCTGGACAGTGTGGTATCAGAGAGCACCGGCCCCGACCCTGCTCCTGGAGAGCGTGGTAACAGAGAGCACTGGCCCAGACCCTGCTCCTGGAGAGCGTGGTATCAGAGAGCACCGGCCCAGACCCTGCTCCTGGAGAGTGTGGTATCAGAGAGCACTGGCCCAGACCCTGCTCCTGGAGAGTGTGGTATCAGAGAGCACTGGCCCAGACCCTGCTCCTGGAGAGTGTGGTATCAGAGAGCACCGGCCCAGACCCTGCTCCTGGAGAGTGTGGTATCAGAGAGCACTGGCCCAGACCTGCTCCTGGACAGTGTCGTATCAGAGAGCACTGGCCCAGACCCTGCTCCTGGACAGTGTGGTATCAGAGAGCACTGGCCCAGACCCTGCTCCTGGACAGTGTGGTATCAGAGAGCACTGGCCCAGACCCTGCTCCTGGAGAGTGTGGTATCAGAGAGCACTGGCCCAGACCCTGCTCCTGGAGAGCGTGGTATCAGAGAGCACTGGCCCAGACCCTGCTCCTGGAGAGCGTGGTCTCAGAGAGCACTGGCCCAGACCCTGCTCCTGGAGAGCGTGGTATCAGAGAGCACCGGCCCAGACCCTGCTCCTGGACAGTGTGGTATCAGAGAGCACTGGCCCAGACCCTGCTCCTGGAGAGTGTGGTATCACAGAGCACTGGCCCAGACCCTGCTCCTGGACAGTGTTGTATCAGAGAGCACTGGCCCAGACCCTGCTCCTGGAGAGTGTGGTATCAGAGAGAACTGGCCCAGACCCTGCTCCTGGAGAGTGTGGTATCAGAGAGCACTGGCACAGACCCTGCTCCTGGACAGTGTGGTATCAGAGAGCACTGGCCCAGACCCTGCTCCTGGACAGTGTGGTATCAGAGAGCACTGACCCAGACCCTGCTCCTGGAGAGTGTGGTATCAGAGAGCACTGGCCCAGACCCTGCTCCTGGACAGTGTGGTATCAGAGAGCACTGGCCCTGACCCTGCTCCTGGACAGTGTGGTATCAGAGAGCACTGGCCCAGACCCTGCTCCTGGACAGTGTGGCATCAGAGAGCACGGGCCCAGACCCTGCTCCTGGACAGTGTGGTATCAGAGAGCACTGGCCCAGACCCTGCTCCTGGACAGTGTGGTATCAGAGAGCACTGGCCCAGACCCTGCTCCTGGACAGTGTGGTATCAGAGAGCACTGGCCCAGACCCTGCTCCTGGACAGTGTGGTATCAGAGAGCACTGGCCCAGACCCTGCTCCTGGACAGTGTGGTATCAGAGAGCACTGGCCCAGACCCTGCTCCTGGACAGTGTGGTATCAGAGAGCACCGGCCCAGACCCTGCTCCTGGAGAGCGTGGTATCAGAGAGCACTGGCCCAGACCCTGCTCCTGGAGAGCGTGGTATCAGAGAGCACTGGCCCAGACCCTGCTCCTGGAGAGTGTGGTATCAGAGAGCACTGGCCCAGACCCTGCTCCTGGACAGTGTGGTATCAGAGAGCACTGGCCCAGACCCTGCTCCTGGACAGTGTGGTATCAGAGAGCACTGACCCAGACCCTGCTCCTGGACAGTGTGGTATCAGAGAGCACTGGCCCAGACCCTGCTCCTGGACAGTGTGGTATCAGAGAGCACTGGCCCAGACCCTGCTCCTGGACAGTGTGGTATCAGAGAGCACTGGCCCAGACCCTGCTCCTGGACAGTGTGGTATCAGAGAGCACTGGCCCAGACCCTGCTCCTGGGGAGTGTGGTATGAGAGAGCACTGGCCCAGACCCTGCTCCTGGAGAGCGTGGTATCAGAGAGCACTGGCCCAGACCCTGCTCCTGGAGAGTGTGGTATCAGAGAGCACTGGCCCAGACCCTGCTCCTGGACAGTGTGGTATCAGAGAGCAATGGCCCAGACCCTGCTCCTGGAGAGCGTGCTATCAGAGAGCACTGGCCCAGACCCTGCTCCTGGAGAGCGTGGTATCAGAGAGCACTGGCCCAGACCCTGCTCCTGGAGAGCGTGGTATCAGAGAGCACTGGCCCAGACCCTGCTCCTGGAGAGCGTGGTATCAGAGAGCACTGGCCCAGCCCCTGCTCCTGGATAGCGTGGTATCAGAGAGCACTGGCCCAGACCCTGCTCCTGGAGAGCGTGGTATCAGAGAGCACTGGCCCAGACCCTGCTCCTGGAGAGCGTGGTATCAGACAGCACCGGCCCAGACCCTGCTCCTGGACAGCGTGGTATCAGAGAGCACTGGCCCAGACCCTGCTCCTGGACAGTGTGGTATCAGAGAGCACTGGCCCAGACCCTGCTCCTGGATAGTGTGGTATCAGAGAGCACTGGCCCAGACCCTGCTCCTGGAGAGCGTGGTATCAGAGAGCACTGGCCCAGACCCTGCTCCTGGACAGTGTGGTATCAGAGAGCACTGGCCCAGACCCTGCTCCTGGAGAGCGTGGTATCAGAGAGCACTGGCCCAGACCCTGCTCCTGGACAGTTTGGTATCAGAGAGCACTGGCCCAGACCCTGCTCCTGGACAGTGTGGTATCAGAGAGCACTGGCCCAGACCCTGCTCCTGGAGAGTGTGGTATCAGAGAGCACCGGACCAGACCCTGCTCCTGGAGAGTGTGGTATCAGAGAGCATTGGCCCAGACCCTGCTCCTGGACAGTGTGGTATCAGAGAGCACTGGCCCAGACCCTGCTCCTGGACAGTGTAGTATCAGAGAGCACTGGCCCAGACCCTGCTCCTGGACAGTGTGGTATCAGAGAGCACTGGCCCAGACCCTGCTCCTGGAGAGTGTGGTATCAGAGAGCACCGGCCCAGACCCTGCTCCTGGAGAGTGTGGTATCAGAGAGCACCGGCCCAGACCCTGCTCCTGGAGAGTGTGGTATCAGAGAGCACTGGCCCAGACCCTGCTGCTGGACAGTGTGGTATCAGAGAGCACTGGCCCAGACCCTGCTCCTGGAGAGCGTGGTATCAGAGAGCACTGGCCCAGACCCTGCTCCTGGACAGTGTGGTATCAGAGAGCACTGGCCCAGACCCTGCTCCTGGACAGTGTGGTATCAGAGAGCACTGGCCCAGACCCTGCTCCTGGACAGTGTGGTATCAGAGAGCACTGGCCCAGACCCTGCTCCTGGAGAGCGTGGTATCAGAGAGCACTGGCCCAGACCCTGCTCCTGGAGAGTGTGGTATCAGAGAGCACTGGCCCAGACCCTGCTCCTGGACAGTGTGGTATCAGAGAGCACTGGCCCAGACCCTGCTCCTGGAGAGTGCGGTATCAGAGAGCACTGGCCCAGACCCTGCTCCTGGACAGTGTGGTATCAGAGAGCACTGGCCCAGACCCTGATCCTGGACAGTGTGGTATCAGAGAGCACTGACCCAGACCCTGCTCCTGGACAGTGTGGTATCAGAGAGCACTGGCCCAGACCCTGCTCCTGGACAGTGTGGTATCAGAGAGCACTGGCCCAGACCCTGTTCCTGGACAGTGTGGTATCAGAGAGCACTGGCCCAGACCCTGCTCCTGGAGAGTGTGGTATCAGAGAGCACTGGCCCAGACCCTGCTCCTGGAGAGTGTGGTATCAGAGAGCACTGGCCCAGACCCTGCTCCTGGACAGTGTGGTATCAGAGAGCACTGGCCCAGACCCTGCTCCTGGACAGTGTGGTATCAGAGAGCACTGGCCCAGACCCTGCTCCTGGAGAGCGTGGTACCAGAGAGCACTGGCCCAGACCCTGCTCCTGGACAGTGTGGTATCAGAGAGCACTGGCCCAGACCCTGCTCCTGGACAGTGTGGTATCAGAGAGCACTGGCCCAGACCCTGCTCCTGGACAGTGTGGTATCAGAGAACACTGGCCCAGACCCTGCTCCTGGAGAGTGTGGTATCAGAGAGCACCGGCCCAGACCCTGCTCCTGGAGAGCGTGGTATCAGAGAGCACTGGCCCAGACCCTGCTCCTGGACAGTGTGGTATCAGAGAGCACCGGCCCCGACCCTGCTCCTGGAGAGCGTGGTAACAGAGAGCACTGGCCCAGACCCTGCTCCTGGAGAGCGTGGTATCAGAGAGCACCGGCCCAGACCCTGCTCCTGGAGAGTGTGGTATCAGAGAGCACTGGCCCAGACCCTGCTCCTGGAGAGTGTGGTATCAGAGAGCACTGTCCCAGACCCTGCTCCTGGACAGTGTGGTATCAGAGAGCACTGGCCCAGACCCTGCTCCTGGACAGTGTGGTATCAGAGAGCACTGGCCCAGACCCTGCTCCTGGAGAGTGTGGTATCAGAGAGCACTGGCCCAGACCCTGCTCCTGGACAGTGTGGTATCAGAGAGCACTGGCCCTGACCCTGCTCCTGGACAGTGTGGTATCAGAGAGCACTGGCCCAGACCCTGCTCCTGGACAGTGTGGCATCAGAGAGCACCGGCCCAGACCCTGCTCCTGGACAGTGTGGTATCAGAGAGCACTGGCCCAGACCCTGCTCCTGGAGAGCGTGGTATCAGAGAGCACTGGCCCTGACCCTGCTCCTGGAGAGCGTGGTATCAGAGAGCACTGGCCCAGACCCTGCTCCTGGACAGTGTGGTATCAGAGAGCACCGGCCCCGACCCTGCTCCTGGAGAGCGTGGTAACAGAGAGCACTGGCCCAGACCCTGCTCCTGGAGAGCGTGGTATCAGAGAGCACCGGCCCAGACCCTGCTCCTGGAGAGTGTGGTATCAGAGAGCACTGGCCCAGACCCTGCTCCTGGAGAGTGTGGTATCAGAGAGCACTGGCCCAGACCCTGCTCCTGGAGAGTGTGGTATCAGAGAGCACCGGCCCAGACCCTGCTCCTGGAGAGTGTGGTATCAGAGAGCACTGGCCCAGACCTGCTCCTGGACAGTGTCGTATCAGAGAGCACTGGCCCAGACCCTGCTCCTGGACAGTGTGGTATCAGAGAGCACTGGCCCAGACCCTGCTCCTGGACAGTGTGGTATCAGAGAGCACTGGCCCAGACCCTGCTCCTGGAGAGTGTGGTATCAGAGAGCACTGGCCCAGACCCTGCTCCTGGAGAGCGTGGTATCAGAGAGCACTGGCCCAGACCCTGCTCCTGGAGAGCGTGGTCTCAGAGAGCACTGGCCCAGACCCTGCTCCTGGAGAGCGTGGTATCAGAGAGCACCGGCCCAGACCCTGCTCCTGGACAGTGTGGTATCAGAGAGCACTGGCCCAGACCCTGCTCCTGGAGAGTGTGGTATCACAGAGCACTGGCCCAGACCCTGCTCCTGGACAGTGTTGTATCAGAGAGCACTGGCCCAGACCCTGCTCCTGGAGAGTGTGGTATCAGAGAGAACTGGCCCAGACCCTGCTCCTGGAGAGTGTGGTATCAGAGAGCACTGGCACAGACCCTGCTCCTGGACAGTGTGGTATCAGAGAGCACTGGCCCAGACCCTGCTCTTGGACAGTGTGGTATCAGAGAGCACTGACCCAGACCCTGCTCCTGGAGAGTGTGGTATCAGAGAGCACTGGCCCAGACCCTGCTCCTGGACAGTGTGGTATCAGAGAGCACTGGCCCTGACCCTGCTCCTGGACAGTGTGGTATCAGAGAGCACTGGCCCAGACCCTGCTCCTGGACAGTGTGGCATCAGAGAGCACGGGCCCAGACCCTGCTCCTGGACAGTGTGGTATCAGAGAGCACTGGCCCAGACCCTGCTCCTGGACAGTGTGGTATCAGAGAGCACTGGCCCAGACCCTGCTCCTGGACAGTGTGGTATCAGAGAGCACTGGCCCAGACCCTGCTCCTGGACAGTGTGGTATCAGAGAGCACTGGCCCAGACCCTGCTCCTGGACAGTGTGGTATCAGAGAGCACTGGCCCAGACCCTGCTCCTGGACAGTGTGGTATCAGAGAGCACCGGCCCAGACCCTGCTCCTGGAGAGCGTGGTATCAGAGAGCACTGGCCCAGACCCTGCTCCTGGAGAGCGTGGTATCAGAGAGCACTGGCCCAGACCCTGCTCCTGGAGAGTGTGGTATCAGAGAGCACTGGCCCAGACCCTGCTCCTGGACAGTGTGGTATCAGAGAGCACTGGCCCAGACCCTGCTCCTGGACAGTGTGGTATCAGAGAGCACTGACCCAGACCCTGCTCCTGGACAGTGTGGTATCAGAGAGCACTGGCCCAGACCCTGCTCCTGGACAGTGTGGTATCAGAGAGCACTGGCCCAGACCCTGCTCCTGGACAGTGTGGTATCAGAGAGCACTGGCCCAGACCCTGCTCCTGGACAGTGTGGTATCAGAGAGCACTGGCCCAGACCCTGCTCCTGGGGAGTGTGGTATGAGAGAGCACTGGCCCAGACCCTGCTCCTGGAGAGCGTGGTATCAGAGAGCACTGGCCCAGACCCTGCTCCTGGAGAGTGTGGTATCAGAGAGCACTGGCCCAGACCCTGCTCCTGGACAGTGTGGTATCAGAGAGCAATGGCCCAGACCCTGCTCCTGGAGAGCGTGCTATCAGAGAGCACTGGCCCAGACCCTGCTCCTGGAGAGCGTGGTATCAGAGAGCACTGGCCCAGACCCTGCTCCTGGAGAGCGTGGTATCAGAGAGCACTGGCCCAGACCCTGCTCCTGGAGAGCGTGGTATCAGAGAGCACTGGCCCAGCCCCTGCTCCTGGATAGCGTGGTATCAGAGAGCACTGGCCCAGACCCTGCTCCTGGAGAGCGTGGTATCAGAGAGCACTGGCCCAGACCCTGCTCCTGGAGAGCGTGGTATCAGACAGCACCGGCCCAGACCCTGCTCCTGGACAGCGTGGTATCAGAGAGCACTGGCCCAGACCCTGCTCCTGGACAGTGTGGTATCAGAGAGCACTGGCCCAGACCCTGCTCCTGGATAGTGTGGTATCAGAGAGCACTGGCCCAGACCCTGCTCCTGGAGAGCGTGGTATCAGAGAGCACTGGCCCAGACCCTGCTCCTGGACAGTGTGGTATCAGAGAGCACTGGCCCAGACCCTGCTCCTGGAGAGCGTGGTATCAGAGAGCACTGGCCCAGACCCTGCTCCTGGACAGTTTGGTATCAGAGAGCACTGGCCCAGACCCTGCTCCTGGACAGTGTGGTATCAGAGAGCACTGGCCCAGACCCTGCTCCTGGAGAGTGTGGTATCAGAGAGCACCGGCCCAGACCCTGCTCCTGGAGAGTGTGGTATCAGAGAGCATTGGCCCAGACCCTGCTCCTGGACAGTGTGGTATCAGAGAGCACTGGCCCAGACCCTGCTCCTGGACAGTGTAGTATCAGAGAGCACTGGCCCAGACCCTGCTCCTGGACAGTGTGGTATCAGAGAGCACTGGCCCAGACCCTGCTCCTGGAGAGTGTGGTATCAGAGAGCACCGGCCCAGACCCTGCTCCTGGAGAGTGTGGTATCAGAGAGCACCGGCCCAGACCCTGCTCCTGGAGAGTGTGGTATCAGAGAGCACTGGCCCAGACCCTGCTGCTGGACAGTGTGGTATCAGAGAGCACTGGCCCAGACCCTGCTCCTGGAGAGCGTGGTATCAGAGAGCACTGGCCCAGACCCTGCTCCTGGACAGTGTGGTATCAGAGAGCACTGGCCCAGACCCTGCTCCTGGACAGTGTGGTATCAGAGAGCACTGGCCCAGACCCTGCTCCTGGAGAGCGTGGTATCAGAGAGCACTGGCCCAGACCCTGCTCCTGGAGAGTGTGGTATCAGAGAGCACTGGCCCAGACCCTGCTCCTGGACAGTGTGGTATCAGAGAGCACTGGCCCAGACCCTGCTCCTGGAGAGTGCGGTATCAGAGAGCACTGGCCCAGACCCTGCTCCTGGACAGTGTGGTATCAGAGAGCACTGGCCCAGACCCTGATCCTGGACAGTGTGGTATCAGAGAGCACTGACCCAGACCCTGCTCCTGGACAGTGTGGTATCAGAGAGCACTGGCCCAGACCCTGCTCCTGGACAGTGTGGTATCAGAGAGCACTGGCCCAGACCCTGCTCCTGGACAGTGTGGTATCAGAGAGCACTGGCCCAGACCCTGCTCCTGGAGAGTGTGGTATCAGAGAGCACTGGCCCAGACCCTGCTCCTGGAGAGTGTGGTATCAGAGAGCACTGGCCCAGACCCTGCTCCTGGACAGTGTGGTATCAGAGAGCACTGGCCCAGACCCTGCTCCTGGAGAGCGTGGTACCAGAGAGCACTGGCCCAGACCCTGCTCCTGGACAGTGTGGTATCAGAGAGCACTGGCCCAGACCCTGCTCCTGGACAGTGTGGTATCAGAGAGCACTGGCCCAGACCCTGCTCCTGGACAGTGTGGTATCAGAGAACACTGGCCCAGACCCTGCTCCTGGAGAGTGTGGTATCAGAGAGCACCGGCCCAGACCCTGCTCCTGGAGAGTGTGGTATCAGAGAGCACTGGCCCAGACCTGCTCCTGGACAGTGTAGTATCAGAGAGCACTGGCCCAGACCCTGCTCCTGGACAGTGTGGTATCAGAGAGCACTGGCCCAGACCCTGCTCCTGGACAGTGTGGTATCAGAGAGCACCGGCCCAGACCCTGCTCCTGGAGAGTGTGGTATCAGAGAGCACCGGCCCAGACCCTGCTCCTGGAGAGTGTGGTATCAGAGAGCACTGGCCCAGACCCTGCTCCTGGACAGTGTGGTATCAGAGAGCACTGGCCCAGACCCTGCTCCTGGACAGTGTGGTATCAGAGAGCACTGGCCCAGACCCTGCTCCTGGACAGTGTGGTATCAGAGAGCACTGGCCCAGACCCTGCTCCTGGACAGTGTGGTATCAGAGAGCACTGGCCCAGACCCTGCTCCTGGACAGTGTGGTATCAGAGAGCACTGGCCCAGACCCTGCTCCTGGACAGTGTGGTATCAGAGAGCACTGGCCCAAGACCCTGCTCCTGGACAGTGTGGTATCAGAGAGCACTGGCCCAGACCCTGCTCCTGGAGAGTGTGGTATCAGAGAGCACTGGCCCAGAACCTGCTCCTGGACAGTGTGGTATCAGAGAGCACTGGCCCAGACCATGCTCCTGGACAGTGTGGTATCAGAGAGCACTGGCCCAGACCCTGCTCCTGGACAGTGTGGTATCAGAGAGCACTGGCCCAGACCCTGCTCCTGGACAGTGTGTTATCAGAGAGCACTGGCCCAGACCCTGCTCCTGGACAGTGTGTTATCAGAGAGCACTGGCCCAGACCCTGCTCCTGGACAGTGTGGTATCAGAGAGCACTGGCCCAGACCCTGCTCCTGGACAGTGTGGTATCAGAGAGCACTGGCCCAGACCCTGCTCCTGGACAGTGTGGTATCAGAGAGCACTGGCCCAGACCCTGCTCCTGGACAGTGTGGTATCAGAGAGCACTGGCCCAGACCCTGCTCCTGGACACTGTGGTATCAGAGAGCACTGGCCCAGACCCTGCTCCCGGGGAGTGTGGTATCAGAGAGCACTGGCCCAGACCCTGCTCCCGGGGAGTGTGGTATCAGAGAGCACTGGCCCAGATCCTGCTCCCGGGGAGTGTGGTATCAGAGAGCACTGGCCCAGACCCTGCTCCCGGGGAGTGTGGTATCAGAGAGCACTGGCCCAGATCCTGCTCCTGGAGAGCGTGGTATCAGAGAGCACTGGCCCAGACCCTGCTCCTGGACAGTGTGGTATCAGAGAGCACTGGCCCAGACCCTGCTCCTGGAGAGTGTGGTATCAGAGAGCACTGGCCCAGACCCTGCTCCTGGACAGTGTGGTATCAGAGAGCACTGGCCCAGACCCTGCTCCTGGACAGTGTGGTATCATAGAGCACTGGCCCAGACCCTGCTCCTGGACAGTGTGGTATCAGAGAGCACTGGCCCAGACCCTGCTCCTGGACAGTGTGGTATCAGAGAGCACTGGCCCAGACCCTGCTCCTGGACAGTGTGGTATCAGAGAGCACTGGCCCAGACCCTGCTCCTGGACAGTGTGGTATCAGAGAGCACTGGCCCAGACCCTGTTCCTGGACAGTGTGGTATCAGAGAGCACTGGCCCAGACCCTGCTCCTGGAGAGTGTGGTATCAGAGAGCACTGGCCCAGACCCTGCTCCTGGAGAGTGTGGTATCAGAGAGCACTGGCCCAGACCCTGCTCCTGGACAGTGTGGTATCAGAGAGCACTGGCCCAGACCCTGCTCCTGGACAGTGTGGTATCAGAGAGCACTGGCCCAGACCCTGCTCCTGGAGAGCGTGGTATCAGAGAGCACTGGCCCAGACCCTGCTCCTGGACAGTGTGGTATCAGAGAGCACTGGCCCAGACCCTGCTCCTGGACAGTGTGGTATCAGAGAGCACTGGCCCAGACCCTGCTCCTGGACAGTGTGGTATCAGAGAGCACTGGCCCAGACCCTGCTCCTGGAGAGTGTGGTATCAGAGAGCACCGGCCCAGACCCTGCTCCTGGAGAGTGTGGTATCAGAGAGCACTGGCCCAGAACCTGCTCCTGGACAGTGTGGTATCAGAGAGCACTGGCCCAGACCATGCTCCTGGACAGTGTGGTATCAGAGAGCACTGGCCCAGACCCTGCTCCTGGACAGTGTGGTATCAGAGAGCACTGGCCCAGACCCTGCTCCTGGACAGTGTGTTATCAGAGAGCACTGGCCCAGACCCTGCTCCTGGACAGTGTGTTATCAGAGAGCACTGGCCCAGACCCTGCTCCTGGACAGTGTGGTATCAGAGAGCACTGGCCCAGACCCTGCTCCTGGACAGTGTGGTATCAGAGAGCACTGGCCCAGACCCTGCTCCTGGACAGTGTGGTATCAGAGAGCACTGGCCCAGACCCTGCTCCTGGACAGTGTGGTATCAGAGAGCACTGGCCCAGACCCTGCTCCTGGACACTGTGGTATCAGAGAGCACTGGCCCAGACCCTGCTCCCGGGGAGTGTGGTATCAGAGAGCACTGGCCCAGACCCTGCTCCCGGGGAGTGTGGTATCAGAGAGCACTGGCCCAGATCCTGCTCCCGGGGAGTGTGGTATCAGAGAGCACTGGCCCAGACCCTGCTCCCGGGGAGTGTGGTATCAGAGAGCACTGGCCCAGATCCTGCTCCTGGAGAGCGTGGTATCAGAGAGCACTGGCCCAGACCCTGCTCCTGGACAGTGTGGTATCAGAGAGCACTGGCCCAGACCCTGCTCCTGGAGAGTGTGGTATCAGAGAGCACTGGCCCAGACCCTGCTCCTGGACAGTGTGGTATCAGAGAGCACTGGCCCAGACCCTGCTCCTGGACAGTGTGGTATCATAGAGCACTGGCCCAGACCCTGCTCCTGGACAGTGTGGTATCAGAGAGCACTGGCCCAGACCCTGCTCCTGGACAGTGTGGTATCAGAGAGCACTGGCCCAGACCCTGCTCCTGGACAGTGTGGTATCAGAGAGCACTGGCCCAGACCCTGCTCCTGGACAGTGTGGTATCAGAGAGCACTGGCCCAGACCCTGTTCCTGGACAGTGTGGTATCAGAGAGCACTGGCCCAGACCCTGCTCCTGGAGAGTGTGGTATCAGAGAGCACTGGCCCAGACCCTGCTCCTGGAGAGTGTGGTATCAGAGAGCACTGGCCCAGACCCTGCTCCTGGACAGTGTGGTATCAGAGAGCACTGGCCCAGACCCTGCTCCTGGACAGTGTGGTATCAGAGAGCACTGGCCCAGACCCTGCTCCTGGAGAGCGTGGTATCAGAGAGCACTGGCCCAGACCCTGCTCCTGGACAGTGTGGTATCAGAGAGCACTGGCCCAGACCCTGCTCCTGGACAGTGTGGTATCAGAGAGCACTGGCCCAGACCCTGCTCCTGGACAGTGTGGTATCAGAGAGCACTGGCCCAGACCCTGCTCCTGGAGAGTGTGGTATCAGAGAGCACCGGCCCAGACCCTGCTCCTGGAGAGTGTGGTATCAGAGAGCACTGGCCCAGACCTGCTCCTGGACAGTGTAGTATCAGAGAGCACTGGCCCAGACCCTGCTCCTGGACAGTGTGGTATCAGAGAGCACTGGCCCAGACCCTGCTCCTGGACAGTGTGGTATCAGAGAGCACTGGCCCAAGACCCTGTTCCTGGACAGTGTGGTATCAGAGAGCACTGGCCCAGACCCTGCTCCTGGACAGTATGGTATCAGAGAGCACTGGCCCAGACCCTGCTCCTGGACAGTGTGGTATCAGAGAGCACTGGCCCAGACCCTGCTCCTGGACAGTGTGGTATCAGAGAGCACTGGCCCAGACCCTGCTCCTGGACAGTGTGGTATCAGAGAGCACTGGCCCAGACCCTGCTCCTGGACAGTGTGGTATCAGAGAGCACTGGCCCAGACCCTGCTCCTGGACACTGTGGTATCAGAGAGCACTGGCCCAGACCCTGCTCCCGGGCAGTGTGGTATCAGAGAGCACTGGCCCAGATCCTGCTCCTGGAGAGCGTGGTATCGGAGAGCACTGGCCCAGACCCTGCTCCTGGACAGTGTGGTATCAGAGAGCACTGGCCCAGACCCTGCTCCTGGAGAGTGTGGTATCAGAGAGCACTGGCCCAGACCCTGCTCCTGGACAGTGTGGTATCATAGAGCACTGGCCCAGACCCTGCTCCTGGACAGTGTGGTATCAGAGAGCACTGGCCCAGACCCTGCTCCTGGACAGTGTGGTATCAGAGAGCACTGGCCCAGACCCTGCTCCTGGACAGTGTGGTATCAGAGAGCACTGGCCCAGACCCTGCTCCTGGACAGTGTGGTATCAGAGAGCACTGGCCCAGACCCTGCTCCTGAACAGTGTGGTATCAGAGCACCGGCCCAGACCCTGCTCCTGGACAGTGTGGTATCAGAGAGCACCGGCCCAGACCCTGCTCCTGGAGAGCGTGGTATCAGAGAGCACTGGCCCAGACCCTTCTCCTGGAGAGCGTGGTGTCAGAGAGCACTGGCCCAGACCCTGCTCCTGGAGAGTGTGGTATCAGAGAGCACCGGCCCAGACCCTGCTCTTGGAGAGTGTGGTATCAGAGAGCACTGGCCCAGACCCTGCTCCTGGACAGTGTGGTATCAGAGAGCACTGGCCCAAGACCCTGTTCCTGGACAGTGTGGTATCAGAGAGCACTGGCCCAGACCCTGCTCCTGGAGAGTGTGGTATCAGAGAGCACTGGCCCAGACCCTGCTCCTGGACAGTGTGGTATCAGAGAGCACTGGCCCAGACCCTGCTCCTGGACAGTGTGGTATCAGAGAGCACTGGCCCAGACCCTGCTCCTGGACAGTGTGGTATCAGAGAGCACTGGCCCAGACCCTGCTCCTGGACAGTGTGGTATCAGAGAGCACTGGCCCAGACCCTGCTCCTGGACAGTGTGGTATCAGAGAGCACTGGCCCAGACCCTGCTCCTGGACAGTGTGGTATCAGAGAGCACTGGCCCAGACCCTGCTCCTGGACACTGTGGTATCAGAGAGCACTGGCCCAGACCCTGCTCCTGGACACTGTGGTATCAGAGAGCACTGGCCCAGACCCTGCTCCCGGGGAGTGTGGTATCAGAGAGCCCTGGCCCAGACCCTGCTCCCGGGGAGTGTGGTATCAGAGAGCACTGGCCCAGATCCTGCTCCTGGAGAGCGTGGTATCAGAGAGCACTGGCCCAGACCCTGCTCCTGGAGAGTGTGGTATCAGAGAGCACTGGCCCAGACCCTGCTCCTGGACAGTGTGGTATCATAGAGCACTGGCCCAGACCCTGCTCCTGGACAGTGTGGTATCAGAGAGCACTGGCCCAGACCCTGCTCCTGGACAGTGTGGTATCAGAGAGCACTGGCCCAGACCCTGCTCCTGGACAGTGTGGTATCAGAGAGCACTGGCCGAGACCCTGCTCCTGGACAGTGTGGTATCAGAGCACCGGCCCAGACCCTGCTCCTGGACAGTGTGGTATCAGAGAGCACTGGCCCTGACCCTGCTCCTGGAGAGTGTGGTATCAGAGAGCACCGGCCCAGACCCTGCTCCTGGAGAGCGTGGTATCAGAGAGCACTGGCCCAGACCCTTCTCCTGGAGAGCGTGGTGTCAGAGAGCACTGGCCCAGACCCTGCTCCTGGAGAGTGTGGTATCAGAGAGCACCGGCCCAGACCCTGCTCTTGGAGAGTGTGGTATCAGAGAGCACCGGCCCAGACCCTGCTCCTGGACAGTGTGGTATCAGAGAGCACTGGCCCAGACCCTGCTCCTGGACAGTGTGGTATCAGAGAGCACTGGCCCAGACCCTGCTCCTGGAGAGCGTGGTATCAGAGAGCACTGGCCCAGACCCTGCTCCTGGGGAGTGTGGTATCAGAGAGCACTGGCCCAGACCCTGCTCCTGGACAGTGTGGTATCAGAGAGCACTGGCCCAGACCCTGCTCCTGGGGAGTGTGGTATGAGAGAGCACTGGCCCAGACCCTGCTCCTGGAGAGCGTGGTATCAGAGAGCACTGGCCCAGACCCTGCTCCTGGAGAGCGTGGTATCAGAGAGCACTGGCCCAGACCCTGCTCCTGGAGAGCGTGGTATCAGAGAGCACTGGCCCAGACCCTGCTCCTGGAGAGCGTGGTATCAGAGAGCACTGGCCCAGACCCTGCTCCTGGAGAGCGTGGTATCAGAGAGCACTGGCCCAGACCCTGCTCCTGGAGAGCGTGGTATCAGACAGCACCGGCCCAGACCCTGCTCCTGGAGAGCGTGGTATCAGAGAGCACTGGCCCAGACCCTGCTCCTGGACAGTGTGGTATCAGAGAGCACTGGCCCAGACCCTGCTCCTGGAGAGTGTGGTATCAGAGAGCACTGGCCCAGACCCTGCTCCTGGAGAGCGTGGTATCAGAGAGCACTGGCCCAGACCCTGCTCCTGGACAGTGTGGTATCAGAGAGCACTGGCCCAGACCCTGCTCCTGGAGAGCGTGGTATCAGAGAGCACTGGCCCAGACCCTGCTCCTGGACAGTTTGGTATCAGAGAGCACTGGCCCAGACCCTGCTCCTGGACAGTGTGGTATCAGAGAGCACTGGCCCAGACCCTGCTCCTGGAGAGCGTGGTATCAGAGAGCACTGGCCCAGACCCTGCTCCTGGACAGTGTGGTATCAGAGAGCACCGGCCCAGACCCTGCTCCTGGAGAGTGTGGTATCAGAGAGCACTGGCCCAGACCTGCTCCTGGACAGTGTAGTATCAGAGAGCACTGGCCCAGACCCTGCTCCTGGGGAGTGTGGTATCAGAGAGCACTGGCCCAGACCCTGCTCCTGGACAGTGTGGTATCAGAGAGCACCGGCCCAGACCCTGCTCCTGGAGAGTGTGGTATCAGAGAGCACCGGCCCAGACCCTGCTCCTGGACAGTGTGGTATCAGAGAGCACTGGCCCAGACCCTGCTCCTGGACAGTGTGGTCTCAGAGAGCACTGGCCCAGACCCTGCTCCTGGACAGTGTGGTATCAGAGAGCACTGGCCCAGACCCTGCTCCTGGACAGTGTGGTATCAGAGAGCACTGGCCCAGACCCTGCTCCTGGACAGTGTGGTATCAGAGAGCACTGGCCCAGACCCTGCTCCTGGACAGTGTGGTATCAGAGAGCACTGGCCCAGACCCTGCTCCTGGACAGTGTGGTATCAGAGAGCACTGGCCCAGACCCTGCTCCTGGACAGTGTGGTATCAGAGAGCACTGGCCCAGACCCTGCTCCTGGACAGTGTGGTATCAGAGAGCACTGGCCCAAGACCCTGTTCCTGGACAGTGTGGTATCAGAGAGCACTGGCCCAGACCCTGCTCCTGGAGAGTGTGGTATCAGAGAGCACTGGCCCAGACCCTGCTCCTGGAGAGTGTGGTATCAGAGAGCACTGGCCCAGACCCTGCTCCTGGACAGTGTGGTATCAGAGAGCACTGGCCCAGACCCTGCTCCTGGACAGTGTGGTATCAGAGAGCACTGGCCCAGACCCTGCTCCTGGACAGTGTGGTATCAGAGAGCACTGGCCCTGACCCTGCTCCTGGACAGTGTGGCATCAGAGAGCACTGGCCCAGACCCTGCTCCTGGACAGTGTGGCATCAGAGAGCACGGGCCCAGACCCTGCTGCTGGACAGTGTGGTATCAGAGAGCACTGGCCCAGACCCTGCTCCTGGACAGTGTGGTATCAGAGAGCACTGGCCCAGACCCTGCTCCTGGACAGTGTGGTATCAGAGAGCACTGGCCCAGACCCTGCTCCTGGACAGTGTGGTATCAGAGAGCACTGGCCCAGACCCTGCTCCTGGAGAGCGTGGTATCAGAGAGCACTGGCCCAGACCCTGCTCCTGGAGAGCGTGGTATCAGAGAGCACTGGCCCAGACCCTGCTCCTGGACAGTGTGGTATCAGAGAGCACTGGCCCAGACCCTGCTCCTGGACAGTGTGGTATCAGAGAGCACTGGCCCAGACCCTGCTCCTGGACAGTGTGGTATCAGAGAGCACTGACCCAGACCCTGCTCCTGGACAGTGTGGTATCAGAGAGCACTGGCCCAGACCCTGCTCCTGGACAGTGTGGTATCAGAGAGCACTGGCCCAGACCCTGCTCCTGGACAGTGTGGTATCAGAGAGCACTGGCCCAGACCCTGCTCCTGGACAGTGTGGTATCAGAGAGCACTGGCCCAGACCCTGCTCCTGGGGAGTGTGGTATGAGAGAGCACTGGCCCAGACCCTGCTCCTGGAGAGCGTGGTATCAGAGAGCACTGGCCCAGACCCTGCTCCTGGAGAGTGTGGTATCAGAGAGCACTGGCCCAGACCCTGCTCCTGGACAGTGTGGTATCAGAGAGCAATGGCCCAGACCCTGCTCCTGGAGAGCGTGCTATCAGAGAGCACTGGCCCAGACCCTGCTCCTGGAGAGCGTGGTATCAGAGAGCACTGGCCCAGACCCTGCTCCTGGAGAGCGTGGTATCAGAGAGCACTGGCCCAGACCCTGCTCCTGGAGAGCGTGGTATCAGAGAGCACTGGCCCAGACCCTGCTCCTGGATAGCGTGGTATCAGAGAGCACTGGCCCAGACCCTGCTCCTGGAGAGCGTGGTATCAGACAGCACTGGCCCAGACCCTGCTCCTGGACAGTGTGGTATCAGAGAGCACCGGCCCAGACCCTGCTCCTGGACAGTGTGGTATCAGAGAGCACTGGCCCAGACCCTGCTCCTGGAGAGTGTGGTATCAGAGAGCACTGGCCCAGACCCTGCTCCTGGAGAGCGTGGTATCAGAGAGCACTGGCCCAGACCCTGCTCCTGGACAGTGTGGTATCAGAGAGCACTGGCCCAGACCCTGCTCCTGGAGAGCGTGGTATCAGAGAGCACTGGCCCAGACCCTGCTCCTGGACAGTTTGGTATCAGAGAGCACTGGCCCAGACCCTGCTCCTGGACAGTGTGGTATCAGAGAGCACTGGCCCAGACCCTGCTCCTGGAGAGTGTGGTATCAGAGAGCACCGGCCCAGACCCTGCTCCTGGAGAGTGTGGTATCAGAGAGCACTGGCCCAGACCCTGCTCCTGGACAGTGTGGTATCAGAGAGCACTGGCCCAGACCCTGCTCCTGGACAGTGTAGTATCAGAGAGCACTGGCCCAGACCCTGCTCCTGGACAGTGTGGTATCAGAGAGCACTGGCCCAGACCCTGCTCCTGGAGAGTGTGGTATCAGAGAGCACCGGCCCAGACCCTGCTCCTGGAGAGTGTGGTATCAGAGAGCACTGGCCCAGACCCTGCTCCTGGACAGTGTGGTATCAGAGAGCACTGGCCCAGACCCTGCTCCTGGAGAGCGTGGTATCAGAGAGCACTGGCCCAGACCCTGCTCCTGGACAGCGTGGTATCAGAGAGCACTGGCCCAGACCCTGCTCCTGGACAGTGTGGTATCAGAGAGCACTGGCCCAGACCCTGCTCCTGGACAGCGTGGTATCAGAGAGCACTGGCCCAGACCCTGCTCCTGGACAGTGTGGTATCAGAGAGCACTGGCCCAGACCCTGCTCCTGGACAGTGTGGTATCAGAGAGCACTGGCCCAGACCCTGCTCCTGGACAGTGTGGTATCAGAGAGCACTGGCCCAGACCCTGCTCCTGGACAGTGTGGTATCAGAGAGCACTGGCCCAGACCCTGCTCCTGGACAGTGTGGTATCAGAGAGCACTGGCCCAGACCCTGCTCCTGGACAGTGTGGTATCAGAGAGCACTGGCCCAGACCCTGCTCCTGGACAGTGTGGTATCAGAGAGCACTGGCCCAGACCCTGTTCCTGGACAGTGTGGTATCAGAGAGCACTGGCCCAGACCCTGCTCCTGGAGAGTGTGGTATCAGAGAGCACTGGCCCAGACCCTGCTCCTGGAGAGTGTGGTATCAGAGAGCACTGGCCCAGACCCTGCTCCTGGACAGTGTGGTATCAGAGAGCACTGGCCCAGACCCTGCTCCTGGACAGTGTGGTATCAGAGAGCACTGGCCCAGACCCTGCTCCTGGAGAGCGTGGTATCAGAGAGCACTGGCCCAGACCCTGCTCCTGGACAGTGTGGTATCAGAGAGCACTGGCCCAGACCCTGCTCCTGGACAGTGTGGTATCAGAGAGCACTGGCCCAGACCCTGCTCCTGGACAGTGTGGTATCAGAGAGCACTGGCCCAGACCCTGCTCCTGGAGAGTGTGGTATCAGAGAGCACCGGCCCAGACCCTGCTCCTGGAGAGTGTGGTATCAGAGAGCACTGGCCCAGACCCTGCTCCTGGACAGTGTGGTATCAGAGAGCACTGGCCCAGACCCTGCTCCTGGACAGTGTGGTATCAGAGAGCACTGGCCCAGACCCTGCTCCTGGACAGTGTGGTATCAGAGAGCACTGGCCCAGACCCTGCTCCTGGAGAGTGTGGTATCAGAGAGCACTGGCCCAGACCCTGCTCCTGGACAGTGTGGTATCAGAGAGCACTGGCCCAGACCCTGCTCCTGGACAGTGTGGTATCAGAGAGCACTGGCCCAGACCCTGCTCCTGGACAGTGTGGTATCAGAGAGCACTGGCCCAGACCCTGCTCCTGGACAGTGTGGTATCAGAGAGCACTGGCCCAGACCCTGCTCCTGGACAGTGTGGTATCAGAGAGCACTGGCCCAGACCCTGCTCCTGGACAGTGTGGTATCAGAGAGCACTGGCCCAGACCCTGCTCCTGGACAGTGTGGTATCAGAGAGCACTGGCCCAGACCCTGCTCCTGGACACTGTGGTATCAGAGAGCACTGGCCCAGACCCTGCTCCTGGACACTGTGGTATCAGAGAGCACTGGCCCAGACCCTGCTCCCGGGGAGTGTGGTATCAGAGAGCACTGGCCCAGACCCTGCTCCCGGGGAGTGTGGTATCAGAGAGCACTGGCCCAGACCCTGCTCCCGGGGAGTGTGGTGTCAGAGAGCACTGGCCCAGATCCTGCTCCTGGAGAGCGTGGTATCAGAGAGCACTGGCCCAGACCCTGCTCCTGGACAGTGTGGTATCAGAGAGCACTGGCCCAGACCCTGCTCCTGGAGAGTGTGGTATCAGAGAGCACTGGCCCAGACCCTGCTCCTGGACAGTGTGGTATCATAGAGCACTGGCCCAGACCCTGCTCCTGGACAGTGTGGTATCAGAGAGCACTGGCCCAGACCCTGCTCCTGGACAGTGTGGTATCAGAGAGCACTGGCCCAGACCCTGCTCCTGGACAGTGTGGTATCAGAGAGCACTGGCCCAGACCCTGCTCCTGGACAGTGTGGTATCAGAGCACCGGCCCAGACCCTGCTCCTGGACAGTGTGGTATCAGAGAGCACCGGCCCAGACCCTGCTCCTGGAGAGCGTGGTATCAGAGAGCACTGGCCCAGACCCTTCTCCTGGAGAGCGTGGTGTCAGAGAGCACTGGCCCAGACCCTGCTCCTGGAGAGTGTGGTATCAGAGAGCACCGGCCCAGACCCTGCTCTTGGAGAGTGTGGTATCAGAGAGCACTGGCCCAGACCCTGCTCCTGGAGAGCGTGGTATCAGAGAGCACCGGCCCAGACCCTGCTCCTGGACAGTGTGGTATCAGAGAGCACTGGCCCAGACCCTGCTCCTGGACAGTGTGGTATCAGAGAGCACTGGCCCAGACCCTGCTCCTGGAGAGCGTGGTATCAGAGAGCACTGGCCCAGACCCTGCTCCTGGGGAGTGTGGTATCAGAGAGCACTGGCCCAGACCCTGCTCCTGGACAGTGTGGTATCAGAGAGCACTGGCCCAGACCCTGCTCCTGGGGAGTGTGGTATGAGAGAGCACTGGCCCAGACCCTGCTCCTGGAGAGCGTGGTATCAGAGAGCACTGGCCCAGACCCTGCTCCTGGAGAGCGTGGTATCAGAGAGCACTGGCCCAGACCCTGCTCCTGGAGAGCGTGGTATCAGAGAGCACTGGCCCAGACCCTGCTCCTGGAGAGCGTGGTATCAGAGAGCACTGGCCCAGACCCTGCTCCTGGAGAGCGTGGTATCAGAGAGCACTGGCCCAGACCCTGCTCCTGGAGAGCGTGGTATCAGACAGCACCGGCCCAGACCCTGCTCCTGGAGAGTGTGGTATCAGAGAGCACTGGCCCAGACCCTGCTCCTGGACAGTGTGGTATCAGAGAGCACTGGCCCAGACCCTGCTCCTGGAGAGTGTGGTATCAGAGAGCACTGGCCCAGACCCTGCTCCTGGAGAGCGTGGTATCAGAGAGCACTGGCCCAGACCCTGCTCCTGGACAGTGTGGTATCAGAGAGCACTGGCCCAGACCCTGCTCCTGGAGAGCGTGGTATCAGAGAGCACTGGCCCAGACCCTGCTCCTGGACAGTTTGGTATCAGAGAGCACTGGCCCAGACCCTGCTCCTGGACAGTGTGGTATCAGAGAGCACTGGCCCAGACCCTGCTCCTGGAGAGCGTGGTATCAGAGAGCACTGGCCCAGACCTGCTCCTGGACAGTGTAGTATCAGAGAGCACTGGCCCAGACCCTGCTCCTGGGGAGTGTGGTATCAGAGAGCACTGGCCCAGACCCTGCTCCTGGACAGTGTGGTATCAGAGAGCACCGGCCCAGACCCTGCTCCTGGAGAGTGTGGTATCAGAGAGCACCGGCCCAGACCCTGCTCCTGGAGAGTGTGGTATCAGAGAGCACTGGCCCAGACCCTGCTCCTGGACAGTGTGGTATCAGAGAGCACTGGCCCTGACCCTGCTCCTGGAGAGCGTGGTATCAGAGAGCACTGGCCCAGACCCTGCTCCTGGACAGTGTGGTATCAGAGAGCACTGGCCCTGACCCTGCTCCTGGAGAGCGTGGTATCAGAGAGCACTGGCCCAGACCCTGCTCCTGGAGAGTGTGGTATCAGAGAGCACTGGCCCAGACCCTGCTCCTGGACAGTGTGGTATCAGAGAGCACTGGCCCAGACACTGCTCCTGGACAGTGTGGTATCAGAGAGCACTGGCCCAGACCCTGCTCCTGGACAGTGTGGTATCAGAGAGCACTGGCCCAGACCCTGCTCCTGGACAGTGTGGTATCAGAGAGCACTGGCCCAGACCCTGCTTCTGGACAGTGTGGTATCAGAGAGCACTGGCCCAGACCCTGTTCCTGGACAGTGTGGTATCAGAGAGCACTGGCCCAGACCCTGCTCCTGGACAGTGTGGTATCAGAGAGCACTGGCCCAGACCCTGCTCCTGGACAGTGTGGTATCAGAGAGCACTGGCCCAGACCCTGCTCCTGGACAGTGTGGTATCAGAGAGCACTGGCCCAGACCCTGCTCCTGGACAGTGTGGTATCAGAGAGCACTGGCCCAAGACCATGTTTCTGGACAGTGTGGTATCAGAGAGCACTGGCCCAGACCCTGCTCCTGGAGAGTGTGGTATCAGAGAGCACTGGCCCAGACCCTGCTCCTGGACAGTGTGGTATCAGAGAGCACTGGCCCAGACCCTGCTCCTGGACAGTGTGGTATCAGAGAGCACTGGCCCAGACCCTGCTCCTGGACAGTGTGGTATCAGAGAGCACTGGCCCAGACCCTGCTCCTGGACAGTGTGGTATCAGAGAGCACTGGCCCAGACCCTGCTCCTGGACAGTGTGGTATCAGAGAGCACTGGCCCAGACCCTGCTCCTGGACAGTGTGCTATCAGAGAGCACTGGCCCAGACCCTGCTCCTGGACACTGTGGTATCAGAGAGCACTGGCCCAGACCCTGCTCCCGGGGAGTGTGGTATCAGAGAGCACTGGCCCAGATCCTGCTCCTGGAGAGCGTGGTATCAGAGAGCACTGGCCCAGACCCTGCTCCTGGACAGTGTGGTATCAGAGAGCACTGGCCCAGACCCTGCTTCTGGAGAGTGTGGTATCAGAGAGCACTGGCCCAGACCCTGCTCCTGGACAGTGTGGTATCAGAGAGCACTGGCCCAGACCCTGCTCCTGGACAGTGTGGTATCAGAGAGCACTGGCCCAGACCCTGCTCCTGGACAGTGTGGTATCAGAGAGCACTGGCCCAGACCCTGCTCCTGGACAGTGTGGTATCAGAGAGCACTGGCCCAGACCCTGCTCCTGTACAGTGTGGTATCAGAGCACCGGCCCAGACCCTGCTCCTGGACAGTGTGGTATCAGAGAGCACCGGCCCAGACCCTGCTCCTGGAGAGCGTGGTATCAGAGAGCACTGGCCCAGACCCTTCTCCTGGAGAGCGTGGTGTCAGAGAGCACTGGCCCAGACCCTGCTCCTGGAGAGTGTGGTATCAGAGAGCACCGGCCCAGACCCTGCTCCTGGACAGTGTGGTATCAGAGAGCACTGGCCCAGACCCTGCTCCTGGACAGTGTGGTATCAGAGAGCACTGGCCCAGACCCTGCTCCTGGAGAGCGTGGTATCAGAGAGCACTGGCCCAGACCCTGCTCCTGGGGAGTGTGGTATCAGAGAGCACTGGCCCAGACCCTGCTCCTGGACAGTGTGGTATCAGAGAGCACTGGCCCAGACCCTGCTCCTGGACAGTGTGGTATCAGAGAGCACTGGCCCAGACCCTGCTCCTGGAGAGCGTGGTATCAGAGAGCACTGGCCCAGACCCTGCTCCTGGAGAGTGTGGTATCAGAGAGCACTGGCCCAGACCCTGCTCCTGGAGAGTGTGGTATCAGAGAGCAATGGCCCAGACCCTGCTCCTGGAGGGCGTGCGATCAGAGAGCACTGGCCCAGACCCTGCTCCTGGAGAGCGTGGTATCAGAGAGCACTGGCCCAGACCCTGCTCCTGGAGAGCGTGGTATCAGAGAGCACTGGCCCAGACCCTGCTCCTGGAGAGCGTGGTATCAGAGAGCACTGGCCCAGACCCTGCTCCTGGAGAGCGTGGTATCAGAGAGCACTGGCCCAGACCCTGCTCCTGGAGAGCGTGGTATCAGAGAGCACTGGCCCAGACCCTGCTCCTGGAGAGCGTGGTATCAGACAGCACCGGCCCAGACCCTGCTCCTGGAGAGTGTGGTATCAGAGAGCACTGGCCCAGACCCTGCTCCTGGACAGTGTGGTATCAGAGAGCACTGGCCCAGACCCTGCTCCTGGAGAGTGTGGTATCAGAGAGCACTGGCCCAGACCCTGCTCCTGGAGAGCGTGGTATCAGAGAGCACTGGCCCAGACCCTGCTCCTGGACAGTGTGGTATCAGAGAGCACTGGCCCAGACCCTGCTCCTGGAGAGCGTGGTATCAGAGAGCACTGGCCCAGACCCTGCTCCTGGACAGTGTGGTATCAGAGAGCACTGGCCCAGACCCTGCTCCTGGAGAGTGTGGTATCAGAGAGCACCGGCCCAGACCCTGCTCCTGGAGAGTGTGGTATCAGAGAGCACTGGCCCAGACCTGCTCCTGGACAGTGTAGTATCAGAGAGCACTGGCCCAGACCCTGCTCCTGGACAGTGTGGTATCAGAGAGTACTGGCCCAGACCCTGCCCCTGGAGAGTGTGGTATCAGAGAGCACTGGCCCAGACCCTGCTCCTGGACAGTGTGGTATCAGAGAGCACTGGCCCAGACCCTGCTCCTGGAGAGTGTGGTATCAGATAGCACTCGCCCAGACCCTGCTCCTGGAGAGCGTGGTATCAGAGAGCACTGGCCCTGACCCTGCTCCTGGAAAGCGTGGTATCAGAGAGCACTGGCCCAGACCCTGCTCCTGGAGAGTGTGGTATCAGAGAGCACTGGCCCAGACCCTGCTCCTGGACAGTGTGGTATCAGAGAGCACTGGCCCAGACCCTGCTCCTGGAGAGCGTGGTATCAGAGAGCACTGGCCCAGACCCTGCTCCTGGACAGTGTGGTATCAGAGAGCACTGGCCCAGACCCTGCTCCTGGACAGTGTGGTATCAGAGAGCACTGGCCCAGACCCTGCTCCTGGACAGTGTGGTATCAGAGAGCACTGGCCCAGACCCTGCTCCTGGACAGTGTGGTATCAGAGAGCACTGGCCCAGACCCTGCTCCTGGACAGTGTGGTATCAGAGAGCACTGGCCCAAGACCCTGTTCCTGGACAGTGTGGTATCAGAGAGCACTGGCCCAGACCCTGCTCCTGGAGAGTGTGGTATCAGAGAGCACTGGCCCAGACCCTGCTCCTGGACAGTGTGGTATCAGAGAGCACTGGCCCAGACCCTGCTCCTGGACAGTGTGGTATCAGAGAGCACTGGCCCAGACCCTGCTGCTGGACAGTGTGGTATCAGAGAGCACTGGCCCAGACCCTGCTCCTGGACAGTGTGGTATCAGAGAGCACTGGCCCAGACCCTGCTCCTGGACAGTGTGGTATCAGAGAGCACTGGCCCAGACCCTGCTCCTGGACAGTGTGGTATCAGAGAGCACTGGCCCAGACCCTGCTCCTGGACACTGTGGTATCAGAGAGCACTGGCCCAGACCCTGCTCCCGGGGAGTGTGGTATCAGAGAGCACCGGCCCAGACCCTGCTCCTGGACAGTGTGGTATCAGAGAGCACTGGCCCAGACCCTGCTCCTGGACAGTGTGGTATCAGAGAGCACTGGCCCAGACCCTGCTCCTGGAGAGCGTGGTATCAGAGAGCACTGGCCCAGACCCTGCTCCTGGGGAGTGTGGTATCAGAGAGCACTGGCCCAGACCCTGCTCCTGGACAGTGTGGTATCAGAGAGCACTGGCCCAGACCCTGCTCCTGGGGAGTGTGGTATGAGAGAGCACTGGCCCAGACCCTGCTCCTGGAGAGCGTGGTATCAGAGAGCACTGGCCCAGACCCTGCTCCTGGACAGTGTGGTATCAGAGAGCACTGGCCCAGACCCTGCTCCTGGAGAGTGTGGTATCAGAGAGCAATGGCCCAGACCCTGCTCCTGGAGGGCGTGCGATCAGAGAGCACTGGCCCAGACCCTGCTCCTGGAGAGCGTGGTATCAGAGAGCACTGGCCCAGACCCTGCTCCTGGAGAGCGTGGTATCAGAGAGCACTGGCCCAGACCCTGCTCCTGGAGAGCGTGGTATCAGAGAGCACTGGCCCAGACCCTGCTCCTGGAGAGCGTGGTATCAGAGAGCACCGGCCCAGACCCTGCTCCTGGAGAGTGTGGTATCAGAGAGCACTGGCCCAGACCCTGCTCCTGGACAGTGTGGTATCAGAGAGCACTGGCCCAGACCCTGCTCCTGGAGAGTGTGGTATCAGAGAGCACTGGCCCAGACCCTGCTCCTGGAGAGCGTGGTATCAGAGAGCACTGGCCCAGACCCTGCTCCTGGACAGTGTGGTATCAGAGAGCACTGGCCCAGACCCTGCTCCTGGACAGTGTGGTATCAGAGAGCACTGGCCCAGACCCTGCTCCTGGACAGTGTGGTATCAGAGAGCACTGGCCCAGACCCTGCTGCTGGACAGTGTGGTATCAGAGAGCACTGGCCCAGACCCTGCTCCTGGACAGTGTGGTATCAGAGAGCACTGGCCCAGACCCTGCTCCTGGACAGTGTGGTATCAGAGAGCACTGGCCCAGACCCTGCTCCTGGACAGTGTGGTATCAGAGAGCACTGGCCCAGACCCTGCTCCTGGACACTGTGGTATCAGAGAGCACTGGCCCAGACCCTGCTCCCGGGGAGTGTGGTATCAGAGAGCACTGGCCCAGACCCTGCTCCCGGGGAGTGTGGTATCAGAGAGCACTGGCCCAGATCCTGCTCCTGGAGAGCGTGGTATCAGAGAGCACTGGCCCAGACCCTGCTCCTGGACAGTGTGGTATCAGAGAGCACTGGCCCAGACCCTGCTCCTGGACAGTGTGGTATCAGAGAGCACTGGCCCAGACCCTGCTCCTGGACAGTGTGGTATCAGAGAGCACTGGCCCAGACCCTGCTCCTGGACAGTGTGGTATCAGAGAGCACTGGCCCAGACCCTGCTCCTGGACAGTGTGGTATCAGAGAGCACTGGCCCAGACCCTGCTCCTGTACAGTGTGGTATCAGAGCACCGGCCCAGACCCTGCTCATGGACAGTGTGGTATCAGAGAGCACCGGCCCAGACCCTGCTCCTGGAGAGCGTGGTATCAGAGAGCACTGGCCCAGACCCTTCTCCTGGAGAGCGTGGTGTCAGAGAGCACTGGCCCAGACCCTGCTCCTGGAGAGTGTGGTATCAGAGAGCACCGGCCCAGACCCTGCTCCTGGACAGTGTGGTATCAGAGAGCACTGGCCCAGACCCTGCTCCTGGACAGTGTGGTATCAGAGAGCACTGGCCCAGACCCTGCTCCTGGAGAGTGTAGTATCAGAGAGCACTGGCCCAGACCCTGCTCCAGGGGAGTGTGGTATCAGAGAGCACTGGCCCAGACCCTGCTCCTGGACAGTGTGGTATCAGAGAGCACTGGCCCAGACCCTGCTCCTGGGGAGTGTGGTATGAGAGAGCACTGGCCCAGACCCTGCTCCTGGAGAGCGTGGTATCAGAGAGCACTGGCCCAGACCCTGCTCCTGGAGAGTGTGGTATCAGAGAGCACTGACCCAGACCCTGCTCCTGGACAGGGTGGTATCAGAGAGCACTGGCCCAGACCCTGCTCCTGGGGAGTGTGGTATGAGAGAGCACTGGCCCAGACCCTGCTCCTGGAGAGCGTGGTATCAGAGAGCACTGGCCCAGACCCTGCTCCTGGAGAGTGTGGTATCAGAGAGCAATGGCCCAGACCCTGCTCCTGGAGGGCGTGCTATCAGAGAGCACTGGCCCAGACCCTGCTCCTGGAGAGCGTGGTATCAGAGAGCACTGGCCCAGACCCTGCTCCTGGAGAGCGTGGTATCAGAGAGCACTGGCCCAGACCCTGCTCCTGGAGAGCGTGGTATCAGAGAGCACTGGCCCAGACCCTGCTCCTGGAGAGCGTGGTATCAGAGAGCACTGGCCCAGACCCTGCTCCTGGAGAGCGTGGTATCAGAGAGCACTGGCCCAGACCCTGCTCCTGGAGAGCGTGGTATCAGACAGCACCGGCCCAGACCCTGCTCCTGGAGAGTGTGGTATCAGAGAGCACTGGCCCAGACCCTGCTCCTGGACAGTGTGGTATCAGAGAGCACTGGCCCAGACCCTGCTCCTGGACAGTGTGGTATCAGAGAGCACTGGCCCAGACCCTGCTCCTGGAGAGTGTGGTATCAGAGAGCACCGGCCCAGACCCTGCTCCTGGAGAGTGTGGTATCAGAGAGCACTGGCCCAGACCTGCTCCTGGACAGTGTAGTATCAGAGAGCACTGGCCCAGACCCTGCTCCTGGACAGTGTGGTATCAGAGAGCACTGGCCCAGACCCTGCTCCTGGAGAGTGTGGTATCAGAGAGCACTGGCCCAGACCCTGCTCCTGGAGAGTGTGGTATCAGAGAGCACTCGCCCAGACCCTGCTCCTGGACAGTGTGGTATCAGAGAGCACTGACCCTGACCCTGCTCCTGGAAAGCGTGGTATCAGAGAGCACTGGCCCAGACCCTGCTCCTGGAGAGTGTGGTATCAGAGAGCACTGGCCCAGACCCTGCTCCTGGACAGTGTGGTATCAGAGAGCACTGGCCCAGACCCTGCTCCTGGAGAGCGTGGTATCAGAGAGCACTGGCCCAGACCCTGCTCCTGGACAGTGTGGTATCAGAGAGCACTGGCCCAGACCCTGCTCCTGGACAGTGTGGTATCAGAGAGCACTGGCCCAGACCCTGCTCCTGGACAGTGTAGTATCAGAGAGCACTGGCCCAGACCCTGCTCCTGGAGAGTGTGGTATCAGAGAGCACTGGCCCAGACCCTGCTCCTGGACAGTGTGCTATCAGAGAGCACTGGCACAGACCCTGCTCCTGGAGAGCGTGGTATCAGAGAGCACTGGCCCAGACCCTGCTCCTGGACGGTGTGGTATCAGAGAGCACTGGCCCAGACCCTGCTCCTGGACAGTGTGGTATCAGAGAGCACTGGCCCAGACCCTGCTCCTGGACAGTGTGGTATCAGAGAGCACTGGCCCAGACCCTGCTCCTGGAGAGTGTGGTATCAGAGAGCACCGGCCCAGACCCTGCTCCTGGAGAGTGTGGTATCAGAGAGCACTGGCCCAGACCTGCTCCTGGACAGTGTAGTATCAGAGAGCACTGGCCCAGACCCTGCTCCTGGACAGTGTGGTATCAGAGAGCACTGGCCCAGACCCTGCTCCTGGACAGTGTGGTATCAGAGAGCACCGGCCCAGACCCTGCTCCTGGACAGTGTGGTATCAGAGAGCACCGGCCCAGACCCTGCTCCTGGACAGTGTGGTATCAGAGAGCACTGGCCCAGACCCTGCTCCTGGACAGTGTGGTATCAGAGAGCACTGGCCCTGACCCTGCTCCTGGAGAGCGTGGTATCAGAGAGCACTGGCCCAGACCCTGCTCCTGGACAGTGTGGTATCAGAGAGCACTGGCCCTGACCCTGCTCCTGGAGAGCGTGGTATCAGAGAGCACTGGCCCAGACCCTGCTCCTGGAGAGTGTGGTATCAGAGAGCACTGGCCCAGACCCTGCTCCTGGACAGTGTGGTATCAGAGAGCACTGGCCCAGACCCTACTCCTGGAGAGCGTGGTATCAGAGAGCACCGGCCCAGACCCTGCTCCTGGACAGTGTGGTATCAGAGAGCACTGGCCCAGACCCTGCTCCTGGACAGTGTGGTATCAGAGAGCACTGGCCCAGACCCTGCTCCTGGACAGTGTGGTATCAGAGAGCACTGGCCCAGACCCTGCTCCTGGACAGTGTGGTATCAGAGAGCACTGGCCCAGACCCTGCTCCTGGACAGTGTGGTATCAGAGAGCACTGGCCCAGACCCTGCTCCTGGACAGTGTGGTATCAGAGAGCACTGGCCCAGACCCTGCTCCTGGACAGTGTGGTATCAGAGAGCACTGGCCCAGACCCTGCTCCTGGACAGTGTGGTATCAGAGAGCACTGGCCCAGACCCTGCTCCTGGACAGTGTGGTATCAGAGAGCACTGGCCCAAGACCCTGTTCCTGGACAGTGTGGTATCAGAGAGCACTGGCCCAGACCCTGCTCCTGGAGAGTGTGGTATCAGAGAGCACTGGCCCAGACCCTGCTCCTGGAGAGTGTGGTATCAGAGAGCACTGGCCCAGACCCTGCTCCTGGAGAGCGTGGTATCAGAGAGCACCGGCCCAGACCCTGCTCCTGGACAGTGTGGTATCAGAGAGCACTGGACCAGACCCTGCTCCTGGAGAGTGTGGTATCAGAGAGCACTGGCCCAGACCCTGCTCCTGGAGAGCGTGGTATCAGAGAGCACTGGCCCAGACCCTGCTCCTGGAGAGCGTGGTATCAGAGAGCACTGGCCCAGACCCTGCTCCTGGAGAGTGTGGTCTCAGAGAGGACTGGCCCAGACCCTGCTCCTGGAGAGTGTGGTCTCAGAGAGCACTGGCCCAGACCCTGCTCCTGGACAGTGTGGTATCAGAGAGCACTGGCCCAGACCCTGCTCCTGGACAGTGTGGTATCAGAGAGCACTGGCCCAGACCCTGCTCCTGGACAGTGTGGTATCAGAGAGCACTGGCCCTGACCCTGCTCCTGGACAGTGTGGTATCAGAGAGCACTGGCCCAGACCCTGCTCCTGGACAGTGTGGTATCAGAGAGCACTGGCCCTGACCCTGCTCCTGGAGAGCGTGGTATCAGAGAGCACTGGTCCTGACCCTGCTCCTGGAGAGCGTGGTATCAGAGAGCACTGGCCCAGACCCTGCTCCTGGACAGTGTGGTATCAGAGAGCACTGGCCCAGACCCTGCTCCTGGAGAGTGTGGTATCAGAGAGCACTGGCCCAGACCCTGCTCCTGGAGAGTGTGGTATCAGAGAGCACTGGCCCAGACCCTGCTCCTGGACAGTGTGGTATCAGAGAGCACTGGCCCAGACCCTGCTCCTGGACAGTGTGGTATCAGAGAGCACTGGCCCAGACCCTGCTCCTGGACAGTGTGGTATCAGAGAGCACTGGCCCAGACCCTGCTCCTGGAGAGCGTGGTATCAGAGAGCACTGGCCCAGACCCTGCTCCTGGACAGTGTGGTATCAGAGAGCACTGGCCCAGACCCTGCTCCTGGACAGTGTGGTATCAGAGAGCACTGGCCCAGACCCTGCTCCTGGACAGTGTGGTATCAGAGAGCACTGGCCCAGACCCTGCTCCTGGACAGTGTGGTATCAGAGAGCACTGGCCCAGACCCTGCTCCTGGACAGTGTGGTATCAGAGAGCACTGGCCCAGACCCTGCTCCTGGACAGTGTGGTATCAGAGAGCACTGGCCCAGACCCTGCTCCTGGACAGTGTGGTATCAGAGAGCACTGGCCCAGACCCTGCTCCCGGGGAGTGTGGTATCAGAGAGCACTGGCCCAGACCCTGCTCCCGGGGAGTGTGGTATCAGAGAGCACTGGCCCAGACCCTGCTCCTGGAGAGCGTGGTATCAGAGAGCACTGGCCCAGACCCTGCTCCTGGACAGTGTGGTATTAGAGAGCACTGGCCCAGACCCTGCTCCTGGAGAGTGTGGTATCAGAGAGCACTGGCCCAGACCCTGCTCCTGGACAGTGTGGTATCAGAGAGCACTGGCCCAGACCCTGCTCCTGGACAGTGTGGTATCAGAGAGCACTGGCCCAGACCCTGCTCCTGGACAGTGTGGTATCAGAGAGCACTGGCCCAGACCCTGCTCCTGGACAGTGTGGTATCAGAGAGCACTGGCCCAGACCCTGCTCCTGGACAGTGTGGTATCAGAGAGCACTGGCCCAGACCCTGCTCCTGGACAGTGTGGTATCAGAGAGCACTGGCCCAGACCCTGCTCCTGGACAGTGTGGTATCAGAGAGCACTGGCCCAGACCCTGCTCCTGGACAGTGTGGTATCAGAGAGCACTGGCCCAGACCCTGCTCCTGGACAGTGTGGTATCAGAGAGCACTGGCCCAGACCCTGCTCCTGGACAGTGTGGTATCAGAGAGCACTGGCCCAGACCCTGCTCCTGGACAGTGTGGTGTCAGAGAGCACTGGCCCAGAACCTGCTCCTGGACAGTGTGGTATCAGAGAGCACTGGCCCAGACCCTGCTCCTGGACAGTGCGGTATCAGAGAGCACTGGCCCAGACCCTGCTCCTGGACAGCGTGGTATCAGAGAGCACTGGCCCAGACCCTGCTCCTGGACAGTGTGGTATCAGAGAGCACCGGCCCAGACCCTGCTCCTGGAGAGTGTGGTATCAGAGAGCACTGGCCCAGACCCTGCTCCTGGAGAGAGTGGTATCAGAGAGCACTGGCCCAGACCCTGCTCCTGGAGAGCGTGGTATCAGAGAGCACTGGACCAGACCGTGCTCCTGGAGAGCGTGGTATCAGAGAGCACTGGCCCAGACCCTGCTCCTGGAGAGTGTAGTATCAGAGAGCACCGGCCCAGACCCTGCTCCTGGAGAGCGTGGTATCAGAGAGCACTGGCCCAGACCCTACTCCTGGACAGTGTGGTATCAGAGAGCACTGGCCCAGACCCTGCTCCTGGAGAGCGTGGTGTCAGAGAGCACTGGCCCAGACCCTGCTCCTGGAGATTGTGGTATCGGAGAGCACCGGCCCAGACCCTGCTCCTGGAGAGCGTGGTATCAGAGAGCACTGGCCCAGACCCTGCTCCTGGAGAGCGTGGTATCAGAGAGCACTGGCCCAGACCCTTCTCCTGGAGAGCGTGGTGTCAGAGAGCACTGGCCCAGACCCTGCTCCTGGAGAGTGTGGTGTCAGAGAGCACTGGCCCAGACCCTGCTCTTGGAGAGTGTGGTATCAGAGAGCACTGGCCCAGACCCTGCTCCTGGACAGTGTGGTATCAGAGAGCACTGGCCCAGACCCTGCTCCTGGAGAGCGTGGTATCAGAGAGCACTGGCCCAGACCCTGCTCCTGGGGAGTGTGGTATCAGAGAGCACTGGCCCAGACCCTGCTCCTGGACAGTGTGGTATCAGAGAGCACTGGCCCAGACCCTGCTCCTGGGGAGTGTGGTATCAGAGAGCACTGGCCCAGACCCTGCTCCTGGGGAGTGTGGTATCAGAGAGCAATGGCCCAGACCCTGCTCCTGGGGAGTGTGGTATCAGAGAGCACTGGCCCAGACCCTCCTCCTGGGGAGTGTGGTATCAGAGAGCACTGGCCCAGACCCTGCTCCTGGAGAGTGTGGTATCAGAGAGCACTGGCCCAGACCCTGCTCCTGGAGAGCGTGGTATCAGAGAGCACTGGCCCAGACCCTACTCCTGGACAGTGTGGTATCAGAGAGCACCGGCCCAGACCCTGCTCCTGGACAGTGTGGTATCAGAGAGCACTGGCCCAGACCCTGCTCCTGGAGAGCGTGGTTTCAGAGAGCACTGGCCCAGACCCTGCTCCTGGACAGTGTGGTATCAGAGAGCACGGGCCCAGACCCTGCTCCTGGACAGTGTGGTATCAGAGAGCACTGGCCCAGACCCTGCTCCTGGAGAGTGTGGTATCAGAGAGCACTGGCCCAGACCCTGCTCCTGGACAGTGTGGTATTAGAGAGCACTGGCCCAGACCCTGCTCCTGAAGAGCGTGCTATCAGAGAGCACTGGCCCAGACCCTGCTCCTGGAGAGCGTGGTATCAGAGAGCACTGGCCAAGACCCTGCTCCTGGAGATCGTGGTATCAGAGAGCACCGGCCCAGACCCTGCTCCTGGAGAGTGTGGTATCAGAGAGCACTGGCCCAGACCCTGCTCCTGGAGAGCACGGTATCAGAGAGCAGTGGCCCAGACCCTGCTCCTGGACAGTGTGGTATCAGAGAGCAGTGGCCCAGACCCTGCTCCTGGAGAGCACCGGCCCAGACCCTGCTCCTGGAGAGCGCGGTATCAGAGAGCACTGGCACAGACCCTGCTCCTGGAGAGCGTGGTATCAGAGATCACTCGCCCAGACCCTGCTCCTGGACAGTGTGGTATCAGAGAGCACTGGCCCAGACCCTGCTCCTGGAGAGCGTGGTATCAGAGAGCACTGGCCCAGACCCTGCTCCTGGAGAGCGTAGTATCAGAGAGCACTGGCCCAGACCCTTCCACTGGACAGTGTGGTATCAGAGAGCACTGGCCCAGACCCTGCTCCTGGAGAGTGTGGTATCAGAGAGCACTGGCCCAGACCCTGCTCCTGGAGAGCACGGTATCAGAGAGCACTGGCCCAGACCCTGCTCCTGGGGAGTGTGGTATCAGAGAGCACTGGCCCAGACCCTGCTCCTGGACAGTGTGGTATCGGAGAGCACTGGCCCAGACCCTGCTCCTGGAGAGTGTGGTATCAGAGAGCACTGGCCCAGACCCTGCTCCTGGAGAGTGTGGTTTCAGAGAGCACTGGCCCAGACCCTGCTCCTGGAGAGCACGGTATCAGAGAGCACTGGCCCAGACCCTGCTCCTGGGGAGTGTGGTATCAGAGAGCACTGGCCCAGACCCTGCTCCTGGACAGTGTGGTATCAGAGAGCACTGGCCCACACCCTGCTCCTGGAGAGCGTGGTATCAGAGAGCACCGGCCCAGACCCTGCTCCTGGACAGTGTGGTATCAGAGAGCACCGGCCCAGACCCTGCTCCTGGACAGTGTGGTATCAGAGAGCACTGGCCCAGACCCTGCTCCTGGAGAGTGTGGTATCAGAGAGCACTGGCCCAGACCCTGCTCCTGGAGAGCGTGGTATCAGAGAGCACTGGCCCAGACCCTGCTCCTGGACAGTGTGGTATCAGAGAGCACTGGCCCAGACCCTGCTCCTGGAGAGTGTGGTATCAGAGAGCACTGGCCCAGAGCCTGCTCCTGGACAGTGTGGTATCAGAGAGCACTGGCCCAGACCCTGCTCCTGGGGAGTGTGGTATCAGAGAGCACTGGCCCAGACCCTGCTCCTGGACAGTGTGGTATCAGAGAGCAATGGCCCAGACCCTGCTCCTGGGGAGTGTGGTATCAGTGAGCACTGGCCCAGACCCTGCTCCTGGGGTTTGTGGTATCAGAGAGCACTGGCCCAGACCCTGCACCTGGGGAGTGTGGTATCAGAGAGCACCGGCCCAGACCCTGCTCCTGGAGAGTGTGGTATCAGAGAGCACTGGCCCAGACCCTGCTCCTGGACAGTGTGGTATCAGAGAGCACTGGCCCAGACCCTGCTCCTGGAGAGTGTGGTTTCAGAGAGCACTGGCCCAGACCCTGCTCCTGGAGAGTGTGGTATCAGAGAGCACTGGCCCAGACTCTGCTCCTGGACTGTGTGGTATCAGAGAGCACTGGCCCAGACCCTGCTCCTGAAGAGCGTGCTATCAGAGAGCACTGGCCCCGACCCTGCTCCTGGAGAGCGTGGTATCAGAGAGCACTGGCCCAGACCCTGCTCCTGGAGAGCGTGGTATCAGAGAGCTCTGGTCCAGACCCTGCTCCTGGAGAGCGTGGTATCAGAGAGCACTGGCCCAGACCCTGCTCCTGGAGAGCGTGGTATCAGAGAGCACTGGCCCAGACCCTGCTCCTGGAGAGTGTGGTATCAGAGAGCACTGGCCCAGACCCTGCTCCTGGAGAGCACGGTATCAGAGAGCACTGGCCCAGACCCTGCTCCTGGACAGTGTGGTATCAGAGAGCACTGGCCCAGACTCTGCTCCTGGAGAGCGTGGTATCAGAGAGCACTGGCCCAGACCCTGCTCCTGGACAGTGTGGTATCAGAGCACCGGCCCAGACCCTGCTCCTGGACAGTGTGGTATCAGAGAGCACTGGCCCAGACCCTGCTCCTGGAGAGTGTGGTATCAGAGAGCACTGGCCCAGACCCTGCTCCTGGAGAGCCTGGTATCAGAGAGCACTGGCCCAGACCCTGCTCCTGGAGAGTGTGGTATCAGAGAGCACTGGCCCAGACCCTGCTCCTGGAGAGTGTGGTATCAGAGAGCACTGGCCCAGACCCTGCTCCTGGAGAGTGTGGTATCAGAGAGCACTGGCCCAGACCCTGCTCCTGGAGAGTGTGGTATCAGAGAGAACTGGCCCAGACCCTGCTCCTGGAGAGCACGGTATCAGAGAGCACTGGCCCAGACCCTGCTCCTGGGGAGTGTGGTATCAGAGAGCACTGGCCCAGACCCTGCTCCTGGACAGTGTGGTATCAGAGAGCACTGGCCCAGACCCTGCTCCTGGGGAGTGTGGTATCAGAGAGCACTGGCCCAGACCCTGCTCCTGGACAGTGTGGTATCAGAGAGCAATGGCCCAGACCCTGCTCCTGGACAGTGTGGTATCAGAGAGCAATGGCCCAGACCCTGCTCCTGGGGAGTGTGGTATCAGAGAGCACTGGCCCAGACCCTGCTCCTGGGGTTTGTGGTATCAGAGAGCACTGGCCCAGACCCTGCACCTGGGGAGTGTGGTATCAGAGAGCACCGGCCCAGACCCTGCTCCTGGAGAGTGTGGTATCAGAGAGCACTGGCCCAGACCCTGCTCCTGGACAGTGTGGTATCAGAGAGCACTGGCCCAGACCCTGCTCCTGGACAGTGTGGTATCAGAGAGCAGTGGCCCAGACCCTGCTCCTGGACAGTGTGGTATCAGAGAGCAGTGGCCCAGACCCTGCTCCTGGACAGTGTGGTATCAGAGAGCACTGGCCCAGACCCTGCTCCTGGAGCTCATGGTATCAGAGAGCACTGGCCCTGACCCTGCTCCTGGAGAGCACTGGCCCAGACCCTGCTCCTGGACAGTGTGGTATCAGAGAGCACTGGCCCAGACCCTGCTCCTGGACGGTGTCGTATCAGAGAGCACTGGCCCAGACCCTGCTCCTGGAGAGTGTGGTATCAGAGAGCACTGGCCCAGACCCTGCTCCTGGAGCACATGGTATCAGAGAGCACTGGCCCAGACCCTGCTCCTCGAGACCGTGGTATCAGAGAGCACTGGCCCAGACCCTGCTCCTTGGGACTGTGGTATCAGAGAGCACTGGCCCAGACCCTGCTCCTGGAGCACATGGTTTCAGAGAGCACTGGCCCAGACCCTGCTCCTGGAGCACATGGTTTCAGAGAGCACTGGCCCAGACCCTGCTCCTCGGGACCGTGGTATCAGAGAGCTCTGCCAACATGAGGATGGTGTCAGAAGTGAAGTATGCAGATTGCAAACCGTGTTCCACTTTTGGGTGATGTGCAGGGTCATAAACGGTACTGAGCACTAAAATAAATGATTGCCATAGTTTGAATGACACCTGTCAAGACTGCCAGCTTGGTGAAAGAGTTGCTGCTTTTGCTCAGTCCAGAACTGCACAGAGGCAGAGAACAGTTCGGATGCTCGGGAGGGAGGGGTGCAGTTCGAAATTTATCTTGCCTTTATCTCTTCAAATCTCAAACTTTCTGTATTGCTCTTCCACCTCAGTTTCTCTTTTATTTTGCTGGTCTAATGCTTCGCACACTACTAAAAATCTCAGTAGAAGAGAAACGGAACGTCTTTAAAGGAATATTGCTTGACATGCAAAACTAAGCAAACTAAACAAACCAGATTGCAAAATGGATTAACAAACAAATTAAATAAAATGAAGAGGAAAACTGCTTCACCAAATCCTCTGGGGAGAAGTGACCAATATAAGATCACAAATTAAAAGGACTATCGAAGAGGCAAAGAGAGACCTCGGGGAAAAGCACAGCTGCAGAGGCAAAACATCACCGAAAAAAATTCTTTCAATCCTCCAAAGGCAAGAACACTATCGAAGTGGTGAGAACATTAAAAAAATGCAAATGCCCCACGCTATAGTAAATATTCTGAATGATGACTTCCTCACAAGGGAAGACAGAAACAATCGGCACTCCCCAATAAATAAAAGCAAGATTCAGGACTTTGGGATAAATGAGATGGAAATGCGTATTTAGAGGCCACGGACTCAGCCTGCGAGAGGGGGTCGGGTACAAAAGCTCTCCAAGGGTGGGTTGTTCTGCCCCAGGTGAAGTTGAGAGCAGCGAGCTGGCTTCCCTCATTGTCCCGGACGCTGCTCTCAAGGTGAAGGGGTTTAAAATAGGACTGTCAATTAATTGCAATTAACTGCGGAACTTTGTTGACTAAGCAATGAGGGAGTCATCAGAATAGAAAAAGACCAGCGGAGAAATAGCTGAGCTGCTCTTTGACTTGGTGATGAAAGGCAGTTGTAAAATGAATGCTCCTTCTGCTCTCCCCGTCATCCGTCCTTCCTTGGCTCCTCTGGCTGGCGACGACCGTCGCCGTGTTGTTCGGGCTCTGGCTGTGAACGGACAGGCAGCCGGGACCTGTGAGGGGAGGGAGGCAGGTTGCGTGTTGGTATCCGACCGCTGCAAGATGACCGGTGGCTGGAGATGGGTGCTGTTTGTACAGCTGGAGGAGTCGACTGAATGAGGCAGATGCGGCAGCTCTCGGAGGGAGGGAGGGAGGGAGTTGAGAGCAGCGTCCGGGACAATGAGGGAAGCCAGCTCGCTACTCTCAACTTCACCTGGGGCAGAATAACCCACCCTTGGAGAGCTTTTGTACCCGACCCCCTCTCACAGTCTGAGTCCGTGGCCTCGAAATACGCATTTTTCTGAATAAGTTCCCTTTTTTTAAATCTTGCTTGTCCAGAAATAGGAAACGATTGTTTTTCACATGAGAATAATAATAGCATCAGTGGTAAAACAAAGTTGTGTGCAATGGATGCAGTAATTGTATGAATTAAATATGCAAATAAAACCAAGAATAACAGAGATTAAAATGTTTAAGTAACAGATTAACAACGAATTTCTTTAATCCATTGACAACCCTAGATTAAACAAATAAATCCCATGGGATGAATGGTATTTACCCCAGAGTCCTGAGAGAGACTAGCGAGGAGATTTGTGAGGCACTGGAAATCATTACGATTCAATGGACCGTGGGGAGGTACCAGTAAGTAGGAAACACCCTAATGTGGTACCCATGTTCACAAAGAGTGACTGAGCAGACACAGGCAACTACAGTCCCATTAGTCTTATTTCAATTCAGTATAAAATAATGGAATTGATTGTCAAGAGTATATTTGAGGGTTATCTGTACAACAACAACCTAGTAAACAGCAATCAATAGCCTTTTAGATGGGGAAGTTCCTGCCTGACCAACCTCCTTGACTTCTTCAAAAACATGACAGCCCAAGTTAACTGATAAACCCTACCATGTTGTGTAGTTAGATTTCCAAAAGGCATTTGAAAAAGTTCCACACAAAAGGTTATTAAGTAAGCTTGAAAGTGTGGGCATTTCGGACAAAACTTGAGAATGGATAAGAAATTGCCTGAAAGGTGAAAAACAACAGTAACTGGTTATGTAATGGGGTATTGTCAAGGTGGGAGGGAGTACTGAGTGGGATGCCCCAGGGCTCAGTATTGGGACCTCTGCTGTTTCTAATTTACATCAATAACTTGGATTCAGAAATTCATAGAAATTTCGACATGGAAATCGGCCATTCAGCTAACCACTTCATGTTGATGTCTATCCTCCATACTAGCAAATAGTTCTAATCAGTGGGGACTGGTGACCTTTTTAACAGGTGAGGCACAGCTACACATATCTAACCAAGCCAGCGTGTTACCATGGCAATGGGTTCTTCATATATGCATAATGCATTTCTTATCCATAGATGAAAGCAAGGTCAAAGAAAAAAGTATGAGGGGAACCAGTAAACAGATGGGAAAAGAGGAATCCAATAATCACTTTGGCAGAGCAGGCATTTTTTCTTCAACTCATTCTTCCCAATATGCACGTCATAATAAGAATAAAACCGGACGGACCACTTGGCATCGGACCACTAGGCACCGGACACGACAAAGGCCAACCAAGCCCAGTTGACCCTGCAAAGTCCTCCTCACTAACATCTGGGGACTTGTGCCCAAATTGGGAGAGCCTGCTCCACAGACTGTTCAAGCAACAGCCTGACATAGCCATACTCACGGAATCATACCTTTCAGCCAACGTCCCAGACTCTTCCATCATCATCCCTGGGTATGTCCTGTCTCACCGGCAGGACAGACCGACCAGAGGTGGCGGTACAGTGATATACAGTCAGGAGGGAGTGGCCCTGGGAGTCCTCAACATTGACTCCGGACCCCATGAAATCTCATGGCATCAGGTCAAACATGGGCAAGGAAACCTCCTGCTGATTACCACCTACTGCCCTCCCTCAGCTGTTGAATCAGTCCTCCTCCATGTTGAACACCGCTTGGAGGAAGCACTGAGGGTAGCAAGAGCACAGAATGTACTCTGGGTGGGGGACTTCAATGTCCATCACCAAAAGTGGCTCGGTAGCACCACTACTGACCGAGCTGGCCAAGTCCTGAAGGACATCGCTGCCAGACTGGGCCTGCGGCAGGTGGTGAGCGAACCAACACGAGGGAAAAACTTACTTGACCTTGTCCTCACCAATCTACCTGTCGCAAATGCATCTGTCCATGACGGTATTGGTAGGAGTGACCACTGCACAGTCCTTGTGGAGATGAAGCCCCGTCTTCACACTGAGGACACTATCCAACGTGTTGTGTGGCACTATCACTGTGCTCAATGGAATAGATTCAGAACAGATCTGGCAGCTCAAAACTGGGCATCCATGAGGCACTGTGGGCCATCAGCAGCAGCAGAATTGTATTCCAGCACAATCTGTAACCTCATGGCTCGGCATATTCCTCACTCCACCATTACCAACAAGCCAGGGGATCAACCCTGGTTTCAATGTGGAGTGTAGAAGAGCATGCCAGGAGCAGCACCAGGCATACCTAAAAATGAGGTGCCAACCTGGTGAAGCTACAACTCAGGACTACATGCATGCTAAACAGCGGAAGCAACATGCTACAGACAGAGCTAAACGATTCCACAACCAACGGACCAGATCAAAGCTCCGCAGTCCTGCCACATCCAGTCGTGAATGGTGGTGGACAATTAAACAACTAACGGGTGGAGGAGGCTCTGTAAACATCCCCATCCTCAATGATGGCGGAGTCCAGCATGTGAGTGCAAAAGACAAGGCTGAAGCGTTTGCAACCATCTTCAGCCAGAAATGACGAGTAGATGATCCATCTTGGCCTCTTCCCGATATCCCCACCATCACAGAAGCCAGTCTTCAGCCAATTCGATTCACTCCACATGATATCAAGAAACGGCTGAGTGCACTGGATACAGCAAAGGCTATGGGCCCCGACAACATCCCGGCTGTAGTGCTGAAGACTTGTGCTCCAGAACTAGCTGCGCCTCTAGCCAAGCTGTTCCAGTACAGCTACAACACTGGCATCTACCCGACAATGTGGAAAATTACCCAGGTATGTCTTGTCCACAAAAAGCAGGACAAATCCAATCCGGCCAATTACCACCCCATCAGTCGACTCTCAATCATCAGCAAAGTGATGGAAGGTGTCGTCGACAGTGCTATCAAGCGGCATTTACTCACCAATAACCTGCTCACCGATGCTCAGTTTGGGTTCTGCCAGGGCCACTCGGCTCCGGATCTCATTACAGCCTTGGTCCAAACATGGACAAAAGAGCTGAATTCCAGAGGTGAGTTGAGAGTGACTGCCCTTGACATCAAGGCAGCATTTGACCCAGTGTGGCACCAAGGAGCCCTAGTTAAATTGAAGTCAATGGGAATCAGGGGGAAAACTCTCCAGTGGCTGGAGTCATACCTAGCACAAAGGAAGATGGTCGTGGTTGTTGGAGGCCAATCATCTCAGCCCCAGGACATTGTTGCAGGAGTTCCTCAGGGCAGTGTCCTCGGCCCAATCATCTTCAGCTGCTTCATCAATGACCTTCCCTCCATCATAAGGTCAGAAATGGGGATGTTCGCTGATGATTGCACAGTGTTCAGTTCCATTCGCAACCCCTCAGATAATGAATCAGTCCATGCCCGCATGCAGCAAGACCTGGAACTTAACTGGACCAGCCATATAAATACTGTGGCTACAAGAGCAGGTCAGAGGCTGGGTATTCTGCGGTGAGTGACTCACCTCCTGACTCCCCAAAGCCTTTCCACCATCTACAAGGCACAAGTCAGGAGTGTGATGGAATACTCTCCACTTGCCTGGATGAGTGCAGCTCCAACAACACTCAAGAAGCTCAACACCATCCAGAACAAAGCAGCCCGCTTGAAAAGCACCCCATCCACCACCCTAAACATTCACTCTCTTCACAACCAGCGCACTGTGACTGCAGTGTGTACCATTCACAGGATGTACTGCAGCAACTCGCCAAGGCTTCTTCAACTGCACCTCCCAAACCCGTGACCTCTACCACCTAGAAGGACAAGAGCAGCAGGCACATGGGAACAATACTACCTGCAAGTTCCCCTCCAAGTCACACATCATCCCGACTTGGAAATATATCGCCGTTCCTTCATCGTCGCTGGATCAAAATCCTGGAACTCCCTTCCTAACAGCACTGTGGGAGAACCTTCACCACACGGACTGCAGCGGTTCAAGAAGGCTGCTCACCACCACCTTCTCAAGGGCAATTAGAGATGGGCAATAAATGCTGGCCTCGCCAGCGACACCCACATCCCATGAATGAATAAAAAAACCCACCATGAACCTCCAATCCTCTCCCTAATCTCACAGCTCAGATCTTTCCCTTACCCATCCCCTGGCCCTGCCTGCCGCTCACCTGGCAGTACTTGTGGAATCCCACCATCATGATGTGTTTCACAGCCCCACCGCTCAGCTCCATCCTGCTCACCTGGGTCTTGAACTGCTGCTGACAGCTTCACCGACTCCCCACACACGAAAAATTCTCGATAAGTTGCCTCACCTGATGAGCAGTCTGGTTCTATAAACACATTTACCCACCCTGCTCCCATATTGCTTCAACCCAATTTCCTTCATCCAACCAGCACAATTTAATCTTGAATGTTGACATAGTTTCTGCCTCAACCACTAACCCTGGAAGTGAATTCTCCAGCCTTACCATCCTGTGTAAAGTGTCTCCTGTCCTCAGTTCTAAATCTCTTATATTTAATCTTGTATCTATGGTCCCTCGTTCTTGACTCCTCAACTACTGGAAACAGTCTGCTTCTATCTACTCTGTCTCATCCTTTCATCATTTTAAACACTCAATGCAAATTGGCCAAATTCGCAGTTGATACTAAATTCTTGGAGGCAGTGGATTCAAAAGAAGCAGCCATGAAATTACAGAATGAGCTAAATAAAATATGAGTGAACTGAACAATGGCAGATGAAATTTAATTTAGATTAACATCAAGTATGGCACATAGGAAAGAAAAATAGGCAACATTGGTACTTCATGAATGCTGCGGAAATAGTTAATAATGAGGTTAAAAGAGACCTGGGCATCTTAGTAGGCTCAATGCTCAACATGTCCAACCAGTGTAGAACAGCAATAGAATGTTGCACTTCATGGTCAAAGCAGTGGAATATAAATCAGAGGAAACGCCCAGTTCTGGTTACCAAGAAACAAAGGAGACATTCTAGCACTGGAGGCAATGCAGAGAAGAACTGCAAGGCTGAGTGTCAGGTCTGAGTTATGAGGAAAGACTAGAGAGACTTGAACTTTTCAGCCTGGAAAGAAGATATCTGAGGTGATCTTATAGAGGAATATAAGATAGTAATTGATATGGAAACAGTTAATCCAGAATACTACTTTAAAATAAATAGTGGAGTAGACAAAGGAACGAGAAAAAGGATAACTTTAGGACTCATATCAGGAGGTTCTTCTTCATGCAGAGAGTGATCTACACTTGGAATGGACTTCCGGATAGAGGTGGATGTGAAAACCCTGGAATTGTTAAAAAAAAATTGATGCTGCATTGGGGAGGGTTTAGGGTTGCTCTGGATGGACGAATTAACATGGGCTGAATGACTTTCCTCACTGTAAGCATCTTGTGCTCTTTTGAGAACTAAAACTGAAAACAGAGCTATCGTAAATCACCTGTGAATCTTGCGGTCATGGGGAAACCCAGACTCTAGAAGAACCCAAAAGCTGAGCCACATAACTCTTGCGTAGGTTTGATTTAGCTTTATAATCTTGCTAAGTTACTAAATGTCCATTGATCAACTCTTCATGAGCCCAGTGAGCAGAATCAAGTCTTGTTTTATTACTTCTCAAGATGTGTGTGACGCTGGTATGGCTATGCTTTTACCCATCCCTAGTTGCCTTCTTCTTGAACTGTTAGATAATGATTGATTTTACAACTGAGTGGCTTGCATTAAGAGCCGATTACTGTCATCACATGTAGGCAGACTCGGCAGAGGTGGCAAGTTTACTTTTCTAAAGGACATTAGTGAACCAGTTGGATTCTTATGGCAGCTTTCATGGTTACTTTTTGTTGAATTCAATTTCACAACTTGCTGTGATGAGATTTGAATTCATGACCTCTGGATTACTAGTCTGGTACCATAAGAATATAAGAAATAGGAGTAGGAGTACAGCCCCTTGAGCCTGCTCCCCTATTCATTAAGATCATGGCTGATCTTAGACCTCAACTCCACTTTCCCGCCCTATCCCTATATCCCTTGATTCCCCGAGTGTCCAAAAATCTATCAATCTCAGTCTTGAATATACTCAACGACTGAGCATCCACAGTCCTCTGGAGTAAAGAATTTCAAAGACTCACAACCCTCTGAGTGAAGAAATTTTCCCTCATCTCAGTCCTAAATGGCCGACCTCTTATTGTGAGACTATGACCCCTAATTCTAGATTCTCCAGCCAAGGGAAACAGCTTCTCAGCATCTACCCTGTCAAGCCCTGTAAGAATTTTATACATTTCAATGAGATCACCTCTCATTCATCGAAACTCCAGAGAATAAATGCCCATTTTACTCAATCTCTCCTCATAGGACAACCCTCTCATCCCAGGAATCAATCTAGTGAACCTTTGTTGCACCGCCTCTAAGGCAATTATATCCTTCCTTAGGTAAGGAGACCAAATCTGTACACAGTACTCCAGGTGTGGTCTCACCCGTGTCCCATATAATTGCAGCAAGACTTCCTTACTCTTATGCTCCAACCTCCTTGCAATGAAGGCTAACATACTATTTGCCTTCCTAATTGCTTGCTGTACCTCCAATGCAGCACTCCAAAACAATAACCACTACATTACCCTACTCTTCTACATGACATGTACTGATCTGCTATTCAGGGGAGCAGAGGCATGTCATACAGCACACTGATCAGTTTTTCAGACACCCACAGAGTGGGGAATATCTTATACATTATTCAAACAAATCAGTTTTTAAGGGACCAAAGGAGCAAGTGGTATCTTATACAGCACACTGATCGGCTGTTCAGGGGCCCAGGGAATAAAGGAGTGCCTTATGCACACTAATCAACAATTCAGGAGTCTGGGAGAAGACAAACATCTGTTCAGGGAGAGCACAGTCAGCAGAGTTCATTGAAGTAAAAGGCTGCAATTGAGAACAATTTGCTGGAAAACGCACTGAGCAATGAGAAAAAGAAACAGCGAAAAAAATGAGAGTAGCACAGCAGGAGGGAAACAGAGAGAACCGGAACAAAGTAACAGATTAAGAAGAGTGATAACAAAAACACAAGGGGAAAGTAATATGGATACAATAAAAACTAGGAGCAAGATTGTGTTCCATCTCTGCAGACCTCAGTAAGATCAAGGAACCAAGTGAATGGAATTTATCTGAATATAATTGGGAACCTCTGCCTCATGTGTTGTATTGGAACAGAAATAAAAAATCAATAAACAGATTGGATAATGCATCAGATTGCACCATTTTATATTTAGGTTTCTGAATTTTCCTGGGGTTATAAGCCCCTGCCCATACACCACCTACAATGGATGCCTGCTTTTTCAGTGGATGAGTTGGAGGGCCTCACAGACCACTTTTGCTGGGGCTCCCAAATCTCCTGAACCAGCCCTATTTGATTATGTAGATATAGTTTTGACCTAATCACTTTATTTCACCTTTTGTTTCTTTTCTGAATGGTTTTTGTCATGCAAAATAATCATTTCACACATGAAATAATTTTGGAGACTTTGCTTACCTTATATTGTTGTAATGCAGCAAAGAGACAAGCAAGCAGCAGCTCCAACAATGTAAAGTAAAAACAAATGATTGTTGTACGAAGAACTTATTTGACTTTATCGTAGCCTTTGGTAGTGCATGGTGCTGCAGCAGCTTTTTCTCTTCAGGCAGAGATAGATGCCTGCTCCATGTCACTGCATAACCTCTTTTACTCATGAAATTTGGGTGCCAAAATTCAAATGTCTGCATACAATTAAGATGGAATGTTGAGAGGCACAAAGAATGTTGGAAGGAGTGCCAAACACTGCTTAAAAGGCTACTAAATAGTACTGGCCACAATGTGATGTTATGTGACCCAGAAAACTAAATTAAAATAAAGCCACAGACTCACGAACTGGCCTTTTGCTGCCAGGTTTAATTTTTTTTCAGAACAGCCCCACTAAAAACAGGCAAGTGGTAACACTAATTCCTGGGTGTTACATGTTTCCTCTGTGCATTATTTTTAACTGGTATAATATTAACATTTTATTCATATATAAGAAATGTACAACATAGATGTTATACAGAGACTCAACTGTCCACAAATTAACAGATTGTCCTTAATTGTCCTTAATTCTCACTAGGCCTAGTTTTGTCTACCATCAACAATTGAAGCCCACTGCGGTATAAGACATACTCTCACATGTAAAAATAGATTTGGTTGGCTGCTTCTGATTGAAAAATCTCCATATGGGGCACATCAATAGCTCACTGAGTTTATCTAGGGAGACACTAAGCCATATTGACCAGGAAGATCCCAGTTTTGATCTACAGTCTGTGTTGAGGTAGCTAATCGTAGTAGGGGTGCTACATTTGGCCTCAGCACCTCTGAGCAAGGGAGGGAAAAAATTGGCCAAGGTTCTTACTCCTGATCCCAGTAAGCCCTGCTGAAGTGCACTTGTGCTGATGTCAAGTGAGGAGAGGATGAGTGAGAGAAAAAGAGAAAAGTGAAGATGAGGGAGGGAAATGGAAGAAAGGAGAAGAGAGAAAAATGGTGAGAGATATAGGCAGGAGGGACGATGAGAGTATGACATAAGGGAGCGAGAGAGTGGCACAGAAAGGAAAGAGGAAGGGGGAGAGTGACACAGTAGGAAGGGAGTGAGAAGAAAAGGAAGGCAAGAGAAATGGGTAGTTGAGTGAAGGGAAGTGAGAGAAATAGAAGGAAATGCAGAAAGAAAAGGGAAGGATGTGAGAGACAAAATGAAAAGAGGAGGAATCAACAAGAGAAGGATAGAGCAAAGGAAGAGGGAGAAAAATATAATAGAAGGGAGAGGGGAAGAGGAGGGGAGAAAGGGAAAGACTAGAGAAAGAGATGGGGAGAAAAAAGTGGGCGAGGAAAGGAGAGGAGGGAAAGAGAATGGAAGGAGAAAGAGAGAAAGGAAGGAAGGAAGGAAGTCAGAAAGAGAGAGAAGGCATGGATAAGAGAGGAGATGATGAGGTAGTGGAAAAAGGGAAAGAAAGGGAGCGGAAAGAAACAAAGAAATGGGAAAGTGAGAGAAGGCAAGGGAAACAGAACAAAACAAGGAGACGGCAAGGAATTTGGAAAAGGAAAGTTCAGAGAAAGACACAGAAGGAGAGGAGAGAAAGGGAAGATAGAGAGAAAAGGAATGTGAGAGAAGGAGAGAGACTGTTGGGAAGGGGTAGAAAGAAGGAGAAGGAAAGGTCAATGACATATATAAGGGAAAGAGGGAGCAGAGACACACAGAAGGGACAGAGGAGAGGGAGATACACACAGAAAGGAAAGGAAGAAGGATAAAGAAATAAAAGGAGATAGAGGAAGGAAAGCAAGAAAGAAAAGGAAAGAAAGAGGAGAAACTAGGGGTAGAGAGGAAAGAAAAAAGAGTAGGTAAGGGAAGGGAGGAGAGGGAGAAAAGAGAAGGGAGAGATCAGCGAGGGATACAGAAAGAAAAGAGACAGATGAAGTAGAGAAAAGAGGAGAGGAGAGAAAAAGGGTGTGTCTTCACTCAGAGGGTAGTAGGTCTGTGGAATTTGCTGCCCCAGGAAGCTGTGGAAACTACATCATTAAATAAATTTAAAACAGAAATAGACAGTTTCCTAGAAGTAAAGGGAATTAGGGATTACGGGGAGCGGGCAGGAAATTGGACATGAATTTAAATTTGAGGCTCGGATCAGACCAGCCATGATCTTATTGAATGGCGGAGCAGGCTCGAGGGGCTGATTGGCCTACTCCTGCTCCTATTTCTTATGTTCTAATGTTCTTAGAAGAGAAGATGGAGTGAAAAAGAGGCACAAGGAGAGAAGAGTGGGAAAGGGAAGGTGAAAGAGAAAAACACAGATATACAGAAGGGTATTCTCAGGATACAAGATCACATTTATTGACCATTCCTAGTTGTCTTGAAAAGGTGGTGATGGGCCTTCTCCTTGAACTATTGCAATCCTTATGGTGATGGTGCTCCCATGATGATGTTAGGTAAAGATATACAAAAGGGACAGAGAGAGAGAGAGAGGGGCACACATAGAAGGAAAGGAAGAAAAAGAATTTGAATTCATCATGTCCCCAGGACATCCCAAAGTACTTCACAACAAATGTAAACAATTTTACAACACCAAGTTATAGTCCAGCAATTTTATTTTAAATTCACAAGCTTTCGGAGGCTTCCTCCTTCGTCAGGTGAACGATTTTTCACATCGTTCACCTGACGAAGGAGGAAGCCTCCGAAAGCTTGTGAATTTAAAATAAAATTGCTGGACTATAACTTGGTGTTGTAAAATTGTTTACAATTGTCAACCCCAGTCCATCACCGGCATCTCCACATCACAACAAATGGATCACTTTTGAGGTGTGGTCACTATTGTTATGTTGGCACACATGCAGAAACAAAGGTTAGAGAAACAGACAGAAGGGAAGGAATTGAGAGAAACAGAGAGAAGGAGGTGAGAGGGATACAGAAGGAAAGTGCAAGACATTTAGAAGAAAAGGAGGCATGAAAGTGATATAGAATGAGAGATAAGAGATACAGAAGGGAAGCAGAGAGGAAGAGAAGAATGAGAGAAAGATGAGAAGGGAAGGAGAAACACTATTTTTCCAGACTTACTGGTATCAGTATCCTTAGTTAGATTACCATGAGAGGCTGAGTGGGTTGTAAAATGTTTTGAGAAGTATCCAATTAGATGGTTTTTGGTTATTTTTGTTGTCAAAGATGAGATGTTGTGTGAGTGGAACAAGAGGAAACATGGGGGTGAAAAGTATAAAAATAAAAGTAAATAAAATGGGGTAGAATTTCTGCTTTGGGTGCAATCAGGAAATTGCGCCCAAAATGCACTTGAAATTGCATTGGTCAGGTTAGGCTTCAAGTTTCCGCTAAAATTCATTTGCACAATCATAGATGTAAAATCTTCCATGGACCAGTGCAATCGGGCAGCATAATAGAATGTAATCATTCCTTTTTTTCTCTTTTCATTAAAAAGTATTCCTTGATGTGTTTAAGAGTAGTAACCTGGTGCAGTTTTATTAATACTGCTGAAAATGGGTTTATTACCAAAAATAAGCATTTTTGATGTGTCCAGTCCTCCACCTGTGGGTAATATGATTTAAAATAACTGAAAATGACTTTAAAAAACTATCCTGAACCATTTAATAGTTTCTTTGGTGTACACTAGTCAGTTTCATATGAATTAAATATTTTTTGATGTGAAAAAACTTTTAAAACGTGCCTAATAGTGCCTGTGTGCCTAAGAAAATGATTGCAATTTGAAGAGCCTTCCCTAACCAGCACAATCGGCAGAATCTCGCAATTTCGACCTGGGGACGGGCCAGTTTTGTAAGCGGGGCTTGATCCGGGCAAAATGAACCTTGAACCAGCGTAAAAGGTCACGAAAAACACGAACGTAAGTGGTTTTGGGCTTAACTCACTTCGGTTTAAAATTCCCCAATGTTTTGCACTGGTTCGGCCGATTCCACCTGGATTGCTCTGATATTACTGGTGTAAAGCAGAAATTCGACCCCTTTATATTTTTACTGCAGAGCTTGAGTATTTTACTCCAACAAAATTAGACGCACGCAGTTTCTCAGATCATGAGTCCATAAAATAAAACTTCACAGAAATTGACACAAGGTGGCGCTACATTCCCAGCTCCTGACAGCGATCCAATCTTTGTTGCTGGAAAATGAGCGTGGACGGGGGGCCAAATATCCTCAGGAAACAATCCTGGCAATTAATACATAGAATTACATAAGATTTACGCTGGGATCCCACCCACCAGAGTGTATGGTGTCAGTAGGAGGTCCCTTCTTTTAAATACTTACGGAGCAAACCTTGGACACAACTCTCCCTCCCAAAAAGAATATTTTAAATGCTTTGGAAGGGAGGCGATAAAATCATTAAAAACAAAATTTCAGTTTGTGAGAGTCCATCCTGCGAACCAGGCCCAGACCGCCAGGCGGGCCCCACTTCCACCAGGGTAGTGGCCTGGGTGTACTGGTTGCCACTTGAACTCCAGCCAATCTCCAGGCCAGGGCCAAGGAAACATCGGCTTGGAACTCCCTGCCTTTAGGCATGCCCTCTCGGATGGAGGTTCCATACCTTACAAGGCCCTGTAGATACTGGCAGCACAGGGCCAAGCCCGAGTGTATCCAGGAAAGAGAATGGTGTTTTCCTGTTCTTCTGCCAGAGCTGCAGTGGGAGTGCATGGAATATTGTCCCCCAGGTATGGACAGGTTCAGACTTACCTATGATGCTCCCCATCATGGAATAGCCTGCAACACTTCTCATGCCAATACAGGATCCTTAACTTTATAAATAGAAGCATGGAGTACAAAAGCAAGGAAGTTATGGTAAATATTTATAAATCACTGGTTAGGCCACAGCTGGAGTACTGTGTCCAATTCTGGGCACCACACTTTAGGAAGGATGTCAAAGCATTGGAGAGGGTGCAGCGGAGATGTATAGAATGGTACCAGGGATGATGGACTTAGGTTATGTGGACAGACTAGAGAATCTGGGATTGTTCTCCTTAGAGTAGAGAAGGTTAAGGGGAGATTTAATAGAGGTGTTCAAAATTATATGGGGTTTTGATAGAGTAGATGGGGAGAAACTGTTTCCACTGGCAGGAGTGTCGGTTTTAAGATAATTGGCAAAAGAACCAGAGAGGGGCAGTGGATGAGGAGAATTTTTTTTTACCCAGTAAGTTGTTATGATCTGGAATGAACTGCCTGAAACACTGGTGATCCTCAGCCGTGGCGCCATAGAGGATACAAGCTGGGGCAGAATTAATGATTTCCCACGTCGCAGGAAATGAACAAGGCCAGTTAGGCACCGCAGGCATGGATGTGCAGCAGCCTGAAGCAAGGTTATCTGGTGCCCATGCACGGAGGGGTTAAGAACCATCTGAAGCCCTGGCATCCCTCACAGAAGCTCAGCTGCCACCTCATTGTAGACTCCAAGCACAAGGGTAGCACTTCATAGAAGCACCAGCATACACTCCACTTCACTACAGACACAGGAGGAGTAAGCACTGTGGTGGCAGGCAGTGACATGATGTTCACACAATGGTAGAAAATAAATTGTTTGTTTTATACTTCCAGCCTTCTGGTACATTTTGATTTGTGTTGTCAGCATCCTAGAACGGTGTTCTACCTTCCAGATAGAGGGGGCAGTTTTGGGAGTAGAGACAATAGGATCGATTTTCCTGATCCTTGCCTCTGGTGAATGTCCAATGCCCCGGTGCAAAGGTCAGGGTAAAGATGCGGAGGCCCACATTGCCGAATCTCCGCCCACTTTTACACTACCCTGGGATTCCCGGTGCTTCCATTTGGGGACAAAGTTTGGCGTGCACCTACTGTAGGCGTAGGGTGGGTCAGAGGTAATTAAATAAGGTATAAGGCAGCATTCCCGGCCTTTCACCTAATTTTCCAGATCATTCATTGGCTGGGCACCGAGAAAACATGGCGCCATGGTCTGTCTCAAAACTCCTGCTGGCTGGAGGGTCCGCAGGAGTGCTGGGCATGCCAAAGATATGAAGGTAGGGCCATTTTTAAAAATGTCAACACTCCCCAGGATCTTCAAATTGAATTATGATCCTAACTGGCAGTCTGATATCCAAGGCCCGACATGCACCTGCAGGCCTGAGAGTGGTGTAGCTGTGCCTACTTTTCCTGCCCCTTCTGCTGGCACGAGGTACTGCCAAGAGATGGACCTGTTGTGGGGTGTGCCCCTGAGCCAGGTAAGTTGCCCGGGACAGGAAATGTCAGTGATCCTGGGAGTGGGCAGAAGGGTCACAATTTTTCTGTCAATCTCCAGGGCAGGCAGGGGGCCAGGAAAATCTGTCATAAGAACATAAGAACATAAGAAATAGGAGCAGGAGTAGGCCAATCGGCCCCTCGAGCCTGCTCAACCATTCAATAAGATCATGGCTGATCTGATCCTAACCTCAAATCTAAAGAACACAAGAAGTAGGAGCAGGACTCGGCCACTCAGCCCCTGGGCCCGCTCCGCCACCCACAGGGCCTTGACCGATCCGAACTCAGCTTCATGTCCAATTTCCTGCCCGCTCTCCGTAACCCCTAATTCCCTTTACTTCTAGGAAACTGTCGATTTCTGTTTTAAATTTCATAGAATCATAGAAGTTACAACATGGAAACAGGCCCTTCGGCCCAACATGTCCATGTCGCCCAGTTTATACCACTAAGCTAGTCCCAATTGCCTGCACTTGGCCCATATCCCTCTATACCCATCTTACCCATGTAACTGTCCAAATGCTTTTTAAAAGACAAAATTGTACCCGCCTCTACTACTGCCTCTGGCAGCTCGTTCCAGACACTCACCACCCTTTGAGTGAAAAAATTGCCCCTCTGGACCCTTTTGTATCTCTCCCCTCTCACCTTAAATCTATGCCCCCTCGTTATAGACTCCCCTACCTTTGGGAAAAGATTTTGACTATCTACCTTATCTATGCCCCTCATTATTTTATAGACTTCTATAAGATCACCCCTAAACCTCCTACTCTCCAGGGAAAAAAGTCCCAGTCTGTCTAACCTCTCCCTGTAAGTCAAACCATCAAGTCCCGGTAGCATCCTAGTAAATCTTTTCTGCACTCTTTCTAGTTTAATAATATCCTTTCTATAATAGGGTGACCAGAACTGTACACAGTACTCCAAGTGTGGCCTCACCAATGCCCTGTACAACTTCAACAAGACATCCCAACTCCTGCATTCAATGTTCTGACCAATGAAACCAAGCATGCCGAATGCCTTCTTCACCACCCTATCCACCTGTGACTCCACTTTCAAGGAGCTATGAATCTGTACTCCCAGATCTCTTTGTTCTATAACTCTCCCCAACGCCCTACCATTAACGGAGTAGGTCCTGGCCCGATTCGATCTACCAAAATGCATCACCTCACATTTATCGAAATTAAACTCCATCTGCCATTCATCGGCCCACTGGCCCAATTTATCAAGATCCCGTTGCAATCCTAGATAACCTTCTTCACTGTCCACAATGCCACCAATCTTGGTATCATCTGCAAACTTACTAACCATGCCTCCTAAATTCTCATCCAAATCATTAATATAAATAACAAATAACAGCGGACCCAGCACCGATCCCTGAGGCACACCGCTGGACACAGGCATCCAGTTTGAAAAACAACCCTCGACAACCACCCTCTGTCTTCTGTCGTCAAGCCAATTTTGTATCCAATTGGCTACCTCACCTTGGATCCCATGAGATTTAACCTTATGTAACAACCTACCATGCGGTACCTTGTCAAATGCTTTGCTGAAGTCCATGTAGACCACGTCGACTGCACAGCCCTCATCTATCTTCTTGGTTACCCCTTCAAAAAACTCAATCAAATTCGTGAGACATGATTTTCCTCTCACAAAACCATGCTGACTGTTCCTAATTAGTCCCTGCCTCTCCAAATGCCTGTAGATCCTGTCCCTCAGAATACCCTCTAACAACTTACCCACTACAGATGTCAGGCTCACCGGTCTGTAGTTCCCAGGCTTTTCCCTGCCGCCCTTCTTAAACAAAGGCACAACATTTGCTACCCTCCAATCTTCAGGCACCTCACCTGTAGTGGTGGATGATTCAAATATCTCTGCTAGGGGACCCGCAATTTCCTCCCTAACCTCCCATAACGTCCTGGGATACATTTCATCAGGTCCCGGAGATTTATCTACCTTGATGCGCGTTAAGACTTCCAGCACCTCCCTCTCTGTAATATGTACACTCCTCAAGACATCACTATTTATTTCCCCAAGTTCCCTAACATCCATGCCTTTCTCAACCGTAAATACCGATGTGAAATATTCATTCAGGATCTCACCCATCTCTTGTGGTTCCGCACATAGATGACCTTGTTGATCCTTAAGAGGCCCTACTCTCTCCCTAGTTACCCTTTTGCCCTTTATGTATTTGTAGAAGCTCTTTGGATTCACCTTTGCCTGATCTGCCAAAGCAATCTCATATTCCCTTTTTGCCCTCCTGATTTCTCTCTTAACTCTACTCCGGCAATCTCTATACTCTTCAAGGGATCCACTTGATCCCAGCTGCCTATGCATGTCATATGCCTCCTTCTTCTTTTTGACTCGTGCCTCAATCTCCCGAGTCATCCAAGGTTCCCTACTTCTACCAGCCTTGCCCTTCACTTTATAAGGAATGTGCTTACTCTGAACCCTGGTTAACACACTTTTGAAAGCCTCCCACTTACCAGACGTCCCTTTGCCTGCCAACAGACTCTCCCAATCAACTTCTGAAAGTTCCTGTCTAATACCATCAAAATTGGCCTTTCCCGAATTTAGAATTTTAACTTTTGGGCCAGACCTATCCTTCTCCATAGCTATCTTAAAACTAATTGAATTATGATCACTGGTCCCAAAGTGATCCCTCACTAACACTTCTGTCACCTGCCCTTCCTTATTTCCCAAGAGGAGGTCAAGTTTTGCCCCCTCTCTAGTCGGGCCATCCACATACTGAATGAGAAATTCCTCCTGAATACACTCAACAAATTTCTCTCCATCCAAGCCCCTAATGCTATGGCAGTCCCAGTCAATGTTGGGAAAGTTAAAGTCCCCTACTATTACCACCCTATTTTTCTTGCAGCTGTCTGTAATCTCCTTACATATTTGCTCCTCAATTTCCCGTTGACTATTTGGGGGTCTGTAGTACAATCCTATCAAAGTGATCTCTCCCTTCTTATTTTTCAGTTCTACCCATATAGACTCAGTGGGCGAACCCTCGGATATATCCCCTCTCACTACTGCCGTGATGTTCTCCCTAATCAAGAACGCAACTCCCCCTCCTCTCTTACCTCCTGCTCTATCTTTCATAAGAACATAAGAACATAAGAAATTGGAGCAGGAGTAGGCCAATCGGCCCCTCGAGCCTGCTCCGCCATTCAATAAGATCATGGCTGATCTGATCCCAACCACAAATCTAAAGAACACAAGAAGTTGGAGCAGGACCCGGCCACACAGCCCCTGGGCCCTCTCCGCCACCCACAGGGCATTGACCGATCCGAACTCAGCTTCATGTCCAATTTCCTGCCCGCTCCCCATAACCCCTAATTCCCTTTACTTCTCGGAAACTGTCTATTTCTGTTTTAAATTTATCTAATGATGTAGCTTCCACAGCTTCCTGGGGCAGCAAATTCCACAGACCTACCACCCTCTGAGTGAAGAAGTTTCTCCTCATCTCAGTTTTGAAAGAGCAGCCCCTTATTCTAAGATTATGCCCCCTAGTTCTAGTTTCACCCATCTTTGGCAACATCCTTACTGCATCCACCCGATCAAGACCCTTCACAATCTTATATGTTTCAATAAGATCGCCTCTCATTCTTCTGAACTCCAATGAGTAGAGTCCCAATCTACTCAACCTCTCCTCATATGTCCGCCCCCTCATCCCCGGGATTAACCGAGTGAACCTTCTTTGTACTGCCTCGAGAGCAAGTATGTCTTTTCTTAAGTATGGAGACCAAAACTGTATGCAGTATTCCAGGTGCGGTCTCACCAATACCTTATATAACTGCAGCAATACCTCCTTGTTTTTATATTCTATCCCCCTAGCAATAAAAGCCAACATTCCGTTGGCTTTCTTGATCACCTGCTGCACCTGCATACCAACTTTTTGATTTTCTTGCACTAGGACCCCCAGATCCCTTTGTACTGCAGTACTTTCCAGTCTCTCGCCATTAAGAAAATAACTTGCTCTCTGATTTTTCCTGCCAAAGTGCATAACCTCACATTTTCCAATATTATATTGCATCTGCCAAATCTCCGCCCACTCACCCAGCCTGTCTATATCCCCTTGCAGGTTTTTTATGTCCTCCTCACTCTCTACTTTCCCTCCCATCTTTGTATCATCTGCAAATTTTGATATGTTGCACTCGGTCCCCTCCTCCAAATCGTTAATATAGATTGTAAAGAGTTGGGGACCCAGCACCGACCCCTGTGGAACACCACTGGTTACTGGTTGCCAGTCCGAAAATGAACCATTTATCCCAACTCTCTGCTTCCTGTTCGATAACCAATCCTCCACCCATGCCAGAATATTACCCCCAATCCCGTGATTTTTTATCTTAAGTAATAATCTTTTATGTGGCACCTTGTCGAATGCCTTCTGGAAGTCTAAATACACTATGTCCACTGGTTCCCCTTTATCCACCCTATACGTTATATCCTCGAAGAACTCAAGCAAATTTGTCAGACATGACTTCCCCTTCATAAAGCCATGCTGACTTTGTCCTATTAAATTATGCTTATCTAAATGTTCCGTTACTGTCTCCTTAATAATAGACTCCAAAATTTTACCCACCACAGATGTTAAGCTAACTGGCCTATAATTTCCAGCCTTCTGCCTACTACCCTTTTTAAATAACGGTGTTACATTAGCAGTTTTCCAATCTGCCGGGACCTCTCCTGAGTCCAGGGAATTTTGGAAAACTATCACCAAAGCATCCACAATCCCTACTGCCACTTCCCTCAAGACCCTAGGATGGAAGCCATCAGGTCCAGGGGATTTATCCGCCTTGAGTCCCATTATTTTACTGAGTACCATCTCCTGAGTGATTTTAATCGTATTTAGCTCCTCCCCCCCGAGAGTCCCCTGTTTGTCCTTTTTTAAAAAAATTTTCCCAAAGTAGGACAACCATTCCTCGCACCTGCAGCAGACTGCCGCATACGTCCCTCATTAAGTGCGACACTTTTGAAAGCTGAGACAAACTGAAACCGTCTAGAAACCCAGCAACATGCTGCAAGATCTCAAAAGGCAGCCTGCTCAGCTGGTCAACTGACCCACCTAGGCCAGCTACGCGGTTCTCCAGGGCGTCCAATAAAACGGAAGGGACACACGGTTGGATCCCAAATGACTTCAGATGTCGGTCATGAATGACCCTGGAACCCTGGGTAGAAGGACAGAAGCGTCTCTGGGAATAGGTGCAGCCATAATAGGCCAAAGGACATCGGTGTTCCAACCAGCCATTGAGGCCGGCGTGAATGTCACCATGCACATTCTTAAAGTGAGAGGGGAACTCGTCCCTCCTGAAAAACTGCCCGCATACAAAAGTGAACATTGACCGTTGCTTTGTTTGGTACCTGGTCACACATTCCAGGACCAAGTCCAGCCCGAGTGTCTGGAAAGGGCTTGGATTCGACAGCTGAGGGTTCGCATGGTCACAAGCAGAGGCAGAAGCGATCTCTCCAACCATAGTATTTGTGGCTAATATGGCCGCTGGGAACGAGAAAGTCTGGGTCCCTAAATCGACACGGCTTCCATCAACACTGCGGCTGTCCGAAATCCCTCTACCACTGGGAGAATCCCCTAAACAGAACAATAAAGCAGCTGTGATCAGATCTATTCCCTGTAATTCCAGGGGGTCGTCATCCACCTCCAGATCCGAGGTATCAACTGCTTTGCTTTCCATTTTCTTCCTATACCAATTCAAATCCCCAAGATACGGCCTGCGCCCATTATGCCCTTCTAGCAGTTTGAAAGTGGCAACGTTCTTCAGTGCTTGGCGCTCAGCTGGTCTGTTTGGTAACTTTCTTGCTCCACAAGGATCTGTACCCTGGAACATTGAGCTGCCAGTCCTGCCCCTCCCTTAGCCATGTTTCAGTAATAGCTATAACATCCCAGTCCCATGTACCCATCCATGCCCTGAGTTCATCTGCCTTGCCCATCAGACTTCTTGCATTGAAATAAATGCAGTTTAATCTAAACTTCCCTTGGTCTTTGCCCTGCTTTCTCAGACCATCTGTCCGGTCATGTTCTGTACACTCTCCCTTACTGCCTTTTGTTTCTGTCACCACTTTATTTCCCACTGACTTCCTGCATCGGTTCCCATCCCCCTGCCACATTAGTTTAAACCCTCCCCAACAGCACTGGCAAACACTCCCCCTAGGACATTGGTTCCAGTCCTGCCCAGATGCAGACCGTCCAATTTGTACTGGTCCCACCTCCCCCAGAACCGGTTCCAATGGCCCAGGAATTTGAATCCCTCCCTCTTGCACCATCTCTCAAGCCACGTATTCATCTTAGCTATCCTGTCATTCCTACTCTGACTAACCCGTGACACTGGTAGCAATCCTGAGATTACTACCTTTGAGGTCCTACTCTTTAGTTTAACTCCTAACTCCCTAAATTCAGCTTGTAGGACCTCATCCTGTTTTTTACCTATATCGTTGGTGCCTATATGCACCACGACAACTGGCTGTTCACCCTCCCCCTCCAGAATGTCCTGCAGCCTCTCCGAGACATCCTTGACCCTTGCACCAGGGAGGCAACATACCATCCTGGAGTCTCGGTTGCGTCCGCAGAAACGCCTGTCTATTCCCCTTACAATCGAGTCCCCTATCACTATAGCTCTGCCACTCTTTTTCCTGCCCTCCTGTGCAGCAGAGCCAGCCACAGTGCCATGAACCTGGCCACTGCCACCTTCCCCTGGTGAGCCATCTCCCCCAACAGTATCCAAAACGGTATACCTGTTTTGGAGGGAGATGACCGCAGGGGACCCCTGCGCTGCCTTCCTACTCTTCCTCTGTCTGTTGGTCACCCATTCACTATCTCCCTCAGTAATTTTTATCTGCGGTGTGACCAACTCACTGAACGTGCTATCCACGACTTTCTCAGCATCGCGGATGCTCCAAAGTGAGTCCATCCGCAGCTCCAGAGCCGTCAAGCGGTCAAACAATAGCTGCAGCTGGACACACTTCCCGCAGGTGAAGGAATCAGGGATACAGGAAGGAGCCCTGAATTCCCACATCCCACAAGAGGAACATGACACGGCCCTGGGATCTCCTGCCATGACTTAACCCTTAAATTAGCTTAACAACAACTGCAATGTCAAGAGAAAAAAAAAAGGAAAGAAATACTAATTACCACTCCCTTTAAGGAGTTTACTCGTTTAAATTGTTCTCAATTTAGAGAATGTTAACTACACTAGGGACCTTGATTCACTAAAAAATAAACGCTACTTCCTATAAGACCTGCAGACCTTCCCTTTCCTTTTACTTCAGTTACTGTAGATAAGTAGAAATACTCACCTGAACCTACTCACCAATCAGGTGCCTCCCCTGTGTCGCGTCCCGATCTGATTCCTGACGTCACTTCGAACTCGGTCGCAGCTCCGCTCGGCTCCTCTCAGCTGCTCTCAGCGCTCTGAAATCCCGCCTTTTATCGGACGCTCCCTCCGCTCGGCTCGGCTCCTCTCAGCTGTTCTCAGCGCTCTGAAATCCCGCCTTTTATCGGACGCTCCCTCCGCTCCGCTCGGCTCCTCTCAGCTGTTCTCAGCGCTCTGAAATCCCGCCTTTTATCGGACGCTCCCTCCGCTCCGCTCGGCTCCTCTCAGCTTATTTAATGATGTAGCTTCCACAGCTTCCTGGGGCAGCAAATTCCACAGACCTACTACCCTCTGAGTGAAGAAGTTTCTCCTCATCTCAGTTTTGAAAGAGCAGCCCCTTATTCTAAGATTATGCCCCCTAGTTCTAGTTTCATCCATCCTTGGGAACATCCTTACCGCATCCACCATGCGGCACCATGTCCTACTATTTATTTAAGGATAAAGGGAAATATGTAGGGAGGACTCGAAATGGGAAGCTCAGGGGATTACTTAGGAGAAATAACCCCCAGTCATGATCTTCCCAACTCCAAAAACTCTCAACCTTAATCCTTACCCTGATCCTAAGTACCCTGGATCCTGACCTGGACCCGGAACCTAACCCAAAACCCTAACCCTAAAATATCCCCCAACCCAAGAACTGCTCCCCCCACCAACCCTAATCCTGACCACCCTGAATCCTGACCCAGGCTTGCCCTCTTTCCCTGATCCAGAATATGCCCCCAACCCCAGCTCCTAATGCTATAACCAACCCCCAACACTTAAATAAACCGCAGCCCCTATCTTAACCCTACCAGGGATAAGGAAAACAACTAGATATTGGAAAAACAGTACAAGAAGAAATAAAAAGCATGAGTCAAACAGGAGTGGCAGGCCCAAGTGTAACAGAAACTCCAACATTAAATGAGAATATGAAAACGAGAAGGGATAACCACCCTCTTGTCCACACCCCTTAACCCAACCCATTACTTTTTGAGTTAGAGACAAAAATTCTAACAACTGAGCCAAACTGACACCCTAATTCTGTCAGATAAACTTGCTCATGTCAGTGTTACAACAAGGATGACTGCCTGGAATACTGCTTATTAGCATGAATATTAGCTAGAGTATTAACTGTGTAAGACTGAAACATTGACATTTCAGCTGGAAGCCAACTAATGTTTGAATTTGTGTTTTCCCTTGGAGATCAATTTCCCAGTCTTGGATTAGTCATTTGGATAGAAAAGGAAAACTAGCTTGGGGTGGATAGAGGGTGGAGGTCACTTTCCCCCAAAGATACATATAAGATTCTGAGAGGGCTTGACAGGGTAGACGCTGAGAGGTTGTTTTTTCCTGGCTGGATAGTCAATAACTAAGGGGCATAGACTCAGGATGAGGGGTCGGCCATTTAGGACTGAGATGAGGAGAAATTTCTTCACTCAGAGGGTTGTGAAGCTTTGGAATTCTCTACCCCAGTGGGCTGTGGATGCTCAGTTGTTGAGTATATTCAAGGTTGAGGTCGATAGATTTTTGGACTCTAAGGGAATCAAGGAATATAGCGATCGGGCGGGAAAGTGGAGTTGAGGTCGAAGATCAGCCATGATCTTATTGAATGGCAGAGTAGGCTTGAGGGGCCATATGGCCTACTCCTGCTCCTATTTCGTATGCTCTTATGTAGATCAATTCCTGACTGGCTTATTAAGGCACAACACTTATGATATCTACAAACACGTCTACAAGGTAGACTGAAATGGCTTCCAGACCACAATACCTGAATGTGGACAGTCAGTTAGGGAGAAGAGAAAATGAAGGATAGCAAAACATTACAAAATTTAAGTATTTTGAAGCACTGAAAGTGGTTAGATACAATATAGCATTTCTAGACCATGAGCATGTTGCTGAGCATTCTTTTCTAATGAGCCATTTCATTACAGAAATATATAATTTAAATAAAATGTTACAATAATTTAAATAAAACATTACATGTCTGTAAATTCATTAACTTGGCAACTAATTAGAAACAGTGTGCCTGATTTCTTTTGTAATTTGTACAAAACAAACCATTTTATAACTTTACATATTCATAGAAAACTGCAGTAAAGTTTTTCAGACCAATCAGGAAAATAGACAAGTTCTCTGTCTTAATTAAGATTTTTTTAAATAATGTATGCCCAAATCATCCTTTGTGCAGTAATTTTTGAAGAGCTACAATTATATCTTCATGTAGAATACATGCATTAATCAACATGAAATATTGACATCCATCTGTTGGATCAGGATATGGAATAAACTATTCCCACGCCTCAAAAATAAATTTGCATTTAAAAAGAGTAGTTCAAAATTCATTTTTACAAATGTCTGTCCTGTTTCTAATTTGCATAGTTAATATTTTGTGTGGGGCTGTATTATATGGATATCAGTTATTAACGTTTGAATAGATCTGCAATCACTAACCTTTCAGTATTGACACACATGGGAAACAGTAAATCTAAATTCCACAAAGAAGAGCTGTTTTCGAGACCATGATTAAAGGTCCATCAAATATTATATAAAGTGTTACAGGGTGCATTAGGGTGGAGATGGCAGAAGCTCTGACCACAATTTTTCAATCCTCCTTGGATATGGGAGTGGTGCCAGAGAATTGGAGGATTGCAAATGTTACACCGCTATTCAAAAAAGGGGAGAGGGATAAATCCGGTAACTACAGGCCAATCAGTCTAACGTCAGTGGTGGGAGAACTACTAGAGACCATTGTCAAGGACAAAATTAATTCTCACTTGGTGAAGCATGGGTTAATAAGGGACAGCCAGAATGGGTTTGATAAAAGCAAATCGTGGCTGACTAACCTGATTGAGCTCTTTGATGAAGTATCAGAGAGGGTTGATGAAGGTAGTGCAGTAGATGTTGTATATATGGACTTTCAAAAGGCATTTGATAAAGTACCACATAACAGACTTATGTGGAAAAAAGAAGCACATGGGATTAAAGGGACGGTGGTAACTTGGGTACGTAATTGGCTCTAGGATCGGAGGCAGAGAGCTGGGGTGAACGGATGTTTTTCTGACTGGAGAGAAGTATGCAGTGGGGTCCCCCAGGGCTCGGTATTAGGACCATTGCTTTTCATGTTATGTATAAATGACTTGGACTTGGATGTAGGGAGTACAATTTCGAAGTTTGCGGATAATACATAGCAAAAAGTGAGGAGGATAGTAGCAAACTTCAGGAGAACATAGACAGACTGGTGAAATAGGCAGACACATGGCAGGTCCAATTTAATGTGGATAAGTGTGAAATTATGCACTTTGGGAGGAACAATGTGTAGAGGCAGTATAATCTAAATAGTATTGGCACCCCATCCACCACCCTAAACATTCACTCCCTTCACCACCAGCGCACAGTGGCTGCAGTGTGTACCATCCACAGGATGCACTACAGCAACTCGCCAAGACTTCTTTGACAGCACCTCCCAAACCCGCAACCTCTACCACTTAGAAGGACAAGGGCAGCAGGCACATGGGAATAATACCATCTGCACGTTCCCCTCCAAGTCACACACCATCCCGACTTGGAAATATATCGCCGTTCCTTCATCGTCTCTGGGTCAAAATCCTGGAACTCAACCTAACAGCACCGTGGAAGAACCTTCACCACACTGACTGCAGCGGTTCAAGAAGGCGGCTCACCACCACCTTCTCAAGGGCAATTAGGGATGGGCAATAAATGCCGGCCTCGCCAGCGACGCCCACATCCCATGAACGAATAAAAAAAAACAACATTGGTCGCAGATGAAACCATATGATTTACACTCTGGTCTACCAACAAGAGGGCTCGCAGCAGATCTCTTAATTACTTTGTTTCAGATACGCCCTCAGCACAATGACGACCCGGTGGATAATAACGGCAATGATCGCTCTCCAATCAACTGCCGTAGCCTGGGAGGCGCCCATTGTGTACATCAATAATGACAAATGTCTACACCCAGGACAATATGTTCAGCTCCCAAAGGGAGGGAAAGGAGAATGGATAAAGAAACCTAAAAAGGAGCTGACAGGATCGTTGGGTGAGAAGGGATCCGAGTGTGAACAGGGGACGTGGCGGTCTAAGGGGAACGAACCAGGTAGTCAGGTAGGACAATTTGTGTTGGGGAAACCCAGGGACTCATGCTCATTGCCCCAACAAGTATGCCCAAACAGAGGATGGGTTGTCCTCTTGGGATCAGGCAGGCGGGTGTAAACCTAGTACCTAAGGGTTGGGGTAAGGGGAAGCGGGGATCTACCCAGCTCCTGGGCAATAACAGAACCTGGCAGATGAGTGTAAACATCACGGCAGAACCCGGTAGTCAGACTGGGGAGGGAATGTACTGGTTCTTGTCCAGCCTCAGTGGTGGTACAAGGTCAGGGGAAGAGTCTGGGGTGTGTGACGGAGTAAAAATCACGACTGGATGGACTAATTTAGCACCATTTGTATGGGATCCAGGAGATGGAGAGAGCAATTAAGGATCTGAATCAGGAAGTAGAGGATGCATGAGGAGCTTTGCGTGAAGAAATAGCTAAGCCAGGAAGAGAGGCCAACCATTTGACATGTCCATAGAACCATAGAGCCATAGAAAAGATACAGCAGAGAAGGGGGCCATTCGGCCCATCTTGTCTGTGCCGACTTGAAGAACAACCGGGTGCACATTCTAATCCCACCTTCCAGCACCCGGTCCATAGCCCTGCAGCTTACAGCACTTTAGGTGCAGGTCCAGGTACTTTTTAAAAGAGCTGAGGGTCCCTGCATCTACCACCAATTCGGGCAGTGAATTCCATACACCCACCACCCTCTGGGTAAAAAAGTTTTTCCTCAAGTCCCCTCTAATCCTTCTTCCAATCAGCTTAAATCTATGTCCTTTAGTTCTTGAACTCTCCGCTAGGGGAAACATGTACTTCCTGTCTACTCTATCTGGGCCCCTCATAATTTTGTACATCTCAATCAAGTCACCCCTCAGCCTCCTCTGCTCCAAGGAAAACAACCCCAGCCTATCCAATCTCTCCTCGTAGCTGCAATTTTCAAGCCCTGGCAACATTCTTGTAAATCTTCTCTGCACGCTCTCCAGAGCAGTTACGTCCTTCCTGTAATGTGGTGACCAGAACTGCACACAATACTCCAGCTGTAGCCTTACCAGCGTTTTATACAGTTCCATCATTACATCCCTGCTTCTGTATACTATACCTCGGCTAATAACGGAGAGCATTCTGTATGCCTTCTTCACAACCTTATCTACTTGTACTGCCACCTTCAGGGACCTGTGCACATGCACTCCAAGGTCTCTCACTTCCTCTAACCCCTCAATATATTCCCGTTTACTGCGTATTCCCTTTTACTGTTTGCCCTCCCTAAGTGCATTACCTCACACTTCTCCGGGTTGAATTCCATTTGACACTTTTCCGCCCACTCCACCAACCCATTGATATCTTCTTGGAGTCTACAGCTATCCTCTTCACTATCAACTACACGGTTAATTTTTGTATCGTCTGCAAATTTGCTAATCATGCCCCCTACATACAAGTCCAAATCATTAATATATATCACAAACAGCAAGGGACCCAACACTGAGCCCTGTGGCACACCACTGGAAACGGATTTCCATTCACAAAGACATCCATTGACTTTTACCCTTTGTTTCCTTTTACTGAGCCAATTTTGGATCCAATTTGCCACATTTCCCTGTATCCCATGGGCTTTTACCTTTCTGACCAGTCTGCCATGTGGGACCTTGTCAAATGCCTTACTAAAATCCATGTAGACAACATCCACTGCACTACCCTCATCAATCCTCCTTGTCACTTCCTCAAAGAATTTAATCAGGATTATGAGCTGGAGGGCAGACTGGGATGCCAGAAAGCCATAACCAGGGGACAGGGGATGGTAGGAGGCGTTCTCGACTGGGAGGGACCACCGGCCCTCTATCATTACCCGGACACTGATCAGGTGTGGAAGATGATGGGAAGCCGATGCCCCTAAATGTGATCTCAACCCGTTCGAGCACTACGGGAAAGAACGATGGGGGAAAGACCACCCTCGTACAATCTGACCCATTAAAGCCTGACTGTGCAGGCTCTGGCCAGGGAACTTGGTACTATGTTACTATACCCTTTCCAGCAACGGAGGAGAGGGAGAAAACTTTTAAACATGGGAGTAAAAACAAGCCTGATAAAGGTCTTTCCCACATGAGATTTTTTAATCAGTTTAGAATTAAGTTAAGTAGGAAAAATTGGAGATTGAAAATGGAGTGCAGAGATGAAGGATAAATGATTTAAAAAGGGAGAGATAATAAGCTACAGAATATGTTCTTTTGTTTTCATTGCACTGTCTCTTTAAAATGCCTGTCCTTATTGTGAGTGCTTTCTGTTCGTCTTGCAGGCTACGCCCCCTTCTTACTGCTTGTTATGTGTTTTCCTCTTTTGTGTAATGTATCTGTTTTGTCTTGTGTTTAATTCTGATATTGCTGAATTAATATTGGAATAATTACGGTTAACTGACCTATTAAATTCTAGTTCTCATAAAATGTGACCATGTCAAATTCTGGACATGAAATCTACACATAAAAATTGGCATTTTGAACTTCGGAAATGCTTAATGATTTGAAGTAAATGTCGAGTGATTTGAAGTTTAAGTTGTGTTGAGAATTGGTGAGTGTGAATTAATCTGTTTGAAGTTGTGTTGAGTATGGTATTAGTGAATGTGAATTGATGTGTAAGGAGTTAATGTTGTGTGCAACTGTAAATTGAACGATATCTTGTTACCTAGTACAGGGTATCAATTTTGATAATTTTGGGATAAATCTTGGTTGTACTAAAATGTAATAGCTGTTAGCTCTGACAGCACACCCTTTTTTATCTTGTGATTGGCTGTGGGCAGGAAAAAAATAAGTGACTGAAAAACGGAACAGATTATAAAAAAGGATATCTGGTATCTCCTCGATAGGAAACCCAGAACAGCTCGGAGAGTTGGTTAAGATCATACCCACAAAAAGAATGTGGAGAAAAATGAATTAGAAAGCTATAGTTGTGTTATGGCAAGGACAGCAAATTATAAAACTTAAGAAATAATTAGAAACTGAGGGTGGCCTCAACAAAAAGTTGATCACAACAATCTGGAAATACTGGACTAACTAAAAACTAAAATGAACTAAGGGATATCTCCCAACACGAAATTTGTTTTTGAAGAATTTACATGAAAGCTACGTTGATGTATGCTGCGTCCATCTGATATCTGGCTCCGTCGTTTTGTTTCTGCAAAAATAAAGTTAACCCCACCAAGCAACAACCTTTGCATTTATTTAAAATAATTGACAAAATGAGATTTAAGTGTAAAAGAAAAGATAAGGTGCAGCTTTAAAGAATTACAAGTTATAGTTGTAGGATGGTCTCTGGTTATATATTAAATTGAACTTCTACAAAGCACTGTGCTATTGTGATTGATTCCTCCCCCACTCCTTAAGGTTTTGACAAGCAAGAAGTAACTAACCCTTATTCTGTATTGCTGAAGTTAAGTATTTGGACTGTACTAGTTTTTTTAAGAAGTAGGTCTGACACATTTGGCGTCACAGCTTTCTGAAAGTGGAAAGAGCAGTTCCTGTATGAACAGTTTTATTATCTCTGATTTTATAATCATAGGGTCCTCGCCATGCACCCCTGAAGAAAGGGGTGTCTCCCTTCGAACTTCACAAAAATAATTGTTTTTATCAATAATTATCAATTATCTCAATAACAAATCATTGTTCCCATTGTTCAATTACTGTTTTGCCTGCCAATTTTTGATTCCAATCCACCAGGGCAAGATCCCTTTTTAACTCACTAAAATTACCCCTCCTCCAGTTTGGTATTTTCATATTTGATTGTACCTTTGTCAATTTAAAATAGTTGACAAAATGAGATTTAAGTGTAAAAGAAAAGATAAGGTGCAGCTTTAAAGAATTACAAGTTATAGTTGTAGGATGGTCTCTGGTTATAAATTAAATTGAACTTCTACAAAGCACTGTGCTTTTCCACAACTATTCTAAACCTAATGATATTATGATCACTGTTCCCCAAATGCTCCCCCACTGAAACAGGCTCCACTTGCCCCGCTTCATTCCCCAGAACGAGATACACAACTGCTTCCTTCCTCATTGGGCTGGAAACACACTGTTCCAGAACTTCGCTTGTACACATTTCAGGATTTCCTCCCCTTTTTGCCCTTTACATTGTTACTGTCCCAGTCTGTATTGGGATAATTGAAGTCCCCCATTATCACTACTCTGTAGTTCTTACATCTTTTTGTAATTTGCCTGCAAATTTGCTTCTCTATCTCTTTCTCACTACTTGGTGGCCTATAGTTTTTTTTATTGTTCTTTAATTCTAACCAAATAGTTTCTGTCTTTGACCCCTCAACTATATCAACTCTTTCCAGTGCTATAAGTTTCTTTGATCAATACTGCCACCCCCTTCCTTTCTTTCCTTCCCTATCTTTCCAGAAAACCTGTAGCCAGGAATATTAAGTACCCAATCCTCACCTTCTTAGAGCCAGGTCTCTGTTATTGCCACTGTATGATAGTCTCATTTGGTGACTTGAGCCTGCAGCTCATCAACCTTATTTACCATGCTTTGTGCATTTACGTACATGCACTCTAAACTTACCTTAGACTGCCTCGCAATTGCCCCCTGTCTTATCCCTCCAATTTCTGAACTCTTCTTTACTCTAGTACTATTTGTCCCTCCCAAATAGGCTCACTTTCAATCTCTGATCTGTGCTAAATTAGCTGATTTGAACCTAGGCAATGTTTGGGGTACTTGAATTAGCTTCCATGTACTAGGGTGAGCTCTTGATCTCTAATTAATGTGTGGATACCAGGTTAAAACAGAATAGGGCTTAGATGTGGTACCCCCATGGTCAAATAACCTAACAGCACTCACCTGCCTAGGCTCACACATAAAGTGTTCATGTGGGCAAGCTACTGGAGGGCTGTCAGCCCTTTTGAACCTTATCTCAGAAAGAATAACCACCTTCAGGAGAAGAGGCATCAAACAGAAGAATGACAGAAATACAATTAAATCATTACACGTTCACTTTCATGTCACTTAATAATCTGTTAAAATGTGACCCCTATAACTGTGCAACATTACGTATAACTTCTGTATATATGTAATCAATGCACATACCTAAATATAACGTTCAATTAGTATCGTTGTCACTAAAATGTAAGTTATACACACGTACCACACTGTGGGATGAATTTAGTTCCTGGTGTCATGCCATTTTTTTGAGCTCATACTGTGGATAAACGTTTCTTGTGTCAAAAACAAAACCCTCATATAGATGTGTCACCACCAATTACAACCAGAATTCTCAGAGCATCATTAAGAGAAATGGCTCAAAAGAGTTACTACTGATCGTGCGAGGCAGATAGATTAACATGAACAACTGCAATATCAAAATTTTGGTGATTGTTTCAATTTCGGGATTCAGCTTCAGTGACCATTTCAGTAAGTGAGCCTCACATATTCTACAAACCAGTGGGCATTTACTACCCAATATCTAGGGAACTGTGCTGAGACTCATGGATCGAACAGATAACACTTGTCACTGATCTCTGACTGACTGGAATATATCACGAGCTGCCCATGATCTCATTCTCTTCGATAGATGGGAGAATATACACTCTATCAGATAACGGCTTAAGCTATGAACTTCTAGATAAATTGATTGAGCATTGTTAATGTAATGTACAAAAAATACACTTTATTCATAAAATTTGCAACAATACATACAATACAGTTGTCATATCACATTCCAAATGTACACAATACAGATTATACAATTTGCAAGATACATAAAGTACAGTTCAAATGTGATTCCAACTATACAGATCCACATCGTACATAATTACAGTTCATGACACTCTAGGGTGCCTCATTGCATCACAATCAATACAGATGATTGATTACAGATTCATTACAGGTACATTACATCAATTTGAATTTTACGTTCTGCCCGAGGGGGTTTTTCCCTGATTGCAACAGAATATAATGGTGGGAAGGTTCTAAACGGTTGCCTTTCACCACAGAGCCTTTGCGGCGGCCTCACCCAGCTTCAGTGCGTCCCCGAGCACGTAGTCCTGGACTTGGAATGTGCCAGTCTGCAACACTAGGTCGAGGACAGCTCCTTGCATTGGAAGACCAGCAAGTCTCGGGCAGACCAAAGGACGTCTTTCACCAAGTTGATGTTCTTCCAGCAGCAGTTGATGTCTGTCTCGGTGTGCGTCCCTGGGAACAGCCCGCAGAGCAGAGTCCCGTGTTACGGAACTGCTTGGGACGAACCCGGACAGATACCACTGCATCTCTCTCCATACCTTCTTTGCAAAGGCAAATTCCAGAAGGAGATGGGTGACGGTCTCGTCCCCACCGCAGCCTCCTCGGGCCAGCGCGCGGTGGCACTGAGATTCCGGGAGTGCATGAAGGATCTGACGGAAAGAGCCCTTCTCACCACCAGCCAAGCTAGGTCTTGGTGCTTGTTTGAAAGCTCTGGCAATGAGGTATTCTGCAAAATGACTTTGACAGTCTGCTCAGGGAACCAAACGACAGGATCGACCATCTCCTTTTCCAGCAGAGTCTTGAGGACGTTACGTGCGGACCACTTGCTGATCGCCTTGTGGTCAAAGGTGTTTTTCTGCACAAACATTTCCATGGAGGACAGGTGGGGCGGAACGGTCCAACTGGATGGAGCGTTCCATGGCAGCGTGGCCAGGCCCATCCTTCACAACACCGGGGACAGATAGAACCTCAGCACGTAGTGACACTTTGTGTTTGCATACCGAGGGTCCAAGCACAGTTTGATGCAGCCGCACACAAAAGTGGCCATCAGGATGAGGGTGACGTTGGGCACGTTTTTCCCCCCTTTCTCTGGAGATTTGTACATCGTGTCCCTGCAGACACGGTCCGTTTTTGATCTCCAGATAAAGTGGAAAATGGCTCGGGTGACTGTCGCGGCGCAGGACGAGGTATGGGCCAGACCTGCGCCATGTACAGCAACACCGAGAACACCTCGCACCTGATGACTAGGTTCTTGCCCATGATCGAGAGGGATCGTTGATCCCACAGTCCCAGTTTCTGCTTGACTTTGGCAATGCGCCCTTCCCAGTTCTTGGTGCACGCCCCGGCCCCCCCGAACCAGATCCCCAGCACCTTCAGGTAATCCGACCTGACGGTGAGGGGGACAAAGGATAGGTCGATCCAGTTCTCAAAGAACATGGCCTCGCTCTTGCTGGGATTTACTCTGACCCCCGAGGCCAGTTCGAACTGGTCGCAGATGCTTATCAATCTGTGGACCGACAGCTGATCTGAGCAGAAGACGGTGACATCGTCCATGTACAGGGAGGCCTTGACCTGAGCGCCTCCGCTGCCTGGGATCGTCACCTCTCTTATGCCCGCATCCCTCCTGATGGACTCGGCAAAGGGTTCGATGCAACACACGAACAAGACGGAAGAGAGAGGACAGCCCTGTCTGACTCCCGATTTGATCAGAAAGCTTTCTGATTCCCACCCGTTGATTGAAACTGCGCTACTGATGTCTGTGTAGAGCAGTTGGATCCAATTGCGGATTCCCTCCCAAAACCCCATTTTGGAGAGCACATCCATCAAGTATGTGTGCGATATTCTATCAAAGGCCTTCTCCTGGTCCAGTCTGATGAGGCAGGTGTTCATCCCCCCTGTCATGTATGTAGGCGATCGTGTCCCTGAGCAACGCAAGGCTATCAGAGATCATCCTGCTGGGTATAGCGCAGGTCTGATCGGGGTGGATCACCATCTCCAGGGCTGACTTGACCCAATTGGAAATGACCTTGGACAGAATTTTGTAGTCCACGTTAAGTAGTGAGATGGGTCGCCAATTTTTGATTTCTTCCCTCTCCCCCTTCTGCTTGTTGATGAGGGTGATAATGCCTTTCCTCATGGGTCTGACATACTGCCTGCCAGAAGCATACCCCCGTACACTTCCAGCAGGTCTGGGCCTATCCAGTCCCACAGAGCCGAGTACAACTCCAACGGTAAGCCATAGCTTCTGGGAGTCTTTCTCTTCTCGAAGGAACGGACAGCCTTTGTCAGTTCGTTCAGAGTTAGCGGGTGATCCAGACTCTCCCGCTTGCTGTCGTCTAGAACCTCCGTGATAGACGACAAGAGGGACTGGGAGGCCGTGCTGTCTGTGGGTTTCACGACATACAGTCGGGCATAAAAGGATTTGCAGATCCTCAGTATGTCGGGCTGCGAGGATGTGACCGAGCCGTCCTCTTCCTTCAGGCTGCTGATCACAGAGCTCGCTCTGTGCACCTTTTGGAAGAAGAAACGCGAGCAAGTCTCGTCCTGCTCCACGGAGCGGACTCTGGACCGGAAGATGATCTTGGAGGCCTCGGAGGCAAAGAGTGAGGCTTGCTGGTCCTTCACCTCTCTGAGTTCCTCCCCGACATCGACCCTCATCGACTTCAGCAGGAGCAGGTTCTGCATGCTTTTCTGGAGTCGGGATGTTTCCCTCTGCCTCTCTCTCACCTTCTGAACACCTTTGAGGATGAAGAACCTCTTGATGTTCGCCTTGATGGCTTCCCACCAGTGCACTGGGGAATCAAAGAGGGGTTTTATGGTTCTTCAACCTTTGTAATCTCTTTTTAGTTCCTCAATGTTTCCCAGGGTCAACAGTTTCACGTTCAGCTTCCATATCCCCCTGCCCAACCTCTGGTTGTCCTGTAGGTGACAGTTGGTCAGTAGGAGACAATGGTCAGAGAAGAACACCTTGGTGGATCTGACCTTGAGCACTGGGGACACAAACAGGAAGTCTATTCTGGAACTGGCTGAACCATCAGGTCTGCACCAGGTGTATTGACGCGCCGCTCCATCTGCAGGGTTGCTGAAAACGTCGCACAGCTTGGCGTCTTTCACCGCTTCCATCAGGAGCTTGGACGTGGTGCCCAATTTGCTGTCGTCTCTGCCGAATCGTCCAGCCGCATCGATGATGCAGTTGAAGTCACTACCGAGAATGACCGGCCTGGATGTCACCAGCAGCAGTGGGAGCTACTGGAAGACGGCCAGCCGCTCGTTCTTTAGAGTCGGGGCGTACACGTTGATCAGCCAGAGCGGAGCATTTTTGTACGTTACGTCTGCTATGAGAAGGTCGACACACTTCGCCAAGTGCATCTAACGCTATGCACGTTAATGGATGCGACTTTCAGACCTATTTTAACAACAGTTTAAAGTCTCACCCGACAGTCCGTTTGCCGTTTCCAGCTCTTGGCCATGTCCCTGCATCCAGGTGATCTGTGCAAACTGTCCCACACTCCCTGAGCTGAGGTACGAGTCCTGTTCTACCTCAGTGGGGGGGGGGTCGTTGTTCCGCTGGGGTGACATTGGCGGTGTGGTGTCGGATGGAGAGCCCGTGTGATCCTCAATCGGTTGAGGCTCCTCATTGTTGCTGCTCCCAGTTTCCCAGAGCTGGTCTTTGCTTTCTGCGGTGCTGCTCCCGGTGTCCCGGAGCTGGTGTGCGCTGGGCACTTCACTGCTCCCAGCGTCCCTGAGCTGGAGGGTGCTGGAGGCGTTGTCGCTCCCAGTGTTATGGAGATGGGGTGTGTCGATCGCGTCGCTGTCATCTTCAACGCTTTGACGCATTCGATGGGAAGCCTGGCTGCTTCACTCCTGTCGTCCCTCCTCGTCAGATGCGGGGTAGTCGGTGTAGTCCGACTGCGACTCGAGCGCTCGTTTGCTCCTGGTTGCAGTGTCGGCAGGAGTTCGTTTGCTTTCCTCTGGCTTCCTCTTTCTGTTCTTCCTGGTCACAAGCTGCCATTCTTCCTCTGGTGCTTCCTCCTCCATGGACTCTGTCGGCTGGTGGGGAGGCTTGGAGCTGGGTGTCAAGGTCTGGCAGTTTTCGGCTTGACCCTTTTCTCGCTCCTTGTCTTCCTGGGTCGGGCCATTTTCAGAGGGGGTCGCGGCGGGGCGAGGGCTCTTGGCCTTCTTTGGGGCAGCCTTGCTTGTTGCCCCTTCCTCCTCTGCTGTCTTGCTCTGGACGTAGCTGAAGCCGGGTTTGGGTCAGGCCCTGTAGAGATGGCCATCCTCCCTGCACAGGTTGCAGCACTTGCTCTCATTGCAGTCCTTAGTCTGGTGCCCTTCCTGCTTGCAGTTCTTGCAGACGGTTGCAGTGCAGGAGGCCGCCACATGGCCGGATTTGCCACAGGTGCGACAGACTTGGGTTGCCCCACGTACATGATGTACCCTCGACTTCCTCCGATGGCGAAGCTGGAGGGGGAGGTGGAGGATGTTGCCATGGGCATCCACCCTCAGGGTTGCCATGACCTCCCTCTTGCTGGTCCAGATCCTGAACCGGTTGTTGACGTCAACACTGTTCTCAGCCCCATTGACGTAACTGGCGAGGACCGTCAGGACATCGATGACTGGGACGTGTGGCTTGTACATGTGTACGACCAGCTTGCGGTTCCTCTTCGTTGGGAGGATGAACAGCGGCTCCGCAGTGAGAATCGCCAGCGGCCCTTTGCTCCCCTTCTCCTTGAAGATCTGAAGAAGCTCCTGGCATCCAGTGACGGTCTTGAAGGTGATATCGAAGTATCTGCTTCGAGGGAAATCCTGTATGCAGAAAATGTCCGCTGCTTCAAATCCGCAACAATCGAACAGGACGCACTTCACAAAGAACGCGCAATCCATAGGCGTAACTGTCTTTACCGCACGCCATGGCCTAGTTCCTGGGTGCCTTTCACTGCCATTGCAGTGTTGATGTAGTCCCTATGCAAATTTAGGGGTGAAGCCAGCACACGAATCGACCAATCGCAGCAAAGTCCGCACTTTGCGAGTGCATTTGGTCACAGCCAGCGTTCTGATCCGCTCAGATCCAAATAAGCCCTAATAGGAACACACTTGATCTTAGCCAAAAGGCCGAGAAGCAGTATACTCAGTATAAAGAGTATATACTTACAATTATTACAAAGTTTACTAATCCCCTTAAAAGATCAAAATCTAGACATTTCTCCTGCTCTAATCATCAACATAAAATTAATGAATGTGAACAAGTTAAGTGAATTGAACTATAGACTGCAACTCTTTTTTGGAACCGTAATGCATAAAATCAATTAAAACTCCTCATATCCTTCCTCACAACAGATAATGTAGAGGGGAAGTAAAAATAAGAGCCAGCATGCAACCTCTTACAGCACATTATGTCCTTTGCATATGTAGATTGGAGTGTGTTCCAGATTTATAGCTGAGGTCGGATGAGATCACCGCGTTTATGGAAGGCAAACCATTAACAATGGGCCGGATTTTGCTCAAAAAATAGCCCAACAGCGCCACCGTTATTTCAGTGCAAATCGGACAGCAACTTCCAGTGACCGCACAAGCACAGTTAAATGCAGAAAGCTGGAAGCTGCTGTCCGAGATGCCCTGCTCCTCCAGAAGCTTTGTGGGAAGGAGATCTCGCCGGCAGACTCAACGCTAAAATGAATGCAACAGTGCAAAGTTCCTCTACTGACTTGATGGAAATGAAGTAATTACGCCAGAAAAAGATACGGCAAGTTTTTTAAGTCTAATCAAACTTTTAACTTTTTTTATATTTCAAAACATACATTATTTCATAAAATTTAAAGATACCACAATTCCAAGGGGATACAATTCAAAACAATACAACACAGATCGTACACAATACGATTCCAATATTACAATTTAAACACAGTACATATCTTAAAATACATGCTGTACAATACAAGGTGGGATGGCCTTTCATGGTGGCCTTTCCCTATAGAGCCTTGGCATCGGTCACAACTCGTTTCAGTGCATCCCACAGCACGTACTCCTGGACCTTGAAATGTGCCAGGCGGCAACACTCGGTCTTGGACAGCTCCTTCAGCTGAAAGACCAGCAGGTTTCGGGCAGACCAAAGGACCTCCTTCACCGAGTCGATGGTCTTCCAACCGCAGCTGATATCTGTCTCAGTGTGCGTCCCAGGGAACAGCCCGTAGAGCAACAGCCTCCTGAGTTATCGAACTGTGGCGGATGAACCGGGACAGATAACAACACATCTCTCTCCACACCCCCTGCGCGAGGGGACAGTCCATCAGGAGGTGGACGACGGTCTCCTCCCTGCCGTAGCCTTGAGGGCAGCTTGCGATGGCACTGAGATTCCGTGCGTGTCGGATGGACTACACTGGGATGAACCTTCTCACCACCATCCGGGGTAAATTCTGGTGCCTGTTGGTCAGTTCTGACGATGAGGCGTTCTGCCAAATAGCATTGACCGTCTGGTCAGGGAACTGCCCGATAGGATCAACCCTCTCCTTTCCTTACAGGACTCTCAGAACATTCCGTGTCGACTACTGTCTGACGGCCTTGTGGTCGAAGGGGTTCCTCCTCGGGAACTTCTCCACCTGGGACAGGTGGTGCAATACGGTCCAGCTAGACAGGATGTCCTGTGTCTGCTCGGCCAGCGTGGCCAGACCCAGCCTTCTCAGTATGTTGGACAGCTAGAAGCTCAGCACGTAGTGACACTTTGTCTTTGCATACTGGGGCTCTACACACATCCTGAGGTAGCCACGCACAAAGGTGGTCATCAGGATCAGAGCGGAATTGGAGCCGCTCTTCTCCCCTTTGTCTGAGGGCTTGTACATGGTGAACCTGCGTACGTGTTCTACCTTGGAACTCCAACTGGTATGCACTACCACCGTGCGAAATGGGATAGATTCAGAACAGACCTAGCAGCTCAAAACTGGGCATCCATGAGGCACTGTGGGCCATCAGCTGCAGCAGAACTGTATTCCAGCACAATCTGTAACCTCATGGCCCGGCATATTCCTCATTCTACTATTCCCAACAAGCCAGGGGATCAATCCTGCTTCAATGAGGAGTGTAGAAGAGCATGCCAGGAGCAGTACCAGGCATACCTAAAAATGAAGTGCCAACCTGGTGAAGCTACAACACAGGACTACGTGCATGCTCTGCAGCCCTGCCACATCCAGTCGTGAATGGTGGTGGACAATTAAACAACTAATGGGAGGAGGAGGCTTTGTGAACATCCCCATCCTCAATGATGGCAGAGTCCAGCACAAGAGAGCAAAAGACAAGGCTGAAGCGTTTGCAACCATCTTCAACCAGAAGTGCCAAGTGGATGATCCATCTTGGCCTCCTCCCGATATCCCCACCATCACAGAAGCCAGTCTTGGTTGTTGGAGACCAATCATCTCAGCCCCAGGACACTGCTGCAGGAGTTCCTCAGGGCAGTATCCTTGGCCCAACCATCTTCAGCTGCTTCATCAATGACCTTCCCTCCATCATAAGGTCAAAAATGGGGATGTTCGCTGATGATTGCACAGTGTTCAGTTCCATTCGCAACCCCTCAGATAATGCAGCAGTCCATGCCCGCTTGCAGCAAGACCTGGACAACATCCAGGCTTGGGCTCATAAGTGGCAAGTAACATTCGTGCCAGATAAGTGCCAGGCAATGACCATCTCCAACAAGCGAGTGTCTAACCAACTTCCCTTGACATTCAACGGCATTACCATTACCCCACCATTAATATCCTGGGAGTCACCATTGACCAGACACTTAACTGGACCAGCCACATAAATACTGTGGCTACAAGAGCAGGTCAGAGGCTGGGTATTCTGCGGAGAGTGACTCACCTCCTGACTCCCCAAAGCCTTTCCACCATCTACAAGGCACAAGTCAGGAGTGTGATGGAATACTCTCCACTTGCCTGGAAGAATGCAGCTCCAACAACACTCAAGAAGCTCGACACCATCCAAGACAAAGCAGCCCGCTTGAATGGTACCCCATCCACCACCCTAAACGTTCACTCCCTTCACCACCGGCGTACCGTGGCTGCAGTGTGTACCATCCACAGGATGCACTGCAGCAACTCGCCAAGGCTTCTTCGACAGCACCTCCCAAACCCGCGACCTCTACCACCTAGAAAGACAAGGGCAGCAGGCACATGGGAACAACACCTTCTGCATGTTACCCTCCAAGTCACAAACCATCCCGACTTGGAAATATATCGTCATTCCTTCATCGTCGCTGGGTTAAAATCCTCCCTAACAGCGCCGTGGGAGAACCTTCACCACACGTACTGTAGCGGTTCAAGAAGGCGGCTCACCACCACTTTCTCAAGGGCAATTAGGGATGGACAATAAACGCTGGCCTTGCCAGCGACGCCCACATCCCGTGAATGAATAAAAAAAAAGACAAAGTGGAAGATAGCTCGGGTGACTGTGACGGCGGTGATGTGGGAAAGGGCCAGACCCTGTCCACTTAGAGCAACATTGCGAGTACTTCACACCTCATCACCAGGTTCCTGCTGGTTATGGAGAGGGATTGCCCTACCCACATACCAAGCTTTTGTTTGGGCTTGGCGACCTTCTCCTCCCAGTTTTTGATGCAGACCTGGGGCCCCCCGAACCAGATCACCAGCACCTTCAGGTAGTCACACCTGATGGTGATGGGGACAAAGGATCAGGTCTCCCACCTGCCAAAGAACATAGCATCACTCTTACTTCGGTTCACTCTGGCCCCTGAGGCCAGCTCGAAACAGTTGCAGTTGCCCATCAGTCTGTGGACCGATTGGTGATCGGAGCCAAAGACAGCAACGTCGTCCATGTTACAGGGAAGCCTTAACCTGAGAGCCTCTGCTGCCTGGGATCGTCAACCCCCCAACCGAGACCTGTGTCCTTCCTGATGGATGCGGCAAACGGTTCGATACAACATATGAACAGACTGTGGAGAGAGGACAGCCCTGCCTGACTCCAGATCTGATTGGAAAGCTCTCTGACTCCCACCCGTTCATTAGGACAGCACTACAGATGTCCGCGTGGAGCAGTCGGATCCAACTGTGGATTCCCTCCTCAAACCCCATTTTGGAGAGCACATTCATCATATACATGTGGGATATTCTGTCCAAGGCCTTCTCCTGGTCCAGGCTGATGAGGCAGGTGTTCACCCTCCTGTCCTGCACATAGGCGATCATATCCCTGAGCAGCGCAAGGCTATCAGAGATCTTCCTGCCGGGTACAGTACAGATCTGATCTGGATGGATCACCCGCTCTAGAGCAGACTTGAGCCTATTGGCGATAGCTTTAGACAGAATCTTGTAGTCGACATTTAGCAAGGAAATGGGTCGCCAATTTCTGATTTCTTCCCTCTCCCTCTTCTGCTTGTAGATGAGGGTGATGATCCCTTTTCTCATGGACTCTGACATGCTGCCTGCCAAGCATACCCCCGTACACTCCCAGTAGGTCTGGGCCTATCCAGTCCCACAGAGCCGAGTACAACTCAATTGGTGAGCCATCGCTTCCGGGAGTTCTACTCTTCTCGAAGGACCGGATGACCTTTGTCAGCTCGTCCAAAGTCAATGTCTGATCCATGCTCTCCCGCTTGCTATCCTCTAAGGCCTTTGTGATAGAAGCTAGGAAGGACCAAAAGGCCGTGCTATCTGTGGGCTTTGCATCGTACAGCCCAGCATAAAAGGATTTGCTGATCCCCAGTAGGTCGATCTGCGAAGACGTCACCGAGCTGTCTTCCTCCTTCAGGCTGCTGATCACAGAGGTCTCTCTGTGCAGCTTCTGGAAGAAGCGTGAGCACTTCTTGCCCTGCTCCACGGAGTGGACCCTGGACCGGAAGTTGATCTTTGAGGCCTCGGAGGCAAAGAGGCTTGCTGGCCCTTCGCCTCTCTGAGTTCCTCTCCAACATCGACCCCTATCTACTGCATCTGGAGCAGATCCTGCATGCTTTTCTGGAGATGTCTCTCTCTCGCTTTCTGAATACCTTTGAGGATGAAGAACCTCTTGATGTTGGCCTTGATTGCTTCTCACCAGTGCACCGTGGAGTCAAAGAGGGGTTTCACGGTCCTGCAACCTGTGTAATTCCTCCTTAGTTCCTCAATGTTTTCCGGGGTCAACAGTCTTACGTTCAGCTTCTATATCACCCTACCCACCTTCTGGTCCTCCAGTGATTGACAGTCAGCCAGTAGGAGGCAGTGGTCAGAGAAGGACACCGGCTGGACACCAGTGGATCTGACCTTGTTCGTTGGGGATACAAAAAGGAAGCCTATCCTGGAATGGACGGACCCATCTGGCCTGGACCAGGTGTATCTCTGCGGCGCTCCGTCTGCAGGGTTGCTGAAGACGTCGCGAAGCTTTGCATCTTTCACTGCCTCCTTCAGGAGTTTGGACGTGGTGTCCAGGGACAGCCGCCCCTGCTGGATAGTCCAGCTGCACCGATAATGCAGTTGAAGTCTCCGGCGAGGATGACTGGCCTGGAGGTCGCCAGCACAATTGGGAGATGCTGGAAGACCTCCAGCTGCTTGCACCTGAGGATCGGGACAGACACATTGATCAGTTGGAGCAGGGCGTGTACAGAATGTCTGCTACAAGCAGGCGGCCCCCCACCACTTCATCAACCTCAGTGATGGTGAATTGGCCTCCTTGCAGCAGAATTCCCAGACCCGAGGGATGACTATCGTTGCCTCCTGACCAGATTGATTGCCCCTGGGTCCACATGCGTGACCACTGCCGGTAGTTGTTGAGATGCTCCTGCAAGAACAGCAGGTCCCTCTTGACCCTAGACAGGTCATTCTGGATTTCAGCATATCGCGTCATCGATTTAATACTACGCAGGTTTATGGATGCAATTTTTAAATCCATTTTAAAATACAAAAGGCCAACCATTTTGGTTTTACAATTGCATCAGTCCGGGTTCCACATTACTGTCCATTTTGAACCGTCGGTCCAGATTCTACATTTGTGTGGTGTGCAGGAACTTTGGTCCTTGGGCTGAGGAAGGACGCCTGTGATACCGAATTGCTAGGGTTGAGCTGGGACAGATACCAACTCATCTCTCTCCACATCCTCTGTGTGAAAGGGCAGCCCATCAGGAGGTGGACGATGGTCTCCTCCCTGCCGTAGCGTCGAGGGCAGCTCTCAGTGGCGCTGAGATTCGTGCGTGTTGGAAGGACTGCACTGGGAGGGCCTTTCTCACCACCATCCAGGCTATATCCTGGGGGCTGTCAGTTCTGGGGACGAGACGAGGCCAAATGGCATCGACCATCTGCTTGAGGAAAAGACCAATCGAGTCCACCCTCTCCTTTCCTTGTCAGACTCTCAGAACGTTTCATGTCAACCATGGTCTGATGGCCTTGTGGTTGAAGGGGTTCCTCCTCAGGAACTTCTCCACCCAGGGCAACTTGCTTTTTAAAATTTCAAAATATACTTTATTTCATTGAACTGTGTGTATCTGTAAATTCTATGTAAATATCACAATTCCAAACCAGTACAATTCAAACCAATACATTACAGATGGTACACAATCTCAATATTACAATTTAAATGCAGTATTGCTTATGATTCATGGTGTACAATACAAGGTGGGGCAGCTAACAGCGTGGTAAGTCCTAATGACTGCAAAACCTCTCTGGCACTGCAAATTTACAAGTGTGGAGTCTCATTACTTCACATTTTTGTTGGACATTTAAAGAAAAATTAAATTTTTATTTTTTTACTTTTTCTTTCTGTCTCTTTATTCAATATTTCGCACCCTTTTTATTTCACTTTCTGTGACTGGTTTGACATTGAATTTACTATTCCAACTTACAATTCTGTGCCTGCTTGGCTTATTTAACATGGTTCAAACTGATTGGTTAAGAGGATGCACGGTACCTTGCCCCGTTCACACAGGTCCCAGATGTCCAGGAGGGGGTTTCTTCCTGGATTGAAGACCCGCTAAAGGGAACTTCCAGTGCAAAAGCCCATGAAAAATCTATGGGCAAGTCTAACGAGTGGTGGGCGCCGTTTGTTTGCCGCCCAGAGCAAAATCCGGCCCAATGTCTTCAAATGTGCAAAGTGTGGCAGAGTCTCCTTAAACGGTCACCATTTCAAAATGTTACTCTTTTTTTCCACATTAAGTTATCACCTCGCTCTACATTCTTTTTAAAGGCATGGTATGTGGCACATTTCTATATTAAAAATACACTGAAAATACGTTGTGAGGGTATCAATTCCTTGCACCTCCAGGGAAATAAAAAGATGAATTTCGAAATTTGTCAACGGTGCACCTTTCTTATTGCGGTGTTTGTAAACAACATAACCGCACGCACCACAGGAACTGACTGCACGCCTCCCAGAACATTCCCGACTACTCGCCTGGCTCGAACCAAACGGCCCGGAGACCGGCACGCGCTCCGTTATACCGGTTCTTTCTGCGGCGCGCGGGAGTCCGGGGGGGGGGGGGAGGAGAGTGACGTCTGCTAACCGCGTGACCGAACCCGAAGTCACGTTCGGCGCCGCCATTTTCTCATTATCTGATGTGAGTCGAGTGCGGTTTAAAGGGGGGAAAAAAAGCCCGTTGATCGGCGCCGTTGAATAAACACGGAAGGGGAGAAGCTTTCGGAAGCCGCCGACATGTCGGACTTTGACAGTAATCCCTTTGCGGATCCCGAATTCAACAATCCGTTTAAGGTAAATGGCACCCGAGCCGCCATGTCATTACTTTAATTTAATATCAATTGGTGGCGACCGAGCCCTGGGATACCCGCGGGTGAGGTGAAAGGGGGTCTGATTGGGCCTTGCGAATCGGGAGGGAGAGGATGAGACAAAACCAGGCCCTGGAGCCGGGGCGGGGTATGAGATTGGGCCCTGGAGCCGGGGCGGGGTATGAGATTGGGCCCTGGAGCCGGGGCGGGGTATGAGATTGGGCCCTGGAGCCGGGGCGGGGTATGAGATTGGGCCCTGGAGCCGGGGCGGGGTATGAGATTGGGCCCTGGGCCCGGGGCGGGGTATGAGATTGGGCCCTGGGCCCGGGGCGGGGTATGAGATTGGGCCCTGGGCCCGGGGCGGGGTATGAGATTGGGCCCTGGGCCCGGGGCGGGGTATGAGATTGGGCCCTGGGCCCGGGGCGGGGTATGAGATTGGGCCCTGGGCCCGGGGCGGGGTATGAGATTGGGCCCTGGACGGGGTATAAGATTGGGCTTTGCACCCGGGTGGGGAGAGAGAGAGAGATGGATGCGACTGGGTTTTGGACCAGTAGGGATGGGAGGATGCGACCGGGCCCTGGATATGGGGGAAGAGCGAGAGGAGGATGCGACCGGGCCCTAGGTGGGTGGGGGAGGATGCGACGGGGCCTTGGATTGGTTCGGGATGGGTGGGTGGAGAGGAGGAGGATGCGACCGAGTTTTGGACCGGTTTTGGGGGGTGGAGGAGGACAGAGGTAGAAGTGACTGGGCTTTGGACCGGTGGGTGGAGGAGAGGAGGATGCGATCGGGCCACGGACCGGTCGGTTGAAGGGGATGGGTGGAGGAGCGAAGAGGATGCGATCGGGCTTTGGACCGGTGCGGGAAGGAGGATGCGTCTGGGCCCTGGATCTGGACCCGTGGTGTGGGGGGGTGGGGAGACGATGCGACTGGGATTTGCACCCGAGAGGGAGGAGAATATGACTAGCTCTGAGAAGCGGGGGCCTCGGGTGATCTCGTCTTTGCAGGCAGAGTGCTGATGCTTTTCCTACCAAGTCTCAGGCTCCTGACTGGGCTGTTTGTTGTGTTGAGGTAGATCCTGTAAGAGTAAGTGTTGCTGCTGTCGCCGCCTCCCACTTCACGAATTCCACTTTGTTTGTACTCAACTCTTGGAGGTCCCAGAGGACGCACAGTGCTGATGAGAGGGAGATAACGAACACTAGTTTTAGGACTATTAGACTGACTGGTTTCTTTCGATAACATGCATGTTAAATTCCACCCTTGTTCATCGTGTAGCCACAAAACCTGACCAAATAGTATTTTGACGGTGGCCTTGATACTGACAAAGATTGAAGCTTTTTTTGGTCAGGATGCATTTTTGTGAAGCATAGCATCACTGAAATGTAATAGTGTGAGGTCTGAGGGTTTGTTAACTGGTGTAGGGCACATTTTAAATGTTCACCACGTCTTGTAAAATTTTGTTACATGTAGGTAATTTTTACCTATAGCTTAATGAACATTTACAAGAAATGTTTATTTCTTCACGAGATGAATGGCTGCTGATAAGTTTAGAAATTTGTACGAGTGCATGTTTATGTAACACTGTGCACGAGGTATGAGAAATCTTTACTATAGGTACATTCTTAAGAAAAATTTCATGTGATCCATAGGTAAGGATGAACAAATGCTTCCGTTACTAAAGAGTTCCAGTTAATCTCATGAGTTGACTGATACCATTACTCTTGAAGCATGTTTTCAGTGGAAAGATACACTTTGGTATTTATTTTCATTTTTGGAACATTGAATACAGAAGTTTGGGAAGAATGTTTCTTTTGAAGCGCTCCCTAAATAGACTGGACACTGCGCTGCCCAACATTGGGAAACCTCACATAGTTTGTCAGGGATTTTTTTTTGCATTTATATGTCGTATTTCATCACCTCCCAAAGTGCTTCACAGGCAATGAATTCTCTTGAAATATGTCACTGGTAACGTAGGAAAATGCTGCAGCCTATTTGTGATGCCTTTACTATGGGTATATTTCCAAGAAAAATCTCGGTGATCCATAAGGATGAGCCAATGCCTCCATCACTAAAGAATTCCAGTTTGTCTCATGAGTTTTCTGATACCACAGCAAGGTCCCACAAACAGCAGTGAGATAAATAATCAGATCATATGTTTTGTGGAGTTGTGGGTTGAGGGATAAATGTTGGCCAGGACATACAGAACTCAAAGCAAATAACTACAAATGCTTAAAATCTGAAATAAAAACAGAAAATGCTGGCATCAGGCAGCATCTGTGGAGAAAGGGAGTATAGTGTTAATGTTTCAGTTCTGTGACTTCATCAGAACCAAATGGTGACATGAGATTATATTTATGTCCACCAGAGAGGGCAGATGAGGCCTCAGTTTATCAGAAAGGCAGGATGACACTGAAATTTGTGGAGTTTTTGTGGGGTGCTATGATCTTCGGTTACTGTTCATGCTTTTTGCTACAAGTGGCAATGTTGAGGATCTGTTTCCATACCTCTTGCCATTCCTCCTCTTAATGTAGGATTTGTTCCTTCTGTTTTTAATCCTATTTTTGTTGTCAAGATGGGCATGATGCACAGGATGGAGATGTACTTGCAGGAGCCTTTTGGGAGTTTGACTTTTTTTTAGCTCCTTTAGGGTTAACTAAGGCTTGGTTAACTACAGGCAAAATGAGAAAACCCAGTTCTCGTTTTTTTTTTCTTGGCACCATAGATAACTTCAGAATATTATAACATTATAATTCTATATTATTTGCTTGGGAACTTTGGAGCACTATCTGTGGAGTACAAATTGGACTGGAACCATTGGAGTATTTGATTATCGAGGATTCGGCTTACTGTACCCATCACAATGTTACAGCACAGAAGCATGCCTTTTGAGCCATGGAATCTGCTGGCATTTTTATCTGTGAGCGAACTAGTTTGATCCCATTTAGCTGCTCAGATGTTAAAACTCTTCAAAAATGGAATCTCTTTTTCAAGCAACTCTAATTCCATTTTTAAAATTTATGGCCTCTGCTTTGGCTACAGTTTATGCCAGTGAATTCCACATACTAACTACAGTCTGTGTAAAAGAGTTTTTTTTTCTAACTTCCCCATTAATTTTTTGTGATTATCTTAAACTTGTACCCTCATATTACTGCCTCACTGACTTGTGGCAACAGTCTATTGTTGTTTACCCAACCATAACCCTTCATAATCTTGACGATGTCTTGAGTCACCCATTAACCTTCTCCAGTGAAAAAGCCCCAACTATCCAAGCCTCTCCATGACTAACCCCTCATCCCTAGCTATTAAATTTACACTGCACTTTTTCTATTATATGCTTCTGATAATGGCATTCCCAAAAATGACAGTACTTCAACTGAAACCGGCATTTGATGTGCAACATTTGGACATAGAGTATAACATGGGTGGGTGTAAGATAAAAGCATTAAGGGAGAGAGACTTGAGTGGTCGTCGGCAGTTCCCTAAAGGCTCAAATGTAGAGTCAGGCGGTTACGGCCAAAGTGCACAAGGTCCTGGAAGGTGTTACCAATACTGTTCTATATAAAACTGTATGTTAATAAGATTATTTAAGGCCTTGAGACCCCAACTGGAGTATCTTGTACCCTTTCTGTCTTGCTTTAAGAACAACATTTTTGCTCTAGAGGAAGAGAAGGGCAAAGAGGATGATCCCTGGTCTAAGTGAATTGATCAATAGTGATCGACTTCATACCTTGGGATTGCATTCACTGGAGAGGCATAGACTTGAAAAGTGTCTGATTCAGGTCTTTAAAGTTATTAAGTGCATTGGTAACCTACAGGTGGATAGTTCGTTTTGAGGTGGTAGTGTTGGATAGAACAAATGGTTATCCGTTTAATTTGAGAAAGCGTGGAGTGAGGTTGGATGTGTAGTTTTATTTTTCTTGGGGTGATTGACCTGTGGATCAGCATGTGAAGGCTGACTCCTTGCATTCTTTCAAAAGCCTTGAAATGTACTTTTGGAAAACCACAAGATCATGGCAGAAAGAAGATTGAGATATTAGGTAATAACCAACTGATTGTGACTCCTGGGGCTTGCTTGATCAGTTTGAGGAATCAGAGGAATTTTGACAGAATTTTCCTGAATTTTGCTCACTAGGATTGAAGGAAGGGAAGAAAAGGTGGCAGGTACAAGGATGAATGCAGTAAGTGGGATGAGTGCGTATGGGCCAAACGCCCTTTCTCATCTTGAGTACATGACATAACACGTCCTAATTTCTGCCAGTAGGTCAAAATATTACCTACTGCTTCTTTTGCCTCTGGAATTTGCCTAAAACACTTTTACTTGCCTATTGTGTTCCTCCTGTATAGAGAGAGCGACCCCTGTGTTCCACTCTTTAAATTGTGCTGAGCTTCCATGTGGAACATGGAGACCCTGTTGCTGCACCAGTGAAACTTCTTGGGTCAGTTTAGTTTTCTGAAATTGATATCCTTAATTTGAAGGTCTATTTGTGACTGTTGTGGGTCTCTGATAATGTTGATTCTCTTTATATGGGGGCTTTCATATTATTAAAAGTAGATAAGGTATTAAATGAGTACTTTGCATCTGTCTTTACTAAGGAAGATGATGTTGCCAAAGTCTCAATCAAGGAAGATATAGTTGAGATATTGGATGGGCTAAAAATTGATAGAGGTACTAGAAAGGCTAGCTGTACTTAAAGTAGATAAGTCACCTGGTCTGGATGGGATGCATCCTAGGTTGCTGAGGGAAATAAGGGTGGAAATTGCAGAGGTGCTGGCCATAATCTTTCAAAGATACAGGGTTGGTGCCAGAGTACTGGAGAATTGCAAATGTTACACCCTTGTTCAGAAAAGGGTGGAAGGATAAACCCCGCAACTATAGCCAGTCAGTGTAACCTCGATGCTGGGGAAACTTTTTTTAGAAACAATAATCCGGGACAGAATTAACAATCACTTGGACGAGTGTGGATTGGTTCGGGAAAGCCAGCAAGGGATTTGTTAAAGGCAAATCGTGTTTTAACTAACTTGATAGTTTTTTGATGAGGCAACAGAGGGTAGATGAGGGCATTGCAGTTGATGTGGTGTATATGGACTTCCGAAAGTCGTTTGATAAAGTGCCGCATGGTAGGCTTATTATCAAAATTGCAGCTCATGGAATAAAGGGGGCAGTAGCAACATGGTTACAGAATTGGCTAAGTAACAGGAAACAGAGTAGTGGTGAATGGTTGTTTTTCGGACTGGAGGGAGGTGTACAGTGGTGGTCCCTGGGGTCGGTGCTGGGACCACTGCTTTTCTTGATATATATTCTTGCTCTCGAGGCAGTACAAAGACATACTTGCTCTCGAGGCAGTTCAAAGAAGGTTCACTTGGTTAATCCCGGGGATGAGGGGGTGGACATATGAGGAGAGGTTGAGTAGATTGGGACTCTACTCATTGGAGTTCAGAAGAATGAGAGGCGATCTTATTGAAACATATGAGATTGTGAAGGGGCTTGATCGGGTGGATGCGGTAAGGATGTTCCCAAGGATGGGTGAAACTAGAACTAGGGGGCATAATCTTAGAATAAGGGGCTGCTCTTTCAAAACTGAGATGAGGAGAAACTTCTTCACTCAGAGGGTAGTAGGTCTGTGGAATTTGCTGCCCCAGGAAGCTGTGGAAGCTACATCATTAAATAAATTTAAAACAGAAATGGACAGTTTCCTAGAAGTAAAGGGAATTAGGGGTTACGGGGAGCGGGCAGGGAATTGGACATGAAGCTGAGTTCGGATCGGTCAAAGCCCTGTGGGTGGCGGAGCGGGCCCAGGGGCTGAGTGGCCGGGTCCTGCTCCTACTTCTTGTGTTCTTTAGATTTGAGGTTAGGATCAGATCAGCCATGATCTTATTGAATGGCGGAGCAGGCTCGAGGGGTCGATTGGCCTACTCCTGCTCCTATTTCTTATGTTCTTATATTAATGACTTGGACTTGGGCATACAAAACTTGGAAGAGTAGTGAACAGTGAGGAGGATAGTGATAGACCTAAAGAGGATATAGACAGGTTGGTGGCATGGGCGGACATGTGGCAGGTGAAATTTAACGCAGTAAAATGCGAAGTGATACATTGCGGTCGGAAGAACGAGGAGAGGCAATATAAACTAGAGGGCACAACTCTAAAAGGGGTACAGGGACAGAGAGATCTGGAGGTACATGTCAACAAATCATTGAAGGTGGCAGGGCAGGTTGAGAAAGTGGTTTTAAAAAAAAGTGTATGGCATCCTGGGCTTTATAAATTGAGTACAAAAGTAAGGAAGTCATGATGAACCTTTATAAAACACTGGTTTGGCCACAATTAGTGTATTGTGTCCGGTTCAGGGCACTGCACCTTAGGAATTATTCCAAGGATGAGGGGCTTTAATTATGTGGATAGACTAGAGAAGCTGTTCTCCTTGGAACAGAGAAGGTTGCGAGGAGATTTGATAGAGGTATTCAAAATCATGAAGGGTCTAGACAGAGTAGGTAGAGAGAAACTGTTCCCATTGGTGGAAGGGTTAACGACCAGAGGACATAGATTTAAGGTGATTGGTTCTTTTGCCAAAGGTGACATGAGGTAAAACTTTTTTACACAGTGAGTGGTTAGGATCTGGAATGCACTGCCCGAGGGGGTGGTGGAGGCAGATTCAATCATGGCCTTCAAGAGTAAACTGGATAAATAATTGAAAGGAAAAAATTTGCAGGGCTGTGGGTAGAGTGTAGGGGAGTGGGACTAGCTGGATTGCTCTTGCATAGAGCTGGCGCATACTCGATGGGCTGAATGGCCGCCTTCTGTACTGTAACCTTTCTATGATTTCTAATGGTTGGAAAGCTATGCAGCTCCTGTTGTTGCCCTCCTATCATCCAAATGCGCTTCTAGAATCTGTCGCCTAAGACTTCATACTTTATATAAACGGTGAACAATGGTGCAGTTTTTTTTTTCTCTCCTTGCCTTCCTGGAGCAGCATATATCAGGCTATGGAAATACTTTGTATGAATAAGTACTTATGTATTTAAATACTTTTTTGCAAACCCTTCTATCCTTTCAGCAATTGCCGGAGTCAAATTTGAGACTGCTAGCTTCACGAGCAGTCTCAGCTGACATCCTGTTTTGCCACATTCTCCAATTGCACTTGTTCGGAGGTTTCATTTAATTGCACCCAAATTCTCAGGTGCAGAGGCACCCGTGGTCATGTGAATACACTGTTAATCAGCTGACCAGCAGTGAATTGAAGCCAAGGGCCGACTCTGCTGTTGCAGAAATCATCCATTCATTAAAAAAAAATTTGAACGATGTGATGACCAGCAAATGAGCCACTCATCTTTGTCATGCTGGAGGAGGGAGTGTGATCTGGAGACTTGAGGTGCAAAAAATTAGACTCCACGCAAAAAGACTGCATCAAACTTGCAGGTACCCTGCCCAGAGAATACAAGCCTCACATAAGATATGAGGAGATGTCAGAGGAGCTGGTTGTGTGTGGCCACACCTCAGTAAGGGTGTAGTAGGTCAACTTTGTAACTTGCTGCAGCGTGACCTCAAGCTTCGATCTACAAGTTGCAGGGTCATCACGGTCGAGATGAAGGTCACCACAGCTCTGAACTGTTACGGGCGTGGATCGTTCTCTGTATCCATGGGGCATCTGTGCAGCTTCAGTCAAGGAGCAGTGAGGGACATAGAAAATAAGAGCGGGAGTAGGCCATTCGGCCCTTCGAGCCTGCTCCGCCATTCAATATGATCATGACTGATCCTGCATCTCAATACCATATTCCTGCTCTCTCCCCATACCCCTTGATGCCTTTTGTGTCTAGAAATCTGTCTAGCTCCTTCTTAAATATATTCAGTGACTTGGCCTCCACAGCCTTCCGTGGTAGAGAATTCCACAGATTCACCACCCTCTGAGTGAAGAAATTTCTCCTTATCTCATCTCAGTCCTAAATGACCTACCCCGTATCCTGAGACTGTGACCCCTCGTTCTAAACCCCCCCCCCCCAGCCAGGGGAAACGTCCTCCCCGCATCCAGTCCGTCCAGCCCTCTCAGAATTTTATACATTTCAATGAGACCCCTTCATTCTTCTAAACTCGAGTGAATCCAGGCCCAGTCGACCCAATCTCTCCTCAAGTGATAGTCCTGCCATCCCAGGAATCAGTCTGGTGAACCTTTGCTGCTCTCCCTCTATGGCAAGTATACCCTTAGGTAAGGAGACCAAAACTGCGCACCAGGTGTGGTCTCACCAAGGCCCTGTATAACTGCAGTAAGACATCCTTCCTGCTGTACTCACATCCTCTTGCAATGAAGGCCAACATACCATTTCCTCCCTGCTTGCTGCACCTGTGTATTTGCTTTCAGTGACTGGTGTACAAGGCCACCTAGGTCCATTTGTACATCAACATTCCCCAATCTATCACCATTTAAATAATACACTGCCTTTCTGTTTTTCCTTCTGAAGTGGATAACTTCACATTTATCCACGTTATGCTGCATCTGCCATATATTTGTCCACTTACTCAACTTGCCTAAATAGCTTTGAAGTCTCTTTGCATCCTCCTCACAACTCACAATCCCACCTAGTTTTGTGTGGTCAGCAAACTTGGAAATATTACATTTGGTTCCCTCATCCAAATCATTGATATATATTGTGAATAGCTGGGGCCCAAGCACTGAGCCCTGCGGTACCCCACTAGTCACTGCCTGCCACCCTGAAAAAGACCCATTTATTCGTACTCTCTGTTTCCTGTCTGTTAACCAATTTTCAATCCATGCCAGTATATTACCCCAATTCCATGTGCTTTAATTTTGCACACTAACCTCTTATGTGGGACTTTATCAAAGGCCTCCTGAAAATTCAAATACACCACATCCACTGGTTCTCCCTTATCTATTCTACCAGTTACATCCTCAAAAAAAACTCCAGTAGGTTTGTCAAACACTATTTCCCTTTCATAACTCCATGTTGACTTTGTCTAATCCCGTTGATATTTTCTAAGTGTCCTCCGCGTCCAGCAGGCGACCTGGCTCCCTATTTCGCAGGGCAGCTGAGTTCACTTCATTTGATATGTCAGTGGCAGAGCAAAGGCAGATGGCGTTTGCTTTCTATCCTGTAGCTGGCTTCCTCACGGTGCTTGGAGGAATTGATGGGACGCATATGGCACTGAAGGCTCCTCATGAAAATCCGCAGATCTACTTGAACATGAAGGGATTCTATTCCCTTAATCTGCAGATTGTATGTGATGCTCAGCACATAGGTGCATGTCATGATTCATTCATCGTGCGGCATTCGATAATAGTGCGTGTGCTCGGGGAAGGTGAGATGGTTGGCGTATTGGTGACAAAGCATACCCACTGCTGCCATGGCTTATGATATTTCTGGTGGCACAGACCTAGGTGGAGGACCGGTATGATGAGGTGCATGTGTCCACCAGGCAGGCAGGTGGAAAGAGCAATTGGGGTGCTGAAGAGCAGCTTGGGTCTGGACAGGCCTGGGGGCGTATTGCAGTACTTCCCAGAGAGTGGCTAGAATTGTGGTGGTTTGCTGCGATCTGCACAACTTTGCATTAGCAGAAGGTCTCGACCTCTACGTTCTGAGAGAGGAGCCGATAAAGATGGAAGATGCAATGCCGTGGGAACCCCCGAGCAGAGTGATGCTGAACCTGCAAATATGAACAAGAGCGCGAAGATGTATGAAATTCCATCTTCGCAGTCTTGTTGGTGTTTGTAAATTGTGCAAAAACTTTTAAGAGTTTAAATATTTATTTGCAGAAGTTCAAAAATTTGTGAAATTTAAATAATGCATTAAACTTTGACATCTATCGCAGCCTGGCAGCTTTCTTTCTCCCTCCCTCCTCTTTCTTCCTCCCCCCTCCCCCCACCCCACCCCCAAAATGTGGGTGTCCAGGAGGAGAAAGTAGAGGTGATAGAGGCAGAAATTAGATTTCCCCCCTACTCTCTCCAGGAACCTCACTTGGCCCTCGTTTCCAGTCGAGCTCTTCTACCAGCTGCTCCCTGTGCTGTCTACCAGTCAACCTGGATGGCATGGCTATCTGTGGTGTTGTGGAAGGAACACCGCCCCTAAGCAAGAGGTTGCTTCTGCTCCCTCCTGCCCCTAACCCTAGTACCCCTTCCATCATGTACTATACCACCGTCATTGATAGACAATGCCAGAAATGACCTTTAAGCCAGGAGCAAGAGGTACTTTAGCAGAAATGATTTTTTTCCTATTTTTGGCTGAAAATGTTTTGATTCTTCTGATTTTTGCCCCATTTCACCTCCCCTACCAGTTTCATTTGGATATATATCTTATGAATGGTCCCTTCTAATTAAATAAGTGCAAATCTTTTCTGAAAGCACTTTTGGAATTATGGTAGAAAACATGCTTGTTTTGAAAGCTGGGTTTAAATGTTTGCAGTACCCCTTTTCAATTTAGCACAGATCTAAGATCAAATTCTATCATGGTCTTGTGCTGGAGATTCTGCTTGAAAATCAGTCTTTAAATATGTCTCTTGCATCACCCCCAATATTTCCTAAACACAACTCACTTGTGATTTACCTTCTAAATGTCTTATCCATTTCAGAGAAGCTGTACTGCATAGAGTTAACTTGGTAGCATCCATCCAGATTATCTCCAGCAGTCCTATAATAAAGTTGTTTGTGTAGCATGTCAGGCATTGAGACTTCAAACAAGTTAGCGTTCCCTAGTACTTTTATGGTAAGTCCTACTTGCAGAGTATCTTGAAGAATCCCCAAGATAGGGTTCTCCATCTAGTATCTAAAATATTTTGGTTGCTTAAAATAGCTGTATATGCTTGAATTCTGTTGGCTCTGAAGACAGGACCTTGCTACAAAAACATTTTTTCTTCAAGGAGTGGTTACTAAATTAAAAATATAATTGGGTACCCTGCCTCCGATAAAGGAAGTAATCACTCCAACCATATGGGAACCTAATCTAAATGCATCTTTCCATTAAAGCTAAGGAACTCAATATTTCAAATTATAAGAATGTTTACCATTGTGCAGAGATTTATTACACACACACCATCTGTCTACCTGGGAGCACTGCCACTCTATTGAGGATGCACTGCTGTTGCCGCCTACGTGCAGATCCCACCCCCATATACGCTTTGTCATCACTGCTCTTGCCACAACTGCTCTTTGTTTCCCTGGCTTTACATGGTCTTTATTATTTGTCTGAGCAGATGGCATCCTTCTGCTGAATTAACACTCGTGTGCTTGCAATTGGCATCAGTAAATACCAGCTACCTTAATGCCCAGCACAGTCTTTCAATCATTGATTACTATTCATCCTTGGTAGTCTGTTGATTCCCAAGTGTAGAGACCTTTCTTGTTCTCCTAACCTTAGCACTTGCCACAAGAATATTTGTACATTGGCATGTCTGTTTCTACAGATTTCACTTACTTTTCCATTTCCCATATAGGGGCTATCTACTCAAACATCCCTACCCCTTGTACACATTGTGGAACAGTAACTAGACATTGATTAGCCATTTCAAAACATTGTGGCTTGAAGACCATGTTATCATGATTTATAAATGAAAGTTAAAACTTCATACAGCTACAATATGCTCAGTAACCTTGTATAAAATGAAAGCAGATTAGCAAATTCCAACACTGATCAAATTGGCAGCAAAATCTCTGTTGTTGTCCTGATTAACCCTTTCCATTCTGGTCAATTACAATTTCCTAAGTTATTAGCTGTCATGCCTCTGCTGACGTATATAAATAATTGCCACTTAGGAAAGGTATTAAGTGGGTGATCGCCAATTTGTGCACAACAAGTGCTAATTACCTGATCTGTTTTCATAATGTTAGTTGAGGGATAAATATTGGCCAGGACACAAGGGAGAACTCCTCTGTTCTTTATCGAATGATGCCGTGGGACCTTTTACGTCCACCTGAGAGGACAGATTTGGTTTAACGTCTCATCCGAAAGAGGACACCTCTGACAGTGCAGCACTTCCTTAGTATTGCACTGAAGTGTCAACCTAGATTATGTGCTTAAGTCTCTGGATGTGGAGATGCCCGTGATGGACTGGGGTTGACAATTGTAAACAATTTTACAACACCAAGTTATAGTCCAGCAATTTTATTTTAAATTCACAAGCTTTTGGAGGCTTCCTCCTTCCTCAGGTGAACGTTGCAACAACGTTCACCTGAGGAAGGAGGAAGCCTCCGAAAGCTTGTGAATTTAAAATAAAATTGCTGGACTATAACTAAGTCTCTGGAGTGGGACTTGAATCCACAACCTTCTGACTCAGGCAAGTCTGGCTGACATCCACACCAGACATACTACCCACATGTGTTGCCAGACTATGTTCCTGCCAAGTTGCTGTTCAGGATAATTTTTTTAAAATGGTTATCTAAAATCTATAAACTTATCAGAAGTTGCTGATAAGTGTATGGAACTTAGGAGTCCAAACAATCTTTGAACTGGATGTTCACTTAAACAAATTGGTTCTTTTATGAAGTAATTATTTATATTTAAACTTGTGCTTTCTAATTATAGTAAACCTGTGTTTTGGGTCAAAAATACTATTCAGGCAGAATTGTCCCATTTTTTCCATCATGATTTATAATGTCACTTTCAACTGCACAGTTCAGATATTGCAGTTTTTTCAGTTAACTTCATCAAGTAAACCATTGATATGAGCGATAATATGTTCATTCAGATATGTATTCACCTTCTAAGTGCCCCACTTGTGATTTTTGTGATTTAGCTATGTTTATGATGGCCCAAGTTGGCAATTTCCACGCAATGCTGAGGCCAGTTTTTTGGCTTGTCTTTTCAAGGGGCATTCTTATAGCAAAATGCCTCGCAAAATACTTCACTGTTGGATTGAATGCTAATTATGCAATTATTTGTAGGTTTTGGTGTATGTTACTAAATTTTTATATAGAAAAACTGCATGAAATGGAAAGAGAAGAAACTGTGGTAAAATGCTTCATAGGCAGGGATTACTGCAGTGCAAAAGCTTGGATGTGATTCAGTTTGAGTTTTCAATACTGAAAATGCCCCAGATTGACAATTCAGTAATCAACAAGGTTAAAATGAAAAGTTGACTTTTTGCTGCCAAAAGAACTTGCTGTTAATGCCCCAACTCAGTTGCACCATGTAATCTTGTATTTTGCATTATTTGAATCCATATTCAACACTCCGCTTCAGGACAGGAGAATTTGGGTTTATATATCTTGTGCATCTTGCAAACTGCTAATGTGCACTTTCAAGCCAGCAATAATCAGTCTACAGGATGCTATAGTAAAATATTTGCTGAAGCTTTAAATTAATATGCATTTAAGCCATTTTTTAAAAAAAAATTGCATGAAGGTAAATTGTATTCATTTTGTAAATGGTTCTCGAGATTAAAGCTGCAATGAATTGCTGCTGCAACATAATTTCTATTTTACCATAGAGATCTCCTGTGATGTTCAGTGAGTCAGTGTAAGAGGGTGGGTGGTGGGGAGAAGAGATCTGTTTCAGGAAATGTGCCTTTAACAGGTGTTGTGCTCTACACGAGAGTTCAGTACTTCTAGTGAATCTCCTGTAGCATTGGTCGTGGTAAGTTGACACAGCTTCTCTTTCCAGTGTTTGTTTTTATGTTGCTGGTTCTCTTTTTTTTTGATGCTCATGCTTTCGCTTTTTGATCCTTTTCAGGTAGTGGGTGTTGTGGCAAGGAAGGGGGCCAGGGCTGCAAGCCACGTACTCCGGTGTACTTTAAAGCTGTCCACTTGCTGCAGTGAATTGCAGCTGCAACGTAACTTGCAACAAGTCGATTTCCTGTGCCAGGAAAGGGCATTGTGGACAGCTACAGCCAAGTGGCTGGTGTGGGGCCACAGTAACACGAGGGATTCCTGCAGAGTCATGGGTGGTGGTGGTGAGGGGAGGGAGGGAGGAAGGAGGGATATTGCGACGATGCAGGGAGCTAGCAGAAAGCAATACAAAAGGCATGGCATTGCAGCCCACTTGCTTGAAATATGCTCCTGTAGCTTCTCACCTGATTTTTGCCCTCTATCTCTTCCCACCATTCCCTTGCTCCTTTCAGTCTCTGTATCCTGCCCTTTTTTGTCCTGCACCATCTCGGTATCCTATTAATTAGAATCCGTTTCATGTATGTAGCCATTCTGCTCCCAGTTGTATTTGTGTAGGCTGTGAAACAGTTTTTTGAAACAGTAACAAAAATGTGAAATACAAAGTTATTTCTGGGCTTTAAATTGGGGCACAAGGTCTTGCAAAAGTATGCTTTCTTGCAAAACTTTTTTTTACTTGTGAGCACTAATGACAAAACAGTCCTCTGTTGTGACAATGTGAACAACAATCCCCACATCCATATTCAGGAGAAAAGCCATGATGTGGAGATGCCGGTGATGGACTGGGGTGGACAAATGTACGGAGTCGTACAACACCAGGTTATAGTCCAACAGCTTTATTTGAAATCACAAGCTTTCGGAGCTTTGCTCCTTCGTCAGCAATTGTGAAGCACTGGTTGGCAAGGCTTACCTAGCACTTTATGCAGTGAGATTAGAAGAGGCTTCACCGGAGGACATCACGTGCTTCTGCCTGAACTATTGATAGTGGTTTGCAGTTAAATTTTCATAATGCAGAGATACTGAAATTGTTGATTCTTGCTGCTTTCCATCCTAGGATCCATCGGTTACACAGGTGACGAGAAATCCTCCACCAGCATTGGAGGAGTACAATCCTTTCACAGACACACAGACGGTATGACCATTTCAATTCATTATTATAGTGTTGTTCAAAGACAAGAACATGTATGTGACACCAGACAAAAATTGTGTAATATGCATGCATCTCCTTGATGGTAAATGTAATTACCTCATTATTCCACTTTATCAGACAGAGGAATTAAATTTAAAAAAAATTATGTTGCAGAGGCCAGGTGCAACCCACACAGAAGAATGAGGCAATCCACAGACTAGTCACCTTGGATTGCCTATCACATTGTCACTGGTTCAAAAGTGGCATTGGTAATGGCCTGTGATGCTGGCACAGATATATTTTGACATATACCCAGATTTGTAGGTCTTACCATTTGAAGACACCACCCTGCTGTTGCTAAAACTCCCCATTTACCATGTTGCCAATTTAATTAGGGTTTTGTGATTTTAAAAAAAAATTCATTCATGTGATATGGGTGTCGCTGGCAAGGCCAGCATTTACTACCCATCCCTAATTGCCCTTGAGAAGGTGGTGGTGAGCCACCTTCTTGAATCGTTGCAGTCCATGTGGTGAACGTTCTCCCACAGTGCTGTTAGGTAGGGAGTTTCAGGATTTTGACCCTTGATGAAGGAACGGCGATATATTTCCAAGTCTGGATGGTATGTGACTTGGAGGGGAATGTGCAGGTGGTGGTGGTGTTCCCTTGTGCCTGCTGCCCTTGTCCTTCTAGGTGATAGAGGTCACGAGTCTGGGAGGTACTGTCGAAGAAGCCTTGGCAAGTTGCTGCAGTGCATCTTGTAGATGGTACATACTGCAGTCACATTGCACCGGTGGTAGAGGGAGTGAATGTTTGAAGTGGTGGATGTCGTGCCAATCAAGTGGGCTGCTTTGTCCTGGACGGCTGATTTCCTCCCAAAATGGACCTCGTGGTTAGTTATTTAAGTGGCCTTTATTCCTCAAACAAAACTTCAGTCTGGGCACATTAAAATTGGGGCTGGATTGGGAAGGATGTTTTCAAAATTTGAGCAAGTGCTAATATGTGACAAAAGCAATGTTTTACCTGTCCAAATTCAGTTGTTGGAACGTGATTGGAGCTTCATATTATCCATTTTGATTTTATTTTGTTTTAACTCAATAGTTTTGCAAGCTTTATTGTGTGGTGCTCAGCAAATATTGACACTCCTGGGATCTCCTGTCTGAACTCCCAAATGGGAGCAGCCAACCAAACCATATTATAATTCCAGAAACCATTTATTGTGCATACAACATAAATAACATGCTGTGTGTCTGGAAAAGGGGCCACCATGCCGAATGCTCTCAGATACTTGTAGCTGGTTTGTAACTCTACGGTAACTTTCTTCCTGTTCCTTACCCTGACCATTTATTTGGGACCGTTAGAAAAATTCCACGGTTTATATAAAAGCTGATACTCTGTGCCCATCCCTACCTTCCCCTAACTACTGGCTTTGTGCCAAATTCCCTGCTCTTGCCAGGAACTGTCTGCTAGTTAATTTTAAAACTGCTTATTGTGCTTTCACTGAATTTTCTGCCATACAGTTTGCAAATATATTAAAAATGCACTAAACAAATGAGCTGGATACCACCAGTCAGTTGAATGCTGGGAAGCGAGTCTCAAACAGCACAGATACTGGGGTGGTGAGGGGTACAGGAATATTCACAGCCTTGGTTCTGTTTTGCCTCTTACCACATCTGTTTTCCCCATGCTCCCCATCATCTCATTTGTGGCAGATCCCTTCCAACTGCACCCACATCCCATGATTGCCTCCTCTGCCCTTTACACCAGTTCCAGTACTCTCAGACACTGTCACCTTCCTCACAGTACTCACAAACCCAGCAACTTCTCCCCAAAGCTTCCAGACCATGACAACCCCCTCCCTGATCTCCGGGCCATCCTCTCAGTTCTACCAATCTTTAGACTTCTTTGCCCACCACTGCCAGACGCTGAGGTGCAACTCTCAGTTCCCGGTCTTCATTGCTTCTAAGTGTGTCTCCCTTTCCTCCCCCCCCCATGTTGTCAAACCACAAGACTGCATCACTCTGATTCTACACACTTTCTTCCTATCTAATGAAGAAACGAGGAATGCAAATATACACTCGATGAATAGCGCTTCAAATATATAACTACTTCCAAATGCAGGTAGACCATGCCACAAAAAGATGAGTAGCATTTTGGGTTTTATAAATAGGGGCATAGTGCAAGTGGAAAAGGGTAATAAATTTGTGCAAAACAATAGTTAGACTACAATTAGTGTGCAGTTTTGCTGCAGAGAAGGCCAAGATAAAATTTAATAGAGGTTTCAAAAATTACCAGTTGTTTTGATGAAGTGAATAGGGCTAAAGCTATTTTCTCTCAGGAGTCAGTGATGAGGTCATCATCAATTTAAAGTTGTCATTGAGGGGTTAGGAGAAATGTTTTTATATAGCGGGTTGTTGGAGCTTGATCTGAAGTTATGTTTACTTCACAAATAGTATTAGATTTTGTAATCTTTAAAGGGACACAGCTGTACCTTTGCAGCAGAATAATAGTTAAAATTTATAACACTCCTTATAAAGCAGCGTATCATCAGGCTTGCTGTACAACATGGTGGTGGTAGTTCAAAAAAGGCTAAAGATTTGCAAGTCCTTTTTTGATTAATGTAAATGACGGTTATATTAAGGTCAGTTGGCATGGTGTTGCTGCTGGTTGTATCAAATGTGTATTCTTGTGTTTTTTACTACTTTTTAAGCAGGCACCACCAGGAAATGTCGAAAAGCCTCCTATGCCCAGTACACAGCCAGCAATTATGAAGCCTACAGAGGAGCCACCCACGTATGCACCGCATACACAGGTAAGTTTAAAATGCATTAGCCTGGGTGGGGGGGGGGGGAGGAATTCCTTTCTCAATAGCCGAGAAAACAGTTTGAATTCTTTCTATCGCTCTGGGTGGGTGGAAAATAAAAAGCAACTCTATTGGCTGTCGAGATGTAACTATTGGAATTCTGCATCTGGGCAAGTCACTCTTCTCTTAACCCCCACCCCCTCCCCCAATGAAACAGTATGCATTAGCAAGCCATCTAATGTCACAGGCTGGAGAGAATTTATCTGCTTTCAACTAAATGCCTCTATCATAGTAGGTACAGCATAGGAGGAGGCCATTCAGCTCATCATGCCTGTGCTGGCTGTTTGAAAGAACTATCCAATTCGTCCCATAGCCCGGTAAATTTTTTCCCTTCGTGTATTTACCCAATTCACTTTTTGAAAGTTACCATTGAATATCCTTCCACCACCCTTTCTGGCGATGTATTCCACATCATTACAACTCGCGATTTAAAAAAAAAGTTTCCTGCTGTCTCCTTTGGCTCTCTTGCCGATCGCCACCTTAAATCTGTGTCCTCTGGTTACCGACCCTTCTGCCAGTGGAAACAGTTTCTTCTTATTTACTCTATTAAAACTGTTAATGATTTTGAACACCTATCAAATCTTCCCGTAACCTTTTCTGTTCTAAGGAGCACAACCCCAGCTTCTCCAGCCTCTCCCCACAACTGAAGTCCCTCATCCCTGGTACCATCCTAGTAAATATCTTCTGAACCCTCTGAGGCCTTGACATCCTTCCTAAAGTGTGGTGTCCAGAATTGAACATGCTACTCCAGCGGAAGCCTAACCAGTGTTTTATAAAGGTTTAGCATAACTTCCTTTCTTTTGTACTCTATGCCTCTATTAATAAAGCCCAGGATCCCATATGCTTTAACAACAGTCGTCTCAACTTGTCTTGACACCTTTTAAAGATGTGTATGTGCACCCTAGGTCTCTTCCTGCACCCCCTTTAAAATTGTACCATTTAGTTTATATTGCCTCTCATTCTTCCTACTAAAACGTATCACTTCACACCTGTTAAATTTCATCTGCCATGCGTCCGCCTATTTCACCAGTCTGTTTACGCCCTCCTGCAGTCTGTTACTATCCTCCACGTTGTTTACTACATTTCTGAGTTTCGTTTCATCTGCAAACTTTGAAATGATACCCTCTATACCCAAGCCCAGGTCATTAATATATATCAAAGAGTAGTGGCCCTAATACTGACCTGGGGAACACCACTATATACTTCCCTCCTTCATTGTCAAAATCCTGGAACTCCCTACCTAACAGCATTGTGGGAGTACTTTCATCATGTGGACTGCAGCGGTTCAAGAAAGCAGCTCACCACTACCTTCTCAAGGGTAATTAGGGATGGGCAATAAATGCTGGCCTTGCCAGCGATGCCCACATCCCATGAATGAATTTTTTTTTTAAAGTCTGAAAAGTACCAATATTCTTTGCTTTCTATCCTTTAGTCAGTTTTGTATCCACGCTGCCACTGTCCCTTTAATCCCATGGGCTTTAATTTTGCTAACAAGTCTATTGTGTGGTACTTTTTATCAAATGCCCTTTGAAAGTCCATACACAATATCAACCGCACTATCTTCTATCAACCGTCTCTGTTACTTCATCAAAGAACTCCAGCAAGTTAGTCAAACACTATTTTCCTTTTTCTAAAAAAAAAATCCGTACTCCATTTCATTTATTAGCCCATACTTTTCCAAGTGCCACTTAATTTTGTCAGATTATTGCGTCTCAAAGTTTCCCCACCACTGATGTTAGGCTGACTGGCCTGTAATTGCTGGGTTTGTCCCTCTCCCTTTTTTGAACGGATGTGATGTTTTCAGCCCTCCGGCACCGTCCCCATATCTAAGGAGGATTGGAAGATTGTGGCCAGAGCCTCTGCAATTTCCACCCTTACTTCCCTCCGTAACCTAGGATGCATCCCATCTGGACCGGGTGACTTTTCTACTTTGAGTACTGCCAATCTTTTTAGTACCTCCTTTATCTGTTTTTATCCTGGGCAAGATCCCTTTTTTAACTTTCTGAAATTAGCCCTCCTCCAGTTTTTAGTATTTCCACATTTGATTGTTCTTGTCCTTTTCCATAACTATTCTAAACCTAATGATATTATGATCACTGTTCCCCAAATGCCCCCCCACTGAAACATGCTCCACCTGCCCCACTTCATTCCCCAGAACTAGATCCAACACTATTTCCTCCTTCGTTGGACTGGAAACACACTGTTCCGAAAGTTCTGTTGTCCGTATTTCAGGCATTCTCCACCCCCCCCCCCCCCCCCCTTCCATCTGGGCATAATTGTACATTTGCTTTGCTTACAGACTGTTGAGCAAAATGGCAAATTATTTGGACCAGCAGCTACGGCTTGCATTTTTAAAATCCCACTCCTGTGGCCCAGCTACAATTTAAATTGCGATCATGTAGAAATTTTAACATGACGTTTGATAGAGCCTGTGTCCATCACAGTCTGCAACTACACGGTAAGCATTAATGCATCACAGTGGTTGTGCTTTGTGGGGGTCGCTCAGCTTCTTATCATGGAGGATGTCTACTTCCACTGAAACTGGTTAGCTCAGTTCTCTGGAGAAGTCCTTGGGGCAGGGTTACTCTTGAAAGGTAGAGCAGTTTGGAAATAACATTGCTGGGCTTGTAATAGTCTAGGTACTTTACAGTGAAATTGCTTTTTCCATTTTATTCCTCCTCCATTCACACAATCAGATTTGCATTATCCTTTTATGAAACCCTAGTAACAAAATTAGAGTGCAGACTTAATGTATCCATCAAGCCATTGAATCATGTGTTTAATTTGAGTTGTAGCTTTCACTTTCCTAAAATTGAAAAATGAGCTTGTTTTCTGTGTTTTAGGAAACTGCTGCAGCCCAGGCTGAACTGCTGAGACGTCAGGAAGAACTAGAGCAAAAAGCAGCAGAACTTGATCGGCGAGAACGTGAGATGAAAAATCTCAGCTACGATCGTATGTAGTCACACATTCCCTGTTTAAACAATCCTTGTATATAGATTTCCTATGTTAGTAGGATATGATATTTATAGTTCATAGTTCACTACTCCAACATAGTTAACAAAGTTCAGGTAAGAGTTATTAAACGTTTAGCACCCATCTTTGCTAATTATCCTGTAGCATTTCTTTTCCGATTGCCAGCTATAGAACCACCATTCAAAGTAACCATATCTGTGTTGCATCCACCATTTTTGTTGAAAGCAAAAGTTTTATATTTTTCTCTGCTTCTGAAATGCACGTGAATGTTTACAAAAGAAAGCTAAAACACAATTTAATATAATTGCAGTCAAGATCAGTGTTGGTTGCTCAAACTTGTCTAATTGTAAACACTATAATGTTTACAAAATTTGCAATTATTCCTGTACAGCATCTGAATGTACCCAAGTTTCAGTTAAACTGAGTATGAAGTATCTGTGGCTGAGGTACTGCTTGCAGAAGTAGAAAGCAATTTGTACAATATTGACTGCTTTTGTAAATAATAGTTTATTTTCAGAAGTTAGGAAATACCATGTATAGAGGAATGTAAAACTGCCACCGTGGTGTTCTACTTAAACTGACATTAGATTAGTTTTGCTTTCTGTGGCCTTTACTTCATTATAGTCAGTAATAATGTTTTTTTTTTCCTTTGCAAAATTGTCTCTGGGCAGAATGGAAAATGGGTTTTCTTATCTGTTCTCAATTGAACTATAGAACGATACACAGTAAGTAATTTTTTCCTTTTGTAGCTCGGAAGAACAATTGGCCTCCACTTCCTGAACGATGTCCTGTGGGACCGTGTTTCTATCAAGACTTCTCTGTAGATATCCCTGTTGAATTTCAAAAAACAGTCAAGATGCTCTACTACTTATGGATGTGTATGTAAATTCTGCAGCACCAGGCTACTTTATTGGCTTTTAATGTTCATAGTATTCCATTGGATGGTAGTATGTAAAATATTTAAATTTTTGCAGGCATCATTTTGTCAAGTTGAGTTATGAATGTTTGTCTCATTGAGAATGTTTGCCACTGATTTACAGTGTAAGTGTTGGAGTTACTACCTGATGGGGTTTTCACAACTTTTTTAATTGAAACATTTTCAGAATCAACAGTACAAACAAGTTCTCAAGTCAGCATGCTTAAAAAAGTAGTATTAAAATTAACCAGAAGAGAGAATGTTTTGGGAAACTGTGTAAAGCTTAAATGAATAGACAAACTAAGTAGACTATACTATTTGTTAGGAACTGCTGACCTTCCAATTGGTCTCGCGACTTCACATCAGGTACCATGACGTTGTGATGCAACTTGCTTGCTGATGCAAGTAATTTTTTTTTTGTATGGTGTTTCAAATGAAACCTTTGACTTGTGGAGCTAATTTGTGACCAATGTAAATTGGGATGGGTACGACTGGACTGGAGTGGATAAGTGTAAAATTACATATTTACAGTTAGGCATTCATCTCAGATTATTTTAACTTTCAAGTGTTGCGTTTATTCCGTAGTTTGGATCACATCAGACAGTATCATTGGTTTCAACTGTAAAGCTATGTTCATGCACCTCCTAAAATGTAATGCTTGAAAACAGTTCTATTTTTAGATTTAACTTTGTTTTTCTCCTCCACAGTCCATGCAGTAACACTCTTGGTAAATATATTTGGTTGCCTTGCCTGGTTCTGTGTTGATAGTTACCGAGGGGTGGACTTTGGCCTGGCCATTCTCTGGTTCTTGCTTTTTACCCCCTGTTCGTTTGTCTGTTGGTACAGACCACTCTACAAGGCCTTCAGGTTAGTAAACTGACCCTTTTGACTCACTATTTATAATGGTTAGAAGGTGAAATACATGTAACCTCAACAATTTACGCTGCCTAAAAATGGGTTCTGTTTTTAGCTTGCACAAGTAAACAAAAAAATGTTTCTGGACATTGTAACTTCATAATAAACATTGCTGTTACTGAAATTTTACTAATCAGATTATTTTCATTACATTAACAGTCACAAGATATTTGAAATGTATGACCATCAAGCTATTTATCAGTACTTTGTTTATAGTAAGTGGTGATCAAATTGAATAGGAACATGCCATGATGTGTCAAAGTTCCTGGTTGCCTTTGTGGAAAAACTGATGATATTCTGAAAATTGATATTAAATTTTACACATCAGTTGTCACACATGAGAAACACTCTTTAACATCTTAGAGTGGGGAGCGTCCAGTATGTATTTGTTAAATAGGTTGCCTTGATGTAGTGACTGGATAGATAAAGGGAATGTGGTAAATATAATGTATATGGGTTTTCAGAAGATACTAACATATAAGATGAAATTTAGCAGAATGGATAGAAAATTGATTGATGGAAAGTTTGGGTGTTGCTCAGACTGGAGAAGAGTTGGATGTGGTGCATCCCAGGGGTTAGTAGATGTACTTTTTTCCTTGGTATGTGCAGATATAGATGATTTGGACTTGAATCTAGGGAACATAATCTTGATATTTTCTGATGTCACAAAGATGGGAGGTTTGGCGAATAGTGTGGAGGACTTTTTATAAGCTAGATTTCGGGACGATATAGACTGGTTAGTGCAATGGGGAGACAGGTGGTAGTTGCAATTCAATGTGGTTAACTGTGAGGTAAAACATTTTGGGAGCAAAAATTAACAAATGGGAATATACACTTAATGCAATAACACTGAAGGGTGTGGACAAAGAGCCCATGTGGTCAAATACATAATTGCTCTCAAAAATGGCTTACAAAATGTTGACCTCTCCAATTCAGTAGGCCTTGTAAGAGCATTGTAACTGTTTGCTTGCTGAAAACAAATCCTTGAAGTTTACTGTCTTCAACTAGCTAAGATTGATCCTGGTTTTACCTTCTACTCATTTGAATGACTTGAGTCACATCAAAGCGTCACATCTGTATGGCTTTTTGTACTCTAGACAGAATTACATATCCCTTTATACCAAGTCCTGCTCAGACCACTTCTGGAGTACTGCGTTTAGTTTTGGGTACCAAACCTTAGGAAAGATATATTGGCGTTGGAGGGGGTGCCGCGCAGTTTCATCAGAATGATACCAGGCTTAAGTTAAATTGAGGCCAGGTTGCGTATACTTGCCTTGTATTCCGTTGAGTTTAGAAGGTTGGATGATCTAATCAGAGATTATTTCCTCTGGTGGGGGGAATATAGAACAAGCAAGAATAATAAAATTAGAGCTGGCTATTTAGGAGTGAAACTGTGAAACACTTTTTCAAATGGGCAGTGGAAATCTGAAACACTCTTCCCCAAAAGATTGTGGATGCTGGGGCAATTGAAATTTTCAAGATTGAGACTGATAGACACTTGTTAGGTAAAAGTATCAAGGGATATGGAGCTACGGTGCGTAAATGTAGTTGAGATACAGATCAGCCATGGTCTGATAGAATAACGGAACATGCTCAGGGCTGACTGGCCTACTCCTGTTTCCATGTCCTAAATCTTGCATTTAATCTTGTGTCTGTGTCCCCTTCTAAATTCCTCAACCATGAGCAGTCTGTTTCAATCTACTTTGTCCCTTCCCTTCAATATTTTAAACACTTCTATCAAATTACCATATAATCTCTTTTAATAAAAACAGCCCCAGTTTTTCAAGTCTTCATATTTTTTCGTACAAAGCAGCATCCTAGTGATTCTGTGCAGTACTCCAACTGGTCTTACTAAGGTTTTACATGGATTCAACACTAGATATCAACTTTTAAATTCAATACCTCCATTACTTTTCTTATGGCCTAACGGTGCTGCTTTTAATAGCTTGTGAACCTGAACTTCTAAATCCCTCTGCTCTTCCCCATCACCTGTCTTTTCCCTCATTCAAAGTCTAATTATTACTTTATTAAGCTCCTGCGCTCTCACAGGACTCCCTGGCTTTCAGTCCACTATTTGTTCAGGTTGACCTTTTTTACCTTGTTGGGGAAAGAGAAACTCTTATTAGCTTTATTTCTCATTTTGACTAGATGTGAAATGAACATGGTCTTGGACAATTCTGTGGCTCTGACCAATTTATCCCACTCTTTCTTACCCAAGAAACACAGGGAGAGGGGGTGCAGGGTTCATGGAAATGATTAACATTTTGAATGAAACTGATGATGGTATATTATATTTCAGGAGCGACAGTTCCTTTGGCTTTTTTCTCTTCTTCTTCGTATTTATCTGTCAATTTGCTGTCCATGTACTGCAATCAGTAGGAATTCCACAGTGGGGAAACTGGTGAGTACTTCCTATGTTTCAAAGTCATTAGTCATCTGACTGTTCTCATTACAATTAGAATAAATTGTTCCATTGACTGTGATTGAGTTGCAATGAAATCACTTTTTAAGGGGATTTTTTGAGTTCACAAACTTTAAATGAGATTAAATAGAATTTAACGAGTGTGCAGAATTATCCAGGTAAATCTTGTGCTGCTTTTTCTCTCTCTTCCCCCTTCCCCCAGCATTTATCATGTTCATCACAAACCTGGTGTGCTGCTGGATCATTAGTATTTACAGATGATAAGAGATCCTATGGCATCGTAACCCAGCATGAGGGTGAAGGGGATTTTCAAAAAAAATGTTTAAGTAAAGCCTCCATATACTTTGTGCAATAGTGGGTACTTGAGAATTAGTTTTCCTTTTTAGAACGTAATTTTCAAACTGAATTGCAGCATTATCACTCCCAATTATCCATTAATATATAATTGAGTGTTTTGAGTCTGACAGAAGGATTGGTTTTGTTTTGCTTTTTCATACGCTCAACTCTGAAGACTACCAGTTGTCCATTAGCTTCACTATAGCTGAATTGCAAATGAGCTTCTTAATGTTTAATTTTTGCCCTTTCCAGGTTTGAAAAAGGAATGCAAGATATTTGTAATGCTAAATATCGTGTTGATATTGTCTGGGCTCACATGGCTACTTATGCAAGTTGTCAGTGTTCATATAACCATACCCCAGGATAGGAATCACTGCCTTCCAAAGGGATAGAGTAAGATAAGAAAACTGAAAATTGCTAGAAAATAATTTAATAGAAAGACTTGCATTTATATAGCACCTTTTTAACATAGTAAAACATCCTAAGGCGCTTCACAGGAGCATTGTCAAACAAAATTTGACACCACGTAGGGATATTAGGATAAGTGACCAAAATCTTGGTCAAAGAGTAGGTTTTAAGGAGGGGAAAGAAGGGTTCAGGGAGGGAATTCCAGAACTTGGCACTTAGGCAGCTGAAGGCACGGCTGCCAATGGTGGAGTGATGAAAATTGGGGATGCGCAAGAGGCCAGAATTGGAGGAGCACAGAGATCTCGGAGGGTTGTCTGGCTGGAGGAGATTGCAGAGATAGGGAGGGCTGGGCCTTATAATGACCTCAGGATGTCCAAAGCGCTTCACAGCCAATGAAGTACTTTAGTCACTTAAGCTCATCTGCTGCTGAAACCTTCATCCATGATTTTTGTTACCTCCTAGACTCAATTATTCCAGTGCTCTCCTGGCTAGCCTCCCACCTTGCACCCTCTGTAAACTTGATCTCATCCAAAACTCTGCTGCCCATATCCTAACTCGCACCAAGTGCCGTTCACCCATCACCCCTGTAGTCGTTGTCAGACTGGGAGCCAATGTAGGTCAACACCATGATTTAAAAATTCTCATCCTTGTTTTCAAATCCCTCCAGACTTCGTCCCTCCCTATCTCTGTAACCTCCTCCAGCCCTTCAACTCTCCCAGATCTGTGCTCTCCTCCAATTCTGGCCTCTTGCGCGTCCCCTGTTTTCTTTGCTGCACTACTGACAGCCGGGCCTTCAGCTTCCAAGGCCCTAAGCTCTGGAATTCTCTCCCTAAACCTCTCTGCCTCTCTCTCCTCTGAAGATGCACCTTCAAACCTACCTCTTTGACCAAGTTTTTGGTCACTTGTCCTAATATCACCATATGTGGCTCGGTGTCAAATTTTGTTTGATGCTTCTGTGGAGTGCCTTGGGATGCTTTACTACATTAAAGGTGCCATATAAATACAAATTGTTGTAATGTAGTAACCAGTATGCCATTTTTTGGGACTTTGAAGATGCAGCACAAATGTACACCTGATCCCAGATAAAGTAATTACAAGACAAATCTGAAGTTTACTAGCCATTTTCAGTTTTCTCATCTTGCTCTATCCCTTTTGGAAGGCAGTGAGTGATTCCTGTCCTGGGGTGTGGTTACATGAACATTGGCAACTCTCAGCTGCCTTACGCAAGTAGCCACGTGAGTCCAGAAAGTGTCAGCAAGATATTGGACCTTGGGTGAGCACTATAGCCAAGGCTGGTTTACTTCTCAATCAGCATCTACACACTTTTACTTTTGGAGCATGAGTCACCAGGCAACAATCAAGCTGGAGGAATCTGGTTCTTCTCAACCCCACAACTGCTGAGGCCTGTTGTGTTCCTACCACTGCAGTATGTGCAATGAAATTCAGAAGGAGACTGAACCAATATGGTGTGCAGCGAGTATATTTTATCAATAGCAGATTTAAAAGGACACATAGCAGTCATAGAGTTAAAAAGCTGACTAACTAGCAAAGCACAACTCTTGCGCTCAAGAACAGCCCAGTAATTTCAACAAGTTAGTGATTTTAATACAACAGAAACTTACCCGCTCCTGTTGGGAGGAGAGTTGACATCAGGACTCTTCCTTCTCTGCTTCAACATTTGGAACTTCTTGTGCTGTTTTATACCTTGCCTTGTTATTCGTATTCATTCCAGTCTAGCTATTGTGGGAGATTGATAGCTGCTGGATCTAACCAAGGGCTTCGATAATTGCCAGATCTAATCAAGGACCCTTCCTTTGTCTTATTTACAGCCTGTCATTCTAGCTATTGTGGGAGATTGATAGCTGCCAGATCTAATCAAGAACTTCTTGGCCTGTTTGAAAAGCATGCTGGGATACTTAGCCTTCTCCAATAACTTAAAATATCTAAGCATGTGTAGGCATTCTAGGCTATATCTTACAATGCTGACTTAGGTGATCTCAGCCCAGAAATCAACTGAGACCTTCCTGGTCTGTGGTGGCTTAGTGGCACACTAGGTGGTGCAGTTACCTCCTACCCCAACATAAGTCTATAGGAAAATTCTACTTTTATATAATTGAGGCGTTAAATCATTGTACAAATATTTCATATAGTATTAGGAAAAAAATGTGGAATGTTTGAAGATGTATTCTGTATGTGAAAGTGTTTCAAATCATGTAAGAAATATATTGACACCTATGTAAAATCTATAGAGCTTGTGGGTTTCTGTTATCTATAAGTGTTACCAGTTGCTTAAACTTGGACTTTGAAAGATAGGACTGAGGTCATCTCTCTCTTTCAGTGGTTGGATTTCAGCACTTACAGCTCTTAATAACAGCATTCCTGTTGGAGTTCTGATGATGATTGTTGCAGCAGCTTTTACTGGTTCATCCGTTGTCTCACTAATTATGTTCAAAAAGGTAAGCTAATCTTTACCCATCCATTGTACCACATTGTGTGAACCACTTTGCATTCATTAGTTTCCACACTATTAACCTTGAAAGTATTTTTATCAAAAAAAAGCTTTCTCATTTATCCCTCTATCTCATTACCCTTTTTTAAAAATATAAAATATTTACTTAAATGTGGAAAATGTTTAAAATACAGAGTATTGATATGAAATTGGTGGCATTTAATTGGAGTAATCAATGTTTTTGAATACCCCAAGGATCTGAAATGTAATCAGTGAAAACTATCATTTCTAGATTCCAGATGACATTGTGAGCTTTACTTTTTATGGATTATCATGGTCATCAGAACACTTGGATTAAATAACTGTCTTGAAACAGTATTTCTATGATGTTAAACTGGGCTCAGGTGATTTAAGGGTTTTAGTTGAATTTTGGTCCGATTGCAGAATCACTTCAATTTGGAATTGGAAGGTATGAGATGAGGGCCCCTTTGAATAGTCATTTTACCGAGTCCCAAATGATCCTTTTTTAAAAAAAAAATTGATTTGTTTTTAAAAAGTGTTATTCTTGCATGGTACTAAGTATTTAGTTTCTGTTGTGCAAACCCCAGCTTCTGTCCCCAAAATAAGAAGGACACACCTGTTGATAGTTTACAAAAACTACTTCTGCTCCAATAGTTAACTATATTGTAGATTTTGACAATCTCCGAATCCATTTGAAATGATCACTCTAATATTGAAACATTGTATTTCCAGAACTATTAAATATAATTCTTCTGTGAAAGTAACTTTATGGTCTTTAGCCTTTGCCGCAAACTCCATTCTTTTGCCATTGATTCCAGCCATTGTCTCAGGCTGAACCAGACAGTTCACAAGCTCAGCATCCTATTCATGCTGAACTTCCAACCCCATATACTGTCCATCACAAAGGCTCTACTTCCACCCCTAACATCGCATTCCTCTGCTCCTGCTTACGCCCATCTGAAATTCTCATCCACGCTTTTTGTCACTTTAAATGTGACTATTCCAATGCTTTCCTTGCTGGCCTCCCATCCTCCTCCCCTCTAAACTTCAACTCCTCAAACTTTGCCCGTATCCTATCCTGCACTAAGTTCCATTCACCCATCACTGTGTGCTCGCTGACTTACATTGGCTCTTGGTCCTCCAACTCCTCAAATTTAAAATTCTCATCCTTGTTTTTAAATCCCTTCATGGACTCGCCCCTCTCTATCTCTGTAACCTTCTGCAGCCCTACAACCCTCAGAGGTTGCTTTCCTTCAACTCTGGCCTCTTGTGCAATTCCCACTTTCTTCGCTTTACAATTGATACCTGTGCTTTCAGACGTCTAAGCCCTACACTCTGGATTTCCCTCTCCTTGATGGCCCTCCTTTAAAACCCACCCCTTTGTCCAAGCTTTTGGTCATCCCTGCTAATATCCCTTTGTCTCAACATCCCATTTTTGTCTGCACTTGTGATGCCCATTGGGATGCTTTTCTATGTTTAAAGGTGTTCTACAAATGGAAGTTATCTAAACTTTAAATATTTACTTTTCATATGCATGTGCATTTACAATTTTTATGTAGATTTTCTTTTTTAACTTCTCTATCTGAACTTATTCAGTGAATGGCTGAGCTGTACAGAACAGCATGAGTTGAGTTAGCTGATCTCAGGCCAGGTAAAGGAAAGAAAGAACTTGCATTTACATAGCACCTTTCTAAGACCTCAGGACATCCAAAAGCGCTTTACAATCAATGAGGTACTTTTTGAAGTGTTGTCTCTTGTAATGTAGATAAGTGTGGCAGCCAATTTGCGCACAGCAGGATTCCACAATCAGCAATGAGATAATGAACCAGATAATGTGTTTCAGTGATGTTGATTGAGTGATAAATATTGGCCAGGACACGGCGGAGAACTCCCCTGCATGTCAAATAGTGCCACGGAATCTATTGCGTTCACCTGAGAGGGCAAAAAGGATCTTGGTTTAATGTTTCATCCCAAAGACACTCCCTCAGTATTGCACTAGAATTTCAGCCTGAATTATGTGCTCAAGTCTCTGGAGTGGGGTCTTGATCCCATAACCGTCTCTACTTAAAGACGAGAATGCTGCCACTGAGCCATGGCTGACACATATGTAGCAGTTATGGGATTACATTGGCTTTAGTGCCGCCAAGTTGCCCATGTTTCTAGCTCTTATTTGCTGTCCAGAGACCCCTGTCGGTCGTGTGCATTGTGGCCATCGGGTCAAGATGGGTTCAAGCTCAGTTGTGACGTCCCCATGCAGTTGAATAACCTATCAATATTTGCTGTTGAAGCTCTCGTCAAAGCAGTTATCACTTGGGCTAGCGCCGGAGGGTCCCTGTAGAACCGAGAATTAAAGAGTGGGAAAATATATATTTTCTGCAAAATGATGAAATACATGAAGTTGTTTTTATTTGGTCAGTTCTACCCCAGTTGTAGAAGTTTTTCTGCAGATAGAAGACAACTTAAAGTTATGGGAATATACTTTTGGAAGTAGCCTTTTAACATATAGTAGAATAATTCCTTACTTCATTATATCGAAGAATAGCTGATCAGTTGTAATTATAATTTCTAAGAGTATGTAAATTTGTATTGTATTGTACTGCTAATTTGCTGTTGCAAATTTTCATCTAGATTTGCCAGCAGGTGGCAGTCTGATCCCTATTTTAGGCGTCTGACCTGAATTTTGTTGCTTGAAAATAATCAATATGCTGTGATATTTTTGAAATTGAAACCTTTTTTTTGTGCCATATCATTGTCCATTTTAGTTTTATGTTCCCAACTGCTGACCACCTTGCCCCTCTTTTTTCCCCCTCCCCCCACTTTTGATGTACCCACTGAGGTTTAACCTCTCCATCCTTCTACTCATCCTACCCAGCACTTCCTGACTTACTCTGCTAGCGGATCAGCAATCGCCACCCCTCCGTGTTGCCTTCCAAAAAGTCTGTCTACATGCAAACCAGGCCCTTGCCACTCTCAACATTATTACGGATGATTATATTGATATTCTGACTTTGACTGAAACTTGTCTCCTGGGTGACGATATTTTGCCTGGCTATACTTTCCACTATCTGCCCTGCCTAAACTGCCATGATGGCAATGTGGCTCATCACCAAATCACACCTTGGTTTATCTCTTTACCTCTCTGGCACTTACTTTTTCCTTTGAGCACCATGCCCTGTTCCACCCTTCCCACCTCTCCTTGAAAATCCTTACTGTCTGCTGCCCCCTGTCTGAGATATTCTTCCTCCCATTGCTCCCTCTGCACTGAGCAACACCTCATCCTCTATGCTTTCAATCTTCTTTTCATTTCTGCTTGCCCCCCCACCCCCTTCTGAACTCACTGCCCCACTGTCCTCCCTAAAACTGTCCCTGCATACAAACTCACCCACCTATATTAATGGACACCATCTTGACCTTGCTATCCCACATGCTTTGTCGCTGACTAAGCCATCTCCACTCACTCATTTCTGTCTGCCACGGGGCAAAGTGGTTCTCTTGCTCATGTCACTTACAACAGCACTTTCAACTGCCTAGTTTTGGGCCCTCCATCTGTTACAATACCTCTGGCTGCTGATCAACCACTCTCTCACCGCTTGATGCCTTTGTCCCCAGCAAAACTTTTGTCTTCCATCCAGGTTGTTTAGAACAAAGGGATAGCTCGATGAAAGAAAACCGTGGTCGATCTAGTTTGTCTCCTACCATCTTGGTAGTTGCATGATGCAACAATAATTGAGTTGTTGACTAATCTGTCTCATCAATTAGTCTACAACGGACCCAGACATGAGGCAAGGAAAATCCCCAGTGGTTGAAAGCTTTGGGAACCATAGCTCCCAAGCATGCTACATTTACCATATTTCTTGTCTCAAATTACTCATGTATCCTAAAATATATTTTGTGAAAGAAATCTACCTAAATTGTATTTGCATGAAACAATACTATTCCACTATCTCCCTTGGGAGCCTCACTCACTGAAATGATATTTCTGCAGATTAGTTTTGAATTTTCCCCCTTCAAGCACAGGCCATGTCCTGGTTCTACTGTTCTGGACAAAGTGAAACACCTTGTCATGGTCTACATTATCTAGTCCCTTCTTCGAATCCTAGAACACCAATCATACCACCTCTCTACCTTTTTTCCAGTGAGTACACGCCCAATTTATGTAATTGCTCATCATAATCCAGTTTCTTCATCCCTTCAATTATTCTGGTTGCCTTCTTCTGTAACCTTTTCAATAGCTACAAGCTTAGGCAACTGGTAACACTTGTAGATAACATCAAGCTGTACCAGGTCTTACTATGCCAAAACCACCCACTATAGGGTCATCCTGGAGAGCAAAGATAACCATTGGCTGCTTTTCTCCATTACCAACTTCCTCTTTAAACCCCTCTCCACTGACCCCAAGAACAAGTGCAAGGAAAGCGGGGATTTCTTTCTCACCAAGATAGAGACCATCTGTTCAGCTGTGTCCTGCTGCTTTTCCCTCTGGCTTCACTCTTTCTTTCCCTGCCCCCCCCCCCCCAATGTTTTTTTTTTGTCTTTCTCAGCACATCTTGTCCATGAGATCTACCTCCAGTTCACTCGATCTCATTCCTACTAAACTTCTAACTGCAAAAGTTCCCTTCCTGACTATGCAATCCAATATTGAAAATAGTTGCCTCATCTTGGGCACTGTTCCCCTCCCTTTCAAAACTCCTGTCATTATCCTTGACTCTTGTGTCTGTAAACCGATCTCCAATTTACCTTTCCTCTCAAGTTCCTGAACTTGTTGCATCCCAGATCTGTGCCTATTTCTCTAAACTCCTGTTTAAATCCCTCCTTCAGCACTGACACAGTCCTAAGTAAAGTTATGAACAACATTCTCTGACTATCACCATGGTGTATTATCCTTCCTGGACAACTCTAACTTTTGACATGCTTATCTCACCATCTTCCTTCAAAGGCTCTCCTTCATTATCCAGCCCGGTGACTGTGCCCTTGATTGGATTGGTGAGTGGAACCAATCACAGCCAGAGCATCTTTACCAGTAGCAAAGGAGTCCCTTAGGAAATATCCTCATCCTTATCCACCTGCTGTCCCATGATAACATCCTCCACAGACATGGTTAACTTCCACATGTACGCTTATGATATCCAGCTCTATCTCTCAATCCCTCCGCTGCCTCTGTGCTGTCAGACTGTTTGTAGCAAGGGTTGAAAATAATAAGACAAACTCCATTCCCCTGCCCAGCCACTGTCTCAGGCTGAACCAGCCTGTTCGCAAACCAGGCATGCTATTTGAGGGGATGTGGCATCAGAAGTTCAGCTCAGGCTCAATCACAAAGACCCCCTACTTCCACCCCAGTTGCATCACTTGTCTCCACTCTTGTTTCAGCCCATCTATCGCTGAAATCTTCATACATGCCTCTGTTACTTCAAGGCTCTATTTACTCAAAGGCTCTCCTAGCTGGACGCCCATCCGTCATAAATTTCAGCTCATCCAAAACTCTGCTGTGCATATCCTATCCTGAACTAAGTCCCCGTTGACCTATATTTCACTCCCAGTTCTCTAACTCTTGTTAAAATTCTCATTCTCAAGCTTAAACTTTCATTCCCGAACTCTAATCTTTAACAATACACCCCTAACCATTCCAGTGGGAAGCTCTGTTCCTGACTCCAAGCTCTTGGGCACCTTTCTTCCCCTGCCCCCCAAAACCACTGGCAGCTGTGCCTTCAGCCACCTAGGCACCACACCCTGGAATTTTCTCTTTCCCTTTCCTCTTAATACCCTCCTTTTAAAATCCACTTCTTTGATGCTGAATCAAACAAGAAATTAGGAAGTGTAATCAATTTTTCTTTCCCCATGTGCTTCTCTGAAACACCGTGGAACTCTTCTACATTAAAAGTGTTAATCACAAATCCATCCTTGCTGTTGAATATTAAGATAGCTGTGAAAAACTCGTATCCAGCTTTTTCAGCTGAAGGAGGAAGCATCCCATTCAAAGGCAGAAATACCATTTTATTTTGGGCAGGGGGGGCATCCCAATAAGTAACTAGAGGAAAAATTGATTAGCATTTATTTAGAGAACATTGTATAGGTTTTTCTTTTGTTTTTCCACAGTACCCAAAATAACCAGCAAAGATGAATTTCACAGGAACATTGAGAAAATGGTTAAAATATGTACAGTAGATTATCCTCTCTCATGTTCAAGCAATAGAGATTGTTTAATTCACTTGAAGGAGCTGTCAATTATATACAACCTTTGGCTAGGTTATTGTGAATGGCCATATATATTGAGTAAATTGCTCTGTTTTTAAAAAAAAAAGCGCCAAACTTAACTGTTGAATATCTGCTCTGAGATCCTCCCAGTGTGTGATACATTGAAATGTAGGATAGTTTAACAGGGACTTCTAAGCTATTCAAGCCTTTCTTTTCTTAATATAGGATCATAATGTGTGTAAATGTAAGCAAATAACTTTTAAAATTATAAAACCCAATGAGATGCAATATTGATAAGTGTTGCAATAAGAAGGGTGGGTTCAGACATCTGATCATTGCTTGGAGTGCAGTCAATTCTTACAATTTCAATTCATGGCAAGATTTGCAGGTTAGACATTTTTACTGATGTTGATCCCAGGGCTTGATAGATAGGTATTACCACTTAATCAGTTAAACCCATCTAAATAATAGTTTTCTTGCAACTATGTGTACTTCCTATGTAATGCTTTTGTCACCACTTGTGACATTTGATGACACCTGCTTACATTAGTTTTAATGTGTAACACTGTAATGCCTGCGAAACGTAGTACATTCACTCATCTTTCATTGCATTTCAATTTTTCCATTACTGGTTGCACAAGTTGCCCAGGTCTATCTGCCAATTTCTTTTTCAACCCATTTTCCCCTTTTCTACAGATAAGTCTCTGTTAATTTTAATCTATTTCTTCTATTTTTGGTTTTTGTGTATCTTGCCCCTCTTCCATACCACTGCTTTCCATGGCCTCGCCCCATCTTTATTGGCTCCACCCATGGCGCTGCCCTCTTTTCATCTGGTACCTGCTCTACTGCCCTTTCTTAGGTTGCACTAGCCATTTGTATTTTATTTTCACATCATGGCCTCTTCTGCACTTCTAATTCTTGAATGTTACTGGACATATACTATGCAAGAAGTCTAGGCCTACAATCCAATAACTTGAGTGATGAGTAAGATTTATAATGTAGCTATGATCAATATTTCAAAAATGCTGCATAGCTGGTCCACAAACTGAGCTGTGCTATATGTTGGAAGAGCATTCTCCTTGATTTTAGCACATTAAATTGCAGATTAGACTGCAGAGTCCCTCCAACTGTAAGCTAGCCACATTTCCTTAAGTGAAAAATGAAATCAAATTAAATTTCAGATAAATTGAAGCACATATGTCAGTAGAACAAAAAATACAGGCAACCGTTCCACACTGAGCGTCATACACATTCACCAGAACAAACCAGAGACCCATCACAAACACCCCTTCAACAGACAAACCTCACACATGCCCCACATCAGCAGATGGAAAAAACACACATAGCATCAAGATACTGTACAGGGATTGTTTTATCCGGTGTGTTCAGAGATGAAGGGCACAGCAGACGCACGTGTCAAATTAACACCGTGAGACACACAAAAATCAAAACTTTAGACAGCTCCCTATGAGCAATACCACAGGAGTTCTAGTCTTGTCTATAGTGCACACCTCCTAGTGTTGCACTTCCTGTAACACTTCCCCATCACGGGTTACCCTGATTGTACACCCGCGCGTTGTCTGACTCACTGTGCGCAGCACCGTGAGGGATGTGCTATTAAGTGCAATAACTTAATAATTGAGATGAAACTGTCCAGATAGTGCCAGAAAAGCTGCTCAGTAGAAATGGAAAAAAAACTGCTTATAAAAGTAATAACTTGCGCTCAAATTTAATCCTTTCAAATGAATCAGAGGTGCCATCTTAGATGGAGCAGATTTTCTCAATGTATGGGAAAGTAGAGAGTGAGGAGGACATAAAAAACCTGCAGGGGGATATAGACAGGCTGGGTGAGTGGGCGGAGATTTGGCAGATGCAGTACAATATTGGAAAATGTGAGGTTATGCACTTTGGCAGGAAAAAATCAGAGAGCAAGTTATTATCTTGATGGCAAGAGACTGGAAAGTACTGCAGTACAAAGGGATCTGGGGGTCGTAGTGCAAGAAAATCAAAAAGTTAGTATGCAGGTGCAGCAGGTGATCAAAGCGGCCAATGGAATGTTGGCGTTTATTGCTAGGGGGATAGAATATAAAAACAGGGAGGTATTGCTGCAGTTATATAGGGTATTGGTGAGACCGCACCTGAAATACTGCATACAGTTTTGGTGTCCACACTTAAGAAAAGACATACTTGCTCTCAAGGCAGTACAAAGAAGGTTCACTCGGCTAATCCCGGGGATGAGGGGGTGGACATATGAGGAGAGGTTGAGTAGATTGGGACTCTACTCATTGGAGTTCAGAAGAATGAGAGGCGATCTTATTGAAACATATAAGATTGTGAAGGGGCTAGATCGGGTGGATGCGGTAAGGATGTTCCCAAGGATGGGTGAAACTAGAACTAGGGCATAATCTTAGAATAAGGGGCTGCTCCTTCAAAACTGAGATGAGGAGAAACTTCTTCGCTCAGAGGGTGGTAGGTCTGTGGAATTTGCCGCCCCAGGAAGCTGTGAAAGCTACATCATTGAATAAATTCAAAGCGGAAATACAGTTTCCTAGAATTTAAGGGGTTACGGTGAGCGGGCAGGAAATTGGACATGAATTTAGATTTGAGGTTCGGACCAGATCAGCCATGATCTTATTAAATGGCGGAGCAGGCTCGAAGGGCCGATTGGCCTACTCCTGCTCCTATTTCTTATGTTCTTATGTTGTGCTCTTCAGTGCACTAACCTGCGTCAAACAAAATGCAGCTTTTAACCAAGTAGTCATTCTATAAGCACTAATTTGTGATTTCATATGCAAGTGCTAGAAAACTTGATTTGGTCTGGTCTCAAAAGTTCAAAACATGTTAAGAAACCCTGAAATATCTTTGCAAATTAATGTATGCAAATTACAATTTAGATAAACATAGTGCAGATAACTTGAATGTCAAAAAAAATTCTGAACAATAGTTGTTGTCATTTCTGAAGCTTTTCCTTCATTTTCACCATCTTTGCATGGGTTCTATTATAGTTTGATTGCTGTTAACAAATGAGCATTTTCCTGAACAATGCTACAAACATTTTTTTAAAAACTTTTTTTTGTGCTTTATTGCCCACATACATATAGTCTTGAAGGGAGAAGAACTTACTAAGATTTTTTTTCTTCTTCAGGTACACGGAATGTATCGTACTACAGGAGCTAGCTTTGAGAAAGCTCAGCAAGAGTTTGCAACAGGAGTCATGTCGAACAAAACTGTACAGACCGCTGCAGCAAATGCAGCCTCTACTGCAGCTCGCGGTGCTTTCAAAGGCAACCAAATTTGAGAGAAAGGGAAGCAACCTCCTCCCACCACCCCCCCCTCGCACCCACCCATCCAATCATCCTTCATCTAATCCTTGTACCACTCCAGTCATTACACACATACTGATGTCTATGAACATGATCTCACCATAACTTCAGCATGAACCTTCTTTTTTAAAAACAAACCCTCCATGTAGCCCTTAAATTAGGTTTTCGCATGGGCTAAAAACTTATGAACAATACTCTTATACTTGCTTGACAAAAACGTTCTGTTTTTGAATTGCTTTTTTATTTTCCATAGTTGATTTGGATCATACTTACTGGCCTTTTTAGTTAATGTAAGACTGTAAATAGCATGCTGTCACTGCTTCTTTAATATTGTACTCCAGAATTGCTGGAGAACCTTGTCTTCTGTGCTACACTGGACTGATGACTGATTTGCACGCAGCTTTGTGATCTTGGAGAATTGTTTGTACTGCCAGAGTACATTGGATTGGAAACTTTTTTCTGTGAAACATCTGTAACTGCCTTATAAAAAGCACTTCCAAGTCAATGTCAAAGTAACTTTAACCGTATTTAATTGTTTGCAATTTTTTCTCATTGCTCTCCTACATTGTCTGTTAACTGGAAATGAATGGTGTCATCTTTTAGTGGTATAATCATCAATGGTTGATTTACTGTTTTGTATTGTAATTGAATACATGATCTTAACTAAGATGCCTAAATTGTTGAAGTATGAACTGTGGTACAGTGTAACTTGGTGTTGCCAAGTACAGGTGGAGTGAACTATGTGGAGTAAGTCTTTTGGAAATTGAACTGCAATAATTATGTATGTTGTGCCTTCCTACTAATAGTATAAATTGACATGTACAAAAATTCCTCCCATTTATAGTCCTGGAGAAATATGAACCATACAAATGTAAAACTTGGGGTTGTACTTGCCCGTTTTAAAACTGGATTTAAAAAATCCATCCGTTAGCCACACTGGCTTGCATAATAATCTGAAATGCTATCATTGGGTATCTAAACTTATTGGATCATGTGCTTAGTTCCAGGAATGTTCCATTTTTTTTGTTAAGTAAAATATTACTTTAATTAGATTTCTGAAGGCTATATGAATAGACTGAGTAAAGAATGGTTGAATTGACTTCTTTTTAAAATGTGATGGTGTCTGAGTAAAGCAACTGATTGTACTGCTGTTAAATCTTTCAGTCTTGTTGGTCATTGAGATTTTCTCATGCTGTCATGATAGTTATTATGATTGTCCATTTGATTTTTGTATATAAACCTTTCACAGGCCTGATCTAGAAGTAGTGGTGCAAACATTTTTGGTTAGTATCCTAGTCATTTCCCTGCTGCTACCTAAAAACCAGACCAGTGATGTCACTGAACAAAAGTTAATGCTGCTTCTATCATGGACCTGAAGAAGGAACCAGTTTTAATTTGGAAAATGGATCCTGTACTATATGGCCTGAATTGGTAAAGTAAATCTATTTCCTGAGAAGGGAATTGTACAAAGTTATTTTATATTTACAGAATTCTCCAACACTGATTTAAGTTCAATCTAAAAGTGCTTATCAGGTACAGATGTTTTCAAAAGCAGATCCCAGATTTAATCAGTTAATCTTTATTTGTTGGTGTGTAGATTGTAAACACTTTTTTTGGACTGTTTTCTGCAATGCTGGTGGTTATAGTATAAAGGAGTGCTTGCTAGGGGCACATGCCTGTTACAGATCTCTCTACACTGCTGGAGTGGTCCAACTTGAATCCCTTCCATTTGTGTTTTATTTTCCATTTTATTTGATTCAGAAGAGCTGTTGAGGTGTGTGTGTGTGTTTGTGTGTGTGTGTGTTAGCTTGACTTTCAGTAACAGCTGATGGTACACCAAGTTGGTCAGGAGACAACTCTTTCAAGTTTTGTTTTGTCACGTTCGTACAAGCATTAAATATTCTGTATTCTTTATTGTATAAATGTGCTGTGTTTTGAAGGGACAATGTATACACTACTTGTATTTCAAAGACAGTTGTAATGTTTTTCAGATAAATTCTAGGCGTGATGTACATGGATGTTGGAATGGACATTGTCTAAAATGCTAAGAGTTAAATGAGAGTTGAATTAATAAGTTGTTGTTTAATTTGTAATGTTTCAAAGTTGTGTGTATAAACACCCATAAAATTGCCACTGCTGTTCCATCACCTATGACTATTAAATAGTACTTTTGGACTGGTCAGGGGAAAGCTGTAGATTTTAGCTTTTACACAATAGTTGTGGTGTCATTTGACGCAGCCAGAATCCACTCTGCAGCTGCAGTCATGGAACCATCCATTTACCTGTAACTAGAAGCTAGAGTCAGGGCATGTCCAGATGTCATGTTCAGCAGTGAATGGGTCAAAATAAATCTAGGTAGGTAGGCAGGCAAAGACTTTAATAACTTAATATTCATACCCCCCCAAGCTTTGAACAATTCTGAATTTGTTCAATCGTAATGAATAAAGATGCATTTCCTTGCTGGCATGTTTTGAATCAATTTGCAATTAAAATATATTTTTTAAATACCTAGTGAATGAAATCTTGATTTATACACCATTTAAATTATTACAGTTCTGAAAATGTAAACGGAGTGCTGTTTTAATAGGGTTGTAATGTGACCAGATACTCTGTTTGGAGTGAATCAATGAGCTTCAGCTGGTAAGTAATGGCGCAATTTGTTACTTATACTTAAATATGGTACTAAATATTTTGACAATACAAATAGGCCCTGAAGGAAATGTCGTCACTTGTTACTTCATGTAGTTAGTGATATTGCTATCAAAAGGAAATTAATTATTCTTGAAGTCACACAGTTGTGAAGTACCAAGATATATTTTGAACTAAATTGTGAAACAGTGCATTAGTATTATAAGTCAGCAGAAATGGTGTTTTTTGTTAAATGTTTTAACTTTTGGGTATGCAGTACTCAAATTTCAACAGTAATTCCTTCCTTGAAGTGAACTAAAAAAAGCTAACTTGAGCAAATATTGTTATCCCACATCACTGCAAATGATTGTGGAATTTATTTTTAATTGCAGATGAGGACTTTTTAAAAAAAAAAAAATTTTAGTGGTGAGAAGGTTGAAGTATGCGTACCTTTGGTGTTGGTGGATGGTTGTTAACCAATGGATTATGTGAAGTTAATAACTGAAATGTTCTAAATTTGCAGATGGGTTCTTTTCTAAATCTTAAATGTGGCATATTGACTTGTGTCTCTTCAGGTGGTGTTTGTTTTGATGGTTTTATTTGTAGCTTTGCCATATCTTTTTGAACTGTGTAACACTGTTAAGAGTTGAAGGAAGAAACCGGTGTTAATTTATGAAGCCGCATTTCTATTTTTCCTGCATTGAAGGTTGCATTAAATACTTTTAAATTTGAATATAAAGTAGATTGAAACACAAGCTCATTTAAGGACGTGAAATGGTTGAATATAACAAGTAGAACTTGAAACTTTCAGCACATTATGTAAAAAGAGAAACTAAACTTGACTGAGGGAGGCTTAATTGGATTTACAGTAGATCCTCATTATCTACTTAAGGCCCATTTGTATGTTGGCTCCCCAGATGGCTGTAAGTAATTGCACCATTGAGTGGATGATCCATCTCGGCGGCCTCCCGATATCCCCACCATCACAGAAGCCAGTCTTCAGCCAATCCGATTCACTCCTCGTGATATGAAGAAACGGCTGAGTGCACTGCATACAGCAAAGGCTATGGGCCTCGACAACATCCCGGCTGTAGTGCTGAAGACTTGTGCTCCAGAACTAGCTGCGCCTCTAGCCAAGGTATTCCAGTACAGCTACAACACTGGCATCTACCTGACAATGTGGAAAATTGCCCAGGTATGTCCTGTCCACAAAAAGCAGGACAAATCTAATCCGGCCAATTACCGCCCCATCAGTCTACTCTCAATCATCAGCAAAGTGTTGGAAGGTGTCGTCTACAGCGCTATCAAGCGGCACTTACTCACCAATAACCTGCTCACCGATGCTCAGTTTGGGTTCCGCCAGGACCCCTCTGGTCCACACCTCATTACAGCCTTGGACCAAACATGGACAAAAGAGCTGAATTCCAGAGGTGAGGTGAGTGACTGCCCTTGACATCAAGGCAGCATTTGACTGGGTGTGGCACCAAGGAGCCCTAGTAAAATTGAAGTCAATGGGAATCGGGGAAAACTCTCCAGTGGCTGGAGTCATACCTAGCACAAAGGAAGATGGTAGTGGTTGTTGGAGGCCAATCATCTCAGCCCCAGGGACATTGCTGCAGGAGCTCCTCAGGGCAGTGTCCTCGGCCCAACCATCTTCAGCTGCTTCATCAATGACCTTCCCTTCATCATAAGGTCAGAAGTGGGGATGTTCACTGATGATTGCACAGTGTTCAGTCCCATTCACAACCCCTCAGATAATGAAACAGTCTGAGCCCGCATGCAGCAAGACCTGGACAACCTCCAGGCTTGGGCTGATAAGTGGCAAGTAACATTCGTGCCAGACAAGTGACAGGCAATGACCATCTCCAACAAGAGAGAGTCTAACCACCTCCCCTTGACATTCAACGGCATTACCATCGCCGAATTCCCCACCATCAACATCCTGGGGGTCACCATTGACCAGAAACTTAACTGGACCAGCCATATAAATACTGTGGCTACAAGAGTAGGTCAGAGGCTGAGTATTCTGCGACAAGTGACTCATCTCCTGACTCCCCAAAGCCTTTCCACCATCTGCAAGGCACAAGTCAGGAGTGTGATGGAATACTCTCCACTTGCCTGGATGAGTGCAGCTCCAACAACATAAGAAGCTGGACACTATCCAGGGCAAAGCAGCCCGCTTGATTGGCACCCCATCCACCACCCTAAACATTCACTCCCTTCACCACCGGCGCACAGTGGCTGCAGTGTGTACCATCCACAGGATGCACTGCAGCAACTCGCCAAGGCTTCTTCGACAGCACCTCCCAAACCCGCGACCTCTACCACCTAGAAGGATAAGAGCAGCAGGCACATGGGAGCAACACCACCTGCACGTTCCCCTCCAAGTCACACACCATCCTGACTTGGAAATATATCGTCGCTGGGTCAAAATCCTGGAACTCCCTACCTAACAGCACTGTGGGAGAACCTTCACCACACTGACTGCAGCGGTTCAAGAAGGTGTCTCACCACCACCTTCTCGAGCAATTAGGGATGGGCAATAAATGCTGGCCTCGCCGGCGATGCCCACATCCCATGAACAAATAATAGAGAAAAAAAATGTGGTATGCAACCATATCGATCTAAATACATTATAGCGGGGGGGCACATGATTCAAAAAGCTGATAATGTTGAGAAACTGTGGCAAATAGTTATTAATCAAAGCATGTGACTTTTTTTGGTGTTTGGTGCAGGGAAAGAGAGTGACCATTGCATAACGAAGCGTGCATAAAAAAAAATGGCTGTTCTTATTTCTTCTGTCTCAAATGATTTTAAAGCCTGAACTAGAAACATTCCCTGTACTTTATCTGCTTTGCATGTCAAGAACTAGGTACAGGACTCTTGTAGAAAAAAGTATAAAGTGATTGAGGAGGACACAAAATAAAGCGGAATCTGTAACTGAACAGAATAACAGGTGCATTGTACAGATAAGCATGAAAGAATGGAGAAAATTACTTATTGGAAACAGTGTGATCACTGCAAATGGTAAATGGCAAATAGAAATTCTGAACTTAAAATGTTAAAGGCAGATCAGCTGAAAGTACTATGGTTATGTGCAGGGCATCTTGAGCAGGAGATAAATTGAGTGGAGAACTGAAATTTAAAATGACTGCATCTTGGCTCCCCAGATGGCTGCAAGTAATTACGCCATCTGATGCAGTATGGAACTGTACAGACCGGGAGGGTCCTCTGTTCGATCCTTGATCTGAGTTAGCTGAAGTCAACCAGGTAATGTTAGGATTTCTAAAGTTGACCTCTGTCCCTGGGCTATCGATGGAGGGAAATCAGTCAGAGATCCTGCTTCTAATCGCAATTCAGTGATCTCTGGTGGAAGTGCATATGTGTGGATTCTGGTGAAGACAGGATCAGGCTTTGTTTTGTTCTCTGTGCCTATTGATACTATCTAATCTCGTGTACTAGGGCCACTGCTTTTTATTTTGCTACATATAAATTACTTGGGTGTACAGGGCACAATTTCAAAATTTGCAGATGACACAAAACTTGGGAGTGTAGTAAACCGTGAGGAGGATAATAATAGACTTCAAGAGGACATAGACAAGCTGGTGGAATGGACGAACACATGGCAGATGAAAATTAACGCAGAGACGTGCAATGTGATACATTTTGGCAGGAAGAATGAGGAGAAGCAATATCAACTAAATGGTCCAATTCTAAAGGGGATGCAGGAACAGAGACCTCGGGGTATATGTGCACAAATCGTTGAAGGTGGCAGGACAGGTTGAGAAAGCGGTTTTAAAAAAAAAACATATGGGATCCTGGGCTTTATAAATAGAGGCATGGAGTACAAAAGCAAGGAAGTTATGTTGAACCTTTTATAAAACGCTGGTTCGTCCAATTCTGGGCACCGCACTTTAGGAAGGACGTCAAGGCCTTAGAGCGAATGCAGAAAAGATTTACTCGAATGGTTCCAGGGACGAGGGACTTCAGTTATGTGGGTGGACTGGAAAAGCTGGGGTGGTTCTCCTTTTTAGAGCAGAGAAGATTGAGGAGGTTTGATAGAAGTGATCAAAATCATGAAGGGTTTACATAAAGTAAATAGAGAAACTGTTCCCGTTGGTGGAAGGGTCGAGAACCAGAGGACACAGATTTAAGGTGATCGGCAAAAGAACCAAAGGCAACCTGAGGAAAAGCGTTTTTACGCAGTGAGTAGTTATGATCTGAAGTGCGCTGCCTGAAAGGGTGGTGGAAGCAGTTTGAATCGTGGCTTTCAAAAAGCAATTGGATAAATACTTGAAGGGAAATAATTTGCAGGGCTACCAGGAAAGAGCAGGGGAATGGGACTAATTGGATTGCTCTTACAAAGAGCCACATGGGCTCGATGGGCAGAATGACCGCCTTCTGTGCTGTAATGGTTCTATGATGATTTGGGCAAGGTAGCCGAGAACGTCTGGTGCCCGGGAAACTGCGCATTAGCATGACTGTCTGCTTCCAATAGAAGAAAATTAGAGAAATTACGGAATCTAAAAAGTGAAAAGCAGAAACGAGAGCACCAGTAGTCTGATCGAAGTACAACACTTACAATTGACAGAATTTACTTCCCTACAGTTTTCATTTAATAAAACTAGAATTCTAAGTTTGGAAACACAATGACACTATCATACCAGGTTTGGTTGGATGTAAGGAGTATTGACGAGCAGTAGCTTTGCCTTTGTGCTAAAGCAACAGTTGACTACACAACAGCAGTTAAACACCAAAACAAACTTTAGGTTACTGTGCTGTTGAACATTTTTAGCTCAACATTTTGAAATTAACATTTTCTTAATTCTTGTATCTGTCTAAATTAATTTTACCCCAGCAGCAACAATAACTGAAGCACATTTTAAAAAGTAGCCTTTTTAGAATATGTAGATGAGCAAAATGAAGGAGAACTTAAAGCTGAAATTTCTTTTTAAAGCTGGCCTGAAGTTGTATTTCAGAATTAAGAATTTTAAAATGTGGACATTTGCCAGGGAGATCATTTGTCATGTCCCACAATCAGCAGAATGTGCTGATGCATAATTTTTTCTTTCCATATCTGGTTGAAGCAATGAGGAAACTACTAAGATGTTTTCCTGTTCATTTTTAATGTAACTTCTGTTATGTAGCGTGCAAGAGTGAAAAGAAAGAGTGTCACATTACAATTCTTTTGAGTGTGGTATCTCAGTTCCTGAAGGTGTAAAGCCCTACGTGGCTATGATTCCCAGTTCTTTTGCATGTGAAGAAACAGCAATATATCTTTTTAAAAAAGAAAATCCAACTAACAAATATTCTAAATTACCCACCTTTTTAAAGGGGAACTTTTTCACGTCTTTTCCACACCCCAGCCCAGATGTTTTTTGTTCCTGAACCCATTACCGCCAACCTGATTTTTTTAAAAGGCACCGAATGCTATGTTCATTTTTGGATTCTGATCCTAATGCTGGTCTGAGTTTTTTTTAGGCCTGTGTATTATACTAGCAACTCTTGATTAGTACATAGCTGGGATTTTATATTCAAAAAGGGCGGTTGGAAATTTGCAAAGTGCTACATATGCAAGCCAAATTTTGCAGTTCTGCTTGAAGGGTTTTTTCAGGATACTGGACTCTGAAGAAGCTGGTAGATGATGTAATGGGAAGACTGCTTGATTCATGTTCTGAAAGGAAAACATTTGCAGGGCTACGGGGAAAGGGCAGGGGAGTGGGACTAGCTTGATTGCTCTTGCATAGAGCTGATGTGGACTTGATGGGCCGAATGACCTCCTTCCATGCTGTAACCTTTCTATGATTCTATGAAAGGGTGAAAACAAATGGGCCAAGAGGCCATTTTCATTCAAGCTGATCTTGTGAAATTCTTTGCAGATTGACAGAGTAGTGCTGCAGTACCAGTAACCTCCTTAGATTGGGTTAAAAAAAACGGTAATTTAATGAGGCATTATCTGACCACGGAATTTTGCCATATGGTGTATGTATGCTCTAATTGGGCAGAATGTATAAAAATCAATTTTGCACAGTTGTTTTACTCTTCAGAATGTTTTTTTACCTAGTTTATGTTAACTGATAGTCATATGATTTGAAAAGTTCTGCATTAATAACATAAAACACTTGTTCAACATGATGCAACACAATGTTTACCCCTCTCTATGGTAGTCTGATAAAGTTCCTTTTTAATTCTTGGTGTGTGATGTTGCAGTACACTGTACAAATGCACTTTCCGCCTTACCATTTAGCATATCTTGTTAATTTTGTGTGCATAGCACTTAACATCACCATTTAATATTGCTGCAATTTTGTATAGCTTCATACTAGAAAATTCTTCATCTTACATTGTGTTTTATTCATGCTGCAAGGTTGTTCATGTTATGAGGCAGATATTTCTAAATTGTGGCATCTAAAACTGAAAAATTCCAGATTTGAAGCATCTGGTTATCTTATTTTAAATTTTCGGAAAGAAATAATTCAATTTTGTGACAACATTGGAGCTTCTAGTTTTGTGGTAAGGAATTCAAATCAATTTTGAATATTCCTATCCTTATCAAGCAAATATTGGCATTTCTTTCATCAAAAATGCTACGATATCACTGCCCTATTTCAGCTGGAGGAAAAAAGTAGTAGGATGAATGCTAACTTGTAGTGATTAGTCGATGGACACTTCAGAAGAGTAATGGTGCAACTATGAACAGATCCCATAGTAATTGGCCAAATTGTCATTCATTTAAGAACTTGGGCAGTGAATGTTGAGGCTACTTGGCAATGAGGTGGCTTCACAGCTAAAGTTGACCCTGTCAGCTAGACGAGTGCTGGATAATCAGAACGCCAGCCAATTTGATTTTTTTTTCTTCCCTTCCACTCTCTAACCTAGACTTGCTATAGCTGTGTTGTTGATCCAGCTGAGTTTGGCAGCAGAGATTAAAACCTTGTGTGCATGGTTAATTACTATGCAATGTAGTACTTTCACCCACTGAATTGGGACATGGATTCTCTTTCTAAACTTTTCCAGCTGAATCCTGTTTTTGAACTAAGTCCAACCAAGTGTTGAACTAAAGTCGGAATCCAATGGCCTATTGGGCAGTCTTCCAAGTTAATTTTACCCTTTTTTAAATGAAGGTCCTGATAGTTCTCTTTACATTACGCATGCGTGTATGGGTTGCTTATCCCATCACAAGGCCTGCACCTTGGATATTTTGCATCCCTCTCCCCCATGACTTTAATTCTTACTAAATCTCAAAACAGGGATGCAGGAAAGGCTGCTCTAACTGCCATATTCAATATGAGTATAGATGAGGCCCTTTTTATATATTAAAAAAAATTCAGGAATTGGGTCACTTGAACTTCTGGTTCACCTTTGCCTACATGCAAGTCTGGAGTGTACAAGCTGCAGTTTCCTTAAGTGTTAAATCTACTTACGGGACTATAAACAAAGCTCGTCTAAAGCAGTCTGCTTTATATATCTGAAGCTGGCCTCCATCCCTCATCCTCCAGTTGGTGTTTTGGGTGAAGTCAGGTACTGCTATCTTAGAGAAGCCCTTTGTTCTTGATTCTGAGGTGTGTTCTCCTTTCTACTTCAGCCCATGCTCTTGGTGAGATTTGGATGGATCATCTGATGAATCAAATTTCACAATGCTTGTTGATACCTGCGAAATTTGAAGTTTGCAAAAAGATGTGGCAATCTGAGACCACCTACTAATAAAATCTTCAATCCAAATAAACTGAATGGACACAGGAATATTTGAGCATTAGCTTCTTTAATGAGTTGCCAAATTGTGGTCCAAAGACCCATTCAAAGTGGATAAACTGCACAATACTTTACTTGATGGATGATAACAGATCATTATCAATGCCACTTATAGTATAGTTGGAAAACACCTTGGTGTTTTTCTTCACAGGAGTCACCTTGTCTAATCCCACTCTCCTTTGCTCACTCCCATTATTACAAACAATGACGGATAGGAAAAGACCCTCTGGTCCGTCCAGCCTGTCCCACACAATCATGATACCTTGTGTATCACAATTATATACATTCCCCATCCCACATCATGTGATGGCCTGGGTTTTCGCCTCTCAGGACAATTTTGGGGGGGGGGGGGGAATCTGGGAAATTCCTCTCCGATTCCGTTGGCAATTGAAACTAGTCCGGAAGATCACTCCTGGCCCTACTTTTTGTAAGTGGTTATCTTTTTTCTCTCTCTCTCTTTTCTCCTCCCTCCCTCCCTCAAAACCAGAAACAGGTTCAGCTCTTGCTTGAAGGAATTCAGCAAATTGGCATCCACCGCACGAGTGGCAGCCTGTTTGAGGTCCACAGTTCTCTGGGAAAAGAACCACCTCCTGATGTGTAACCTGGATCTTGCCTTGTACAACTTAAAATTGTGATCCCCTGGACCTCCCTAATGTATTTAATTGGAATGCAACCTATTCCTTTCATCATATAAACCTAAATCCGATCACCCCTAAGTCTACTCTTCTTGAAAGTAAGGAATCTTACAACACCAGGTTATAGTCCAACAAATTTATTTTAAAATCACAAGCTTTCGGAGATTATCTCCTTCGTCAGATGATTGAATGAAAAGGTTCTCAAATCGCATATCTTATACAATGTTGGGACAGCATCACACCAATCAAAAGGTGTCGTTGTTATTCAAACAGGCCAGTCACGGAGAACAGAACGTCCCAGTACACTCGATATACATTGTGTCTTTTACACAGGCAAGCAGAAAGAAACTTAAAATGGCAGAGAGAGAGAGAGAATTTTAAAAAACATATAAATTTTTTCCCCCTTTTTGCTGGTGGGGTTACGTGTAGCGTGACATGAACCCAAGATCCCGGTTGAGGCCGTCCTCATGGGTGCGGAACTTGGCTATCAACTTCTGCTCGACGATTTTGCGTTGTCGTGTGTCTCGAAGGCCGCCTTGGAGAACGCTTACCCGAAGTAAGCGTACTTCGGGTAAGCGTTCTCCAAGGCGGCCTTCGAGACACACGACAACGCAAAATCGTCGAGCAGAAGTTGATAGCCAAGTTCCGCACCCATGAGGACGGCCTCAACCGGGATCTTGGGTTCATGTCACGCTACACGTAACCCCACCAGCAAAAAGGGGGAAAAAATTTATATGTTTTTTAAAATTCTCTCTCTCTCTCTGCCATTTTAAGTTTCTTTCTGCTTGCCTGTGTAAAAGACACAATGTATATCGAGTGTACTGGGACGTTCTGTTCTCCGTGACTGGCCTGTTTGAATAACAACGACACCTTTTGATTGGTGTGATGCTGTCCCAACATTGTATAAGATATGCGATTTGAGAACCTTTTCATTCAATCATCTGACGAAGGAGATAATCTCCGAAAGCTTGTGATTTTAAAATAAATTTGTTGGACTATAACCTGGTGTTGTAAGATTCCTTACATTTGTCCACCCCAGTCCATCACCGGCATCTCCACGTCTTGAAAGTGTAGAGCCCCAGCTCGTGTAGCCTATCTTGATGATTAAGATGCTTTAAGCTGGGAGTTAGTTTAGTGACCCTTTGCACCCTTTCCAAAGCCTCAATATCACCCACCATACGAGACCAAAACTGAACAGTATTCCAAATGAGGCTGACCAAGGTCTTGTACAAGGACAAAATAGTTTGCTTTGTCTTAATCAATTGTCCTATAAGTGCACCCTAACATCCAATTGTTCCAGCTATAGCTTCATGGCATTGCTCATGAACCTTTTTGAGACCTATGCAATAGAACACCCAGATCTTTCTTTCTCTAACTGGTGTAATGCTTCTCCCTGATTATTTCTTTTTCTTTTAAATAACTAATTTGCCTTTATTAGCAGAGAACATTTTTTTTAAATCCTAGCACCCAGTCGTTGCAATAATTAACCATCTAAAATTGACCCCAAAACTACACCTACAATAGCTGAGGGTTGTAGTTTGTAGAGAATGCAAAGAAAGAAGGCTCTACCAATTAGCTATTCTATATTATTTTTCTACATCCTCCATGTATCTTAGGAGTACTAAAGGTTATGTGCTTTAGTTAAATCTTGGTCATTATTTAATAAATATGAAAATTACTCTGTGCCTGTTTAGCCTATGCCATTTTTAGAAACCTGATTGGGAGATGCCTAAAAAGCAGCCGTGGAATTGCCCTTAACTTCTCCCTGGGTTACCTTCATACAAGATGATAAATGTGGATTGAGCTCAAAGGCCCATTTGGCTAAATGCTGCTTAGTTACGGTTGACCTTGAGTCGTTGCACAATGCAAAATGAAAGCGATCAAGACTGCATAATCCCCTGAGCCTGATCTCTGCCTCTGCTTATACAGAGCTTATCCTCTGTACCATGTGATGACTCATCCTAGGTGACTTTAATCTTCACCACCTGTTGTTGCCCTCCCACACCTCCACTGATTTTCTTTGCTTTACTCGCCTCGCTCGACCTTTACCTCCACATCAATGTCCCTGCCTACCCCTATGGTTCACCCCCTCGATCTCATGATCGCACCTGGTCTTGAATCCTAAGTTACCAATTGTTGACCAGGCTCTCTCTGACCAGATGCTTAGCTCTACTCTTTCGCACATCCCCTGCCCTGCCCTCCCCTAACTCCCATCTTCTGCCACAGACACATGGCAAGTATAACCAGGCTGTAGGGAAGTTGGTCAGCTCTCTTGTTCTCAGCTTTCTAATAGACAGTCTACACCCTTTGGCGGCAGCAGCAAGCCCAGATATTCCTTATCTGGCCAGACAACATGTTCCAGTTTTTCGGTGGCCTTGACAGATGCATGTTCACTTGGCTCTGGCCATTAATTTGTAAATAGCTGCAAATTACAAAAGTTATTTGTTCTCTGCTCTCAATATTTGGTCAGCCTTCACAATTCTGGTATTAACCTTTTGGTTTTCTCAGAATTCAGCAGTGTGGCTTAAAACACCACCTTTTTCGGCTACTTGTCCTATAGTCCCTCAGCCCTCAAAACATTTGTCTGGTACACGATGCCTGCCACCTGCTCCCTAAATGCTTTCCTGTATCAACTCCTGACCACCAAAATTGGCTTCCTCAACCCCAAGCTTACCGACATCATCATCCTCTACCATAATCCCCACCTTAAATACTAGTATAACCCTCCCCCTCAAGAAATAGACCCATAACCTGTCCATTCTCCAACTATTGACCAGTCTTCAAAGTTCCCTTTCTCTCAAGTCCTGGTGCACATTGTTGCCGTGCAAGTATGCACCCACCACTCCTTATTCAAGACCGTCCACTCTGATTGCCATCTGCCCATAACAGTAAGATTGCACTGATCATAGACATGGTATCCTGTTTGACTGCAACTCTGTGACATTGCTTTCCCTTGGATCTGTTCATGTAATCGTTTTGTAATGTTACCACCTTCAATGGCTGCTTCTCTGCTCTGTCACCTCTGGTGTACCTCACTGATCTATCTTGGTCTCCATTTCTTCATCTACATGCTACCCCATATCATCCAGCACGGGTCAGCATATTGAAGCTACTCAGGTTTACTTCTACGTATCTTTCACCCATCCAAATTCTCTTGGTCAGGCAGATAGTTGGAGATTGGAACTTGAGCCAAAATCTCTTCCAGCTTATGTTGGCAAAACCAAACCTGACATCTTTGGCTCCTGCCAGCTAAACTGCAACTCTGGCCTCAACCGCATGAACTTTCTCAACTTCCACAATAAGCTGAGTCAGGAATCTTTAGTGTATTGCTTGACCCTGAGTTTAGCCTTCTTCAATACATCTGTTCCAATAACAAGACTGCTTTCTTTCAACTCTGCAACATTGCCAGCCTCTGCTTTCACCTCAACCCCTGTCTTTCCTGCTCTGCTGCCCTAATCAGAGACCTTGTCATCTTCATTTTGAGGCTCGACTTCTCTAACATTCCTAACCTCATCCTGTACAAGCTTAACTCTGCAAGTTGAAATTAATGCCACCAGCTTTACAGTTTTCTATGAGAAACTAAATCATGTTCAGAAGTTCATACAGTTTGTACATTAACTTGTGAAGAAGTTAACTGAAGTCCCTCTGGGAACCAGTAAAGTTCAAATTGGGCACAATTTCCAAAAAAGCTTGCATGAAATAGGACAGAAATGGGCTATCCCACTAAAATCCAATGGCAAATGGGTCATAAAATAGCTACAACATGTATTGAGGGGCCAAATGGCCTACTCCTGCTCTTAATTCATATGTTTGTATATACATACGTATGTTCGTAAGTCAATACTATAGATGTTGGTGATACTCCAGAATATGCAGTAGAGCACGAGAGAGGATTAATTGAACACAGTTTCACAAACTTTCCCTTTTTAGTGTCTAATGTCAATTACTGGATGCTGTGCAGGAACTAATCAAGAGATCCTTCACTGGCGATAGAAGGTGTGATCTTTCGATAACCAGAATGTCTCTGGGTTCAAATGCAATAGTTTGGTCTGCACTCTTCTTTCCCACCCCTACTATGAAAAGAGATCTCTGAATTAGAGGGAGCCTGCCTAGGCTCATTGCCGTGATGCCTCAGTGCCATAGTTTGCATTTTGATCTGCTCAAATTTTATGTTCTATCCATAAGAACAGGAACTGAAGAAACATATACAGGAAACTTTGAGGTCAGGAAAAAAGAGCATTCTGCTTCAGTGGTTGCAGTTCTTGTGCAGAACATGGGAGCTAATGGTTGTCTTGAGAAGAAAACTGGTTTCAACCCCAGGCAACTTCCAACTCCTGAAAATGTTTAGTTCAATATTTCACTTATGAGGGTTTATTGTGAGATGGCTGAATTCTGCAACCACGTTAACGCACTATTTAGCCAGAGTGGACAAGTTATCTTGTGACCCAGGCATTAGTAAGATTGCCTCTTGGAAAAAGGGAGAAGCAACAAGCATTCTTATCTTCATTCCTATAGCTTGTTGCTCTAGCTAACCACTGTTGTAACTACATACATACTGCATTACCCTGTACTATGATCTGGCAGTGTTCCAGGCTTACTGCCCTTACCTCCAATTGATTTGATGTTTGAGGATTTTTCCTTTTTACTTTATGCTCACAGCAACACGGCAGTTTCCACGTGATCTAACCTATACACAGCTGGCTTCGTATGCTTGGGTTTAAAAATTAACCCCTAATTGCAGTATATTTGCTGAAGATTATAGGAGTTGCCCACGTGCTACATCTCTTCCAAAAGGTGGAAAGTACCATGCTGACTGACCAATGTGAAAGAAAGCGCCTTTCACATTCGGAGGACCAAAGCAAATTAAGTACTTTTGAAGTGTAGTCACTGTTCAGGAAAATATGAATTTCTGCCATCTGATGTCATGGCTGAGATTTTCTGTCAGAAGTACATCAGGTATATAATACGTCCATCTGAAATGAGTGCGAGTGTTAGAATAATATGTAAATAAGACTTATTTCCCATCTTTAATGCCAATGCAACTTTGGGTTCCAGTAATGCAGGTACATTCCTGATCTTCAATCATTGCTATGGGTTGCAGGAGCGTTAAATTTTAACTTTTTTGACCATGGGAATTGATCATGGAACAATCCATTACATTAATCATGATGGCAAATCTAAAATAGAAAGTCCTTTTTTTGAAAAAAAAGATCTTCAGCTAGGGTAACTTCCTTCCCCTGCTCACCTGCAGCAAGCACCCCAGCAGTTTTGTAAATTGCCCCAATGCCTGCCTTAATTTTTTTAATTACTGATCCTGAACGATTGGAAAGGAGTGGGCAGAGTCCTGCTCTGCATAGGATCCTCCACCATGGCACCAAAGAAGAAACTCCACGCCCCCAAGTCAAGGCCTTAATATGCTTTCTCTCCTGATTTCAAAATTAAGTAAAATACAGAAATCTATCTTCATCATGGTGTAGGAGAACTGCACTTGTACACAAGTGCCGTATCCTCTAGGGATGAGTCAAATGTGTGGGGGGGGCTGTTGAAGATGATTAACTAGTAGTACATTTTTCTCCTGTGACCACACTGTGACCTCTGAAACTAAGGTCTGGTTGATACTTAACTGGTTGGGAAAACAAGGGCTGTGAATACTGGTTGAACATTTTTGGCTGACGTTGCATTAAAAAGTTGGGAACTACAAAGATAGCTGCTGCAAAATGACAAAGTTCTTAAATAACCTTTTTGCTGCAATTCCTGATCTTTAAAGGGGATATCAAATCGCTGAGTACTGTAACCCATCTGAAGATAGGAGAACCTTCTACTCATCTGCAGTGACACTAAGTATATTAACTCCTCCCTGGATTGTATTTGAACACTAAATCCTTGGTCTTGTCAAAGTCCCTCCACTGCTCCATTCCTGCCTAACTCTGCAATCTCCCCCCAGCCCTATGTACCAGATTGTGCCCTCTGCTTTTACAAATCTGGCCTCATTTGGGCTCTCTGCTCCATTTTCTATCGCAGAGCCTTCAATTGTTTCAGTCCCAAAACTCGAGCATTCTCCAAACCACTCTGCTTTGCTACTTCTCTTCCCTGTTTCAAATGTCAGCCTGTTTAGCCATCTCCCCAAACTCTTCCATCACCCTGCGCAGTGTCCACTTCACCCCTAAAATAGTTTTGAGATGTTGTTCCTTAAAGATCTTACGTAAAAGCTTTGTAGTAGAAATTTCTTGTAATTAAAACTATGAATCTAGCCACAGATTGTATTTAATATCTGCATGGTTGTGCTGACAGACCTGGGCTTGGGATTCTGGATCAACCCATCTTAGGAGATGCTATAAGTGGAGATTTGCTGCTAGATGCTGAGGATCAACTAAAGAGGAGTACTTGCATTGGTAATTTTGCAGCTGGAAACTGAACCTGTGAAACAGCCGGTTGTATTCCTGTATGGCAATATACATCCTTTGGGTTTATGATAGATGGTCTCCAAGGCACATTGCTTGGATAATCGACATATGAACCTGAGCTCTGTGGTGAGTCCCCACGCACCCCTCCCCAAGAATCTCCAGTCATAACCAAACAGCCTCCTTACACACTAGGCAGACTAGATTCACTGTCATTTGGGTGTGGTATAAAAGGGCTGTGGGCAACTGTGGAACTGTACCCCAGCGAGAATAAAGAAAACTGTAGGAACAAAAAAGGATGCCATTGAAATAATTTTTGTCATAACTGTCCGCCATTGGGAAGACCAAAGCCATCGTCTTCAGCCTCCAACACAAACTCCGTACTCTTGCCACTGATTCCATTCCCCTCCGCGGCCACTGTCTTGGGTTGAACCATACTTGTTAACAATCTCAGCGTTCTATTTGACCCCAAGCTGAGTTCTCATCCCATATCCTCTCCGTCTAAAAGATTGCCTACTTCCACGTCTAATATCTCCCATCTCCGCCGAAACACTCATCACTGTCACCTCCAGACTCACTATGCCAAATACTGTCCTGGCTGGCCTCCCACCCTTCACCTTCCGTGAACTTCAGCTCATCTAAAACTCTCCTGCCCGTATCCTATCCTGCACTCAGCCCACTTGCCCATTCCCCTATGCTCGCTGACTTACCTTGGCTCCTGGTCTCATTTAAAATTCTCATCCTTATGTTCAAATCTCTTCATGGTCTCACCCCTCCCTACATCTGTAACCTCCAGCCCTCCTTGAACTCTGCATTCCTCCAACTCTAGCGATTTGTGTATCCCAAAATCCCTTTGTTCTGTGCCTTCAGCTATCTAGGCCCTAAGCTCTGGAATTCCCTCCCTCTCTTCCTTTTAAAACGCTCCTTAAAACCCACCTCTTAATCACCTCTCCTAATATCTCCTCCTGTGGCACAGTGTTGATTTTTGTCTGATCACATTTCTGTGAAGCACCTTCAGGTATTTTTCTACGTTAAAGGTGCTATATAAAAATATGTTGCTGATACTAAATAATCACATCAGGAAGATGAAAAGCCAAACTGCCCAAAAAGGATAATATGAATAATGTCTCTGAATTTTTACTGAAATATAATACAGAAATCAGACGGGCCCTTCAATTTCCTTCAGTTAATTTAATGACTCTCGTCTGGAAAATAAGTCTCAGCCTCAGCATGTCAGTTGTCAAATATCATGTGTCCAAAGCAAACAGTCATGTCAGTATGCAGCATTGATAGTCTCCTGGCCATCTGCCTGCCTTTGTAACCTGCACTTGGCTTAAACTCCAAATTATACTGTTAGCATCCATGGTGGTCAGACCACAGTTCTCATCCCAGCCCCTAACTGTAAGTGCAATTGCTGAATTGTTTATCTCTCAACAATTAGATGTTTGCTTTCATTTTCTGTTCCATTAAAGGTTACATCAAATATGTAGCCAGTCTTCTCATTTGCTTAAAATGTTGTTCATTTTTCCCTTGGTCAGCTTTTGATTGATCTCTGGTAACACTGATGTAAAGAGGGATGTAAGTGGTGTGTATGCTGAGTGTACCCACTTTTTTTCTATGTAAGAGTGTGCCCACTTTTTGGCAGCATGTAATCAGAAGTTATACTGAGTCTGCCTAGTTTTTGCAGGTTAAAGTGTGAAGGAGGATTGGGCCTCTGAAAGTGCAGCGTGTTATTAGTACCCACTAGGGTTGACCATTGGTGTGCTGGCCCTGCCATTCTTTGCAGAAAAGCTTCATTTACATTGTGTGGGTTAGCTCCAGGCCCAATTTAGACCAGGTCTTGGAAGGTGGTGGTGGGGGGGATCAGAAATCACCTGAGAGCAGACTTTAAGGGTCTGCTTACAAGGAGTGATGGGCAAGTTTAAAGGGGAATGTGGGTATAAAGGTAAATAGCTGCACGTGGGATTAAAAATATGGGTAACCTTTACAAAACTTATTCACGTTTCAGCCTTTGCAAAGCTTGTTTAGGTAACAAGGATGAGTGGCAGAACTCACCAGCTGGCACAATAAATGTAGAGGCAAGAAGCCAAGTCTATAAGCAATTATATTTTAAATTCACAAGCTTTCGGAGGCTTCCTCCTTCGTCAGGTGAACGATGTGAAAAATTTTTTTTTTTTTTTTTCACATCGTTCACCTGACTAAGGAGGAAGCCTCCGAAAGCTTGTGAATTTAAAATAAAATTGCTGGACTATAACTTGGTGTTGTAAAATTGTTTACAATTGTCAACCCCAGTCCATCACCGGCATCTCCACATTATAAGCAATTAATGAGGTGACACAACACTCCAACCCCCAATTTGGTGGAAGTGGAGAATAAGGTGATAGGATCAGTCTTGGTGTTACAAGTTTAGTGTCTGCCTTTTAAATATTCTCTCAGATGTAGGGTCATTCCCGTAAGTGTGATTGTCTTATGTTTATAATGCTCTTAATGCCCAGTATCTAATTATTACAATTGTACAGGGCTTTGGTGAAATCTCACCTGGAGTACTGCGTACAATTTTGGTCTCCTTATCTAAGGAAGGATATACTTGCCTTCGGCTGTTCAACGATGGTTCACTAGATTAATTCCTAGGATGAGAGGATTGTCCTATGAGGAGAGGTTGAGTAGAATGGGCCTAAACCCTCTGGAGTTTAGAAGAATGAGAGGTGATCTCATTGAAACATAAGATTCTGAGGGGGCTTGACAGGGTATAGTCGGAGAAGTTGTTTCCCCTTGCTGGAGAGTGGACAACTAGAGGGCATATTCGCAGGATATGGGGTTGGCCATTTAAGACTGAGATGAGGAGGAATTTCTTTACTCGGGGTTGTGAATCTTTTTGGAATTCTCTACCTCCAGAGGGCTGTGGATGCTGAGTTGATGGGAGGCTGGGATAGAAAATTTTTGGACTCTAGGGGAATTGAGGGTAATGGGGATCAGCCAGGAAAGTGGAGTTGAGGTTGAAGATCAGCCATGACCTGATTGAATGGTGGAGTAGGCTAGAGGGGCTGTATGGCCTACTTCTTATGTTCTATACAAGAGGACTCCCTTGTGATCTGAACTGGCTATCATGTCTTTCACGTGTGACCTAATATGTACATCTCCGTTCTTTCAGAAGGTGGACTGGGATACAAATCATTAAGCTGCATTATTTCACAGATAATGGGGTAGAAATTGGACCTCACTGCCCTTTTTTGGGCATGAAGCGGGTCCAGGAAGTTCCAATTTTTGTTACCGATTGCACATGCTCGAAATGCACAGCAAGTTCATTGGTTGCCATATTGATGTGGGTTCCCCTTTAGTCATTCCGGGTGCCTGCCTCAATTCAGTGTGGAGCCAATTACAATGATATAATGAGGGTCCTTAGACTGATTTAGGATCCATTTCTGAAATTGGTTTTGTGCCACGCCTGATTCATCAGTCTTCACTCTGTTCAGTAAATCGTGGTGGGAACAGTGGGGGAGCAGCCTCACAATCACTATTTAAAGGGATCCTAACTTCCATTAAAGTAAGTCTCTGGTTACTCATTTTGGGCTGCTAGGATGCTTGTTGGACTGATATTTTTGGCTGCAATAGCAGTGCTTTAAAATGCCTTCAATCTACTTTTGGAGGTGTAGGAGGTTTTCTGTCTTCATAATTCTGCACAGTTGATGCTGTCATGGGTGTTCTGCTGGGTCTGACTTAGGGGCTGCTGGACAAGGAGCAGCAAGGGCAAGTCCCCTACCTCAACCTCCCTGAGGAGTCTCCACTTCAGAATGGAAGCGGCCACAGAGCTGTGTCACCTGTTGCAGCACCAACTGGAACCCCGTACTAGGGCGAGAACAGCACTGTCTGTGGCTGTCAAGGGCACCGTGGCCCTGAATTTCTATGTCACAGGGTTGTTCCAAGCTGCAATAGGTGACAACGCACTATGCTGTGCACTGCTGTATATCAGGGATGTCACCGAGGCTCTCTACGCCAGGAGGAAGGACTTTGCTTACTCCATGGGGAAGGAAATAAAGCAAGATGAAAGAAGTAGAGGCTTTGCAAGGATTGCAATCTCTAATTGTCACTCCACCACTGAAAGCAGAAGACAGCATCCTTAAGTTTTGATTGTGTTATGACAACGTTATATCACTTATTCAGTTGAATAACGAATAAACAAGTTTGAGGAGTCAAAAAAATAAAGCTGCTCTAACTCTAAAGTGTGACTGTGTATCAATAACTGCCTTGTCAAAGTTGTAACAGGCTCGAACTTGATATTTCAGTGTTTGACAAGGAACTTCTGTCCTATCAGGACAGCTGGTTCTTGCACTTGGTTTTTTTTTTAAAGCAAAGACTTGTTTGAATGTAAGTTCAAGAGAAATAAATATTATCAATTTTAAAACTAGTCACCTGAATATGGCTTTAAACGAAACAGTGGTAATCCTTCCAAACAAAATCTTGGGAAATGGTACACTTAGGACCCTGACAAGAAAGTATTTTAATTGATCTCGGCCACCTGCACTCAGTTTGCTATAGTGCTTTTTGCCCATCAGGCTCTATTAAATAGTTTACAATAGGTTTTACCTTTGCTGGTGATTAACCTATTTTAGTCATCCAGGTAGGAAGGAGGGGACAAAAAGAGGAAGATAACCATTTCACCCTCCAGCATCAAAGGGCATTAATCCTAGGGTAGTCTAACCCCACCTGAAATAGGGGAGGAATATAGAACGGAAAACCATTCCTCTGACCCTCCCACTAGCCAGAAATGTTGTAAGACTATTGTTCAACCTACTGCAGGCATGGAATATGATATTAGAGGGGGCCAAGGCTGAAGATATTTATCCTCCTGCAACAGAAATGCACCTGGGCTATTTTCCAGGCTCTCTCAATCCAAGCAGATCTTGAAGACAAGTTTACCTGCACCACATGACTGAAATACTGTAACAGACATAAAGCAAATCAAAGACCCAGGATTGTCTTTAATGTTTGGCAATAAAAGGCAAGTAATTGGGGTGAATTCCAGAGAACACAAGGCTGATGACTGCTTCAGCACCTCTTGCTTTGCTATCCTTTTCCAGGAACCTGCATATTTGGAATTCAGTTATAGATCACACAGGGATGAAAAAATGAGATTTACTTTAAAATCAAAATTATCTTCATGTTTTTGGCTCGTTGCCTTTTTAGTGAAGCAATGAAAATGGGGAACACCAGTTTCAATACTGAGTAGCAGCAAACTATCCAAATGATTGCATAAGACAACAGCTCGTTAGGTAACATCTCAGGCAAGTGTTTTATGTAAGAAATAAAGGGGTAACGGAGTCTCTTTGAACTGTTATATACTTACACATTCTACTGTAAGATTGGGAGGTAACTTGGGCTAGCATATTCAGATGGAAGGGGAAAAATCAGGTTTATTGGGTCATTTAGCCCCCTTTCCACAACCACCCCAAAAAGTTTGATTAATCTCAATTACATTTTTAATCTTGTCCACCACTTGTAATCAAACTATTATTGTAGTAATAAGGCAGCAGGTATATTTCCACTTATCAGAGATAATTATTTGTTTAGAATTAATGACCAGCACTATTATAAAGCAGTAATCCACAGGTTAATATTGAAGTTATTGTGTGTTGATGAATCCATGTGGGGTCTATGCTGGTGAGATATTGAGCCACTGGACTCAACCAGGCCTTCAATTGGTGGCACTGAGCTGATGTTCACTGCAGAAAATTAAGGACATATCAATGGTCAAGTAAAATAAAAAGGAAAGACTGAAAATGTTGAAATCTGAAATAATAACAGAAAATGCTAGAGATACACAGCAGGTCAGGCAGCATCAGTAAAGAAAAAGATAGGTTTATGACTTTTTTATTCGTTCATGGGATGTAGGCGCCGCTGGCAAGGCCAGCATTTATTGCCCATCCCTGATTGCCCTTGAGAAAGTGGTGGTGAGCCACCTTCTTGAACCGCTGCAGTCCATGTGGTGAAGGTTCTCCCACAGTGCTGTTAGGTAGGGAGTTCCAGGATTTTGACCCAGTAACAATGAAGGAACGGCAATATATTTCCAAGTCGGGATGGTGTGTGACTTGGAGGGGAACGTGCAGGTGGTGTTCCCATGTGCCTGCTGCCCTTGTCCTTCTAGGTGCTAGAGGTCGTGGGTTTGGGAGGTGCTGTCGAAGAAGCCTTGGCAAGTTGCTGCAGTGCATCTTGTGGATGGTACACACTGCAGCCACGGTGCGCCGGTGGTGAAGGGAGTGAATGTTTAGGGTGGTGGATGGGGTGCCAATCAAGTGGGCTGCTTTGCCCTGGATGGTGTTGAATTTCGAGTGTTATTGGAGCTGCACTCATCCAGGTAAGTGGAGAGTATTCCATTACACTCCTGACTTGTGCCTTGTAGATGGTGGAAAGGCTTTGGGGAGTCAGGAGGTGAGTCACTTGCTGCAGAATACTCAGCCTCTGACCTGCTCTTGTAGCCACAGTATTTATGTCAGATGTGTATCTTAAAATTCCTGCCCATTCCTCACTTCCATGTGGTCCATCTCTGACTCTTTTTCCTGGAATTTCTTTGTCTCTTTTTCTTGCACTCTTTCCTCCCCCACCCTCTTAAATCTCCCTTCTTTCTTGACAATGAGTTTCTGTAGACATCTATTACAAGCCCACCCAAGCCCCACAATCATCTCGATTAAGTTTATTCCTACCCTGCCTTCTTCCAGTTCCTCTATCTTTGTCACATTTGTTGTGATGAGTTCACTTATCACACTAGAGCATCTGAAACATCCTTTTTGTTCAACTGTGGTGTCTGCTCCACAGTGATCAACAGGACCCTTGATTATGTCCATCCCATTTCCCAAGCCTCTGCACTTAACCCTTTCTCAAAAATAACAGGGTCCCTGGTGTTCTCACCTGCCTCCATTTCCATCGTCACCTGCCATTTCCATCACCTACAACCTGATCCCACCACTGAACACATTTTGACCTCCTCACTCCACCTTCTGGGAGGAACCAGTCTCTCCACAATATCCTTCTTTGTTGTTCCGCCACCCCCACTTCCAGCTGTCCTGGTAGCTTTCAGTTCTAATGAAGGATACATACCTGAAACATCAGAACACTATTTTTCTCTTTCAAGTTGCTGACTGACCTGTGTATTTCCAACATTTTCTGTTTTTATGTTTGGTTGTCACCCTGGCTAGTTACAGAATGCTATTTGCAGAGTAAACAGTTGCACAATATTGAATCTATAAACACAAAATGGGCTACATTTTAGCACTTCTGATATGAAACAGAAAGCCATGGTGTAGTATGAAACACAAACAGTTTTAATAATCCAATTTGCACTCAAAATTTCAGCATTTTGGAAAAATGGAAGAAATCCATACAGTATTGCTAAATTCTCTCTTTACATAAGCAATATAGTAAATGGCCAGCTGGGAGTGTTCCCTGGGTTGCTCAGTTGAACCACTGCACCAGGTTTCTATAAATGACAGCTTTGGTTACAGCTAACTATTTGCAATCACCTCAGCAGTTTAGTAATAGTGGTTATTGATGTCACAATTGATTTTAATATTCCTATAATTTTCATAGTGATGTATGATGAAATTTAGCTTTGGGTTCAATAATCTCCATTAACAAACAGGGAAACTACATTAGAGCATAGATAATCTATGTTAGCTGAGACCTAACTACATAGCATAACTTCCAACTGGCCATTTAACAATCGACTATCACAGTATTTCATCATGATGGTAGAGTCCAATCATTACAGTGTAAATAGTGTGCAAGTAACTTTGAAAGAGGGCTTAATAAAACCTTTTTCTGTAAATTCATTGCACTGGATTACCCAATTTGTACCTTAGCATCCAACAAGGCAGCAGAATCTGAATTCTGCTATTGAGGTTAATAAAGAAATAGCAGAAATGTAATTTTAAAAAAAATTTGATTGATCATGACTAGTGGTTTAATGTTGTATCCTTTATCTGATACCACTTATAGACGTATTAAATTTGGTACAAAATAAAATAATATTGTGCCAATCAATTTCTGTAATGATTTTTCCTTTCGCCATTTTCTGAGGGTATGTTGCCTGCAGTAAAAGGCAGAGAGTCTGAAAAGTTCCCAGGCCCTTATCAACGCTGCTCCTTGTTGGTCCCTAGAAGTCATACGACACACCGTAATAGAAGCATCCGCTCTTCCCTCCTTGACCTCTCCAAAGGAAGACCCTGGATTTCCACCTGACAGTTAGTGTGCAGGAGTTAAGGTCAGGAATTTAGCAGTGGAAAGCTCGCAACTGCATCCCTCCACCCGCCAGCACTCTGGCAATTCTACTCAACCCAGCAATGACTTCTGCACGCCCAGGGTAATGGGCCGGTGGGGTGGGGGATTGGCTGGAATTGCAAATCTGATATTTAATTGTTCCACTCCGAAATGACCCAGTGCACACAGAGATCACTAGTTTAGTAATACTGCATTTATTAAGAAATGGTGAACATGTTGCTGGATAAGGGACACTTCAGTTTTATATACTGGTGCAAAGGGAACTAAAATGGATAAGACTCATCATCAGCCCCAATCAAAATCCCCTTCTCCTCCTTCTCCCATGCACACATGCATGATAAACAATTTCAATTTCTTTATTAATTATTGCACATATCTCACACATATGGTGTATTAATTTTAAATAATGGTTAAAATCTTACAAAAGACTATGGCACGTAACATTAAACACATTGGGTTATTGAATAATGAACATCTGCCAGAAATGATGGTCTTTCGCATTTAAATGTCATTATATAATCACAAAGAGCTAGTAATCAAACACAGGTTTATCAACACAGATATTGTTTGGCAAGCCAGCTTCAGCAGCCCGTTCACTTTTCTTATTCACAAGCAGACTATGCATCTTGGGAGAGGACTGTCCCTCCTATTTTCTTCCACATCAGTCCAGTTCTGTGGTAGTGACACCTTCAGGTTTGTGATGCACCTTTGCCATCAGTGCTTGCATGTCATAGCTAACCAGCCTGACCAGTTTTTAGAATGGCACAACTTTTATTTTGGTTTCCTAAATCCATTTCTCCCTGCTCATCGTTGTTCAATGTGCAGCAGGTAGATGTGTCCTTTGTACGCTTTCACAAAATAAATTATTCTGGCATTTTTGAAGAATGCCATTTCTAGCTCTACTGAAATGGTTGTGGTGTTACTTTACATCAAATGATTTAGAGGTGATTTTTAAAATCAGATCCACTGATTCCTGAAACTCTTGCATCTTACTGTATTGCACCTAACTGGCACTGGATTAAGTTTGAAACATTTCCATAAAGCTAAATTTGATAGAAAACAGCACTGTGTATTGCTAGTGGTCATTTGCATTGAAAATTGCTAGTAAAATGGTAAACGTTACTCAAAAATGACTGATGATTGGCAATACCCAATAATATTAAAGGTACAGTTGTTCTTGGTCGCACATAGTGGTATTAGGCATATTCTTTGGCAAATGGCATCAGAACTGGAAATAACCAGCATTGAGTGATTAGCACTGGTGATGAGTACTGACTGCTGGTCTCTGTTGTGTACACAGCAATATGGCTTTCTTCAAATGGGAATGATCCACAGTTCACTGATTGTTAGCTTCATGCTGACATATAACAGCTGACCTTGAACATTTGTTGAGATGACTGAGTTGTACTTGCAGCAGTCATGATAGCCTCAACAGCAATTACAAAAAGGTGTTGTGTAACGAAGCCCCCGTGACCTACTGTTCATATGCCATTGTTTCAATATGAAGTTGTCATAAAATAAATCAGTTTGCAAAAAATCCCTTTGCACTAATATAGATTTTCGTATCTGGATCATACCTTATCCTCCTCATAATTTTGGACCATTCATTTGATATATTCGTGCTCCTGTGCGCGCAACAATATTTTACAAAAACTTTCAAACCAATCCAGCTGTATCTTGCACACTCAACATCTGTAGAGTGACAACAATGGAACAATTCACATACTTTAAACTGTTTGTGTGGTTTCCTTATTAAGAAGCAAGACCACTCGTTCAATAAAACTGAACTGCACTGTCCTTTTTGGTGAGTAAACTGGGACCTTGTTTCAGTGAAATGCTTCGGTGTAATTGGAAATGAGATATGTGCTGCACACATTTCAAAAAGATCTTGGCTGTAATATTAGAAGGTGCAGGCTGCATCTCACAGTAAATCAAACATTACAGTGGATAATGTTTTCCCTTGACAAACTTAAAAGGTTTTTAATATTCCAACATTGTTTGTGTGCACATAAAAGAACTTCTACCGCGTCTGTACTCCGAGAAGGCTTCGTCTCTTGGCAACTCTATAAATGTCCCAGATTGTGCAATGTCGACACAGATAGTTTTTAAAGGAAATCCCACAGTCCAGAATGAAGGAACAACATTCAGAATTTTCTCTATCATAGCTGTAGGTTGGTGTGTGGCACTACCTGTTTTGTTAGTCTTGGGATGGGATTCAGTCCCAAATCACTGCCACATATAGGCATGTATATGAATTTTAAAGTCAGTGGGAAATTAGTACGGGGTCAAAACTCCTGGTGCCCCATTTCAAAAACAAAAAAAAAGAGAAAGACTGGTATGAAATCAAAACAGAGCCCTGAGGTGTTTTCTCACAGCAAGCAGATGAGATTCTTCCCTTCTTCAATCTCTTCCTGTACTTTATCGCTGGATGTTGCAATTTCTGCTTGTGCAGATAGCACTGCACAGAGGAATGTAAGGACAGTACCACCAACTGCTGTGTAAAAGGCCCAGCCCAGTGAACAGGCGCCTAACTGATAAGGTGAAACATCAGGTCCACAATAGTCCACCACCTTCTGAGAACCCCATCCAGCAGGATACAGGATCAGGCCAAGTATTAGGAAGAGGCCTGAAAGAAATAACAAATGAATTATTTAAAATAGAAAAAGACCACACAGTATTGTTATCCAACCATTTTGACTTGTATGGGGAAAACCTATACATCTAGCTACATGATATATTTATCCAAGGTTTGTTCACTAGTCTTGCTCTCCTGAAGGCACTGCCTCATGCTAGGCTGCAACAGCTGGCAGCCCTAGCCCAAATGACCATTCTTCACATTTAATACTAGATGGTGAATGCTAACTGGCTTTTTTGACTAGGAGCATCAAAGCTTAGCTCGATCCCAAGCACCCCGATTGTTCACACTTGCACTTTCCACAAAGGGTCATTGGATAGAGATCAAAAGCAGGAAACCTGGTCAACTGTTCCTCCTCCCCAGCCCAAGGACACAAAGGCCAGTTGCAGTATCTTCAGCTTACAAGAAGTCCAACCTGTGTCCTTCCTCATCTCTATGGCTGCTGTCTGGAAATAAGTTTGTAGACATACATTAAAAATAATTTTAATACATGCTGTAATTTAGATACTTACATTTGAAATTCTTGACTAAAAAAATGTAGTACAAGGTTTTGCTTTAATGTGTCACACTTCAGAAGTGCAAGCTGTGACTATGAAAATCTGGTAAAGGACCAAAGAGGAAACTATGCCAATTGACTGTGGTTTAGTTCACCACACCTTACAACATGTTTAAAGGGGAAGGAACGTCTCTAGTGAGTACTGTGTACAATGTAGTCCCCCAGTGTTTGTATTAAAAAAAAGTCAAGTATGTTTGCTACCATTAAAAAAAAATTGATATTTAGTCCCTTATGGAAACCCATTTTATGGTCTTTTTCTAGGGCAAGATAGCTCCAGATTGGATCTTGGGCTAGTTGGAATTGGCAACTTCCAACAAAGTGGTGCAGACAGTGATGGCTGAAGAGAAGGAGTCATGAAGTGGTGGCTCAGGTCTACAATATTTCCTTTTGAAAGCAGAAAATATATTCCTGACTATTTTTCTCATATACATCTCAGGGGTACTGTGAAAGAAAGTACAGCCCCCAACAGTCTCCCTCCCCTTTTAAATAGGTCCATTTTATTTTGCTGTACACTTAAAAAGGAATAAATTAAAATGCATGCATTATTACTGATTTGTTTGAAGAAAAAATAAGGCTTAAAATCTGATCTTTTGCTTCGAAATGTGATTACTTACTGTTTATATTAAGAGAGGGAGCTACATAAATTGGGAAAAAAGATGCCCTTATACAGCACCTGATCATGTCTCAAATTGCTTCACATAATGAATTACTTTGAAATGCAAAGACTGTTGTTAGTGTGAAATTGTTTAGTGTTCACCAAGTATTAGGAAAGTGTGCCACAGCAGAAAGGTTTATCTTCACTTTTCTCAGGGGAGGTCAAGGAAGGAAATTAGTGTTCCTCAAATTAGTGATCAAGAGGTGATACAGGCAGGAAGTCCATGATAGAATAATCACAAGTGAACTCTAGATAGAGGGGGCTTGGTGGGCTGCGTGGCTCTTTGTAGTTCTAGATTTTCTTTGTTCTTACATCTGTTCTTATTTCATGGGCCAACAGCAGAAAATTGTCCTTAGTTCTCTATTAAATTTGCAATCTCACTCAGAGTTGATCGGGTGTAAGAAATGTATAAACAGTTGTCGCCTTGGTGCAGTAGGAACTGTGCTTCTGAAATTGGGGCTCAGGGATGTTACTGTCCATCTAACTATGCTACACCTGCCCTGAATGGGCTGGATGCTGATTCTGGTGTCTGTTCTTATTTCTTAAGAACACAGGAATGTACAGCACCAGAAAAGACCATTGTGATCTATCTGGCTTGTCCCAGTCGTTAGGAAATATCATGTCCTACCATGCCTCTCATACTCCTCTATCAAAATCTTGGCTCATCAACACTGCCTGCAGTTCATTTTCTGCTGCAGCCACTACTGTTCTCATTCTCAATATGTTAAGCCTATGTCTCACAAAGAAAAGATTGCTGTCTCAGGGTAAAACTGATTCAATTTGCAAAACAAGGCCCATAGTCTTATTTATCTTTTTAGTATTACACCATTGCTGTATTTACAAAGCCAGGCATGCTTTTTTAAAAAATCTTTTTTTCTGAGTTTAATGCTCACCAAGGTGAAGGAAGTTAATGTTGGGGAGTCAATGAAATGCTTTTCATTTCCAACACCCCAGTGTCAGCATCCAACACTCTCAGGTTAGTAGCATAGTTAGATAGATTGTAAAGTTTGTACTACTCTGCCTCAACAATGTCCCCGAGCCCAAACTTCAGAAGCACATTACCTACTGCACCAATGTGACAATTTTTAAAAAACATTTTCTACACCCAATCACCTCTCTGAGTGAGATTGTGAATTTAGTAGAGAACTTAGGCCTGTTTTATGCTGTTGGCTTATGCCCATTAGGAACTTCATTGCGATTGTCCAAACTCATTTCATGTAGGACCCATACAACCAGCAGATGAAGGAGACTTTTATGTTATCATTTGAACCCAGATTCCAGGTGAATCCAGGTCTCAGAGAAAGTATCTAACCAGTTGCATCACCCAGTCTCCCCATCCAACCTTCTTTAGGTCCGAGAGACTGGGCACTTGGCGTTAGGCCACAAGTAGAAATGCAAAGCTGCAGTATGCTCATTGTGACACCCCTTAAGATGTTAGGCTTAATGGGGAAACTGGACTCTTGCTCTATTTGAAACACTTTTAAAAAAAAAAATTCTGGGCCTGAAAATCCACAATCGTGGAGGGAAACTTCCTCCACATCACTCAGTTATGCACCTGACACCCTGTTGGAATTCCCAGAGTAAGTCAATCTACTTACAGTATGTTGATGGGGGTGGGCACACACATCAGTATTGGTGTAGCTGGGACACCCACTAGGAGGGGGATGCCGAAAATTGTGGCATTAGCAAGCAACTGGAGCAGTGAGGGCAGGTCCAGCAGAACAAAGCAGAGAGAAGCACAAATTGGCCCTGTTCCATAACGGTCACTTTCCTTTACAGTTACCAATTGCTTTCTGGATCCTAATTCAGCCTCCTTCAACATATGGTATGCTCACTTATTGCAAGCATACAGTATGTTGGGAGCAGTGAAGGCGAGACTGGCGGTAATTCTAGTGGGTGGCAACATTCTGCCAGTCCTGTCCTAATCCGTGACATCAACGTCAAAGTGCATTGACGTTAGGAACTCCTGCCCACCCATCCCAGAAAATCCCAATGTTGCTGTAACAGGGTAAATTCCATTATATATTATAAATCATTGCAACAGTCTCTATTTTACTGGGTATTCCACATCATTGAGCATTGACATTAGTCCAACATACCCCAACATGCTGCGAGTGTGAAGAACGGTTTTGCACCAAGAGAAAGACAATAATCAAGAGGAGAATGTGATCGCAGTCTTTTGTGAAAGCTACCTTCATTAATAACAATGCCCACAAAACCTGAAATCAAGTTCACCTACAGTAAAGGCATCCTATGGATCAAGCACACCAGGTTCATTAGGAAAGTTTGGATTTGCAGCCCATGGTTGTGTAATTAAGAAAATGACCAAATGGCATCATGGGGCAGCATCAAAGGTACTGACTGAGTTTGTTTGGTGGGCTACCGCTGAAACTCATGAGTGTAAATGGTTATATTACTGGACTAGTAACCAGGGGCCTTGACTAATAATCCATAGAATGTGAGTTCAAATCCCACCACAGCAGAATTTGAATTCTGGTTCAAAAATCTGGAAATAAAAAACTGGTATCAGTAAAAGTGACCACAAAGCTGTCAGATTGTCACAAAAACCCAACTGGTTTACTAATGTCTTTTAGGAAAGGAAACCTGCTGTCCTTGCCCAGTCTAGCCTATACGTGACTCCAGTCCCACAGCAATGTGGTTGATTCTTTACTGCCCTCTGAAGCGGCCTAGCAAGCCACTCAATTATATTAAGGATGGACAATAAATACCGGCCTTACCAATGAAGCCCACATCTCGAAAATTAATTTTTAAAAACTCAGTACTTTGTTGGCAATTTGGATTGGGCCCCAGCTTTTATTGCACATAATTACTGTAACTATGATGTGGTTATCTTAATAAGGACTATGATCTAACAACAATATAAACAAATGATAAACACACTTTAACAGAAAACACAACCTCATGTATTACATTCACCACAAAGAACAGTGCTGTTCTGTCAATTATTCACTTTCACTAAAAGCAAAACGGTCTGCACGAATATTTTCCACATTCAGTAATTTATCAGTCACAAAGAGCAATAATTATGTTTTCATTTATTCTGCTTTAATTATGTTCCTGTTATGTTTAAATATGCAGCAAGTATAATTTTCAGTTTCCAAGCCTGTGCACTGTCTTCATTTCGCTGTCAGAGATGTTGGCTGAAGGGCAAAAGAGTTTTCAGTCACTGACACAGGTGTGGTGGAAAGGTTAACATATAGGGTTCATAGAATTATAGAATCATACAGCACAGGAGGAGACTATTCGGCTCATCGTACCTGTGCAGCTCTTTGAAAGAGTTAACCAAATAGTCCCACCCCACTGCTCTTTCCCCATAGCCCTGCAATTATTTCCTGTTTTAAGGGGAGTTCATTAGTTTGATTCACACACTACTTGAAGATTAAAGCAATAGTGAACAATGGGAACTCTGCTGGATTCTGAACTGGAAGAAATGGTTTTGTGTCTTAAAAATGTGGATATAGAACTGACTACATAGGATATGGTAATAGTGCAATGTGCAAGGTAACAAAAAGACTATAGATTTGTGTCAAATAATTTCTTACATTTTCAACAAAGCAAAATATAATAAAGTTCATTAACGGACACTGAGTGACAGGTTTTCACATTGTTACTGCAATGACAACCTGTCAGGGATAGTGTGTTGATTTTCATCCACCGCCCAACTCTTCTCCTATGGAAGAACCTACCCCTGCTCGCTATCTCCCTGACGACCCAGCCAAGACTGGTAGTGATAGGAGGTAGCTTTGTACCTGTGGAAAAGGCACCCTTACAGATATTTCATGTTTCCTTCTTGGAGTGCAGTATTACTATAGCTCACTGATGTCGAATAACGTGTTGATTACTGCATGTGAATGGAAAAATGAGCTACAGACTTAATTATATTTGAGTACGTGCAGGTGTACTTTATCACTATTTCCTTCAGCCAACTGGTCTGCGTCAGATGTCATAATGTAAGCATTGAAGAAAAGCTGACGTATCCTAAGCATATGAATACACTGATTGTAGGTCATCGAGAACTTTCATGCTCCTTTAAAATTACCTCAAGCCCAAATCAGTGGGAGCTTTTCAAACTGTACAGCAGAGGTTCCTCAGCCTTTTTATCCCTGGATATACTGTTCCCCTCTCAGTGTAACAGTGTTAATTCTATTTCCTGATTCACTGACAGGAGGCAAGATTGTCACCTCACCAGATAGTGAATGTCAGTTTTTCTACTCATCAAGAACGGTCTCCTCTGGTTCTGTCAGGCCATTTGCTGGGGGGAATGGCATGATTATGTACTGAACAAACTATTCATAAGCTCTGCCTAACAAGTAGGAACAAGAAGCATCTTGGGGTTCAAACCCACCATGGCTGAAAAAATGTGACCTCATCTCCTTGATAATCCAGCCAAGACTGAGAATTTGTTTTGTAGAGAATTGGGCATGAACCTATGCCAGCACTCCATGGTGCAGCATGTTGGGATACAATACAACTCCCCCCCCCCCCCCCCCCCCTCCACCACTGGTAGAATTCCTTTTCAATTTTCTAAAGGCAGTGACTAAACCTGGAATACCAGCAGCTCTGTAATACTCATCCAAATAGTCATTATTTATATGTGATCCCTGACAGTGAGTGTCAACAGTCCATGCACGACTAGGGAATGGAAGACACACCTTGGCTGAGTCTAATTCTGTTCTTGCCCTATTTACACATACTTGTACGTTCTAGAAAGGGTCACCGGACAGTAATCAGGAGCAGGAACCCTGGCTTATTATCCCCATTCCAAGTCCAGCGATACAGGGCAGGTTGTAGTGGTCCCATCCAGTGCCCCAGGTGCTATTAGCTAACTCAGCGCAGACTAGGGATTAGACCTAGACCATCTAGTCACTGTGGCTGAGTATGACAGAATTATCAAGGAGTCTCCAATTTTAACAAGTTTGTGTGCAAAAAAAAGTTTTACTTTTTTTGAGATCTGAGAGCAGGAATGCTACATTAACTTCAATAAAACTGACTTGGTGGCAGTGACAGGGTGGTACAGCGTGTTGCAGTACTAATGTGTGGCTCACAGCTGCAACGTGATAAGGTTTGATCTCCCCTTATAAATCTCAGAGTTGCTGTTGTGGTGCAACATTAAACGAAGAGTAGGCTATTTCCCTTTGGTAGTGGTGTCATCTACTCTTGCTCACCTCCCAGTGGCCAACTTATGGGTAGCATTGCAGAGGCCTAAGACTTGCCCTCTCAGCTGCCAGAACTTTAAGCCTTGGAAGACCAAAAGAGGAGAAACTAAAGTGGTGAAAATGGCTACAGTAACACACAGAAAAATGATGCTACACAATGAAATAGAATTCAGCCCTTCGTTAGTTGAACATTTAAGGCAGAAAGGTTATAAAACTAATATGACTAAATATCGATTACAGTTATCAGAGTCAGCTGCAATCACCAATTTCTAAGTGGGAAAATACCTGTTGCTGCTCTAGTCTGACATGGTCTGAAACGAAAACACTTAACCAGGCATGAGTCATTAAACATCAACTCACTAGCACTCTGAACTCTCTCACTGACTCTTCACCTCAGCGAGCTACATGCCCTTAAGAATAATGCATCCCTGCTTACACCATGCCCTGCTAGAAAAATGCCTTTCCACATGAACACAGGTACCCTAAAGGAGCAGTTTTTACAGATTCATAACAAATAATGTTATGAAAGAATGTTTAGCTACAATCTAAATCATAATACTGAGCACTTCGTGTCAATCCAAGTGTGTTTAGTGTTAATCAAAAACTCAGGTAAGTGCTGGCAGGTCAAAAATACTCTGGAAAGAACATTTTCACTCATTAAGAAAACTCCCATTGAGAAGCTGCTGTTTTGAGAGCAGTGAATTCTCCCGATGTTCTGGCCAACATTTATTTCTCAATTAAAACCACTGTAAAAAAAGTTTAGCTGGTCATTTTATATAATTTTCTATTTGTTAGATCTTGCTGTTTACAACTTGTCTGCTGTATTTGCTACATAACAACAATGATTATGCTTCAAAAGTAAAGGGGTAATTTTTTGACCTTGTGCACTTGGCACACATTTTAGTGTTTAAAATGTTAAAAGGATTTGATAGGGTAGATATGAAGAAACGACTGCCTCTACTGGAGGAATCCAGAACAAGGGGACATAATCTTAAAATTAGAGCCAGGCCATTCAGGAGCGAAATGAGGAAGCACTTTTTAACACACAGGGTAGTAGAAATTTGGAACTCTCTCCCCAAAAGGCTGTGGATGCTGGGACAATTGGAGCTTTCAAGACTGAAATCGGTAGATTTTTGTTAGGTAAGGGTATCAAGGAATATGGAGCAAAGGCGGGTAAATGGAGTTGAGGTACAGATCAGCCATGATCTAACTGAATGGCGGAGCAGGCTAGAGGAGCTGAATGGTTTACTCCTGTTCCTAATGTTCCTAACCTTTGTAAACAATTTTACAACACCAAGTTATAGTCCAGCAATTTTATTTTAAATTCACAAGCTTTCGGAGGCTACCTCCTTCCTCAGGTGAACGATGTGGAAAATCGTTTACCTGAGGAAGGAGGTAGCCTCCGAAAGCTTGTGAATTTAAAATAAAATTGCTGGACTATAACTTGGTGTTGTAAAATTGTTTACAATTGTCAACCCCAGTCCATCACCGGCATCTCCACATCGTTCCTAACCTTGATTACCTGGATGTATATCGGAATTTCAGGTATGCGCAGTGCAAATTGCTCATAGAAAACAAACCTGTTACTTGGATTTTGTTTTTAATCTATCATACTGCACCACATAGACAAAGAAAGTCCCAGGTTCAAACACTGATCTGTGCTGAATTAGCTAATTAGCGGCACATTAGTTACCCTGGGCTAAGTCAGGTTTTCTGATCACCAGCCGGTGACTCCTGCTGGAACGTGCACTTGTGGATAACTGCCAACACTCACTATCGAGACTCACACTGGGCAAGGTCCTGAAGCACTGCCGCTGCCTATAGAACTATGCCCCACCATGAGTCACTGCCTTCAAGGAGCAAAGGAGAAAAATACTCGGTGAAAGTGCTAAACCTTTTACGGACCATTTTTGCGATACTGTAGTGAATGTCGAACAAGGTAATTTTTAAAAGATTTGTTCTTAGTATGTGGGTGATGCTGACAAGGCCATATTTATTGCCCATTCCTAGTCACACTGAGAAGATAGTGGTGTTCCTTCTTCTTGAACTGCTGCAGTCATAGGAACAGGAGTAGGCCATTCAGCCCCTCGTGCCATTTGATAAGATCATGGCTGATCTGTGATCTAACTCCATATACCTGCCTTTGGCCCATATCCCTTAATACCTTTGGTTGCCAAAAAGCTATCTATCTCAAATTTAAATTTAGCAATTGAGCTAGTATCAATTGCCGTTTTTTTTTTCTTTTAATTCGTTCACGGGATGTGGGCGTCGCTGGCAAGGCCGGCATTTATTGCCCATCCCTAATTGCCCTTGAGAAGGTGGTGGTGAGCCGCCTTCTTGAACCGCTGCAGTCCGTGTGGTGACGGTTCTCCCACAGTGCTGTTAGGAAGGGAGTTCCAAACTTCTACCACCCTTTGTGTGTAGAAATGTTTTCTAATCTCGCTCCTGAAAGGTCTGGCTCTAATTTTTAGACTGTGCCTCCTACTCCTAGAATCCCCAACCAGCGGAAATAATTTCTCTCTATCCACCCTATCTGTTCCCCTTAATATCTTATAAACTTCGATCAGATCACCCCTTAACCTTCTAAACTCTAGAGAATACAACCCCAATTTGTGTAATCCCACCTCGTAACTTAACCCTTGAAGTCCAGGTATCATTCTAGTAAACCTACGCTGCACTCCATCCAAGGCCAATATGTCCTTCCGAAGGTGCAGTGCCCAGAACTGCTCATAATACTCCAGGTGCAGTCTAACCAGGGTTTTGTATAGCTGCAGCATAACTTCTGCCCCCTTGTACTCTAGTCCTTTAGATATAAAGGCCAGCATTCCATTAGCCTTATTGATTATTTTCTGCACCTTGTGGTGATGGTGCTCCTACAATGGTGTTAAGTTGGGAATTCCAGCTTATTGACGCAGCAATGAAGAAGGAACGTCAGTAAATGTCCAAGTTAGGATATGTGTGATTTGGAGTGAAACTTGGAGGTGATGATGCTCCCATGAAATTTCTGCTCTTTTCCTTCTTGGTTGAGGCCACAGGGTTGGGTGATGCCATCAAAGTAACCTTGGTGAGATGCTGTGGTGCATTCTGTTGATTGTACATACTGCAGCCACAATTGGTGGTGGAGGGAGTGGATGTTTAAGGTGGTGGGTGCAGCAGGCAATGGAGGAAGTGGACACTGAGTTCAATGGCAGGAGCAGCAATTAAGCAAACTACTCTGTCCTGGATGGTGTTGAGCGTCGAGTGTTGTTGCAGCTGCACTCATCCAGGTGAGTGGTGAGTATTTATCACGCTTCTGACTTCAACTTGTAGATGATGAAAAGGCTTTGAGGAGTCAGGAGGTGAGCCTATCATCACAGAGTACCCAGCTTCTGCCCTGCACGTAGCCATGGTGTGGATATAGCTGATCCAGTTAAGCTTCTGGTCAATGGTGACTCCCCAAGATGTTGATGATGATGGTGCTTTTGAAGATCAGGGGGAGATGGCTCTCTTGCTCAAAATGGTAATTTTCTGGCCACACATGTGACATGAATGTTACCTGTCACTTGTCAGTCCAAGTCTGGATGTTATCCAGGTTCTGCTGAAGGCTGGCACGGGCTGCTTACTTTTTGGAGAAAGTTGCGAATGGAGGTAAACACTGAAATCATCAGTGAACAGCCCCACTCTTGATCTTATGACAGAGGGAAGGTCATTGATGAAGCAGCTAAAGGTGGTTGGCTGTGGATGTTTCCCTGAGGAACTCTTCCAGTGATGTCCTGGGACTATGATAATCGGCCTCTTAATAAACACAAACACCTTCCTTTGTATTAGGTATGACTCCAGCTACTGGAGCATTTTCCTTTTGACCCCCACTGACTTCAGTTTTTCTAGAGCCACTTGGTTTCATACTCAGTGAAATGCTGTCTTGCTGTCAAAGAACTTTGCCTCTTCTCTGACACTCAGCTCTTGCCTCCATGTCTTGATCAAGGCTGTGATAAATCAAGTGGTTCTAGCAAAACCCAAACTGAGCATCAGCATAGAATCATAGAATCATAGAAGTTTACAACATGGAAACAGGCCCTTCGGCCCAACATGTCCATGTCGCCCAGTTTATACCACTAAGCTAGTCCCAATTGCCTGCACTTGGCCCATATCCCTCTATACCCATCTTACCCATGTAACTGTCCAAATGCTTTTTAAAAGACAAAATTGTACCCGCCTCTACTACTGCCTCTGGCAGCTCGTTCCAGACACTCACCACCCTTTGAGTGAAAAAATTGCCCCTCTGGACCCTTTTGTATCTCTCCCTTCTCACCTTAAATCTATGCCCCCTCGTTATAGACTCCCCTACCTTTGGGAAAAGATTTTGACTACCTACCTTATCTATGCCCCTCATTATTTTATAGACTTCTATAAGATCACCCCTAAACCTCCTACTCTCCAGGGAAAAAAGTCTCAGTCTATGCAACCTCTCCCTATAAGTCAAACCATCAAGTCCCGGTAGCATCCTAGTAAATCTTTTCTGCACTCTTTCTAGTTTAATAATATCCTTTCTATAATAGGGTGACCAGAACTGTACACAGTATTCCAAGTGTGGCCTTACTAATGTCTTGTACAACTTCAACAAGACATCCCAACTCCTGTATTCAATGTTCTGACCAATGAAATCAAGCATGCTGAATGCCTTCTTCACCACCCTATCCACCTATGACTCCACTTTCAAGGAGCTATGAACCTGTACTCCTAGATCTCTTTGTTCTATAACTCTCCCCAACGCCCTACAGGTTATTGGTGAGTAGGTGTCGCTTGACAGAACAATTCATCACTCCTTCCACATCACTGATGGTTGCGAGGAGAATAATAGAGCAGTGAACAGCTGGATTAGATTTATCTTGTTTTTTTGTGGTTAGGACATAATGGGGTAAACTTTTACATTGTTGGGTAGATGCCAGTGTCACAGCTTAGCTAGGGGAGCAGCTAGCTCTGATACACAGGTCTTCAGTACTACAACTGGGATGTTGTCAGGGCCCATAGCCTTTGCTGTGTCCAGTTTACACAGTCACTTCTTAATATAACATGAAGGGAACTGAACTGGCTGGACACTTGTATCTATAATGATGGTGACTTTCGGGGTTGCCTGGCATTTTCCTGGCATGCCCTTTTACACTCCACATTGAACCAGGATTAGTCTCCTGGTTTGATGGTGATTGAGAAGTGAGGGATGTACCGGGACATGAGGTTACAAATTGTGGTGGTATACAATTCTGCTGCTGATGTCCCACAGTGTCTGATGGGCTGCTAGATCTGTTCTAAATCGGTTTCACTTGGCATGATGGTGTGCCACACTGCGTATTAGACGAGGTCCTCACTGTGGAGATGAGACTTTGATTTAACAAGGTCAGTTTGGTAGTCATTCCCACCAATGCTATCCTGGACAGACATGAATGAAGAAAGGTTCCACAGTTCAGCTATAGAAACATACATAAAAATCAACCGTATACGGATTTGCCTGTTTAAGGTGCATAAGACAAATATCTCTCAACAGGGTTGAACATGAAATATACAGGACAAATTTACACGTGGAGTAAATGTTCAGGTCTATTAACTATAAATAGCAGTGATCCACCACAAATGTGTTTTGTGCCATGCAAGGGTTGGAAAGCCCACAACACTTTTGGAATTCTTGTAAATAATTTTAACAGTAATTCTTCTACTAGGCACTTGTTTCCATGGTCACAGGAGGAAGGAACCACATGCGGTTGGCCAAGAATTCGTGTGTGCAGTACAGATTTAGTCAATGAATGCTATTCCACAAAACACAGCAGCACTTGTAGAGCATAACATTTACTTTTAAATTCCTAAATTTTAAAAATAATATACAAGAGGTTCTCCCATGGTGTTGATTACTGAAAAAAAATGTTTCTCTCTTTCAGCCATTGTCTCTTGTTCTAAATTCCTTCTGTGCATCTCTCTCTTTGTTTTTGTGTTTCTCTATCTCTCTCTCTGTAGGCCTCTAACTCACTTTTCTTATTGTTGTGTCTATCACTCTATTTATCTGATTCTTTCTGTCAACCCTTTCCCTTATCTTCTCTTCTGAATGTCTCAATGGGCATGATTTTATCATGCTGGCAGGAGGAGAGTGGTGGTGGATGGGGATTTTCGGGTGCGAATCCCAGTAGGCGGGTCGCGGAATGAGGCCAATCAATGCCTCTTTCGGGTTTCGCGCCCGGCAGAGAGGAACTACACATCTTGGGGGGGGGGGGGGGGGCGGGGAGAGAGAGACCTCATCAGCCATTGGGAGAGAGATGGGAGGGGAGGAAGACATCGGAGGAGGGGGTGGGGGGAGACACGGAAATTGGAGGGGGGGAGACGTTGGAGATCGGGGGGAGGGAGACATCAGAGATCGGAGCGGGGGAGGGGATCCAGGTGACATCGGAGATCCAGGTTGGTTGGCGGGATGGGAGGGTGGGGGAGAGTCCAGGCAACATCAGAGATCGGTAGGGGGGGTTCAAGGCAGCATCGGTTTTAAGGTATGTTTGTTAACTTTTTTTTACAATGGAAAATGTAATTTTATTTAATTTATTTAGTGTATCTTTCATTGATCCGGCCCTTCCCACCTGCTTTCACCAGGCGAATCGGAAGCGATGGGAAAGCCGCCCAGGTAAGGTTAAAATTATTTTAAGTGTCCAATACACAAAATATAAAGTACCTTAAGTACCTCAATGAGGTACATTGCCCCTTTAAGTATTAGCCCGTCGGATTTAAGTGGGAATGGGACTTCCTGGTGACTGCTGTGCGCACGCACACAGAATTGCCTGAGTCTAATGCAAAAATGGGCGGGTTCTAGCCTGGATGTCTGCCCACTCCCAAAAATATCGATTTTGTCTGCTACTGCCGCCCCAACCCGCCCTATCTTGGTGGCTAAAATTGAGCTCAATGTCTCTTGGATATATTTTCCTTTACTGGTTTACTCTTTTTTTTCCCCCCCATCTAGTGTCCAGATATACAGGAACTTGGTAGCCTGGAAGTGAGATGCTAGAATAAGGTGGTGAGCAAAAAAATTCTAGCTCTTTGTCCACATAAATTTCATTGACTTTACGCTACACTGAGCTGCCCACAATTTTAAAACCCACTCTTACACTGGATGACCTGCTTTAAAGGCAATAAGCAATGTTTCACTTTGCATCTTTTTCGTAAAGGATTGCTGCACTTTTGTATTAAGAAAACACTTTTTTTTGAAGAGGGATGTTTTTGCCCTGGCAGTAATGGCAACTGTTGCTGAGGGATTTGGTCAGTTTCTAACTTACTTTTCTTATTGCTGTGACTATCTCTATATTTGTCTGACTTTTTCTGTCAACTCTGTACCTCATCTTCTCTCTCCTCTGAACATCTCTCAACGGGTATGATTTTATCATGCTAGCGGGAGGACAGCGAGGGTGGGTGGGATTTTCAGGTGCGAAACCCGGTAGGCAGGTCGCAGAATGAGGCCAATCAGATTGGAAGTGAGCTGCTGGAATAAGGTTTTTTTGTTGTTGTTGTGGCTCAATCCAGTTACATTACTCTGTAAACCTAAGGCTTTGCAAGTCTGCAAGTTCCAGACAGAGCTTCATCTGTTTGACATGATATGAGTTTGAAAACAAACAATAGAAAAGCACAAGGCCGTACCAATAAGATTGCACTGATGGAGATACTGAGATTTGTGAGTTACTGAGTGATGAACATTGGGAGGTGATATATCGTAGAGCTGTTGGACTCAAAGACATTGGCCCTGATCTACTAGTATAAGTGTGGCAGAGTAGGCACTGCTGACCTCTGCTGCTGACCCCGCCGGAGGATCCTGACCAGGGTAGGGTCAACTACTCTGCATTTGTGTGGCGGATGTCCATGCCAGTTTGGCTGCATCTATGGGTTGAGAAATGCAATGCTGGATGGCTGCTTCGGGAGTGCTGCTGGTGACCTCTCCCTCCTCCCCAAGAAGGTCAGGCAGAGAAATGGATTGGCTTTCCCTTAAAGGAGGGTTATTAATGTAAGCAGGCAAATGAAAGATTTCCAGGGTCTTCCAATCCAGAACCCTGGACTGGAGATCCAGTGGGCAGCAGTTGTTCCCCTTGGCTTACCTTTACACTGGGTTCATTCCAGTGGCCAGGTGGCTAGATGGTAGAGAGGCTGAGGTCAAAGAAATTCCTGGTATAGAAAATCCCTTTCCTCAGCACAGCCCAGATAGCCTAGATTGGGGCCTGGTATGTATGGTCCCACCCAATTTTCTTGGAGTGACACTCACGGCTGACGTAAACTGAAAGTGCAGCTCTGGCCCCAAGAAAATTCAGGACTTTTTATTTTATTTATTTAAGCATCACAGTGAAACACTGTTGCTATAAAGAAGTAAGACTGGATCATTTGAAAGAGGACATCTGAATGTCCACTTAAACAGCCATTGGCTCAGTTGGGAACACTCTTGCCTTTGAGTTACAAGATTGTGGGTACTATCCCCATATAATCTGGACTGACACTCTGTTGCGGTACTCAGGGAATTGTACATTGTCCAGTGCTCCTAGGCACCATTCCCACAGAGGTACTACCAGATCTCAGCTCCCATTCTCTACCAGGTCCAGGACTGTTAGCCAAACAACCATTTTCCCCCCAACTCCAATATTTTTATAACTAACAAACGAAAATGTGCAAAGAACATTTTTTTTAAATTCTAATGCACCAATGATTTTTCTTCTCAGTTGCTTGCAGCAATGACCTGGAGATTAATCTTTAATTCCTGGAGACTCCAGGACATTTCTGGAGGGTTGGCAACCCTACACGGAAGCCTGAAAAATACCAGGATTCAGGTCACATTTTAGCGATTTGGTTCAGAGGTGCTTGATTTTTGTAATGTGTTTATTATGCCATAAATTGTATTGTTACACGTACATAGTGAAGTAGGTGGGGTGCTAACATGCTACTCAAAGGTATTTGAAAAAAAAAGTTCAGTACATTGCAGGGCCTATCTATAGGATATAGTCTGTGCTCTCTTGTGTATATATGGTACTGTGTTAGAAGACAAAGAACAATACAATATGATGTCTAGTGAAAAATACAGACTGCTTTATATTTTGAATTTTTCTCTGTGACTATGATCGGCCTCACACTCACAGATTTGTTGAACTTTGTTGTGACATTGCAGCTGCAGAAAACATGATACAGACCTTCCGACTTACTTTATATTTGACTCAAGAGTGATTCAGTCACATCTTAACCCTGTCTGCTTCAGTTGTCATGGTAACGGAAAGAAGACCTATGTTTTCCAGTATGGGTTTTCCCTGTGGATCTGATGAATGTTGTACATGTCTGCTTCCCTTGGAGAAACATTAGAATTAGCTCATGATCCAAATTCTTATCCCAGTCCTATACTTGCAATTTGGAGATTAAGTAGGGCAGCTCAGTGAGAAGGCACATCTAGTTTACACTAGGCCTTGGGATGAAATATTGCACTATGTAGTTTTTCTTAGGGGAATGTTGGCAAGAAAACCAGGATTACTTCTAGTTTCTGTGATTAATGCCAATGTAGATCGTAGATGAAATGTCCAGCACTGTAGTGCCCCTTGATCCTCCGTTGAGGTTGCAGTATGAGTTCATCAATGCGGGAGCTGGCCAATTTCTCGTCCTCCCAGGAAGTGTTGAGCTTCAGCGGAGCATCCGCAGGTCACCGGTGGCATGCTAATGAGGCCCAGGCTTCACGCAGGCACAAACGGACGGGCAGAGCAGCCGTGCTGTCATCTTTGCGCCTGATTCGGGCGGTACTTGAAAATCGCCCCCATTAGGTCTGAACCGTAAAACAATGATCCATCCATATGGGATTGGGAGTGGGATCAAAGACAACACTCTATTTTTAACAATGTATTTTTAACCCATTATTCCCCCTCTTCACTCTCAGTCCCTGAATGTGAGTACTCCTTTAAATGGCAGGGAAGTACGGTTCAGGTTGCAGACTCCTCTCAATAACCAAGCTCTGCCATCTACTCTGTTCCAATGTCAGCAAGTTGTCAGATCTGGTATTGACATAATAGTTGGCCTAGTTTTTTTTTATTCATTCATGGGATCTGGGCGTCGCTGGCAAGGCCAGCATTTATTGCCCATCCCTAATTGCCCTTGAGAAGGTGGTGGTGAGCCGCCTTCTTGAACCACTGCAATCCGTGTGGTGAAGGTTCTCCCACAGTGCTGTTTGGTAGGGAGTTCCAGGATTTTGACCAAGCGATGATGAAGGAACGGCGATATATTTCCAAATCGGAATGGTGTGTGACTTGGAGGGGAACGTGCAGGTGGTGTTGTTCCCATGTGCCTGCTGCCCTTGTCCTTCTAGGTGGTAGAGGTCATGAATGTTTAGGGTGGTGTCCAGGGTGCCAATCAAGCCAGCTGCTTGACAAGTGAGATTGACATTAAAGTGCCCCGGTCGGGGAACAAAGTCATACCTGCTGACTGGCATTGTCATACAAGAATTGACACAACCCCTTACAAGTACCATTTACAATGAAATAAAAGTAAAAAGTCTGAGCTTTTTTCCTCCAAAAATGTAAGTTTTTGTTTTCATTCCCTATCTCAGGAATCATTACCAGTTGCTCCCAAAACTCACCTATGCTGCTCTTAATCTAGTTTCTATGTAAATTGTATCCTGAGACAATTCACTCTCCGATTCCCCTTCCTCCCTAAATGAAAATGCATATCCTCCACTTGCTGCCTCCCTCTGTCAGTGTCACCAAAACTCACCTCATGGAGAATCATAGGTGTGAAGTACATCCTGTTGGCCTGTGGGGGTCATGCCTGACAATTGGGCTGTTCAGTAGTTCAAATTATTCCAGGTTAGAAGAGCCCTGGCATAGCCCAGGCTGCAGTGCCGAACACACAGGTATTAGATATAGAGATGTTCGCACAATACGTCCCACTGGGGCAGTAACCCGAAAAATAATTTCAGTGACTCACGGGCACATCCGGCATTCATGTCATTTAAAAAAAAACATATGTTGTGATAACTTGTGATTACTTCGTTGGATGAGTTGAACCACTGACTTTCTCGTTACTTGGTAACCAACACACTGACCTTTGCGCTTTCCATGGTTAGCAATCATTATCTAGAGAGACATTTTATAAACAAATCAATCTAGGGTAACGCCTATATCATATCTGATATAGTAAGCTTAAAGGGATACTTTCTGTAGATAAATCCAACTTACTTATTGCTGGTCAATAAATTATAGACCTTTCTCCATCACATAGTCCTAGTCTAGAGTTGAACTAATGGGGACACACAGGACACAACAGTTGCAGTGCTGGCAACAGGCTGGTTTAGCACTAATGATCAGTATTGTTCGTCATGGCACCAAACTACTCTATCACTCACTTACGTTACCTCCCATGCTTCCCTTCTGTGTTCTTAGTGGACACAAAGAACAGAATCTCAGAAACTCTGGCTGTAAGCATGACAAAAATGGAAAAAATGAAACAATATCAAAACAAGTTGATAATTAGGTTTTCAGTTATTTGACATTTAAGTTTCCCTAGTGTAGATACCTCAGAATCAAATAGCCCATTCAAATGGTATCAATGACCTCTTCTGAATCTGAAGCCAGATTCATCGCTGGGAAAACTAACAGTTCCAACTCACTTTCATTTGGCATTTCTATAATTTGGAATATGAAAGAAGGGCATCAGTGTACCAGTTTCAGCAACTTAAACAGGGTGAGTGAGCACACAGTTGCTGCTCTCCTACAATGTATGACCTATAGAAGCTCCAAACTTGAAGTTGCCTTAAGGGCAAAACAATCCTGGGAACACTAACTGTAGTGAACCCAAGCAACCAAAGTGCAGCCCATTCCATTGGTGTTTTTCAAAGCAGCTACGGAGCACTAGTTACGGGCAGCAAGAAGGTACAAACGGGAACTGATCGTATTTAGGTTTCCTCTTTTATCTATATATATATATATATATATATAATATATTAAAAATCTTATATCTGCTTGCACTTCCAGTTTGCATCACTCCACTTCTTATCACGTTTTTGTCACACTTATTGGTGGGGGGGGGGGGGGGGGTTTAACTCCTTCCGCCTGGCAGAAACCAGGTGGAAATCGAGTTAAAATTGAGCGTCCCTTTTTCCCTTTCCGATACCGCCCCGCAGCAACTTCAACGCTGGGTGGTCGAGGCGTCCGCCCGAGTCAGGCAGATGCCTCACTAATATATGTTAAGCGGGGTCCTGTCGCTCAGATAGGACTTCAAGGCAATTTTAACGGCCTACTGTGGTCGCTCTGACCAGTGAAATCTGCTGGACACCCAGCAGAGGCTCCAAAAGATACATAAAAAACTTTTCTTCATGGGACCAGGAGGAGCAGCAAAAGCCTGGGCTTGGAGTTGATATTTTTGTCCAGAGTTGTGGTACTGTGGTTGGAATTTGGATTGTGCAGACTGAGCATGTGCAGTGTACCTAATTTCCCAGGATATATCAGCATCATTCAGTCAGCTATATGAAGAAATATTTCTTTCTTTGGCTTCTAGCTTATTTGAAAATTTAGAAGAGAAATTTGAAAAGCTTTATTGGGGTAAAAGTTCATTTTGTGCGTTGATTTAAAAAAACACAAGAGAAGCTGTGTACATGGTTGTCTGTTTGTGTGCACGTGCGTGCATCTTTACGAAAAGTGACAAGTGTTCTGATTATGCATCTTTTATAGACTTTGTTTTGAGTTCTATATAAACTTTAGAGAGAGAAAGAGAGTGAGAGGGAAGGGGAGGGGGAAGAAAGAGTGTGATTTTAAAATTAATTTTACTTCAATTTTCCCCCCAAAAAATAGTTGAATTCTGAAAACCACTTTCCTTGTCTTTTGTTAACAATTAGAATGTCAATATAAGAGACAGAGGGTGAAATAGAGAGACACAAGTAGAGAGAAAGGCCCTTTTTTTTCCTCATTCTAATATGATTTCCTTTTTAAAAGGAAAGCTGAATTTTGACAGCAAAATATTTTTGTGGGAAACAGGTAGGAAGGGAGCGTAGGAGGGTGAGGGCCTCTCGCCAGCTGCCCTTGAGGGGAGGTGAGTGGGATCGGGGTGAGTGGATGGAAGATTAAAAATGAGGTGAGTGACCGTGAAACAAGGGCAGGGAAGGATAAAGGGGTTGAGCATGTAGTTCAAAGAGGAAGAGGTAGAGTGTGGTAGTAAGGGGAATAGTGACAGGGTAGGTGACATGCTGGGAGTGAGGGGGTGGGAAGAAGCAAGAGTGATTAGGGAAGGGTTGAATGTTACATTTTCCCCTAAAGTCCAATCTCAAATTCAGCCTCCGCCCATTGAAGGCTCCTTTTTACAACACAATACACGTCTAGGTACCCACCACCTCCCACCTAATAAAAGAAAACAAAAAGACAGAGCGGACAGAGAGAACAGCAAAAATAATTAATGGAAGAGAAGCAGAAAAGTAAATGGAGACACAGAACCTATGGAGAACAGACAAAGAGAGAAACAACAACAATAAGATAAAAGAGACAGATACGAGGGAGACCATATAGTGTGCAATGCCACAGGAGATCGACTAGTAATATATTAAAAAATCTTACGAATGTGCGCACTTCCTGTCAACTTTTCCCCTGTCCACATTTATAATGGAAACTGTCTATGTAAACTTATCACAAGTTCTCGGTAATGATAATTACTACGTATAAGTTTATGTGAGCAATTTCCATTATAAATGTGGAAAAATAATTTATAATATGGTAAAGTTGACAGGACGTTTGCATAGACATATATTTTATATATGTTATATATATAAAAATAGTTTTTTTTGAGGGAGTAAGTTGTGTCTGTATACTCTGGTCCTATGACCCCCTGACCTCTAACTATACTTCACATGAAGACTGCCTTGGTCTTGATATATGACACCGGCGATTGACTAGTAATAAATGAAATCATAGATCACACAATGAGTCAACAAAAAATCTCCATCAGTCCCAAGCTGCCCGTCAATCACAGCATTCCAACGGCAGTTTTTGTTTCTGCCTCTGTTGCTAAGTGTTCTAATTTGAGAATGATTCCATCATTTCTCTAATTGGGAGAGGTGATTTAAGGATGATAACAGCAGGTCCAAAATTACATTGCCAGGGCTCACCCCTCTTTCACCCAATAAGTTTGCATTTATTCACCCTGTTTTCCGCATTTCTAACTTCACTACAGACAACAGGCTATGTCATGACTGCTTTAGTTAAAAATCTGCAAATCTGCAGTGTAGAATCTACCCTTTGCAAATGTAATCAAGCAGTTACCATTGCAGCATTGACCCTTGGCTGAATTGTACCTCTAATTTTAGACTTACTGTAGTAGACGTGGAAGGAATTACACAACTCACTGTACCAGAGAACTCCCGTCACTGCCCATAGAGAGTCATGGCTTGCGTAAGCTGGGCATTTTGGAACATGTGAAAACACAGAGCTCTGCACCAGTATCAGGAAGTGAAAAATAAGGGCTGCTATCAGGTATTGGACTCTCCCCTTCCCCCAAACGTTTTTCCTTCTCTCCTAAAGATACTAAGGGAGGTGGGAATTCCCTCAGGGCCTCTCTCGTTTTGCCACCACAGCTTCGGTGGAAACCCCTTTTACGTGCATAAATGGGGTTTCCACCCAACCCCGGTAATAGAGCGGGAGAAACCCTGTGGAAATTCACCCCATAACTCTGGCTGTGTTACTTGGATGGCAGCTGCCCTCCAACACTGCAGCCAAGCGAACTTCCTTCACATATAAACTAAGGCAGTGAGTGTTGACAGGCTCGGGGGCATTGCAGCTAAACCCAATCCCTCAGCTAGATTCATACATTTGGTAGTAGTTCATTTCATAACTTTCCACCTCCAATGGGATTAATTTCTTTAACTTCCCAGGTGTCCCTGACATAAATACATTACCTCCTTTCCAGTCTACCTTATCTTTTTTTGAAAATTCTATACTCCTGTATGTTGTATTCATTATTATCCTCTGGGGTCAGCTAGATTTCAATATTCCTACTATATCATAATTTCCTACTGCGATTCAGACTCCAGTTCAAGTCTTCATATATATATACACATCTTATTGCGGATTTGTCTCCTTTCTCGGCCCCCAGCATCTTTCTGTTTGCGGTGTCTGGTTCCTGTATGTCTCTGAGTTACTGAGTTCATACCAGCCTGCTTACTACCTTCTAATCTACAATCAGTCTAGTCTACGATCTAATTTCTTCCCCACCCTCCCTCTCCCCTATCTATCTAGTTGCCTAAAGGTTCCTTCCAGTCTCATTGTTCCTGCTTTGTTTAGATGCAGCCCATCCCTCCTGTGCCTGTCCATTTTGTGCTGAAAATATTCCCAGTTATTTATGAAAGTAACATCATTATTTTGATATCAGATATCATTTATTTACATCCTCAATTTTCTTGGTGCACTCCCTTCCAAACACCAGATGTATACCAGAGAACATTACTTTGCATCCCCTATCTCTGAGTTTGAAGCCCTATATATTTACCCCCTATGTTATTCACCCCCATATGGTTATCACCATTTGGCCTCCCTCCTAACCTTTCCTCAATGTGAACTGCTTTAGCTCCAAGTAAACAATTCACCATCCTATAGGTATTGTCCTTAAAACACACATGGCTACCCACCTATCTGAGATAAGTATCATAGGATTATACGGCACAGAAGGAGGCCATTCAGCCATCGTGCCAGCTCCTTGAAAGAGCTATCCATTAGTCCCAATTCCCTGATCTTTCCCCATAGCCCTGCAAATGTTTCCTTTTCAAGTATATATCCAATTCCCTTTTGAAATTTACTATTGAATCGGCTTGCACCACCCGAAGTAAAAGTTAAAGAGGGGCACTCAAAAAAAATTAAATCAATGGAAAGCATGAGAGAAATACTATTAGAATGTGTGTTTGCTGTGTGATGTTTAGGCACAAGAAAGTCAGGTATGCTGTCCACCTTGTTAATCAGAGTCCCTACAAGTTATCTGCCTGTGCCTTTCAACCTGCATCTTTGTCTCAGCTATATTCTCTGTTTTTTTAGCTACCTTTTCTGCCTTATTGGACAATGGCTGCTATCTGTTTGTTATTGTAATCTGCTGAGTAGCTTCAATGACTTTATCTTCCCTGCTATTCTTTCAAACCATAACCCATTAACTTTTTCCATTTTCTTAGGTTTACCCTCAGCACCTGCCTGCATTTCTTGGCAAAAGCCCTGTTGAACTATCTCCAACTCTGATGCCCAATGACTCACTCTCAAGGTCCAGTGCTAGCCTACTCATTTCACTGACTTGTGATAACTCACTTACCAAGTATGGCACTTTACAACCTTCTGGACTCAACACTGATTTCAATAACTTCAGATCATAACCACTGCTCCCATTTGACAGCAGGTGCTAGTAATGGTTCTGCTGTTGCCATTTACAGCTTCTTTAGATCTTTTGTTTCTTTACTTATCCCATTATCACCCTCGTTGCCTTGTACCATCATCCCTTTTGTCATTTAATTGCTCATGCCCTCCACCCTATAACAGACCTTCCCTTTTGTTCTTTCCTCCCCATCTCTTCTTCCCCCCTCCCTTTCCCTTGGCTCTGTACTTGCTTAAAAGCTGTTAAATCTTTACTTTTTCCAGTTCTGCCGAAAAGTAATCGACCTGAAACGTTGACTCTGTTCCTCTCTCCACAGATGCTGCCTGACCTGTTGAGTATTTCCAGCATTTTCTGTTTTTATTTCAGATTTCCAGCATCCGCAGTATTTTGCTTTTATATTATTATGGTACTCTCCACTTGCCCTTAATAATATCACTTTTGTCTGCTGTAACCTTCACCTTAAGACCAGAACTCTTACCTTAAGTTTTTTTGAACAATAGACAACTTTTTCCACCCAGTATACCTGACTTTCCTGTGCCTAAACATCCCACAGAAAACACACATCCCAATAATACTTCTCTGATGCTCTCCCCCTACCTTTCATTTTACTTCTTTTGGGTGCCCTTCTTTAACTTTTAGGTGTCAGCCTTGGTTCAGTGGAAGATTATGGGTTCAATACCAACTACAGAGAATTCAGCACATAATCTAGGCTGGCACATCAGTGCAGTACAGAAATAGTGCAGCACTGCAGGAGGTGCCATCTTTCGGATGAGATGTTAAACCAAGGCCCCGTCTGCCCTTTCAGGTGGACATAAAAGATCCCAAGACACTAGAATATTCCTAGCCAATATTTATCCCTCAACCAACTCTTAAAACAGGCGTCTGGTCATTTATTTCATTGATGTTTGTGGGACCTTGCTGTGCGCAAATTGGCTGCCGCGTTTCCCTACATTACAACAGTGACTACACTTCAAGAGTAATTCATTGGCTATAAAGGGACGTCCTGAGATCATGAATGGTACTATATAAATGCATGTGCTTTCTTCTTATCTCAAATACGTTTAACTTAATTTCTCTCAGATGCTTCCCTTCTAAAGTTTCCTCAGCCTAATGTTTTCATTTTAATTTTTGGGTTCCCCTTTTATATTACCTGGTATTCACTGGTGTCTAGGCCGGTTCAATGATTCAAAAGTGGAATACTGTCCTTTATTTTACCTTCAAATACTGGCAACTCCCATTGGAGTCCGTCATCCTCCTTTAATCTAATGCTGGTATCTTGCTCTTAAGTACCTGTGCATCTGGATGCTGTTGGATTATTTTTTGAGATCACGGGAGACTCTTTCTCCCCCGCACTGAGGTGCGATCATGCTATGACTGAAAGTAGTTTTTCTACAAATAGTATTATGGGATCATCCACCTGAACCACAGAATGGGTGGATGGAGCCTCAGTTTTAACGTTTCTCCCCATATTGCATTGGAGTGTCAGCGTAAGTGGATAATTTTTTCGGAGAGCTGGCACAGGCTGAACTTTACAACCCTTCCGTGCTGTGAAGTTCTATGACTCTATAAGAACAATCAAAAGCAACCAATAAGAAGCACAGTGTTCTCAGATATACTAAAGTGGCCATAATTATTTTTAATTTTTTTGAGGATTGAGAGTATATCTCGCGAGACTGATGGCCTGAAAGCTACTGTGCAGTAATTGTAGACATAACTCCTATGCCAAAGCTAGTGACATATTATGAAAAATGATCAGATACTGCCCAAAGAGCATGTTCCAACTTTCAAATGCAAAAAAAAATGTTTGAAGTGCAGAATTTGATACTCCACTCACAGGGTGTAGCTACAGTATCCCCAGAATATCAATGTTAAAGCTTTGTAAACTGCTCCTCAGTCTTTTAAATGTATTCATTCACTGGCCAATTTGGGAAAAGGCCATCCTCAGATGTTTGAATTATAGTTCACAGAAAGAAAAGGGAATGTTTTTTAAACCCCTGGGAGTTGGAGGTTTCAGACGCAGTGGCAGCTGCAGGCAATGCCTCAGACTGCCAACCAACTGATACCCTGGCACTTGCCACAACAGAGATTCGAAACAACTGCTGCGACTCACACTTGCATGTTTTCTGTCACCAGCCTGCTGGAGTACGTCTCCGGTCAGTGCTGCAACTCCAAGTGCAAAGAGCTAAAGCGAAACAGTGCCATTCTCACAGCACCCCGAGCTAACTCATCAACTAGCCACTCTGTGGTTTTTATATCTTTCCAGAACTGCAGTGAAAGTTTCACAGTCTCACCATTTAACCGCTTGATGGTTGAATTTTCCTTACCATCACGTAATAGCGGGTGCATGCCTTCCTATTATTGTACATGGACATTCTGGAAACCCGGTTTGTGCCAAAATAATAATAGAAGAATGACTTGCACAAGATAAAACCTTTATCTGTCAACACCCTCACTGGCCCCTTGTCTCTAGCTGGTATGACACTGGAAACTCCTTAATATAAAATCAGCTTCATTTTAACTTGAACTGATAACTTCAAATTTATTCATTGTGAAAGATTTACCCTATGAGCCTCCATTCTGTGGCAACTGGAGTGAGGCTCACAGATTTTACTCAGACCCTTAAACACATGAGAGAAGATGCTAACAACCTGACTTTTCATATTACTACATGAATTACAAAACTTATGAAACAGGTAGAAAACACAAGTACTTAGAAGTGATTACAAGACTGCAATTTAATCAAGAGGTTCAAATAGTGACATAAACTATGAAAGCAAAACACAAGTGATTTTTAAAAATGTAACCTGAACCCCGAGATTAAATTACAGCTTCACTCCATGTCATGTTAGATTCTTTACAGGGTCATTCAAATCAGTTTTCTGTTGGTGTGGACACTGACTAAACACTGGATGACATTCCTAATGAAGGATTAACAATTAAAATGTTGCTACTCCAAAGTTATTCTGGATATAGCTAGACATAAAGCTGTGTTGCCACTGGGGGTAATGTTCTGAATGTAAGCCCTAAGCAGTGCATCTGCATACAAAGCATTGTCATAGAAGCACCTCTAGATCCTCTCTATTTAAGCAGTTACAGCACCTCAGGATGTCAGTACCTGAGGATACATCGAGGGTTATAAACAGAGCATACCACACGGTACTGGATTTGATATTTACACAGGCTGTAAACTATCACCTCACCCCAGAAACCTTTTGTACAATGGGTAAGTGACTAGACAAATGTAAGGAATATTACAACACCAGGTTATAGTCCAACAATTTTATTTTAAAATCACAAGCTTTCGGAGATTATCTCCTTCGTCAGGTGAGTGAGTGAATGAGAGGTTCTCAAATCGCATATCTTATATTAGGCTGGGACACCATCACACCAATCAAAGTTGTCGGTATGCTTCTTTGCAATAGTCCAACACACTCGGACGTCCTATCGTATCAGGAGACGGAACCCTGTGTGAGAACCTCTCTGGATATGTCGAGGGCATCCTGAAACCCATCGTACAGGGAACCCCCAGCTTCTGTCGCGACACTACAGACTTCCTACAAAAACTCAGCACCCACGGACCAGTTGAACCAGGAACACTCCTCACCACGATGGACGTCTCGGCACTCTACACCAGTATCCCCCACGATGACGGCATCGCTGCAACAGCATCAATACTCAACACCAACAACAGCCAATCTCCAGACGCCATCCTACAACTCATCCGCTTCATCCTGGATCACAATGTCTTCACCTTCGATAACCAGTTCTTTACCCAAACACACGGAACAGCCATGGGGACCAAATTCGCACCCCAATACGCCAACATTTTCATGCACAAGTTCGAGCACGACTTCTTCACTGCACAGGACCTCCAACCAACACTATACACCAGATACATCGACGACATTTTCTTCCTATGGACCCACGGTGAAGAATCACTGAAGAGACTACACGATAACATCAACAAGTTCCATCCCACCATCAAACTCACCATGGACTACTCCTCAGAATCGATTTCTTTCTTGGACACACAAATCTCCATCAAAGACGGGCACCTCAGCACCTCACTCTACCGCAAGCCCACGGACAACCTCACGATGCTCCACTTTTCCAGCTTCCACCCTAACCACGTCAAAGAGGCCATCCCCTATGGACAGGCCCTGCGAATACACAGGATCTGCTCAGACGAGGAGGAACACGATGGACACCTACAGACGCTGAAAGACGCCCTCGTAAGAACGGGATATGACGCTCGACTTGTCGATCGACAGTTCCGACGGGCCACAGCGAAGAATCGCATAGACCTCCTCAGAAGACAAACACGGGACGCAACCAACAGAGTACCCTTCATTGTCCAGTACTTCCCCAGGGCGGAGAAAGTACGCCATGTTCTCCGCAGCCTTCAACGTTTCATCGATGACGACGAACATCTCGCTAAGGCCATCCCCACACCTCCACTACTCGCTTTCAAACAGCCACCCAACCTCAAACAGACCATTGTTCGCAGCAAATTACCCAGCTTTCAGGAGAACAGCGTCCACGACACCACACAACCCTGCCACGGCAACCTCTGCAAGACATGCCAGATCATCGACACAGATACCACCATCACACGAGAGGACACCACCCACCAGGTACATGGTTCATACTCCTGTGACTCGGCCAATGTTGTCTACCTCATACGTTGCAGGAAAGGATGCCCCGGAGCATGGTACATTGGCGAGACCATGCAGACACTGCGACAACGGATGAACGGACACCGTGCAACAATCGCCAGACAGGAAGGTTCCCTTCCAGTCGGGGAACACTTTAGCAGTCAAGGACATTCTGCCACCGATCTTCGGGTAAGCGTTCTCCAAGGCGGCCTTCGAGACACACGACAACGCAAAATCGTCGAGCAGAAATTGATAGCCAAGTTCCGCACCCATGAGGACGGCCTCAACCAGGATCTTGGGTTCATGTCACGCTACACGTAACCCCACCAGCAGGAAAAAAAAGTTATCTGTTTTTAATACAACTGGAAATTCTCTCTCTCTCTGCCTTTCGGGTCTCTTTCTCTCTGTCTGTGTAATTTGACCCATTGTGTATTAAGTATACTGGGACCTACTGTTTTCCGTGGCTAACCTGTCTGAACACCAACGACACCTTTGATTGGTGTGATGGTGTCCCAGCCTAATATAAGATATGCGATTTGAGAACCTCTCATTCACTCACTCACCTGACGAAGGAGATAATCTCCGAAAGCTTGTGATTTTAAAATAAAATTGTTGGACTATAACCTGGTGTTGTAAGATTCCTTACATTTGTCCACCCCAGTCCATCACCGGCATCTCCACATCATAAGTGACTAGAGTTCAAAAGAAAATGTTTTAAGATTTGGCTCATTAAGGAAAAAATGAACGAACGTAGGGACATTGCCAATATTTATACACTGAGTCATGGAGAGATATTAGAGCTGTGTGTCATAGGTCGGTTGCTATGGAGCCAGTTGGTGTGTGAAAACTGTAGAACCTATTGTGCAGTATGGGTCTTTAGCCTGGATCTGTAGTTTGGACATTTCCTTTGTTCTGTTGCTAATGTAGCATTGTATGGTTGTAGCACAGGATAAGTTATTCTTTTAAGCAAGTTTAATGAAAATAAACTGTTTATGTGGTTAGGCAATTAGGGGAAAAATTTGAATGAACCCTACTTTTTAAAAAATATATATATATAAACACATCCATGTTTACTTCAATCTCTAGAATAGAGTGCATTTTCCAGCATGAAATGAGATTACATGGTGTAGTAGTGAAATGATTGAACGTTCAGTGAAAAAAAAACAGAGGTCGCACTGGGACTAACATAGAAACATAGAAACATAGAAAATAGGAGCAAGAGTAGGCCATTCGGCCCTTCGGCCCTGCTCCGCCATTCAAAATGATCATGGCTGACCGTCTAATTCAGTACCCTGTTCCCGCTTTTTCCCCATATCCTTTGATCCTTTTAGCATTAAGAAATATATCTATCTCCTCCTTGAAAACATCTAATGACTTGGCCTTCACTGCCTTCTGTGGTAGAGAATTCCACAGGTTCACCACCCTCTGAGTGAAGAAATTTCTCCTCATCTCGGTTCTAAATGGCATACCCCGTATCCTGAGACTGTGACCCCCTATTTCTGGATCCCCCAGCCATCGGGAACATCCTTCCTGCATCTATTCTGTCTAGTCCTGTTAGAATTTTATATGTTTCGATGAAATCACCTCTCATTCTTCTAAACTCTAGTGAATATAGGCCTAGTCGACCCAATCTCTCCTCATATGTCAATCCTGCCATCCCAGGAATCAGTCTGGTAAACCTTTGTTGCACTCCTTCCATGGCAAGGACATTCTTCCTCAGATTTCAGAGACCAAAACTGCACACAATACTCCAGATGTGGTCTCACCAAGACCCTGTATAACTGCAGTAAGACATCCCTGCTCCTGTACTCAAATCCTCTTGCACTGAAGGCCAACATACCATTCGCCTTCCTAACTGCTTGCTGCACCTGAATGCTCGCTTTCAGCGACTGGCGTACAAGGACACCCAGGTCTCGTTGCGCCTCCCCTTTTCCCAATCTATCACCATTCAGATAATAATCTGCCTTTCTGTATTTATAACCAAAGTGGATAACCTCATATTTATCCACGTTATACTGCATCTGCCATGTTCTTGCCCTCTCACCCAACTTGTCTAAATCACATCGGAGCCTCTTTGCATCCTCCTCACAGCTCACATTCCACCCCAGCTTTGTGTCATCTGCAAACTTGGCAATGTTACATTTAGTTCCCTCATCCAACAGATCCTCTCTCAAACAACACTAACAAAACAAAACAGCAGATTAAGTGGTTTTCCATCATGTTGTTTATAATATCTTGCTGTGAGCAAAGTGGTTGTTCTGTTTGTCTTCACAACTGCATTCACTACACTCCCAGTTAAACCATCGTAGGGTAGGTTTTATAAATTCACCTCCAGACGCATAGGCCTGGATTTTAATCTGGAGCCGGGAAGAGAGCGGGTGCGGGGGGGATGGGGGGGCGATGTTTATCGGACACAAAACCCGGAAGTGAAGTGAGCGGGTTGGAATCGGAGATCACATCTCAATTGAAGCAATAAACTTTTTCTTCTGGGGTTTCGTGTCTCCAAGCCGCGCAGCGGGCGTACTGCGCACCCACCTGACTGGATCTGAAGTCCACTATTTAAAGGGCCAATGCAAAAATGGAATTTGGTGGAGAAAGGAGAAAGTGAAGCCAAGAGAGCAAGGCCAGCACCCAGATTCACAGATGGTTCCCTTGAAGTGCTGCTGGGTGCAGTGAGGACCAGGAGGGAAATAATTTACCCCAGCAATGGGAGGAAGAAACCTGGTTCTGATACTAAAAAGGCATGGCTGGAGGTGGCTGAGGAGATAAGCAGCAGGAGCATTGTGTTGCAGGTCTGGGATGCAGTGTAGGAAATGCTTTAATGACCTAACCAGGTCAGGAAAAGTGAGTAAGAACATAAGAACATAAGAAATAGGAGCAGGAGTAGGCCAATCGGCCCCTCAAGCCTGCTCCGCCATTCAATAAGATCATGGCTGATCTGGTCCTAACCTCAAATCTAAAATCATGTCCAATTTCCTGCCCGCTCCCCGTAACCCCTAATTCCCTTTACTTCTAGGAAACTGTCGATTTCTGTTTTAAATTTATTTAATGATGTAGCTTCCACAGCTTCCTGGGGCAGCAAATTCCACAGACCTACCACCCTCTGAGTGAAGAAGTTTCTCCTCATCTCAGTTTTGAAAGAGCAGCCCCTTATTCTAAGATTATGCCCCCTCGTTCTAGTTTCACCCATCCTTGGGAACATCCTTACCGCATCCACCCGATCAAGCCCCTTCACAATCTTATATGTTTCAATAAGATCGCCTCTCATTCTTCTGAACTCCAATGAGTAGAGTCCCAATCTACTCAACCTCTCCTCATATGCTCAAGAGACTGTGGGCATCCTGCAGAACAGCCTAGTGTTACTTTCATCACAACACCACCTATGATGCCATAATACATTTTGATGGAAGTTCCATTGCTATGTTTGGTAGAAATGTTTGCAAAACGCCTTTTGTTAAAGATGGAGCTCTTTAACTTTACTTTTCACAATGTGCAAATGGTTAAATGATTCTCTGCTGATCCAGCCCCTGCCACCACACCTAATAACTGCGGCCTTCTTCAGTCTATCCGCTGTTTGTACTGAGCTTGCTCAAGTGTCAAAGGGTTAAAAAGCTACAGCTCCATCATTTGAAGTGGATAACTTTAGCTCAGTTACTGACACAAAAAGCAAATCCCACTTTGGGCTCCCCATGTTTAAACTAATAATGGAAATACTTCTCTTATCTGGAAGTAACACATTTCATAGCCATTATTTGTGAAATGATCTCTTCATTCTACTCTGTGGTTGCATTCAGAAGGGAAATAAAAATATTCCATTTCTGTAAGTAAAAATACTTTCCAAAGTCCCTCAAAAAGTCAGGTGAGTATATAATCTATTCTAGGACGGATGCAAATAGCAACAGTATTTTGTGCATGAATTGTGCAGTCTTCTGTTATAATTTTCTGTGTGTTTTTAAAGGCGTAAAAAATTCAATCATTTCACTCCAGAATTCATCCGTGAGCCTTTGTAAAACTGGTACAACAATACAGACACACTAAACACCAAAGGATTTAAGCACCTGAAATCGTTTTTTTTTAAAGAGTGAGGAAGGCGATGGAGTCAGATAGTCCGCTCGCCAAATCAAACCATTGGGAACAATTTCTGAAACTTGATACCTAGTCTAAGTCTTGCTGTTCTGGCAGTGAAAGAGTTAATCCACCCAGTTTATGGAGTACATTTTTGTGTTCTTGGAACAACTCACTCTGAGCTGACACTGGCAAATGAAACCAGTTTCAGAGTATGCCACTATTTGTGTACCAGATTGATGATACTGATATGTGGATTCCTTATTTTATAATTCCATCCTCCTCCTCCCTATTATTCCCTCAGGAAATAGTTGGACGATCCCATGTAACGCCACTCCCTGGTCAACCTGTTTGTTGTAACACTATCTGTTCCCTGCCTGCTTCTTTTCCCTCTCCGCCTAGCACTCCCCTCGGGGAGTTTCTCCACTTAGTAATAGAGCTGTACAGACTAAGCAAAGTCCGAGGTCCTACCCCTGGTTTGTGAGGAGTAAGCTCTCAGCCGGCACAGTGGTGGTGGTGGGGTGATACATTTGGCCTCAGTACCCCTGGGTTATGAAAGAGAAAATTAGCCAAAGTACTCGTTACCCATTGCTATCCAGTGATCCTTGTTGGAAGTGTGCATGTGCGAATGTAAGGTGCGGACTGGTTCTGGCTCCGATATGTTGTCCCGCGGGGGGGGGTAAACGGCCTGCCGAACACACTTTTAAGGCTAACATAACTAATGACCACCTTGGGATCTCATTGTCTGCACGATTTGTCACCACATCTGGCCCTGAATTTACCAACTCAGGCACTTAACGGTTCTACGAAGGTTCAACAGTTGGCAACTTAACATCCTAAAAAAAAAGCTTCTGATAAAAAGATTGGATTATTTAAAGGCCTATCTAATCAAGCTAAAGAGAAGGGCAAGTTTACATTATACTGATATTGTATATATACCTCCATCTTCACCTTGAGGTCATATCAAACTTAATGGAATTATCCCCATCCCATGATGTTGAAAAGAACTTTTCGTTCAACTAGGAGGTGTGGGCTGGGACAGGTGCGATGAGACTCAGCAAAAACATGAAAATCCAATTAGTTTGAATCAAATTCACAACATATTTTGTAGACTTTAATTGGTTTCCTCAGCACTGGGCGGGTGGGGGGGACCTAGCATGCACTCCAGTCTCTCTCTAATACTGAGTCTGATTGTTGTTCAGACGGCATGACACAAGGGGAAATACATTAGAGACTTTGTATTTTGAGGTTGTTTTATCTATCAAGGAAGGAACCATGAACAATGCACATTGTATGAGAGGTCAGTTTATCAGTACAGTGCTGCACTTGGAGCAAAAACCGTGTGTTTAGGAATTTTTGACAGCCCTTTTAATAATTAGTGCAAACTACAGTAACACCCACTTGCACACAAATCATATAGAAGGTGAATTCTGGATATAAGAAAATCTGGTAGCAATTCACTCCTGACTTGGTTTGTATTTCGGGTATGTGCAACGCCCGACTGTAAAATAACTTCTCTTGACTGAGTGACTTAGCAGAGTTGGTATCATAATTCTGGTGCTACCAGTCTTAAAACACAAGTATAATTTCCAGCTTTAACCTTGGAAAAATCCATCCACCAATAAAGAATCCCTAGTACGTCTGTGATAGTTCAACGAAACTACCCCTTTACAGTCAAACTTACCTGCAATTCCCTGTAGTAATCCACAAATGTTAAAAATGCTTTTCTTCAGAATACTCTGCACGCACATGGTAAAGACCGACACAAAAGCCACGGCACACAGAACGAGAATTCCCATTGCCAGGAAAATAGCCGTGGCTTGCCAGAATCCACTGGCAATCTCGTTAAAGCTCTCGGCGTATGGTCCGCACAGACTCCCTCGTTTTAAGTTCAGTAAGTGTGGCAGTTTGATGCAGCGGCCGTATATGCCCAGAGTCGGGTGGTAGGGATCTTTCAAAGTGCTGGAGCGGTTTGCAAGGGCAGGAGTGCCATTAGCCTTTGGCCTGCCTATGAGCCAGTCCGCGCTCATGAAAGCGATCAGTTCAGCAAAGGCCACCACAATACTTAGCAGGGTCCACAGCATCGAGCGACAGGTAACAATCACATGACACATGGTTTAATCCAAACTGGTGCAAAGCCCTTCTGCTCAGTCCACACTGAATAAACTCCAATTAAAATGTTTAAAATATTTTAGGCTAAAAAAAAACCACAGCCAGAGTTGAAAGTTGGTGTCCAGTAATATATTTTAGGTCTAGACGTCACTGATAAGGTAAATCGTTACTTCATCACAGAGAGAAATCAAATGCCACATAAGTTGCTTCAAATGTGTTCATCAACCAACTGGTAAGTCTTACAAGTCTGTCATCTGCTGCTTGACTCTTCCTCCGAGCCCAAGTTTCAGTGGGTTTGAGTGTCTTTATCAGTATGCAGCCCAGCACATGACATTACATTTCACTGGAGGACGTTCCAAGGTCTGCCCACAACTTTGTTCATATCTATAAAAACACACCTACAAGGAAGAGAGAGAGCAAATGTTACATTAGTAGAAGCCCCACCCAGAGACCAAAAGTGACCTGACTTTCATTTGAATTCTGAACCAATACACAGAAAGGTCTAATGAGAAGTCAGCAAATGGATTTGGCTGGAAACTTCTAAGACTAAACTGTCTGTGTTCTATGCTTCTTTTGTTGCTGGGCAACAACAGGTCTCTGCTGCACTAGAGATTAGTACATTTCAGAAACTTGATTCAATAAACAGATTTTCCCTCATTATTCTCAGCACTGCATTTTTGTGGTAAATAGCTGTATATAATCAGAGAGAGAGGGAGTAAGAAAGAGTATTAATGAGTGAGTGGCCCTTTCTCTAGATCTACACACTGAAAACTAGGCTCAAGGACTGAAGACTGGCAGCTTTTACACAGTTTCTGCCTTTCTTTCTTGTGATCACATTCGATGGAAGAGGCTGGAGTTAATGAAAGGAAATTCTCTCAAGGTTTTACTTCGGCCATACGTAAGATTCTGGGGAATATTTTTTATTCAAAATACTCCCTCATTTTAAACAGAAATAATTGCATCCATTAAAATTTTGTTTGCTTTGCTTTTAACCGGCCAGTAGTCTTATTTTGCAGGGACCCCCAGGATCCAGATTAGCTCTGAGGCTGTTTCAAAAATCATGGCGCCTGCCATTTGCAATGGAACTGCACTGGAACACGGGGACATTCCCCACCTTGCAACCGCATGGAGTGGCCTAGCAGGGAGAGAGACCCAAATTTGTATGTCTAGTACGAGCGGAGAAATAAAACAAGCAAAATTTTGATTGGTACATTATTTTTCTCTATGAAATGGGGAAGAATTTTGAATAAGAAGTATTCCCTTCAACTCGCCTTCCTCTCAAAGAAAGACTTTTTTTTAATATTACGATTTTCTTTTCCTTTCCTCTCCTGGAGGTACTGACTGAAGCAGGGCTACAGTTTCTTGGGTGCTGGTCACCCTCTGGTTCCTCACCCATTCTTCATACATGCCCCAGACAGTTAGTATTAGCAGGCTATTCTACCATGAAGGGAATCACAACTGAGACCGAGCCTGCCCTCACCAACGTCCCCACCACATACAATTTCTAGTACATGTCGCTTGATAGTAATCAGGAGCAGGAAGCCTGGCTGATTTTCTCCCCTCCATTGCTCAGGGGGCTGAGGCCAATGAGCAATTCCCTTGCCAGCTCAGTTGAGATCAGCAAACTCCATACAGAACAGAGATCAATTCTGGGGCCTCCCATGCTATGCATCTGGGCAACAAAGGAGCTGACCAAACTTAATCAAGCAATGTCTCTTAAGCCAAACTTTCATTTCAAAATATACCACAGGGGTAAAGAAAGGAACAGGCGGAACACCGAAGGATATTTTAAAAAGGATTTCACTAAATGTTTCCCAGTGCTACAACAGTGACTACACTTTAAAAGTACTTCCTTTGGGTGTACCTTCACCACACAGACTGCAGCGGTTCAATAAAGCAGCTCAACATCACCCTCTCAAGGGCAACTAGGGATGGGCAATAAATGCTGGCCTTGCTAGTGATTCCCACATCCCGAGAATGAATTTTTAAAAATTGGCTGTAAACTAATTTGGGAGGTCTCGAGGTCATGAAAGGCTCTATATAAATGCAAGTTCTTTCTTTTTATTACACTTCATCCAGATCACTTGATCAGTCTGGCAGCAAAATGGTTAACTTACAGCAATAAAGACAGTAAACATTTAACTTTAATGGAACTATTGTTAACTTGACATCAGATATGACCTGATAAGATGTGTTTGACAATCAAACAGAGGAACCCAGTTTATAATTACAAGGCAAAATACCAACATTGACAGACAAACATGGAAGACAGAGTTCAAATTTGACTCTGTAGAAGCAATTCATATCCTTCGCCTTCTCTGTGGCTCACATCATAGATTTTCAAAATGGGGGTAGGAAGCACGACGAGGTTATCGGCGGGTGGGGGGGTAAGGGTTTGTCTCAAATTCAGAGTACAGTACCAAGGCATCATTGATCAATGTGCTCACGCCACATCAGCACTCCCTAGCTCCCACGCTTAGAAACAAATACTGTTCCTTAGAAAGAAGAGGCCGCATGGAATATGAATCTCCGGGGGGGGGGGGGGGGGGGGGGTATAGCAAAAAAAAATTGGGAACCTCCGGCTTACATTATTAAATAAACCTCAAATCTAAGTGGTTTATTACTGTCCAGAACATGACATAATGGCATTGTTGTTTTGTGAAACAATCTTACCAGCTTAGTAAACGGAGGGTGATCCAGTGACAATGTCCTGTGCTGTTTGCATTTGCTGCTATTTTGTAAAAGTGTAAGAACTGAAAAAAAAAAGAAACGCACAAAAAAGCAAAACCCAGAGCTACTGACCACGAGATCTTCTTTGGTGCAAATATTTCCTAGTTCTCTGTATTCTGGTTCTTAAAGCAATCTTAGTTAGCTCGTTCCTGGCTTGATCAGGTCTAAGCGTGCCTCAAAACTGCCCAGAAACAGTAATGCCTCTTCAAAGTGGACTGATTTTTTTTTAACCAGTTAGTTTGTATTTTCCTTCTTTAAGTTCGCCTATGCCATATATTTTTGTATTCCCTGGTCCGCCAATACTACAGTGGAAACGGGTACCAGGAGGTGTGCAAGAGCGGTCTGGGTAATTCAACCTGATTTCCCTTCTATGCCTGTGAAGACCCACCTGCTCGGCCTCTCAGCACAACAGCATGGCTGAGATCAGAAATTTACTGTGTGACGAACAGTGGGAAAGACAAAGACTTTTAGTTTTCTTCTCAATAGCTGTGATTACCTTACAGCACTGACCTAAGACGTAACCAGCAAAGTGAAAATGCTACTCTTTTCCTCAGCATTCTCGCAGGATCCCAGGACTAATTTGACAATTGTCTGACTTACAATAAAAACTGATCAGATTCAAATTCATGTGCAAAGTTACACAAAGCTATGGAGAATGTACAGTGTAGATTCACCAAATGATACCAAGGATGGGGAACTATGAGGAGAGGCTTGAGAGGGGCTATTTCCACTGAAGCAGAGAAGGCTGCGAGAACATTTAATACACTTACTTAAAATTGTGAAGGGTTTTTAATGGAGTGGCAAAGCTAAAGGCTATTTCTGCTGGTTGGGGTGTCAGAGACATTGGGGTTTTTACATTAAAATTGCCACTAAGAAAGTGAAGAGGAAGGCTAGGAAAAATTTCTTTACACAGAGGATCATTACTGTCTGAAATGCTTTGCCGCAGTGAATAGTTGAGGCAGAAACCTTTGCATCTCTTAAGGAAAGAGTGGATATACATTTAAAGCAAAGGAAATACAGGGCTATGGGGAGAGAAGAGGGCAGTGGGATTCATTTTGGATTGCTCTCACAAAGAGCTATCAAGACACATTGGGTCGAAAGGCATCTTCCTCTGCTCTAAACTTCTAGGATTCTAAATATAGGCTTGTCCATTTTCCTCCTCCCAAAAAAAAGTCCCAGCAGTGTTGATGTTCTGTCCCATCATTCAGAACCAGAGAGATGCCCAAGTTCCTGCATCCAATTACCACTGCAGCCAGCGATAAAACCAGCTCCTAACTGGTTCTGTCCCTGCTGATAATGGTGCAGTAAGCAGAAGTGGAACCCTCGACGTTAGGTCATTCCAGATACCAAATGATTCCTAATGACAGCCACTATCTTACACAGTTGCTAATGAAATGAGGGAAATCTGACCCCTGATGAAAGCACATTTTTAAAGCTATCAGATGAAAGAGTAGCAGAAAAGCTGCTCCCAATTTACCTCAGCAGTAAAGCTGTGCCATTTAATTTTAAACATACTCACTGTTTTAAACATTAGAAAGTACGGTTGTTTGTTCCTTAAATGGAGTACAATAATGATTATTTCCACTTTTAAAGTCTTTGTGAATTAGCATACCTGCACTGTAATTAACCAGCATGAGAGCTATTTGTTGCCATAATGGACTGACAAATAGAAACTAATACTGAAGTATGATAACCTTTCTTTCCATTACAGTTGTAAGGTACTTTGTAAGAATATATGTGAATAGCCTTCTTATCCTTAATGCAGCAACTTAATGAAGATAAATATTTTGTCTTTACTTCCCCTTCTTGTGGGAACCAAATTACATTTTATAAAAGATGACTTGTTCAGTTCTGGGAAGAACTGTTATAATTATGAAATATGAGTGTAAGAGTTCAGGAATGCACAGATAGGGAATAAAATTCTCTGTTCTACTTAATTTAATAAAATTACATGAATTGAACCATTGAATTAGGCTGTGTGATCTGGAATTTCTAAAGTACTGTTCAGATGACAGATTTCATCTTCCAGCTATGGTTCTGGGTGGGATGTGAAGATAAATTCTCCTCTAACCTGCCACAAGTACTGCTTTTCCTTCCAATGTTAACAGCCGTGCTTAATATAAAGAATGACACGCATGTGTATAGATTCTGCTCTGGCAGTCATGTTGATGTCTCCCACTGTGGAAATTTGGATGTTGGTGCAACACAAGTCACAAGGTCAATGTACCTAATATTTCTTAGGCTTAGTTTTGTTTTAAAAGCAGGTAACCTGGGCCCCTGTTGACATGAGTCCATTTGTATTTTTTTTAGTGTTACTTTTTGAGGCCATATCAGCTTCCAGCGCATGTTACCTGCAATGTTGTTTAACCGCCATTTATATTTTAGTACGGTAATGTTTTCAAACTAATGTTCACACTCCTCTTCTGTAGGTCTCGCTATGAGGGCAGTAATGCAGCCTGTGCCCAGGCCTCTATCAATACAACTTGAGTTAGGGATGCATGAGAACAGTTAGATTTCCCTCCCTTTCTATGGTGAGACACCAGGATGCTTCTCAGTGCCTCCTTGTACATTGCAACTAAGGTGGGAAACTCAGCCTGGATGAGCGATGAGGAGAATCAGCCCTGCTTTAGTTCACTTTTTGGCACTGTGTTGATTTTCTATTACACAACACCACCTTGGTGCCCCATTCAATCAGTAATTTGATTTATTCTGTTTTGGGAGGGGGAAAAAAAGATTGGGATTACAGTGGACCAATTACCCACTCACTTCTCCATAGCAAGGACGCCAACAGGGTGTGAAGATATTCCAAGGAAACAATGGCTGGTGCAGAGGGAGCAGCAATCTGTATCACGGAGACAATCCCACCCGACAAACTCAGTAGATCTTGACTTTGATAGTGTAAAATGGGTGCTGGCAAATGGGGAGCTTGTTTTACATCTCTCCCAATTTTTATTTTCACTGACTTCAATGGAAATAAAAATCGGGAGAGATGTAAAACTGGCTGTTGATTAGTTACCACTCATTTTATACTATCACACAAAATCAAGATCTACCCCACCATGTGGCCATTTATTGCTTGTACATTTTGATGTTTTGGCTGATGTTTCTGAGGTAACTGCAATATAAAGCAATAGGAATGCAATCTGAAAATGAAAGCCAGAATCCTGCTTCACGCTATTACACAAAGTACTGCTGAGACAGTGAAAGCTGACTGCAGCTGCTACACACATTGGGACTGCTCCACCACCTGATAATTTTAACCACTAACGGTTCCAAATGCACCAACAACCCTCCCTCCAGTACCTAACCCAAATGCCCATTTTCATAGGTGAGCCTAGACAGTAAGTATTGGGAGGTCATTTGTTCATGGGGAAAACATTATAATTGACCCCAATCTCATTTTCATCCAACATCCACACATGCACATTCCAGCAGGGATGACCATTAGAGATGGAACCCCAGTAGATTACTGCTTGCGGGAGCGAAAGGGATTTGAAATAACGTAAAATGGAGCCTAGCCAAATTCCATTTTACGTGAAATAGAATTCTAACAAATGTACATTGATGTTCCTGCTGAGAGTTCACTAATAGTTCACTCACAGCCAATGAATTGTTAAAAGAAAATCATGTTTGACTAACTTGACTGAGTTCTTTGATGAAGTAATGAAGAGGGTTGATGAGGATAGTGCAGTTGATTTCGTGCACATAGACTTTCAAAAGGCATTTGATAAAGTATCACATAATAGAGTTGTTAGCAAAATTAAAGCCCAGGGGATTAAAGGGACAGTGACAGCGTGGACACAAAATTGCCTAATGGACAGAAGGCAGAGAGTAGTGGTGAATGGTTGTTTTTCAGACTGGAGGGAAGTATACAGTGGTGTTCCCCAGAGGTCAGTATTAGGACCACTGCCTTTTTTGATATATATTAATGAGTATAGAGGGTATAATTTCAAAGTTTGCAAATGACATGAAACTCGAAAATGTAGTAAATAATGTGGAGGATAGTAACAGACTTCAGGAGGACATAGACATTCTGGTGAAATGGGCAGACACATGGCCGATGAAATTTAACACAGAGAAGTGTGGTGGTACATTTTGGAAGAAGATTGAGAAAAGGCAATATAAACTAAATGGTACAACTATAAAGGAGGTGCAGGAACTGAGACACCTGGGGTTGTATATACACAAATCTTTGAAGGTGGCAAGACAAGTTGAGAAGGCTGTTAAAAAAGCATATGGGATCCTGGGCTTTATTAATAGAGGCATAGAGTACAAAAGCATGGAAGTGGCTGGCTACAGGTGTGGTGCCAGAGGATTGGAGGACTGCTAACGTTGTACAGTTGTTCAAAAAGGGAGAAAGAGACAGACCGAGTAATTATAGGCCAGTCAGTCTAACCCCCGGTGGTGGGCAAATTTTTGGAATCGATTCTGAGGGACAGCATAAATCGTCATTTAGAAAGGCACGGGTTAATCAAGGACAGTCAACATGGATTTGTTAAGGGAAGGTCGTGTCTGACTAACTTGATTGAACTTTTTGATGTAGTGTACATGGATTTTAGCAAGGCTTTTGTCAAGGACCCACATGGCAGACTGGTCAAAAAAGTTAAAGGCCATGGGATCCAAGGGAAAGTGACTAGTTGGGTCCAAAATTGGCTCAGTGTCAGGAGCAAAGGGTAATGTTTGACGGGTGTGTTTGGCTCTGGAAGGCTGTTTCCAGTGGGGTTCCACAAGGCTCAGTATTAGGTCCCTTGCTTTTTGTGGTATATATTAATGATTTGGAATTGAACGTGGGGGGCTTGATCAAGAAATTTGCAGATGATACAAAACGTGTAGTTGATAGTGAAGAGGAAAGCTGTAGACTGCAGGAAGATATCAATGGACTGGTCAGATGGCCAGGAAAGTGACAAATGGAATTCAATCCAGAGAAGTGTCCAGTAATGCAAACAAGGCAAGGGAGTACACAATAAATGGGAAGATACTGAGAGGTGTAGAGGAACAAAGGGACCTTGGAGTGCATGTCCACAGATCCCTGAAGGTAGCAGGACAGATAGATAAGGTGGTTAAGAAAGCATACGGGATACTTTCCTTTATTAGCCGAGGCACAGAATATAAGAGCAGGGAGGTTATGCTAGAACTGTATAAAACATTGGTTAGGCCACAGCTTTCAGAAGGACGTCAAGGCCTTAGAGATGGTGCAGAAGAGATTTACTAGAATGGTGCCAGGGATGAGGGACTTTAGTTATGTGGAAAGACTGGAGAAGCTGGGGTTGTTCTCCTTAGAACAGAGAAGGTTAAACAGAGATTTGGTAAAGATGTTCAAAATAATGAATGGTTTTGACAGAGTAAATAAGGTGAAACTGTTTCCAGTGGCAGAAGGGTCGGTAACCAGAGGACACAGATTTAAGGTGATCGGCAAAAGAGCCAGAGGTGACATGAAGAAACATTTTTTTACGCAGCCAGTTGTAATGATCTGGAATGCATTCCATGAAAAGGGTGGTGGAAGCAGATTCAATAGCAACTTTCAAAAGGGAATTGGATAAATACTTGAAGGGAAAAAATTTACAGGGCTATGGGGAAAGAGCAGGGGAATGAAACTAATTGGATAGCTCTTTCAAAGAGCCGGCACAGGCATGATGGGCCGAATACCTCCTCCTGTGCTGTACCTACTATGATACTATGAATAAATCACTGAATCTGGAGCTTGTTCCCTACACGTTGCTATCAGAAGAGAAACTTCTGCAGCCCACACACACTCCACACAAACAAAGAAACCATCCAATGTCTTCTTTAATCCACAGATAATGGAACAATGCCAAAGTCAATCTAAGCAGTTGGTGGATAAATGCACAGTATTATCTTCCTTTTCTGGATCCACCCTAAATGATTTCATTTTAAATTTGGAACTTTCATTCCCCATTTCACCTCATGCTATCCCTCAGTTATCGCTTCTCCCCACAAAACCCCCCCTTTGGCTAAGGCAGAATAATTTCGGCAGATTTCCCCACTGCCACTATGAATGCTACTTTGCAATCTCTAATGGATTCAAGTGGGGAGTGTTGTGTTCTGCCAGTTATTAGATCCCTCAAGCACCAGAGATAGAACAGCTCACCAGCATGTGCCCATCAGTGCCACTCTGTGAACTGACTTACAGTAACCACAATTCAAGCAAGGGTACAGCAGGTTCTGCCAGTCTTTGCTTAACCACACATGCTTTTGCTCAATGCACTTGATCAAGCTGCACTGGCCACAAACCAAAGACACTAATTCAGCCAGGGCAAGTGGATTGAAACCCAGGTCTTAAAACTCACAACTTTCTGATTGAGAATAAAATTCACAGTGTCACTAAATCAATGAGAATAAAATTCACTGTATCAATGAATCAGCCGAGGAAGACAAAACCAATACCACAATTTCAATCTGCAAATTGAGGGCAAAGTGAAGATGCTTACTCTGCATATTTTCTTAATGGTGAGAGACTAGGAGCTGTGGAGGAGAAAAGGGATTTAGGTATCCAGCTACACAAATCACTAAAAGCTATAGCACAAGTACAAAAAGTAATCAAGAGGCTAATGGGAAGTTGGCCTTTATCTCAAAGGAGTTGGAATTCAAAAGTGAGGAAGTGATGCTTCAGCTGTGCAGAGCCTTGGTCAGACCCCATCTGGAGTACTGCATTCAGTTTTAGACACTGCATCTGTGGAAAGATATATTGGCCATGGAGTGGGTATGGCACAGATTCACCAGAATGATACCAGGCTTAAGGGTTAAATTGAGGACAGGTTGCATAAACTTGGCTTGTATTTCCTTGAGCTTACAAGGTTGAGGTGTGATTTTATCAAGGTATTTAAAATGATAAAGGGATTCAATAGGGTAGATACTAAGAAACTATTTCCTCTGGTAGGGGAATCCAGAACAAGAGGGTATAATCTTGTTCTGAGGAGTGAAATCAGGAAGCACCTTTTCACACACAAGGTTAGTAGAAATCTGGAACTCACTCCCCCAAATGGCCATGGATGATGGGTCAATTGAAATTTTCAAGACCAAGATCGATAGATTTTTGTTGGGTAAGGGTATTAAGGGGTATGATACAAAGACAGGTAAATGGTGCTGAGGTACAGGTCAGCCAGGAACTAACTGAAAGGCAGAACAGGCTCAAGGCTTACCCCTGTTCCTATATTCAGTCCGGAGCTGTTAAATCAATTATGTGCTGTACCAATGTGCAACTTCTATCAATTAATTTCTGACATTACACAGGTTTGTGACAGCCAAGTCAATCATAGAATCATAGCAAGTTTACGGCACAGAAGGAGGCCATTTGGCCCATCGTGTCCGCGCTGGCCGAAAATGAGCCACCCAGCCTAATCTCACTTTCCAGTACTTGGTCTGTAGCCTTGTAAGTCATGGCACTTCAGGTGCACATCCATGTACTTTTTAAATGAGTTGAGGGTTTCTGCCTCTACCACCCTTTCAGGCAGTGAGTTTCAGACCCCCACCACCCTCTGGGTGAAAATTTTTTTCCTCAGCTCCCCTCTAATCCTTCTACCAATTACTTTAAATCTATGCCCCCTGGTTATTGACCTCTCTGCTAAGGGAAATAGATCCTTCCTATCTGCTCTATCTAGGCCCCTCATAATTTTGTACACCTCAATTAAATCTTCCCTCAGCCTCCTCTGTTCCAAAGAGAACAACCCCAGCCTATTCAATCTTTCCTCATAGCTAAAATTCTCCAGACCTAGCAACATCCTCGTAAATCTCATCTGTACCCGCTCTAGTGCAATTACATCCTTCCTGTAATGTGACCAGAACTGTACACAGTACTCAAGCTGTGGCCTAACCAGTGTTTTACACAGTTCCAGCATAACCTCCCTGCTCTTATATCCTCTGCCTCGGCTAATAAAGGAAATGCAATCCAATGCAACTGGGTCACTCTCTGCCACCCATGTAGCACTGCTCCCTCTGCCTATTCTATTTAGGAATATCGCCTGACTGCACAAGTACGGCTGAATAACAGATCTGCTGTAAATGATTATCCATGTTCACTACAGCTGGTCAGGGTTTGATAGCTGTTCACTCCATCAGACACTTTCTCACAACATACCTCCTGCTCAGTAATAGTACATACAATCCAGGGACTGCTGACTTGCAGAAAAATAAACCTCTACATGGGGCAGTGCATCACTTGCCTGAGTGGGTTTTGTCAGCGTGAAAAAGGGCTTTTTATTTTCTGTCAACTAAGTGGCCTTGATGTGTAATCCATTTACAGGATACACACGGCATATGGTTCATACTCATTTAAACAGTTGACAGCAGCTAAACACGGCGAGAGCTTGGCCGTTCAGGACCGTTCAGGATGTCAAATGATACCGGTGCAAGAGCAGGTGATACAGTCCCATTGTATCGCTCGCTGCAGCCTCAGAATGAGCTGGAGCTCAGAGGGCAGAGGTTGTGCAGCTGTGCTGAGCGCTGGAACAAAGTGGGACTTGATTAGCTGGAGGTAGTGCACGTGGTATTGCTGCTCATGTCTGAAATGTGACTGAGGTTCATATCGCTCTTTCTGGAAGTGTGCATCCTCACAGAATATGGCACAAAGAATACGTTTATCGGTTGCTCATGGGAGCAAAAATCAGTGAGTGAAAACCACCAACCCAGAGGCCACACCCATCATGTAATTTAATGTTCCATCAGTGGTTCTGCTACAATTTACACTGTGCTTATTAATATAGATTTGAAACAACTCCTAAAACTAGTAAGGATAGCAGCTTATTTAACCCATTACATGCTGATGACATATAAAACTGCCTAAGATCAATGTCAAAAAATCATTCATTACAGTGCGGGGAGGGGGCCTGAGCCAACCAGGTGTGACTTTGATGTCACACTGAAACATTGGTGGAGGGAAAAGTATTTATATTGATGTGCTGAATATCATTTTTTTTTTATTCGTTCACAGGATGTGGGCGTCGCTGGCAAGGCCGGCATTTATTGCCCATCCCTAGCGAGATTTTTTTACAACTGAGTGGCTTGCTAGGCCATTTCAGAGGGCAATTAAGAATCAACCACATTGCTGTGGGTCTGGAGTCACATATAGGCCAGACCGGGTAAGGACGGCAGGTTTCCTTCCCTAAAGGACATTAGTGAACCAGATGGGTTTTTACGACAATCCGGTAGTTTCATGGCTATCATTACTGATACTAGGTTTTTAATTCCAGATTTTTATTTAATTAATTGAATTTAAATTCGCCAGCCGCCATGGCGGGATTTGAACTCGTGACTCTGGATTTTAGTCCAGGCCTCTAGATTACTAGCCCAGTAACATAACCACTACGCTACCGTACCCTGAGAGGGCAGACGGAGCCCTCATAGAAAGGTTACAGCATGGAAGGAGGCCATTCAGATCGAGTCCATGCCGGCTCTATGCAAGAGCAATCCAGCTAGTCCCATTCCCCCGCCCTATTCCCGTTACCATGCAATTTTTTTCCTTTCAAGTACTTATCCTGTTCCCTTTTGAAGGCCATGATTGAATCTGCCTCCACCACCCCCTCGGGCAGTGCATTCCAGATCCTAACCACTCGCTGTGTGAAAAAGTTTTTCCTCCTGTCACCTTTGGTTCTTTTGCCAATCACCTTAAATCTTAATATATGAGAGTTTCACCAATAACTGGCAGTGTGGTGGGGCGTGGGGCGGGGGGGGGGGATGCCTCTACGATGGCGCCAGCGTGAGCCCCGAGCAATCTCAATTCTGGGTCCAAGTCCCACTCCAGAGACTTAAGCGCAAAATCTAGGCTTACATTCCAGTGCAGTACTGAGGGAGCGTTCCACTGCCAGAGTTGCTGTCTTTTGGATGAAATGTTAAACCGAGGCGCCGTCTGCCCTCTCAGGTGGACGTAAAAGATCTCATGGCACTATTTCAAAGAAGAGCAGGGGAGTTCTCCCCGGTGTCCTGGCCAATATTTATCCCTCAAGCAACATCACTAAAACAGATTATCTGGTCATTATCACATTGCTGTTTGTGGGGCCTTGCTGTGTGCAGATTGGCTGCCATGTTTCCTACATTAGAACAGTGACTACACTTAAAAAAAAGTACTTAATTGGCTGTAAAGCACTTTCGATCGTCCTGAGGTCGTGAAATGAGCTCTATAAATGCAAGTCTTTCTTTCTTTCATTTAAATGTCGTAACACTGACCCCAGCCAGAAGTCGGTGGGTATGTTATGCAGGCCCACGGGCGGGAGCGGGATTTCAGATGGCAGGAAGCCACCACTGGGGACCCACGGGAATGATCCCTGGTACTAAGGTAAGTCATCTTACCCTACAATGAGTTGAAATCCCTCTCAGATTTAAGTGTACAGCAGAGTGGTGCACTCCACCACCATCCCAGCTATCAGCCGCACATCTTAGGTGGGGCCTCCATATGTGTCTGATGTTCTGCTGGCATCCTTCCCATCATGGCAGGATCCACAAGATCATCATCGTCTTTCTGTACAGCCAGCGCGAAGATATCTTATGCCTCTGTTCGACTACATGAGGCTCCAATTCCACATATGCATGCTCTGGCTTCTTTGTGCTTAACCACGTACCAATTCCTTATCTACACTATCTGTATCCCCTTGAGTTGGTGCCTCTGGGCTGCTGAGTTCAAGGAAGAGGGTGAATGATGGGGTTGGTGACTGGTTGGCAGTTTTGCGAGAGGTAGAGGGGACTGCAAGCCTTGCTTTTAGAATCATAGAATGGTTACAGCACAGAATGAGGTCATTCGGCCCATCGAGCCCATGCCGGCTCTTTGTAAGAGCAATCCAGTTAGTCTCATTCCCCGTGGCCCTACAAATTTTTTCCCTTCAAGTGTTCATCCAATTTCTTTTGGAAGCCACGATTGAATCTGTTTCCACCACCCTTTCAGGCAATACGTTCCAGACCATAACTACTCACTGTGTAAAAATGTTTTTCCTCCTGTTGCCTTTGGTTCTTTTGCTAATCACCTTAAATCTGTGTCCTCTGATTCTCGACCCTTCCGCCAATGGGAACAGTTTCTCTTTATTTACTTTATCTAAACCCTTCATGACTTTGCACACATCTATCAAATCTCTTCTTAACCTTCCCTGCTCTAAAGAGAACGACCCCAAGCTTCTCCAGTCTATCCTCATAACTGAAGCCCCTCATCCCTGGAACCATTCTAGTAAATCTTTTCTGTACCCTCTCTAAGGTCTTCACATCCTTCCTAAAGTGCGGTGCCCAGAACTGGACACAATACTCCAGTTGTGGCCGAACCAGTGTTTTATAAAGGTTCAATATAACTTCCTTGCTTTTGTAAGTCTTCTGCAATCTTCTCAGCTGTAACCTGACTTGCAGCCTTCGGAGAAAAAATAAGTACTGGTAATTTTGGTCTGCTTGATCAAGTACTTTGCGGATCTCTATGAGGAAAGTAGTAGCTGGTGAAGATATTGAAGAATATGTAGAAACAGTGAAGAAGAAACCGCTGACACTCTCTCAAATCCACTGCAGACACAGACACTCCCCCACATCTCCATCCCCCCGTGCCAGGCTAAAGCCAAAGCCAATTATTGCCATTGCTTCCTCTTCATGTGCTGTTAAATGTTGGATGTTGGCATTTCCTTTGCCGGTAGCCTGGCATATCCTGGCATTGTGTGCTCAGCCCTGTAATTCCCTGCAGCCCTTTAAATACAAAAGTTGTGCCCTTGTGCCTTCCCCTACCGAATTTTCCAACACCCCCCAACCCCAGGCTTAACTGGTCCCCTGCTGGCGGGAGTCTTGCCCTTACCCACCAGTATTATATAAATTAGCTGACCCCAGAATTTCTGATGGGGTCAGCCTCCCACAATTCGGCAGGCTTAAGTCTGACCCTGACACACGGAGCTGCCACATCAGCGCCATGGCGATTTCCAGGTCTTGGTACACAGGGGTCCCAGTGAGAACGGCGGTATATTCAGAACACACCTCACAAACAGTCACACACCTGCATACACATACACATATACAGCTGCACCGGGATGCAATCCCACAAGTCACGAATAGATAAATGAGTGTCTTAGATAAGTTTAAAATATTGATTTATTTTACAGCCAGGGAAAGCCTGGATGTGGAATGTGCCCCTTGACAGCTCTTCTGCTCTAAACTCTTATTGAAAGATCTCTTGGATTGAGATTCTGTCCAGGTGTTTTCCCACAGATGCAGGTGAAATAGTGAATCAAACGCTGTAGGATATTGTGGCTGCCACAATGGTGGATGATTTCCCCCATTCACTACTTGTGATGAAATGATAAGTGTGAGGATAAAGAACATGTTTGAGATATTGCTAGAAATAGTGAATAAGGGAAATCTTCCGCCATATTTTCTAAAACCTGGGCCGTTTCTGGTATTGTCTGATTCACACTCCATTGTCTTTCTCATAGTCTCCACAAAGAATTTCTTGATAAGATTTTTTTAAAGTTATTTTAATTTTCCTCCCTCCTCTTTTTGCCATGCAGCCTACCCAAACTGAAAAGGTGGCATAAGCCTGCCCAGTGACTGTTACCCTGAGGTGAGTCACTTCTCTCTAGAAGGGTCTGCATTCTGTTCTTCAACACTGCACAGTGTAAATTGTGAATCCCCCCAATGCTGAGATCCTAGCCACAAATGTTTATCTTATCACTCCGTGGCACAGCACATTGAAGCATCAAAGCAACACCTCCTCACCTCAAAGTCTTAATGTCACACTGCAGCAAAAGTGGGGGCAGGGGCAGCAACTGAACCCTCCATCAGTTTCTGGTCACCTCAATCCTTTCTCAGTATAATACACCAGAGTAGGAACGCAAATGCAATGTAACGCACTCCACCCAAAATCATAATTTCCCCAGGGAAAGAATTTCAGATCCAGAAAAATGGTGAATTCCACTGGTCGTACATTCTGTCATCTCCTGTGTTGTTCGATACGATTACTATTGCACAAGGAACTGTCAATGTTTTCTCAATTTTGTTGGCGGAAACCACTAACACACAGGGGTTACCCCCAACACTGCATTTGGCCTCAGTCACAGTACTGGTCTCAGGCAAGCAACTCTATCAGTCATCCCACAGCTGGGATTTAAAAGTCCCATTAAAAAGATAAATATGAATGGAGTATCAGTTTGAATCGGTGCAAAGCAAATTTTTGTGCTGATTATTGTTACCAAAAAAATAGTTTCTGCTGGAGAGTTGGTCTAGACTCTTCCTGATCAGGTCAGGATCAATGCTGCTGGATAGACGATGCCAGCGATGTTCAGATGGGAGTAGACTTTAGTGACTTGCATCTACCTCTTCTCATTGCAGAGGCAACTCTAGAGTCAGCATCTATCCAACTGGGAGCAGCTTCCCTGACTCTGTCCCTCATCTCCGCCAGCGCTTGGGTCTGTACTCAGTGTTCAAACTGTTATCTTCTCCTGGATCCTGTATTCAGTCATTCATGGTTGGCTGTAAACCTCTAGGAATATTTGGAATAGCTCTGCCACCTCTAGCATCATTCAGTCAGATGGGTTTGCACTTGCATTCCTATCCCATTCCATGTTACTCCTACCTTATCTTCATTATTCAATATTTAATGTCCACCAATGTTGTTTCTCACTTATGGTATCCAAAGTCCATCATCTGAAATGAGTACTTCAACCACTCATGTGGACAAACCAGGAAAATGGGTGATTTCTGACTGGTTCCTCGCACTTCCATGTGTTTGCTCTTCTGGCTACGGCCAACTTATGATTACGATGGATTGCTGAGTCAGTCTGTTTTTTTAACGCTCATTTGTTTTTGTCCTTTGCTCTTTTCATTCCTTTTGTTCATCTGAAATACTTTTACTTCAGCTACCTACCTCAGACCCGGTATCTGAAGTGTGATTTGCAGCCACAGACTGCAGTCATACTGCTAGGTGCACTCTGATCTAGGCTGCAATAAGGCCAGCCACAAAGGAGCGCTGCGTCAGCATCCGGGCAAACATGCATAAGAACATAAGAAATAGGAGCAGGTGTAGGCCATACGGCCCCTCGAATCTGCTCCACCATTCAATAAGATCATGGCTGATCTTCAACCTGAACTCCACTTTCCCGCCTGATCCCCATATCCCTTGATTCCCTTAGAGTCCAAAAATCTAGCAATCTCAGCCTTGAATATACTCAACGACTGAGCATCCACAGCCCTCTGGGATAGAGAATTCCAAAGATTCACAACACTCTGAGTGAAAATATTTCTCCTCATTTCAGTCCTAAATGGCCGACCCCTTATCCTGAGACTATGTCCCCTAGTTCTAGACTCTCCAGCCAGGGGAAACAGCATCTCAGCATCTACCCTGTCAAGCCCTCTAAGAATCTTATATGTTTCAATGTGATCACCTCTCATTCTTCTAAACTCCAGAGAGTATAGGCCCATTCTACTCAATCTCTCCTCATAGGACAACCCTCTCATCCCAGGAATTAATCAGGCGAACCTTCGTTGCACCGCCTCTATGGCAAGTATATCCTTTCTTAGATTAGGAGACCAAAACTGTGCACAGTACTCCAGGTGTGGTCTCACCAAAGCCCTGTACAGTTGCAGCAAGACTTCTTTACTCTTGTATTCTAACCCCCTTGCAATAAAGGCCAACATACCATTCGCCTTCCTAATTGCTTGCTGTACCTGCATGTTAACTTTCTGTGTTTCATGCACAAGGACTCCCAAATCCCTCTGAACACCAACATTTAATAGTTTCTCACTATTTAAAAAAATATTATGTTTTTCTATTCTTCCTACCAAAGTGAATAACCTCATATTTCTCCACATTACTTTCCATCTGCCCCCTTCTTCCCCACTTATTTAACCTGTCTATATCCCTTTGCAGACTCTTTGTGTCCTCCTCACAGCTTACTTTCCCACCTTGCTTTGTATTGTCAGAAAACTTGAATACATTACACTCGGTCCCTTCATCTAAGTCATTGATATAGATTGTAAATAGCTGAGGCCCAAGCACCGATGTTTCCAGCACCCCACTAGTTACAGCCTGCCAACCTGCAAGTGACCCATTTATTCCTACTCTCCGTTAACCAAGCCTCTATCCAAGCTAATATATTACCCCCAATCCCATGAGCCCTTATTTTGTCTAACTGCCTTTCGTGTGGCACCTTATCGAATGCCTTTTGAAAATCCAAATATGCTACATCCACTGGTTCCTCTTTATCCACCCTTTTAGTTACATCCTCAAAAAACTCTAATAGATTTGTCAAACATGATTTCCCTTTCATAAAACTATGATGACTCTGCCTAATCAGATTATGATTTTCTAAGTGCACTTTTACCACGTCCTTAATAATGGATTCCAGCAATTTTCTGACTACTGATGTCAGGCTAACTGGCCTGTAGTTCCCTGTCTTCTTTCTCCCTCCTTTCTTGAGTAGCGAGATGACATTTGCTACCTTCCAATCCATGGGGACCGTTCTAGGATCGAGGGAATTTTGGAAGATCACAACCACTGCATCCACTATCTCTGCAGCCACCTCTTATAGAACCATAGGATGTGGGCCATTAAGCCCAGGGGATTTATCGGCTTTTAGTCCCATCAATTTTTCTAAAAAAAATTTTTCTATACTAATCTTAATTACTTTAAATTCCTCACTCTCATTAGACCCTTGGGGCACTAAATTGGGCCGTGTAGCGCCCGTTGTTTCGGCGCTACATGGACTCTCTGACATCCAAGATGGTGTCTTGGATGCACACGCACGTTTCCAGCGTGACGTGCGCTGGACACCATCATGGTATAGGAGTTAGCGCAGGCACAGATAACGAACACTGGAATCATGTAAAGTAGGGAGAAAATGGCTTCAGTGTGCAACGCACAGTCTTAACCCCGACCACCTGAACGTGTCTTAGAGTGCCTGGAGGAGCCCCAACCAGCGCTATTTAAAGGGACCATGCAGGATTTACAGGTTAGTGCCTGGATTATTGCTTCTGGCTGCCGAGACATTTGTAACTGTTTTTGGAGATCTCCTAGACTTGAATACTAGGAATGATGTGGAGATGGACACCTACAGACGCTGAAAGACGCCCTCGTAAGAATGGGATAAGACGCTCGACTTGTCGATCGACAGTTCCGACGGGCCAAAGCGAAGAATCGCATAGACCTCCTCAGAAGACAAACACGGGTCGCAACCAACAGAGTACCCTTCATCGTCCAGTACTTCCCCGGAGCGGAGAAACTACGCCATGTTCTCTGCAGCCTTCAACATGTCATCGATGACAACGAACACCTCGCTAAGGCCATCCCCACGCCTCCACTACTCGCCTTCAAACAGCCACCCAACCTCAAACAGACCATCGTTCGCAGCAAATTACCCAGCTTTCAGGAGAACAGCGTCCACGACACCACACAACCCTGCCACGGTAACCTCTGCAAGACATGCCAGATCATCGACACAGATACCACCATCACATGAGAGGACACCACCCACCAGGCACATGGTTCATACTCCTGTGACTCGGCCAACGTTGTCTACCTCATACGTTGCAGGAAAGGATGCCCCGGAGCATGGTACATTGGCGAGACCATGCAGACACTGCGACAACGGATGAACGGACACCGCGCAACAATTGCCAAACAGGAGGGTTCCCTCCCAGTCGGGGAACACTTTAGCAGTCAAGGACATTCAGCCACCGATCTTCGGGTAAGCGTTCTCCAAGGCAGCCTTCGAGACACACGACAACGCAAAATCGTCGAGCAGAAATTGATAGCCAAGTTCCGCACCCATGAGAACGGCCTCAGCCGGGATCTTGGGTTCATGTCACGCTACACGTAACCCCACCAGCAGGAAAAAAAAGTTATCTGTTTTTAATACAACTGGACATTCTCTCTCTCTCTCTCTGCCTTTCGGGTCTCTTTCTCTCTCTGGCTTTGTAATCTGACCCATTGTGTATTCAGTATACTGGGATGTACTGTTTTCCGTGGCTAACCTGTCTGAACACCAATGACACCTTTGATTGGTGTGATCGTGTCCCAGCCTAATATAAGATATGCGATTTGAGAACCTTTCACTCACTCACCTGACGAAGGAGATAATCTCCGAAAGCTTGTGATTTTCAAATAAAACTGTTGGACTATAACCTGGTGTTGTAAGATTCCTTACATTTGAATACTAGGAAGCAGGGACATAGCCTAACATTTAGAGCCAGGACATGCAGGAACGAAGTTAGGAAATGCTTTTACACGCAAAGGGTGGGAGACGTTTGGAACGCTCTTCTGCAGACGGCAGTTGATGCTAGCTCACTTGTGAATGTTAAATCTGAGATTGATAGATTTCTGTGAACCAAGGGTATTAAAGGATATGGAGCTATGGCGGATATATGGAGTTAGCTCACAGGTCCACTATGATTTCATTGAATGGTGGAACAGGCTCGAGGAGCTAAATGCCACTGCCACTTTCTGCCTCCCTGATATTCACCTGCAAGAAAGCGGGACGTGTGTCTGGGTGATGTGCCTGTCATGTGCTGCCAGTGTGTGTGGCCTGTGAGTTGTGGGTGGGCAGCTTGAAATAGTGGTAATGTGTGAGGGTGAGAAGAAGCATCTGGTTGGAAGAGTTTAATACTGATGGAAAGAGTTTATTGGTATGTGGGGGTTGGGGGTGTAGTGCATGGAGCAGTTGGTAGGAGACACCACTTGACAGTTGACCTCACTCACCTTGGCCACTCATGTCAAAACGTTGAACTTCTTCCTGCACTGCATCCATGTTCATGACTTTGTCCTCTGCCTACCACTGCCTTTTGGATATATGTCTGGAGGGCCTCTTGCTCCCCCTCCCCCCCCGCCCCCCCGCGGATATAGGATGTCCCTCCTTCTGTCCACCTCTTGCACCAAGGTCTCTGGTGCATCAACAGAGAACCTTGGTGCATGTACTCTCGCAGGCCTGGGACCAACTCAGATCGGCAGATTGGTGAGGTCCGGCATGCAGATTGGAGGATGTGGGATTAGTAGTGCGCAACCTTTATTCAATGTTTTAACATAACTCATCAGTGTGTAAACACTGGGATGGGACCTGCATCTGTGTTTTACGTGTGCGATGTCTGATCTCCGTTCAGACTCCATGCAGACAGTAGACTGTTATTTTCAGCAAATAACAGGTATCAGCTACCTTTAAGAGATTTCTAAGAAATATCCTCCCTTTAAGAAATTGAACTCCCCCTGCTGGTGGAAAGTGCAAATTGCACTGATTCCATGTGCAAGGCCCGGAATTGTACGCTGATTGTAGGTTAGTACTCAGGCTGGCTGAAACTCGTGTCCTGCCTGCGCAGGGGATCATTGGGTGCGGGGTAATAGTGCATCACACTACCCGTGCCCAAAAACAGCCCTTATCCAATTTTTGTCCCCCACAGTTCCCCACTATTTCTGGTATGCTTTTTGTGTCTTCTGCTGTGAAGACAGATACAAAATATTTGTTTTTGAGCAAATGACGACAAATGGGAACGAGCCAATTGTCTTCTTATTGAAGTATGTGGAATAAAGCTGTCAGGACTCTGCTTCTCATTTATTCCAATAGTATACAGATCTCTTTACTGAATGTGGATGTTTGAGGCATTCTGACAATCCCACGTAACAGAACCTGAGAGACACCACTCTCGGCCTCTGCAAGTTGCATTTATTTTTTATTTATTTATGCCTGGAACTTGCTCTCGGGGTTCTCTCGATCTGCTGCCGTTACTTCGGCGGAACCTCGGGAGAAATGGCACGGACGACTAAAAATGGACGTTTCTGCCGTTTCTCCAGGATTTCCGACAGCTTCCTCTGAAGTTAAGCCAGTAGGAGATTGAAAGAACCCCATGGAAATTCTCATCCCTGCACTTTATGTTTCAGTTTTTCCTCTTTTACTTTCTTCAAGCTACCCTCTTCTCATTCTTTCTATCAGAATTAATCATTTCACATTCCTCTACGTTAAATTGCATCTGCCATGTCTCTGCCCAGTCTGTCTATGTCCCCCTGAAGTCTGTTACTATCCTCACTGTTTATAACCTTTCCGAATTTCATGTCATCTGCAAACTTTGAAATTATGCACTGTATACCCAGATCTAGGTCATTAATATATATATTAAAAAAGAGCAGTGGTCCCAACACCGACCCCCAAGGGACACCACTGTACACTTCCCTCCAGTCTGAAAAACAATCGGTCACCACTACCAGTACAAGACAGACATACATAGAGGGTCTCATTATAAAACCACCACAACAAAATTCAACAGTACTGTTACTGCATTAGCGACAGAGACGTCATGTGACCAAACATATATAGAGCAATAGGATTATTTCCTTGCTAAAAACCTACTACATTATGTTAATTATAGTTTTTGGAATCTTCCCAACTTGTTGCATTACTCTATATCAGAGTCATTTGATATAAAATAATAGTCCTGCAGTTAATCATGTGTTTAAAGAAAAAGCATGAAAAGTAAAACCATAAATTGTTTTAATGACAGTGTTTTTCTACGAGAACATGACAGAGAAAAATTCTCTTCTCATGAGCTTAGAGATGTAGCATGACAGACTGTGAGCACGAGCCACTGTAAAACACAATTCTTGGCACTCAGAAGCTTGTGGAAACATATTTGAGTGGTCAGCACTTGAAAAATACAGGATATGTTATTAAACACAGCAAGAGGAAATCGGTTCTAAAACTTTCCATAATACCCTGCAGCACATGCAGCATTAACTCACTGATCGCTGAATGGCTTGGGCAATATGCAGATGCCAATTAGTTTTTCTTTATCGTAGTGTTTTAAAAAAGAAATGACCAGGTGACAAAGAGGTAGATTGACTGGACAACTCAAGTGGTGACCAGACCAATTGTTTGCACGTTTGAGTGCGAGGGGCAGGTTGCATCAGGGCCTAAATTTTAACCCAGAAGAACGGGTGGGTTGAGGGCAGAGGGTCAGTAAAAATTATTTAAATCTAAAACCTGAGGCGGGATGAGGGGCGGGCGACCATCCCGCTCTTAGGAGGTGGGTCAGTCACTAAAAGCTTTCAAGGAGGCTGTAGGCCTCCATTTTTAGCTTCTTTACTTTTAACCCGAGGGCCGGGATTCCCGGGCCTCTACATCATGCCACGTGAGAGGAGGCGAGAAGGCCGTAACAGCAGATAAGTGCCTTTATCACACTGTTTGTGGGCCCGGAGGAGCAGGAGCGCTTCCCTCAGACCCAACAAGCCTACCTGCACTGAGCCCACCACCCCCCCATGACGTCTGACGTTCCGATGACCCCCAATGACTCCCGCCCCCGCCCCCCCCATCTAAGACTGACCTTCTCGCATTCGTTACCTCCCTCTTCTCCCGTCCGACTGACAGTCGGGCGGGAAACTGACAAAAAAAAGACTCTTATGTCAAAATCGTAAGGACCTCCGGAAACCGGTACTTCCGTGTTTCCCATCAGGAATTCTCCCCTCCCCGCCCCCCGCCCTCTTCCCAGCTCAGTGTTAAAATTTAGGCCCAGGTGACTACATGAAGCTAGAACCTTCTTCCAGGAATGACTTTTCCTCCCGCCTCCTCTGCTATCTTTGACTTCTTGCTGGGGTACAGTTCTAGAGTGTCAGTTATCATCTGGCAGTTGTGGCTCAGTTGGTAGCACTCTCACCTGAGTCAGAAGGTTGTAGGTTTGAGTTCCACTCCACAGATTTGAGCACAAAATCTAGGCTGACACTGCAGTGCATTACTGATGGAGTTCTGTACTGTCGGAGGTGCCATCTTTCAGATGAGACGTTAAACCGAGGCCCTGTCTGCTCTCTCAGGTAGATGTAAAAGATCCCATGGCACTAATTTCGAAGAGCAGGCGAGTTTTCCCTGGCCAATATTTTCTCTCAACCAACACCACCAAGACAGATAATCTGGTCATTATCACAATGCTGTTTGTGGGACCTTGCTTTGCACAATTTGGCTGCCAGGTTTCCTACATTACAATAGTGACTACACTTCAAAAGTATTTCATTTTCTGTAAAGCACTTTGGGACATCCTGAGGTCATGAAAGGCACTTTATAAATGCAAATTCTTTCTGTCTTCTTTCTTTGATATTTTCCCCAATTGGTCATTATGCACCTGCAAGCCTTGACAACAAGTGCTGGCAGGCTACTTGACTGTGAAAGAAAAATAGGACAATATGTCGAGGACCCAACTATGGAACAGGCTACTTTAGATTTAATATTGTGTAGTGAGTCAGGATTAATTAGCAATCTTATAATAAAGGATCCTCTGGGAAAGAGTGATCATAATATGATAGAATTTCATATTGAGTTTGAGAGTGATGTAGTCAAGTCCGAAACTAGGGTCTTAAATTTAAACAATGGCATCATGTAGGTATGAGGGGCAAGTTGGCTAAGGTTGATTGGGAAATTAGATTAAAAGATATGATGGTAGATAAGAAATGGCAAACATTTAAAGAAATAATTCGTAATCCCCAACAAATATACATAGCCTTGAGGAATAAAAACTCCACAGGAAAAGTGATTCAACTGTGGTTAACTAAAGAAGTTAAGGATAGTATTAGATTAAAAGAAGAGGCTTACAATGTTGCCAAAAAAAGTAGTAAGCCTGAGGATTGTGAGGGTTTTAGAAATCAGCAAAGGATAACCAAGAAATTGATAAAGAGGGAGAAAGTAGAATATGAGAGTAAACTAACAAGAAATATAAAAACAGATTGTAAGAGCTTCTACAAGTATATAAAGAGGAAGAGATTAGCTAAAGTAAATGTGGGTCTCTTAGAGGCTGAGACAGGAGAAATTATAATGGGGAGTAAGGAAATGGCAGAGAAGTTAAACGAATATTTTATATCTGACTTCACAGTAGAAGACTCAAAAAAGATAACAGAAATAGTGGGGAACCAAGGGTCTGATGAGAGTGAGGAACTTAAAGTAATTAAGATTAGTATAGAAAAAGATTTAGAGAAATTAATGGGACTAAAAGCCGACAAATCCCCTGGACCTGATGGCCTACATCCTAGAGTTTTCAAAAAGGTGGCTGCAGAGATAGTGGATGCATTGGTTTTGATCTTCCAGAATTCCCTAGATTCTAGAACGGTCCCTGTGGATTGGAAGGTAGCAAATGTAACCCCGCTATTCAAGAAAGGAGGGAGAGAGAAAACAGGGAACTACAGGCCAGTTAGTCTGACATCAGTTGTCGAGAAAATGCTGGAATCCATTATTAAGGAAGTGGTAACAAGGCACTTAGAAAATTATAATATGATTAGACAGAGTCAACACGGTTTTATGAAAGGGAAATCATGTTTGACAAATCTCTTAAGAGTTTTTTGAGGATGTAACTAGCAGGGTAAATGAGGGGGAACCAGTGGATGTAGTATATTTGGATTTTCAAAACGCATTCGATAAGGTGCCACATAAGAGATTGTTACACAAGGGCTCATGGGATTGGGGGTAATATATTAGCATGGATTGAGGATTGGTAAATGGATAGAAAACAGAGAATAGGAATAAACGGGTCACCTTCGGGTTGGCAGGCTGTAACTAGTGGGGTGCCGCAAGGTTCAGTGCTGGGGCCTCAGCTATTTACAATCTATATTAATGGTTTAGATGACGGGACCAAGTGTAATATATCCAAGTTTGCTGACGATGCAAAGCTAGGTGGGAAAGAAAGCTGTCAGAAGGACATAAAGGGGTCAATTTAAGGATGGCCGAGCCCCAATGACGTGAATCGGTGCGTGCGCAGCCCCCGCACTCGGGACTCCCACTGGCAAATAAAGCCGGCGGGATGATTGTTTAGATAGTTAGGGAGGTACTTGAGCTCATTGACAGACCTCATTGGGAAGAGATTTTAGCAGGGATGTGATTTTGGACTCTCCTCAGCGTGTTTCCCATGCTGTGGGAAACACTCCCTGTTGTCGCAGACGTGTTTCAGTCAGCAGCCATTGGAAAAGCAGAGGATTCCTTGGCAGTTGGGGGGAATACCTCATTCATTGCAGCAGGGCACTCTGTCACCTCAGACAAAGTTTTGCCTGCCACACCGTTGTCTCTACACTCAAAATTATTACATCATACCCTAAACTCTGCTGTCCAAACACATTTACCTACTTTGCGGACCCCCTCACACTCACACCGTCAGGATGGGGTGGTTGGGGTTCCATAGCTGCATTCATTACTCCATTGGAGGACGAGCAACATCACCAGCCTCGCCAGGCACGCCGTCCACCTCCGTCACGTGAAGCTACACAACACAGTGTTGCGCAACAAGCACCTGCACAAAGTAGTCGTGCAACTACACATACATCCACTGTAGGGTGACCCTTGTGCGTCCCCTTCATGCTCACAACATGTTTGCCTTACGCTTCCTGCTACACATACGTGATGCATGCCCTGTGGCTGCAGCACAGGTAGTGGTAGGTTGGGTGAGGCTGACCGTGAAAGAGATGCATCAGAGGGTGAGTATGAGATAGAGCCATGAGATTGAATGAGGATTGGGTTGAGTGGTAGTGGTGGGATGAGTACTGGCGAGGTGAGTAAGTGCAGGTAAGATGAGGATGAGGGTTCAGTGGGTGTGAGGAGTGATGTGATAGAGTAGTGTTGGCAGTGCAGAAGGAGATGTGGGGTGGGGGCGGTGATGTGGCAGACGGAATGTAGGGGAATGAGTAAGAGTACTCACTTCGGCTGACCTGGGTAGGTGATTGCAGCGCCTCCTGCACTGTATGCAGGTGCGTGATATGTTCGAGTTGCTGGTGACCTCCTCTGCCACCTTCAGCCAGGCCTTCGTGGTAGCAGAGGCAGGCCACTTCCTCCTGTCCGCCGGGTGGAAGATTTCCCTCCTCCTCCTCCTCCTTCTCACCCCATCCAGTAAGACCTGGAATGAGGCATCATTAAACCTGGGAGCAGCCTTCCCCCTGGGCTGCTCCATGCTGTAATTTTGCCTATTTTCTGCAGCATCAGTCAGTGGAGGACTGCCCCTTTAAATAGGGCTCCTCCAGCTGACAGCCTACGATGCGGGTGCGCAGTCCGCCCGCTGCGCAGCTTTCCAGCGCAAAACCCGGAAGCCAAGGTAATTAGCTTCAATTTACTTACGATCACGTGGGGAACCCACCGATTTCACTGGGCGCGATACTCACGCGCCCAGTCGACACCCCGCTGCCAACCCACCTCCCTCCTAATATCGGGCCCAAAGAGTCTGAAAAGGGATATCGACAGGTTAAGTGAGTGGGCAAGAAGGTGGCAGATGGAGTATAATGTGGGGAAATGTGAGGTTATTCACTTTGGCAAAAAAAATAGAAAAACAGAATATTTTTTAAATAGTGAGAAACTATTAAATGTTGGTGTTCAGATGGATTTGGGAGTCCTTGTACATGAAACACAGAAAGTTAACATGCAGGTACAGCAAGCAATTAGGAAGGCAAATGGTATGTTGGCCTTTATTGCAAGGGGGTTAGAATACAAGAGTAAGGAAGTCTTGCTGCAACTGTACAGGGCTTTGGTGAGACCACACCTGGAGTACTGTGTGCATAGTTTTGGTCTCCTTACCTAAGGAAGGATCGTGAATATTTGGAATTCTCTACCCCAGAAAGCTGTGGATGTTCCGTTGTTGAGTATATTCAAGACAGAGATCGATAGATTTTTGGACTCTAAGGGAATCAAGGGATTTGGGGATAGGGTGGGAGAGTGCAAGTGAGGACGAAGATCACCCATGGTCTTAATGAATGGTGGAGCAGGCTCGAGGGGCCGTGTGGCCTACTCCTGCTCATGTTTCTTACATCACAGCTGAGCCTGATCTTGTTCTTGCCCAACGTCCACACATGAATACTTCCAAGCTGGGGTTATTGTACGAGATCAGAACAGGAACACAGGCCACTATTCCCCTCCGTGACCCAGAGGCACTGAAGACCAAATGTCGTTCTGCTACCACCGCCCTGGCTGAAATCAACTAACTCAGAACAGGCTATGGATCGAGTCCGGTTTGTATGGCTGGAGTTCGGCTCCGCCGGTTGAATTATGATGGAGCAGATTTCCTGTCATCCCTTGGAACCTGACAGAGATCTTGTCCTCAATTGGTGGGGTGGAGGCATTTAAATACTCAGAGTGGACAATCCGAGCCTGTAAGGGCACATGCAAGGAGCTGTCCCAACAGCAGCGATGCTCCAACTGCAGACTGGAGGCCCAGGAAGGACTGAAGAGAAAGAGAGCAGCATTTTTTCAAATTCTCCATCGGGAGCTCAATGCCACTGTTGGAAAGGCAATTCTTGCACTGGGCAGAATCCTGGTGGAACTAGCTTCAGCCCCAGATTCCAGCTCTTTAGTAGGCAGCACATCTATCCTCTCTGGCCCCTGGAATTTCACAGCCCATGCCTTTATTTCAAAGCTGTTGGGGAGGCCTCCCAGAAACACGTCCCATCAATCAGTGACTATTCCCAGGATATGTTGAGGCCTTGTAGACCAGCAGTCATTTTTATTTTCCAATTTTCTCTCCTCTTCAATTGAAAGCATTGATTTGTTTGTTGCAGTCTAATATCAAGGATGCCAGACACTCTCAGTTAGCTTGCCTAAGTGGCTAATCTTTAAATATGAGCCTTGATAGTGAGTGTTAGCAGGCTATTTGTCCATGGCATAGGGAGCAGAGGCGTCACAGATTCTGTCCTCACCCGATAGCAACACAAGCAGGGGTCACTCGGTACTGATCAGGGCCTCTGATCCTTTTTTTCTTTTCACTATTCCAGGAGCATTAAGGCCAAATAAAGCAACTCTTGACTTCAGCATGATTGAGATCTGCCAATTGAGCACAAAACTTTGAGCCTGCCTCCTCTGTATGGCTCAGCTACTCATGGGATAAGCTCCCTGATCTAAAAAAAACCCCAGAATACTACCCAAAATGTGCTGTACAACTAAGCCAGCAGACTTGCTGAATTGATGCTTGCACCTTTCAAACACCACACGAACAAAGTGTACAGTGTAAACCAATGTGGCTCTCAGAAAAACAGGAATTATGCAAACAATTGTCAGTAACAGCACTCACAGGGGCCGATGATGTAGTTCTACACATCCGACGCTGCATACACCTACACACAAATAAACTGACGTTGCACAGTAACGAGTATTTTTAGCATCTTTAAATGTTGCTCCCAGCATACTGTTCATGGCACACTGAGAGAGGGCTGAGGTTGCAGAGCAGAACTGCCAGCACCAGGAGTATGTAAATGACTGCTGGCATGTTGAAGGTAGCGAGACATACTGGAGAGGAGGAGGCCAGTGTCTGAACAGACTCAACCTTTTGAGCTCCAACTATGCAGCTGCAGCTAAGTGGGGAGGCTGTAATGGAAAGTCAAGGCCACCCAGGAATTCCCTGCAGCCATCCTTTGCATTGAATGCTGAGCAACTGGTGTTCTTCCCAGGCAAACAGGCTCTTTATAGAGAACAGGCCTCATCTACATTGTAAATGAACCTTGATGAGCCTTGCACACAGTTAATGCACAGGCTTCTAATAGCCGTAGGCGCTTCTCACCCGTGCTTCTCTGTGCTTAATGCAAGAGCTGCAGAGTAGGCCTCGCACCTCTGTGCCAGACAATATAGGGCCCCAACACACAAAGCACTACAATGCTTCAGGCAATGTGGGTTCCAGTAAGTTATGAAGCATCTTTGAGCATTATCACAATGTATGTCAGCTCTAAGTACCATGAGGTCAAATCAGGCACTGGCCGTTTTGGATTATTCAGACACAGTACTTCAATTCAACTTCAGAAATATGGATGAGAATGACATTTCCTTTCTAAAAAGAACTACTGCCTCACTGTAAATTGGAAGGACAGCATTTATACAGGTGCTGAGGCAGAGTAAAGGAGTATAGGTCAGGTTCATAACCATTTACAAACACAGGCCTCATTAAAGTGAGGCCGCAGATGAATTGCCGCTACAAGATGCCGTGATGTGCAGAGATCGTGAAGCATATAAATAAATGCATGCCGTTGAATATTTGACTAGTGCTCACTTCTGTTTTGTGGGCCTATTGCTACTCTTCTCACTGAAATAGATTCCCTAATTTTCTTCCCTTCAAATATTTCATGTAAACAGTAAATGGGTAGTAAGAGGAGGGGTGGGGCCGATTAGGGACCAAAAAGGAGATCTGCTCATGGAGGCAGAGGGCATGGCCGAGGTACTAAATGAGTACTTTGCATCTGTCTTTACCAAGGAAGAAGATGCTGCCAGAGTCTCAGTAAAAGAAGATGTAGTTGAGATACTGGATGGGCTAAAAATTGATAAATAGGAGGTACTAGAAAGGCTCGCTGTGCTTAAAGTAGATAAGTCACCCGGTCCAGGATGTATCTTAGGTTGCTGAGAGAAGTAAGGGTGGAAATTGCGGAGGTACTGTCCATAATTTTCCAAACGTCATACGAACATACGAATTAAGAGCAGGAGTAGGCCATTCAGCCCCTTGAGCCTGCTCTGCCATTTGATAAGATCATGGCTGATCTGATTGTGACCTCAACCCTACTTTCCCGTCTACCTACTATAACCTTTGACTCCCTTGTTAATCAGGAATCTATCTAACTCAGCCTTAAAAATATTCAATGACCCTGCCTCCACCGCTCTCTGGGGAAGGGAGTTCCACAGATTCATGACCCTCTGAGAGAAAAAAATTCTCTTCATCTCCGTCTTAAATGAGAGACCCCTTATTTTTAAACTGTGGCCCCTAGTTCTGATCTTTCCCACAAGGGGAAACATCCCCTCAGCATCTACCCCTTCTAGTCCCCTCAGGATCTTATATGTTTCAATAAGATCACCTCTCATTCTTCTAAACTCCAGTGTATACAGTCCCAAATTGTCCAACCTTGCCTCATAAGATAACCTCCTCATCCCTTAAATACGGGGGTGGTGCCAGAGGACTGAAGAATTGCAAATGTTACATCCTTATTCAAAAAAGGGTGTAAGGATAAGCCCAGCAACTATAAGCCAGTCAGTTTAACCTCGGTGGTGGGGAAACTTTTAGAAACGACAATCCGAGACAGAATTAGCAGTCACTTGGATTGGTTTAGGGAAAGCCAGCACAGATTTGTTAAAGGCAAATCGTGTTTAACTAACCTGATAGAGTTTTTTGATGAGGTAACAGAGAGGGTAGATGAGGGCAATGCAGTTGATGTGGTGTATATGGACTTTCAAAAGGCGTTTGATAAAGTGCCGCATGGTAGGCTTATCATCAAGATTGCGGCCCATGGAATAAAGGGGGCAGCAGCAACATGGATACAGAATTGGCTAAGTAACAGGAAACAGAGAGTAGTGGTGAATGGTTGTTTTTCGGACTGGAGGGAGGTGTACAGTGGTGTTCCCCAGGGGTCGGTGCTGAGACCACTGCTTTTCTTGATATATATTAATGACTTGGACTTGGGTGTACAGGGCACAACTTCAAAATTTGCAGATGACACAAAACTTGGAAGGGTAGTAAACAGTGAGGAGGATAGTGATTGACTTCTAGAGGATATAAACAGGCTGGGGGCATGGACGGACACGTGGCAGATGAAATTTAATGCAGAAAAATGCGAGGTGATGCATTTCGGCAGGAATAATGAGGAGAGGCAATATAAACTAGAGGGAACAATTCTAAAAGGGGTACAGGATCAGAGAGATCTGGGGGTATACGTATACAAATCATGGAAGGTGGCAGGGCAGTTTGAGAAAGCCGTTAAAAAAGCATACGGGATCCTGGGCTTTATAAATAGAGACATAGGGCCCGAATTTAGCAGGCCTGCGGGTTCCCAGCGGGTGGTCGTCCGGGAGCGTGGTCAACACGCTCGGCGAAATTAGTGGGTTGCCCACGCGATCGTAGCAGGCAACCCACTAATAGGAATCAATTACCTGCTCCTCCAGGGTCCACGGCGCTGGCCTGCGCGTCGGTCGGGCTGCGCATGCACAGTACGATCTGTCAGCTGGAGGCTCTCTAGTTAAAGGGGCAGTCCTCCACTGACAGATGCTGCAACCAATGGAACAAATTGCAGCATGGAGCAGCCCAGGGGGAAGGCTGCTCCCAGTTTAATGATGCCTCACCCCAGGTATCATCAGATGGGGTGAGGAGGAGGGGGAGGACACAGATCTTCCCCCCGGCGGGCGGGAGGAAGCGTCCTGCCTCTGCCACCAAGAAGGCCTGGCTCGAGGTGGCAGAGGGGGTCACCCGCGCCACCAACATATCGCCCACCTGCATACAGTGCAGGAGGCGCTGCAATGACCTCAGTAGGTCAGCCAAAGTGCGAACACGAAGTCTTTCCCCTACACTCCGTCTGCCACAACACTGCCCCCACCCCACATCTCCTTCGGCACCGCCAACACTATTCTGTCACATCACCCTTCATGCCCACTCACACCCCATCCTCATCTTACCTCCACCTACTCACCTCGCCAGTACTCACCCTGCCACTAGCACGCAACCCAATCCTCATACAATCTCATTGCTCCATCCCATACTCACCCTCTCGTGCATCTCCCTCACGGCCAGCCTCACTCAACCTGCCACCACCTGTGCTGCAGCCACAGGGCATGCATCACATATGTGCAGTAGGCAGCGTAAGGCAAACGTCTCGTCAGCATGAAGGGGGTGCACAAGGGTGTCTGAGGGTTTGTCATGGGTGTTACCCATATTGAATTTCAGAGCCACAAACAGCACACATTATATTGACACCACCACTGCCATGTCTCCGCGAATCCTGTCCGTTGTGTCCAATAATGCCCGCTCCTGGGTATCAATATGAGGACCCACCACTGATGCCACCCATCGTGTTACTGCAGAGTAGGTGCAGGTGTATATGCAGGGCTCGTCCGCGCAGACGACTGAGAGACATCGGCGGTGTAGCCGGCTGCACCCTGGAAGGATGCGGAGGAGAAGGTGTGGAGGGCAGTGGTGACTTTGCCAGCGACAGGTAAGCAGTTGGTGCTGGGGCCAGCCAGGAGCAGCTCGGCATGAAAGACGCTGCAGATCTCCACGACTACATGTCGAGCGAATCTGCGCCTCCCTGTGCACTGCTGCTCGGAGAGGTCCGGGGAGCTGCGCCTCGGTCTGTGGACCCTGTGGCGAGGGTAGTGCCCTCTGCGACGCGTCTCTCTCTGCGGTAGCCCTCCCTCCTGCTGTGCAGGTGGGCGTGCAACAACACCGTGTTGGGGGGGATCCACGTCTCTGCGGCGGACGGCGTGGACTGCGAGGCTGCTGGTGGCGGTCATGCTCTTCGTCCTCCGAGGGTCTCCACACACCACCCAACTGGCAGGTGTTGGTCTGAGGGGTTGTGCAGGGTAGGTGTGTGGTTCCTCGGACTGGGGCTGCGGTTTCGTGTCGGTCTGTCCTCTGGCTTGGCGGGGGGTGGTGGAGGGCAGGGGTTGCCCTATGTGACGCGGTGGCCTCCTGCGTGGGTGAGGGCTCTCCCCCGTGGAGTGCACCTTGGCACCTGCCACAGGCTGCTGGCTGCAACACGCCTGGTTGGAGGGAGACTGTTTCCCCCAGTGTGGGAAACTCACTGCCTTGAACCGAAAATCCCACACTTCCTCTTTTGACAGCTGCCTCAGCTCATTAACTGACCACAACAAGCAAGGTAAGTACTCTCAAGTGGAACCCCGCTGGCTTTAATTGCCTGCGGGATTCCCACCAGCGGGGCTTGCGCGCGCAGCCCCGCACGTCAGCGCGGTACCCGGAAGTGGCTGGGATTTCGGCGCAATCCGGTCTCGTGACCGGATATTGTGATTTTCGGGGCCACCCCGCTGGAAACACGATCCTAAAATCGAGCCCATAGAGTACAAAAGCAAGGAAGTCATGATGAACCTTTATAAAACAATGGTTCGGCCACAGCTGGAGTATTGTGTCCAGTTCTCTTTAGGAAAGATGTGAAGGCCTTAGAGAGGGTGCAAAAGAGATTTACTAGAATGATTCCAGGGATGAGGGACTTTAGTTACATGGATAGAATGGAGAAGCTGGGGTTGTTATCCTTGGAACAGAGAAGGTTGCGAGGAGATTTGATAGTATTCAAAATCATGAAGGGTCTAGACAGAATAGATAGAGAGAAACTGTTCCCAATGGCGGGAGGGTTAAGAACCAGCGGGCATAGATTTAAGGTGATTGGCAAAAGAACCAAAGGTGACATGAGGAAAAACTTTTTACACAGTGAGTGGTTAGGTTCTGGAATGCACTGCCCGAGGGGGTGGTGGAGGCAGATTCAATCATGGCCTTCAGAAGGGAACTGGATAAGTACCTGAAAGGAAAAAAATTGCAGGGCTACAGGGATAGGGAGAGGGAGTGGGACTAGCTGGATTGTTCTTGCATAGAGCCGGCACAGACTCGATGGGCCGAATGGCCTCCTTCCTTGCTGTAACCTTTCTATGATTTCCCTCATTTTTATCCCCCCATTCACTTCCCTCAAATCTTTGCAATTGGTCCAATTCAAAGACATCTCCACGGTTACCACCATCACACAGGTTCCAGATTCAATTTCAGAGCAATGGCTGGGCCTTAATAACTTGCCTCAGTACCCCAGCAGGGTTCCTGCCCTTGATCACTATTAAGCAACCTCTGATGGAAAATTCATGAATTGGGAGAAGACAGAATTGGGCTCAGTTGTGACGCCATTTCCTCTCTCCCAAAATCATACAGCCTTTTTCACTCATTGTTTAGACTCACTTAAATATGGTCACATGACCAAACTGGTGAATGGCTGCCAGCGCACATGTAACAATACACAAGCCTGAGATATCTTCTGGGAAGTAAGGGAAAAGAGGAAGGAAAAGTGAAAAGAAAGACCAGAAAATTAACTACATTAGGGGAGAAATTAGTTCTGACCCTCCCATGCCTGGTTTGGTTCTGTTTTCGTGACTGAGATTGGCCAAACTTGCCCTTTAGAGATGAAACTCATCATTTTCATACCAGACAACTTTGACCTAATGCCAATATAAATTAGCTCTAAATCAGCAGTGGGAACACAAAGTGCTGAATTTTGTTTGTTTTGAGTTTGGGGCTCCAGCATTGAAGACCAAAATGTCAGCTTTCATAGATTTACATACAATTTACAGCAAGAAACAAGCCATTCGGCCCAATTGGTCTATGTCAGTGTTAACGCTCCACATGAGCCTCCTCCCAACCTACTTCTTCTATCTCTATCAGCATACCCTCCTATTCCTTTCTCCCTCTTGTACTTATCTAGCTTCTCCTTAAATGTATCTATGCCATTCACCTCAACTACTCCTTGTGGTAGCGAGTTCCACATTCTAACCATTCTCTGGGTAAAGAACTTTCTCCTGAATTCTTTATTCATTTATCAATATTGAAATTCATTTGCCATTTACACACCCATTCTGCAAGTTTAATTATGTCTTCTTGTATTATTTTGTCACAGTCTTCCTCAGTATTAACTATACCCCCCCAATTTGGTGTCATCCGCAAATTTTGAAATTGTACTTCAGATTCCCGAGTCCAAATCGTTTATGTAAATTGTGAACAACAGTGGTCCCAGCATCGATCCTTGTGTAACACCACTTCCCACCTTCCGCCAGTCTGACTAACTACCTTTAACCCCTACTCTCTGTTTTCTGTTTTGTAGCCAGCTTGCTATCCATTCTGCTACTTGTCCTCTGACTCCACATGCTCTGACCTTCGTCATGAGTCTACAATGCGGTAGCTTATCGAGGGCCTTTTGAAAATCCAAATATATTACATCTGCTACATTACCCCTGTCTACACTTGCTGTTACAAACAATACAGAAAGAGAGACAGAAATGTGGGATTGCTGCTTTCTCATTGGTATTGGCATTTACACAAGAATCATATCCAACTTGCTCCAGGTTAATTTAGAATCATTAAAGTGAGCTGTACTGAACCAATCTGGGATTCCGCTCTACCTGAGCCACCCATACAAAACATCTGAACATGATCCAATATTTTCATGTCTTGTTTATGGCAAACAAATTCATTTGTTTTGTCATTTGCCCATGTGTTTCAAATACTCTGCGAAAAGTAGCTTAAATTTAACGTAATTTGAATTTAAATACTTAAGTGGAAAACAATTAACCATACCTCAGGAACTCAACACTGTACAGGCTATTGAAGTGCACTGTAACGCTGGGCAGTCAGTTGCCATCAGAGTCCACAGATCCGGTCACCACCTCAATTGATGTGATGCTCAACCTTTTTAAGAAAAAAAACATACACACACAATATCAGATCTTTGTTCTGATGAAAGGTCATTGACCTGAAATGTTAACTCTGTTTCTCTCTCCACAGATGATGTTGCCTGACCTACTGAGTATTTCCAACATTTTCTGTTTTTGTTTATGAGATCTTTGTACTCACTTTGAAAAATTCAAAGATGCCTTTGGTTGCCTCTGATCTGCCTGAACTGGTTAAGAGTCACCCCCATTCCAGGACTTACTTTCCTTCAAAACAAAATAATGTCTGGCAAAGAAGATTATGCGCAACTAAGCACATTGGGAGTTTCAGCCCAAGCCTCTGCTGATATTCACTGGTTGTCCTTAACGACAGAACAAGACCCTCCTGCATGACTTGCTACTTAGTTGTTTACATCAGACATAAAAAATGTGGCTGTAACATTTGTGTGCCAACCACATTTCCAATTAAAGAAACACTTAAGTCAATATAATATAAATCAAGCTGTTTCACCTAACCTTATGCAACACAGTTGAGATGTCTTAATTTGTCACGGGTATATTCTTCACAGCATGCCTCCCATATTTCTAGCAAAGGGAGCTGAACATGAACATATAATTAGATTTATTTTAATTAAAAAAACATTGGATTTGTATCTCATGCAATGTAATTTTATATATATTTTTCTTTAAAACCCTGATCAGACTAGCTCAGGGAGGAGGGAGGGACTTGGGGAAAGAGAGAGGGAGAGACGCAGAACTGAAAATATGAAATGGAAAAGAATGTGTGGTTTAGTGCTGTGGAATTTTGTGATGATCAGCGGGTTGAGACACGGGCAGTAATGCTGCGCTTTAAAGCAATTCAGCAAATATTAACCACTGCAAGACTGCAAAACATTTACAATCTATGTAATACTTCAAAGATATTCGATGTCTTTCTACACATTGATGTAAATCAACATACCTTCTGTGAATGTGTGTTAGAAGTACACAGAACCTTTGTAACGCTGATTAGAAATTCCTAGAATGCAAACTAATTTTTCTGGTCATGAAATTTCTCAAAAACAATACTCTCACATACATATAATGGGGTAAAGTTTCCTCTTTGGGCACAATCGGGAAATTGCGCCCAAAATGCACTTGAAATTGTGCTCATTAGGTTACAGTTCAAGTTTCCGCTAAGATTCATTTGCATCATCACAAACATAAAATCTTCCATGGACCAGCGCAATCAGGCAGCATAATAGATTGTAATTGTTTCTTTTCATTTCCTTTCCATTAAAAAGTATTCCTCGATGAATTTAAGAGTGGTAACCTAGAATCATAGAATTATTACAGCACAGAAGGAGGCCATTTGGCCCATCGAGCCCGTGCCGGTTCTTTGTAAGAGCAACCCAGTTATTCCCATTCCCCCGCTCTTTCCCCATACCTGGTGCCATTAAAAATGGGTTTAACACTAAAAATAAACATTTTTAATAAGAGTGTCCAGTCCCCCACCCGTGAGTAACATGATTTAAAATCACTGAAAATTACTTTAAAAAACTATACTGAACCATCGGCCACCAACTAGTGGGAATGATATAGAAGAGCAAATTTAGAGGGAAATTACAGAGAGGTGCAAGAACTATAGAGTAGTGATAATGGGGTCTTCAACTATCCTAATGTAGACTGGGAAAGTAATAGTGTAAAGGGCAAAGAGGGGGAGGAATTTCTGAAGTGTGCTCAGGAGAACTTTCTTGATCAGTATGTTTCCAGCCCATTGAGGAAGGAGGCATTGCTGGATCTGGTTCTGGGGAACGAGGTGGGTCAAGTGGAGCAAGTGTCAGCGGGGGAACATTTAGGGAACAGTGATCATAAAGTTTAGATTAGTTATGGAAAAGGACAAGGAGCAATCTAGAGTAAAAATACTTAATTAGAGGGTGGCCAATTTCAGTGGGTTGAGAGTGGACCTAGCCCAGGTAAATTGGAATTAAAGATTGGCAGGCAAAACTGTAATCGAACAATGGGCGGCCTTTAAAGAGGAGATGGTTGGGGTACAGTCTAGGTACATTCCCATGAGGGGGAAAGGTAGGGCAACCAAAGCCAGAGCTCCCTGGATGATGAAAGAGATAGAGAGTAAGATGAAGCAGAAAAAGGGGGCATATGACAGATATCAGGTTGATAACACAAGTGAGAACCAGGCTGAATATAGAAAGTACAGATGAGAAGTGAAAAGGGAAATAAAAGGGGCAATGAGAGAGTATCAGAGTAGACTGGCGGCAAACATAAAAGGAAATCCAAACATCTTCCATAGGCATATAAATAATAAACGGGTAGTAAGAGGAGGAGATCTACGCATGGAGACAGAGGGCATGGCTGAGGTAACAAACAAATACTTTGCATCTGTCTTTACCAAGGAAGAAGATGCTGCCAAAGTCATAATAAAAGAAGAGGTAGTTGAGATACTGGATGGACTACAAATTGATAAACAGGAGGTACTAGAAAGGCTCGCTGTACTTAAAGTAGATAAGTCACCTGGTCCGGATGGGATGCATCCTAGGTTGCTGAGGGAAGCAAGGGTGGAAATTGCAGAGGCTCTGGCCATAATCTTCCAATCATCCTTAGATACAGGAGTGGTGCCAGAGGACTAGAGAATTGCAAATGATATACCCTTGTTCAAAAAAGGGTGGTGTAAGGATAAACCCGGCAACTACCGGCCAGTCAATTTAACCTCGGTGATGGGGAAGCTTTTAGAAATGATAATCCGGGACAACATTAATAGTCACTTGGACAAGCGTGGATGAATAAAGGAAAGCCGGCATGGATTTGTTAAAGATAAATCATGTTTAACTAACTTGATTGTGTTTTCTTAATGAGGTAACAGAGAGTGTTGATGAGGGCAATGCGGTTGATGTTTTTTTTATTCATTCATGGGATGTGGGCGTCGCTGGCGAGGCCAGCATTTATTGCCCATCCCTAATTGCCCTCGAGAAGGTGGTGGTGAGCTGCCTTCTTGTACCGCTGCAGTCCGTGTGGTGAAGGTTCTCCCACAGTGCTGTTAGGAAGGGAGTTCCAGGATTTTGACCCAGCGACAATGAAGGAACGGCGATATATTTCCAAGTCGGGATGGTGTGTGACTTGGAGGGGAACGTGCAGGTGGTGTTGCTCCCATGTGCCTGCTGCTCTTGTCCTTCTAGCTGGTAGAGGTCGCGGGTTTGGGAGGTGCTGTCGAAGAAGCCTTGGCGAGTTGCTGCAGTGCATCCTGTGGATGGTACACACTGCAGCCACATTGCGCCGGTGGTGAAGGGAGTGAATGTTTAGGGTGGTGGATGGGGTGCCAATCAAGTGGGCTGCTTTATCTTGGATGGTGTCGAGCTTCTTGAGTGTTGTTGGAGCTGCACTCATCCAAGCAAGTGGAGAGTATTCCATCACACTCCTGACTTGTGCCTTGTAGATGGTGGAAAGGCTTTGGGGAGTCAGGAGGTGAGTCACTCGCCGCAGAATACCCAGCCTCTGACCTGCTCTCGTAGCCACAGTATTTATATGGCTGGTCCAGTTAAGTTTCTGGTCAATGGTGACCCCCAGGATGTTGATGGTGGGGGATTCAGCTCGGACTGCTTCATTATTTGAGGGATTGCGAATGGAACTGAACACTGTGCAGTCATCAGCAAACATCCCCATTTCTGACCTTATGATGGAGGGAAGGTCATTGATGAAGCAGCTGAAGATGATTGGGCCTAGGACACTGCCCTGAGGAACTCCTGCAGCAATGTCCTGGGGCTGAGATGATTGGCCTCCAACAACCACTACCATCTTCCTTTCTGCTAGGTATGACTCCAGCCACTGGAGAGTTTTCCCCCTGATTCCCATTGACTTCAATTTTACTAGGGCTCCTTGGTGCCACACTCTGTCAAATGCTGCCTTGATGTCAGGGCAGTCACTCTCAGCTCACCTCTGGAATTCAGCTCTTTTGTCCATGTTTGGACCAAGGCTGTAGTGAGGTCTGGAGCTGAGTGGTCCTGGCGGAACCCAAACTGAGCATCGGTAAGCAGGTTATTGGTGAGTAAGTGCCGCTTGATAGCACTGTCGACGACACCTTCCATCACTTTGTTGATGATTAAGAGTAGACTCATGGGGCGGTAATTGGCTGGATTGGATTTGTCCTGCTTTTTGTGGACAGGACATACCTGGACAATTTGCCACATTGTCGGGTAGATGCCAGTGTTGTAGCTGTACTGGAACAGCTTGGCTAGAGGCGCAGCTAGTTCTGGAGCACAAGTCTTCAGCACTACAGCTGGGATGTTGTCGGGGCCCATAGCCTTTGCTGTATCCAGTGCACTCAGCCGTTTCTTGATATCACGTGGAGTGAATCGAATTAGCCGAAGACTGGCTTCCGTGATGGTGGGGATATCGGGAGGAGGCAGAGATGGATCATCCACTCGGCACTTCTGGCTGAAGATGGTTGCAAACGCTTCAGCCTTGTCTTTTGCACTCACGTGCTGGACTCCGCCATCATTGAGGATGGGGATGTTTGCAGAGCCTCCTCCTCCCGTTAGTTGTTTAATTGTCCACCACCATTCACGACTGGATGTGGCAGGACTGCAGAGCTTTGATCTGATCCGTTGGTTGTGGAATCGCTTAGCTCTGTCTATCGCATGTTGCTTCTGCTGTTTAGCATGCATGTAGTCCTGAGTTGTAGCTTCACCAGGTTGGCACCTCATTTTTAGGTACGCCTGGTGCTGCTCCTGGCATGCTCTTCTACACTCCTCATTGAACCAGGGTTGATCTCCTGGCTTGTTGGTAATGGTAGAGTGAGGAATATGCCAGGCCATGAGGTTACAGATTGTGGTGGAATACAATTCTGCTGCTGCTGATGGCCCACAGTGCCTCATGGATGCCCAGTTTTGAGCTGCCAGATCTGTTCTGAATCTATCCCATTTAGCATGGTGGTAGTGCCACACAACACGTTGGATGGTGTCCTCAGTGCGAAGACGGGATTTCATCTCCACGAGGACTGTGCGGTGGGCACTCCTACCAATACTGTCGTGGACAGATGCATTTGCGACAGGTAGATTGGTGAGGACGAGGTCAAGTAAGTTTTTCCCTCGTGTTGGTTCGCTCACCACCTGCCGCAGGTCCAGTCTAGCAGCTATGTCCTTCAGGACTCGGCCAGCTCGGTCAGTAGTGGTGCTACCGAGCCACTCTTGGTGATGGGCATTGAAGTCCCCCACCCAGAGTACATTTTGTGCCCTTGCTACCCTCAGTGCTTCCTCCAAGTGGTGCTCAACATGGAGGAGGACTGGTTCATCAACTGAGGGAGGACGTTAGGTGGTAATCAGCAGGAGGTTTCCTTGCCCATGTTTGACCTGATGCCATGAGATTTCATGGGGTCCAGAGTCAATGTTGAGGACTCCCAGGGCCACTCCCTCTATGTTGTACATATGGACTTTCAAAAGGTGTTTGATAAAGTGCCACATAATAGGCTTGTCTGCAAAATTGAGGAAGGAGGAAGCCTCCGAAAGCTTGTGAATTTAAAATAAAATTGCTGGACTATAACTTGGTGTAGTAAAATTGTTTACAATTGTCAACCCCAGTCCATCACCGGCATCTCCACATCATGCAAAATTGAAGCCCATGGAATCCATGTAACTGAAGTCTATCACGGCTTTCAAAAAGGAATTGGATAAATATTTGAAGGGAAAAAATTTGCAGGGCTATGGGGAAAGAGTGGGGGAATGGGACTAACAGGGTTGCTCTTCCAAAGAGCCGGCCCGGGTTTGATGGGTTGAAAGGCCTCCTTCTGTGCTGTAACCATTCTGTGATTCTATGATTCATTTAATAGTTTCATTGGTGTACACTAATCAATTTCTTAGTAAATTACATTTTTTTTTGATCTGAAAAAACTTTTAAAAGGTGCCAACACGTCTAAGTAAGCAAACACAATTTAAAGAGCCTTCCGCAATCGGGGGAATCCCGCAATTTCGACCTGGGGGCGTGGCCAGTTTTGCGGGCAGAGCCTGATCCAGGCAAATTGAATCTTGAACCAGTGTAAAAGATCGCAGAAAACACGAATGTAAGTGTTTTTTGGGCATAACTCACATTTAAAATTCCCCGATCTTTTGCGCTGGTTGGGCCGATTCCGTCCAGATTGCTGTGATATTACTGGTGGAAACTTGAGCCCATGGTGTCAACAAAGATCGTTTGAAGCAGTCAGAATATGATAAGTACAGTGAGACATGTAACTCAATGCAGCATGAATCCTTTCTTTGTGAAAATGTGCTCAAAGCTTTAGTTTTCTTTTCCGATAATTGACTTTTTAAAAAATAGTACAAAGCTCCCTCAATAGCTCAGCGGCAAATGTGTGGAACTGAGCTGTACAAGTCAGGAAGGCCTTAGGTTTGATCCCTGGTCTTTGTTGATTTCACTGACCTTACCTAACTCCCCCAGTGATTAAGGCGGTGAGTAATTGAACCATACAGACCAAATGGTTCCAGATTAAATCTCTTGTCAGTGCTGAGATAGCTGATCTCAGCAGGGGAAGGAGAAGGGGAGATGGGGGGTGGCTGGGGGCTATAATTGGCCTCAGTGACACTGATTTAGGGAACGGAAAAAATCAGTGAGAGTTCCTGATTGCTATTCAGCAGTTCCTATTGGAAAGGGTTTGTGTGTGGATACTGGATGAGAACAGGTTCAGGCATCCTGCCAGACCACCATCAATTCCAGTCTTAGCTGGTTACCAGGAGGGAAGTGACAGTTGTTGTAAATTCTTCCTCCCTTTCCAACATGACCCTCGTCTTTTCTCAGCACATTCCTCACAGAGAGTAGCTGAGGTAAGGAAACCTCAGCCAAGTGAGGCCTTGAATCTCCTCGGGGCTGTGGATTTAAAAAGATCTATTCCTAACAAAGTAGCTTACAGTTGCTGATTGTGTTGGAAGGCACTCAGTGCTGAGTTGTTTATTCCTGATGCAGCAATAGGAGCAAAATGTGTTGGCCCCCCTATGGGGTGAGTTCCACACTCGATAACACGTTCCATTTGTTTCAGGAGATGTTTTGTCAATTGTTGCTTTTATGATGAATGTTCATCATGAAAGGAATAGTGCTCATGTTACATTGAATGTTTGCTGAGTACCAGGAGGTCATCAGTGGAAGGTGAAAGGGATGTGTGACAGACCAAATCATTTCTTGTGAGTGTGTAAGCCAATGGTACTGACAAATCAGCGCACGGACCATTTGCAGACAGTCTCCCATTCACAATGTGCCTCTCAGTACACTTTTTGCTCAATGTGCTTCTGAGCCTCCAATTGTACCCCAACTGACTCTGTCATGGTCACTGAGTTGTGGATCAGGACTGTTCCTTCTTACATAAAAATAGAAAATGTTGGAAATTTTGACCTGAAAATTCCACAGGGTTCTCCCAGATCTCCTGCCGTACCTTTGACAAATGGCATTAAACATTTACGCCGTTTCCCTGGGATTTCCGCAGATCTCCTGTCAAACTTATGTCAGATTGGGTGAAACCTCGCTGAATTTTAAGGCCTCTATCTCTTAATGTTCCCATTCCTCTTCAGGCCCTCTACCAAAAGGCATGGAATGTTATTAGATGGCTGGGCTATCCCAGCTTCCAAATAGCAAGTAATGGGCCCCTATTAAAATAGAGCACAGATGCTATAATTTTATTCTTTTCGTTCACTCCCTGCAAAATGCCTGATCTCCAACAGGTGAACAAGTCATAATGGCTGATTCAACTCAGGAGTTCATTGTGTGGGGAAATCGCAGGCACACCCCTGCTTTCATCCCTGTTTTTTTTTATTCGTTCATGGGATGTGGGCGTCGTTGGCAAAGCCAGCATTTATTGCCCATCCCTAATTGCCCTTGAGAAGGTGGTGGTGAGCTGCCTTCTTGAACCGCTGTAGTCCGTGTGGTGAAGGTTCTCCCACAGTGCTGTTAGGTAGGGAGCTCCTGGATTTTGACCCAGCGACGATGAAGGAACGGCGATATATTTCCAAGTCGGAATGGTGTGTGACTTGGAGGGGAACGTGCAGGTGGTGTTGTTCCCATGTGCCTGCTGCCCTTGTCCTTCTAGGTGGTAGAGGTCGCGGGTTTGGGAGGTGCTGTCGAAGAAGCCTTGGCAAGTTGCTGCAGTGCATCCTTTGGATGGTATACACTGCAGCCACTGTGCGCCAGTGGTGAAGGGAGTGAATGTTTAGGGTGGTGGATGGGGTGCCAATCAAGCCGGCTGCTTTGCCCTGGATGGTGTTGAGCTTCTTGAGTGTTGTTGGAGCTGCACTCATCCAGGCAAGTGGAGAGTATTCCATCACACTCCTGACTTGTGCCTTGTAGATGGTGGAAAGGCTTTGGGGAGTCAGGAGGTGAGTCACTCGCCACAGAATACCCAGCCTCAGACCTGCTCTTGTAGCCTAGTATTTATGTGGCTGGTCCAGTTAAGTTTCTGGTCAATGGTGACCCCCAGGATGTTGATGGAGGGGAATTCGGCGATGGTAATGCCATTGAATGTCAAGGGGAGGTTGTTAGGCTCTCTCTTGTTGGAGATGGTCATTGTCTGGCATTTGTCTGGCACGAATGTTACTTGCCACTTATCAGCCCAAGCCTGGATGTTGTCCAGGTCTTGCTGCACGCGGGCATGGACTGTTTCATCATTTGTGGGGTTGCGAATGGAACTGAACACTGTGCAATCATCAGCAAACATCCCCATTTCTGACCTTATGATAGAGAGGTCATTGATGAAGCAGCTGAAGATGGTTGGGCCTAGGACACTGCCCTGAGGAACTCCTGCAGCAATGTCCTTGGGCTGAGATGATTGGCCTGCAACAACCACTACCATCTTCCTTCGTGCTAGGTATGAATCCAACCACTGGAGAGTTTTCCCCCTGATACCCATTGACTTCAATTTTACTAGGGCTCCTTGGTGCCACACTCGGTCAAATGCTGCCTTGATGTCAAGGGCAGTCACTCTCAACTCATCTCTGGAATTCAGCTCTTTTGTCCATGTAATGAGGTGTGGACCAGAGAGGTCCTGGCGGAACCCAAACTGAGCATAGGTGAGCAGGTTATTGGTGAGTAAGTGCCACTTGATAGCACTGTCTACGACACCTTCCATCACTTTGCTGATGATTGAGAGTAGACTGATGGGTCAGTAATTGGCCGGATTGGATTTGTCCTGCTTTTTGTGGACAGGACATACCTGGGCAATTTTCCACTTTGTCGGGTAGATGCCAATGTTGTAGCTGTACTGGAACAGATTGGCTAGAAACGCGGCTAGTTCTGGAGCACAAGTCTTTAGCACTACAGCTGGGATGTTGTTGGGGCCCATAGCCTTTGCTGTATCCAGTGCACTCAGCTGTTTCTTGATATCACATGGGGTGAATCAAATTGGCTGAAGACTGGCTTCCATGATGGTGGGGATATCGGGAGGAGGCCGAGAAGAATCATCCACTTGGCCCTTCTGGCTGAAGATGGTTGCAAATGCTTCAGCCTTGTCTTTTGCACTCACGTGCTAGGCTCTGCCATCATTGAGGATGGGGATGTTCACGGAGCCTCCTCCTCCCGTTAGTTGTTTAATTGTCCACCTCCATTCACGACTGGATGTGGCAGGACTGCAGAGCTTTAATCTGATCCGTTGGTTGTGGAATCGCTTAGCTCTGTCTATAGCATGTTGCTTCCGCTGTTTAGCATGCATGTAGTCCTGAGTTGTAGCTTCACCAGGTTAGCACTACATTTTTAGGTACTCCTGGTGCTGCTCCTGGCATGCTCTGCTACACGCCTCATTGAACCAGGGTTGATCCCCAGCTTGTTTGTAATGGTAGAGTGAGGAATGTGCCTAGCCATGAGGTTACAGATTGTGCTGGAATACAATTCTGCTGCTGCTGATGGCCCACAGTGCCTCATGGATGCCCAGTTTTGAGCTGCTAGGTCTGTTCTGAATCTATCCCATTTAGCACTGTGGTAGTGCCACACAAAACATTGGATGGTGCCCTTTGTGTGAAGACGGGACTTCGTCTCCACAAGGACTGTGCGGTGGTCACTCCTAACAATACTGTCATGGACAGATACATCTGTGACAGGTAGATTGATGAGGATGAAGTCAAGTAGGTTTCTCCCTCATGTTGGTTCGCTCACCACCTGCCGCATGCCCAGTCTGGCAGCTATGTCTTTCAGGACTCAGCCAGCTCGGTCAGTAGTGGTGCTACCGAGCCACTCTTGGTGATTGATATTCAAGTCCCCCATCCAGAGTACATTCTGTGCCGTTGCTACCCTCAGTGCTTCCTCCATGTGGTGCTCAACATGGAGAAGGACTGATTCATCAGCTGAGGGAGGGCGGTAGGTGGTAATTAGCGGGGGGTTTCCTTGCCCATTTTTGACCTGATGCCATGAGATTTCATGGGGTCCGGAGTCAATGTTGAGGACTCCCAGGGCCACTCCCTCCTGACTATATACCACTGTACCTTCCAGTATTAAACAAAAAGGTTGCACACAATGAACCTTTTTATGTCCCAATCCTAAAGACGACCCAGAGATAGAAATGCTCAGGTCTCTACACTTCTTTTCCAGATTCCATTCATCTAAATCTTGTTCCAATGAGCATTTGTAGCACCTGAATCCATGAGTTTCCTGTTGTGAATGAAAAAAATCAGCTTCACACTGGTTAAAAATGGATACATGAACTCCTTGACAGATGCTGAAAGGAGAGTGGAAGTAGGGACTGTCTCTGGAACTTCCCTTTACCCATGCAGGTAAACTCACTTTTCAGTATATTTTACCAAGGATTTCTTCTTTAAAATTCTTCGAACTACACAGCAAGTCAGTCAGCATCTGAAAGAGAAAAGGCAGCTTAATATTTCGGGTTTGACTGAATGCTAATGGGAGAGGGGGTCGCATCTGAAATATTAATTTCCCTTTTTCTCTTTCAGATCGTGACTGGTCTATTTTGTATTTCCACCATTTTCTTTTCTAATTTCAGTTTTACAGCACTGGCGTGTTTCTCTTTATCATTTCTTTTTTTTAAAATCTAGTTTTGTTTGTTCTGTTTTGAATAAGCCTTTACCATCCTGTCCATGGTTTCCCTATTCCCAGCCCTACCCTTCAATCTCCTGGCTCTATCTTTGCATTCTTTTCCCATGATCTGTAGGCCCAAGGTCAGCTTACCAACACAGAGGCTATTGTAATAACAGCTGCTGTTGTCCCCACCACTACTATAGCATTATTCTGTTCAGTTTTTACCACAGTAACTGTGGACTGACACCTGCCAAATATAAGATCAACACTTTCATTCTTTACATTGAAGTTAATTTGCAAGTAATTTTTTTAAAAATGAAATCTAAATGATTGAGAAGTGTTACAGACCTATACATGACCTCGCAGTCGGGAACAGCTGGACGATAAGTCCTTTTAGCCTCAGTAAAAACAAAAGATGCCAATATGTTTTGTACACAGTGTCTGAGCTTTCATTCAGTGGATCTCAAAGGATAATCAGACCAAGGAAACACTGCATGGTCTAGTGGTTGAGTGTGTTTTATGTGTGAAGTATTTACTGGAAGTCCGCTGTTTAAGCAACTTTGTGCATATTTTTATGTCCTCTAAATGCAGATATGTGGCAAATCCTTTTAACCAAACATTAAGGATATGAACTGAATACATTAGGGATCATTTTTTTCCCCGTCTACTAAGACTTGGTGTTCAACCTGAGAAAACAAAATACTCCGCATTACAATTGTGCAGCGAGATCAGCTTAGCATTTTTCCTGCCTCCCATTGCTGTTGTGTTTTTAATAACACAACAGCGGGACAGCACACGGCACAGTGCATTGGAACTTTGCCATGCTGTCGTGGAGTATCAGGTCATGGGTTGTGACCACGATTCCCCACTCAGTGAAGTACTTGTTTCAGTTGTGCTTCTGAGTGGCACATCAAACGTAGGGAAAATTCAGAGGGCCTTTCACTTTGAGCCAATCTCATACAGGTGGAGCAAATGGAGAAGTGGATGGTAGCGGCAGGAAGACACATGTGCACGATAGTGTACAAATATTACTTCAGTGTTATCTTGGCAGCAGTGGGGAAATATTTACAATGTTGCTTATTCCTTGCCATTTCATCTAGCGGTTAAGAAGCGAGATAAATGCAAGGTAATGTGTTCAAAGTTGGTGCCTGGGAGGAGAAAGCAAGAGAAAGAAAGAAAAGAAAGAAAGACTTGCATTTATTTAGTACCTTTCATGACCATAGGACGTCCCAAAGCGCTTTACAGCCAATGAAGTACTTTTGAAGTGTAGTCACTGTTGTAATGCAGGAAACGCAGCAGCTGATTTGTGCACGAGAAGTTCCCGCAAACAGCAATGAGGTCATAGCCAGATCATCTGTTTTAGTGACGTTGGTTGAGGGATAAATATTGACCAGGACACCCGGGGGAACTCTCCTCAGTACTGCACTGAAATGTCAGCCTAGATTTTGTGCTCAAGTCACTGGAGTGGGACAGATAAGAGCGGCGAAAAGTCAATAACATTGACTGCAGGAGGCATGGCAGTTTAGCACCTGGAGCACCGATGTGCTACATCACCGCAGCAGAGGGACTCACACCACTGAGTTCTCAACACTCAGAGAGGACCAGATTCTGCAACTAAGAGGCAAGTCACCCATCCAGCCTCTTGGCTACAGGAGAAGGATGGTCTATGAAAAACTGGACCTGAAGAAAAAGGGTGCGGGGGGGCGGCATACCCTTTAGGGAGGAGAAGCTGCCACTCCAACCTGGTGTGGCCAACATGTGACTCTAATCCACACATGGTTAGCTCTTAATGCCATCTGAATTGGCAATAGCAAGCCACTCAGTTATACAATTGTTAGCAGGTGGGCCACCTTCTCAGGGCAATGAGAGATGGACAATAAATGCGGCCTTGCCAGCATTGCCCACATCTGAACAGGTGGATGGGAATTCAGTTTAACATCCCATCCAGAGGATGGCACCTCTGACTGCAAACACTCAGCAGTAATGGAAATATCATCAGTGTGCTCACAACCAGGGGTAGAGCTAGAAATGTAAAGTTTGTGCAACCCTTCCCTTCCCCTCCCAGACACCAACTTTGTACACATTATCTTGCATCTACCTCACTTCTTAACCTCTAAATGAAATGGCAAGGAATAAGCAACAAAGGAAAATATCTGCCCCACTACTGCCAAGATATCACTGAAGTAACATTTGTACACATTCGTGCACACCACATATGGCTTCCTGCTGCTACCATCTGCTTCTCCATTAGCTCCACCTGCCTTACTATCCAGTGCAGAGATCAATAATCCAGTTGCCTGAACATGAATAAAGGTACTAGAATAACAGGATTAATGAAAAACCACGCAGACATACAAAAAAGAAATTTCTTTTTATCTCATGCGAGCTGTTGAACAATTAAACTGTTTCTAGTTACTGTTTAGTCCATTAAAGTGACGATTGAGACAGCGCTCAGCTGCTTCAGGAGGGTGTAATCGGCGCACTTTCTGTCCTGCCCACGCTGCCATCTGGCTTTCATGTTAAGTCAGGAAAGGAAACTGGTGAAACTGAAACGGTTTGTGAGGAAAGTAACAGCAGCTGATGTGGTCTGCAGATATACTCAGTTGTTCAAACACATAGTTCTCAGTAGAACTTGTGAGAGATACCGTTACGCTGAGCAGAATCAGGTCAGTTTACACAGTAACACACTAGTCCAGGATAGACACACCAACACATTAATCTGAGATGTACACAGCAACAATACCTGGACTTCAAGTGTTAAATTACGAGGAGAGATCACACAAACTAGGGTTGTATTCCCTGGAATTTAGAAGAATAAGGGGTGATTTGATCAAAGTTTTCAAGATATTAAGGGGAACTGATAGGGTCGATAGAGAGAAACTATTTCTGCTGGTTGGGAAGTCTAGGACTAGGGGATATAGCCTAAAAATTAGAGCCAGGACCTTCAGGAGTGAAGTTAGGAAACACTTCTACATGCAAAGGGTGGTAGAAGTTTGGAACTCTCTTCCACAAACGGCAGTTGATGCTAGCTCAATTGTTCATTTTAAATCTGAGATTGATAGATTTTTGTTAATCAAAGGTATTAAGGGGTATGGGGTTAAGGCGGGTATGTGGAGTTAGGTCACAGATCAGCCACAATCTCATTGAATGGAGGAACAGGCTTGAGGGACTAAATGGCCTACTCACGTTCCTATGATCCTTTGTTCCTAACACACTAACCCATCATATACACAGCAACACACTAACCATTAATATTCAGAGTAACACACTAACCCAGGATGTACACAGCAACACAGTAACCCAGGATGTACATAGCAACACACCAACCCATCATTTACACAGCAACACGCTAACCATTAATATTCAGAGTAACACACTAATCCATCATATACACAGCAACACGCTAACCATTAATATTCAGAGTAACACACTAACCCAGGATGTACACAGCAACACAGTAACCCAGGATGTACATAGCAACACACCAACCCATCATATACACAGCAACACGCTAACCCATCATTTACAGAGCAACACACTAATCCATCATATACACAGCAACACAGTAACCCAGGATGTACATAGCAACACACCAACCCATCATATACACAGCAACACACTAACCATTAATATTCAGAGTAACACACTAACCCAGGATGTACACAGCAACACAGTAACCCAGGATGTACATAGCAACACACCAACCCATCATTTACACAGCAACACGCTAACCATTAATATTCAGAGTAACACACTAATCCATCATATACACAGCAACACGCTAACCATTAATATTCAGAGTAACACACTAACCCAGGATGTACACAGCAACACAGTAACCCAGGATGTACATAGCAACACACCAACCCATCATATACACAGCAACACGCTAACCCATCATTTACAGAGCAACACACTAATCCATCATATACACAGCAACACAGTAACCCAGGATGTACACAGCAACACACCAACCCATCATATACACAGCAACACGCTAACCATTAATATTCAGAGTAACCTACTAATCCATCATATACACAGCAACACACTAACCATTCATATACAGAGTAACACACTAACCCAGGATGTACACAGCAACACAGTAACCCAGGATGTACACAGCAACACACCAACCCATCATTTACACAGCAACACGCTAACCATTCATATACAGAGTAACACACTAACCCAGGATGTACACAGCAACACAGTAACCCAGGATGTACACAGCAACACACCAACCCATCATTTACACAGCAACACGCTAACCATTCATATACAGAGTAACACACTAACCCAGGATGTACACAGCAACACAGTAACCCAGGATGTACACAGCAACACACCAACCCATCATTTACACAGCAACACGCTAACCCATCATATACACAGCAACACACTAACCCAGGAAGTACACATCAACACACTACCCCAGGATGCACGCAGCAATACTCTAACCCACAATGTACACAGCAACACACTAACCCAGGGTGTATGCAGTGACAAACTAACCTAGGGTGTGCGCAGCAACACACTAACCCAGGATGTTCACAGCAACACACTAACCAATCATATATACAACAACACACTAATCCAGGACGTACACAGCAACACACTAACCAATCGTATATACAGCAACACACTAATCCAGGACGTACACAGCAACACACTAACCAATCGTATATACAGCAACACACTAATCCAGGATGTACTCAGCAGCACACTAACCCACCATATACACAGCAACACACTAACCCATCATATACACAGCAACACACTAACCGACCATATACACAGCAACACAGGATGTATACAGCAATGTATTAACCTCGAATGTACACAGTAACACACTAACCCATCATGTCCAAATGCACAATACATTCATCATGTACACAGCATATGCTGGTCCATCATATGCACACGCATGCACTTATCTATCATATACTTAGCATGTACTGATCCATCATGTTCACAGCACGCACTGATCTATTATCTACACACATGCCATGGCCCATCGTGTGCTCACCATGCACTGATCCATTATGTAGACAGCACGCAATAACCCATTGTACACACAGTAATACACACTAACCTATCAGAAAAACGGACAGATTCTGTCTGAGCATACGTCCAAAAACTGGCATTAACAGAGTCAGCTTAACACAAGTTCATGCACAGGTTCCCAGCACCCTTTGTGCTGGTGACCTACATTAAAGCACACCGGGTGCCTTGGATGCATTGCATGTCTCTATGTCCAAAAATACCGGGAGCGGGCACAGTCAATGGACTATCGGCCCCAATGTATTATTAGGATCATTGATTTAAGGGAGAGAGCAGTTGCAGAACCAAATATTTATACACTTTATTTCAATGTTTGCCTTTCAACCCGTTCTATCATCGGTCATATTTTCTATTCCCTCTACCGCTCCTGCTTCATTATATATATTCTCTAGGCTTTCAGCACTTATCGAATAGAATCATAGAAGTTTACAACATGGAAACAGGCCCTTCGGCCCAACATGTCCATGTCGCCCAGTTTATACCACTAAGCTAGTCCCAATTGCCTGCACTTGGCCCATATCCCTCTATACCCATCTTACCCATGTAACTGTCCAAATGCTTTTTAAAAGACAAAACTGTGCCCGCCTCTACTACTGCCTCTGGCAGCTCGTTCCAGACACTCACCACCCTTTGAGTGAAAAAATTGCCCCTCTGGACCCTTTTTTATCTCTCCCCTCTCACCTTAAATCTATGCCCCCTCGTTATAGACTCCCCCACCTTTGGGAAAAGATTTTGACTACCTACCTTATCTATGCCCCTCATTATTTTATAGACTTCTATAAGATCACCCCTAAACCTCCTACTCTCCAGGGAAAAAAGTCTCAGTCTATCCAACCTCTCCCTATAAGTCAAACCATCAAGTCCCGGTAGCATCCTAGTAAATCTTTTCTGCACTCTTTCTAGTTTAATAATATCCTTTCTATAATAGGGTGACCAGAACTGTACACAGTACTCCAAGTGTGGCCTTACTAATGTCTTGTACAACTTCAACAAGACATCCCAACTCCTGTATTCAATGTTCTGACCAATGAAACCAAGCATGCCGAATGCCTTCTTCACCACCCTATCCACCTGTGACTCCACTTTCAAGGAGCTATGAACCTGTACTCCTAGATCTCTTTGTTCTATAACTCTCCCCAACGCCTTACCATTAACGGAGTAGGTCCTGGCCCGATTCGATCTACCAAAATGCATCACCTCACATTTATCTAAATTAAACTCCATCTGCCATTCATCGGCCCACTGGCCCAATTTATCAAGATCCCGTTGCAATCCTAGATAACATTCTTCACTGTCCACAATGCCACCAATCTTGGTGTCATCTGCAAACTTACTAACCATGCCTCCTAAATTCTCATCCAAATCATTAATATAAATAAAAAATAACAGCGGACCCAGCACCGATCCCTGAGGCACACCGCTGGTCACAGGCCTCCAGTTTGAAAAACAACCCTCTACAACCACCCTCTGTCTTCTGTCGTCAATCCAATTTTGTATCCAATTGGCTACCTCACCTTGGATCCCATGAGATTTAACCTTATGTAACAACCTACATGCGGTACCATGTCAAAGGCTTTGCTGAAGTCCATGTAGACCACGTCTACTGCACAGCCCTCATCTATCTTCTTGGTTACCCCTTCAAAAAACTCAATCAAATTCGTGAGACATGATTTTCCTCTCACAAAACCATGCTGACTGTTCCTAATCAGTCCCTGCCTCTCCAAATGCCCGTAGATCCTGTCTCTCAGAATACCCTCTAACAACTTACCCACTGTAGTTCCCAGGCTTTTCCCTGCCGCCCTTCTTAAACAAAGGCACAACATTTGCTACCCTCCAATCTTCAGGCACCTCACCTGTAGCGGTGGATGATTCAAATATCTCTGCTCGGGGACCCGCAATTTCCTCCCTAACCTCCCATAACGTCCTGGGATACATTTCATCAGGTCCCGGAGATTTATCTACCTTGATGCGCGTTAAGACTTCCAGCACCTCCCTCTCTGTAATATGTACACTCCTCAAGACATCACTATTTATTTCCCCAAGTTCCCTAACATCCATGCCTTTCTCAACCGTAAATACCGATGTGAAATATTCATTTAGGATCTCACCCATCTCTTGTGGTTCCGCACATAGATGACCTTGTTGATCCTTAAGAGGCCCTACTCTCTCCCTAGTTACTCTTTTGCCCTTTATGTATTTGTAGAAGCTCTTTAGATTCTCCTTTGCCTTATCTGCCAAAGCAATCTCATGTCCCCTTTTTGCCCTCCTGATTTCTCTCTTAACTCTACTCCGGCAATCTCTATACTCTTCAAGGGATCCACTTGATCCCAGCTGCCTATGCATGTCATATGCCTCCTTCTTCTTTTTGACTAGGGCCACAATCTCCCGAGTCATCCAAGGTTCCCTACTTCTACCAGCCTTGCCCTTCACTTTATAAGGAATGTGCTTACCCTGAACCCTGGTTAACACACTTTTGAAAGCCTCCCACTTACCAGACATCCCTTTGCCTGCCAACAGACTCTCCCAATCAACTTCTGAAAGTTCCTGTCTAATACCATCAAAATTGGCCTTTCCCCAATTTAGAATTTTAACTTTTGGGCCAGACCTATCATTCTCCATAGCTATCTTAAAACTAATGGAATTATGATCACTGGTCCCAAAGTGATCCCTCACTAACACTTCTGTCACCTGCCCTTCCTTATTTCCCAAGAGGAGGTCAAGTTTTGCCCCCTCTCTAGTCGGGCCATCCACATACTGAATGAGAAATTCCTCCTGAATACACTCAACAAATTTCTCTCCATCCAAGCCCCTAATGCTATGGCTGTCCCAGTCAATGTTGGGAAAGTTAAAGTCCCCTACTATTACCATCCTATTTTTCTTGCAGCTGTCTGTAATCTCCTTACATATTTGCTCCTCAATTTCCCGTTGACTATTTGGGGGTCTGTAGTACAATCCTATCAAAGTGATCTCTCCCTTCCTATTTTTCAGTTCTACCCATATACACTCAGTGGGCGAACCCTCGGATATATCCCCTCTCACTACTGCCGTGATGTTCTCCCTAATCAAGAACGCAACTCCCCCTCCTCTCTTACCTCCTGCTCTATCTTTCCTATAGCATCTGTACCCTGGAACATTGAGCTGCCAGTCCTGCCCCTCCCTTAGCCATGTTTCAGTAATAGCTATAACATCCCAGTCCCATGTACCCATCCATGCCCTGAGTTCATCTGCCTTGCCCATCAGACTTCTTGCATTGAAATAAATACAGTTTAATCTAGACTTCCCTTGGTCTTTGCCCTGCTTTCTCAGACCATCTGTCCGGTCATGTTTTGTACACTTTCCCTTACTGCCTTTTGTTTCTGTCACCACTTTACTTCCCACTGACTTCCTGCATCGGTTCCCATCCCCCTGCCACATTAGTTTAAACCCTCCCCAACAGCACTAGCAAACACTCCCCCTAGGACATTGGTCCCAGTCCTGCCCAGATGCAGACCGTTCAATTTGTACTGGTCCCACCTCCCCCAGAACTAGCCCGTGGCACTGGTAGCAATCCTGAGATTACTACCTTTGAGGTCCTACTTTTTAGTTTAACTCCTAACTCCCTAAATTCAGCTTGTAGGACCTCATCCCTTAATGGTGGTAGCTCTCACTCACACTCCTTAGCATAGGCAAAATTACTGCACATGACACAGGCCATATAGTTTGAGGCACATAGAGCGATTTTACCCATGCTAAAGAACATGAGTTCACCTACAAAGCAGCAAGACTAAGCACGGCAGATATGTTGACAAACCTTGACGCTGCCCTCACTTTATTATTTGGAGTAACGGGCAATGTGTCGACTGCTAAGAGTTGCAGGAAACTAGTGACATTATAGCAAACTTTCCCACAAAGCCACTAATGTTTCTAAATTCATAAGTTCTATATTTATGAAAGAGACGGTATTCATCATTTAAGTAGCAGGGAAAATGAATCAATTAAGCTAAGTATATTTAATGTGCTACAGCAAATTTGATTAATTTTACAGGACCATTGTGCTACATCTGGCCAGTCCCAAAGTTCAAAAATATCATACTTTATACTCTCATAGTCCTAAACTGTATTTCACCAAAAAACTATTCAGCTCTCTTGAATTGACTGATACTATCCATTCCACACTTAGTGCAGCCTAGTCCACACTTTCACTAAACTGTGTGTGAAGTTGTGAAAAATAAACTGTTTTACCTTCTCCTGAGCTTGAGTCCACGCCCCTTGGTTACACAGCTTATGAAAGAGGTTCTTTACAAAAACACAAAAAACTCAGATTTATACAATATGTACAAATTATCCAAAGAAACTCAGTGACTAAGAGGAATTGAGTTCCTCAAACTTCTTTAAATAAAAACAAACTGACAAAACTATGAGTCTCCATTTAAATCTAATATATTAAAAATCTTACTATGTGCATACTTCCTGTGTCAACTTTTCCCCATTATAAATTCCTCTGTCCACAATTATAGTTGTAAACAATTTTACAACACCAAGTTATAGTCCAGCAATTTTATTTTAAATTCACAAGCTTTCGGAGGCTTCCCCCTTCGTCAGGTGAACGATGTGAGGCTTCGTCACCTGACGAAGGGGGAAGCCTCCGAAAGCTTGTGAATTTAAAATAAAATTGCTGGACTATAACTTGGTGTTGTAAAATTGTTTACAATTGTCAACCCCAGTCCATCACCAGCATCTCCACATCACAATTATAGTGGAAGCTGTCTCTATAAACGTGTCACATTATAATTACACCCTCCTACCAGTGGTGGCACTGTAGCACCGTAGTATCAGCTCCTCTGTCTGCACTGCAGAGAAACTGCAACCAACTGTACTTTTCCACTTCCCAATTTGTTATACGTTTTGTCAAAGTATTCTTTAAAAATATGGGCAGAAGGTATGGCTTTAAGAAGGGGACTGAATTATGTCTGCATGCTCTAGTCCAATTATTCGCTACCCTCTAATCTCTTTTGCCTGAAGACTGCACTTGGTTTTCACTTCCCATGTGCAATGCCGTGGGAAATCAACTGGTAAAGATTTATAATTCAAGGAAACAGGCACATAAACCCCAGATTAGAACAAGCAAGTCATTCTATTGAAAATGGAAAATATAAGAATAGAGTCCTTGCAAAGGGCAGAGATTTATAATATTTACCAGGCACCTACTGCTCCAGTACTTACTCATGGAAATACATAATCATCCTGCAAACTAAGTTGACTTGTTTGGGTCTGAACTATCAGTACATTATTAATCCTCAGAGACCACCACCCACTTAGAGGAAATATCTCATCTAAAACCTGCTTTATGTTAAACTTCGCCAGATGTAACAGAAGGACCACCAAGGACCAGTAAGTAGTGGTCTGTTTATACCAGAAGGTTTGAATGTCTTTCTATCGCTGATGATGAATCTAACACTCACTTGACATATGAGTAACCGGGACATATTTGTAGAACTTTTCATCCTGAGACCAATAAGAGAGTTGATATCTTAAAACAGGAAACTTCATATTAATATCAAAATCAATATTGGACAGAAATGATATCTAGTTTGAAAAATGCATGTATGAACTCATAAATGTAACATGCAGACACGTTTTCCTCTATATTTCAGATGTAGTAAAGTCTTTCTTTGTAAACTACATCTAGAGTGAATCTTCTCCCATGACTACAGTGCAATTGAAAAAAATACAACTGCACATTTTCACACAAACTACCTTCATTCTTCATCAAAGGTTCATAACAATTGTTGTACTTCCTAACCTTCACCAGATTACAGGTTTCTTTGCTCAGATGAACTGTAAGATATAACGTTGCTGTAATTTACTGGGTGGAAAAAGACCACCATACAAGTCAAAGGATTAGAATGTAAAATGGAATACTGTAATGTTACATTAAAGTCTTTAAAGAAAGAAAGAACTTGCATTTATATAGTGTCTTTCACGACCTCAGGATGTCCCAAAGCGCTTTCCAGCTTCTGAAATACTTTTTGAAGTGTAATCACTGACATAATGTAGGCAACGCGGCAGCCAATTCATACTCACAATATCGTCAACATTTTTTCAGTAATACAAAATTATGATTTTAAGTTTGCAGCCTGGCACCATTATGCTGCCAACTGATACATTTTTATCAGTTTTCAAAAAATAAACTTTTTCTGATCAATATACTTACTAATCCTTCCATGAAAAACCTTCAAGATTATTACACACTAGTGAAAGTCAATGCATCCACAGCATCCCAGAATTCCTGAAGGGGATTGGATTGAAGTCTAGTAACAATAGACCGAATGTACAGACAGGGCTCACTGTGCTCTGGAGCGCAACCTGTAAATTCTCCCCAGTCAATGCAAGATGGCAGTTCCCAAGTCACAAAGGAACAGATCCTGCTTCTCTGACAGAACACAGCAAGAGCTGACAACCCAGGACATCTCATTTATCATAACAAGCTCACAATTCTGAAGAAAATAATCCCTTTTCAATGGCTCTTGGGAGAAAGCAGAAACATCTTATTCATAGTGTTTGCTGTAGCAAGTACTCATTGGTAGTTGACAACTCTGCAATGAGCCCAGCTGGTCTGTCTTCTTTCCAGATTCTGTAGGGCTTCTACAATGCAGTTATATGCAAGATCTTGGATAGTGAATGTTAGCAACGGTGTGTCCACAGTACTCTCCAGTTGGTGTGTGTAAATGTCTGACTATCATTCTGCCAAAGCCGATGTGATTACCAGCTGCCACAAACCGTTATCCAGGGTCCATCAATCAGCCTTTAGCCAAGAACCAGCACAAACTTTCTGCCTCTCAGGTTACCTCTTCACGCCAATCCAGTCAGCTGAAAGTTTCCTTTTCACATCTGCTAATCAGATTGTTTCTGAGCTCCTTATAACAATTAAACCTATTTACGTGCAGCACCAAACTCTTAAGTCTAAATTCACTTACCCATTTATGGTCAGCTTTGCTTAGTAAAGCAGCCGGGAACCTTTCCCTTTCTCCACTGACCCAGCCTTGAATCGGGTTACTGGCTATGTGAACAAGTGCTCGATGATAACTAATCGCTGTTGTTGTGCCAATGAGTGCTGAGCAAATGTGTGACTATGCTGACAGTGCAACCACTGGAGCAGATGGTGAGAGTCAGAGTGGGAGTGAGAATACGGGCTAGGTTTAGTATAGTATCAACTTATTGTTAAGTCACTGAGGAACCGGGCTGATTTACTACATTTAGCACACAACAATAAACTCAAAAGAGGTAACAGGGACAACTGCCGTATGTTTTAATATATATCAAAATTTACAGAATTAACATAACTGTATCCTTCTATTCTGCAGAGTCATAATGAGGGGGGGAGAAGGGACTGAATAATAAGGTTGGCCTGGATTTTTAACTGCCAGTGGGTTTCTGGCAGGAAACCATGTTGGCGTGTTAATTTCCCGCCCGCTAGTGGCAGAATGAGACCCGGACAATTTTAATGGCTGGGCCTCATTTAAACCCCACCGGCCGATTTTCCACCTCTTCTGGGCGGGAATTCAGTTGGAAACAGCAGAAAATCACATGACCACTAGGCCGCCCGCCGACAGGAGGTAAGTGTTGGGATTGGCTGCCTGGCCATGCCGCAAAGGTCCTGCGATTGGGGGTGGGGAGGGCGAAGGGGCTGTCATGTCAGGAGAGGCCTCTGCTTCCCTTGTGGAGAGCTCCTCCGGACCCCAGAAGGAAAGTTGAAACAAAATGCAAAAACTTTCCTTTTGTGGCCTCTTCTGGTCCGATTTGCTTCCTCACTGGGTTGGCTTGGTGGGGAACTCATTCCTGTTCAAGTAAAATTTGCAGTGGGATCTGGATGATGTCATCAGTACCCGATATGGAAATGTTAGAAATAGGACCCCATCGGCCTTGAGCAGGTGTCCGTGCCACCTGCTCAGTTGAGCAGGTTAAAATTGTGATCGGTTGATTCTTAGTGGCTTTAGGGCCGGCAAATAACGTGGACGATTTCAACTGCCCACCGGCCCGGTTTCCGCCAGGCAGGTAGGGTTAAAATTGCCCCCTTTATTTAAAAAAAGAACATGTATTTTTAAACCCTCATGAATTTAATTCCTGCAAGCTTCATCTTTAACTGAACGATTTCTCATCGAGGAAAAGCTGGAGAAAACTGTCAGGATTTAGCATCTGAATCCAAAGGGCCGTCAGGAAATATTTAACAAAAATAAAAGCTCAAGAGAATCATTGTCGTATCCCTGGTATGCGATAGCAGCTCGCCAAGACATGCTCTGGTGATCACGCAGCTGTGGAAAGGTTAAACGAAATGAACTTTTTGACCCAATTTTTTGAGTCCAAAGTATTGGCTGCTAGCCACAGAAAATCACAGCCACAAAATCCCCAGCACCCGTGGAACGGCGTGCCCCAGCAGCAAGTCAACGCTTTCAGATGAGGAGAAAAATTGACATAAACAAACAAAAAGCAATACAGAGCGCACCTCAGCTAGCACCCTTTGGTATTTTGCTATGCTGCTATATACTGAGCTCAACAACAGCAATAGATACAAACTACCATCTCACAAAGCTTCAAGCCCCACTCATTTCGGCCAACAGTTTTCAGGCAAGCTGGCACAGACCCAATCACAAACCAGATCGTGCAGGGTCAAAGGGCAGGAAGATGATCCAAAAGTCAAGAGCCAAAGCTATTGTTAGAAGGACCTTTAAATCCTGCAGCAATTTCACTCACATTGTTTATTCTTCAAATAATAACATTTTGGCATTTTGTGGAGCATATTCCAAACATGTTCCTCAAAAATGACACTAACAAGATGTCTGGCCAAGGATTATTCATCAACTGTAATGGTCTCCATTTAAAATTGGTGGTCTGTTTTCGCAGTAGCAAAAAAAAGTTTTTGTTAATTTGCTCTTCAACATAACATTTATATACTGTATAAAAGCAGCAGCAGAATGACTGATAATAGTGCTGGACACGTCATAATGCTCATTTTGTTACTGAAAACATTGACTTATTTTGACTCTTAATTCTGTACCATTCAAATGCTGTAATAAAGAATCAGTTAACTGGGCAGGGCACTCCGACCATTGTTAGGGGCAGACTTGGCTAAAAAAAAGATCAGGAGATAGATATTAATTTGGGAGTGCTAGGTTATTTCAACAGGACATGTAGATTTTGTTTTTTTATTTAAATGTAAAATATTTTCCTCAGATTAAATATTCAGTTGTCTTTTTCCTTTGCTTCTTCTTCACAATAAATACTGTACATTCCCACCCCCCATTTCTGCTTTATTTTCTCCTTTCCCTTCCACTTACTTTACTTACTTTAATCACACTGTCCTTCTTTTGTTCACCTGTTATCTTAAACTTTTGCCATTCTCCTTGTCTTTCTTTGGAACTTCCCACTGTCAAAGGTGGGTTTACAGAGTGTGCCCATTTATAAATTGCACTCTCGTTACCACGGAGTAGCAGTGACAAACTCGTTGGATTCCACCTGGCCATTCGGACATATGGCTTTCCCATGCAAAATGATTTGCAACAGGGTGTCCCACAACAAGAGCTGTACGTCATCAGGTGGGCTGGCTAGGGTTGCCAACCCTCCAGGATTGCCCTGGAGTCTCCAGAAATTAAAGACTAATCTCCAGGACACTGCTGTGAGCAACTCAGGAGAAAAATCGTATGGGGAATTAAAAAAATTGTGCCTTTTCTCCCCCATTTTCTTTGAACACTTTAGTTTATTGTTTTTTGTTTATAAAAATATTGGAGATGGGAAAAAAGGCTATCTGACTGACAATGCAGCTCTCCCTCAAGATTATGCTGAAGGGTCAGCCCAGATCATGTGCTTATGTTTCAGAGTGGTGCTTCAACCCACAAGTTGGGCGACAAATCGCAGCAGTGTGGGGGCGGGGCGTTTGGAGGCAGGAGGTCATGTGATGACACCTCCAGGAATATGTCCAAACAGAGTTGGCAACCCTAGGGGTTGTTCATTTGGAGTTTTTTTTCAAATTACAGCTCGCCCACGATGAGTGAATTGTGGGAGTGTACTGACCCAGTGGTCTCTGACCTCATCAGAGTACAACTGGGACTCGCAGTCATACAAAACAAGAAAATGCATTGGATACTGCGCAGGATACCGGGGAGAGAGCTCAGGGAGACTGGGAGACTGCTTTACAATAAATACAGCAGGTCCCTGGAAAGAGTGCAGACCATTGCATCCTGTTGATAATAGTTTGGACGAGCTTGATGCAAATTAAGTCAGATGCTTTTAAACTTGGCAATAAATGCATAGATCAGGTGATGCCAGTTTATGGAGAATACACCAACGTTATGACTAGGCCTGGTTAGGTTATAGGAACGACTATGTAAAACTTGCATTTAAACCATTTTTTTTCAGCGTTGCACCAATATATTTCTTCAGTTATACTTTTAAGGCCTTTTTATATTACAGGCTGGGTCTTGGGAGAATTTACCTACATTGCCAGTCTCCCTCTGAACTGGTTGCAAAGTACACTGCACATGCTCAGATTGGCCATGACAAATTGGCCACTTCTCGTACACAAGTTAATTGCCTTGTGATGTCATCAACAGATAGCGTCAGGTCGCAAAAAACACCTAGGGCAATAAAATAACCCATGTCATGTTTGTAGTGAAGAGAATCAGAGAGAGCATCTCCACCAGGCTGCTCTTACACCATCTTCTAGTGGGCAACCAAGAGGCACATTAATGGTGTCTCAGGCACAGGTTGCCTGCAAGCCGTTGGAAGGGCAGCGAAGTGAGAGGTAAAATTGGGGGTATGGGGAAATCAGGGCATGCGCCTTTATAACTGGCTGCAGGCCCTCAGCTATTCAAGGTGGGGGGAAAGTTCGCAGTTAGAAGAAAACATTCCGGGGTCTTACAGCTTTAAGCTTCAGGATTCTGAGAATGTAACTGAAAATACTAAAATCCAGAGAATTACACTAGGTTAGGAAGAGAAGGGTTAATCATTCTGAAAAACAATCTGTCCAGACTGCCAAAAAAACAGATACTGCCTTTTTAAAGTAAATTGATTTATGTATCCACTGAACCAATCTCTGTCCCCAGCAGTAATCCTTTCATTTATTCCGAGCTAACCACTGTTTTTTTTAAATCTGTCGCTCAGACCCATTATTCCTGTTCAAGACCCAAGCTGTTGGATTTTACTGATGATGCTTGTTTTAACTGACCCACAAAGACTGCAGTGTAAACTGACTAACTGTACAGGCTGGGGAAACATAGGTAGCGTCAGATAGATCAAACAGCTTTTCATTAGCATTGAGTGAAATATGAACAACAAATTGCATTTATATTGCACCTTTCACATACAAGACTGTCCCACGGGTTTCACAGAGGCATAAGGAAAGGAAAGACACTGAGCCAAAGAAGGAGATATTAGAAGGAGTGACCAAAAGTTTGTTAAAAGAGGCCGGTTTTAATGAGGGTTTTAAAGGCAGAATGACAACTGGAGAGACGGAGGAGTTAAGGAAGGGAATTCTAGAGCATGGGGCCTATACGTGTGAAGGTGGGGTAAAAGGAGAGGAGGTTATAGGGCTGGAGGAGGTTACGGTGGGATAGGGAGGGGCAGGATTCACATAGAAGGATGAGAACTATGAATTTGAAGCATTTAGGGACTGGGAGCCAATCTAGGTCAGTGAGGATAGGGGTGATGGGTGAGTGGGACTTGGTGCAGGATAGGATATGGGTAGCAGAGTTTTGGATGAGTTTTTTTTTATTATTCGTTCACGGGATGTGGGCGTCGCTGGCAAGGCCGGCATTTATTGCCCATCCCTAATTGCCCTCGAGAAGGTGGTGGTGAGCCGCCTTCTTGAACCGCTGCAGTCCGTGTGGTGACGGTTCTCCCACAGTGCTGTTAGGAAGGGAGTTCCAGGATTTTGACCCAGCGACAATGAAGGAACGGCGATATATTTCCAAGTCGGGATGGTGTGTGACTTGGAGGGGAACGTGCAGGTGGTGTTGTTCCCATGCGCCTGCTGCCCTTGTCCTTCTAGGTGGTAGAGGTCGCGGGTTTGGGAGGTGCTGTCGAAGAAGCCTTGGTGAGTTGCTGCAGTGCATCCTGTGGATGGTGCAAACTGCAGCCACAGTGCGCCGGTGGTGAAGGGAGTGAATGTTTAGGGTGGTGGATGGGGTGCCAATCAAGTGGGCTGCTTTATCTTGGATGGTGTCGAGCTTCTTGAGTGTTGTTGGAGCTGCACTCATCCAGGCAAGTGGAGAGTATTCCATCACACTCCTGACTTGTGCCTTGTATATGGTGGAAAGGCTTTGGGGAGTCAGGAGATGAGTCACTCGCTGCAGAATACACAGCATCTGACCTGCTCTTGTAGCCACAGTATGTGTGTGGTTTGTCCAGTTAAGTTTCTGGTCAATGGTGACCCCCAGGATGTTGATGGTGGGGGAATCGGCGATGGTAATGCTGTTGAATGTCAAGGGGAGGTGGTTAGACTCTCTCTTGTTGGAGATGGTCATTGCCTGGCACTTATCTGGCGCGAATGTTACTTGCCACTTATGAGCCCAAGCCTGGATGTTGTCCAGGTCTTGCTGCATGCAGGCTCGGACTGCTTCATTATCTGAGGGGTTGCGAATGGAACTGAACACTGTGCAGTCATCAGCGAACATCCCCATTTCTGACCTTATGATGGAGGGAAGGTCATTGATGAAGCAGCTGAAGATGGTTGGCCCTAGGACACTGCCCTGAGGAACTCCTGCAGCAATGCCCTGGGGCTGAGATGATTGGCCTCCAACAACCACTACCATCTTCCTTTGTGCTAGGTATGACTCCAGCCACTGGAGAGTTTTCCCCCTGATTCCCATTGACTTCAATTTTACTAGGGCTCCTTGGTGCCACACTAGGTCAAATGCTGCCTTGATGTCAAGGGCAGTCACTCTCACCTCACCTCTGGAATTCAGCTCTTTTGTCCATGTTTGGACCAAGGCTGTAATGAGGTCTGGAGCCGAGTGGTCCTGGCGGAACCCAAACTGAGCATCGGTGAGCAGGTTATTGGTGAGTAAGTGCCGCTTGATAGCACTGTCGACGACACCTTCCATCACTTTGCTGATGATTGAGAGTAGACTGATGGGGCGGTAATTGGCCGGATTGGATTTGTCCTGCTTTTTGTGGACAGGACATACCTGGGCAATTTTCCACATTGTCGGGTGGATGCCAGTGTTGTAGCTGTACTGGAACAGCTTGGTTAGAGGCGCAGCTAGTTCTGGAGCACAAGTCTTCAGCACTACAGCTGGGATGTTGTCGGGGCCCATAGCCTTTGCTGTATCCAGTGCACTCAGCCGTTTCTTGATATCACGTGGAGTGAATCGAATTGGCCGAAGACTGGCTTCCGTGATGGTGGGGATATCGGGAGGAGGCTGAGATGGATTATCCACTCGGCACTTCTGGCTGAAGATGGTTGCAAACGCTTCAGCCTTGTCTTTTGCACTCACGTGCTGGACTCCGCCATCATTGAGAATGGGGATGTTTGCAGAGCCTCCTCCTCCCGTTAGTTGTTTAATTGTCCACCACCATTCACGACTGGATGTGGCAGGACTGCAGAGCTTTGATCTGATCCGTTGGTTGTGGAATCGCTTAGCTCTGTCTATAGCATGTTGCTTCCGCTGTTTAGCATGCATGTAGTCCTGAGTTGTAGCTTCACCAGGTTGGCACCTCATTTTTCGGTACGCCTGGTGCTGTTCCTGGCATGCTCTTCTACACTCCTCATTGAACCAGGGTTGATCCCCTGGCTTGTTGGTAATGGTAGAGTGAGGAATATGCCGGGCCATGAGGTTACAGATTGTGGTGGAATACAATTCTGCTGCTGCTGATGGCCCACAGTGCCTCATGGATGCCCGGTTTTGAGCTGCTAGATCTGTTCTGAATCTATCCCATTTAGCACGGTGGTAGTGCCACACAACACGTTGGATGGTGTCCTCAGTGCGAAGACGGGATTTCATCTCCACGAGGACTGTGCGGTGGTCACTCCTACCAATACTGTCATGGACAGATGCATTTGCGACAGGTAGATTGGTGAGGACGAGGTCAAGTAAGTTTTTCCCTCGTGTTGGTTCGCTCACCACCTGCCGCAGGCCCAGTCCAGCAGCTATGTCCTTCAGGACTCGGCCAGCTCGGTCAGTAGTGGTGCTACCAAGCCACTCTTGGTGATGGACATTGAAGTCCCCCACCCAGAGTACATTTTGTGCCCTTGCTACCCTCAGTGCTTCCTCCAAGTGGTGCTCAACATGGAGGAGGACTGATTCATCAGCTGAGGGAGGACGGTAGGTGGTAATCAGCAGGAGGTTTCCTTGCCCATGTTTGACCTGATGAGTTGAAGTTTAAGGAAGGTAGGAGAGCATTGGAATAGTCGAGTTTGGAGGTGACAAAGGCATGGATGAGGGTTTCAGCAACCAATGGGCTGAGGCAGAGGTGGAGATGGGAGATATTATGTTAGTGGAAGTAGGTAGTTCTGAAAATGCACAGTTGTTCAGTCTGCATCTGAAAGAGAAAGATAGGTTAACATTGAGTGTGACCCTTCATCAGAACTTCTAGGCTGAGATCTGAGCAGGGATGGAAAATACCTACTCTTGTAGAGAACAATTTCTGACATGAAGATGTACCTACTGCGAGATCTGCTTTTAAACCTCTGTGGCCAAAATTGCATTTTTTTAAAAATTCAAATTGATTTCCATGTCTTAGGGCCTCAGTACATCATATCTTTGACTGCTGCACAAACCTTAGGAATTGCTGAACATTTCCAGAGAATACACTGCAATGATTTTCAATCCCACATTTTTAGGATTATTTCTATCCCTGCTAAGGTTGCTGCCACCAGCAGCTGAATCTACAACCACCGTACAGGAGGGTATGGCTCTGGATCAGGTGAATTCATAGCTGCTCCAGGCTTATCCCCTTGTTCTCTTAGTTACTAATACTTTATTCAATGAAAGTGCTTACTGTGCTGATTTCTTATATATTTTTTTAATTAGCTAGAGTTAAAATGGAAGGTTGTCCTCCCTCACTAAGGTTCAAAATGGTGGACCACAGATGGTAGATTTATGGGGCGAGAGGCAAATGCCTGTCATCAGGAAAAAAATTATGTTACATTTACTTTGATGGTGGAAACATGTTATTTGAAATGTTAATATGCACTACTTGACAAGCAGGGCTGTGATTCCATACTGTGGCCAGGTGTCAACAACCACTATAGCCAGGAAGATTATCGAGATGAGACTTGTTTCCTGGAATACTAACACATGGCTCACTGTGATGTGTGGGTGTTGTGGTCAGATCTTCAAAAGGTCTGTTTTCACATCAAAAACCAATATAATCTATTGATCGTCTCATATCTCCTAGTTCTGTATTCCATCATGCTGCTAATCTGTCTGGGGAAAGGATGGCCCATTAGAGGCTGTATATTTCCAAGAGTTTGTAATAAACATCTTTTTGAAAAAAAGTATATGTACCCCTTGTGGGCTACTTCTAGATCTCTTTTTTTAAGTACTATACTGCTTTAGTATCTTATTGTGTCTTTTACTCTGTATAGTTTTTCACTTGCAAATAAATTAATCAAATACTTTTAGCCTACACAGATTTGTTTGGCAGCATATCATTTCTGCCTTTGAAAGATGATGGGTGGACCTTGTGAGCTTTCCACGTATTCTCCAGTAAGCAGTTTACCATGATTAGAGGTTAATTGTTAAACTTGAGTACACTAACCCATACACAGCGGTGAATAAAGGCATGGGTTTTGGTTCACAGGAAACCTGGTCTCCTTATGAAAACTGTTGTCCAGCCATGAAGGCAAGAGCAAGCGTTGAGAAAAAGACCAAACTGTAACAATTGGGATTTTATGGAAATTTGTACAGATTTTTTTCAGAAGGTGTAATTAGTGCAATTCACCCTCAAACTAAAACAGGCTTCAATTTTCAACAATAGCCGACATTATGTCAACAGTAGTGGATTAATCACTAATGGCCCTATTTAAAAATGTATGTTCCTTCGCATCTCCCTGTTGGTTACAGATTACAAAGTAAGCATCATTAGGACTCATTTGCAAGGGAAGTCAGCTAATAGGTTACCAACATTACTTCTGATACAAGATCTCAGCAATTAGGAAAATAAGATTTTTTTCCACCAAATTCCAGGAACTAATAATGGCTTAGCCACCCTCCAGCTTCAGTGAATGACAGTCCAACAAATTCATAGCGATGAATGACAGGCACCCTGAACAAGACCAACTCTTCTGAAACCCCATCACCTCTGTCTTTAAACAAGGGAGGGTTCCAGATAGGCAGTTAGACAAATCACTCCTAGCAGTCGGAAATCAAAAGTACCTACAGTTTGTTTAAATATAAGCTCTCTGACACATGATTCTTAAAGGTGGTGGGGAGGGAGCTATTTCTCAAAAGAGATATCAAAACGAGTTATACACTGCCAGTCGCAGAATTATTTGAGAAATGGAATAAAAAAGAAAATGACAAAAAGGCATTTACGGTTTTATCCCTATTTCTTATCTTTCTGCTTTTTTAAAAATCCCTTATAAATATTTCTGTAACTGCTGATGTATAATCCATTGTTGATGCAAGCTTTATTGAATAACCATACAATATTGTTTTTATACAGCACAGCAGTGTTGTCCAATATGTTAGCCACTAACCACATGTGGCTAATTGGGAATCCAGATTGCATTTTTGATCAGTAAATAAGAAAATAAGTATTAAACACTGTCATTAGACATGTGATCTCAATACTCATATTTGCACAGTGTATGTAGTGTACTTTAACCTTTTTGTACGTTTGTTGGTAAAATGGTAAGCCAGCGTACGAGTGTTTTGTGTGCTTTATTTTCTTGGTTACTGCTTATCAGTTAAAATGGTGTGTAACACGGGTGAAAACGCCAGATTTTAGTAACATGGAAACACCGGCAACATTATACAGAGAAGGGAGCTGTCACTATGGTCAGTTCAACCAATTGGAATAACTGCTCCAAACCAGCAAAAGAAATCAAGCCCAATGAATAACGAGCAGCTCCAATAGGACACATCATGGCAAAGGACAAGCAGCATCCAATCATGGTCTAGATGGGAAGCAGGGGCCGGTCCGGTGCATCTTGCTATACAAGTCAACATTCTCAGCAATCACTTTGATGAAGTCAAAGTATTGCTCGCAACTGCTGGACGTAAACCTAAAAGCTGCACTAAGATGTGCTGTGTCTTATAAATCCATGCCAGAATTGTAAAACTTTAGTAAAAGAGAAAGACTGCAAAGTTTTGCAGATGTTTGTAAGTACATATACACGTAAAGTACATTTACCTGAATTGTGAGCAAGGCATTTTCTACCAAAATGAGTGCAAGTGGCTAAAACAGTGTTGCCGTAGCTACAGCTACAGCTATGGCTATTCAATTATTTCTAGTGGATAACACTGCAGCAGACTATCTTAGCACAAGATTTACGGATGCAATATGAAATTATATATAAATGTAAAATAATGGTCCCTCAGATCATTCTGTAAGCAGGTAAAACATTGATAATCATTTTACTTATTCTCAGGAACTACAACCTAACTGCAGTGAAGATTAAAATGACTATGAACTACAGTTCGCCACCGCTTAATTCAGTGGGATGTACGTTCCATTTGCACACAATTCGTTATAAAAGGGAGATAACCTGTGCATTTCTGTGTCTCTCGGTCACTATTTGGACTATGTTTTATGCTTTAAAACTGCTAGTTAGAGGCAATATAGGAGGATTTCATGATTAATGCCCCTCCTGAGGTAATATCATGGTGTTCTAGCTCCACTGACCATATAATTATGCTTGCTGGTTGTTGGGGGGTGGGGGGGTGGGGGAGGGGGCGGGGGTCGACACTCCCCTCTGCTTTCTCTTTAATGGCCGGCATCGCATGGATTGTTCTGCACAACGTTTACAACAGTGCGCATTTAACCAAAAGCAGATCTTGTGACAGACCATCACAATTCAATCATGCCTGTGGTATTTGTGCAGGAATGGCCTGTGTACAGCGGAACTTCGAGTGTCCAACAGAGTGGAGGGAATTCCCACCTCATAACAGAAACTGGAAGATAATCGAGGTTCCGCTGGAATGACGAACGCCACTGATCAGCTGTTCAGGGAGAGAGGAGGAGCCTCTTGTTCATGGATCTCCTCACATTCAGTTACTTTTCAAATCTTTCCTTCGGTTATTCTGGAGTCAACGAAGGATTTGAAAAGTTTGCTTCTTAGAAAGAAAATTGGGTAATTCTGCCACAGCTTTCCCAGATAAACGAAGAAGGTGGCCAAGAGCAGTAGCACTCATTCTGCCTCATGGTCACACACACAGTGAAAAGAGAAAATGCACGGCAGCTACGAGAGAGAGATGGGGAAACCATTCCTTTCCTTTTCGGATCCTGACAGATCTGCTGCACATTTCTGGCATTTTCTGCTCTACTTCAGATGGGGATTTTTCTTTCAATTGGCTACATACGCTGAGTAAAAAAGGAGAGCCGGACTCATGTTACTGTGTCAGTTTTTGCTCAGACTGTGGGAGTATACAGTTATGTGCTGTGTGAGGCCTCAATCAGCACTCGCTGATTTATACACTGTAATTAAATTGCCATTTTCTGCTGTATGTTCATTGTTGGGCAGCAGAATGTGATACTGCTGGAAACACACTCTGGGGAGCGCAATCTACCAACTGTCACACTGAATAATCATAGAGTTACAGGGCAGGAAGTGTAGAATTACCAGCTGCACTGAGATCATCACTGGCTTTGCATCGATATGCTGCATAAGCAGTTCTCGTCATAAAACAGAATTTTTTTATTATATAGTTGAAACCACATCATATCGGGCTACACTTCAGGAAGGACTGCTGGGAACATTATGGTTGCAATTACAGTAGTTTCTAGAGCTTTCAAGAGCTACGGCAAAATGTGACTGGTTGACTGGCTACTTATAGGGAAGCATTTGCCTTTCATTATGATTGCGCCGCACTCTTATTTAACCCTTTGCATGGTGTGAACAATATAAATAGATAATGCCTTGACGTTTACACTGTGTGAATTATCAGTGCACCAGCGTGTAACGTGTTAGTGTGAAATTCTGTTGCGTGCTATTTTAACAGAGGTCATTAGCTCATTTAAAATAAACAAGTGTCAGCTTTGCTCAGTTGGTGGAATTCTTGTCTCTAAGTCAGAAACTTGTGGGTTGAAGCTCTATTCTGGAACATAAGCACATGATCTGGGCTAACCCTTCAGCATAGTCTTGAGGGAGAGCTGTATTGTTGAAGGCACCGTATTTCAGATGATATGTTAAATAGAGGCACTCTACTCAGTTGGGTGTTAAAAAATTCCATGGCACTATTTGAAAAGAGCTGGGAACACAGAAACAGGAATAGACCATTTGTCCTATTGAATGTACTTTACCATTTTTGATAGCTATGGCAGCTCTACCTTTTTACATAGAAATTTAATTGGCTTTTCTCCATATCTCTTAATATCCTTACTTCCCACATAAATTTCTATATCCCCTTTAAAGGGAGTTTTCTTAGCGTCCTGGCCAATGTTCCTCCCTCAGCTAAAAATAGATTAGCTGCTCATCATCTCCTTGCTGGATGCGAGACATTGCTGTGCTAAACAGTTGCTGCATTTGTTTCCATAGCAGTAATTTCAAGGCCCAAGGTGCACTCATGGGTTTTACTTTCCACGGATGGCACTTCACACAGCCCAGATGGAAATTAATGAGGACCAGCCGAAAGCCTCCTTTTTAAAAAAATAAAGTTTTCAAAACTGCTCACGTGATAAAGGAGCAGCATGCAGCGGCCAGCTGTTCTGTGTTGGTGCACTTTTCGCAAGCTGCCAATGTCTAGATGACTCTACGCAAAAGGCATGCACCCCAACCATAATCGGAGCCAAGTGTCAGAGGTCGGATTGTGAAAACGTTCTGAAACTTATACTTTAAATAAAATTAAACCAACTTTTCTTTTGCAAATTTAAGCTCTTCACCAGCCCCTCAACATCAGCAGCTGACAGGACAGAGCACTGTGACCTGCTGACCTTTCCAAACTGTTAGCAACCTAGTGATTAGTCAGCAGATGGAGCCACGGGGTGACACAGACTGTGTCAGGTTTTCCTCGGTCCTTCCAACTTTGTTCCATACGCAATGTAGCATGTCATGTAACTCCTTGGTCAACAACTAATGTACTGTTTACAGAAAAAAAAATGGGATGTACATGTTCTCTACGGATTGTATTGAAATAGCTAGGACTGAGTTTGAAAGATTTGATGCTTAACCTGTCTAATCACTGCAAAACAGCAATCAACAAAGACTGTTAAACTAAAATGAAAATAGTAGAGTACAAGTCAGAGGAAGTCATGCTCAAAATGTACAGTGCTTTGGTCACACCACACCTTAACTACTGTGTCCAGTTCTGGTCAATAAGACACAAGATATTTAAGCCCTGGATACATTTCAGAAAAGAGCCACGAGGGTGATCCCTTAAGTTATAGGACTGAGTTATGAGGAAAGACTGAAGAAACTTGGGCTTTTTACACTTAAAAGGAGACAACTGAGAGATAAGTCTTATAGAGGTGAATAACAACAACATCTTGCATTTATATAGCATCTTTAATGTAGTAAAACGTCCCAAGGCACTTCACAGAAACATTATCAAACAAAATTTGTGCTGAGCCACATAAGGAGGTATTAGAACAGGTGACCAAAAGCTTGGTCAAAGAGGTAGGTTTTAAGAAGCGTCTTAAAGGAGGAGAGAGAGGTAGACCGGTGGAGAGGTTTAGGGAGGGAATTCCAGAGTTTAAGGCCTAGGCAGCTGAAGGCACGACCGTGAATGCTGGAGCGAATAAAATCGTGGATGCACAAGAGGCCAGAATTGGAGGAGCGCAGAGATCTCGGAGGGTTCTAGGGCTGGAGGAGGTTACAGAGATAGGGAGGGATGAGGCCATGGAGGGATTTGAAAACAAGGGTGAGAATTTTAATACAGAGGCAGTCCCAGACCAGGAGCCAATGTAGGTCAACGAGCACAGGGTGATGGGGGAACAGGACTTGGTGTGAGTTAGGATATGGGCAGCAAAGTTTTGGATGAGCTCAAGTTTATGGAGGGTGCAAGTTGGGAGGCCAGCCAGGAGTACATTGGAAAAGTCCAGTCTGGAGGTAACAAAGGCATGGATGAGGGTTTCAGCAGCAGATGAGCTGAGGCAGGGGTGGAGACAGGCGATGTTATGGAGGTGGAAGTAGGAGATCTTGGTGATGGAGCGGATATGTGGTCGGAAGTTCATCTCAGGATCAAATCGGGCACCAAGGTTGCGAACGGTCTGGTTCAATCTCAGACAGTGGCCAGGGAGAGGGATGGAGTCAGTGGCTAGGGAACGGAGTTTGCGTCGGGGACCGAAGACAATGGTTTCGGTCTTCCCAATACTTAGTTGGAGGAAATCTTTGCTCATGCAGTGCTGGATATCGGACAAGCAATGTGACAAATGAGACAGTGGAGGGGTCGAGGGAGGTGGTTGTGAGGTAGAGGTGGGTGTCGTTAGCGTACATGTGGAATCTGACATTGTGTTTTCAGATGATGTCACTGAGGGGCAGCGTGTAGATGAGAAATAGGAGGGGGCCAAGGATAGATCCTTGGGGGACTCCAGAGGTAACAGTGGAGGAGCTGGAAGAGAAGCCATTTCAGGTGATTCTCTGGCTACGACTGGATAGATAGGAATGAAACCAGGCGAGGGAGGCCTACCCAGCTGGACAACGGCAGGCAGCCAGTTTGAGAGGCTGGCTGGCTAGCGGTCGGGAAGGCCTGTGGTACAAGGCCGCAGCCGGGGACCGGAGAGGAGGGAGGGAGAAATTACGGGGGGTGGGGGGGGGGGGGATTGCGGGTCAACTTCGGGTCAGAGGGTGTCGGTCTGGAGATCATGGGGTGGGTCGTCAATCATGCCTGGTTAGCTTGGGGGGCCAGGGAGAAGCATTCCTGTTCCTCCTGGCCCACAAGCAGTGCTGTAAAAGGGCATTTACCTACCAGATCCGCTGTTCTCGCCTTCCTTCAGCTGCCGGGTTTCCCAAGCCCTGGGAAAACCGCCCGCAGCCATTCAATCTAAATGGCTGCTAAAATTGGAGGGATGGAGCCTCATTAACATATTTAAATTACTGACCTGCCTCCCGAGAGCAGGTCACTTGCCTGACCCCCAACCTGCCCCGGTTAAACTGGAAGTAGGTGCGTTCGTGGCGGGTTGGGGTCGGGTTTCAGATTTTCAAGAATTTAACCCCCATCCCCCACCACCACCGCAAGTCCAGGGGGGTTGAAATTCCACCTAATGATTAGAATTTTAAATTTGATGCATTGGGAAAACCAGGAACCAATGTGGGGTCAGCAAGGACAGGGGTAATGGGCAATGTTATGGGAGGGGTGGAAAGCTGACTGGAGGGATTCAAACAGGGAGTTTCAGAAAAGATGGGCACAAATCTGGGAAGCGACAACACATTTAAGAATTTTGGTGAGGAAAGGGGTTGATTTTTGAGAAGGTGGTGATGAGGAGTCAGATGGGCTGTATGGCCTTCCGCATTTGTATCTATCTTGCGATCTCAGGCTATTGGGAAATCTCCATTCCATGACTCAATCTTAGAACTGTTCCTCGGGACTCAACCGCTTGAGATCATAGGCTCCAAATAGTCACAGCTAATAGTAATCTCATGCAGTTGGCCAGTGGTTGTACTTTGCAGTTAAGCAGTTAATTAAATAACTGTTACCAGTAGTACATGCACTTAACTACAAGGTTGTGCAATCATGTACACACATGAATACATACGCATATATATTTTATATATAACACACACATATATACGTGGACGGGAGCCAGTACATTTGATTAATCTATACTTTGTAAAGTCTGTGCCGATTTCCCTATCTTCTTCTCATATTAAGGCTTACAAGGGCAGGTCTCTTATTTTACTCAATGGTTCCAATGCTTTGTGCATAGACTGGAAACATTCTCTTACACAAGGCTCAATGAGGCAAAACCTGTTGAAGTAAATAGTAAGTAAAACTGAAATACTAATGAAATGCTGTACATGGGGACCTTCTGTTAGGAACTGCAAGATACTTCGTTTAAGAAAAAGTAGAGCCTAGAAATTATGGTATGCAATATTACTGTAAGGACATTTAATATGTTAAAATTTAAATTTCTCATCTTCATGTTTATACCCCTTCATGGCCTTGCCCCTCCCTATTTCTGCAAGGGATATAATGAGGCAAGTAGATAGGGTTGAAATCAATCAAAAAGACACAGGTTTGTTGGGGATAACAGTCTTTTCCTGTTCCTAAAAATTCTTGGGCCTGAAAATCTGCAGGATCCCCGCTCTGGATGCAAGTGTCAAGGAGACCCTGCCGGTGACTTCCACTCCTGATCCCACCGGAAGTATCCGGGGTCTGGGTGAATCATGGCAGCAGAGCTTGTACCTGTGATATGCTCCTTCTGCACTATGTGGGAAGTCATGGACACTACCGATGTCCCTGGCGACCATGTGTGCAGGAAGTGCGTCCAGCTGCAGCTACTGGCTAATCGCATTTCGGAGCTGGAGCTGCGGGTGGATTCACTGTGGAGCATCCGTGACGCTGTGACTATTGTGGATAGCACGCTCAGTGAGGTGGTCACACCGCAGGTAAAGATTACACAGGCAGAAAGGAAATGGGTGACAGCCAGGCAGAGTAAAAGGACTAGGCAGGTAGAGCAGGAGTCTCCTGGGGCCATCTCCCTCTCAAACAGATATTCCGCTTTGGATATTGTTGGGGCAGATGGCTTATCAGGGGAAAACAGCAAGAGCCAAGTTTGTGGCACCACGGGTGTCTCTGCTGCACAGGAGGGGAGGAAGAGTGGCAGGGCTATAGTGATAGGGGATTCAATTGTAAGGGGAACAGACAGGCATTTCTGCGGCCACAAACGTGACTCCAGGATGGTATGTTGCCTCCCTGGTGTTAGGGTCAAGGATGTCACGGAGCGGCTGCAGGGCATTCTGGAGGGGGAGGGTGAACAGCCAGTAGTTGTGGTCCATATCGGTACCAACGACATAGGTAAAAAAAGGGATGAGGTCCTGCAAGGTGAATTTAAGGAGTTAGGAGATAAATTAAAAAGCAGGACCTCAAAGGTAGTGATCTCAGGATTACTACCAGTGCCACGTGCTAGTGAGTATAGGAGCAGGAGAACAGACCAGATGAATGCATGGCTGCAGGGATGGTGTAGGAGGGAGGGATTTAGATTCCTGGGACATTGGGGAAGGTGGGACCTGTACAAGTGGGACAGGTTACACCCGAGCAGGACCGGGACCGATGTCCTCGCGGGGGTGTTTGCTAGTGCTGTTCGGGAAGGTTTAAACTAGAATGGCAGGGGGATGGGAATCTGAGCAGGGAGACAGAGGAGGGGGAAACAAGGATAGAAACAAAAGACAGAAAGGGAAGAAGCAATAGTGGAAGGCAGAGAAAACAAGGGCGAAAAACAAATAGGGCCATAGTGCAAAATAAAACTAAGATGACTAGCAATCTTAAAAAGACAAGTCTAAAGGCATTGTGTCTTAATGCGCGGAGCATTCGCAATAAGCTAGATGAATTAACAGCGCAGATAGATATTAACAGTTATGATATAGTTGCGATTACGGAGACATGGCTGCAGGGTGACCAAGGATGCGAACTGAACATCCAGGGTAGGAAGGACAGGCAGAAAGGGAAAGGAGGTGGGGTAGTGTTGTTAGTAAAGGAGGAAATCAATGCAATCGTGAGGAAGGATATTGGCTCGGAAAATCACGATGTGGAATCTGTATGGGTGGAGCTAAGAAAACGTTGGTGGGGGTTGTCTATAGGCCCCCAAACAGTAGTGGAGATGTAGGGGAGGGCATTAAGCAGGAAATTAGAGACGCATGCAAGGGTACAACTATAATCATCGGTGACTTTAATATACATATAGATTGGTCAAACCAAATTAGCAATAATACTGTGGGGGAGGAATTCCTGGAGTGTGTACGTGATGGTTTTCTAGACCAATACATTGAGGAACCAACTAGAGAACAGGCGATTCTAGACTGGGTATTGTGCAATGAAAAAGGACTAATTAACAACCTTGTTGTGCGGGGTCCCTTAGGGAAGAGTGACCATAACATGATAGAATTCCTCATTAAGATGGAGAGTGAAGTAGTTGAATCCGAAACTAGGGTCCTGAATCTAAATAAAGGAAATTACGAAGGTATGAGGTGCGAGTTGGTTATGATAGATTGGGGAACTTTACTAAAAGGGATGACGGTGGATAGACAATGGCTAATATTTAAAGAACGTGTGCAGGAATTACAACAATTATTCATTCCTGTCTGGCACAAAAATAAAACAGGAAAGGTGGCTCAACTGTGGCTTACAAAAGAAATTAGGGATAGTATTAGATCCAAAGAGGAGACATATAAAATTGCCAGAAAAAGCGGCAAGCCTGAAGATTGGGAGCAGTTCAGAATTCAGCAAAGGAGGACAAAGAGATTGATTAAGAGGGGAAAAATAGAGTATGAGTAAACTAGCAGGGAACATAAAAACGGACTGTAAAAGCTTCTATAAATATGTCAAGAGAAAAAGATTAGTGAAGACAAATGTAGGTCCCTTACAGTCAGAAATGGGGGAAATTATAATGGGGAACAAAGAAATGACAGAACAATTAAACACATACTTTGGTTCTGTCTTCACAAAGGAGGACACAAATAACCTGCCAGAAATGTTAGGGAACCAAGGGTCTAGTGAAAGGGAGGAACTGAAGGAAACCAGAATTAGTAAAAAAATAGTGCTAGGGAAATTAATAGGGCTAAGGGCTGACAAATCCCCAGGGTCTGATAATCTACATCCCAGAGTACTAAAGGAAGTGGCCCTGGAAATAGTGGATACATTGGTGATGAGCTTCCAAAATTCTATAGACTCTGGAACAGTTCCTACAGATTGGAGGGTGGCAAATATAACCCCACTATTTAAAAAAGGAGGGAGAGGACAAACAGGGAATTATAGACCAGTTAGCCTAACATCAGTAGTGGGGAAAATGCTAGAGTCTATTATAAAAGATGTGATAACAGAACACTTGGAGGGCATTAACGGGATTGGACAAAGTCAGCATGGGTTTATGAAAGGGAAATCATGCTTAACAAATCTACTGGAGTTTTTTGAGGATGTAACTAGTAGAATAGATAGGGAGAACCAGTGGATGTGCTGTACTTGGATTTTCAGAAGGCTTTTGATAAGGTCCCACACAAGAGGTTAGTGTGCAAAATTAAAGCACATGGGATTGGGGGGAATGTACTGGCATGGATTAAGAATTGGTTGACAGACAGGAAACAGAGAGTAGGAATAAACAGATCTTTTTCCGGGTGGCAGGCAGTGACTAGTGGGGTACCGCAGGGATCAGTGCTTGGGCCCCAGCTATTCACAATATATATCAATGATTTGGATGAGGGAACTAAATGTAACATTTCCAAGTTTGCAGATGACACAAAGCTGGGGTGGAATGTGAGCTGTGAGGAGGACGCAAAGAGGCTCCAATGTGATTTGGACAAGTTGGGTGAATGGCCAAGAACATGGCAGATGCAGTATAACGTGGATAAATGTGAGGTTATCCACTTTGGTTGCAAAAACAGAAAGGCAGATTATATTATCTGAATGGTGATAGATTGGGAAAAGGGGAGGTGCAACAAGGCCTGGGTGTCCTTGTACACCAGTCGCTGAAAGCGAGCATTCAGGTGCAGCAAGCAGTTAGGAAGGCGAATGGTATGTTGACCTTCATTGCAAGAGGATTTGAGTACAGGAGCAGGGATGTCTTACTGCAGTTATACAGGACCTTGGTGAGACCACATTTGGAGTATTGTGTGCAGTTTTTGTCTCCTTAACTGAGGAAGGATGTCCTTGCCATGGAGGGAGTGCAACGAAGGCTTACCAGACTGATTCCTGGGATTGTAGGACTGACGTATGAGGAGACATTGGGTCAACTAGGCCTATATTCACTGGAGTTTAGAAGAATGAGAGGTGATCTCAACAAAATATATAAAATTTCTAACAGGACTAGACAGACTAGATGCAGGGAGGATGGCTGGGGAGTCCAGAACCCAGGGTCACAGTCTCAGGATACGGGGTATGCCATTTAGAACCGAGATGAGAAGAAATTTCTTCACTCAGAGGGTGGTGAACCTGTGGAATTCTCTACCACAGAAGGCAGTGGAGGCCAAGTCATTAAGTATATTCAAGAAGGAGATAGATATATTTCTTAATGCAAAAGGGATCAAGGGATATGGGGAAAAAGCGGGAACAGGGTACTGAGTTAGACGATCAGCCATGATCATTTTGAATGGCGGAGCAGGCCCGAAGGGCTGAATGGCCTACTCTTATTCCTATTTTCTATGTTTCTTTGTCACTCATTGTAAATGTTGCTGGCAGGCACATTTTGGGTGTCCAACCAAAGCAGGGGGCATGCAGAAAATGTGGCTCTGGGCAGCTGTCAAAGTATCTGTCGGCACCACCGGCCTAACTGTTAATGTTTGTAGGCACCATCGGCCCTTTTACTAGGGCGGTCGCCACATTAAGGGAAATGTCTGCAGAACACTCCCGGGGATGGGGGGAGTGGGGGATCCAGGCCAGGACCCAGCCCTGGATTACCAGGTGGACCCCACACCCATAGGGCCATGTTCCAGTGTGCCTAGTTCTGCCCAGCGTACCGGGTACTTGGCAGAAAGCAGGCCAGGGACGAGGGAATTTCCACTTTGGATAGTCCTTCGTCCCTCGGCCCTACCCCCTGCCCCTTTGGGCATTATTTTGGGGTGAACAGATGTTGAAGTCCAAAGAGGCCCCCGGAAACGTGGCAGACGAGGCCCCCCTCCGCTGCACTCCCGGCAAACATATGCCAGGAGTGTGCCACGAGAGGCGCAGATCTTCAGGTCCACTATTTCTATACTTGGAAACGATATGCAATGATTTTGTAACCCTGTACAACCCTGCACTGAGCTGAGCAATGACTTGCACTAAAATTTTGTAATAATCAGTGCACTGCCATCACAACATTTTATGCAAAGTACCAGCCAGTGGGAGGCCAGAAAACTCATAAATAACAGTAAAATGTAACTGCAGATTAGCACCGTGCTCAGTTCGGAAGTCTCGAAATTCAGTATCCAACACTGCGACGGCCCTGAAATTCCACTGGGCTTCTCCTGGTGGAGTTGCGGCAGGACACCAGGAAAACTCTGGAGGAATTTCAGGGCTCATGTCTCTCAGGATGTAACTGTTTATTTTCATGAAGATGGACTTGATTTATCTGTGATTCATTAGACTGAACATCTAGAGATCTGAACAACTTTTTCTGATAACTCAAGAGTTTTCAATATAAATGTATCGGATAATCTGAAAACTTTGCACAAGTCTAAATTGAATGAACAAATACATGTTGCTCTCTCCCATTTAAAGCAAAATAGATGCCACATAACACCTGGCCATTTTACACCTGCTGATCTTTTATCAAACTGTTTAAAATTAGAGTTCAAACCAGCCAACGACACAGACAAGCTTTTAAAATAGACATCAAGCCAAGCTACCAAATACTCTTGCCTCTTTTTCATAGAAATGTTAAGGAATTAACCACTCCATCTATTTAATACGAGAGTTTTAAATGTTTAAAGGGTCAGTGAGCATATTACTGAATGCATCTTAACCAGTTGCTGTTACGTTTTGACAACGTGCACTCCTCTTCCTGACACTTAAAGCATTTAAAATTCTAATTTTAAATGGACAAGGGCCCCAAAAACCTGTGTAATTATGATGGAGTGGGATTCCCATTCGCTGATCCCTGGCACCCGTGATCCTATCCCGAAAGTGAGTGAGGGGCATTTCCGTACGTTCAGCAGATGCCTGTGTCAGCAGCCCTGCGGCTCGGGTACCCACTAGTTGGTGGGGGGGGGGGGATATTTATGGTAGAGGCCTGCTGTGCTGCCAAGCCGACCGAACTGAACGAAGGAGGAGGGCTGTTTAGAAAGGCCACAGTGCAGGAGGTGGGATGCAGCCAGGAGTTAGCTGGAGCTGCCAGAAAACGCTGAACCCCCGGCCCCCACATTCAATAAGGCCCTTCTGCAGAAAGGCGAGCCGCCATAAGGAACTCTTCAACTTACTGAGCACCACTTCCACCAGGATGTGATCCTGGCAAGTAATACATGCTGGGTTCATGCAGGCCTACGTTACACTGGGACAACAAAGGCGGGACCTGGTAGGAATTCCGACAGGTCCCGCCTTTGTTTAAAATACATCATTAAATAAATTTAAAACAGAAATAGACAGTTTCCTAGAAGTAAAGGGAATTAGGGGTTACGGGGAGCGGGCAGGAAATTGGACATGAATTTAGATTTGAGGTTAGGATCAGATCAGCCATGATCTTATTGAATGGCGGAGCAGGCTCGAGGGGCCGATTGGCCTACTCCTGCTCCTATTTCTTATGTTCTTATGTAGGTGACATCGTCCTGTCAATTCTGTCTCCTTACGCAGGTGTCGTCCCGAAGGGAGGGCAGACGCAAGATGTGCTCACCCCAACTGCCCAAGGGAACCCCGGCACAGGCCCTAACAGTGCAGAGACCCGCCAGAACTGGGTCCCGGCCCAAAATCAGGACCCACCTATTCTAATAGCGCCCTAAATCTGCCTAAAAGATCACATATTTAATTCCTCCATGTTTCTGTGGTAAAGAGAATGCTCTAGTTAGTAGCTTGGCTTAATGTACATTTTACAAGGTCTCCCCCGGGAGTCAGAATTGAGGGGCATGGTGTTTTTCGGTTTATTTAATCCAGTGATAAGCATTAACACAGTCAGGTATTCCCTGCAGTATTCCATGATGGATTTACATTGATGGAATGCCATCAACAGCAGAAATGCAGAATTGCTTTGTCAGCCTTTGCTCACTCTCACCTCTGTCAAAAAGTTGTGGGTTAAAGACCCCCTCCAAAGACCTGAACACACAATCTAGGCTGACACTTCAGTGCAGTACTGAGGTTAAGATTAAAAGCATAGAAGCACATTCCCTCCCTTTTATCAATGCAAATGGTGAGGCTGGCATTGATTTGGAGTGGCGGCAGGAAGAAAATTAAATAGAGCACCAAAGGCCTCCATTTGAGCACCAATGCCCTAGGACTATTTTTATAATATGAAAGTATCTGCATCTCTGGTGGCAAATTGGCAAGGAGGTGATCTGATCCCTGGTAATTTGGTGCCAACGGCCCTGATATTAACTTGAAACCTGGACCTGGAAGTGATGGTTTCCCGCAGGACCTACTGAATTTAACGGCAGGGCCTGTTTTACAATTTTTCAAAAGGTTCCCCGCCCGATAGCCAACTTGATTGACAGGCTGGCTGCCTGTCGGGAGGGAAAGCTGCCGGGGAGCAGATGCCAGGAGGGAGATCGCTACAAGCAGATGCTGGCGGGCTGGAAGGTTGGTAAATGTTAGTCATTATATTTGTAGAGTTAGGGGCTAGGTTCGGACATCAGGGGTGGGGGGGGGGGCATTGGCCAATCGCAGAGGTCCGATCCCGCCGGGTGAGCTTGTTGGGCCTGGAGGAAACACTCCTGCTCCTCCGGGCCCACAAGCAGTGCAATAAAGGCACTCACCTCATGGATCCGGCCCTTCTCACCTCCGATTCACTGGTGAGATTCACGAGCCCCGGGAAACCCGTGCTGGAGGCGTTAAATTTTAAAAGACCTAACTGACATCTTATAATGTCATTAATTGCTCTGATAACCACCTGCCCGCCTGCACTAATTAGGGTCCCGACAGCAGCGAGCACATTGCTCACATGCGTCCAAACGCCCCACCGTTAAACTCGAAAGTGGCCACTTTGAAGCCGGGTTGCAGTCACACTGGAAAAATTAATTATTTTACCTACCTACCCGCGCCCCCCCCCAACCCACCTGTTCTCACCCCCCAAAATGTCCACTGGCCTTGTAAATCCCGAATAATGCCAAAATTCCTAACTTTTAACTAGCTCACATTGTTGTGCAGTTGGGGATTGTAACACGGCAGCTACAGAACCGATTTCTAAAGAGAAATCAGTTCGAAAGGAAAAACTAAAGTGTCAAATATAACCCTGGCAGCTTCAAGCTAAAGTTTGCTTGTCGGGTTGGCAAGCAACGAACATATTTATTTTGTGCACTGTATTATATTGCAGCACTTGAACTGATTTGTTGATCCTACCGTGACAACCCCTTTTGGGGTGAGAAAAAGAAATGGCAGCTTGACAGAAGTGGCTGCCCAAGAGATTGCATCATTAGTGTTAAATCTCCTGCTGAAATGCCTCAGCAGAAAATGTGGATGTGGCAGCATATGTAGGGGAAGGCAGGGAAAGGGAGTTTTGGAATGATTCTGATGGGGGAAAAACAAAAAATAATCACTCTCTACTTTCTTAAAAGAGACGTATGATAAAATCCAAGTGTGTGTTATAGTGGTACATAACAACAGGTGTGGTTTACACTCGTGGACAAAAGAACAGAAGCTAAGGGTTATAATTGGCTGCTTTTTGAGTCACTGTGACTAACCTTTCAGTCAAAAGAAGCAGCGTTCTCTTTCAACACAGAATGACATTTTGAGCATGAACACTGGATAATATCACCATGGCTTTGAGCACAGAACGTTTTATCAAGTAGAGGCTTGTTGCAACACTGACTAAAACTTGTTAACATCATTAGACAGTTGATTAGAGTCATCCAGGTGGGTCTGACAGTAGGAGTTCATGGACTACACAAACCCATCCATCTGCTGAAGGGCAAGTGAGGTGTTCGAAAGCAGCAGTAGGGAAAATAATATAAACAAACCTAATCTGCCACTCATGCCAACTAAATGTGAATTAAAACTGTGAGGGAGGAGAAAAGGTCAGACTTGAGGTCCTTCACAAACTGCATGCAGCTTACCTGAGTTTACAGCAGAACTGATTTTTGTTCCCTTTGCATCATGTTTTTCAGTACCTGGTATTTTAGTAATGGACAGAAAGTTCCTGCCGGAAGCAGCTCCTGCAGTTCAAGGAACAGCCATCCCAAAGTGGACTTTTTTAAGCCACTGATCAAACAACAACAACAACTTGCATTTATATAGCGCCTTTAATGTAGTAAAGCGTCCCAAGGCGCTTCACAGGAGCGATCAAACAAAATTTAACACCGAGCCACTTAAGGAGATATTATGGTAGGTGGCCAAAAGCTTGGTCAAAGAGATAGGTTTTAAAGAGTGTCTTAAAGGAGGAGAGAGAGGTAGAGAGGGGGAGAGGTTTAGGGAGGGAATTCCAGAGCTTAGATCCTAGGCAGCTGAAGGCACCGTTGCCAATGGCGGAGCAGTGAAAATCATGGATGCTCAAGAGACCAGAATTGGAGGAGCGCAGAGATCTCGGAGGGTTCATCTCTCAGCCCTTCCCTTCCTCCTACAACCTGCAGGACTTTTGAAAACCAAGCTTGATATCACCTACCCACTACTTTTTGATTTATGATCTGGTCTCTTACTCTTTTCAACCTCGGTTGTGATATCTTGACACTACAGGCCTTAGCCTCTTTAAGGTTTTTCTAGAAAAAGTGAAAGAAATAAACTGCGGCAAAGTTTCTCATCTTCAACACTGGGAGAAGGAGCTTCTCAAAAACCCCAAGTGAGTTCCATTTTGAGAACTGGAAGAACTTGGGACTTTTTAGCCTTGAAGGGAAGCTTCTGAGAGGTAATCTTTTAGAGGTATACAAGATTGTAAATGGTATGGAAAAAGTAAGTCTGGAAAACTACTTTAAATTAAATTGCAAGAGTAGGACAAGGGGCCGTGAATTTAAACTAATAACAGGTAAATTTAGGGCTGATAGCAGTAAGTTATTAACACCTAGGTGATCAATACATGGAATGAACTTCCAGATAAAGTAGTGGAGGCAAAAACCATTTAAAACCAATTGGAAGCTGCAATGGGGGGTGGGGGGGGCACTTCAGGGTCATACTGGGTGGCTGAGCTAAGATGAGCTGAATGGTTTTCCTCATCCATAGAGAGTCTTGTGATCTTGTTAACCAATAGATTACTTGTCCTGAAAGAGCCAGAGCTGTCCCAAACCGGTCAGGGTTCTATCAGGCTGGCCACACTTATAATTGAGCATTTCATTTCCATTTTAAATGGCATACAGGTAATTGTAGGAAGTCTCTTATAATGTGCATGTATGTTGTGTTGGGGAATGACTGTTTCTCCAACTACAGTAATTACCAGAGCCATAAAAAGTTGCACTGAGGATACACTGCACTTTTCAAATAACGCTGCATTGATCCCCACACCCAAATCAGCACTCCTAGTAATGTTTTTATTTTGAAGTTGCTTTAAGATTCTTTGTAATCAAGGATGTGTTTAAACTACAACTTCACCATTTACACTATGGTTTCCATTTCAAAACCAATGCTAAAGTTCTGGTATAAACCCAGGGTCAGGACCTGACCTGATTCTGAACAGAAGCAGTGTGATGCCCTTGGGAGTGGTTGTTCTCACATCATTTTGCTTTGGCACCACATGGAGCAGGGCTTCTCCGCTCTTGGGCACTTTTAAACCTACCTGCAGTTACCTCAAATGTTTAGACAGTATAGACGCTGTCGCCTGCGCTTGCTAAATATTAACATTTTAGCGAATGGGAGAGGAACTCGGTGCACGTGTGTTCTGATAGTATGAGGCTGGTCACAGCTCCAACATCACCAAGGTTGAAAAAAGTCGAAGGAAATACAAGTTGGTAAACCGAGAAGTAATTGTTAGGTGACAACAAGCTTGGGTTTTAAAAGCCTGCAGATTGTAGGAGGCAGGGAATGACCGAGAGATGAACTATATTTGTCTGTAGTTTAAAACATCCCAGTTTCGGGCTGGCTGTTCCTAGCACAGGAACTGCATCTGACAAGAACTTTCTGTCCGCATCTAATGTACCAAGCACTGAAGAGAAAACCACAAAGGAAGGAAAAATCAGTTCTCGAATAAACCCCAGGTACTGCCTTGGTGTAACCAACACTGCAGCTACCAGTCTAAATGCAGCACAAGTTTAAATAAAAAAGAAACAACTTTATTTAAGGTTTTAAAACTACATTATATACAGCAATGTTCAGCCTCTGCTAACAAACTTCATCTTCAATCTCCTGCAGCCTCCTGGCTGGAGCAGTCTGCCTCAAACTGGTTGCCTAATTGATTCTTTAGAGACTTTCCCTTAACAAAGAAAGAACTTGCATTTACGTAGCGCCTTTCACAACCTCAGGAGGTCCTCTGTGGCAGAACATTTTGCCGATTGACATGGGCAAGCATCTCAGTGGAAGGCTCTGTATTCAGGGATCCTTCCTGGAACCACTATGAGGGTTCTCAATATTCGAGACAGTTTACAGATGTTCTAGCAGCATGCCCATTCTGTAGCCTGGATGAACATTTTTTCCACACCTACCTGCAGTTCCAGGGGCTGCACCCCCAATTTCACTTTCTGACGGGTCTGCTCTTCAATTTTTGAATGCACTTTTCCTCCCATATTGTATCTCATAGAATTATAGAAAGTTACGGCACAGAAGGAGGCCATTTGACCCATCGTGTCCGTGCCGGCCGAAAAAGGGCTATCCAGTTTAATCCCATTTTCCAGCACTTGGTCCGTAGCACTGTAGTTTGCGGCACTTCAAGTGCACATCCAAGTACTTTTGAAATGAGTTGAGGGTTTCTGCCTCTAACACCCTCTCAGGCAGTGACTTCCAGACCCCCATCATCCTCTGGGTGAAAAAAATTCTCCTCAGCTCCCCTCTAATCCTTCTACCAATTACTTTAAATCTATGCCCCCTGGTCACTGACCCATCTGCTAAGAGAAATAGCAGGGCTATGGGGAATGGGCAGGGGAGTGTGACTAGCTGGATTGCTCTTGCAAAGAGCCGGCGCAGACTCCATGGGCCGAATGGCCTCCTTCCATGCTGTAACCTTTCTATGATTTCTAGGTCCTCCCTATCTACTCTATCTAGGCCAGTCATAATTTTATATACCTCAATTAAATCTCCCCTCAGCCTCCTCTGTTCCAAAGAAAACAACCCCAGCCTATCCAATCTTTCCTCTTGGCTATAATTCTCCAGCACTGGCAACATCCTTGTAAATCTCCTCTGTTCCCTCTCTAGTGCAATTGCATCTTTCCTGTAATGTGGTGACCAGAGCTGTACACAGTACTCAAACTGTGGCCTAACCAATGTTTTATACAGTTCTAGCATAATCTCCCTGCTCTTATATTCTATGCCTCGGCTAATAAAGGAAAGTATCCCGTATGCTTTTTTAACCACCTTATCTACTTGTCCTGCTACCATCAGGGATCTGTGGACTTGCACTCCAAAGTCCCTGTGTTCCTCTACACCTCTCAGTATCCTCCCATTTATTGTGTACTCCCTTGCCTTGTTTGCCCTCCCCAAATGCATTACCTCACACTTCTCTAGTTTGAATTCCATTTGCCACTTTTTTGTCCACCTGACCAGTCCATTGATATCTTCCTGCAGTCTGCAGCTTTCCTCCTCACTATCAACCACATGGCCAATTTTTATATCATCTGTAAACTTCTTGATCAAGCCCCCCCACATTCAAGTCCAAATCATTAATATATACCACAAAAAGCAAGGGACCTGGTACTGAGCCTTATGGAACCCCACTGGAAATTGCAGCACTGCTGCTAATCTGTCCTAGTGTTGGGGATTCAATATACTGAGCAAGCTTTTATGTTAATAATTAGAATAATGGATGGAAAAATGGCTACCAGCATTTCGCTAAGTCGCTCATGTTATGCTCAAGCGCTGTGTTCTTGTTTTGCGATACTACATCAATTGCTGCACAACAAAGCCACCCATACATACCTTACAATTCGCAAAGTCATTTCCATTTTCCAAATGAGCTAAATTAAAAGGTAAAAAGGTAACACACACATTCTCATTAGAACACACTGCAGCTTTCATTTATTTTTGCTATGAGCTTACTCCCCAGGCAAGATTCATATTTTCCCAGTTCCAGTCCAACCTGGCCCAGGTCCCACAACTCCATCACACTGTCCTCAGATAGCACAGAGCCTGCAGTGCACAGAACTTTCCAGTTCTCTGGCTTACGCTGTTTTCATAATTAGGAAACTGCTTCCCCTACCCCCACTCCTCTTGTCCTATCCAATAGCTGCCATCGCAAAGCACCAATTAAAACCAATAATCAATCTCCACATCTCTCACTGTACTCAATTTGTGCACGTTTTGGTACGGTTTTCCTCTACTGAATCCTTTCCCTTCTCAGGTCTGTCCACATTTCATTATTTCAGCTACATAAACATCAATGTAATTTTCCATTACCATCCTTAGTGACATCCAAAGTAATTTTTGTCCAAAGCAATGAAGAATTTCCTCAGCTAACACAAAATAATGTGTTTTCTTCCAAGTTGCAGAACCAACTTCCTCATATTTTAGGTTACATTTTTCAAAGCTACAGGTTTTTTTTAAACAGGGCAGAGATTAAAAAAAAGTGTCTCAGAAATCCTCACAGCATCATCAAACATTTGAGAAGTGTGTGGTCCAGTTACCTTGGTGCTTTGGGTTTGTATGTCTATTGCTTCTATCCATTAATAAAATGATTCCTTTTGGCAGAAAGTTACATCATAGTAACTGGAACCATGTTATGCTGGTCTTTATTTGTAAACTCCTGGTGTTATACTCCGCTGTGACACATTACCTCAGGCATGGATGATAATGAGCCTGCGCTATTTGCCCTTCCTACTATTTTATTTTTTGGTATAAGTACAAATCACTCCATTTTTCCCCCATCTCACATGCCATTTGCTTTTTTGAAGGCAGATCAGCAACTGCCCGTGGGTCTCAGCTTATGGTGCCCCTCTGATTTGATTGTTGGCAAGACACCAGTCCGATCCAGGGCTGACCCTCCCTCCATTCCCCTCTTTGGACTCCACTTAGCTGCTGGGGAAATGGCGGACATGTTGAACAATTACTTTGCATCAGTATTTACAGTAGAAAAAGAGGATAGCATGCCGGAAATCCCAAGAAAACTAATATTGAATCGGGGACAGGGACTCGATAAAATTAACGTAAGTAAAACAACAGTAATGAAGAAAATAATAGCACTGAAGAGTGACAAATCCCCAGGACCAGATGGTTTCCATCCCAGGGTTTTAAAGGAAGTAGGTGAGCACATTGCAGATGCCCTAACTATAATCTTTCAAAGTTCTCTTGATTCAGGAACTGTCCCTCTAGATTGGAAAATTGCACATTTCACTCTGCTTTTTAAGAAAGGAGAGAGAGGGAAACCAGGGAATTATAGACCAGTTAGCCTAACATCTGTTGTGGGGAAAATGCTGGAGTCTATAATTAAGGATAGGGTGACTGAACACCTCGAAAATTTTCAGTTAATCAGAGAGAGCCAGCATGGATTTGTGAAAGGTAGGTCGTGCCTGACAAACCTGATTGAATTTTTTGAAGAGGTGACTAAAGTAGTGGACAGGGGAATGTCAATGGATGTTATTTATATGGACTTCCAGAAGGCATTTGATAAGGTCCCACATAAGAGACTGTTAGCTAAGATAGAAGCCCATGGAATCGAGGGAAAAGTACGGACTTGGTTAGGAAGTTGGCTGAGCGAAAGGCGACAGAGAGTAGGGATAATGGGTAGGTACTCACATTGGCAGGATGTGAATAGTGGAGTCCCGCAGGGATCTGTCTTAGGGCCTCAATTATTCACAATATTTATTAACAACTTAGATGAAGGCATAGAAAGTCTCATATCTAAGTTTGCCGATGACACAAAGATTGGTGGCATTGTAAGCAGTGTAGATGAAAACATAAAATTACAAAGCGATATTGATAGATTAGGTGAATGGGCAAAACTGTGGCAAATGGAATTCAATGTAGACAAATGTGAGGTCATCCACTTTGGATCAAAAAAGGATAGAACAGGGTACTTTCTAAATGGTAAAAAATTAAAAACAGTGGATGTCCAAAGGGACTTGGGGGTTCAGGTACATAGATCATTGAAGTGTCATGAACAGGTGCAGAAAATAATCAAGAAGGCTAATGGAATGCTGGCCTTTATATCTAGAGGATTAGAGTACAAGGGGGAAGAAGTCATGCTGCAGCTATACAAAACCCTGGTTAGACCGCACCTGGAGTACTTTGAGCAGTTCTGGGCAGCGCACCTTCGGAAGGACATATTGGCCTTGGAGGGAGTGCAGCGTAGGCTTACGAGAATGATACCTGGACTTCAAGGGTTAAGTTATGAGGAGAGATTACACAAATTGGGGTTGTAGTCTCTGGAGTTTAGAAGGTTAAGGGGTGATCTGATCGAAGTTTATAAGATATTAAGGGGAACGGATAGGGTGGATAGAGAGAAACTATTTCCGTTGGTTGGGGATTCTAGGAGTAGGGGGCACAGTCTAAAAATTAGAGCCAGACCTTTCAGGAGTGAGATTAGAAAACATTTCTACACACAAAGGGTGGTAGAAGTTTGGAACTCTCTTCCGCAAACGGCAATTGATACTAGCTCAATTGCTAAATTTCAATCTAAGATAGATAGCTTTTTGGCAACCAAAGGTATTAAGGGATATGGGCCAAAGGCGGGTATATGGAGTTAGATCATAGATCAGCCATGATCTTATCAAATGGCGGAGCAGGCACGAGGGGCTGAATGGCCTACTCCTGTTCCTATGTTCCTCACAGCAAGCGAAGCTAGAAGTGGTAACGTAGCGGAATAAACAAAAATCAAAGCCGCATCCGCTGGTACAGCACACTGGTGCGCCACAACATCTCACTCAATACAAAATAAGCCACAGCTGCTGCTAATTGCAAAGAACTTGGAGTTACTCCCTCAAATAAACTGTCACTTGTTCTCGGGTTTTAAACGAATCGTGAGTTTAGCTGACCTACAGTTTCAATGTTTGGGAGGATTGTCTTTTTTTGTATTACTGCATTTCTTCCTTTCTCATTGTCTTTGTCCAAAATTCCCGACAGGAAAGAAACTATTCATTTCATTCATTGTTTAGATTAATGGAACGGGGCTGCAGGGTGCACAGAACAGAATATTATGAAGGAGCTCGACTACACGGTAATCTGAGGTCCATTCCTGGTCCCTGTATTTCAGTCCGATTTTATTCAACTCATATTCAAACATGATCGCTCAGAACAGTGACTGTTACAGAACATTCTTCAACCTTTCCAGATTGCAACTTATCACAAAGCAGCAATAGCGGAAGATCACAAGAACATCACCTTTCTGCAGCCAGCAAAAACAAACAATTATACACAAAGAACATCCCAACAATCTCCAAAGCAAAATACTGCGGATGCTGGAAATCTGAAATATAAACAGAAAATGCTGGAGAAGCTCAGCAAGTGAGGCAGCATCTGAGGAGAAAGAAACAGTTAGAACAAAGAAGTTAGAACAGAACTGACGAAAAATCTTCGACCTGAAACGTTAACTTTGTTTCTTTCTCCACAGATGCTGCCTGATTTGCTGAGCTTCTCCAGCATTTTCTGTTTTTATCCCAACAATCTGTATGTCTCCAAAGCTAGAAGTGGTCAATCTTGAGTCCCAGCACTGCCTATAACTTGAACCAATTATCTCTGTTAACTAACTTTTTATCAGTTCTCAGCTGGATCTTTTGATGGCAAGTCACTCGATGACAAGGAATTCCACCTTAAACCAACCTCTGACTGCCTCCCCCTCCAGCCCAGGTGTAAACCTCAACTCCTGTCCAGCCGATCACAGCTATGGGGAAATCCACAATCCCGACCTGCCCTCCCCCATTTTAGCCAGGGAAGCTATGTGGAGGTGAACGGCCTGCAACGGAGGAAATCACAATCAAAAAAACTTTTTTTTAATGTAAACCAAAAGGAAAAGCTTTGTTAATTTTGTTTATGTTAGGGGAAACAAACATAAACTAAACAGGAGACTGCACTTTTGATCCTTTACCGTTGTTCTTTTCATTGATAAGTAAAAGTGCCTCAGAAGTTTTGTCCGTCCTTGATGTTCATGAGAAAGCAGCTAAGACAAGGAGAGGCGCACGAAACACCAGTGCAGCTGTCTTTGTTTCTTACTCAGTTTTCTTAATTCTGCTTTGTGATGAGGAAAAAGATTACTTTATTTTAGTAGAGAGTTGAGAATCCAGCGGTGCTCATCAAAGCTGGAGTGGACAAACTGAACATCTCAGCATTCCTTTGTGGTCTAAACCTAGTTCAGTTAGTCCTTGAAAAGACCCACTGAGATGCTCAAACATGTACATGAACTACACACAGACTCCACCTAATGCTGCAGTAGGAGGTTCATATTGGGAGTTGTCATTCTTTTCAGCAGCTGCTCCTATTATGTGAGTGAGACTTCCAGAGATACAGTTATCAGGAGCTAAAATCTTGTTGGAATTGTGACATTTTGTGGCCTGTTTTAATCCAATGCTGTTTTCCCCTTGGGAAGGCTCAATGCAACTGTTTTCGAGCAATTGTCTGAAGTTTTATATGTTCAAATACCTGCTTGAATTGTTAATGGAAACCACCAATTTATTTTAATGCGTAGAAATATATAGAAACTACATCAAGGAAACAGGCCTTTCAGCCCAACCAGTCTATGTCGGCATTTACTCTCCACGTAAGCATATACTTATAATCACATTTATTCACCCTGTGCCCATATCCCTTCAACCACTTTTCCTTCATCCATCTATCCAATCTAATCATGAATGTTGATATAGTTCCTGCCTCAGCCACTAACCCTGGAAGTGAATTCCATACCCTCACAACTCTCTTTTAAAAACATTTCTGCTGCCCTCTGTTCCAATTCTCTTACATTTAATCTTCCATATGTGACCCTCTTTCTTGACCCCTCAACTACTGGAAACAGTCTGCTTCTAGCTACCCTGTCTCACCCTTTCATAATTTTAAAGATTTCTATCATAATCTGCATTGTTCTAACCAAAAACACCCAATTTTTTAAGTCTTTTCTCATATTGGTAATTCCTCATACTGGGCAGCTTCCTAGTGAATCTGCATTGTACCCTCTTTAAAGCCTCAATATCTTTCCTATAGTGTGGAGCCTGATACTGCACACAGTACTCTAACTGTAGTCTTACAGTCTTATATCGGCTCATCTCTGCCTCTTGGTTTTTATCTGTCAGCCTTGGCTCAGTGGTAGCACTCTCGCCTCTGTGTCAGAGGTCATAGGTTCAAGTCCCTTTCCAGAGACTTGAGCACATAATCTAGGCTGGTAGTTCATTGCAGTACTGAGGGAGTACTGTCTTTTGGATGAGACATTAAATCTAGGGACCTCTCAGGTAGATGTAAAAGATTGCACTTTTCGAAGATGAGCAGGGGAGTTCCCTGCATGTCCTGGCCAACATTTATCCCTCAGCCAACACCCAAAACAGATGATCTGGTCAGTTATTTTCTTACTGTTTGTGGAACTTTGCTGTGCCCACATCAAATGCAGATACTTCACAGATATAGTTAATCTGTTATTTTTGGTGAGGTTGACTGAGTACAACAGGAGAACTCTCTGTTCTTCTTCGAATGGTTCCAGGGCATGTTTAGCGCCCATCTGAACAGGGAGATTGAGCCAACAGCTTGGTTTAACTTCTCATCTAAAAGGCAGCACCTCCAATAATGCAACAGTGCCTCAGTACTGCACTGAAGTGTCAGCCTAGATTATGCGCTCAGGTCCCTTGTAGTGGGTCCCGATCCCACTACCTTCTGACTCAGGCAAGAGAACGACCAACTGACTAAATCAATCTGATACTCTGTGTAGTCACCTTAAGTTTGCTTTGTAAAAGGAATTTCTCCATGTACATGTTTATAGCAAAAAGAAAAAGTTTGCCTACATGAGGTAAATGATCTAATTCGTCAACAGATCCTTGTTAGATTGTGTGGTGGGTGATAGGCTTTCGGTGCAGAACCCTACAGAAGGAATGGAGTCTCCAAGTCTGTAACAAGAAATGTCTCTGTGGTTTTCATAAATAATCATTTGTCTTTACACAACCTAGACAATTACAAAACCAGGTTGTATCTGGAGAAAAGCCACTAAAATTCCAAAAATATCACACAACACTTCCCCCTTACCACCACACACAGATCCCCACACAGTTGTCAGCATTTACAACACATAGAATTACATAAAAATTACAAGGCAGGAACAGGCCGTTTGGCCCAACCAGTCTGTGTTGGTGTTTATCCTTCACATGATCAGTAGTCCTAATCCCAAATGCGTGTCCTGTTCCCACATCCCTTTATTCCTCTTTCCTTCAACCATCTATCTAACCTATTCTTAAGTATTTACATGTTCTCTGCTTCAATCACTAACTCCAGAGTTCCATACCACAGCCTCACAACCCTTGTATAGAAAAAATTCTCCTACTGTCTCTCCTAAATCTCTTACATTTAATTTTATAGTTATGTCCCCTTGTTCTAATCCCCTTAGTTATTGGTAACAGTTTGTTTCTATCCACCCTGAACCATCCCTTCATAATTTTAAACACCTCTATCCAATTAGCCTGTAATCTTCTTTGCTCTAATGAAAACAGCCCCTTTCTTTGAATTTGTATTTCCTCATACTAGGCAGTATCCTGGTGAATCTGTGCTGTACCCTCTCTATTGCCTCAACATCTTTCCTATAGTCTGGAGTCCAAAACTACAAAAACTACTGTGGTCTTACTAAGAATTTATATAGATTCACCATTACGTCTCAGCTTTTATATTCTATACCTCTTGCTATAAAACCCAGTACTCCTAAAGCTTTTTTTTAATGGCTTTATCCACTTGAGGTGCTGCTTTTAATATCTTGTGAACCTGAACTGCCAAAATCCCTCCACTCTTCCACATCGTCCAGCTTCCCCCATTCACAGAAACAGACTCGGAGTGTACAGATGTGGAGATACCTCACAACCAGAATGGGCAGCTTTGCATTCAGAAATATCCCTAGATTTCTTTTCGCAAATGCTACTTTCAACAGGTATAAAATACTGTGTTTGAAAAATAAAATTACAGATTAATAAGCTTAATGTCTCAGTGTGCAGATCCAAAGTTAGTCTAGTGATTTTTGCTTTAGAACCTTGTTGCACGCTCAAGAGGATCTTGTATTGTGGTGATGGTGTAAGTGTGGTGGTGGTAGGGAGTTTCTGTAATGATCTAGGAATTACTATACAACAGCTTAAAGCGACAGCAGGAGCAGGAACAGTGTAGCAGATCCAGATTTAATGACCTCTTGTCAGCTTCGACTGAATTGGAACCAGTCCTGATTCAAAGGAAGCTTACAGACCACCCTGTAAGAGCTCAGGTGATTTATAGATGTGATTTAAGGAAATGCTAAAAGTGAGTCCCATTCGATAATCAACTCCATGAAATTAAATTCAATGAGACAAATTCTACCGTCTAAACCATTTTCATTCGCTGCAATGTCAATTAGCAAGGTTAAAAATTACAAAAGTAAAAAGTTCAAATTGAGCCCCTGTTCATTGATTGTCAATGGAATCATTCTAGCCATGGGGGGAAATCTCCAATCATTTATTGCCATTTACCATTACCTAAACTAGATAGTATAGGGTAGAAACTTCTGTCGAAGTTACTGCATGAATGCTCAATGCACGTGTAGCAAGTTCCTCTCTCCACTCTTTAACAGTGATATTAGCCTGTTTATTTTAACGGACTAATGGATCTGGTAAATGAACAGGGAGAGGAACTCGATACATGCAACATTAAACATTTATACGATAACATTGCCAACACTAATGTATACCCTCATATCATTATTTTGAAAAAGTCGGGGGGGGCACGGTTCTCAAAAAAAACCTTTCTAGAGATGGAGAAAAGCGTGCATTATTTTTATCATAATATCACTCACAAGTGAGGGTACGAAGTATTTCAATACGATTTATATCATCACATTGTGTGTTTCGAAGCAAACGAGGAGAGTTTATCAAACACATTTTCCATGGCAACAATTGAAAATACTAAAGATAAACATCTAGCACCTGATTAACACTGTGATCAGATTAATCAGAGAAAGTCAATGTGGTTTATTAAAAGAGCACTTTATTTAACACTACTTGGGGTACAATAACATATATATGTGATTCTACCACTGACAATCTGCCAAATCAAAAATGAAATCTATTTAATTGCAATCAATAATTGTAGGCAATCCTGCTAAGCTCTCAGGCTGCCATTTTGCCTGTAGATGGATTGTGAAGACTACAACTGTGTGCTCCTACCAAGCACAGCCTCACCCTGGTAAGGTAGACAAAGACAAAGGGGGAATAATGCATTAAGAACTAATCATAGAAGAAAAGAAACACTTGCATTTATATAGCGCCTTTCACGACTTCAGGACATCCCAAAGTGCTTTACAACCATTGAAGTACTTTTGATGTGTAATCACTGTTGTAATATGGGAAATGTGGCAGCCAATTTGTGCACAGCATGGTCCCACAAACAGCAATGTGATAATGATCAGATAATCTGTTTCTTTTTTAAAGTGATGTTGGTCGAGGGATAAATATTGGCCAGGACACCTGGAGAACTCCCCTGCTTTTCTTTGAAATAGTGCCATGGGATTTTTACGTGCACTTGGGAGGGCAGACGAGGCCTCATTTTAACGTCTCATCCGAAAGATGGCACTCCAGACAGTGCGGCACTCCCTCAGTATTGCATTCAAGTGTCAACCTAGATTATGTGCTCAAGTCTCTTGAGTGGGACTTGAACCCACAATGCTACCACTGAGCCAAGGCTGACACTCATTGACAGCAGATCTAAGCCTCAGGCCATGATTTGTATGACTGGGTCCTATACACCTGAGCCAGTGCTGCAACGGGAGACTTCATTTCAAACACGATTTCATTTGACTCATGTTTGATTAGGCAAATCTGACAGGTGTTGGGTTCAGAATTAAAATTCAGAGCACTAGTCCAAACCTCAGTTATTCAAAATTTAGCATTAAGTCTAACATTGATGGTGGGGAAACTTTTAGAGACAATAATCCTGGACAAAATTAATTGGCACTTGGAAAAGTATGGGTTAATAAATGAAAACTAGCATGGACTTGTTAAAGGCAAGTCATGTTTTGAGTAACTTGATTGAGTTCTTTGATGAAGTAACGGACAGTGTTGATGAGGATAGTGCGATTGATGTTGTGTATATGGACTTTCAAAAGGCGCTTGATAAAGTACCACATAATAGACTTGCTAGCAAAAATCAAAGCCCATGGAATTAAAGGGACAGTGGCTGCGTGGATACAAAATTGGCTAAGAGACAGACAGTAGAGAGTAGTGGTGAACGGTCGCTTTTCAGACTGGAGAGAGGTATACAGTGGTGTTCCCCAGGGGTCAGTATTAGGACCACTGCTCTTTTTGATATATAATAATGACCTGGACTTGGGTATACAGGACATAATTGCAAAGTTTGCAGATGACACGAAACTCGGAAATGTAGGAAACAATGAGGAGGATAGTAATAGATTTTGGGAGGACGTAGACAGACTGATGAAATAGGCAGACACATGGCAGAAGTGATACTTTTTGGTAGGAAGAATGAGGAGAGGCAATATAAGCTAATTGATACAATTTTAAAGGGGGTGCAGGAACAGAGAGACCCAAGGGTGTATGTACACCAATCTTTGAAGGTAGCAGCACATGTCAAGAAGGCTGTTAAAAAGCATATGGGATCCTTGGCTTTATAAATAGAGGCATAGAGTACAAAGGCAAGGAAGTAACGCTAAGCCTTTATAAAACACTGGTTAGACCCCAGCTGGAGTATTGTGTCCAATTCTGGGCACCACACTTTATTAGATAGGGTGCAGAAGAGATTTACTAGAACGGTACCAGGGATGAGGAACTACAGTTATGTGGAGAGACTGGAGAAGGTTAAGAGGAGATTTGATAGAGGTGTTCAAAATTACAAGGGGTTTTGATAGAGTAGATAGGGAGAACCTATTTCCACTGGAAGGAGGGTCGGTAACCAGATGACATAGATTTAAGATAATTGGCAAAAAAGCCAGGGGGGAAATGAGGAGAAATGTTTTTACGCAGCGAGTTATGATCTGGAATGCATTGCTTGAAAGGGTGGTGGAAGCATATTCAATAGTAATTTTCAAAAGGGAATTGGATATATACTTAAAAAGGAAAAATTTGCAGGGCTATGGAAAAAGCGCAAGGGAGTGGGACTAATTGGATAGCTCTTTCAAAGTGCCGGCACAGGCACGATGGGCCAAATGGCCTCTTTCTGTGCTATATGATTCTATGATCTGAGGAGGGAAAATATTAACTGCTTCAGGGAGAGCAAGAAAATGGGTTAGGGATAGATAGCCTGAGTGTGGAGCTCACACTAGCCTCAGCGTGATAGACTGATTGGCCTGCTTCTGTGATGATATTTTTATGATTCTGTAATTTCCTGAGGGCACTGACTCCTTTTTAACAGCCAAATTGCCTTTATTTTCTCATCTTATCGGTTGCTTTATAACAATTCCAATTTTACATCATTTAGAAATTAAATGTCTTCTACTGGATGATCACATAATTCATTTTGAGAGTCTTCGCCTTCTTGAGTTTGGCAGGGATGTGGAACTCAACAGAGCTCACAGAAAATTCTGGGAGTTCACTTAGTTGGAGAAGATTAACGGGAAACTAAACCTCTGTAATGAACTCATTACTTTCATTACTCACTCCTTGTCTGAACACTGTTTCCCTATTTTGGCCATCTCAATTGCCAGGACATAGTTTTCGCCTCCTCTCATAAGAATTCTAGGTAAATGATGTAATGGGGGACTCAACAATTTGTGTGAAGCCCATTAGCGAAAAGTTTCCATTGCAGCAGAGCAAACTGTAGCATCTGAACATTGCAGTGAGATACTCTGTTGATCCATGTACCCAAGAGTTTTCAATTGGCCTTTTAACCAGATGTAGTTATTTGGCTTTATTTTCAAAATTATAATAATTTCAGCACTACGTGTGAATTCTGAGGAACCAAAAATGGATCATTTAATATCTGAACAATCTACAAACTTTCAGCCAGGCAGCCACACAAGGCACATGAGAAATTAATAGGAAACTCCAGGAAATTGGTCAACACAACATTTCAAAAGCAATGTGTCATTTTGAAGTGTAAAGGCCAAGTTTCTGACATAGCTGCAGGAATCTCTTAAGGTCCTTACTTTAAAATAAAAACAATGGTCCTGACTATACTGGAGAAATTACAGCAGTAACAACAAAATGCATTTAATATAGAAAACATCTCAATTCACTTTCCACAAAAGGTAAAAGAAATTGATAAAAATAAATAAAAAGAAAAAGTGCTTAGCCATGGTGGGAGAATTTGGTGAGAAGCTTGGTCAAAAAGATTGATGTTGAGAAGGTTTTTAAAAGAGCAAGTAAGAGCGTGGAGAGGCAGAAGGGTTTAGGGAAGGAATTCCACAGTGGAGGACAGCTGCAGGCTCTGCCATCAATGGTGAGGCAATGCAAGGGAGTGATGTACAATGGTCAAAGATATGCAGCTGGAGGAAGAGTTTTGAGGATGTGGGAGAGGATTATAACTTCAATGAGTTGGGAGCAATGGTGCCAGTGTAGGTGAGCAAGAATGGCAGTGGTGTGCAAGCAGGAAGATAAAAACATTTTTAAAAAGGCATTTTGAGTTTTATAAATAGGAGCATAGACAACAAGAGCAAAGAGGTAATTATAAACATGGTATAAGGCAATAGTTGGGCCACAGTTAAGAGTACTAGGAGCACCCCATTATAGAAAGCAGCATAGATTCATCAGAATTGTGCCAGAGATGGGAAGCTATAGTTACGAGGAGAGATTTGAGATACTGGAACTATTTCCACCGGGGCAGAGAAAACTGAGATTTAATAGGTTTCTAAAAATGGAAGTGTTTTGATGGGGTGGCTAGGGAAAGATTATTTCCTCTGATAGGGCGGTCATTCATGGAGGATCATCAATTTAAGAGCCCCAGTTTCTCTAATGTTTCTTAATAACTAAAGCATCTCGTCCCTGGTATCACCTTGGTGAATTTCTTCTGCACCCTTTTTGTGGCCTTGATATCCATCCTGGAATAAGGCACCTTTTCACCCTTCAAGAGGTAGAGGTGAAGTTAAACCTACAAAAGTCATTGGTTAGGCCACAGTAAGAACTCTGTGCCCAGTTTTGGGCCCCTTATGTTAGGATAAAGCACCGAGATAAATTATAGACTTGATTCCCATGTATGTTTTTTTTGGGGTGGCGGGGGGGACTTTACATTGCAGAGTGTGTGGGTTCTGTTTGTGGTCTGTTTTTTTAAACCGGCAGTATGTGCCATGACAGATGAGGATATTGAGAGCTCTCCACATGTTTTGATGTATGATGGTCTCACATTTAAAGATTCATGATTCTGTAATCATGACTGCAAATCTACTAAATGATAATCCACATTCAGCATCACGTGCTGCTCTCTAGAATTAATTTAAGATTCCAGGATAATCTCAGACAGTAAACCATGCACAACCTCCCCAGTGATTCGGAGTTCAAGGATTCTTTCAATCCTGCGTCAGGCTGTTGGGTACTCGTGAGATTGAGGTCTTTCAGGAGTAAAAGCACCAAAGTCTGTCATTCATTCTGTGAGCCATCACAGCACAAACACAGCAGAAAGTCTCACCTTTCAAACAACTTTTTAAAATCTTTTTTCTTTGCACCTTACAATCCCCCGACATATTTTTCTATTATTTTATACCCAATTGATATTTATGCTTCCGCATATTTTAAGAGAATTGCAAGTCGGACATCCAAATTTGGAGCTAAACACACAATTAAATCCTGACTCCGGACTTTTACTGTGGAGAGGCGGAGGGACACACCCGCAGCTAGATTTATGCCCTCTGCCAGGAGTTTGTCTTAATTTAATTACATCAGTGTGACTTTACATAGAATGTACAGCACAGAAACAGGCCATTCGGCCCAACCATTCTATGTCATGTTTATGTTCTACATGAGCCTCCTCCCACCCCTCTTCATCTAACCCTATCAGCATATCCGTCTATTCCTTTCTCCCTCGTGTTTATCTAGCTTCCCCTTAAATGCATCCACGATATTCACCTCAACTACTCCTTGGGGTAGAGAGTTCCACATTCTAACCACTCTCTGGATGAAGAAGTTTCTCCTGAATTCCTTATTGGATTTATTAGTGACTATCTTATATTTATGGCCACTAGTTTAGGGGGGGGGGGGGGGGAAACTAAATAAATTTGATTCGAATTTGAAAATCACAACAAAGCTTATTCACATGGATATGAACTACAAAGTTCAAATAACCAACATGACTTAAGTGAAATAATAGGTCACATCAGAAAAGTGCATTTATTTTCATGTTATTTATGAAATCAGAAGAATTCTAACTTGGTTACTCATAAAATGGTATCATACTTTCTCAAAGATATAAAAATGCATTGAACTGATCCGACTTTTAACTGTTCATTAATATTGAAAGTACACAGCTGCTGTGAGGCATCGACTTTCTGATTCATATACAGTCTGACCTTCATTACACCAACTCAAAGTGACTGACCAAGCAGTTCTGGTCACGTTGTGAAGCTTTTAACTTCTGTACTAACTATAATGGTGCTTCATCGGGACTAGGAGGTTTGTATATCCTGGTTTGGTACAAAGAATTCTGGGTAGAAACTGGACCTCATTGCACCCGTAAAATGGGCGCAGCAGGCGCCAATTTTGGGAACCAATGTCCTGCGCCCAGAGACGCCTGACCCAATGTTAGATCAGGCCTTTATTCAGGCACCCCGGCAACCATCAAAAACAGGCATTAGGCCTCTTACATATGTAAATGAGGGGCCTAATGGCTGTTTTAGTTTCCCTGTGCCTAAATTGGAGCATAATGAGCAGAGCAGGAGTCACCACTTGGGATTCTTCAGCTGCCGCTTCGACCTAAACATGACTGCCAACAAAAGGCAATCTTTCCCCCAAAAATTTCAAAAATCATTCATGTAGAACCAGGAGTAGCAGGCATGCTCCCGACTCCACTGTACTCGTGATCACCACCACCACCCCCTCACATTGCTGCTCAATCACCCGTCCTGGGACTTACCTTTGGGCCTCTGCTAACGAGTCAAGTGGCCTGACATTTATCTTTTTAAAGTGGACGAGCTGCCTTTGGAGGTATGACAGATGCCAGCAACCTGCCCAAATAACATTAATGAGGCCCAAGGCCCAAGAGCCAACCTAGAGCCTCTTGGTGGTGCTCAGTGTGTGGTGCCCATTTCAGGCCCGAAAATAGGCCTAGAAGGAATTTCCACCACTTCCAGTTCAAGGTTTTAAAATGTAGGGCTAATTTAAACCTAAAATCACCCAGGTTACTTGCCAGCCAGAAAGTTGCCAGGAACTCACCGTTCCAAATTTAACCTGCTTTGAGCAGGCGGCATGGAAAGCCAGCAGAGTCCTTCTTTGCATATGCATATGCATGATGACATCATCAAGATCCGACTACAATTTTAATTAGTGGTCTGAGTGGGGAAGCTGCTGTGGCTTTCCCATCGTGTGAAGACAGTCGGTGACCTGGCAAACATTTATCTCTCAACCAATATCACAAAGCAATTATCTGGTCACTTATCTCATTGTTATTTGTGAGATCTTGCTGTGCCTAAATTGACTATTGCATTTCCCTGCATTACAACAGTGACTGCATTTCAAAAGTACTTCATTTGCTGTGAAGCAAACTGGGCCATAAAAGCCCCTATATAAACGGAAGCATTTTTTCTCACTTCTTCCTAATCTCTTCTCATTAGCCTACTTTGTTCATTTTAAGTTCTGTGTTCTCTGCTTATGTGTTAAAGCAGCTAGGAAATGCTTTGATGTTCAGTAATAAGTAGGTTTTATGCATTAAAACAATGCACTATCATGGGAACACACATGGGAGTGATCTTGGTTTATATTTGCTGTGTTTTACTACTGCAAAGGTACATAGTAGTAGGGCATTCAGCCCCTCAAGCCTGTTCCACCATTCTATTGGAGCATAGCTGGTCTGTACCTCAATTCATTTACCCACCTTTACTCCATATCCCCTGATTCGCCCACCCAATAAAAATCTATCAATCTCAATCTTGAAAATTTCAATTGACCCAGCATCCACAGCCTTTCGGGGGAGATAGTTCCAGATTTCCACTACCCTACGTGGCATTCCCTGAAAGCTGACAGTTGCATTAAATTTAATTTGACATTGTATTCAGACACTGCAGACATTTAATTTATTCCTCGCTCACAATAACTCTTTCAGAACACCCAATGTTTTACAGCAAAACCTTCCCTTTGACCTAATCCCAAAAGTATAGATTGCAAAGAATAGACTTGCAAACGACTACACAATACACAGCACAATAGGCCAACTGTGGAGCATACGGAGTTTGCAGGATTCAGCAGAATTTGTATCCACACTTTTAGTAGTTGGTTTACCACACAGCATCGAAGAAAAATGTACTATTATTATTAATAACAATAAACTAGAATTTCATGCCGCATTTATGGATTACTTTGGGTTTTGAGGTCACACATAAATTTTTCAATTAACCCTTTTTGGAGTTGAGTTTTTACAGGCAACAGGGCAAAAAGGCCTAAATCAAGCAACAAAGCCAAATGGGACAGATGAGATACATTTGCAAATCTCTGACATACAGGTCATGCCAGGTTCAAGCATGAAAGCACACGGTATGCCTGGAAGCTGTCGGCAGCGGGCACGACTGGAAGCTGTCGGGCTAAAGATAATGTGCCAGCTGTTGGGATAAAGAAAGAATGCAATCTGTCAGGGCAACAAGGGTCTGCAAGCTGTCAGGACAATTCAAAGAATGTCTGAAAGCTGATGCCTACGAGGTACAAGCGTGACTTTCTCACTAGCTGAACAGGCAACGGTGAGTATCTTGATCTGAGTTAGTGACGGTGGTTAAAAGCAGTGGAGCATCGGCACTAGGCTTTTAGTGTTCCCCTTTATGATTAGAAGCTACAATTATGCCTTGGAAAAGTGATGTCCAGCCTTTAAGGAAGTAGTTAAAACCTCCTACTAACTCTTCTTTCTTCTACTGGTCTCTTCCCCATTGTGGTTGTTACTTTCATCACCCTTGACAGCTTTCATAGGAACAGGAGTAGGCCATTCAGCCCCTCAAGCCTGTTCCACCATTCAATTGGATCATGACTGATCTATATTTTAACTCCATCTACCCGCCATGGTTCCGTAACCCTTAATACCCTTGCCTAACAAAAATCTATCAATCTCAGTTTTGAAATTTTCAATTGGCCTAGCCTCAACAGCTCTTTGGGGGACAGCATTCAAAATTTTTGCTCTCTTTTTGTGCATAGGTGCTTCCTGACATCACCCCTGTCAGCTCTCAATAGACACAGCTCAGAGTGTTCTCCTCAGAGTGTCTCTCTCTCGCCCTAGACACAGCCTGGGGTATTCTCAGCAGGTCAGGACTCCAGTTTTCTTTTCCTCTCTGAAAGGGCTCAATGTACATCCCAGGTGGCCTATTTGCCCATGTCATGCCAGCGCGGTGGAATGAAATGGCTGCCAGAACACTGGGTGGCATTTACATTCTTAAGGCTGTTAAGGAAAAAACTGCCAACATGGACAATCACCTCCACCCACTGTGGAAAGAACGGCAATCTGCATTTAATGCACTAAACCTAAGCCCAAGAAAAACTTTGAAAATATTTTCAATCTGTGGCTACTCCTGAGTTGTTGGCACAATGACACAAGAGCAACGTGAAATGTAGACCATAACTACAAGGGACTGAACGAACAGAGCCTGCAGCTGGAGAACTGTAGGTATCAAATACCAAAAGCATTTGATGAATGTTTATAAGTGGGTTGCATTCAGAATGCTGGAAGTAATCTATGGGAGTAATCAAGAAATCCTACCTCCAACAGGTCATTAATTGCTCAAAGTTTACAGTCAGCACCAGAGTTCTGCCAAAATTAAAATGCTGTTCCATTTCAGTCTGAAATGATTAAAGTATCTGAACAAATTAAACTGATTCTATATCTACTCCAGAGTCTCAAAACCCTTGGCACTGTGAAGGTATATTCTTTGAAGTATTGGTATCTGATATAAAAACAAAATTAAAATCACCTGCAAACAAACTGCATTCAACATTTAATTTTTGGTCGCTTTTTACATTTTCTGACACACACTGAAACCATAACTGTTTAACAAACATGTCTGGGCATGCATTAGGAATTAAAGTCCTAATACTCAATAGCAATGCAGTAAAGCCTGCTCTGATTTCTTAACACCCATTGAGAATGCACTAAGGATACCAAAGTCTTAGCCTAAAGTTGACTAACAGCAGATTGAGCTGCACAGAATCAGGCACATTATCTGGCAGGTCAATCAAGAAACATCGCTGCAGACATTCATGGAGGTGTCTGTGAACTGGGTTGCCATGCCCTGTAACAAAGTACAGTGCAGAATGTGAGGCAGACTCAGGAGGGGAGAAAAAGGAATATGGGAGAAAGTACAATATAAAGTACAGAAAACAATACTTTTATGAATACTGCATTGTTTTTAATCTATGAATGTGAAATCCAGAAACAGTACATGGTATATCAAAATGTTAATAGTAACAAACTATTGTATTTGTTTTATAAAGATTTTCACTCAGTGCTTCAAATGTCACTATGGTTGGTAAACGACTGAAACTATCCCTCACCCCTCCCCCCCCCTTATTATGTCTTTGTTAATAACATAACCTTTATAGTACAGCACACCACTTATTATATTTATAATCTCATTGCTGATTGTGCAATGTTGCTGCAGGAAAAGTGGTTGCCACATTTGTCTACATAACAACAGCCAATGGCATTCAAAGTAATTCACTGTATGTGAAGCGTGTTGAGATGCGATAAGGTGTTATGCAAATGTACGTTTTTTATCTTTCTTTCCTCTTATTATTGCTGAAGGTTTCCCAATGTGGCCCGACAGCCAGAAATATGTTAACTTGAGCCAAACGTTGTAACATTTGTATTACTTTCAGCATGGTCTGGCAGGAGTAAGCTCTCAGCTTGCAGCAAACATTAAGTTTCCTGTGCGTGGTTACAGACCAGAGCATCTCTTTGAGGCCGAGAACGGAAAGGCTGTAGCCACTATAAGGCAAAAAACTGCATTCATTGAGCGCGGGGGGAATGAATGACCCATGGGGCAGTGAGAACGAAAGTTGTCCAAGCCATGGCTTCATTGACAAGAAAGGTGTTTTTGTTAGAAAGCAAATTTCATGCTGTGTGTGAGCAGGCCATTTGATTCCTCACTCAAGGGCAGATTCTCCAGCTACATATGAGAAAATATATCAGCACTGTACTCCCCAATATGCATAACCCCAAATAAGAAGGAGATAGTTCTGGGAATTAAACTCCCCTTTCAAACATTCTTTTCACTTTAGATACTGGACCTACCCCATCTGAATAAAGAATGGAGGTAAAAGGTTGAGATGAGAAGTCAGTACCTACGGACACACACTAGAACTCAGGCCTGGTTTTCAAGACATTCATTTCTGAAAAAAAGTCAACGTCAGATTAGAGCATCTGATTAAAAGCCAGTGTTTTAAAGATAGAGAGCTAATAAACCAGTGTGTAAACACAAGTACAAACATATGCAACCTATCCCCTGAGATCCTCTTTCAGTGAGCAATGAGAAACCACTTCTGAACTGTGATTAAAGTCCAACAACAGCTTTAAATGGATGTGCCCGATTCTGCATCACAAGATTTTTTGAAAAAGGCAAATATAGAAATTTACACTATAATGCAGCCCCAAGTTCTCAGGAATTGAAGTGTATTATTTACAGTCTTAGAACTAAATGCAAATTGTTCATTGTCAGCAACCAGTCAAGGGGGAATCTTGGGCCTTAAAAGCAGATCAATAAAGCAAAGGTCTTTCCCTGATGACCATTCGGACTCAACAAAGAATGACCAGACGGACTGAGCTGCTGGCATCGCGGTGTGATTTTTTTGGGGGGGGGGGGTTGGCGCGGAGAGGGAATGAGCAGCTTGTAAAAAGACAATTTTCTATTTTTACAAGCTCTGGGTTCACAAGGCTCTTGTATTGGTTTTTAGCTAAGTGGATTGGATCAATGGAAATGTGGGAAAATTGCATTTCCTAAATGGTTACAATGCTGAAGACCTCCACCATGTGACATTTGTGTGGTAAATATTGCAAGGTCATTTATTTTATTTTAATTTAAAAAAAACATCTTCCCTGTGTCACTCCAAGTCACCCAGCAGCTTTTCCGAAGTCACTGGTCCTGATATTTATGGGGAGACAGGGAGGATGCGGGGGAGGCTGAAAACGGCCGAGGACGGGGAGGTCCTGCCGAACTTAACAGCAGGACCTCATTATCATTTTTTGGAAGCATTTTCCACCCAGCAGCCAGCCAAATTGACAACCTGGCCGGCAGGGGCTGGGGGAGGGCGGGAGAGAGAATCAATGGCGGGAGGCCGCAGCCAGGGACCCTTGGCGACGGTTCCCGGCAATTGGCCGGGGTGGTGGGTGGTCATCAGGCTGGGTGGAGAGAGATTGGGGCTGGAGGGAGAGAGGCGCCATCGGGGGAGCATTCCTGCTCCGCCTGGTCCACAGGTAGTGCTGGAAAAGGCACTTACATTGTGGAGCCGGCAGTTCCCGCCCCCGTCACTGCCGGGTTTCCCGACCCCGGGACACTGGAAGGCTAAAGCATTTTCTGGATTTACTGACCCTTCCACACGTGAGCACTCAAAATGTCAGCTTCTGGCAATCCACCTTTATTTAAGTAAGTGACTGTCTGCAACAGACTGGTCCCAGCGGCACTAGTGTGAACATCGTTACTCACTGTACCTCTCTCGTTCAACTGGAGATTAACATTCCAAAAGGAGACTGCAAGTACTTTATAACAAACCCTAGCTCGACAGATAAGTGGCTGGTCACCATTGCAACCCTGGAAAAATGAAATTATCCTGCCCAATCAAACGGCAGTAGGAAGATGCGGCATGTGTCTGTGCCACAGAGTGACTGAATATGGGTTTGTACACAACTGCTGTCACTCATTCTCAAGTTATGTAGTCAGGGGAGGCTGATGGCAGCAGGACTGCTAACATTAGAGAAGTGTTAGGAATGAGATCGATGGTCAAAAAGAGTGAGAAAGATCATAGAATTTCATCGAGTCCATAGCACAGAAACAGGCCATTCAGCCCAACTGGTCCGTGCCACACGAGCTCCACACGAGCCTCCTCCCATCCTACTTCATCTAACCCTATCTGCATATCCTTCTATTCCTTGCTCCCTCATGTACTTATCTACCTTCCCTTTAAATGCATCTATGCTATTCGCCTCGACTATTCCATGTGGTAGCGAGTTCCACATTCTATCCACTCTCCGAATAAAGACATTTCTCCTGAATTCGCTATTTGATCAATTAGTGACTCTTATATTTATGGCCCCTAATTTCGGACTCCCCACAAGTGGAAACATCTTCTCCACATCTGCCCTATCAAACCCCTTCATAATCGAAAAGATTTCACTTTTGGAGATTGATTAAAATATTCTACCAGATGAGAAAGTCTAACTCCATATAAATAAGACTTGATAGCTCTCCGCAGAGGATGAAACTGGTCCGTAGACATGTCACCCCTCCCCGCCCCACATCAATTTGTGTCCCTCCCAACAGCTACTCAAGCAGCAGACACCTGAGAGTAGGTGAGCTGACAGCAATCTCAACTGTTGCATAGCATCGACAAACCTAAAGACTGAGGGAGAAACTAAAATAAAAATAATTTTCAACGATCAAGATGGGGGAGGAGGGTGGGGGAAGGGGGAGTCCGTACACTTTGGATAGACAGACAGGGGAACAGTAGGAGTGCTATACATTGCTTCAGTGTCTCTGGGCTTGGCAGTGGAGGGCGGGGTTGTAGCTTCTGCTCACTATGCAGGATTGGACTTTACTGTAATATTCCCAACAGTCAAATAAACCACTGAAGCTCCCTTCTTCACGTACACTTGAAGACTAGCCATTTGGTTAAGGTACAGGAGGGGCTGCTGGCTCCTAAGGAGCTGTACCCCAGTGCAAAGGAAGGGAGAAGAGTTGTTTTTTTTTGGGGGGGGGAAAATAGCCTGTCAAAAACGAACAATATTTTTCAATGATGTTTGAGAAAAGGTTCTGAATATTTGTGAATAGCTGTGCCCTCCGCTCACCAGTGCTCAGCTCCCTCCTCTCCTGAACAGTCAATGGTGTCCTCTCGCAGGTCAGCCAGTCCGACCGTGATAACATTAGTGAATAAATGGCCTGAGTGGGACAGACAAGAGATGTGCCGATTACAACATGTTTCTGGTACATATACACATTTAAACAATTGAAATAGGAGAACAGGAAAATGATTTAAAAAGTAAACTTTCAGATCAACTGGTTTGCAATTAATATTCGTACACATACAGCGTCCAGTGAGTCAAAGCATTGCACAACATACATACCAACAATGCACAAACACTCACTTGTTATCTAAATCAGAAACATGCACCAACTGAATAGCATTCTAGGATGGGGCCGGTCTAAAATACTAACAGCCTTTCATCGTCATGACAACAAGTGTTAAATATATATTAAGTACCTTCTGTTTCCACAATGCCAGTCATGGAACCTAATTGCCCAAATAACTGACAAATTACTGGCGTGTCAGACACATCTTGGTAAATTTTGCTGGCTTCATGTACACCCCCGTTGCTAGAAAATGCACGATTTGGCGATGAATCCGAGGTAGATCAGCTAATTTTAGTATGACTTAGCACCTGTCACTATAACATCGACTACCTATTAAACGGCCAGTTTAACAACACAGAAACCAATGTTAGCAGCTTTGATGAAGAGCTCCATCGATATCACCCCTTTCCAGAATTAACACTGGTTCAGGTGCAGGTTATAAATTAACTGAATACCAGAGTGTTCGAGTGAGTGCTTCAGAAATTGCTTTTCTTTAAAAAAAGAGCTTTGCATTAGCAAAGTTATAATAAATGCTCACATTTATCAAGAACCAGTCAAAATTCAAAAAAAAAATCCAACTTTGTATCCACTCCTTTGTAAATTTGACAGTCAAAAGATCCCTTTTCTTTAAAAATTACAATGGCCATCGGCCAGCTCTAGAATACTGCTGTGTAACAGCGGACAGCTGAGCAGATTCTAATCTTATTATCACCCATGAATGCCCAAAAGAACAAAGAAGGACCAAGAGTTTCTGATTTATCACAGATCCTTTGGGTGTCCATCCCCATCTGTCGCTGCACAGCTTGGTGTGAGCAGGACATGTCCACACACTCGCTCGCACTCGAGAGCTCCAGGGCCCCACCACAATGCTGGCAGCTTTCTCAGCACGTAGAGCAAATGTCAATGTGAGATGTGGGGGAGGGGAAGAGGAATTCTCTGACAGCACAAGGACACACAGAACAGAAGAGGTCAATACCCAGTGTAACCCACTCATTTACAGCCCTCTTTACATCAGGGTTTTTCATTCAGATAAACCAGAGGCTATGTTTTAAGTTTCTTTTTAAATTAACTCGACATTTTCTAACCTATTAATTCACCAGCTTCCACAGCCCGTCCAGCTTATAAGGCACTGAAGAAATCATAGGCTGCTCTGCTGCTGAGCAGTCATTTTTGTCAACACTTAGCCGACACGAAAGTAGGGTCCTGGTTTTACTGAGAGCAGATGCTGTAAAGTTGTGGGGTCATAAATATAAGATAGTCGCTAATGAATCCAATAGGGAATTCAGGAGAAACTTCTTTACCCAGAGAGTGGTTAGAATATGGAACTTGCTACCACAAGGAGTAGTTGAGGCAAATAGCATAGATGCATTTAAGGGGAAGTTAGATAAACACAAGGGAGAAAGGAATAGAGGGTTATGCTGATGGGGTTAGATGAAGTAGGGAGGGAGGAGGCTCTTGTGGAGCATAAACACCGGTACAGACCAGTTGGGCCAAATGGCCTGTTCCCGTGCTGTACATTCTATGCAATTCTAAGTAAAGTTGTGAATCTGGACGCTTATTCTGTGTGGAGTTACCCTGGTTAACATCACATGCTCGCATCAGGCCACGCCAGCATAGAAATCTCATTGCTGGTTGCTCCATGCAGAGGTACAAGTGTGTGTTTACATATGTACAAAAGACCCAGGCAATAACACAAAATAAACAAACCCCACCGGGGGTTGATAACAGGCTGAACGTAGTGGCTCTCAATCAATTGAGAACAGGTAAATCGAGTTTCCGAGATAAGATTTGGTACGATTTCGGATCCGATCTATCTTTCAAAAACTCACTACAACACTAATTTCACAAGAATTACTGTTAAAGCAATAGAGTGGAGCATCTGCAGTGCACTGACTACTCGCTGATTTTATGCAGTTGCAGAAGCAGTTGGAAGTGTAGTTTTATTAAAACAAAACAAGGGCTTTCTTTTTCTGGAATCTCAGGAAATATACTGACAGCTGGAAAATGCTGAATAACACATTTGTCAAGAACTGCATAGACAACACGCCCGCTCTGTACCAGACACTCAGCCTTCCACCACACACCATATGGGCCAAAGGAGCAGTGCAGAGAATATCCTGGAGTGTATTGCGAAGTATGCAAACGGTATCTTAGAAAATATTGCAGAGTAGAACATTTAAAGAATGCTGTATATAGTACTGTAAAAAAAAGTACTGTAGACTGGCCGTTCTCAAACCTTCTTGGGTGAGGCCTCATCAAAAAGTTCTCAGAACCGCTTATACCCACAAGCTATGGATGTGAGCATGAACGTGAAATTATTTTTATACTAAACAGAGGGGGCGTTTTATGATTATGCACTAACTCTATTGACTTGATACTGAAGTAAAACTTTTAACCCTTCTACTAGTAGACAGCAGCTTCACTCAGTGGTAGCAGTCAGCATTGGAAGGTTGTGTGTTCACGTCCCATGCCAGAACTTAAGATCATCGAAGGGGATGCTGCGTTTTCAAAAGTGCCATCTTTCAGATGCACCAAAAACCGATGACTCATCTGCCTGTTCGATGAAGAGCAGGGAGGTCTCACAGTGTCCTGGTCAACATTTATCCCTTAACCAACTCCATCAAAACAGACTAACTGGTCATTGCTGTTTTTGAAATCTTACACATGTGCAAATTAGCTGCTGCATTTGCCTACAAAACAACAGCGAATACACTTCAAAAATAATTCATTGGCTGTGACATGCTTGGGATTTCCCGAGGACATGAAAAGCTCTATATAAATGTAAGTTCTTTCTTTAGCATTTTTCAATATTCAAATAATTATAACTGTATTTAAAGGACCATTCACCATTGTCATCTTACAAAATAGTACAAACAAAATTATATACAGATAATTTTATGTAAGTGCACTCTCAGCAGGGAGCCTCGCTGTTTGGGAGTGCATTTCATAAATTACCCTTCATGTGAAACATTAAATCTCTCACCAAATTACTCCTTGTAATAGGTGCTTTTTTCATTTTTGTAATACTTTTTTCAAGAGGCAAAGGTAAAGGATTAACTTTGTCTTGTGAAAAGAATACCTATGAGTAGACCCCTAACATCGCCAATAATAATAATAATAATAATAATAACTGCATGCGAGTACTAGGATACATTGACCCTCCCACAGTCTGCACAAAATATGCAATGGATTATTTTATTTACAATGGTTAGCACCATACTGAATTTGCACTTTTCAAAAATGTCAACCTAGTGCAAAGTTTTGTGCTGAATAGAAAGCTTCAGTATTTCATCCATTCAATCCATGCCTAATTGTGGTTTCTGGTTGTGAAGTATCAGTCAGATGGAACTGAACAGATTTGGCATCTACATGTCCAAGAGAAAGACAAAGTTTTCCTCCAATCGCTAATATTAGTGGAAAAATCAGCGTAAATACAAAGTAGGTTTTCCTGCTTTATCAACCCACTAACGACTTGCTGGAATGTACATCAAAAGGTATTTAGTAAGTTGAAACAAGTTATTCTAACCTGGTGCAGATCACTGCTAAGTGCCTAATTTAGAATACAAGTGTCTGCAAGTGACTCAGCGGTAGCACTCTTACCAATGAGTCAGAAGGTCATGGGTTCAAGCCCCACTTTAAGATATAAGCACGTGATCCTATTTGATCCTCAGTAGTGGATGGAAGTGAGTGCTGCATTGTACAATGTACCGTCTTTTCAGCAAGACTTTTAACAGAGACCCCATCCCCGCCCGACTGTTCAGGTGGATGTAAAATACATTGAAGAGCAGGGAGTTCTCCTGGTGTCCTGGCCAACACCATTCCGTCTTCAACCAACACCAAAAACAGGTGAACTAGTCGGCCATTTGCTGTTTGTGGGATTTTGCTGTGTACAAACTGGTTGCAGTGTTTGCCTACGTAACAACAGTGAATTACCCTTCAAAAGTAATTGGTGGTGAAACACTGAGTTACCTGAGGATTTGGAAGATGCTATATAAGTGAAGGTTTTCTTTTACTACATGTAACTTCAGGCAGCCGACCTTCAAAAGGACTTGGATATGGTCATAGCAGAGCAACAGGAATGGTCTCAGGACTAAAGCTCCAAATTATGAAGACTGACTCACAGAACTATATTTGTTTTGACTGGACAATGGACGATTGAGAGAGGGCACGATCTTAGATTTTTTAAATGCCGCGAGGCATGGATAACGTAGGAGTAAAGGGGTTGTTTAACTAGAACTGAGCATGTCTAGAAAATTAGTAAGCTTCAGTAAGACTGGAGATTAGAAGACGTTTCTTTCCCCGTCCTCCTCAACCCTTGCAGAGTAGTAGATGTGTGCTGGGTTCAGTCAGTTAATTTACAAAAGTAGATAGGTAAATATCTGGTTAGGAACTTGATTGAAATGATAAGGAGAGATAATTAAACAAACACACTCTGAAAAACAATGGCCTTCAGAGATAGGTGGCTGTTAGGTGTACAAACACATTTGAATGAAATTCTTTGCCCACTATTTTAATGGGGGTGTAAAACCGTTTATTTTTAAGAGAAGCTATCTAACTTTATATTGTCCTCTCCCTGCACTTGGTGAAACTTTCACTTTTTCAGTTTAATTTTTAACAAGATCATTTTTTATATGAGGAAAATGAGTAATCTACCAGCAATAATGAACTCCAGGCTGTGTGCACACTGGGGCTTTAAACCACACTGGCCCTTATTCCAGTATTATCTCTGCCTCATACCCTAGCATGGGGCACACCTGCACCTTCTCATTCACTTTTTCCTGATTCAATTCCCTTTAAAGCAACACAAGAACATTATCTATTTGAGGATTTTAATTTCCCTCATTTTGTGGTTGGAAAAAAATTCCACAAAATTGTAATAGCCGCAAATATTTTCTGAGTTATTTCTGAACTGTTTATAATTGGTGCAACACAACATAATTAAAAGCCAAGAGTAAAACTCTGATGATTAAAAGCAACAGATGTAACATGCATTACGGTGCTTTGCTACAGACAACCGACACGCAGGAGCCATGCTATGCCCACTGATGTTCAGATACCATACAATTCCAGCCGGTGTTTGGGGCTGTGCAATACTAACATCCCATACAATACCAACATGATCCACACGTGTAAATTCATTCGGGGATATTTTCACTGCGAGTGGGATTCGGGAGGACGGCGGGCAGTGCGAGCGCCAAATGTATCCGATGTCGGCAGCGAGAGGGTCAGGCGATTTTAGCTCCCGGGCCTCATCGCAATGGCCCAACCATCTTCAGCTGCTTCATCAATGACCTTCCCTCCATCATAAGGTCAGAAATGGGGATGTTCACTGATGACTGCACAGTGTTCAGTTCCATTCGCAACCCCTCAGATAATGAAGCAGTCCGAGCCTGCATGCAGCAAGACCTGGACAACATCCAGGCTTGGGCTCATAAGTGGCAAGTAACATTCGCGCCAGATAAGTGCCAGGCAATGACCATCTCCAACAAGAGAGAGTCTAACCACCTCCCCTTGACATTCAACGGCATTACCATCGCTGAATCCACCACCATCAACATCCTGGGGGTCACCATTGACCAGAAACTTAACTGGACCAGCCATATAAATACTGTGGCTACAAGAGCAGGTCAGAGGCTGGGTATTCTGCGGCGAGTGACTCACCTCCTGACTCCCCAAAGCCTTTCCACCATCTACAAGGCACAAGTCAGGAGTGTGATGGAATACTCTCTACTTGCCTGGATGAGTGCAGCTCCAACAACACTCAAGAAGCTCGACACCATCCAAGATAAAGCAGCCCGCTTGATTGGCACCCCATCCACCACCCTAAACATTCACTCCCTTCACCACCGGCACACTGTGGCTGCAGTGTGCACCATCCACAGGATGCACTGCAGCAACTCGCCAAGGCTTCTTCGACAGCACCTCCCAAACCCGCGACCTCTACCACCTAGAAGGACAAGGGCAGCAGGCGCATGGGAACAACACCACCTGCACGTTCCCCTCCAAGTCACACACCATCCCGACTTGGAAACATATCACCGTTCCTTCATTGTCGCTGGGTCAAAATCCTGGAACTCCCTTCCTAACAGCACTGTGGGAGAACCGTCACCACACGGACTGCAGCGGTTCAAGAAGGCGGCTCACCACCACCTTCTCGAGGGCAATTAGGGATGGGCAATAAATGCCGGCCTTGCCAGCGACGCCCACATCCCGTGAACGAATAAAAAAAAAACTCAGGTGCCCGCTTAAAACAGGCAGGAAGTGGCAACTGGCCGGCAGGCGGGAGCAGAGATTCAGGTGGTAGAAGGCCGCCAGCCGGCACCAAGGGAAGGCTTGCCGGCAAGAAGGTAAGTCTTGGGTGGGGGTTTCGGGAGGGTCTCGCAGAGGAGACGATGGACAGAGCCTAGGGCAGAGAAGGCCTCAACTTTCCTGGTGGGGTCCGGATAAGCACTTACCTTAAATGACCTCTTCTGGTTGTGAATCCTCTTCTCGCTGCCTTCACCTATCGGGAAAGCCACAGCAGCTTCCCTACTCAGGCCAGAGTTAAAATTCCAGTAAGGGTCCAATGACATCATCGGACCCCGATTTTCATTTTTAAAGAAGGACCCTGCCTGTCACCTGCTCAGACAAGTGGGTTAAAAACAGGATCGACGCAAAACAGGTGGGAAATCAAGGCATAAACGACCAAGGGCATTTTAACTGCCCAACCACCCAGTTTCCGCCAGGCAGGTAAGGTTAAAATCACCCCAAGGTCTATCTCTCCAGAGGCCTCCCAGTTTCCATGTTCTTGTTTGCTGATCATCCTCACGACGGTGATTCAGATCGCTTGTTCCAGGCCTGTTCAAGATTGTCTGACTTGGACTCAAATTTCACTGCTGCAAATTACTGCATGAAAGCACTTCCAGCTGTGAGCTCTGCACATGGAAATAGGCACTGGCTCATGTGCGAGTTTAAGGGATCCTGGAAGAGCGTCGATTGGAATTATCCATTCATAAGCTGCCAGTTTATGAGCACTGAAGCTAGCCTAGGATCAGAATCCAGAGCAAGATGGAAACCAGCAGGAACAAATCAGAGCTAGCTTAGCGTAAAGTCCTAGTGGAGGAACAGGAAATTGAGTCTGCAGAAGCAGGCCAGGTCCTGGAATAAAGACATTCTAAGAGAGAATACAGTCTCAGTAGAAAATGGCAATGAAGGTGGAGGTCACAGTGAAGCCCAGAAGCCGGCAGTGGAAGAAATTGTGCCCAGGAGAAAGTGAATGTCTGTTCAGGGTCCAGTACAACAGCAGAGTAAAGCTGAGGTGTCAGCGGTGAGCTGGAGTACAGTCCTGAAGCCGGGCAGGTAATAGCAGCAGGTGGAGGATGAGCACTGAAGGCTGGAACAGATACTCCACAAATAGGATTGTTGAGACTGGGTGGGCTCAATGAACTAGAATAGTATGCTTTCCCAACTAGGACCTAGATTCAAATGCAGTCCCCAGAGTATTGGATAAAACCTGCAGAAATCTGATGTGAAGTGAATTTAGGCAGTCTCAACCCAGTCCCCAGTAGGCCTGGCCAACAGCACAAAACCGTCCATGATTTGGCCCAATTTGGCATTTTTACTGAAAGATATCATAAGGTATCTGGGAAGTGAAATTTCACAGTGTGGCAGAAAGAAGTGATCTTCTGAGGTTGGGATTAAGGCACATTGTGGAAGCAAATCAAGAAGGTGCATTTCTGTACATAGTTATGCTGTATCTAACTTAGTGCTGGCCAACAGGTACCTGAAATGGAAACTTGCTGCTTTGACAGACCTAAGCTTGAGGAGCACAAATATCATTTATTATATGTAAAGAAGAGGCTAGATTGTCACTGACCAAATGCAATCCACTTTTCAAGGCAGTGTCAAGAGGCTGTGAACGAATGTGACAGTAACCATGCCACACAAGATTGGTCAGAAATAGAATAAAATACAGCAAGACTGTGCAACAGCAGCCAAGCAATATTCATTAGATGTCTAGATCGTTCACAAAAATAAATATGACCGACCAGTAAAACAAAAAGGAAAAACTGCAAATGGTAAAAATCTAAAATTAAAGCAAAATTAATGCTGGAGATACACAGCTGGTGAGTCAGCACCAGTTAAGAGGAAAAAACAGGTTATGACATTTTGGGTATGCACCCATCCATCAGATGGAGGACTTTAGTTCTAATGAAGGGTAACACCCCTGGAAACACCATAACCCTGTCTTTTCTCTTTACAGATGCTGACAGACCTCTTTTGTATTTCCAACATTTTCTGTTCTTGTATCTAAGCGACCATAAATTCTTTAATTATTGTTAATTGTTCATTCCATTTCAAAAATTCAGCTTATCTCTAAACCTGGAGTCAAAGGGATACACCACAAGAAAATGGAAATAAAGCACAAGTTAGATAAATGCTAGAATCCATTATTAAGGAAGTGGTAACAGGGCACTTAGAAAATCATAATAGGATTAGGCAGAGTGATCATGGTTTTATGAAAGAGAAATGGTGTTTGACAAATTTATTAGAGTTTTTTGAGGCTGTAACTAGCAGGGTAGATAAAGGGGAACCAGTCGATGTTGTATATTTGGGTTTTCAAAAGGCATTCGATAAGGTGTCACATAAAAGGTTATTACGCAAGATAAGGGCTCATGGGGTTGGGTTAATATATTAGCATGGATAGAGGATTGGTTAGCGGACAGAGAACAGAGATTAGAGATAAATGGGTCACTTTCAGGTTGGCAGGCTGTAACTAGTGGGGTGCCGCAAGGATCAGTGCTTGGGCCTCAGCTATTTACAATCTATATTAATGACTTGGATGAAGGGACTGAGTGTAATGTATCCAAGTTTGCTGATGATACAAAGCTAGGTGGGAAAGCAAACTGTGAGGAGGACACAAAGGGGGTGATTTTAAAACGGAGCCGGGAAGTGGGTGGGGGGCCAATTTGAGGTCGGGAAACCCATTAATACGGGTTTCCCGGACATCCTTACGATTTTGATGTAAGGACGTCTTTTATTATTTTTGTCGGTTTCCCGTCCGACAGACAGGCTGGTCTCAGTCGGACGGGAGAGCAGTGAGGCAGAAGATGTCTTCAGGTAAGTCTGCAGGTAAGTCTTTGTTTGCATGGACGGGGGGGGTGGGCATGGGCCATGGGTGAGCATAGGGGGCACAGGTGGGAATAGGGGGCATGGAGTCACGAGTGATGGGGGATGGGATCAGGGGTAAGTCACGGGGGAGGGACTGGAATCAGGTGTCATCACGTGGGCCTGCGATCGTTGAGGGAGAGGGTTGGGAATCGGGGTTGGAGGGGGAGAATTGGGGTCGGAGGGGGAGAATTGGGGTCGGAGGATCAGGGTTGGGGAATCAGGTTCAGGGGTCAGAGGGGGAGGATCTGAGTCGGGGTTCCGCGATCGGGGTGGGGGGGTCCGCAATCGGTAGAGAGGGTCTGCAATCGGGGGGGGGGGGGGGGGCCACGATCAGGTGGGTGGGGGGGTGGGTCGGTGCAGGTAAGCTTGTTGGGCCTGGGGGAAGCACTCCTGCTCCTATGGCCCCACAAGCTGTGCCTTCTCGCTTCCTTTCACAAGGCGTAAAACAGAAGGCTCAGGAATCCTGGGCCCCTGGGGTTGAAATCGGGAATTAGTGAAAACTGAAGGCCTGAAGCCTCCTTGAAAGGTTTTAAGGCCCGACCCGCCTCCTGGGAGTGGGTTGGTCGCCCGCCCCTTGTCCCACCCCCATGAAAACCGGAAATGGGCGGGTCTGAAATGGTGGCAATTTTCAATGCCCCCCTCCCCCGTTCCCAACCCACCCGTTTTTTACTTTGAAAATTGAGCCCAAAGAGTTTGTAAAGGGATACAGACAGGTTAAGCGAGTGGGCAAGAAGGTGGTAGATGGAGTATAATGTGGGGAAATGTGAGGTTATTCACTTTGGTAGAAAGAATAGAGAAACAGAATATTTTTTAAATGGTGAGAAACTATTAAATGTTGGTGTTCAGGGAGATTTGGGAGTCCTCGTACAAGAAACACAAGAAGTTAGCATGCAGGTACAGCAAGCAATTAGGAAGGCAAATGGCATGTTGGCCTTATTGCAAGGGGGTTGGAGTACAAGAGTAAGGAAGTCTTACTACAATTGTACAGGGCGTTGGTGAGACTTCACCTGGAGTACTGGTACAGTTTTGGTCTTAGAGGCGGTGCAACAAAGGTTCACCAGATTGATTCCTTGGATGAGAGGGTTGTCTTATGAGGAGAGGTTGAGTAGAATGGTCCTATACTCTCTGGAGTTTAGAAGAATGAGAAGTGATCTCATTGAAACATATAAGATTCTGAGAAGACTTGATAGGGTAGAGGCTGAGAGGTTGTTTCCCCTGGCTAAAGAGTCTAGAACTAGGGGGCATAGTCGCAGGTTAAGGGGTCGGCCATTTAAGACTGAGATGAGGAGGCTTTTCTTCACTCAGAGGGTTGTGAATCTTTGGAATTCTCTACCCCAGAGGGCTGTGGATGCTGAGTCATTGAGTATATTCAAGGCTGAGATAGGTTCATTTTTGTACTCTAGGGGAGTCAAGGGATATGGGGATCGGGCAGGGAAGTGGAGTTGAGGTTGAAGACCAGCCATGATCTGAATGAATGGCAGAGCAGGCTCGAGGGGCCGTATGGCCTACTCCTGCTCCAATTTCTTATGCCACAGATCCTGATGAGATGAACATGTCAGGTTTGTGGCTGACATAAATGCTTTGCAAACCCAGCCACACTCCAACCCTTGCATGACTAATTATTTCTCGAGGACCCCATCCTTCTTTACACAACACAATATAAAAGGAAATAGTACCGACTTCAGGAGTACATAGTCAGACTGCTGAAAGGGGAAGAGACATGGAAGATGAAATTTAACGCAGAGAAGTGTGAAGTGATACATTTTGGTAGGTAGAATGAGGAGAGGCAATATAAACTAAATGGTACAGTTTTAAAGGGAGCACAGAACAGAGAGACCTGGGGGTGCATGTACACAAATCTTTGAAGGTGGCAGGACAAGATGAGAAGACTGTTAAAAAAGCACATGGGATCCTGAGCTTTATTAATAGAGGCATAGAGTACAAAAGCAAGAAAGTTATGCTAAACCTTTATAAAACACTGGTTAGGCCTCAGCTGGAGTACTGTGTTCAATTCTGGGCACCACACTATAGGAAGGATGTCAAGGCCGTAGAGAGGGTGCAGAAGAGATTTACTAGAATGGTACCAGGGATGAGGCACTTCAGTTAAGTGGAGAGACTGGAGAAGCTGGGGTTGTTCTCCTTAGAAGAGAGAAGGTTAAGGGGAAATTTGATAGAGATGTTCAAAATCATGATCAGTTTTGACAGAGTAAATAAGGGGAAAATGTTTCCAATGGCAGAGGGTCAGTAACCAGAGAACACAGATTTAAGGTGATCGGCAAAAGAGCCAGAGGCAATGTGAGGAAACATTTTTTTCACACAGCGAGTTGTAATGATCTGGAATGCACTGCCTGAATGAATGGTGGAAGCAGATTCAGTAGTAATTTTTGAAAGGGAATTAGATAAATACTTGAAGGGAAAACATTTACAGGGCTATGGGGAAAGAGCAGGGGAATGGAACAAATTGGATAGCTCTTTCAAAAAGCCGAGACAGGCACTATAGTTTCCTCCTGTGCTGTGCCTACTGTGATACAGTATTTTATAAGCAAATAAAAAGTGAAATAGTTAAGAGAGAGAACAGGACCACTCAAGGATGAAGGAGGAAATCTAATTGCGAAGATGAGGGTATGGCAGAAATATTAAAGAAATAATTTGCAACGGTTTTTACAAATGATGGTGGAAATGAAAGTATAGGTGTAATAGAGAAGGATATGGAACAATTGTTAGAGATAACTGTGGAAAAGAAATTGATTCTGAAAAGAATTAGCAGACCTAAAGATGGATGAGGTGTTAAGGCCCTGATCTTAGTCACTCTCGGCTGTTGAAAGAAGTCAAAGAGGAGGTAGCAGAGGCTCTGGCCATAATATTACAATCCTCCTCAAATATGTAAATTGTGCCATGGGACTGGAGAGTAGTGAATGTAACATGTTTGTTCAAGAGGGGAGAGAATAGTTAACCAGGTAACTATAGACCAGTTAGTCTAACATCAATCTTAGGCAAATTCTGGCAATCCATAATTCTAAATAAAATTAGTAAGCGTTTAGAAATGCATGGTTTAATCAAGGACAGCCAGCACATATTTATTAAAGACAAGTCATGTTTAACAAACATAAGAGCTTTTTGAAGAACAGTAATAGTAAAAAGGAAATACACCAAATATAGTGCATATGGATTTTCAGAAGGTTTTTGATAAAGTGTCTCACAAGAGGTTTGTTAGAAAAATGCAGGTATAAGAAGAAATGTAGCAGCATGGATAGAAAGTTGATTGATGGACAGGAATCAAAGAGTTAGGGTAAATGGGTTTTGTTCAGAACTGCACGAATGTACCCAGAGTAGCAGAATTGATGTCAGCTAGGAGGAAAAATAAGGAATGGGAATATACACTCAATGGAAAGATGTTGACGGGTGTGTATGAACAGAGAACTTAAGGCATTCAAATACATAATTCCCTGAAAGTGTGAGTACTGGTAGATAAAGCCATATAAAGGCTAAAAGCATTTTAGATTTTATTACTAGAGGTCTACAGTACAAGAGTAAATAAACAATGATACATTTGTACAAAACATTAATTAGCCCACAGAGTACTGTGTGCAGTTTTGGGTGTCCCTTTAAAAAAAAGTACATCAAAACCATAGGGCGTGTACAGCATAGATCCACTAGGATGATGCCAGGGATGGGAAACTGTAGTTATGAGGAGAGACTTGAGATAATTGACTATATCCACCAGAGCAGAGAAATCAAAGGGGAGATGTAATAGACATTTTTTTAAATTATGAAGGGTTTTGATAGAGTGAATATGGAAAGACCATTTCCTCTGACTGGGGAGTCAGTGACAATGGGTCATTAATTTAATACTGTCACTAGGAAAATGAGAATATAGAGATTAGGATAAATTTCTTTACACAGGTTTGTTGCCATGCATGAAATGCTTTGCCATCGGGAGTGGTTCAGCCAGAGATCATTGCATCTTTTAAGAGAAGATTGAACAAATGTTTGAAGTAGGGAAAGATACGGGCTATGGGGAGAACATGGAGCAATGGGATTAATTTTGGATTGCTCCAGCAAACATCCAGCACAGATACAATGGGCCGAATGGCCTCCTTCCGTAATGTAAACTTCAATGGCTCTAGCATCATACCTTTAAATAAAAATCTGTACTAATGTATCACAGAGCAGTAGAATTGATGTCAGCTAATGGGATGTTGTTAACATAACCATTCTTTTTACAAATCCTGTCTATTAATTTTCTCCCATCTTTTTCTGGAGCTGTTGACTCTAGCTGGGGCACAGCTCTGTAGGCACCAACAAGCCCTCGAATATCGCACTCAAGTGGCTAAACTTCATGTCTGAGCCTAGGTAATGAACATTGGCAAAGTATTCAACTATGGAGACATCACAGCTGAGCCCAATCCTGCCACACCCAACACCCACACTTCCCAGGCAGTCATTGCTTAGCAATCAGAGGCGGGAACTCTGGCTCCATTTTTTCCCTCAAGCTCAAAAGGTACCAAGACCAACTGTAAAGTCCCTACCTCAACCCTGACTGAGATCAGTTAACTCAGCACAGACCAAGGATCAATCCTGGGATTCTCTTGGTCTGTATGAAAAGCCATTCTTTTTACAAATGAAAAAGACAAAATTAAAGGTTCTATACCTGAATGCGAGCAGCATTTGTAATGAATTGACGGCACAAATAGAAACATTACAGAGACGTGGTTCCAAGGTGACCAAGGTTGGGAGCTAAATATTCAGGCTTATTTAACATTTCGGAAGGATAGGAAAAAGGTAAAGGTGGTGGGGTAGCTCTGTTAATAAAGGATGAAATTGGTATAATAGTAAGAAATGATCTTGGCTCAGAAGATCAAGACATCAAATCAATTTGGGTGGAGGTAAGAAACAGCAAGGGAAAGAAATCATTGGTAGGAGTGGTATATAGGCCCCCTAACAGTAGCTACATTGTAGGGTAAAACATTAATCAGGAAATAAGGGGGGCTTGTAAAAAAGGTAATGCAATAATCATGGGTGATTTTAACTTTCACATAGATTGGACAAATCAAATTGGCAAAAATAGCCCTGAAGAGGAGTTCATAGAGTGTATTAGGGACTGTTTCTTAGACCAATATGTCGGGGAACCAACCAGGGAACAGGCCATTTTGGATCTGGTAATGGGTAACAAAACAGGATTAATTAATGATCTCAAAGTAAAGGATTCCTTGGGAAACAGTGATCATAACATGATAGAATTTCACATCCAGTTTGAGAGTGAGGATCTTGGGTCTGAAACTACTGTCTTAAACTTAAATAAGGGCAATTATAAAGGAATGAGGGTGGAATTGGCCAAAGTGGACTGGGTAAACAGATTAGAAGGTATGATGGTGGATAAGCAGTGGCAAACGTTTAAAAAGATATTTTATGACTCGCCAACAAAAATATATCCCTGTGAGGAGGAAAGACTCCACAAAAAGAGTGAATCAACCGTGGCTAAGTAAGGAAGTAAAGGATGGTATCAGGTTAAAAGGAAAAGCATACAACATGGCAAGGATTACTGGTAAGCCCGAAGATTGGGAAAACTTTAAAAACCAGCAAAGGATGACTAAAAGAATAATAAAGAGGGAGAAAATAAATTGAGAGTAAGCTAGCAAGAAATATAAAAACTGACAGTAAAAGCTTCTACAAGTATATAAAAAGGAAGAGGGTAGCTAAAGTAAACATTGGTCCCTTAGAGGATTAGACTGGGGAAATAATAATGGAAAACAAGGAAATGGCAGAAGAATTGAACAGATATTTTGTATCTGTCTTCACAGTAGAAGACACTAATACTGTACCAATAATAGTTGAAAATCAAGGGGCAAAGGGGAGGGAGGAACTAACAACAATCACTATCACTAGAGAAGAAGTACTAGGTAAACTAATGGGTCTAAAGGCTGACAAGTCCCCTGGACCTGATGGCTTGCATCCGAGGGTCTTAAAGGAAGGGTCTTACAGAGGTAGTGGATCCATTGGTTATAATCTTTCAGAATTCACTAGATTCTGGGAAGGTCCCAGCAGATTGGAAACCCGCAAACGTAGCACCCCTATTCAAGAAGGGAGTGAGACAGAAAGCAGGTAACTATAGACCAGTTAGCCTAACATCTGTCATTGGGAAAATGCTAGAATCCATTATTAAGGAAGTAGTAGCAGAACATTTGGAGACTCATAATACAATCAAGGAGAGTCAACATGGTTTTATGAAGGGGAAATCGAGTCTGATAAATTTATTAGAGTTCTTTGAGGAAGTAACGGGCAGGGTGGATAAAGGGGAACCAATGGATGCAGTATATTTGGATTTCCAAAAGGCATTCGATAAGGTGCCACATAAAAGATTACTGCACAAGATAAGAGCTCATGGTGTTGGGGGTAATATACTGACATGGATAGAAGATTGACTAACTAACAGAAAACAAAGAGTCGGGATAAAAGGGTCATTTTCAAAATGGCAATCTGTAACTAGTGGGGTGCCGCAGGGCTCAGTGCTGGGGCCTCAACTATTTACAGTATACATCAATGACTTGGATTAAAGAACAGAGTGTCTTGTGGCCAAATTTGCTGATGATACAAAGATCAAAGATAGGTGGAAAAGCAAGTTGCGATGAGGACACAAAGTGTCTGCAAAAGGATATTGACAGATTAAGCGAATGGGCAAAGATTTGGCAGATGTAATATAATGTGGGAAAATGTGAATTCATCCACTTTGGGAGGAAAAATAAAAAAGCAAAATATTATTTGAATGGAGAAATACTACAAAATGCTGCGGTACAGAGGGATCTGGGTGTCCTCGTACATGAAACACAAAAAGTCAACATACAGGTGCAGCAGGTAATCCGGAAGGCAAACGGAATATTGTTTATTTCTAGGGGGATGGAGTATAAAAGCAGGGAAGTCATGCTACAACTGTACAGGGTGCTGGTGAGACCACACCTGGAGTACTGCGTACAGATCTGGTGCACTTATTTAAGGAAGGACATACTTGCATTGGAGGCAGTTCAGAGAAGGTTCACTAGGTTGATTCCGGGTATGGAAGGGTTGTCTTATGAGGAAAGATTGAACAGGTTGGGTCTATACTCATTGGAGTTTAGAAGAATGAGAGGAGATCTTATTGAAACATACAAGATTCTGAGGGGACTCGATAGGTAGATGCTGAGAGGATGTTACCCCTCATGGGGGAATCTAAAACTAGGGGGCATAGTCTCAGAACAAGGGGTCACCCATTTAAGACGGAAATGAGGAGGAATTTCTCCTCCCAGAGGGTTGTGAATCTTTGGAATTCTTTACCCCAAAAAGCTGTGGAGGCTGAGTCATTGAATACATTCAAGGCTGAGTTAGATAAATTTTTGATCAGCAATGGAGTCAAAGGATATGGGGAAAGGGCGGGAAAGTGGAGTTGAGGTAAAAATCAGATCAGCCATGATCTCGTTGAATGGCGGAGCAGGCCCGAGGGGCCGAATGGCCTACTCCTGCTCCGATCTCTTACGGTCTTATGGTCTTTCTCCAGGATCTGATATGAGCAGCAATTGCACATGATCAAATGATGCATTAACCTGAGCGTTAGTAAAACATTCCAGGCTGGGAAATTCATTTACTCGTGGGATAATCCAACATATTTACTGTCAGGGACACGCTATGGTACAAATAGTTCAGTCAGCACTATTGCAGAAGCTATAGGATAGGTGGGGCGTGTGTCTATGGTGTGGGTAGGACATGTGATGTAGTGTGGGTAGAATGCATGCTGTATGGTTAGGAGAGTATGTGCCTATCGATCAGGTATGTGAGTGTTGTGGAGTGGGTATGGCATGTGATGTGGTGTGGGCAAATGTCATATTGGTAGGGGTGTATATGTATATGTGGAAATGGTACATGTGTTGTGGTGTGGCTAGGGTGTGTCAGTGTATGCCATGGTGTAATTCATAGGTTTAAAAAAATTAAGAGCTGATTTTTTAATAAGCTCCAAAAGTTGCAAAGTTTTATCATGAAATAAAACAAAATTACAAATCATTTTGAATTTTTGATAGATCCTATGTCTAATCTTAGCTTTGCAAAATTAGCTGTATGGAAAAAAGGAAGAGCAGAACTTGGCATGCTATCCAGAATATCCTATACTTAAACTCATAATTACCAGTCCTGTATGTATTCATAGAATCAGAGTTTACAACACAGAAGGAAACTATTCAGTCGATCACGCCAGTGCTGCAGCTAGCTCTTCAACTGGAGCTGTCTATTCTAATCCCATTTCCCTTCCCTTCCTCTGTATCCTTTTACATTCTTCCTTTTCAAATACTTACCCAATTCCCTTTTAAATTATGTTAGTTTCTGTCTCAATATCCACATGGCAAAGGATTCAATGTTCTAATAACCCTTAATTTGAAAAACATTCTTCTAAATTCTAGTGATAATCCCGAATCTATGCCTCCTTATTACCAATTCACCAGACAGCTAAAACAATCTTTCACTATTCCCCCCTCCCAAAACCTTTCATAATTTTGAAAAGGTCAGGATTTCCTTTAACCTTCTCTGTTCGAGTGGAGAAAGCCCCAATGTTCAAGTCTTTTTCAGTCCTGGTCTCACTCTAGTGAACCTTCAATGTATCGTTTCCATGGCAATGGGGTGTCTAGAACTACAGGTAATGCTCTAACTGTGGCCTAACCAATGCCTTGTACAAATTCAATTTCAATTTCTTGCTTTTATTTTCAATGAACCGATTTGCTTGTTTAAATGGTCTTTTCTAACTGTACTCCCTTCAATGCATCTGGACCCTTAGTTCTCTGTTCCTCCACTCTTAAGAGTCTTACCATTTACTGTTTTTGCCCCCAAAATGTACTACTTCACCTTGATGCATTGAACTGCATCTACCCATTTGGTTTATCTTTCACTCCTTTCTTGAACAGGCATATAATATTTGCCTTCCTGCAGTCCTTTAGCACAACTCCCATTTCCAAAGATTTTATGAAAATTATGATTAATGCCTCCACTAGCTTCTTCCCAACCTCCTTCAGTATTCCAGGATGGATACCATGTGGGCCTGGTGACTTTTCTATTTTTAGTCTTGATACCTTTAATAGCGTTTGCTTCTGAAGACTTGTCTCGAGTAGTGGCTCACCCACATTCTCCTCAGGTACTCCCGCAGTCTCACTTTCATCTTAATCTATAAAAACTGATGAAAAATACAGAGAACCTCAATCTTTCCCTCATTCTCAACAACAAGATAGCCCCTTTGTCTCCCTTCTTTAACTGTTCTTTCACTTCCCTGCTAATAAAAACCCTAGATGCTTGTCTTTATGTTGACCACCAGTCTCCTTTCATAATCCCTCCTAATCCTTTCTATATCTTTTATAATTCTCAATATCTTAAAAATATTATCCCCCTATAGTTATTATATGCTTTTTTAAAAATCTCATTTTTGCTCTAACCTCTCAATTGAAAACTTCAGTTAGTTCAGCCTGAAGCCACTTCTTTTTCCAAAGAAAACAAAACCAAAGTTGTCTCCGTTTAAATTCCTGATACCCAGAATCCTCTTTGTTGCCTCGCTATCTTCCAACGGACGGCAATGCTGTAAACCTAGAAATTTTTGCAAATGGTACATTTTGCACGCTTAAATTGTTTTTCATGTGAAATACTGTGTTACTTCTTTCAATCTGTAACTATGTTTCCCAGGCTCGTTAGCACTTCATATTTAATCAGCATCTCCTGTGGTCAGCGGGTGTGGTGACTGTAAGACCAGCTGATTACTGCACCAGTGCATAACTAAACTTCTTCCACTTTCAGGTGGCTGGAACGAGGCAGAAAACTGGAACTTCAAAAACATTACTGAACTAAAGTGCCCATGAACCTAGGGTACATACCATATCCGGCATGGGCTCGATGGGCCAAACTGCCTCCTTCTGTGCAGTAACCTTTCTATGATTCTATGATATCAGAACCTATTAATTATATGATGGAGATTTTTTTGGTTACTGACTTCATTGAAATAATTCATATCACATTTCTGTGTGCGTAAGTTAACCAGTGCATTAGATTAAGTGCCCTGGGATGTTTTAAGCGCTATTTAACTGCAATTGTTGTTGTAGGTTTGCATGCAGAGAAATTTCTGCCCCCCTGAACTGCACACATTACTCCAGAAGGGGTCTGACCAACATGCTATACAGTGACAATACAATCTCTTTTGATTTGTGCTCTATCCCTCTGCCAATGGAACCCATGGGAGCAGGAGTAGACCGTTCAGCCTCTCAAGCCCGTTCAGCCATTCAATTGGATCATGGCTGATCTGTACCTCAAATCGATTTACCCACCTTTGATCCATATCCCTTGAAACCCTTACCCAACAAAAACCTATCGATCTCAGTGTTGAAAATTTCAATTGACCCAACATCCACAGCATTTTGGGGAAGTGAGTTCCAGATTTCCAGTACCCTTTGTGTGAAAAAGTGCTTCCTGATTTCACTCCTAAACGGCGTAGGTCTAATTTTAAGATTTAAAATTGTGCACCCAATAATTTAATTACCTTTTTTAAAAAATGAAAAAGAGTCAAACATTAAGCTGGATTTCTCCACCACATTCACTTGATTCTTTTCACTCATGCTAATTATTTTACAATTCTATCCATATTGAATTGCTTGTGTCATATATTAACTAAAAGATTTAAATCCTTCTGAATGTTTGCATTTTTCCTCGGTATTTCCCCTGCCTCCTATTTCGTTATCACCTGCATACTTAAAGAGATTTTGCTTACTATACCCATATCCTAGATATGCATTTTTAGAAACAATAAAACTTGACACTTCTTGTCAGTCACACTTCAGGCATCATGTGTGCATATATGTACATTTCTGTGTCACGTTTTTACCTCATTTGTTTAAATTTCATTTTCCTAAAACTATGAGTGGAGAGGAAAATCTGCCAATAAAAAGAAGAAACTGAACCAAATCAAATCAAATTGCTGAAAAAAAATCAAAATCTTAATAGCTGCCATTTTTTTCCCCAGTAACTGGGGGTCACCATTGACCAGAAACTTAACTGGACCAACCATATAAATACTGTGGCTACAAGAGCTGGTCAGAGGCTGGATATTCTGCGGCGACTTCACCTCCTGACTCCACAAAGCCTTTCCACCATCTACAAGGCACAAATCAGGAGTGTGATGGAATACTCTCCACTTGCCTGGATGAGTGCAGCTCCAACAACACTCAAGAAGCTCGACACCATCCAGGACAAAGCAGCCCGCTTGATTGGCACCCCTTTCACCACCCTAAACATTCACTCCCTTCACCACCGGCGCACTGTGGCTGCAGTGTGTACCATCTACAGGATGCACTGCAGCAACTCGCCAAGGTTTCTTCGACAGCACCTCCCAAACTCGCGACCTCTACCACCTGGAAGGACAAGAGCAGCAGGCACATGGGAACAACACCACCTGCACGTTCCCCTCCAAGTCACACACCATCCCGACTTGGAAATATATCGCCGTTCCTTCATCGTCACTGGGTCAAAATCCTGGAACTTCCTACCTAACAGCACTGTGGGAGAACCTTCACCACACAGACTGCAGCGGTTCAAGAAGGTGGCTCACCACCACCTTCTCAAGGGCAATTAGGGATGGGCAATAAATGCTGGCCTCGCCAGCGATGCCCACATCCCATGAACGAATAAAAAAAAAACCTGAAATTTCTATCTTTGAAAAGAAGATTTGTACTACTAGAAAGACATAAAAATATTATATATTTCACAAAAAAATTACACATTTCACAATAACGAGTAAACTTGCCTATAAAATGGTCAGTAATGTCTTAAAACAAACTGCAACAGATTGTAGGTCTCGCAGCCTTTTTTTCAAAATGGGTGCCAATTATTCAATCACGTACCAATTAGGCCAGTGAATCATTGTCCCATGATCAACCACCTATCATAACTAATTGTTTCTACCATGCTCTACTCTAAGAAGCTTCAATCAATTTGACTTTTTAAAACTAAATTGTGCTCCATCGGTTTTAGCAGTAGTTCTGTTTCTAGGATTGCAGCAATAACTATGTTGGTCATTTAGTGCTATTTGGATACTGAAACTTTGTTAACATCCTAAGAAAAATTAGTCTCAGTGGCTCAAAAGGGTGCACATAGCGCTGAAGCATTTTGGTCCATGTTCGTATAAGGCTTCACATCTGTTTCCTCTTAGCCCTCTCCCTGATTAAAGAGTCATCTACATGGCCTATATACCAACAGAAAATAAAGACAGTAAACACAGCCCTAAAGAATTATGCAGCTAATAATCACAGCACTAAATGATACACTGTCATTTTTTTTCCAGCCTCAATGTTAAGTATTTGATGTGACTTTGAAGGGCAACAGCCTGATCTAACAGGGAAAGGTTGCCCATTCCAAGTGGTACACATGTCGGGAGATTCGCATAAGGCTGCTGTAAAGAACTCAATGCAAATCTACAGCAGAGAGCAAGTCCTAGCCTGGCTCTTCAATGCTTCTCTAGCCATGATAAAAATCAGGACAACATAAGAAACAAATGCTGCCAATGCATGTTCAATTTATCTCCACCTGCCAACCTGAATCAGAGCACAATCTCAATGGCAACACGATTACTTCTCTTTTGTGTAAGCTGTGTTTCATCCATTGACGTGCAAGACTTTTTTTTGCAACACAGGTACATGGTAACAAAGTGAAAGGTGAGATTTCTTCAGATTATGCAGGCAGTGTCGCAAGTCAAAAAAAAGTGTTCCACAGAGCCTATTAGCAGCCGGGCAGAGAGTGGCAACGGTAGCTGCCTTTGAGCAGCCTCTAGCTGGTGCACAATGTCCGCAGGAGGAAAAATCTTTACATGTTGATTTGTGGGGTTCTTCTCCCCATGAAATATGAATAATTATTGCATGCTTGCCTAGGAAGTGACCTTTGTCCTACATCAAGACTGTCTGTGGTTACAAACTTCTAAAAGCAAAGAAACATTGGCTGAGAGCCCAAAGGTTGTTGGCTCAAACCCCACAAGCGCTCAATTTAGTACAGCATCGAGGGAGTGCTGCATTGTTAGAGGTGCTGTCCTTCGGAAGAGACTTTAAACTGAGGTTCTGTCTGCCTGTTTCAGTGGTTTAGGTGAATAAGATCCACGTGGCACTGTTTGAAAAAGTGCAGTGTCCTGGACAATATTTCCTCCCTCAACCAACACCACCCTAAATAGGTTAACTAGTGAACCATCTCATTGTGGTTTGTGGGACCTTGCTGTGCACAGAATTGCTGCCACGTTCACCTACATAACAGTGACTGCACTTCAAAGTAATTCATTGTAGTGCTTTGGGACATTTCTGAAATATGTGATAAACCGCTATATAAATGCAAGTTCATTCTACTGGTGAAAACATCAGAGACCTTTGCAGCAGTGTTATACAAATGATCATACTGGACATGCTTATGTTTATGCTCTACATATATTACTTTAACACAAACACAATCTAGAAGCTGTGAATACTATTAATTATTTCATGTGATCTAAAAGTATAAATGTATTTCAAAATTATTAAAGAGGTTATGGTAAAATTGAATGTATAGAAGTAGATGCAGAAATAGCCCTCACTAGAGTTAGGACTCAAAGCAGATCAGGCTGCTGGCCCTGATGGTATTCATCCTAGAGTCTGGAAGAAATGGAGGCTGTATTATATTAACCACTGCTTCATATATTTAACAGCTTACTGAGGTCTGGGTTTATTTCCGCAGACTGGGGAGAGGGCCATTTGGTGCTATATTTAAAAAGACAATAAGCTAGAAACAGGCCCATTAGCTTAACTTCAGTTTAGGCAAGCTGCTAGAAGGTATTATTAGAGATGCATTGTATGATCACCTAGGAAACACAGAGGTTATTAGGGAATTCCAGCATGGCTTCAGGAAAAGATGGCTCTATGTCACCAACTTGATTGAATTTTTTGAAGAGGTTTCAAAGTTGGTGGATGATGGAAGTCCAGTAGACACTGTGTTTCTTGATTTTCAAAAACATTTTTGATAAAGTGCTGCACAAAAGATTTCGAAGTAAAGTTGCATCTTGTGGGAATTGGTGGGCAGGTTTTATGGTGGATAGTGAATTGGTTGCATTTGTGTAGACAGAGGATAGTTATTAATGGTAGCAGCTCTGCGTGGCAGTAGAGTCCCATAGGGATCTGTGCTAGGCTTACTGCTCTTCACCATCTTTATAAATGATCAGGATGAAGACATCCAGGAAGGTGAAGTGGGGGGCGGGGGGGCAGGAAAACAGTTCACTAAATATTAATGTTCCAAAACCAGTGGCGTGAGACTGTTGCAGAAGCAAATGTGGTGTTATGGATTATAGCTAGAACAATTAAATATAAAACTAGCAGCAAAATTCTTGTACAAGGCCTTGGTTCAGCAGCATCTAGAATATTGGGCCCAGTTTTGGAATCCTCAGATAGCAGGGGATATCAAGGCCGTCAAAAAGGTCCATTTGATTGATACCTAGTTTAAGGGCCCTTATTTATTGGGATAGGCTTAGGAAACTTTTTTTTAAACTCTGGAAAAGAGTAGATTTCAAGGAGATCTGATTGAGGTCTTTAAAATAATGAAGGGGCTAGATTCCCTCCAAGTGGACAGGTTATTTGATGGGGAGGACTTGGAGCCATCAGTACAAGTAATGAAAGCATGGAATTCAGTTAGGTACAAGGAAGTACACAGTTTCACAGATAATCTCTGGAATAACTTGCCAATACATGCAGTGAATGTGGATTGTGGACTCACTGCTGACCTTCAAAAGGGAGTTGGATGAGTTCTGGAGGTGGAAGATATCTTAAGTTTTAGACAGTAGGTGGGTTAACTGGGATTACTGATATCAGTCACCACAGTCTCCTGAAGCTTACTTGATTACCTTTAAGGTCAGAGAAGAATTCCCAGAGTTTCTTCCTAAATTTGCCTTAGGATGTCCTCTGGTTTCCTGCCTCTCCCATGTTGGCCAGAGGCTGCAGTAACCTGAGATTCCCAGCTGCTGACACACAGGTAGGAGCAACTTTTGAACTGAAGTAACCTGAGTTCAGTCGCTGGCCTGAGCTGGCTGGAACCGGTTTGAATTAGCTAAGTTTTGTGAAAGACAAAGGAGATGTGATAAGACACAAGTCCTTATTTAGAAAAGGAGTAATGAGGTAATGCTACCTAAGTCCTTCGGACAGAGCCAATGAGGAGAAGACACAGACTAGGCGAGCAAGCCTAAACCAAAGGGAGAGAGACAGCACAGCTTGAAGAGATAAGATTCGGAATAAGAATGAAGAATCTGGGGCGTGGAGCCAGAGCGAAGATTCCGGAGACCAACCATCGCGGAAGTGGAAGAACCTATGTCAGGGACGTAGAGACGACGTTGAAAGAGAGAACGGAATGCCTGGCCAGCGTCAGCTCTCCTTTTCGGGTATTAGCCTTTATATTCTGTGACCACTCAGGGAGTGTCAGAGAAACCTAGTGGGTGTGCGTTTAAATCCTAGTTTGGGTATAAAACTGTATAACCTGGTGCAAACTATATGTCTATATCTAACCAGACGTATAAGCTATATGTATATGATCTAACGGCGTGAATAATGCGAATTGAGAGTTAAGAGAGAATTGACTCTTCTCCTCTTTGTACTAAGCCAGTAACCATAACCGGTGAACACCCAGGATATTGGGGGTGGGGGGGTTGATGGTACATGTCAGTTGCACCATTTCAGTATGGGGCAGGCTTGATGGACCAGTTGCTCTTGTCCTGTCTCTCTGTTTCATATGCTTATATTTCAAGCTGCCCTGGTGGCTCAGTTAATAAATATTCTGCCCAGTCCCAGATTCAGTCCCATTTTGTGCTGTTAGTTAACCTCAGCAGGGGTAGCAATTAGGGTTGCTAAAACTGACCTCAGGTAATTTTGTGGTCATTATGATGAGAATGTTATTGCTGGACAACATTCAAGCCCAAACCAGGCTGATGAGACAAAAGTCCCCTAAGTGAGTGCTCTAAATGAAATGGTTTTATGCAGTTAGTCACATGTCAGTTCTTGTTTGGTATGAGCATACAATACAAAACTGTCTATAATTCTATACTATTTACAGAACTGGAGCCAAAATCAATAAATTTTCATTAGTAATCCTGCTCTTACAGAAAAGATTTGAGATTTGCATGTAATGAATCAAAGACTAGGTAACATTTTGTACCCAAGTGCTACTAATGGAAACACCCCTTTCTGTAGAGGGAGGTTTGCTATGGTTTCATTTATGTAAACACTTCTCACAAGTAAATTATTGACACTAAATTGGTACGTTCATTCAGAAAGGTCTGATGTAAAATGGAAATGTCCCATGACGGTTGTAGTACTTAGTCTTCTGAGATTGGGGGGTAAGATATATTGTTGGCGTTAAGTAGACAGAGCCTTACTCACTAACATCCCCATGCTATAACTGACCTAGGAGTCCTTGATGCTGACATGGAACGTACAGATTAGGAAATATTCTATTCCACAGCACTGACAAACCTCACCCTTTTCTTCTAATTTTCTCACCTACACTCCTAATCTTCTCCTCAACTGACATTCACACTTGCACCAGTAATGGTCATTGGAAAGCAAACAGGAAGAAGAACACTGGCTGATTTTCCAAACCCTTCCCTCCCTTGCGTACGCCCTACCCCACATAGAGCCAACTGCGGCACTCCCAATGCTCCAAAACTTTGACATAAAAAAATTTAAAATGAACATGAGGTTTTATATACATGTAATTACTAAATAACAGACTGCACTTAAATCGAAGTACTGCATAATCAGTTAAAATTACATTGTAAAACTGCTGGCACACTCACTCCTGAACATCCCAATAGAATCAGATTGTCTCCTCGCATTAATTTTCCTTTCTTATTGCTGTGCAAGTTCCTACTGTAATCACTACTATGTAAAATTTTATTCAGTTGTTACATTGATGGTAGACAGTTTTTCAATAAATACCATGATTAATTTATATCAGTGTTTACTGGCAGTAATGAATTGCAAACACAGAACATCAGGGATTTGATAATGCTACTTGCTTCTATTAGCACTTATCTTGATCTTGTGCCAATCAGTACAGCCCCAGTTACACGCATGCCTTTGTTATTGGCCCAATTTGAAACCCAAGCAGAATAATGTACCAGTGGCAATGTCTTAACAACCTTCCTTCACTTGTGTGACATAGGCCTGCATAATTTGGGAGCGGGCAGGAAATTGGACATGAATTTAGATTTGAGGTTAGGATCAGATCAGCCATGATCTTATTAAATGGCGGAGCAGGCTCGAAGGGCCGATTGGCCTACTCCTGCTCCTATTTCTTATGTTCTTATAATTTCACTTCTGTTTGTAGCATTCCAGAACTTTGGAACATCAAATGAATTGCATTAATATAAAAAAAACAGAAAGTGCTGGAAATACTCAGCAAGTCAGGCAGCATCTGTGGAGAGAGAAACAGAGTTAATGTTTCAGGTCGATGACCTTTCGTCAGAACTAGGTGAAGTTGAAGATTTAACAGTTTTTAAGCAAATACAGAGTCAGGCAAAGGGAGAGGAAAGGAATGGGAGAAAAGAACAAAAGGGAAGGTCTGTGATAGGGTGGAGGGCAGGAGTGATTAAATGATAAAAAAGGGATGATTGTGCAAGGCAAGGAGGGTGGTAATGGAACAGGTTAAGAAACAAAAGATGGGCCTGGAGGAGCTGTGAATGGCAACAGCAGAACTATTACCAGCACTTGCTATCGGAAAAAATGGGAGCAGTGGTTATGATCTGAAGTTATTGAAATCAATGTTGAGTCCAGAATGTTGTAAAGTGCCTAATCGAAAGATGAGGTGCTGCTCCTCGAGCTTATGTTGAGCTTCAGCGAAAGGGATGGGGAAGATGTGTTTGGAGGTGGCATCGCGCTGGAGGTGTAGCAAATGGCGGAGGATGATACTTTGGAGACAGGTGGGATGAAAAGTGAGGACAAGGGGGTCCCTATCATGGTTCTGGGAGGGAGGGGGAAGGGTGAGGGCAGAAGTGCAGGAAATGGGACGGACACGGTTGAGGGCCCTGTCAACTACAGTGGAGTTTCAGCATTCCGAAGGGACTGTTCCCACCGCTCTTCCATCATCCCCAACACCCGCTGTCATCTCCACGGCACCTTCCCTTGTGAGCACAGGAGATGCAACATCTGCCCTTTACCTCCTCCCTTCCCAACGTCCAGGGCCCCAAACATTCTTTCCAGGTGAAACAGCGATTTACTTGTACTTCTTTCAATTTAGTATACTGTATTCGCTGCTCACGATGCGGTCTCCTCTACATTGGGGAGACCAAACGCAGAATGGGTGATTGCTTTGTTAAACACCTCTGCTCAGTCCGCAAGCGTGACCCTGACCTTCTGGTCACTTGCCATTTTAATTCAATGTCCCACTCCCACACTGACCTCTCTGCCTCAGCCTCCGTCACTGTTCCAATGAAGCTCAAGGAATAGCACCTCATCTTTCAATCTTCTGGACTCAACACTAATTTCAATAACTTCAGATCATAACCACTGATCCCATTTTTTCGGGCAGCAGGTGCTGGTAAAGGTTCTGCTGTTGCAATTCACAGCTTCTCTAGGCCCATCTTTGTTTCTTAACCTGTCCCATTACCACCCTCCTTGCTTTGCATCATCATTCCTTTTGTCATTTAATCACACCTGCCCTCCACCCTATCACAGACTATCCCTTTTGTTCTTTCCTTTCCTCCCCTTCCTCCTCCTTCCCCCCCCCCTTTTGCTTGGCTCTGCACTTGCTTAAAACTGATAAATCTTCTTCTAGTTCTGATTAAAGGTTATCGACCTGAAACGTTAACTCTGTTTCTTTCTCCACAGATGCTGCCTGACTTGCTGAGTATTTCCAGCATTTTCTGTTTTTATTTCAGATTTCCAGCATCTGCAGTATTTTGCTTTTGACTAAATGAATTACACTGTCAGTGATGCAATATCCAGCTGGATCACAATACACATCAATACGGTAAAGTCATTACTCATCAACTATGAATCATCTAAAATTCCTCCACTCCTTTCCATTTTCCCCTGTTTTCTCCCCTCCATTCTCCTGAAGACTGTGACACATAATGAATTACAGATTCATGGATTGCCTAAGATTGTCCTGTAACTGTCTAAGTGGCCATTATTTGTGTATGTGTGGACAATTGACCACCTCCTCAACCATAGGGGCCATAACAGCAGAGTCTGATGAAGAATACACACCTGTAACATCGTAATCTGTCTTTATTGATTACAGATACTGACTGATCTCTATGCATTTCTGGCATTATTTCAGATTTTCCTTTTCTCATTCAATGTCCACATGCTTACACCTCCAGAAGGATCACTGGAAAGAGACCAGGAGCATAAACCCTAGTAATTTTTCTCTCCCACTTCCACTGCACTCTTCACTGGTGCCTTAGCTGAGGCCAACTAACTCAACACAGAGCAGAGATCAAATCTGGGACCTTCTTAGGCATACCACAGCAAGTAAATGCAGTTATCCAGTGAGCAAAGTGGGGAGGAGGAACCTTCTCATTTTAAAAAACTTAATCTTTTAAAGATTGAATCCCTAACCTGCAGATTCATTCAGAGTTAGCAAAATATGGTTTTAAAATATATAAATGTAATGTTAAAGCTGATTGGGAAAATGTGATATAATCTTGATGGAGCCTTATCCTGGAGGATTCCTTTAAATGTCATTTTTCCTTTCAAAAGTTATTTAAATCCTGTTGAACTTCTGGAACATCCTCTGCCAAGTCTGTGCAAAATTTCATGGATTAGTTGCTTCATTTTGAATTTATGAACTCGACCTGAAATGAAGCAGATTTGGGGAAAAAGTGACACCTTAGATCTGATTATTAGAGAATCAGGTAAATAGAGCAATGGAAACGTGGAAATGACTTCAAGTCAACAGTTGACGGGTTCAGATAACATCATAGCTGTCATCTGAATCCTAAGATTTGGGAACTGCTTGTGTAACCCATACTGGAATGGGCTTTTCTTAATGGTACACGCTGTTTCAATTTCCTATGGGGATTTCATTCAGTTTGAGCTTGGCAGTCCGCTGTTGATCCGTAATGACTTTCACGCCAGAGGATTAATGATTGGGGCACAACTACTGCCAATGGATCAAGAATTAACTTGCAGTTAATTACCAGGGAAATCCACGTCCAACACGTATATACATTGGAGATCTTTGATCCCCCGCTTCCTTATCTTCGAGATGTTTCTTCACAGTAAGCTGTGTTTTTTTCCTCCAAAATTACCCTTTGATCTTCTTCCTAGACTGTCTGCAATCAAGTTGACCCTTTAAAAGTGACTTTGCAATCTTCAGACCCCGCGAGAATCGATGCATCACATTAAACGACCTGCTAAACAGTTTTATAGCGGGGGGGCGCTTTCCTTCCAGACGGAAGAGCAGCCTTCACATCCAACACGGTCACACCAGAAGCTCTTTTTAAAAGTGCCCCAGAAACGGGATTGGCCTTGGTGCCGCGGGTACCGTTCGGGTACGTTATTAGATCACTCTCCAGCTTCAAGAACTCTTCCTCTCTCTCTCTCTCTCACACACACACACACACACACAGAGACAAACAAGGTGCACAGACCATTTAAACTGGGCTCCTAATGCAGGGAACGAGCAGATGTCAAACGCCCTTCTCCTCCCAGATTGCATTAATTCTCTGCTTTGATTAGTTCAGGGTGAATCGTGGCAAAGGGAACAGATTGCAGCAGATTTTTCAATGAACGTGTCCCAGAGCAGGTCTCCAGATGAAAGGCAAGCCCCCCACTCCCCATCCCCCTCCCTAGACTCTTCCTCCACTGTACGTCTGGGAAGTGCTAGGATCTCAGGGCGACCGAGCCGCTTTTATTACAGTGTCCCGTCTGGTGTTCTCGGTACAGGAACCCACCAACCCCTCCCCCCTAAAACTTTCCAGACAGGCTGAAGCCAAGTTCAGAGCTGTAAAGATCTCCGAGTTGCTCCATTCATTCACTCGATACCATTTACCGCAGAATACCGCAGTCCTCAGCTGCAATTCTCCCGTCTGATCTTGTGCACTCACCACATCTTATCCCTTCATCGCAGTCTCCCTGATACAATCGGTTCCCCGTCGTTAGCTCTCCCTGAAATGTGCTGCAACACAAATCCCTGCTGTGACTGCTCAGGAAGCGTTGACTATAAACAACTTCCACCGCGATTCTGCTTTTTAACTTTCGCCCCAGCATTCAGTCTCCTGCCAGTTTGTTACTGGTGGATTTCACGTAGTCCCAACCTCCTGTGTATTTCAATACTGTAACAATCTCAGTACTGCTATCCGGAGTAAAACCTGCACACTGCACTCACCCTCTGATAGCCCAAACTCCCCAGTCATCCGGGCAAACCCTTGGGTTCCTGACACATTACGAATCTCGCCGCTCTTACTTTCCCACACTCCGATCTCACTATCGCTGCAATAAATCTCCCTGCCTTAGCTTGCCTTTGTATCCTGTTCCAATCCTCAATACAGCTCAACTCAAACCTCACCTACTTCTGCTCCAAGGGATTTGCTTGATTGCTCCAGGTTGATGCCCTCTGTTCCTGCAGCTCGTTGCTTTAGAAATCCAAGTGGTTGAATGAGCAGTTCTCCCTCTCCCCACCTTCTTTCTTTACTCTCCCCCCAAACACATGCACGGCTGAAGAGGAATCTAATGATGTCATCGCTTCGCTCCGCCTCCGCCTCCCCCTCCCCCCTTCCCCCCCTCCCTCTCCCTGGGATGGAGGGAGTTCCCAGCGAGACTGACCACAGTATATGAATTGGGAAACGCTTCGTCTCCTTGTAGTATAACACGGGGGGAAAAAAAAAATCAAAAAGCTTCACATTCAAGGAAACACAGCCACAGAAACAGAGACGAACACATTACTACTGTTTCTATTGACTTATCTATGTATGAAATATTTTAAATGCATAGATCTCTTCATAGCAAAATAATTTAGCAGAAATACAAAATATTGTAGGTAAAAATGGTCTATTCTGCCAACATTTTAATGTTTGGCCTCAGATCATTGACTGCATCTGCAGAACAGGCCTGGATGCAATTCTGTCTGGACATAAAATCATATTTCCAGATTATGTTTTTTCAATTTCTATTTAAAAATGCTAGCTTTCATCCGGCTGTAAACTTGCTATGAGAAACTATGATTACATGTTTATGTGTCAGGGGACATAAGGGGAGCCAGGAAAGAGCGAGAGGTTGGACACATTCAACTTTGACCTGTCTAACCAAACGCTTAAGCAGGGCTCTATCTAGCATTGAGACAACACAGGAGCCGCCTCAGTAACATTTGCATAAAACGTACATAGAAATTACAACACAGAAACAGGTCGTTTGTCCTAACCGGTGCATATTAGTGTTTGTCCTCCACTCAAGCAGTAGTCCTAATCCCATGTGCCTGCCATGTTCCCATATCCCGTTATTCCTTCAACCACCTATCTGACCTATTCTTAAATGTTGACACGATTTCTGTTTCAATCATTAACTCCAGAAGTGCATTCCACAGTTTCACAAACCTCTGTGTAAAAATGGTCTCCATACTTAAGAAAAGACATACTTGCTCTCGAGGCAGTACAAAGAAGGTTCACTCGGTTAATCCCGGGGATGAGGGGGTGGACATATGAGGAGAGGTTGAGTAGATTGGGACTCTCATCATTGGAGTTCAGAAGAATGAGAGGCGATCTTATTGAAACATATGAGATTGTGAAGGGGCTTGATCGGGTGGATGTGGTAAGGATGTTCCCAAGGATGGGTGAAACTAGAACTAGGGGGCATAATCTTAGAATAAGGGGCTGCTCTTTCAAAACTGAGATGAGGAGAAACTTCTTCACTCAGAGGGTAGTAGGTCTGTGGAATTTGCTGCCCCAGGAAGCTGTGGAAGCTACATCATTAAATAAATTTAAAACAGAAATCGACAGTTTCCTAGAAGTAAAGGGAATTAGGGGTTACGGTGAGCGGGCAGGAAATTGGACATGAATTTAGATTTGAGGTTAGTATCAGATCAGCCATGATCTTATTGAATGGCGTAGCAGGCTTGAGGGGCCGATTGGCCTACTCCTGCTTTTATTTCTTATGTTCTTATGTTCTTATGTTCTTAAAGTAAAATTTCCTGCTCTCTGTCTTAAATCTCTTACATTTAATTTTTTATCTTTGTCTCTTTGTTCTAGACACCTCAGTCACTGGAAACAAGTCTGTTTCTATTCTGTCCCATCCCGTCGTAATTTTAAACAACACTATCAAATCACCCTTTAATCTCCTTTATTCTAACACAGCCTCCTTAAACTTCTCCACCTCACTCCTTAAAACCTATCTCTTTGACCAAGCTTTTGGTCACCTGTCCTAATATCTCCTTCTTTGGCTCAGTGTCAGTTTTTTTGTCTGACTACGGTCCTGTGAAGTGCCTTGGGACATTTTACTATGTAAAAGGCGCTATATAAATACAAGTTGTTGTTGTTGTTGTTGCCTTAACCTAAATCTCAAAAGAGCACTCCATTTCCCATGCCAGCTATCCTTATACCAGATGTGTATGAAAATGCCCAATTAGTGCGAAATTATGAGTAGTTTTGTTCTGTGGACTAATGACAACTAGGAACTGGGTTGAAACCAAACAGTGATCAGAAAGAGAAGAACTTTCATTAGTATGGTCTGAATTTGAATCTAAATCTCATGAATCTAAATCCCCCACTATTATTACCCTAAAATTGTGCAAATAATAGGGTAATAATAGTGGGGGATTTCAACTTCCCCAATATTAACTGGGGTACTCAGAGTGTAAAAGGCTTAGAGGGTACAAAATTCTTAACGTGCATCCAGGAGAGCTTTTTGAGCCAGCATGTAGAAAGTCCTACAAGAGAGGGGGCGGTACTGGACCTAATTCTAGGGAATGTGGCCGGCCAAGTGGAAGAAGTGCTAGTAGGTGAGCACTTTGGTGACAGTGACCATAATTCGGTGAGATTTAAGGTGGTCATGGAAAAGGACAGGGAGGGGCCGGAAATAAAGGTTCTAAATTGGGGGAAGGCCGATTTTAATAGGATAAGGCAGGATCTGGCCAAAATGGACTGGGATCAGCTGCTTGTAGGAAAATCCGCATCGGAGCAATGGGAGTCTTTCAGAAGGGAGATTGAGACCATACAATGGCAACATGTTCCTGTAAAGGTCAAGGGTGGTTCCAAGAACTCCAGGGAACCTTGGATGTCAGGGGATATACGAGAATGGATTAGGAAAAAAAGGCAGATACAAAAGGCTAAAGACGGAGGAAGCCCTAGAGGAGTACAAAAAGTGCAGGGGGATACTTAAAAAAGAAATTAGGAGATCAAGGAGGGGCCATGAAATAACACTGGCGAGCAAAATAAAGGAAAATCCTAAGATGTTTTATAAGTATATTAAGGGTAAGAGGATAACTAGGGAAAAAATAGGGCCCATTAGGGACAAAAATGGCAATCTGTATGTGGAGCCGGCAGATGTAGGAGGGGTTCTAAATGAATTTTTTGCATCTGTTTTCACTATGGAGAAGGACGATGTAGACATAGAAATACGGCAGGGGGACTGTGATATACTCGAACATATTAACATCGAGCGGGAGGAGGTATTGGCGGTTTTAGCAGGCCTAAAAATGGATAAATCCCCAGGCCCGGACGAAATGTATCCCAGGCTACTGTGTGAGGCAAAGGAGGAGATTGCGGGGGCTCTAACACATATATTCAGAACCTCTCTGGCCACAGGGGATGTGCCAGAGGACTGGAGAACCGCTAATGTAGTACCATTATTCAAGAAGGGGAGTAGGGAAAAACCGGGGAACTACAGGCCAGTGAGCCTAACATCAGTGTTAGGAAAATTATTGGAAAAAATTCTGAAGGACAAAATTAGTCTCCACTTGGAGAAGCAAGGATTAATCAGGGATAGTCAACATGGCTTTGTCAAGGGAAGATCATGTCTGACTAATTTGATTGAATTTTTTGAGGGGGTGACTAGGCGTGTGGATGAGGGTAACGCAGTGGATGTGGTATACATGGATTTCAGTAAGGCCTTCGATAAAGTCCCGCACAGGAGACTGGTCAAGAAGGTATGAGCCCATGGAATCCAGGGTGCCTTGGCACTTTGAATACAAAACTGGCTTAGTGGCAGAAGGCAGAGGGTGATGGTCGAAGGTTGTTTTTGTGACTGGAAGCCTGTGGCCAGTGGGGTACCACAGGGATCGGTGCTGGGTCCCTTGCTGTTTGTGGTCTACATTAACGACTTGGATATGAATGTAAAAGGTATGATCAGTAAGTTCGCTGATGATACAAAAATTGGTAGGGTGGTAAATAGCGAGGAGGATAGCCTCAGTCTGCAGGACGATATAGATGGGTTGGTCAGATGGGCGGAACAGTGGCAAATGGAATTTAACCCGGAAAAGTGCGAGGTGATGCACTTTGGAGGGACTAACAAGGCAAGGGAATACACAATGTATGGGAGGACCCGAGGCAAGACAGAGGGCCAGAGGGATCTTGGTGTGCAAGTTCACAGATCCCTGAAGGCGGCGGAACAGGTAGATAAGGTGGTAAAGAAGGCATATGGGATACTTGCCTTTATTAGCCGAGGCACAGAATATAAGAGCAAGGAGGTTATGATGGAGCTGTATAAAACACTGGTTAGGCCACAGCTGGAGTACTGTGTGCAGTTCTGGTCGCCACACTACAGGAAGGATGTGATCGCTTTGGAGAGGGTGCAGAGGAGATTCACCAGGATGTTACCAGGGCTGGAGCGCTTCAGCTATGATGAGAGACTGGGAAGATTGGGTTTGTTTTCCTTGGAGCAGAGGAGGCTGAGGGGGGACATGATTGAGGTGTACAAAATTATGAGGGGCACAGATAGGATGGATACTAAGGAGCTTTTTCCCTTCGTTGAGGGTTCTATAACAAGGGGGCATAGATTCAAGGTAAAAGGCGGGAGGTTTAGAGGGGATTTGAGAAAGAACTTTTTCACCCAGAGGGTGGTTGGAGTCTGGAACTCACTGCCTGAAAGGGTTGTGGAGGCAGGAACCCTCACAACATTCAAGAAGCATTTGGATGAGCACTTGAAATGCCATAGCATACAAGGCTACGGACCAAATGCTGGAATATGGGATTAGATTAGACAGGGCTTGATAGCCGGCGCGGACACGATGGGCCGAAGGGCCTCTATCCGTGCTGTATAACTCTATGAAAAGGACAGCATGGGGACAATTTTTTGAGTGATTCACCATGTCCCTCTGAGGTATAGTTATTTTGAAAATCTTCGATTTCATAAACAAAAGCAAATGCATGTTTTCATTGATTCAGAAGCTCATTATTGTATTGAGCATGTAAAGGATTCCAGCTGTGCTGCTGTGCAGTTTAAAACCCAGAGGTGGAATGTTATTCCACTGAACAAAATCTGTATTAAATAACTCTACATTATTTACATTAACAACGTTACTTCAATCATCTTTAAAGCTACAACACATGGAGATATATATCTGTAGGGTAAGCAGGACCATAGAATATGTTCATGGATTCCAGAACGAAGGAAGATGTTAGGAAATGTTCAAAACATAAGTAATTATGGTATATACAGGTTGAAAGAAGAAGACAAGAGGTCCAGGTATCGGGAAATAAAATCTACTTTATTTGTTTTATAAAGGGAGCCAGTCATCCTGTTTATATCCAGTTTCCAGAGTGACTCTAATATTGTTTGAATAGATGTCTTCAGAAATATCATCAGTACTAGTTCTTTGATGAAGGTACCACATAATGGACTTGTTAGCAAAATTAAATCCCATGGGATTAAACGGACAGTGGCAGCATGGATACAAAATTGGCTAGAGTAATGGTGAACAGTTGTTTTTCAGGCTGGAGGAAAGTACACAGTGGTGTTCCCCAGGGGTCAGTATTAGGACCACTGCTCTTTTTGATATATATTAATGACCAGGACTTGGGGATAAAGGGTATAATTTCAAAGTTTGCAGATGACACGAAACTCAGAAATATAGTAAACAATGTGGAGGATAGTAACAGGATACTAACAGACTTCAGGAGGACATAGACAGACTGGTGAAAAGTTATCAATCTGTCACTCCTTTCCGTGCTGGTTGGCAGATGAAATTTAACGGCAAGAAGTGTGAAGTGATGCATTTTGGTAGGAAGAATGAGGACAAGCAATATAGACTATATGGTCCAATTTTAAAGGGGGTGCAGGAATGGAGAGACCTGGGGGTGTACATACACAAATCTTTGAAGGTGGCAGGAGGTGTTCAAAATCATGAACGGTTTTGATAGAGTAAATAAGGAGAAACTGTTTCCAGTGGCAGAAAGGTCAATAACCAGAGGACACAGATTTAAGGTGACCAGCAAAAGAGCCAGAGGCGACATGAGGAAACATTTTTTTACGCATCGAGTTGTAATGATCTGGAATGCACTGCCTGAAATGGTGGTGGAAGCAGATTCAATAGTAACTTTCAAAAGGGAATTGGATAAATACTTGAAGAGAAAAAATTTACAGGACTATGGGGAAAAAGCAGGGGAATGGGGCTAATTGGATAGCTCTTTCAAAGAGCCGGCACAGACCAAATGGCCTCCTCCTGTGCTGTACCTACTATGATACAATGATACTACTTCCTGCTCAACCTATTAGAGGTGCTGAGTGTTGCAGGAAGTGATTCCTTGTAGGTTTTCCCTACCAGTGGAACTCCTGAGTAAGCTTGAGTGTAGGAGTCTGTTTAGATTCAAACTAGATTATACTTGCAAAACTTGAGTCCAATTACAGCTCAACTTTATTTTTATGATATTTTTCCATTATTAGTAATTTAAAGAAGCCAATAAGGATTTTCTTCCAAATTGACTTCAGCAATGTTTACTTGCTTTTTGGCTTAGAACAAGAATGAGCGGTTCCTTCAATAGCTCAACTGTTGAGCCAATGAGCAACTGAGCTACACAGACTAGGAATGTCTCAGGATTGACTTCCAGTCTTTGCTGCGTTAGATGTTGTCAGTTAGGGCAGTGGTAGCCGTAGTCATGCTGCAAATGGTATCAGTTAGGGTTAGGGAAGAGAAAATCATCCAGAGTCTTTCCTCTGTACACAAATCCATTTAATTTATGTGAACAACAAGCAAGGATAGAATTGGAATTGGCAGTGATGTCCTCTGTGATTGAATGACCTGCTGAGCAGTAAAGAGTGGTTACTTCGGCAAGGTACTGGAGGGCAATTAGTACTCATGAGATTGTACCTCAGTAAGGAATCAATACTTTCAGGAAAGGAGGAGGGGAAGAGAGAAAATTAGCGGAAAAGGGGGAAGGGAACAAAAGAAGGAAAGAAAATTTGTTTAAAAAAAACTCAAATTACTTTTTCTTGTTTCTAGAAATTCGTGTGCTCTTATGGCACATTACAGGTTACATGATACTTATAGGTGCATAGAGTAAGGTTCTTCTATAGTTCTGTAAATTTTGATAATTCGGTGTATTGAGCATTGACAGAGCCAGGGTTATTCCTTGACATGTAGCTTAGCTCAAACAGGAATAGTGAGTCAAGGAGCACTGAATGTGGCTCAGATGTAGTCCAAGGAAGGGGCCAACGGTTTTGTTAGCATTCGGTTTGTGGGCCTTTCCATTTGTCCATCGATCAAAGGTTCTTTACAGTTGTGAGACCTTCTTAAATTAGTGATTCCATATTCTTTTCTTTGCAGTGTTAGCTGGATTTCCATTATCGTAAAATTCTGTATTTTAAAATTGTACCAAAGGAATCACTTGCACAATATGTCTTTACTACTCTATACTATCTCTGTTATACATTACATAGAGCTACATGTGGGCCAATGTGAACTCAATCAAGGAACAGCATACAAGCCAAAAAAGAAGAAGAATTGGCAAACAGTGATAAGCCGCTCCCATGGTGGCTGAATGTAGTAGCACTGAATGGTTGAATTGAAAAGTAGCCAAGACATTACTAACACTAAACCGGAGTTGGGAAGCAACATATCATTCAGGACTCTGGATCACGTCTACAAAAGAAACTATCTATCCCCTGATTATAGACTCTCCCACAATCGCCACTTGCCTTTTTTTACTACCTGTATTGTTTCCCCTATGGGCAACCACTTGCTTCTCGGTGTCTTTTAATTTCTCGTAATTACCATCCTCTGTGTCACCCTTTTTGTCCACATCACAGGTGTCTAAACAGGTATATCTATTACACAAATCCAGCTCCACACATGATCCCCTTTCTACCCTCACCTAACACTTCTTGCCCAGTCTCCCTTACTAACTTCTCTACTCCTAGCAACTTGTGACATGACCACCCTCTGGAACGTCTGCTTTCTCCCTCCTAAATGTTACAGACAGTGTCCTGTTGCCTCTCAAGCATTCATCCACTCTGAAATACTGTGGGAAAGAAGGCAGTTGACTCACCTGCAAATACCTGATCTACGATTTGCTAAGTCTCATTGTATCCTAATCAGAAAATCCATGTGTTTGGGAAATATCCCAGCTCAAGTCTCTAATCATCTGACTGAAAGGTGAGTGTACAACTATTGAACCAAGCTGACACCTTGAGTTCTGATGAATGGTCTACATCTGAAACATCAACTTCTCTTTTCTCTCCACAGAAATTAACTGACTTGATTGTTTTCAGCATTTTCCGTTTTTGTGTTCAGTTTCCAGCATCTGTAGTTTTTTGCTTTTTGTTTATGTAGTGTCAAGATGGACGTTCAAACTCTAGACAATTATAAACATTAAAGTCCCTTTGTTAAAGAGTAAAAAGATAATAGATGGGGAGGGGCTGTAAACAGTTAAGGACAAGGGTTATAGACTGCCGCTTCCACTGCGTTGTGGTGTCAGAAATAGCTTGCCACATGTAGATGTGCAACCCATTGGAACAGGTCCTTGCTGGTCTGTGCCAGACACATATTTGTAGTTTTTGCTGTTGTACAATGGGCCCAGTGCACACTCCGTGTTGACCAAATTTTGTGATGGTCTTGACAGTGCTTGTGTGCTGTTTTATAAAATCTATGTATCAAGTGGCAGTTCCAGTAGTTTGTTAAGGTTTGAAAATATGCTGGAAACACATTTGTGGTTAAGTTATTAATTAAACCTGCAGGAATGACTAAGAACTGCTTATCAGGAACAAAGAGGGAGTTCAGTGAAACAATATAATGGATCGGTGAGAAATTTAACAGCCTGTCGGTGAAAGGCTGTGCAAGCCTCCAGTGTGCTGCAGAGAACAATAAACAGGTCTGTGAATGGAATATGTGTTCTGCCACACTCACTCATTTAGTCTGCTGTGTTTTGATTGAACTATTAGGTTAATGCTTGTAATTTGTCCTATTGATTGAAAAATGGTCAAGCCAGAAAGATACTGTTGTAACAGAACCATAGTCACAAAAACAGTAACTGTTCTATGCATTCACCCTATCCCCTCATTTTGGGAACATTTTAATTGTTAAATTAATATTTTCCCAGAACGAGGGGATGGAGTGAATGCATTCAACAAACATAACACATATGTAATCTCACTAATGCACCCCAGCAATAGCAAAATAAGGAATGTTTACAGAATGTAGTAAATGCTCATATATAGAGCAATAATAACATAAGCATGATTACCATTTCACTATGCAAAGAATGAGACACTTTACTGCCTGTTACTAAATGTTTTGAATTAGATAAACAGAAAGCAATCTTTCCAAGGGGAATTTTGAGCTCTTCAGTCTCACAAAAGTGCTACATAAAGTGCTATACCATGTTTTACATTCCACCCATTGTAGTACAACACCCTTGTAATTCTTAACTCACAGATGTTAAATAACAGTCTGTACCTGCCTTGGTCTATCATTTACATTGGGGCCAGAAATCTTCAGCCCTTCCAGTATACTCCCATCGTGGATCCATAAATCCGTTGGGAATGCAGCAGAGGGCTGGGATTTTCCTCTGTCTGCCCCAAACAAGGTTGCCCAACAGAGTGGATGTGTGACCGGGGGAAGCGGACTCCCAGGCTGGGAGTTTGCTCAGCCCTGCCTGGTGGAACAGCAGCGACCGTGCCTTCAGCTGCCTAGGCCCTAAACTCTAGAATTCCCTCCCTAAACCTCTCTGCCTCTCTAACTCTCTCTCCTCCTTTAAGACACTCCTTATAAGCTACCTCTCACCTGTCTTAATATCTCCTTATGTGGCTCGGTGTCAAATTTTGTTTGATAATCGCTCCTGTGAAGCGCCTTGGGACATTTTACTACTTTAAAGGCACTATATGAATGCAAGTTTTTGTGACCCAGTGAAAGAGGGCATGCAAACTACTGCAGAGATGCAAGTGAGGCATACCTGTGGATCCAGGCCTGGGTCATGGCGTAGACCCCAGAAAACATTTCTTTTTTTGGTGATTTTTCTTGCCCCCTTTATGAAGAGGCATATATCCATGGGGCAGGGGACAGCACCATACCCTTGGAACAGGCAGCCTTTGCCGTATTTTGCAGCTTTACCAGGCTGCCAAGCAACTGAGATGCATCCGTCGCAGCATGGGTATCCGCCAGGATTATTTAAATGAGGGAACCTCCTCCGATCCCAGTCAGTGGTGGAGGTTTCCAGAGGGCCGATCCTGGAACTTACACTGGGGTCAAAGGCTTGTGAAGTTTTGGCTCCCCAGTGTCTTTGAACAAAGCAATTTTTCCCTCTCCTGTTATCCGAGCAGGACTGGGACCAATGTCCTCGCGGGGTATTTGCTAGTGCTGTTGGGGAAGATTTAAACTAGAGTGGCAGGGGGATGGGAACCTGAGCGGGGAGTCAGAAGGGAATAAAGTTGAGAGCAGCAAGAGAGTGGAAGGTCCAGGGGAAATCTACAATACAAATAGTACAAACAGTTGTTCAAGATCAAGTGAAAGGGAAAAGCGTAGAGCAGCGGAAAGAAAGTGTACTTTAGGCACGACAGATAAAATAAAAACTAGAATGCGTAAGGCGATTAACCCAGCATCAAAGCTGAAGGTCAGGCTAGGGTGTGTGGCCCAACTAAGAATTCTATATACAAATGCACGGAGTATAAGGAATAAATTAAATGAACTACAGGTTCAAATTCAAATTGGAGGGTATGACATGATAGCTATTACTGAGACTTGGCTGCAGGATGGTCAGGATTGGGAACTAATTATACCAGGTTATAAGGTCTACAGGAGAGATAGGGAAAATGGAAGAGGGGGAGGAGTAGCCTTAATGATTAGAGATGAAATCACTTCAATGATAAAGGGGGATATAACGAGAGGTAAGCAGCCAACAGAGTCCTTATGGGTTGAATTGAGAAATAGGAAATGATCTAAGACTATAGTGGGAGTTGTGTATAGGACCCCTGGCAGCAGCTCTGAAGTGCTAGATTGTATAAATGCAGAGATTAGACAAGCGTGTAACAAAGGCATAGTGGTCTTAATGGGGGACCCTAACCTTCACATAGATTGGGAAAAGCAGACTGGCAACTGTCAGAAAGGTAGTGAATTTCTTGAGTATGTACGGGATAGTTTTCTGCAGCAGTATGTCCTAGAGGCAACAAGGGGGCAAGCCATACTAGATTTAGTAATGAGTAATGAACCAGATTTAGTTAACGGCTTAACTGTGCGTGAACATCTATCCAATAGTGATCATAACATGATCGAGTTCAATGTAGTGTTTGAAAGGGAAAAAAGTGAATCAGCTGCTAAGATTCTAGACTTGGGCAAGGCCGACGTCAATGGGATGAGACAGAGACTGTCCACAGTAAACTGGGCAAATCTGTTAATGGGTAAAACAACTGATGATCAGTGGGAAATGTTTAAAGAAACATTTAACGTGATACAGAATCGGTTTATACCCCTGAGGGGCAAGAACTCTACTTGCCAAAAAAAACAGCCATGGACAACTAAAGAGGTAAGGGACAGTGTAAGACATAAGGAAAGGGCATACAAAAAGGCAAAAAATGGCACAGATCCTGGCGAATGGGAAAGATACAAAGATCAACAAAGGGTCACAAAACAGATAGTAAGGGGTACAAAAAGAGAGTATGAAAAGAAACTCGCAAGGGATATCAAAACCAATACGAAGAACTTTTATAGTTATATTAGGAAAAAGAGGGTGGTCAGGAGCAGTGTTGGCCCCTTGAAAACTGAAAGTGGGGATATTGTCATTGACAATGGGGAAATGGTGGACATGTTGAACTTTGCGTCAGTATTTACAGTCGAAAAAGAGGATAGCATGCCGGTAATCCCAAGAAAACTTATATTGATTCGGGGACAGGGACTCGATAAAATTAACCGAAGTAAAGCAACAGTAATGAAGAAAATAATAGCACTGAAGAGTGACAAATCCCCAGGACCAGATGGTTTCCATCCCAAGGTTTTAAAGGAAGTAGGTGAGCACATTGCGGATGCCCTAACTATAATCTTTCAAAGTTCTCTCGATTCAGGAACTGTCCCTCTAGATTGGAAAATTGCACATGTCACTCTGCTTTTTAAGAAAGGAGAAAGAGGGAAACTGGGGAATTATAGACCAGTTAGTCTAACATCTGTTGTGGGGAAAATGCTGGAGTCTATAATTAAGGATAGGGTGACTGAACACCTCGAGAATTTTCAGTTAATCAGAGAGAGCCAGCATGGATTTGTGAAAGGTAGGTTGTGCCTGACAAACCTGATTGAATTTTTTGAAGAGGTGACTAAAGTAGTGGAAAGGGGAATGTCAATGGATGTTATTTATATGGACTTCCAGAAGGCATTTGATAAGGTCCTACATAAGAGACTGTTAGCTAAGGTAGAAGCCCATGGAATCGAGGGAAAAGTACGGACTTGGTTAGGAAGTCGGCTGAGCGAAAGGCGACAGAGAGTAGGGATAGTGGGTAGGTACTCACATTGGCAGGATGTGACTAGTGGAGTCCCGCAGGGATCTGTCTTGGGGCCTCAATTATTCACAATATTTATTAACGACTTAGATGAAGGCATAGAAAGTCTCATATCTAACTTTGCCGATGACACAAAGATTGGTGGCATTGTAAGCAGTGTAGATGAAACATAAAATTACAAAGCGATATTGATAGATTAGGTGAATGGGCAAAACTGTGGCAAATGGAATTCAATGTAGACAAATGTGAGGTCATCCACTTTGGATCAAAAAAGGATAGAACAGGGCACTTTCTAAATGGTAAAAAGTTAAAAACAGTGGATGTCCAAAGGGACTTAGGGGTTCAGGTACATAGATCATTGAAGTGTCATGAACAGATGCAGAAAATAATCAAAAAGGCTAATGGAATGCTGGCCTTTATATCTAGAGGACTAGAGTACAAGGGGCAGAAGTTATGCTGCAGCTATACAAAACCCCGGTTAGACTGCACCTGGAGTACTGTGAGCAGTTCTGGGCACCGCACCTTCGGAAGGACATATTGACCTTGGAGGGAGTGCAACGTAGGTTTACTCGAATGATATCCGGACTTCAAGGGTTAAGTTACGAGGAGAGATTACACAAATTGGGGTTGTATTCTCTCGAGTTTCGAAGGTTAAGGGGCGATCTGATCGAAGTTTATAAGATATTAAGGGGAGCAGATAGAGTGGATAGAGAGAAACTATTTCCGCTGGTTGGGGATTTTAGGAGTAGGGGGCACAGTCTAAAAATTAGAGCCAGACCTTTCAGGAGCGAGATTAGAAAACATTTCTACACACAAAGGGTGGTAGAAGTTTGGAACTCTCTTCCGCAAACGGCAATTGATACTAACTCAAATGCTAAATTTAAATGTGAGATAGATAGCCTTTTGGCAACCAAAGGTATTAAGGGATATGGGCCAAAGGCAGGTATATGGGGCTCGAATTTAGCAGGCCTGCGGGTTCCCAGCGGGTGGTCCTCCGGGAGCGTCGAAAACGCGAACGGCGAAATTAGTGGGTTGCCCACGCGATCGTAGCAGGCAATCCACTAATAGGAATCAATTACCTGCTCCTCCGGGGTCCACGGCGCTGGCCTGCGCGTCGGGCGGGCTGCGCATGCGCAGTACGATCTGTCAGCTGGAGGCTCTCGAGTTAAAGGGGCAGTCCTCCACTGACAGATGCTGCAACCAATGGGACAAATTGCAGCATGGAGCAGCCCAGGGGGAAGGCTGCTCCCAGTTTAATGATGCCTCACCCCAGGTATCATCAGATGGGGTGAGGAGGAGGGGGAGGACACAGATCTTCCCCCCGGCGGGCGGGAGGAAGCGGCCTGCCTCTGCCACCAAGAAGGCCTGGCTCGAGGTGGCAGAGGGGGTCACCTGCGCCACCAACATATCGCCCACCTGCATACAGTGCAGGAGGCGCTGCAATGACCGCAGTAGGTCAGCCACAGTGAGAACACAAAGTCTTTCCCCTACACTCCGTCTGCCACAACACTGCCCCCACCCCAAATCTCCTTCAGCACCGCCAACACTATTCTGTCACATCACCCTTCATGCCCACTCACACCCCATCCTCATCTTACCTCCACCTACTCACCTCGCCAGTACTCATCCTGCCACTAACACGCGACCCAATCCTCATACAATCTCATGGCTCCATCCCATACTCACCCTCTCGTGCATCTCCCTCACGGCCAGCCTCACTCAACCTGCCACCACCTGTGCTGCAGCCACAGGGCATGCATCACATATGTGCAGTAGGCAGGGTAAGGCAAACGTCTCGTCAGCATGAAGGGGGTGCACAAGGGTGTCTGAGGGTTTGTCATGGGTGTTACCCATATTGAATTTCAGAGCCACAAACAGCACACATTATATTGACACCACCACTGCCATGTCTCCGCGAATCCTGTCCGTTGTGTCCAATAATGCCCGCTCCTGGGTATCACTATGAGGACCCACCACTGATGCCACCCATCGTGTTACTGCAGAGTAGGTGCAGGTGTATTTGCAGGGCTCGTCCGCGCAGACAACTGAGAGACATCGGCGGTGTTGCCGGCTGCACCCTGGAAGGATGCGGAGAAGAAGGTGTGGAGGACAGTGGTGACTTTGCCAGCGACAGGTAAGCAGTTGGTGCTGGGGCCAGCCAGGAGCAGCTCGGCATGAAAGAGGCTGCAGATCTCCACGACTACATGCCGAGCGAATCTGCGCCTCCCTGTGCACTGCTGCTGGGAGAGGTCCGGGGAGCTGCGCCTCGGTCTGTGGACCCTGTGGCGAGGGTAGTGCCCTCTGTGACGCGTCTCTCTCTGCGGTAGCCCTCCCTCCTGCTGTGCAGGTGGGCGTGCAACCACACCGTGTTGGGGGGATCCACGTCTCTGCGGCGGACGGCGTGGACTGCGAGGCTGCTGGTGGTGGTCATGCTCTTCGTCCTCCGAGGATGTCCACACACCACCCAACTGGCAGGTGTTGGTCTGAGGGGTTGTGCAGGGTAGGTGTGTGGGTCCTCGGACTGGGGCTGCGGTTTCGTGTCGGTCTGTCCTCTGGCTTGGCCGGGGGGTGGTGGGGGGCAGGGGTTGCCCTATGTGACGCGGTGGCCTCCTGCGTGGGTGAGAGCGCTCCCCCGTGGAGCGCACCTTGGCACCTGCCATAATCTGCTGGCTGCAACACGCCTGGTTTGAAGGGTCCTGTTTCCCCCAGTGTGGGAAACTGACTGCTTTGAACGTAAAATCCCACACTTCCTCTTTTGACAGCTGCTTCAGCTCATTAACTGACCAGAACGAGCAAGTTAAGTGCTCTCAAGTGGAACCCCGCTGGCTTTAATTGCCTGCGGGATTCCCACCAGCGGGGCTTGCGCGCGCAGCCCCGCACGTCAGCGCGGTACCCGGAAGTGGCCGGGATTTCGTCCGAATCCGGTCACGTGATCGGAGATCGGGATTTTCGGGGGCCCCCCGCTGAAAACCCGCAGGTAACCCGACCCTAAAATCGAGCCCATGGAGTTAGATCACAGATCAGCCATGATCTTATCAAATGGCGGAGCAGGCACGAGGGGCTGAATGGCCTACTCCTGTTCCTATGTTCCTATCTTCCTCATTCTCCCCCTTTATCTCTTCTCTCCTGAAAGTGGGATTCATACTGGTTGATGGAGCTTCTAAAGTGGCAAAGGTTTTATATGTTTCTCATTGCAATGTTGATAGTGAAGTAGGGTGGGAGGAGGCTCGTGTGGAACATAGACACTGGCATGGACCAGTAGGTCCGAATAGCCTGTTTCTGTGCTGAAAATTCCATGTAATTCTATGTGTTGTGCAATGTGCTGTCTACTACACATGTATTAAATGTCTGTCAGCATGGTTAACACTTTCATTCCCCTTCCTGCTGAAAAGCACGAAACGTCTTCCCAACGGCATTGCAATGCATCATTTCCCAAAGTACAGGGGGTCGTTGATGGCTGTTATGTTTCCGGCCTGAAGCTTATTCTAGGTATCAGTGAATGACCATGGCTGGGAATTTCCTTGGAGCTGCACCCACTCCGCCACTGTAACTTCACCAGAAGTGTGGCAGAATGCCCGTTTACGTGTGTAAACTGGGTCATGGTGGCGGCTGTGGGGAAATTTTACCCCGTGTATTTGTCACAATAGTTAAATGTTTAAATATCTTGGATGGTATGAGTGCAGCAAAGATTTTAATTGTATTTTGCTGTGTCTTCTGCTGAGGCATGCATGAGAGGCAATGAAAGAAAATGAGGTTGTGTGTGAGCTTGGCATGGGAAACAGTAAACGTGGAACAGGTTGGTGGGCAACACTTTGGTTTGTGGTACTGCTGGACAGTCTTGCTGGATTCCTTAAAGTGCGTCACCTCCTCCCGCATCTGTTTTCAGGTTCTGCAAGTACCATAGGCAGTACTGAACCTGGCCACCACTTTGTGCCAGGCATCATGCACTGCCATCTTGTGGGAGGAATGCAAAGCAGGATCATGCACGCATTTCAAACAGCAGCATGGTCACAGACCAGGGACATGATTTTAACTCGGAAAAATGGGTGGGTTGGGAGTGGGGGGGTGGGGGGGGGGGCAGTAAAAATTTTAAAAATCTAAAACCCGCCTCCAACCCACCCAGGTCCGGTTTTAACGGAGGCGGGACGGGGGGCGGGCGACCAACCAGCTCTTAGGAGGCAAGTCGGTCAGTAAAAGCTTTCAAGGAGGCTGCGGGCCTCCATTTTAACAAATATTTTGTTTTTAATCCCTGGGAGCTGGGATTCTCGGGCCTTCTACTTCACGACATGTGAGAGGAGGTGAGAAGGCCCGAAACTGCAGGTAAGTGCCTTTATAGCATAGCTTGTGGGCCCGGAGGAGCAGGATAGCTTCCCCCAGGCCACAAGCCCACCTGTAAGTGACCTTACAAACGTGATCAACCCCCCACCCCACAATCTCCGATCCCCCCCACAATCTCTGACCCTCGCAATGACCCCTGACCCCTCCGATGGCCGACCCCCAATGACCTCCGACCCAGACCATCCGATGACTGAGCCCCCCGATGACTGAGCCGCCCCCGATAACCCCTCATGTCTGAGCCCCTCGACAACTGAGCCCCCCCAGTGACTGAGTCCCCTGATGACTGAGCCCTCCTGATGACTGAGCCCCCCGATGACTGACACCCCCCGATGACTCCCATGACTGAACCCCCCGTGACCCCCAACCCCTCAATGTCTGAGCCCCCCGATGACCCTGTGACTGAGCCCCCCGATGACCCCTGATGACTGAGCCCCCCGTGACCCCCAACCCCCCGATGTCTGAGCCCCCCGATGACCCCCGATGACTGAGCACCCCCGATGACCCCGGATGACTGAGTCACCCTGATGACTGAGCACCCCCCGATGACGCCTGATGACTGAGCCCCCCTGGTGACTGAGCACCCCCCGATGACGCCTGATGACTGAGCCCCCCTGGTGACTGAGCCTCCCGATGACTGAGCGCCCTCGATGACGCCTGATGACTGAGTCCCCCTGATGACTGAGCTGCCTGATAAGTGAGCTACCCCCACGGTCTGAGCCCCCGATAACTGATTCCCCCAATGACTGAGCCCCTCCCAGTGACTGAGCCCCCGATGACTGACCCCCCCAATGACTGAGCCCTCCCCCCTGATGACTGATCCCCCCCGATGACTGAGCCCTCCGATGACTGACACCCCCCCCGATGATCCCAATGACTGAGACCCCCGTCACCCCCAACCCCCGATGGCCCCGTGACTGACCCCCCCGATGACTGACCCCTCCCCAATAACTGAGACCCCCCCAATGACTGTCACCCCCCCGATGACCCCCGTTGACTGTGTCCCCCCCGATGACCCCAGATGACTGAGCCCCCCTGGTTACTGAGCGTCCCGATGATTGAGCTCCCCAATGACTGAGCCCCCCTCCAATGACTGATCCTCCCGCTGACTGAGCCCCACCCTATGACTGACCGCTCCCCTGAAGTATGACACCCCCCAATGACTGAGCCCTCCGATGACTGACACCCACCCCCGATGACAGTGCCCCCCCCCCGATGACTGAGCGCCCCAATGATTGACACCCCCCTGGTGACCCCGATTGAGCTCCCCGTGACTCCCAACCCCTCCTGATGACCCCTGATGACCCCCGTGACTGAGCCCCCCCCCCCCGATGATCAAGCCCCCCTGATGACTGAGACCGGTGACCCCGACCCCCCAGAAGAATGAGAGGCGATCTTATTGAAACATATAAGATTGTGAAGGGTCTTGATCGGGTGGATGCAGTAAGGATGTTCCCAAAGATGGGTGAAACTAGAACTAGGGGGCATAATCTTAGAATAAGGGGCTGCTCTTTCAAAACTGAGATGAGAAGAAACTTCTTCACTCAGAGGGTGGTAGGTCTGTGGAATTTGCTGCCCCAGGAAGCTGTGGAAGCTACATCATTAGATAAATTTAAAACAGAAATAGACAGTTTCCTAGAAGTAAAGGGAATTAGGGGTTATGGGGAGCGGGCAGGAAATTGGACATGAAGCTGAGTTCGGATCGGTCAAGGCCCTGTGGGTGGCGGAGAGGGCCCAGGGGCTATGTGGCCGGGTCCTGCTCCGACTTCTTGTGTTCTTTAGATTTGTGGTTGGGATCAGATCAGCCATGATCTTATTGAATGGCGGAGCAGGCTCGAGGGGCCGATTGGCCTACTCCTGCTCCAATTTCTTATGTTCTTATGTTCTTATGTTCTTATGAGTGAGCCCCCCCCACTGGTGACCCCTGACCCTCCGATGACCCCAGATGACTGAACCCCCCTCCCCCCACCGATGAGCCCACCCCCCATCTAACACTTACCTGTCCACGTCCTCTTCCTGGCTGCTCTCCCGTCTGACCAAGAGCCAGCCTGTCAATCAGGCTGACCTGTCGGACGAGAAACGTACGAAAGAAAATAAAAGACGTCCTTACGTCAAAATTGTACGGACGTCCTGGAAACCCGTACTTCTGGGTTTCCCAACAGGAATTCCACCCCGCCCCCTTCCCGGCTCCCCGCTAAAATCATGCCCAAGCAGTCTGACAACACAGAGGCAGAAGAGGTTAACCCTTTGAAAACTGGTTCTGACCTAACATAACATGAATTAAAACATGAAAATCCCTTCAAGACCATATAGGTCAAAGTTCCAAGATGTTAATACAACTCAACGTGTCACAACGTAGTATCAGTGTCACAAAGCAAATTCCTCTTGCAACATCCTTCAATATAATTTGAACTAAAGTTGACATCGCCCACTATTGGTCATCCCCTGGACTTTCATGATACAATTCGTAAGGTCTGAAATCTTCTCTAGTGTAATCGTTCCTATGTTCCTATGTTTCGTAGACTTTTACTTCAGTGCTACCCAGAAACTGTTACATTGGAGTCATCTTGAGTACTAAAGATATAAATCACATTAAGCTGTCACATAAATTTCACATCATTGGTAATATCCTCTTTTGGTCAGAATATTGTATTCCCTCGATTTTCATCAACGAACCTGTGCCAAAACTAATTTGTCACCTGAATAGCTGGCAAAGATTAAATGAATTCAGAGAAGGGCTTTGATGATTATCCTTCCAAACAGCTCCTATCAATATGTCCTACTGCTCAATACCTACCCTCAGCTGACAGTTCTTTGTGCAGACATGTCCCCTCACGTAAATCACATCATATTTCAGCAGTGATGTTTGGCACATTTCTTCATGCCACAAATTGGGATATAATTAGTGCTGGCACTGAGATATTTATTTATTTTTTACCCTGGTGTTTGAACAGCTATCAGTGCATTGATGTAATATTGTGCCTTTCTTTACTCTTCTTTATCTATCAGGTTTCTCCATTTTGCATTTAAAAACCATAATCTTCTGCATATCTCTTGCTTATTTGCACTGCACTGCGGTTATTTACAGTATTTTTGGGACAACAAATGCACTTTTTTTCTCTTCCCCGCCTGAAAATGGCAACAGTTAGATTTTTAGAAATTTTCCTTGTGCTCCTTGGCACAAACATGACCAATGTTCAAAATTTGGAGAAGTTGACAAGCAGCTTCAAAAAAGCTGACACAGCTCCAGAAACCCAACAACCTAAAAAAAATGTGCCGCTGAGAAACAGCCCTGAATAAAGGCCAATGACCAATAATACTGTTTCAAGGCAACTGAATAAGTTCAATAACTGTTTATTGCATTGGATTTCAGAGGTTTTATTCGTGTTTCGTAGTCACATTCCACAATTGAGTTGCTTGTTTCTGAGAAAACTGAAATACAATGGACTCACTTATGATATTTGTGAAAGAAGTAGCTATAATGGGTATGGTAATGTAACAGTAATAGACTTGCAACCTAATGGTTGCAAGTTCAAATCCCACCTTGGCAAGTTATGAAATGAAAGTTAATAAGTCTGGCAATTTGTGGGCTGATACTAGAAAATATAACCATGAAAGCTGCTGTGTTCTAAAATCCCAACTGATTCACTAATGTCCTTCAGGAAAGGGAACCTGGCACTCCTGTCTGGTTTGACCTACATGTGACTCCAGTCCTGCACTACATGGTTGTCACTTAATGCCCTCTGAAGCGGCCTTGGAAGTCAATTCAGTTGTAACAATAATTTCTACTACAAGGTCCACAGACACCTTCTCAGTGCAGCCAGAGATGGGCCTTGCCAGTATCGGCCATGTCCTGAGAACAAATTTTTAAACAGTAGATAGGACTTTTAACTTACACCGAAATGGGAGTTAAGTTGGTGGAATGGCTGCACCACCTGCCCAAAGCCAGCGTCAGGAGGCCCAAACCACTTCCAGGTTCGCACCTCATCGGCATAATTTGGGTGAACTGCCGAGCGCTCAATGAGTATTAGCAGGCAGCTCACCACACTGGAGGGCATGATAGGGATAGTGAATGAGGGACAGAGAGCTACAATCACAGAGACTGAGTTAGAGAGGATGCCAGGTACAGAGAAAAACAAAAGGAGACAGACACAAAGAATGACATGGACTGACACAGGGAGAAAATGATAGGGACTGAGATAGACACCTTGACAAAATATGATAAAGACTGAGATAGACACATGGTCAGGGAATAACAGACAGAGAGAATGAAAAAAACTGAGATAAAGACAGAGAGAATGACAGGGGCAGAGACAAAGACAGAATAACAGGACTAAGATAACGAATGACAGGGGCAGGACACAGAGAAAGACAGAGATAAAGAATGACAGAGACAAGTCTATGCCAGGGACTGGTATAGGTAATGGCAAGGGCAGACACAGAGAATGGCAGGGACTGGTATAGGTAATGGCAAGGGCAGACACAGAGAATGGCAGGGACTGGTATAGGTAATGGCAAGGGCAGACACAGAGAATGGCAGGGACTGGTATAGGTAATGGCAAGGGCAGACACAGAGAATGGCAGGGACAAAGACAGAAAATGACTGGAGCAGTGATAAAGGGCAATGGACAGAAGCTGCAAAATATTTAAAGTGAGGCAATCGCACTGGCAGTTGGGAAAGCCAATCACCTCCATGTAAAGAGGGAACGAATGAGAATAAACAAGAAGTGCCGGGCTGCCAGGAAAGCAGCACAATCCCAGGACCCTGCATCACGGAACCCACCCACAAAACTGCCCTGAGCCTTGAGCTGGGGCTGCTCTTTCTGCAGCCACTGTAACAAATCATCACAAGAGTCTGAACTCAGTCAGATTAATGCCAACTCAGGAAACTCCAGAGACGAATAGAACAGTTTTATAGAATAATTTTTTCCTACTTTCTTTTCAGACATTAATTTTCTGTAAAATCCAGATACAAGTTTAGCCACAAAGTCAAGTTATGCTTTGCCATTGACTTGGATTTAAGGTGTTCCAAAATAAGCTGATTTTTGGGTTCCCTCTTGAACAACGCAAGCAGAGGCCAGACAATCAGATTCCGCATGAAAAGCAGATGGTCGGCAACTATGGATCACCTCAGCCCTTGTTCCATGCATGACAATGTTCCCTGTTCCCAGCCTTTCCTATGTCACTAAGCAGGAATTCCCATCAGGGTTATAACCCTACCTGCCTCTTTGAAGTTCACACTAGGGCAAAGGAAATCAAAAAGTTACCTTCCATAATTAAGCAAAGCTGTCTATGATCTGTAGGATTTAAAATACAGAGAATACATGTCCTCGTGGATTCACAACTCCTGGTGTGTCAGCAGACTCAAATTGATTTTCTTTGTCTCCTTCCTGTGATCAGATACAACTGTTTCTAACATCTGGATGGACTATGAGACATTGCCTCATTTGCTAGACAGTTACTGCAAGTGACTAGCTTCAGACAAAGCATGCAGCCTATCTTCACAGAATCGACAGGAAGGCTAGATTCAAGACGGGGTTAAATATGGATTCTGCTTGCAGTAATCAATGTTAAAGTGACCACCGACTGCGTGTAAATAGATATTGGGGAACTTTGACTCTACAACAAGGTCTGCAGCTGCAATTCAAAATATACTGTATTGCGTAAAGCTTAACTTTTGAACCGTGAGCTCATTGCTCCTCTAGTGTGTCTGAATCAGCTGAATTAAGATAGCTCAGTTCTCAGGCTGCGCTCCCTCTCGTGCACACCCACACATTCTGTTAGCAGCTTTCAAAGATCAGCAGGAAATCCTTCAGTATACTATAAGTGTCTTTCAAGCTCACTAGTCTGTGTCCATGCACTGACTAATAACCCCTGATGTATTAATTAAAATGTTATATTAGCTCTGAAGGAAGTAGCAGTCCTTGTATATGCAGATTTATGGAAATATTCCCAAGTAAAACTATCACACTGGAGTCAGTGATTTACTGCCTGACAAAATTCTGAGCAGCTTCTATCCACCTCGAAATAAAGACTACAGGATTCATTTTCAAATGTGCTGGGGCTTTTTGCTGATACAGCAGGAATATTCACTGGGAAATCTTTGCCTATATTGTGGATTTTGTGTTCGTGCTGTCCAACTTGGTGGAAAAATCAACTTCAGCAGGTGTTCAAAACGGGCAGTAGCGGATCGGCCGCCCATTATACGTCCCACCTGATTTTTCTTTCCATTGAAGTCAATATAGAGGAAAATTGGACGGGGTGTATAACAGGTGATCTGCTACAGCCAGTTTTGATTCCCTGCCAAAGTTGAATTTTACTCCCATTCATTATTAGAAATGTACAAAACCAGTTTTGTCACCAGTTTTTCAACATTTTAAAAATTGTACAATATTATCTTTGATCAATTACACACCTAATATAATTAATATTACAGTGAGGGATTTCCACAGTTAGAAGCCAGGCGTATTATTCTGTTTGATTATAAAAACACACATTATGCAAATACAAATAAGAACAGAATTTTGGACTTTCGCCCCCTTAAGTATTTTCTGTTCCTAAGTACTTCTTGCATATTTAATAATATTCCCGAATTGAGATGTATTTTGTATGTATGCTTAACAAATGCACAATTTTAGCCAAAAACATCCATTCATATCATCGATCAAATAATCTATACAGGAGGTACACAGAGGTTTGGTTTCATCGACAATCATCAATCTTTACTCATAGCCTGAATTGAACTGAATTGAATTTGACTAAACCGAATTGAAAGTAAAAAGTTGAAGAATGTACATGAGCTATTGTGAAGGCCGGTGTATGTAAGAACTCTACAAGTACCCGTGATTTTCAGTCAGCAGAAAATGAAGTTAAAGAGATGGAATGTGAAGGAACTTTCAGTGCCACAGTCAACATCTCACCTTTGCTTGTATAATCTGTTAATTTTTATTAAAGCTAACCATGATTTCAGCTAATGGGTTTTCATTGCTTCTGCTGGCTATAAGTAATTTTTGTGCTTATAAAGTTTTTACAAAGTGACGTGCTACCTCTATGTATTAGTTTAACATTTGTTTAAAAGCAGCTATATTTTATTTTCAATAGTTTATTAGTCAGGTTCTTTCCCCTCTTCTGCTGCAGCCAACCATTCATGGTGGGCTATAGTTCCACAGGGGGTGATAGATATCTGGTATTTCACCCACATGGTTATTTTTCATGTGCATTCCTAGACAAGGAGTGTAAGAAGCTATTTCACTGTAGAGAGCATTACAGCTGAGCTCAATCCTGTTTTCTCCCAGCATCCACTGCCATAGACTTCCCATTAGGAGCTACTGGACAGAAATCAGGAGGAAACTATTTTGTAACAACTAAAATAACAGTGTGGAAACAATCTGGCTAAGCACATGTTTTACGTACTCAAATATAAAACAACCTATCTATAAGATGACTTGCCTACTTTCAAGCTCAAGAAATCAAAACAAAATTTATAAGATGAGGATCAACATTGCAACAGCTATCTCTCGTGACACTACATCTTGCAGCCCTATCTTCAAACAACGGATGTCAGAACTTCAAATAATTGATCATAAATATATTGAGATCTCAAGGAGGTTTGATGGGTCAAATGACTTTTTCTTGATCTAAACTTTTCAAAATTTGTTCTCAAGAAATGGATGATGCTGGCAAAGCTGCATTTATTACATGTCCCTAGCTGCCCTCAGAAGACGCTAAGCCTCCTTCTTCAATTTGCAGAGATTATTTTGTTGTAGGCTACTTTCGAGGGCAGCCGCGTGGTGTGAACTAGTCACATGTAGGCCTGACTGGGTAAGATGGCAGCTTCATTCCCTGAAGGATATTAGTTAATCAATTAGTTTTGAACAGCAATATGGTAACTGGTCACTTTTTTCTTTGTACCAACCCATGAATGATCATATTTATTGAATTAAATTTTGCACCTTACCACAGTGGGATTTAAACTCACAACCCCTGGGTTTCTAGTCCAGTACCATAACCACAACACTACCACATTCGTAGGCTGCTACTTAATGGTCTCTCAGGCTCCAGGTCTGCCACTCACCTCTCTGTAAAATTCACTTATGCTGACATTATTTCTAGGGATTGCATTACTATCTTCATTGAAAGTAATTTTTTTGGATGAAAAGGTTCAGATTTGTATTCTAAAGATTAATTACAATAATTTAAATTCCTGGTCTCCTGCTCCCCAGTTGTGTTGACGCACAACAACAGTAGCACATGGAACAGTTAGCTGGCATTCAAATTATTTTCCTGCTCTCTGTGAAGTCAGTCTGTAATCGACAGCTCTCCAAACCGTGGGGACTTGATTTTAATGAGCATTGACTGTTCCAAACGCCACCGTCACTGCGCGTCAACACTATTGGAGGATGGAACACCATGAAGTAAATGGTCTTAGTTAATCTTTAGAAAAGATACCAGAATATTATCTTCCAAAAGCAACTTGTAAGTAAGTTGTTAGATAGCATTTCAAACATGGCCATACATCAGAAACAGAGGGCACTGGACCAGGGTCCTAACAAAGGAGAACAGCAGAGCCGCAGCCTGGGAGATGGAAGTGGGAGATCAGGAGCCAGCGAAAGGCGAGTAGGCCACCATTGCTGGAGAGGGGAGAGTAACAATGGAAGGCCTAGGACAGCCAGGAGAGCAGGATGAGGTCAGGAGTAGGCTTCCCTAGAGTCAACTACGGTACCATCCATCGCAATAACATGCAAACGAAACAGTCCCTCTCTTTTGACCCCTAAACAGCGACCTAAATTTGCTGCTTTATACCCGATTATGTAAGTAAGTCATCCAAACATAGAATCCCAATACTGTTCTCACTGACTCACATTATGCCCATTCCCAGTAAAACATTTATTGGCAAATGAATTATGCATTTAGCTGTGTTCAGCTATATAATGGGTGAAGGTTCCTCTCCCCTATTTGTACCAAATTGTAAACAAGTGAATAAAGAATGCATTTATGATTTCATTACAAATGGCAAATAGAAGTATCTGTTTTCTACTGCTTAGGTCTCCAACTTTTAGCAAGTAAGTTATTTTTTGGGAGATCCAGATGCATCAGAATGGCTTTTGGGTTGATGGCAACTGTGTGGTTTTCAAATTTTTCCCTGGAGCACCTTGGCAAAGTAAGTGGTGGCATTTCTCAGTTTTCGTTAGCTGCACCCAAATGTGTAATTCTAACTTGGACAGCAAAGATCCCTACATCAGAATCGTTATGCGTGATCTTGACACACACGGAACTCTATGGTGACAAAGACTCGTGTAATAAGATACATGATTTCCATGTCTTTACAGTTCACGTTTCGCAGCTACTCAGAAGTCAATCATCATTTTATGTTATTACGGTTATCGTGAGAGAGTTAGCATCATTGTCATCATTTGTAATATTGAATTATCTTAGTTTCAAAGTATGTATGGAAAGCGTTATTATTTTGGCCCTTTCATCTGCTGTTCAAGCATTTGAAAATCCATTTCTCTTTGACAATGGCCAAATGAATGAATTGTGGTCACATATGAGTATATGAAATTATCGGATAGGAAAAGATCAGCTGGTGCATCTAGCTTGTCCCATACAGTCGAGATGCCTTATGCATCATGATTCAGACTCTCCCTACCCATCAGGAGCCATTTAATCGCTTGGGAGAGGCAAGAAGACCAGATAAAAGCCCAAGGCCAATTAGGGGGAAAAAATCTAGAAAATTCCTCTCTGATTCCCTCAGGCAATCGAAACTCGCCCAGGATACCAGCTTATACTTATATTACTTGGTACCTACTCTTGTATGATGTGTTATCCGCCCCAGCCAGGAACCAGCCCAGCTCTCTTTTGAAGGTATACAGCATATCGGCATTCACTGCACAAGCCAGCAAATTGTCTCGTTGGTCTACTATTCTCTGGGAAAAGAAGAACTGCCTAACATCTAACCAATTTCTATCCTTGCGTAATTTATAAGCATGATCTCTGGTCTTCCCCAATCTATGTAATCGAAATCATTTGTCAATGTGAACACAATCTAGTTGCTTTGTCATTTTATAGACCTCAATCAAATTGCCCTTGATTCTACACTTTTCTAAAGTATATAGACCCAGCTTTTTAAGCCTAAGTAGCTAAGGTGTTTTACATAAGAACATAAGAACATAAGAAATAGGAGCAGGAGTAGGCCAATCAGCCCCTCGAGCCTGCTCCGCCATTCAATAAGATCATGGCTGATCTGATACTAACCTCAAATCTAAATTCATGTCCAATTTCCTGCCCGCTCACCGTAACCCCTAATTCCCTTTACTTCTAGGAAACTGTCGATTTCTGTTTTAAATTTATTTAATGATGTAGCTTCCACAGCTTCCTGGGGCAGCAAATTCCACAGACCTACTACCCTCTGAGTGAAGAAGTTTCTCCTCATCTCAGTTTTGAAAGAGCAGCCCCTTATTCTAAGATTATGCCCCCTAGTTCTAGTTTCACCCATCCTTGGGAACATCCTTACCACATCCACCCGATCAAGCCCCTTCACAATCTTATATGTTTCTATAAGATCGCCTCTCATTCTTCTGAACTCCAATGAGTAGAGTCCCAATCTACTCAACCTCTCCTCATATGTCCACCCCCTCATCCCCGGGATTAACTGAGTGAACCTTCTTTGTACTGCCTTGAGAGCAAGTATGTCTTTTCTTAAGTATGGACACCAAAACTGTATTCAGTATTCCAGGTGTGGTCTTACCAATACCTTATATAACTGCAGCAATACTTCCCTGTTTTTATATTCTATCCCCCTAGCAATAAAAGCCAACATTCTGTTGGCCTTCTTGATCACCTGCTGCACCTGCATACTAACTTTTTGATTTTCTTACACTAGGACCCCCAGATCCCTTTGTACTGCAGTACTTTCCAGTTTCTCGCCATTAAGATAATAACTTGCTCTCTGATTTTTCCTGCCAAAGTGCATAACCTCACATTTTCCAATATTGTATTGCATCTGCCAAATCTCCGCCCACTCACCCAGCCTGTCTATATCCCCTTGTAGGTTTTTTATGTCCTCCTCACTCTCTACTTTCCCTCCCATCTTTGTATCATCTGCAAACTTTGATATGTTAAACTGGGAATCAATCTAGTGAACCTTTTCCAAAGACTCAATATCACCCACCATGCGACAGGATCAAATGGGACACAATTAGAAAACTTGGGTGCGAGTCCCTGACTCCTGGCATTCGCACTTGGGTTTTCCCAGGCTGGGCTGGGCTAGTTGAGGGTGGAGGGGATTTCTGGTCTCTGCCAGGTTATCCAGGACAGAGATGTCAAATCTTTTGAAGATGGGAGTTTGGGGGGTTGATCCACGTGGCAAAACCAGAGTGGGCTGCATGTGGGTATGTAATAATGTGAGCCTCCACACATAAAAATGCAAAAGACCCCCACCATACACACAAAAAAAGCAAGAGTCTCAAAAGTGAGACCCCCAGACACACAAAAAAACAAGAAACCCTATACACAAAAAAATGTGACCCCCATTCAAATAAATACCTAGATCCCCAAAAGTGAGAACTCCCACATACTCAAAAAAAATGAGGCCCTTCCTTCCTCCTTTTCGCTTTCATTCTTCCTCTTCTCTGAAGCTTTGAAAACTTGGAAGCATCAATTCTTTAAAGTTCTCCAGCCTGGAGGACTAGAAAAGGCTTCCCCGCCTTCTGGTGGATTTTGCCCGCTCAGGAAGCAGCCTTTTCCAGTCCTCTTTTCCAGGCCAGTACCAGGCCTGGTAACTTTAAAGAGCTGAAGTCCAAAGATGCTGAAGGTTTGTGCACAAGCACAAAGAAGACAGGAACTGGCAGCAGCTTTACCGACTAGATCCAGGAAGCCCATGGGGTCGCATTTGGGGTCACACATGAACCAGAGGAAGGAGAGAAATGGTTGTGCTGTTGAAGTATGGCAACGTGCAGACTGACCACGGAACAGCATTGTCAGCAGTCATAAAGACTTGAGATGGCTATTTTGTCACAGCTTCCTAAATGAGAAAGATATTATGGATTATTGTTTTGAAAATCCTAAGTGAAGGACAAAGGCCTGTGGTGCAGAATTCCAACAAGGCTTAAAGGGTAGAAGAGAAGACACCAAACTTGCATTTCAAAAAGCTGCAGATTATAGTAGGGAAGAAAGATTGAGGGAAGCAAGGAGTTTCACAGCTTTGAGATCCTGCAAATGAGTGAGCTAGAGTCAGAAGTTGTTCATTGGGTCGTTTAAAAAATATTTGATGTTGGGTGTGAGCTACTCTGGTAAGGCTGCATATATTGCCCATTCCTAGTTGCCTTAAGGAGGTGCTGGGACCTTTTCCTTGAACCACTGCAGTCCTTGTGCTGATGCTGCTCCCACAATAGTGTTAAGTAGGGAATTCCAGCGATGATGAAGGAATGGGGATACATGTCCAAGTCATGATGGTGTGTGACCTGGAGGGGAATTTGGAGGTGATGGTGCTCTCATGACATTGCTGCTCTTGTCAGCGGCAGAGTCACAGGGGAAGGAGGTGCTGTTAAAGTAACCTTCATGAGTTATTGTTGTGCATCCTGTAGATCATACATATTGCAGCCACAGTCTATCAGTGGAAGGGGGTGGATATTGAGTCCAGTGGCAGGGGCGCTGATCAAGCAAACTGCTTTGTCCTGGATGGTGTTGTGCATCTTGAGTGTTGTTGCGACTTCATTCATCCAGGTGAGTGATGGGTATTCCATCACACTCCTAACTTCAGTCTTGAAGATGGTGGAGATGCTTTGAGGGGTCAGGAGGTGAGCACCTCGTTGGAGAGTAAGCAGCCTTTGCCCTGCTGTCGTGGCTATGGTGTTGATATGGCTGGTCCAGTTGGGATTCTGGTCAATGTTGACCCCCAAGATGTTGATAATGGGGAACTTGGTAATGGTGGTGCTGTTGGAGGTCAAAGGGAGATGATCGAGCTTTCTCTTGTTTGAGGCGGTCATTACCAGGCACTTATGTGACACAATTGTTACCTGCCACTTGTCAGCCCAAGCCTGGAAGTTATCCAAGTCCTGCTGTAGGCTGATATGGTCTGCTTCATTATCCGAGGAGTTATGAATGGAGATGAACACTGTGGAATCATCCATGAGCAGTGCCGCTCTTGACCTTATGATGGAGGGAAGGTCATTAATGAAAGGCTGAAGATGGCTGGGCTGAGGACGCTTCTCTGAGGAACTCCTGCAGCAATATGCTGAGGCTGTGATGTCCGACCTCCGACAGCCAGCCATGACTATCTTCAACACAGTGAAGATGCAGAGAGGAGGATGGCATACTAACCACTTAGGAAGAACAAGGGAGATAAGTGAGAGGGGCACTGACCATAGTAGTGGCAACAAAATAGAGAGAAGAAGAGCTGCAGTGCTGAGAAGTTGAAGGAGAGGGAAATTAACTTGGGAAGCGGATTTAAAAAAAGGAATAATTGTGAAAATCCAAAAATCTTTTAAAACAAATATACCTAAAAATGTTCAAAGCTACCAATAAAATATCTAACAAAGTTATTTTCTGAGCCCTGTGAGATTGTGTTTGCTCTTCATTTATTATCAATCTGCTCGTGCTTTCTGCCACTGGAATCTAATCAAACAAATGCTTCACAAATTACTCATGGTGTTTTGAAACAGTAATTGAATGGTTATAAATACTCTGAGTATTGTTGTTCTCAAGCTGTTTAAAGTTAGTGAAAGCGCAGCCTACAACTGGCTTAATGGCATGTGCACTGCAGTACTTAATTATTGAGACATGAAGCAAGAGGAAAACACAGCATCAGCCTGACGTAATATGCACAAAAAGAAAATGCCGGAAAAATTCAACAACTCAGTGGAGACAAGAGCTGTCCCTGGTGTGCATCCTTCGTCAAAACTGGTGGATATTACAGATGAATAGCCCAGGAGAAGACAAAGCATGTCGACACAAAGGTGAAAACTATGCCGCGAGCAATCATAGGAACAGGAGTAGGCCAACTCTACCATCTCTCGATGCAGCAGTGCCAGAGAATGTCAAATATAATCAATTCCTTCTGGCCAAGACCAGACAGATTGTGAGTGATTCCCAGCCTGTACAGATCATCTTCAGTCACCAGCAGATGGAAATGAAAAGTCACAATTACAACTTTCAAACTTTCAAACAACTGCACACACAAACATGCGCATGTGTAGTTGCCTTTGGTCCCGTCGATGCTGCGGAATCCATCCCACAATGTAAATGGGGCATATTTTACATCAGCAAAACCCACAGCATCTTAGAGAACTCAAAGCGGTTTTCTTAATGTAAATGGGGCATGAGCCTAGTGTGTGGCCAAATTGGCATTGATTAACTGTCCATAGCACAAAAGCTACCCACAGGTAGGGTCTGGCAGAAGCAAAGACAGAATTTTCTGAATGGGAGGGGGAAAAGAGTCACTTCAGATGTGGCCCAGTAAAACATATTACGCAACACATCTGGAGTTTTCACTATAGCGGGATCCTGGTACATCCTAAGTGAGGCGCCACGTCTGCCCGCTACAGGTAAGCGCTCCTGACACTGGTGGTCAAGATCATTTGCAGTTTTAAAATGTGATCCCTTATCAGGGAACCTGCCTGAAGGGGGTTGGAGATTAGTTGTGGTATAATGTGGCAAGCAGCCTCTGTGCAAAAAACCACAGCGTCTTAGAATTTGCAAATGTTTTTTTTAATTTTATAAAACAATGCCTAAGCCATTGACCAGTGCTCCATGAACAAGCTTCCCTTGTGCCCAGCATTGCTATGGTAAAGATGATGGAAAATACATCGATTTGCATGTAATTATAATATGCCCACCCCTACCTGAGTTCTGTACTATATGCCTGATATCACTTCTGCAGGAAATTGCTGGAGTAAACTTCTTACCTCAGTCCACTTGAATGCAACTCAAGCAGAAAATCTAGGCTATGAGGTAATGAGCATGATTATTATCTTTCCCTTTTCATCCCACGCTCCGTCTCTGCTCGAGTTTTGGTCTCACAATTTCTAGCATTTCCCCCTTAATTATTTTTCTAAAAAGTTAAATCTTGCATCAGCTTTTCTTTGTTTGTTCCGAGGATCTGTGTGTCTTATCTAGAATTATCTGTAAGCATTCCATGTGTTTCTCTAATCTGACACAGATTCCTGCTTTTGACTCACATACTTTCACATCTCTCTTTATCACAATTCACAGCAGATTTTAGCCAGCTGCTATGATGCCTGATCCTTGTCAAGCTACACTCTCCAGGAGATGGTTACCAACCAGGTTTAAACACACACACTGCACTGCATGTGAAGTGGCTTGAATCTTGGCACAGTAAGCTGTACATCTCCCAGTAAATCTGGAAACCAGTGCAAACAGCATCAGGATTGATCGATGCCCCTTACCTTTACTATCATAAATGTCATATACTGCTATTTCTACTTGCTAGCTTTACTGTTATTGGTAAGATTCCTAGAATGAAATTACTCTGTGGTGGTGCCAGCTACATTGTGACACAAATGTAATTTGTTGCTATCATATTTTTCATATAGATGCCATGAGACTGGTGTATTTGGGGTGGGAATGGTTTGATTGAAATGGTTGAAAACCGTATTATCGCTTGGCATGGGACAGTGTTGGAAACCACGTTACTGAACCATTTAAAATTAAACAGCAACTTTGCATATGTGACCAGCAATACAATTTTAGCATTGATCTTAAATCCATTTCCCAGTGTGTTGGAAGTCCTTCTTTTGAGGAAAATATGTTGAAGACTGAATTCATTTAGGTTAATATTTGGCAACTGATTTGTGGCAAATTGTTTCAGGTCAGTGTAGGTGAAACAGCAAGCAATGTCCCTTATATTGAAGGGCTGATTTTGTAAGGCCCCACTGTCAGCACAGGTCTTTACTAGCAGTGAACAGGGACTGGAAAATTAGCTGTGTGCTGGAAGATCAGGTGCATGACCTCACTCGCTCAATTTGCTGCACGCTGTATTTTGGCTGAAGAAAGGAGACCGTGCTATTAGCCTTATTTGCATTGAATTTTTATTCCAACTGGGCCCCATGCTGAACCCTGCGACAGTGGGCGAGGTTAGGACCTAGCGTCCTCAAGAAGCCTACCCTGAGGCAGCTAACACTTCCAGTTGCAGGTCATTTTTCTGTGTGTTTTCAATTACATTTTGGTACATTTGGTTGTATGCATTCATTTATTTTGCAGGATAGTACACCATTTTTGTTTTATTTCATGACAATACTTTCCTTCATTATTCTAGGCTCCTTTTGGTATTTAAAATGCACTGTGATGCAGCTAATACAGATGATATTTAGAGCTAGGCCACTTAGGCACAAGGTTTCATTGGCAAAGCGGCAGAGACAGACAACGTTGCAGAGGTGGAAATAAACGTTCCTTGTAGTGGAGAGGATACGTGGTCTGAAACTAAGCTCAGTGTCAAACAGGACACTAAGGTTTTGAGCGGCCAGAGAGGGGAAAGAATTGGAAGCAAGGACGTGAGGTTTGTGGCAGTGGCCATAGATGACAGCTTCAGTCTTCTGGATGTTTAGCTGGAAAAAAAATTGTGACTCATCCAAGATGGATGCTACATAGAGGCAATTGAGGGATCAAAGAAGATGGTGGAAAAATAGAGCTGGATTAATTTGGTACACATTGAAGCCAACCCCATGCCTGTGGATAATATCACCAAGGGGCAGCATGTGGATAAGAAAAAGGAGGGGGTGCGAGGATAGATCTTTGGGGAACTCTGGATCTGGAGGTGACAGTGCAGGGGTGGGAAGAGAAACCATTGCTGGAGATATGTGGGCCACATTTGGAGAGGTAAAAACAGAATCATATGAGAGCAGTCTCATGAAGCTGGATCACAGGAGTGGTGTTACATTATAAAGCAGATTAAGATCTTAATGTGGTCAGTAATAACAGGATCTACTTCATAAAGTAATAGTGAAGAATGTTTTCTGTTTAAACTGATGGAGCATCTCTGCTCCTAGTTAGTGAATACAAAAGGGTCAGTGTGGGTATACTTTTGAGGGAAGTTCCAGCTGTATACAAGATACTTAATAGGATAAAGTAAAGTGGGAACAATTCTAACAGATATAGCAGGGCAGCAGGACGAGAGGGTACAGGGTCAGTGATGTGAAATTAAGATTTAAGACAGACAAAAGAGTGATCAACAACTGGAACAATTTACTAGGAAGGATGATTAAGGCTAGCATACTGGGTACATTTAAGAAATAGCTGGATGTTGTAAAGGGAAGATAGCAGGGTTCATGGATATGAGATCAAATGGGATGAGGAATCTTTTTTCAACTGAACCTTTGTGATCAAGGCTGTGCGTGTTCTATATCCTCACACAGCAGATGCTTGGTAAAAGATTTCACAGCAACACAAAGGTACAAGTAAAGAATGATGATGCAGTTTTGCTAATGAAAACATGATATAAGTTAAAACCACTGCCATACTCCACTCCTTTGCCATCGACTCCACCCCTTCCCTAGCCATTCGCTCAGGCTGTACCAGATTGTGTGAAACCCTGCCGTCTTGTTCAATCCAGAGCTGATCTTCAAACCCTACATCTATCCATCACCAAGACCATTTATTTCCATGCTTGCACCATTGCATGCCATTGCCCTTAACTCATCTCCACCACTGCTGAAACCCTTAATCACACTTTTGTCACCTCTGTACTCAGTTTCTACAATGACCTCCTTGCCAGCCTCATCCTTCACCCTCCATAAACTCTCAGTTCAAAAATCAGCCACCTGTATCCTGTCCTACACTAAATCTCACTTGCCCATCACACACAGCCATACTGATTTAAATTGGCATTAAATTTAAAATCCCAACTTCACCTTCAAATCCCTCTGTGGCCTTTCCCCACTTTATCTCTGCAACTGTTTCCAGCCTTTATATCCCCTCCAGCACTCTTCAGTCCTCCAATTCTGATCATTTGTATGTCCCTCCTGCTTTAATCCCACTGTTAGTGGAAGAGTCTTATCTCTCCACCTTCAAAATCGTTCTCAAAAAAAATCTTTTCAACCAAAAGTTCAGTCACCAATTCCAGCTCTTCCATCTGTTCCTTTATTCCTTTTATCTATTGTATTCTTTTCTTCTGTCCTCCCTCTGTAAAGTGCCTTGGCACATTTTCTGCATTAGAGACACTATATTAATGCAAGTGGTTCTTACAGAATCTCAGGGCTCAGATATTTATAAACCATTCAATCATCCCCTATGAGGTTTACAACATCATCTAAACCCCATGATTATAACTCACAATCATCCACTCCACATGAGATTAACCAACCAACATAATATTTCAAAGGATGTATTGGCAAAATATCCCCTACTGAAATGTTTCTGTGGGTGACATTTGAGGTGAGATTTTGAATGTGATGTCTCTTTATGGAGTATAGCCTCAACAACCTTCAGGCTGTCTCACGGTTTCTTCTGTAATATTCCAAGGCAAACTTGCAAGTGTGGTAGATATGAAAATATTAATCTGTTTAGTGTCATGCATTTTCTTGCTGTAACCGACCAAACGGAGGCTCTAATTATCTCTGACTTGCAAAGAAGAGTGTTTTGAAAAGTTGTCATGAATTCCAGCACAAAATGTTCCTTCTGCACTTTCTATTTCACCCAAACAAAATACAGTATTTTGTAACATTTCTCATAAGTATATGGAACAAGAAAAGGCAATTTTTGCCCCGTTTTGCCACCTCCTTCCAATAGACAATGCCTACTGTCCTGGACTCTCCAAAACTTGAGGGAGGTCAATAACCAAAAGTAAAACATTCAAAGAAGAAAACTATGCAATTACTCTTAGAGCCCTGAAAATAACTGATATATAAGCTCATTCTACAGATTCCTGCATTTGATCGCAAGATAAAGAGAGACACAGATAAACTTTAATCCTGTTCTAAACCAGATATTCATCTGGTTCTTTTTATAATAAAAGTTAACTAACAGAGAATTAGCTGTTTTTAATTGGGGGGGGGGGTCATTGTTTGAACCACAATTGCATTTGAGGCTCATTAATGTAGTACTCATGACAAAAGTTAAATAAATTGGTTATATTAATTTGTTACATGCTTTTCATCACTTTGAAGACCAGCATCACGTTTCTTAAACTTATTTTCTCTGATGAACACAAGTTTAATTCTGTGAGTCTCAAACCTGAAATGATGGCAAGAGGTCAGTATATTGTTGAGCTGCTGCACAAGGATAGTTAATCAAACAATCCCAATTTGAACAACAAGCAGCATTTATATAGCGTCTTTAACATAGAAAAGCATGCCAAGGCATTTTACAGAGGCATAAGGAAAACGGACACTGAATCAAAGAACATATTAGGAGAGGTAATGAAAAACCTTAATCAAAGAGATAGGTTTTAAAGAGGGTCTTTAATAAGGAAACTGAAGTTGAGAGGTAGAGGGGTTTAGCAAGTGAATTTCAGAGTGTGTGACTTAGGCGACTGAATGTAAAGTTTTTTTTAATTCATTCATGGCATGTGGGCGTCGCTGGCAAGGCCAGCATTTATTGCCCATTCCTAATGGCCCTTGAGAAGGTGGTGGTGAACTGCCTTCTTGAACCGCTGCAGTCCGTGTGGTGAAGGTTCTCCCAGAGTGCTGTTAGGTAGGGAGTTCCAGGATTTTGACCCAGAGACAATGAAGGAACAGCGATATATTTCCAAGTCGGGATGGTGTGTGACTTGGAGGGAATGTGCAGGTGGTGTTGTTCCCATGTGCCTACTGCCCTTGTCCTTCTAGGTGGTAGGGGTCGCGGGTTTGGGAGTTGCTGCAGTGCATCCTGTAGATGGTACACACTGCAGCCAAGGTGCGCCGGTGGTGAAGGAATGAATGTTTAGGGTGGTGGATGGGGTACCAATCAAGCGGGCTGCTTTGTCCTGGATGGTGTCGAGCTTCTTGAGTGTTATTGGAGCTGCACTCATCCAGGCAAGTGGAGAGTATTCCATCACACTCCTGACTTGTGCCTTGTAGATGGTGGAAAGGCTTTAGGGAGTCAAGAGTTGAGTCACTCGCCACAGGATACCCAGCCTCTGATCTGCTCTTGTAGCCACAGTATTTATGTGGCTGATTCAGTTTAGTTTCTGGTCAGTGGTGACCCCCAAGATGTCGATGGTGGGGGATTCGGCGACGGTAACGCTGTTAAATGTCAAGGGGAGGTGGTTAGACTCTCTCTTGTTGGAGATGGTCATTGCCTGGCACTTAAGTGGCAAGTAACATTCGTGCCACACATCAGCCCAAGCCTGGATGTTGTCCAGGTCTTGCTGCATGCGGGCACGGACTGCTTCATTATCTGAGGAATTGCGAATGGGACTGAACACTGTGCAATCATCAGCGCACATCCCCACTTCTGACCTTATGATTGAGGAAAGATCGCTGATGAAGCAGCTGAAGATGGTTGGGCCAGTGTTGTCTTGGGGCTGAGATGATTGGCCTCCAACAATCACTATCATCTTCCTTTGTGCTAGGTATGATTCCAGCCACTGGAGAGTTTTCCCCCAATTCCCATCGACTTCAATTTTACTAGGGCTCCTTGATGCAACACTCGGTCAAATGCTGCCTTGATGTCAAGGGCAGTCACTCTCACTTCACCTCTGGGATTCAGCTCTTTTGTCCCTGTTTGGACCGCCAAAACTGCCAATAAAAGCTACAGAGGGGCCAAAGATGACAGGGAGAAATAATACACCATGATCACAGTCAGAAACAATGTTATTGGTAACTTTGGTTAGGGTTGTTTTGGTGCTGTGAGAAGGGTGGAAATCTGATCGGAGGGATTGAAACAGTAGTTGTGGAATACATAGGAACAGAGGTGGGAGGTAACAACACATTCAAGGGCCCTGGAAAGGAAAGGGAAGATGGCAATGGGATGATAGTTAGCTAGGACAGAGGAGTCGAGGGTGAGGGCGATGACCGCTTTTGAAAAAGATAGGGGGGACAGTGCCCGAGAAGAGGGAACCATTTACAATATCAGGTGTGACAGTATTGTTTAACCCATTTCAAATCCTGAATTTTTCCAGTAACTTTCCAAATGTGTCTGTAGTTTCTCTCATTAACACTGAATTCACGTTGAATATAGTAAAATATAACTAATTGAATGAAATCATAGTAAGTACAGCATAGGAGTAGGCTATTCGGCCCATCGTGCCTGTGCCACCATACAGTATTTTTATATTCAGACTGGATAAAAGAAACATTTAAAAATTCTTTCTATTTTGCATAGTCCTCATAGGTTAAATGCTGAATTCTATTGCTGGAACACGGCATTTGTAGAAGTGGTTCAGACCAGGCTCCCCCAATGGCTCTGTGGCTAAATGCACCACATCAGTACTGAGCCTCACACCACAAGGTCCCAGTTTCAGTTCCTGTTATGTGCCAAGATAGCTGATCTCATTTGAGCTAGCAGGAAGCCAGGGAGAGGGAAAATAATCAGGGTTCCTGACCGTTATCCCGCAATCTCTGTAGAAATTGTATGCGTGTGGGTGTTGGACAAAGACAGAACTGGGCTCAACACCCTATAATGGAATATCTTGCTAAGACTCACTGTCTGGGTTCATGCATGAAGAATGGGCACTGGGATCAGGTATTAGAGAACTGGCATTGCCTGTGGAACTATACTCCAACCTGAGACAACTCCTTCAGGGCAGGAAGGGGAAAAGAGAGGACAAAACTGAAAGAGAAAACAAAACGATGAAAATAAATAGATGAATGGCTACTTAAGGTAGCCATTCAATAGCTGTTAAGCGTGACAAAGGAAGAAAACAGTTCTATTTTAGGGCAACTTTAATGTTTTGAATGTTGAAAAAGCATCACCCACTTTTATTAGGTATCTAAACCATAAATAAAGGAACATCTCCAGCCTTTTGTCTAACCATAATACTAATGTGCTTACACAATGTTTTTCTTACAGTAGGCAGAAAACCTCAGCCATCAGTAGCTTGTACTTCACATTAACAGAAGTTTAGTATTCACTTTATGTGCTTATGAGGTCATGGTGTAGGACTCGATAAGCTCCACACAATCATATAGCACCATCAAGGTGCCTAGCTCTACAAAGTGTCTGTACCTAAATAAATTTCAGTTGTGAGGAGATGGACCAGACATACGGTGCTCCCAAATCATTATCAGGCTTTTCCTGCACATAGTGCAGTTTCCCTTGGTATCTTTTATCCAAGTCCTTCATCATTTTCCTATGTAGTCATAAACAAAAATACATCAAAGTAACATTGCAAATAAATAGTTTATTAAAAGAAACATGGATATTTTATACTTTGGGAAAAAAAGGCAGCCGTTTTGGAATCACAATACAGACATCTTACAATACCATCACAGTGGATGCCAGTTTTGATTTATTATGTTCAACCTGAACACACTCTTTCTATCCATTAAGTGGTGTGTTGTGATTTTTACATTCACTAGGCAATCTCCTGTACTGTTGTCCATGGTAAATGTGCGGATATGCCATTTTATAAGGGCAGGGGCATTATACTGTGCGATGCACAATGTATTACCCCGTCACTAAGGGACAACTGTGCGTAACTTGGCCTGTTGTTTTAAGGCTAGGTCTAATTGTTGCAGCATCCTGAGGTGAATTAGAAACCAACTGTTCTTAGGAGCATCCTGAGTCATCAGCTCAATTAAAAATGTATTTCAGTTGCTAGGATAGTTTCTAATGACTGGAAAGAATTGCCTTTCTTTCTCCTTTTTACATATAGTGTAACAAGAAATTTGCATATGTGACATCTAAAGTGTGGACAGATTGCAAAATGTTGTTTTCTACACACCAACAGATTTCCCAAACCATTGCTTACTGTAGATACTCAGACAATAAACTCTCTTATAAGGACAGCGGTGATAGGCCATAAAATGCACAAACATAAAGCCGTGTCCCTTTCAGGTCACAAAGTCAAATTTCTGTTAAGTAAACACTAGTTGAGTTGATTCAGATTTTAATTGCTATTTAGGCTGTGGATCAGAACCCTGGCTTCGTTATCTTTCTTTTAGAATCATAGAATGGTTACAGCACAGAAGGAGGCCATTTGGCCCATCGAGCCTGTGCCGGCTCTTTGTAAGAGCAATCCAGTTAGTCCCATTCCCCCGCTCTTTTCCCGTAGCCCTGCAAAATATTTCCTTCAAGTATTTATCCAATTCCTTTTTGAAAGCTATGATTGAATCTGCTTCCACCACCCTTTCAGGCAGTATATGCCAAATCATAACTACTCGCTGCGTAAAAAAGTTTTTCCTCATGTCGCCTTTGGTTCTTTTGCCAATCACCTCAAATCTGTGTCCTCTGGTTCTCAACCCTTCTGCCAATGAGAACAGTATCTCTTTATTTACTTTATCTAAACCAGTCATGATTTTGAACACTTCTATCAAATCTCCTCTCAACCTTCTCTGCTCTAAGGAGAACAACTCCAGCTTCTCCAGTCTATCCATGTAACTGAAGTCCCTCACCCTGGAACCATTCTAGTAAATCTTTTCTACAACCTCTCTAAGGCCTTCGCATCCTTCCTAAAGTGCAGTGCCCAGAATTGGGCACAATACTCCAGTTGTGGCCAAACCAGTGTTTTATAAAGGTTCCACATAACTTCCTTGCTTTTGCACTCTATGTGTCTATTTATAAAGCCCAGGATCATGTATGCAAACCGCTTTCTCAACCTGTCCTGCCACCTTCAAAAATTTGTGCAAATAAGTATCTCTGTTCCTGTACCCCCTTTAGAATTGCACCATTTAGTTTATATTGCCTCTCCTGGTTCTTCCTGCCAAAATGTATCACTTCGCCTTTCTCTGCGTTAAATTTAATCTGCCATGTGTCCACCCATTCCATCAGCCTGTCTATGTCCTCTTGAAGTCTATTACTATCCTCCTCATTGTTTACCACACTTCCAAATTTTGTGTCACATTTTGAAATTGTGCCCTATACACCCAAGTCTAAGTCAATAATATCAAAAAAAAGCAGTGGTCCTAGTACCGACCTCAGGGAGCATGACTGTGTTCCTTCCTCCAGTCTGAAAAACAACCGTTCACCACTACTCTGTTTCCTGTCACTTAGCCAATTTCGTATCTATGCTGCCACTGTCAATTTTATTGACAAGCCTATTATGTGGCACTTTATCAAACGCCTTTTCACAGTCCATATACACATCAACCCTCTCTGTTACCTCATCAAAAAACTCAATCAAGTTAGTTAAACACGACTTGCCTTTAACAAATCCACGCTGGCTTTCCTTTATTAAGCCACACTTATCCAAGTGACTATTAATTTTGTCCCGAATTATCATTTCTAAAAGCTTCCCCACCACCGAGATTAAACTGACTGGCTTGTAGTTGTCGCATTTATCCTTACATCCTTGTTCAAAAAAGGGCGTAACATTTGCAATTCTCCAGTCCTCTGACACCACCCCCTTTTTTAAGCATAGTTACAGTTTTGCCTGACAATCTTTGATTCCAATTCACCCGGGCTAGATCTGTTCTTTTCCCACTGAAATTGGCCCTCCTCCAATTAAGTATTTTTACTCTAGATTGCTCCTTGTCCTTTTCCATAACTAATCAATTTAAACTATGATCACTGTTCCCTAAATGTTCCCCCACTGACACTTGCTCCACTTGACCCACCTCATTCCCCAGAACCAGATCCAGCAATGCCTCCTTCCTCATTGGGCCGGAAATATACTGATCAAGAAAGTTCGCCTGAACACACTTCAGAAATTCCTCCCCCTCTTTGCACTTTACAATATTACTATTCCAGTTTATATTTTAAATATGATTGGTAAAGTCAATTATGAGGTTGCAGACATTCTACCTCTAGTATTACTTTTCCTGAAGCGTTTCTCTAGAACTTCCAAATGATTGCCTTTGTTACTTTTTAAAAAAAAGTGACAGAACTTTGGACATGCACTTGAAATGTGATGGACGTGAAATGAACACCTATTATGGGAGATCTGCAAATAATATTGTTTACAGTAAGTCAGATGATACACTGTTTAGCAAGGACCAGATTATATCACGTAGTGCAAAATGTATTATTCTGATACTACGGTGACACTGTGCCTCTTTAAGGCAACAGAGTCCAATCGCTATGTAAACATTGCGAGGACAGAGTTTACTTGCTGTTCACACTGCAGGTTACAACCCTGGCTTCCACTCCTTTTATATATGAAAGGAAGTGTGATTGATAAGGACGCTCAGAGGTTACAGACGTCCTGATTTCTGTGTCAATTGACTGCCGTTGTTTCTTTGTACTACTTTTTTGGATGTGATTGAAATTTGAGTGCAACAGTTGAAGAACAGATAGGAATTGTACACCACAAGCCAGGATTTTCTGCTGGAGTTACGCAACGCCCTGCAGCATGCACAGACAGTAAGCTGAGGGGGGAGCTGTTCTGCTGGTTCACCAGGGGCCCAAGTCACTGCTGGAATTTTCCCCCTGAAACATTGAGGGGGCATAGAAGACATCTGGCCGAATATTAGAAAAATAAGTTAAAAATGGGAATACGTCATACAATGTATATTCAGTCATTTGTGTCATAGCACTGTTGAGCATCCAGGGTGGCTACGTATGCAGATTAAAAATTTTATAAAGGTCAACTTCCTAGTGCAATTGATTGCTTTGGTCAATGCAGGAAAATTTTTTAAAAAATCTCCAACCAGCTGTGCAGGTACCTGAGGCTTGTTACAGCCATTTTCCACCTTTCCCCCCCCACCCAGAGAGAGGCAGAAAGCCTGGCAGGGGCCTGCAAAAAAGTGCAAATTAGCCCAACAGCCAAAAAACAGCAGGGGACAGGAGCATGGGCATGGGGGGGGGCGGGTGCACAGGCTGCCAGCCCCTCTTCCTCCCCAGTTCATACTGGGATTTGCCAGAGTGGAAAATCCTGCCTACAGTTTTAATATTAATAGAAAGATAGGTAGATCGGTCAGTGAAAGAGCACAATTGCACACTTGTGCCTGTTGCACCCTGGCTCATGGATACGCCACATCAGTGGTTAAAGTGCAATTTGTTATTAAGGGGTACTCATCCTTGAGACCTGTGTAACTTTAACCCTGCCCAAAATCTTTGGCAGTACACTGGTAATATTTAGTGCTGCCAACAGTTCTGGGAGGTGATTCATCCCGACCAACTCCAAATCTTATTAATGAAAGCTGCCAAAAAAAACAAGATTAAAACCAGGCTTGGCCAACTTGGGAAGTGAGACCAGAATCAGGCTTTAGCAATTTTAGACATTTGAGATTCCTTTCCTAGGGAGCATGTGTAGGCAATCTTCCCTTCCCAGTGTAAAATATGTATCAAAATTCATTATTTTTTTGGTTTGTGTCATTCTTTCACCGTCATTTTTTTGCCAATATTTCTTTCATATTTCAATAATTAGTAGTCTCTTGGAACTTTCTGCCCAATTCCCTTTTAGCCATTGTTTGATGCTCCTGTACTTTTGCGTAGGTCTTGTTCAAGACGAGCACCAAAAAACAGATTATCCCCTAGTTTTCAGTCTTCTCAAACACTGCCATTATGTCAAGATCAGTAATTTCCTTAATCTTCAAATTAAGCTTTCAAGAAGTTTTTCCAAGTTCTTAACATCTTTTTCTACTCTGAACTTTTCATCCACTTGTAGCCTGTACTCTTACAGCCTTGTAATTTCCTTGCCCAAGAGTTCAGACAGTCTTCCTTCATTTAAATTAATTCATTCATTGGAACTTGCTACCACATGGAGTAGTTGAAGCAATTAGCATAGGTGCATTTAAGGGGAAACAAGTACAGGACAGGAGAAAGGAATAGAAAGATATGCTGATAGGGTTAGATGAAGTAGAGTGGGAGGAGGCTTGTGAGGAGCATAAATACCAGCATGGACCTGTTGGGCCGAATGCCTATTTCTGTGCTGTAAATTCTATGTAATGGAGGAAGTTTTACTTAATCAGGCAAGAAAACCAGTTCAAAATTCAGTGAGCCAAATGTTGCCTTTTCAAATTTTGTCACTTGCTCCAAACAGTTTCTGCTTTCTAGCTTGGAGATGACAATTTGCAACTTCAAGTGCCATTTCCTACCCTAACAGAGCAGGTGACCAAGAAATACAGTAGAAATCACAGCAGCTAGCCTGCACCTCTTCCCAACTCGGTGATCTCTTCGCAATCTCCCCAGCCTTCTGGCACATTACACAGCTGGTATTTCATTCAGCTGGTCTACCACTACCCAAATAGAGCCAAGTCTCGCAGCTGGTGAGTCGTGTGGCAAAAATCTAGCTGCTCTACCAGTGCCCAAAAACAAAGCTTTAAAAGCAAAAAAATCCATATCACCTACAATTTTTTTAAATACTTTGTTTGAGAGCCAGTATAACAGTCAAGTTTCACAGCTGTGCGAAATGCTGTAGGATGGGGCGATTCTTGAATTGAGGAGACACACGGGCAACTGTGATACTTAGTTCCATTCTGTTTCCTGGATTTGTGATCTGGTTGCATTTCATTCCACTCAGACGCAGATGTTCGACTGCCACTCAAACAGAACCAAGCCTCACAGCTGATAGCGCAGCTGCACGCTCCCATGACTCCCCTTTCCCCCAAGAATTTCAGTCAGCTGTGAGGACTGAAAGATAGTGAAATTATTATTAAAACCTGAAGCGGCAATATTCCCAGGCTGTGAGGGGCACTAACAAGTGGCACTGACCTAACAGCAATAAGCAGCACTACAGAGCGTAAGAGTGGACAGGTCAAGGAAGATTCGAGCAAGAGCCCATAAAGATATGGTGTACGTATAATTTTAATTACGCTGCCTGGCAATGAAACAGTTAAAACTAAAATGCAGAGATAATCTGTGTTTAGCGTAGCTACTGTAATCCTAGGTAATGTCTTTAAAAGAATTTAGTAAGAATGCTTTGTTGAGATAAGCTGCTCATTGTCGACCAGCCTTACCTTAATCACTGTAGCTCTGAACAATACCAATCTCTTAAAGGAATGAGCCTATTGATGATTAGCTCATGGCCGATCGGCCTCGTCTCCTTCTAGTCTAAACTCATCCAGCTGACAACCAACCAATATCTTCCCTGGCCATGTTATGTTGGAAAAATGTCACATTTCGAGGCTCCAGGTGCAAGGGTTGGGTTGGTACTGATTAAAAGACCAATATAAGTACAGGTGATTGCAAGAAGTCAGTAGGAGAGGAAGAAACTACAAGGAAGAAGGAAACACCAGAGTAGATCGAGCAACTCTACGCAGAAGAGAACGGGGTAATTTTGCTCTGTTCTTACAACTATGGCTTAACCATTGTAATTTTTTAAATTTGTGCTTGGTTTGATCATCTCAATAAAGAACCACCCATAAGGTGTCAGGGTCGGATTTATTACTCAATGAAGTAAGAATTGGAACAGCATGCATTAATCACTGCTCCACGTTGGTAAAACAACCACAGTATTATTGTCACAAAAAAGTGCTGAACAACGCTCATATTGCCACAGAAAAATACTGTATACAGCAGAGATCTGGTTTTTCAGTTTAAGGAGGGCTGGCTTTAGATGCGCAAAATTCATCAGCAAGTGTCGAAAGGCACTTGCAGGGTTGGGGAATCAAATCTAGTGCTTCAGCTCAAACGCCATTACCTGCCATTGAGTTGCAGATGTCAATGATAAATTAGACATTATTAGCTTTAAACAGCCTTGGCTCCTAGGCCCATGGCCCCCAGACCCCAGTCTTGCCGGGATCACACTTTGGGTCTGCATCTGGGTAAAAAATTGGCACCGCACTGTCTTGATAGTATTGAAGTCTTGACAGCAGGTTCTTAACAACGTGGGGGAAATGTTCTGAAAGATCAACTCTCTCATCCGGATCAGTCGCAATGTCAAAAAGCCAAAGGTTTTTCTTTGATGAGTCAGGCGATAGTAGTTGCATTTGTTTAGACAATGATGGTGGTGGGAACCAGTAACTGCAGCCTACAGTAAAGAGAACATTTCCTATTAGTATGATCTATGATGAGCTTGTTGCTTACTCCCCCAGCCCACACCCCCACCCTGAGTTATGAAGTTTGAAGTCAAACATTTCAACAATTATTGGACTGAATAAATCACTTCTGCATGTGCAGTTCATACCAAATCTTCAGGTACCATTTCCATTAGTGTATAATTTGGAGGTCTGAGGGCTTCAAGAGTAATTTTAATGAATCTAATAATAATGAAGTTATGACTAACCAGTTCAATCAGTTTTTTTGATTGAGGGAATTTTCAGCTATTTTACTTATTACAATAGTTTATTCATGATATAGTTTTATATTTATGCTCAATTTAGGGTATTATAAAATAAATTAAAAAGTTAATTCAGCTGATTGTCATAAGATGCTGATCACAGCACCAAAATACAGTTAGTATATACAAATACAATGGAGTGTTTAGAAATCATTGTCCTCTGAGGGTAAAGTATTCCAGATTAACTTTCTTCAGGACTGCCATCAATCTGCTTTGCAATTGTCATGCAGGAGGCACAATCCCCCAAGGCAAATCACAACAGAGCTTATTTTCATCCCTTTGAAGTAGATCATCCTTCCTGCTTTTCCTCACTCAGCCTCTAGTGAGTAACTCCTCACCCTCAGTGATTTCAACTGTCACCTAAATCCCCTTTGCATTAAATATCTAGAATCACTGAATTTCACAGTCATTCGGCCCACTGGACCTGTGCTGGCTCTCTGAAAGGGGTATCCATGTAGTCCCATTCTCCTGCTTTTAAGTTTCGCCTTTTCAAAATATTTATTCCCTTCCCTTTTAAAAGCTGTTAAGGATGCTTCTTCTATTAGTGTTTCTGGTAGGGTATCCGCTGTCCTAATAACCTACTGCTTATAAAATTCTCTGCCCACCTGTCTTCACTGAACTTCACCCTGCATTTCAATTTTCACCCAATTTGCAGCACCCGATGATTTTCCATTGATTTGAGGTAACGCGTGGACAATCATGGGGGCTGCGAATTGGGTGTGCTCCCAAATTCTTCACATGTACACACTGCATGTGAATCTCTGTGATAATGGTGCTGAAGACCAAGATTTATCCCAATATTTCTGATATGTTGCTAAGCACAATGTATGCTAATTGATTTAGCTGAGAGGACAGTGCTGTTGCAATTTTTTTTTAAAAAGCATAATTTATGCTTATTTATTAAAAAAAAACCCGTGTGCGATTTATTTCAATTATGTGTTAAATATGCTTGTGTGGGACCCATAGAGGTAGAGCAGTATCACGACCCTGCTGAGTGATACAGTTAGACAGTGGCTTGGCATGCCTTCTTATTAAGTGGAATTAAGTCAACAGAATATTTTTGTTGATTTTCAGTAAATTTGCTGAGCCATGGCTGTAAATTTAAAAATGATGCAAGATTAAACTGAAGTGCTGCTAATTATTTCCCCTCCCAAAGAATAAGTACCAATCACCAAACGTTGATCTTGATCCTGTTTGAGCTATCAGGTGGGTTTGGGGGAGGGAAGTGCTGAGTGGAGGTGAGGCACTGCCCCATTGTGACAGAGTGCCAGTTGGCCCTATCTTTCATTATCTCTTCAAATCACACTTAGTTCCTTCTTGGAAATTTGTTCATCTTATCCTCCAGATGTTTCTTATCCTTCAAACTATTTGCTTTAATTATTAACAACAGTACTTTGTAGTTATGGAAACTGTTAACTAAATTATCCATCACCTTGAAAGTTCTATCTTAATCCATGATCACCAGTATGACTTTCAGCAATCCACTTGTTGCCTCTATTACACACTTCTGCTCCTGATCACTTTAGTGTTATTTCCTTGGACATCTCCAAAACCTCTGACACAGTCTAGTGCCATATACTATTAATATTAAACGCATTACCACCATTTAACCTCCCACTAAAGCTACACTCAGGGCTATCTAGTTGCTCCTCAAACTGTTCTATTTGCTCTCAATGATCCATCCTCGCATTATCTTTCCATTAACTACACAGTTCCCCAGGGATCTCTCTCTCTCCCATCTGTTCCTTCTTAATGACCTCCACTCATCATCCTATCCTAACCACCCTTTTGCTGACAATTAAAACTTACATTTATCAACTTCCTTCAGAACACACACCCTCAGTGTGCACAATCTCCATTCCTTTCAGACTGCATTGGCTGAATCACAACATGTTGATCCCAACCCTACCACCTTTTGTTGGGGCAATGAGAAAGTTCCTTTCAATTCTTCGAAGGCGCATTTTCCTGACATTTCTCGTACGTTTAAATACAATTACCACTTATCATCTTTGATGGTTCCACAATTAATCTTTTATCCACTATTGACATACTTGGGCACTGACCTCTCTTGATCTCCCATATCACATCTATTGATAAGGTTGCCTCCAAGAAGCCCAGTATCTCCTTTCATGCCAAAAACTTTCATCTCGATAAAGGCCAAGTCCGTCCTAGACTTGAATATTGCTCCCATATCTGGGGAAGCTAACACCTCTTGGAACTTTTTTTAAAAAATTCGTTCATGGGACGTAGGTGTCGCTGGCAAGCCCAGCATTTATTGACCATCCCTAATTGCCCTCGAGAAGCTGGTGGTGAGCCGCCGCAGTCAGTGTGGTGAAGGTTCTCCCACAGTGCTGTTAGGTAGGGAGTTTCAGGATTTTGATCCAGCGACGATGAAGGAACGGCGATACATTTCCAAGTCGGGATGGTGTGTGACTTGGAGGGGAACGTGCAGGTGGTGGTGTTCCCATATGCTTGCTGCCCTTGTCCTTCTAGGTGGTAGAGGTCGCGGGTTTGGGAGGTGCTGTCGAAGAAGCCTTGGCAAGTTGCTGCAGTGCATCCTGTGGATGGTACACACTGCAGCCACGGTGCGCCGGTGGTGAAGGGAGTGAATGTTTAGGGTGGTGGATGGGGTGCCAATCAAGCGGACTGCTTTGTCCTGGATGGTGTTGTGCTCTTGAGTGTTGTTGGAGCTGCACTCATCCAGGCAAGTGGAGAGTATTCCATCACACTCCTGACTTGTGCCTTGTAGATGGTGGAAAGGCTTTGGGGATTCAGGAGGCGAGTCACTCGCCACAGAATACGAAGCCTCTAACTTGCTCTTGTTGCCACAGTATTTATGTGGCTGGTCCAGTTACGTTTCTGGTCAATGGTGACCCCCAGGATGTTGATGGTGGGGGATTCAGCGATGGTAATGCCATTGAATGTCAGGGGGAGTGGTTAGAATCTCTCTTGTTGGAGATGGTCATTGCCTGGCACTTAAGTGGCAAGTAACATTCGTGCCAGATATCAGCCCAAGCCTGGATGTTGTCCAGGTCATCCTATATGCGGGCATGGACTGCTTCATTATCTGGAACGGAACACTGTGCAGTCATCAGCGAACATCTCCACTTCTGACCTTATGATGGAGGGAAGGTCAACGATGAAGCAGCTGAAGATGGTTGGGCCTAGGACACTGCCCTGAGGAACTCCTGCAGCAATGTCCTGGGACTGAGATGATTGGCCTCCAACAACCACTACCATCTTCCTTTGTGCTAGGTATGATTCCAGCCGCTGGAGAGCTTGCCCCCTAATTCCCATTGACTTCAATTTTACTAGGGCTCCTTGGTGCCACACTCGGTCAAATGCTGCCTTGATGTCAAGGGCAGTCACTCTCACCACACCTCTGGAATTCAGCTCTTTTGTCAGTATTTGGACCAAGGCTGTAATGAGGTCTGGAGCAGAGTGATTGTGGCGGAACCCATCGATGAGGTTATTGGTGAGTAAGTGCCACTTGATAGCACTGTCGACAACACCTTCCATCACTTTGCTGATGATTGAGAGTAGACTGATGGGGCGGCAATTGGCAGGATTAGATTTGTCCTACTTTTTGTGGATAGGACATACCTGGGCAATTTTCCATATTGTTGGGTAGATGCCAGTGTTGTAGCTGTACTGGATCAGCTTGACTAGAGGCGCGGCTAGTTCTGGAGCACAAGTCTTCAGCGCTACAGCAGGGATGTTGTCTGGGCCCATAGCCTTTACTGTATCCAGTGCACTCAGCCGTTTCTTGATATCACGTGGAGTGAATCGAATTGATATAGTGGCTTCTGTGATGGTGGGGCTAACAGGAGGAGGCAGAGATGGATCATCCACTCGGCATTTCTGGCTGAAGATGGTTGCAAACACTTCAGCCTTGTCTTTTGCCCTCACGTGCTGGACTCCACCATCATTGAGGATGGGGATGTTCACAGAGCCTCCTCCTCCCGTTGTTTAATTGTCCACCACCATTCACGACTGGATGTGGCAGGACTGCAGAGCTTTGATCTGATCCGTTGTCGTGGAATCGCTTAGTTCCGTCTATAGCATGTTGCTTCCGCTGTTTAGCATGCATGTAGTCCTGTATTGTAGCTTCACCAGGTTGGCACCTCATTTTTAGGTGCACCTGGTGCTGCTCCTGGCATGCTCTTCTACACGCCTCATTGAACCAGGGTTGATTCCCTGGCTTGTTGGTAATGGTAGAGTGAGGAATATGCCGGGCCCTGAGGTTACAGATTGTGCTGGAATACAATTCTGCTGCTGCCGATGGCCCACAGCGCCTCATGGATGCCCTGTTTTGAGCTGCTAGACCTGTTCTGAATCTATCCTATTTAGTACGGTGTTAATGCCACACAACACATTGGATGGTGTCCTCAGTGTGAAGATGGCACTTCGTCTCCACAAGGACTGTGCAGTGGTCACTCCTACCAATACTGTCAAGGACAGATGCATCTGCGACAGGTAGATTGGTAAGGACGAGGTCCTCAAAATCAGGAAAGTTTGCTGCCTATAGGTAGCCTCTTTCTCACCAGCTGACAGGATTATACATGATGACTAGCAATAATTACTGCTATTCAAGGACAGGCTGGTTCATCCAGTTCTATCCAATACAGGAATGCAGCACAGGAAACTCAAATGTAAAACTGGGAAATAGTCCAGGAGTAATATTTGATACAGATTTCACCGCAACCCCTGAGGTACCAATGCCAGAGGATGCCATACCTACACAATCTTGATCAATCACTGCTCCTATTTACACACATGGGCTACACTAGTGTACTTTTGAGTGAATGAGGATGCACAAAAACTCCAAATTGACTGTTCAACAAAGATTATTTTGTGCTTAACTGATATGGAGTCAAACAATTACAGTAATATCTGTAGCATTTCATAAATAGCTCTGTTGTATAAAATCCTGGCTGCTTTACAATTATAATCAGTCCCTTTAAAGGAATGCTTGACTAGAAGCAGTTTATGTTCAGCCTGACCTACTGCATATAGTATGGCTGTAACAATGTTCAATTCAGTGTGCCACATGTATTTGTTGTATATGGTACACGAATACACCTGTCAGTTAGTTGTTCTGACAGATTTTTCAGTGCAGTGAAGATACATCTACCTGGAAGCAAAAGTTGACAAATCCCAATCATCTAAGCTGTAATAACTGATCAGAGATTTATTCAACGAGGAGGTTTACTGCTGGCCAGTTTCCTGAAAGCCTTTGGGATTTTTTAAATGCAAATTGCCTAAATTTGTGCCAGATTTTTTAAACCAAAGAGGACAGTTGTAAGTTTCTTCAACTGTAAAGTGTTTTCATCACCCTCTAAATGTAATTGATTAATAAGGAAATTAATAATTGTGCTACTTTATACAGTTCCAGCAGTAAAGCTAATAAATTACACACAGTGCAAATGATTTTTATCCATACCTGGATATCCAGTTAATAGTTTCCAATTCCCAGACCGGATTGCAGCATGGATCGACACGTTGAAGATGGAACTGTGCCATTTAGTCTGTTGTATACTGGTTGAAGCATTTTTATTGGGCAAGACGGGACCTACAGGAAGAATAGAAAAGATGAGACACAGTGAGAGATGAACAGATCAGATAGACTAGAAACTGGTTGGAACTTCTGTTACCAATATTTAGATTTGTGGTTTAATACCAAACAAAACATTGTCCATGGCAATAAAATATACAGAGTGGATGATCATTGGGAAGAACACAAGTGGCACACAACATTATTCATGAATGCCAGTTATACTGGCTGCATCATGAGTGATTAATTTTATTTTTTCACTATCTTGGCATGTATTCTGTTTAGAACACATGTCCCAGAGTTGTTTTTTTTAAAAAAGTAGTAAAATTAATTGATATTTTCTTTTAAGTGTCCTATACTGTGTAGTTTAGAGTCAGTTGATGGTTTAAAAGCATCTCTGCAGTGACTCGCACCATTACTTATGAATATAAAGGGTATTGCATAAGGCACATTTATACCATTGAGCTTACTTCTCCCAACAGATCACATGCAATTTTCATTGTCCGCAACTTATCTCCTGAAAACGAGATAAAACTTCTAACAAGATCCCAGGAATTTTGAGAAATTTGTGACTGGCCTTTGAAAGACCAACATTATTTCATTGCCACATGCAATTCCACACCCCCCCTCCCTCTCTTTTATTCCCCCACAACTAATTTTCTCCCAACTCTCCTGAAGGCCACGACTCCTTGCTATGGGCACTGGGTAGCTTTCAGTCAAATCTCTTCCTGTCTTCACCTTGTCCAGCAGCATTCCACCACATAGACATGGCAGTTCCACAGACCCAGCTGGACTAGAAATATAAAATTCCATTACAAATGTTTGATTAGCTAACCTCTACCTTCAAAATCTTTGCCATTCTTAACCAGATATATATCTATTTTTTTATATTAAAAAGTGGTTAACTAACACAGCATTAATTGCTGTTGATGGGACTCTGGTTAACATTTCAACTGCTCTGCAAAAGGTGGAAAAATCCTTCTTTCCAGCTTCTAAGCCTACCAATTTTGTACTTATGTTCTCTAATCCTGTAAACATTACATTTACATTATCCACAAAATTTCACATTTTGAAGACCTAGATCATGTCTCAATGCTCTTTTATCCAATAAGAACATGTAGGATGGTTGAAGGTTAGAAAAGTGATGGGCTGGAAAGATTATGAAGGGACTCATATATTGTACCGGATGAAACTTTGAATTTTGACCTCAAGACTGTCCGTTTCAACCTGGCCCACATCTGCCCTATCTCCCCCCCATGCCTGGACTATTCCAAGGATCTTCTTGCTGGCCATCCTACCTAATTAAACAAACTCACCCATAGCTTCTCTCCCTGCATCCCATCTTCTTACATTACATCTTCCTTGCTATATTACAACAGTGACTAGACTTCAACAGTACTTCATTGGCTGTAAAGTGCTTTGGGACATCCTGAGGTCGTGAAGTGCATATAAATGCAAGTCCTTCTTTTATTTTCTTTCCATTAAGTCCACCCCTGTCATTTTCAACTTCCATTGGCCTCCTGGCTCCAATGCATCAAATTCAAAATCATTGTCTACTAGTATTCCCCTGCCCCTCCCGATCTCTGCAAGCTCTTCCGGCATATGCCCTCTGCTCTTCCAACTTTGGGTATTTACATTCTGCCCTTTGCTCCACCTTCGGTGGCAGAGCCTTCAGTGATCTTAGCCCACATCAAACACTCAACCCTTCTACTTTGCTATCTCTTTCCTGTCCTTCAAAATCCTCCTCTGACTATGCCTTTTGGTTCCTAACCCTACTCCCATTACTTCTGTGAAATGCTTTGATGCGATGCTGCCAGACGAATATTTTCAGCATTTTCTGCTTTTATTTCAAGAGCAGCAATGTTGTGGAAACACCATCACCTCCAAGCTCTCCTTCAAGTCACACACCATCCTGACTTAGACATGTGTTGCCATTCCTTCATTGTCACTGGGTCAATATCCTGATCCCCTATCAAAAACCATTGTGGGAGCACCATCACCACAAGGACTGCAGTTTAAGGAAATAAAAAGTTGGCATCAGTAAAAATGACACAAACCCAACTGGTTCACTGATGTCCTTTAGGGAAGGAAACCTGCCACCTTTACTCAGTCTGCCTTATATGTGACTCTCAACTGCTGTCTGAAGTCGCCTAGCAAGCCACTCAGTTGTCGGGGCTACTAGGGATGGGCAATAATTGCAGCCTTACTAGCGCCACCCACATCCCATGAACAAATAAAGTGGTCAGACCAGAATAACTACAAATTAGAGTACAAGTAGAGGCAATTTCATACAGATAATCAGTGACTGCTTCTTAACACAAGATGTGAAGCAGAGTCCTAGGGTGGATATGATGTTAGATTTAACATTGAGTTTCCACAGGAAAATATTAGTAACCTGGAAAAAAGATGGGGGTGTGGATGAAGGGGTTAGACTCAACTGATTATTATATAGCTAGAACGGATATTGTAAGAAAGGCCAATCCCTTACTTTAGAAGAGCAAACACTGGAGCTATGAAAAGTGTACTAGGGAAGATTAGGCAGGAGACAAGAGGTGAAAAGTGGAAAAGATGTAAAATGGAATGATAGTGTTATGGGAAAAATAAGTAGCAATGTCACAGTGGCTCAACGAGGATATTAAGAATAACTATTTTAAATCAAGACGCCGCAGTGTGTTCTATAAATATGTAAAGTTGTACTGCTTGAAACAAACACACACACACACACAATTGTACAGTGTCCTGAAAAATGCTGACCTTGTCTACATTTTATTGTTTCTACACGTTTCAGACAGCCCAGGTTTTTCCTTCACCATTAATGCTCCCTGAGGCGTTTTCATACTGATCTGTTTAAGATATTAACTGTTGAATGCTGAGAGGTCAATACCTTGGGAAAAGGGAAGTTACATTATGGAACACATTATCCAGTGTGTGACTGTTGTAAGAATCATCTTACAGTAAGTGTTTTGGCAGCTTGCAAAATAGAAGCTCGATGATTTCATTCATACAGTACTTCATTAAATGGGAATTTGCCTTATTAGTGCAACAAAAATTGATAAGAATAAAAAGCAGAACATTTGGAATATTTCTTTCTGGTATTCGTTAGAGGGACAGATGATATATTCTGGAAAATGCATGTCTTTTTTTAAAATTTGCACCCACAAATTATTTACTCCACAACCATAAAATTCATGTGAGCTCTACAAATCTGTTTGAAATTAAACGCAAAGGATTTATTGTACAATGCAAAGCATCACGGAATACTGAGGGCCACAGATCAAGTTTGATCCCAGCTCTGTGCCAAGTTAATTGATCTTGTCCTGGACAGCAGTATAATTTCTATAACTGGCCTCAGCACCTCTGGGCTAGGGAGGGGAAAGTATCTGCCAGTGGTTCCCATTCCTGCTCGCTGTCCAACGATCCTAGCAGTAAAGTGCATGTGGATGTCAGGTAAATCTGGTTCAAGTTTAACTGTGAAGCTCCCATAGCCAAATAGCCCATTTACATTAACTGAACTGGACTCAGGACACAACATTCTCAATTTTAACTCAGGGCGCGAATCAGCTGGACAGTTTGGGGGGGGGGGGGGAAAAGAGGTGGGAGCGAAGCCCTCATGACATTGCCAGCGTGCAGCCTGGGTGATTTTAACTCCCAGGCTTCATTTCAATATATGATTGACGGGCTGCCGACTTGATCATGTCGGGAAAAATAGGCAGCCCGTCCACTTTATGCGTGCAATTTCCAGTGGGCCTCCCGAGGCCTATTAAAAATGGGAATGCACCTCTGAGAGGTTGCATTCCCTGAAGACATATGTTCCAGGACTGTGCACACAATTCTGCTAGGATTATTGAGTTGGAGGGCTGTCCCCAGATTTTCAAATGCCTCCCTCGTGGAGGTGGTCAGGGCAAGTCAGGAGATATGTTCCCCAGCACCCACAGGAGGATCCCGAAGGTCACTATTCAGACATAGCTGATGGGGTCAGTGCCAGTAGCATCACCCTCACAACCTTGCTTCAGTGTAGACGTTCAATGACCTCACAACAGCAGCAAGGGGGAGCACAACAACTTGCATTCATATAGCTCCTTTCACAGAAGCGTAATCAGATCAAAAATGACAGCTCTTCATCTCTCTCTCTCTCCACAGCAACTGACAAATCGCCTTTCTCCTTCTCCCCTACCACTCTTAACAATTCCCTCCATCACATGCTTCAACATACAATCACAAGACACAATGCAACACCACTCTCTCTCATTCCAAGCACTCACCTATTCCCTTGCTCTCTTCACACCCCACTGTAACAGCATTCTTTCTCACAGCCACAACCACCGACTTCTCCTTGCACTCCTTCCTCACCTCACATTCCACACATGTGGCTTTACATTCATCACCACCACATCCTCATTTCATTTTTCTTCTTCTCCAGTTCTCACCACATCCACCATATGCATAAGCCCTACACAGCTCTAGTTACCTTTTCAACAGCTACTCACTTACACTCTTTCTTCAGGTCAAAACTGCACATGATGCACAGGAGAGGAGCAAGACCAGGGGAAGAGCACCCAACATTGTATCCCTCACCCAAGTGAAGCACGAAGCCCTGGAGATTAGTGGTCCGGGTAGAGCCATGAGCATGAGGGAAGGAGAGGGTGGCGAATTACCTGAGCAGGACGTCTGCATATTACTTGTAACCCTTCATTCACCTCAGCATAATATTCAACAAGCTTCACAACATCAAGTTGCATTCTCAAGACTGTCACCTGCTAATGTGCGATCCTAACTCTTGTCCCTTTTCTCTAGGTCCTTCTCAACAGCAAGAGCTTCCTGAAGAAGACACCTCTTCTGCAGTCTGCTTTCCCGTAGATCAGTAGAAGTGATGAGCACCAGCCCCACAGGAGGGGCAGTAGCGCGATACGTGTTGCCCACTCAAGATGTCAGCACATCTGCTCCCTCAATATCAACCATGGTGCCAGAAAGCCAGCTGACCAGACTGCCCCGGCAGCAGCCTAAGTGCTGTAATCTTCACAGGCATGAGCATCGAGTAACCGCAGCCTTCCACCAGCTTTACTGAGGCCAATAGGGGAGCACCCCGTAGGACTAGTAGAGTTAGTAAACCCCCTTTTAAGAAAGGCAGCATGGGTTAACACGGGTGAGAAATGAATGGAAGCAATTATTGTGTTGGGAATTAAATTAATCACTGATATCACATTTGGCATTTTGGTCTGCAGGGTGGTTATATTGCAGCTTGAGTCTGCATTGTCAGCACGTCTGATATAGAAGCTGGCTGAATGGTTTCAATGTTCTTTAATGCAGGATTAAGGGAGCGGTGAAGGATGTACCAAGGACTGTTAATGCAGCGGGGCTTTGTGTAAGTTCTCAGAGCCGGGGTATGAGCAGGTCACCTGAATCACTGAGTAATTAACACATCCCTCACATCTCTTGCTGCAAGGCATGAGGTGGCCCTCCTTGTTCTGCTGCTCCTTTGTCTTCCCCTTGGTCTTCCTTGTCCGACAAAGACTGCTGCTGCTGTGCCTCCTCCAAATGCAGACCCTCTCTGTATGGTGAGGTTGTGCAAAATGCAGCACACCACTATGATGTGAGAGACTCTTTCTGGGGCAGGTTGGAGGGAGCCCCCAGACTTGTCCAGACGCCTGAACGTCTGCTTCAGCAGCCCTATGGTGTTCTCAATAATAATCCTGGTGGGGCCCTAGCTTTAACTATACCGGTGCTACTCAGGCATGGTGGGGTTGCGGAGGGGTGTCAAGAGGCACGTTTGTATGCCTTGACCCCAGCAGCCATCCTGCCACATTCCTGAAAGAGTCAAATATTGGGGGAGAATAGTAGACTATTGCAGGATAAATGCATTGTGACACTTGTCTGGGTACTGTGCACAAAATTGCATGATAATTACTTTGCGTCAGTATTTACAGTAGAGGAGGAGGATAGCATGCCAGACACTCCAAGGAAACTAATTTTGAATCAGGGATGGGACTCACCATAATTAATGTAAATAAATTAACAGTAATGAAGAAAATAATGGCAAATCCCCAGGACCAGACGGTTTCCATCCCAGGGTTTTAAAGGAAGTAGGTGAGAACACTGCAAAAGCCCTAATTATAATCTTCCAAAGTTCTCTCGATTCAGGAACCGTTCCTTTAGGTTGGAAAATTGCACATGTCACTTCGCCATTTAAGAAAGGTGAGAGAGGGAATCCAGGAAATTATAGACCAGTTAGCCTAACATCTGTTCTCAAGAAATTACTAGAGTCTATAATTAAGGATAGAATGACTGAATACCTTCAAAATTTTCAACTGATCAGAGAGCCAGCATGGATTTGTAAAAGGTAGTTCATGCCTGACAAACCTGATTAGTCACCTTTTCAAAAAATTCAAAGTAGTGGACAGGGGAGTGTCTATGGATGTTGTTTCCATGGACTTCCAGAAGGCATTTGATAAAGTCCCTCATCAGAGACTGTTAGCTAAAGTTGAAGCTCATGGAATTGGGGGCAAATTATTGACCTGGTTAAGAATTTGGCTGAGCAGCAGGAGATAGAGAGTAGTGATATTGGGCAGGCACTCAAATTGGCAGGATGTGACTAGTGGTGTCCCACTGGGACATGTGTTGGGACTTGAGCTGTTCACTGTATTTATTAACGACTTAGAGGACAGGATAGAGAGCCACAGAGCCAAGTTTGCAGATAACACAAAGATGGGCAGCATTATAAGCAGTATAGATGGACGCATAAAATTAGAGATATTAATTGATTAAGTGAATGGGCAAAACTGTAGCAAATGGATTCAATTCACTCCACGTGATATCAAGAAACAGCTGAGTGCACTGGATACAGCAAAGGCTATGGGCCCCGACAACATCCCAGCTGTAGTGCTGAAGACTTGTGCTCCAGAACTACCTGCACGCCTCCAGTCAAGCTGTTCCAGTACAGCTACAAAACTGGCATCGACCAGACAATGTGGAAAATTGCCCAGGTATGTGCTATCCACAAAAAGGACCAATCCAATCAATTACCACCCCATCAGTCTACTCTCAATCATCAGCAAAGTGATAGAAGGCGTCGTCAACAGTGCTATCAAGTGGCACTAACTCACCAATAACCTGCTCACTGACGCTCAGTTTGGGTTCAACCAGCACCACTCGGCTCCAGACCTCATTACAGTCTTACTCCAAACATGGACAAAAAAAGAGTTGAATTCCAGAGGTGAAGTGAGATGAGAGTGACTGCCCTTGATATCAAGGCAGTATTTGACAGAGTGTGGCATCAAGGAGCCCTAGTAAAATTGAAGTCAACGGGAATCAGGGGGAAAACTCTCCAGTGGCTGGAGTCATACCCAGAACAAAGGAAGATGGTAGTGGTTGTCATCTCAGCCCCAGGGCATTGCTGCAGGAGCTCCTCAGATCAGTGCCCTTGACCCAACCATCTTCAGCTGCTTCATCAATGACATTCCCTCCATAAGGTCAGAAGTGGGGATGTTTGCTGATGGCACAGTGTTCAGTTCCATTCGCAACCCCTCAGATAATGAAGCAGTCCATGCCCACATGCAGCAAGACCTGAACAACATCCAACCTTGGGCTGATAAGTGGCAAGTAACATTCACACCAGACAAGTGCCAGGCAATGACCACCTCCCCTTGACATTCAACAGCATTACTATCGCCGAATCCCCCACCATCAACATCCTGGGCAGTCACCATTGACCAGAAACTTAACTGGTCCAGCCACATAAATACTGTGGCTACAAGAGCAGGTCAGAGGCTGGGTATTCTGTGGCGAGTGACTCACCTCCTGACTTCCCAAAGTCTTTCCACCATATACAAGGCACAAGTCAGGAATGTGATGGAATACTCTCCACTTGCCTGGATGAGTGCAGCTCTAACACCACTCAAGAAGCTCGACACCATCCAGGACAAAGCAGCCCACTTGATTGGCGCACCGTGGCTGCAGTGTGTACAGTCTACAGAATGCACTGCAGCAACTCACCAAGGCTTCTTTGACAGCACCTCCCAAACTTGTGACCTCTACCACCTAGAAGGACAAGGGCAGCAGGCACATGGGAACAACACCACCTGCACGTTCCCCTCCAAGTCATACACCATCCTGACTTGGAAATATATCGCTGTTCCTTCATCGTCACTGGGTCAAAATCCTGGCACTCCCTACCTAACAGCACTCTGGGAGAACCTTCACTACACGGATTGCAGCGGTTCAAGATGGCAGCTCACCACCACCTTCTCACGGACAATTAGGGATGGGCAATAAATGCAGGCCTTGCCAGCGATGCCCACATCCCATGAACGAATAAAAAAATTGGATTTCAATGTAGGCAACTGTGAGGTCAGAGTACTCTCTAAATGGTGAAAAACTCGAAACAGTGGAGGTCCAAAGAGACTTAGGGGTCCATGTACATAGATCATTAAAATGTCATGGACAGTTACAGAAAATAATCAAAAAGGCTAATGGAATGCTGGCCTTTATATCTAGAGGACAATAATACAAGGGGGTAGAAGTTATGCTACAGCTATACAAAGCCCTGGTTAGACCACACCTGGAGTACAGTGTTCAGTTATGGACACTATACCTTAGGAAGGATATATTGGCCTTTGAGGGAGTGCTTTGTAGATTTACTAGAATGATACCTGGACTCCAAGGGTTAAATTACGAGGAGAGATTACGCAAACTAGAGATGTATTCCCTGGAATTTAGAAAATTAACGGGTGATTTGATCAAAGTTTTCAAGATATTAAGGGGAACTAATAGGGAGATAGAGAGAAACTATTTCCGCTGGTTGGGGAGTCTAGGACTAGGGGATTTAAATCTGAGATTGATAGATTTTTGTTAATCAAAAGGTATTAAGGTGTACGGGACTAAGGCGGGTATATGGAGTTAGGTCACATATCAGCCATGGTCTCATTGAATGGCTGAACAGGCTCAAGGAGCTAAATGGCCTACTCTTGTTCCTATGATCCTGTTTGTGATCAGACACTACCTGAACGTTAATGGAGTGGTAGTCTTTTCTATTTACAAATGCTGCTGGCTGGTGACCTGATCGCAACACAAGTGTACAATAAACGATGCCGTGGACATGGGAAAAGTCAGCCACTGCTTGATCACGTTGACAGTTGAGCTGAATGGAGAAGGTGAAGTACTGGTTAGCCTTGGTGAAGAGGGCATCAGTGACCTGCTTAAAGCAGCTGTGTACTGGGTGATGTTCCCTGTAACAGACTGGCAGGGGCAAGTGGCAATGTTAAGGGCTGTGGTGACTGACAACAATTGGCAAAGCACAACACACTGGTTCAGCAGGAAGCAAGTCCTGTTACAGGAAGCTGCAGAGGTCTGCAACAGCCTGACTTGGGAAGCACAGCCTCCTGCTGCACTGTTCCTCGGATAGATCCGAGAAAATGTACACCTTGTGTGTTGGCTATTACCTCCTAGGAGCAACCCCCTCCTCACCTGTTGTCTTCTAATAGGCCCAGCTGCTACTGATCCTCTACCTCCAACTATTCCTCCTTCCAAATGAAACTGGCAATAATAGTACCCATGACAAGCAGATAAGGCTTACTTAAGCTCACATAAGAGTGAGTTAAGCAAAAATGATCAGGAAGAAGCAATCTGGAAACTGGAAACTCTCCTGGAAATCCAAATAGTACAAAGATCCTATGATCCAATAACTTGGAAGTGACTGCTCTTTTAAATACTGCTTCAGTGGCTTGGTTTTACTGGCTGGTTTGGCACTGGCCAGAACTTCAAAGATTTTCGCAAAAGTGGTGTCAGAGTCCTAATTGTATCATAGGAACCCGATTTACATGTATTCATGAGGCCTGTGCCGTTAATTTAAAAAACCATCCACCCTGTTCCTGTTGAACGGCTGGGTTAAAACCGGTCCTAAAGAATGGGCATTTGGAACAAGTGCTGACTGGTTGTTGGTGTTAGTGGAACCTCATGCTCCTAGTATGGCTACAATCTTCCGGGGGGGGGCAGGGGGTAGTGAAGAGAAAGAAAGTTCTAAAAATATAGTTTCAAGCATTCCGTTAAATGCTCAATCTTCTCAAAAATAGACTTAGAAACTGCTAAATGAAAATGAATTTTCAGTAGGATATAAAGCAAACTTTATACAAGCCCTAATGAAAGTGAAAAGGTAGAATGCAGATACAACACTAGCCAGACAGTAAGGCAGAATATTCTTATATCAAAGATAGGTCACATTCTAATGAATGTGTTTTGGGACAATAGGTTAACTGTAAATAACTACAACAAGGACAGAGGTATCATGAATTTGACCCTGACAACTACTGGGGGCACAGAAAATTTGGGAGAAAATGGTACTAAGGTAGCAAAGGCACATCACAGAATTCCTACCGTCTAATGCATATTCCTGGATCAGCTCTGCAGCTGAACATATCCACAAAAAGAACAGGGCTCCATGATACTAGGAGACAGATCCAAGGGCAAGAAATATTTGAAGTTCCGTTGCTGGTATTCCATGCAAACATTTTTGGATGGCTATAGAATCTTGAGCTACAAAGAAAACATTCAATCTAAGTTACATCTGCCTGAAAGACATCTGCATTCATGTTGCCATAAGACTGAGCAAGTCTTGATTTCAATGTAGCACCTCACCAGAACCTGCCAAAATCTTCTCAATGAGGCTGGGAAATATATTTGCCGTATGGTGTTGTACTGCACAGTAGCCTTCTTTCAGTTTAAAGTTTAACAATCTAAAACAGCCTGGCAGCAAACTTAACCTCAACTGGAGCCATATGTTACATGCCAAAAAAAACAGCAGAGTATGGAGGGACGAAAGGAACAATCATTATGAATACATTAACTGATACTTATGTCTTGCACTGATGGCTTACATAGTGACATTAGTACAGCCAGACAGTGGGATGCTGACCTTGGCACCTCCTCTACGGTGGGTAGATGCTCAACAAGGGCAGACAGTGGAAAAAAGTAAAACTTTAAAAAAAAAGTTTAGAAGTTTAACAATATTATCTGGGCATGTGCAACTATTTTTTTTTTTAAAAAGCAGGTTACATGAAGTACAAATTTATATTTTGGTGGTGATGTTACTGCCTAACCTGCACTGTAAAGTTCCTAACCTCCACCTGAAGTGCAATTTTCATTCTCTTCTATACTCTAAACGTGTGTTAGTGTAGAACTACATAGAAATTAGCAGCAACTCATATCACCATCTACAACCAGCAGTGAAGCACGGGATATCACATTGAAGTTCCATTTTAATCTATTCCATGAATCTCCTTGAGACTGCACTTTGAAAGTAATTAATTGAATGGAAGCACTTGAGACATCCCAAAGATATGATCAGGTATAATATAAATGTAAGTGTGTTTGTTCTTTCTTTCCAGTATATACCCATCCCTCTTTAAGGATTGGATTTTTAAAAAACATATGCAAGTTCTAATAACATCTGGAAAAATGTAATACAAATCTCATATGCTAAAGTACAGCTGCAGAAATATACAGAATCATTTCTGCAACCACAGTATTTTTGGATTAAACAAATAAAACCACAACTTAAAAAAAATTTGTATGGAAAATTTTCAAAGAGCTTAAAAGAACCCATCAGTTAGGAAATAAAATAGCTAGTGTTCCAATTCTCAATCACTAGACCTTGTTAGACTTGCATGTGTTTGGACACTGGATGTCAGAACTTCAAGTTCAGCTGTGCGACTCCCTGCAGTCAAATAGCCTACTGACTAGAAGAGCATGCTAGGAGCAGCACCAGGCGCACCTAAAAATGAGGTGCCAACCTGATGAAGCTACAACACAGGACTACATACATGTTAAACAACAGAAGCAACAAGCTATAGACAGAGCTAAGCGATTCCACCACCAACAGATCAGATCAAAGCTCTGCAGTCCTGCCACATCCAGTCATTATTCACCATCTACGGTGGTGAATAATTAAACAATTAACGGGAGGAGGAGACTCCGTGAACATCCCCATCCTCGATGATGGCAGAGTCCAGCACTAGAGTGCAAAAGGCAAGGTTGAAGCGTTTGCAACCATCTTCAGCCAGTAGTGCTGAGTAGATGATCCATCTCAGCCCCCTCCTGATATCCCCACCATCACAGAAGCCAGTCTTCAGCCAATTTGATTCACTCCACGTGATATCAAGAAACAGCCGAGTACACTGGATACAACAAAGGCTATGGGCCCCGACAAGATCCCGGCTGTAGTGCTGAAGACTTGTGCTCCAGAACTGGCCGTGTCCCTAGCCAAACTGTTCCAGTACAGCTACAACACTGGCATCTACCCGACAATGTGGAAAATTGCCCAGGTATGTCCTGGTAAACAGAAAGCAGAACAAATCCAATCCGGCCAATTACCGCTCCATCAGTTTACTCTCAATCATCAGCAAAGTGATGGAAGGTGTCGTCGACAGTGCTATCAAGCGGCACTTACTCACCAATAACCTGTGCACCGATGCTCAGTTTGGGATCTGCCAGAACCACTCTGCTCCAGACCTCATTACAGCCTTGGACCAAACATAGACAAAAGAGCTGAATTCCAGAGGTGAGGTGAGAGTGACTGCCCTTGACATCAAGGCAGCATTTGACCGAGTGTGGCACCAAGCATCCCTAGTAAAACTGAAGGCAATGGGAATCAGGGGGAAAACTCACCAGTGGCTGGAGTCATATCTAGTACAAAGGAAGATGGTGGTGGTTGTCGGAGGCCAATCATCTCAGCCCCAGGACACCGTTGCAGGAGTTCCTCGGGGCAGTGTCCTAGGCCCAACCATCTTCAGCTGTTTCATCAATGACCTTCCCTCCATCATAAGATCAGAAGTGGGGATGTTCGCTGACGATTGCACAGTGTTCAGTTCCATTCGCAACCCCTCAGATAATGAAGCAGTCCTTGCCCGCATGCAGCAAGACCTGGACATCAACCAAGCTTGGGCTGATAAGTGGCAAGTAACATTCGTGCCAGACAAGTGCCAAGCAATGACCACCTCTCCTTGACATTCAACGGCATTACCATCACCGAATCCCCCACCATCAACATCCTGGGGGTCACCACTGACCAGACACTTAACTGGACCAGCCACATAAATACTGTGGCTACGAGAGCAGGTCAGAGGCTGGGTATTCTGCGGCAAGTGACTCACCTCCTGACTCCCCAAAGCCTTTCCACCATCTACAAGGCACAAGTCAGGAATGTGATGGAATACTCTCCACTTGCCTGGAAGAGTGCAGCTCCAACAACACTCAAGAAGCTCGACACCATCCAGGACAAAGCAGCCCACTTGATTGGCACCCCATCCACCACCCTAAACATTCCCTCCCTTCATGGCTGCACTGTGTACCATCCACAGGATGCATTGCAGCAACTCGCCAAGGCTTCTTCGACAGCACCTCCCAAACCCTCTACCACCTAGAAGGACAAGGGCAGCAGGCACATGGGAACAACATCACCTGCACATTCCCCTCCAAGTCACACACCATTCCGACTTGGAAATATATCGCCGTTCCTTCATCGTCGCTGGGTCAAAATCCTGGAACTCCCTACCTAAAAGCACTGTAGGAGAACCTTCACCATACGGACTGCAGCGGTTCAAGAAGGCGGCTCACCACCACCTTCTCCAGGGCAATTAGGGATGGGCAATAAATGCTGGCCTTGCCAGCGACGCCCACATCCCATGAACGAATTTTTAAAAAATGACACTCAACTTCACAATGGAGGGGTATGTGGCATCAGTGGAACTGTACCCCAGAAGAGAGTCAACATCTTCAAGAAGGAAGAGAGAAAATCTCAGAAGGAAGATAGAACAAAAAGAGTAATCAGCTGGATACAAAATTTTGTTTTGATTTGAACTAATGATGGGACATTTTTCTCTCTCAATTTTTTCGTCTCATCTCATGAAGGCTGTGACCTAAGGTTGGGTGCAATTCCATAGGTGCTAGCATCAAAGTGGAGGACAGTTAGATACAAATTAGGCTGCATATAGTGACATCACTATTCCCGGCCAGAATGGAGATGATTTGGTAATTCCTACGTCGATCGCTCCTGGAGACCACACAGCTGTAAGTCACGGATTGATTTTACGCACATAATTTGTATGTAACTATCCTCCACTTACTGCATTTTGCTGGAGAAATCACCCTGCTTTTATCAGGAGACTGCTTCGGTAATGAGTTCTGTTTGCTGTAGTTTGTAGAAACTCTTTGTACATAGACTCTGTAGACTGTTTGCTGTAGTGCGCTGTTTAAATAGACTTTGTTTGCTGTGAAATAAACTGTTTGCTGTGAATCCTGCCCTAAATCCTGCCCTGTCTCCAACTCATTAGCTAATATAGTGCAACTCATTAGCTGACACAATGATGTCAATAGACACTGTGGTTACACTTGCATTAAACCTAGTTTGCTTCTATTGATGTTAGCCTTATCTGAACCAGGAATGAAGACAGTTTAGCACTTCAGTGTAACCCTCTTGTATATTTTATGCAATCGGTTAAATTCCTTGGCCTGTTTACTACAGCGAGCCTGTTTGAACAATCCCTTAGCTTGTGGCCTAGAGAGGGAAGGGTAAATTGGGGCAAGAAAGTGCAGCAATCCAGCAAGTACGTAAAGGACACAAAGGGCAGAAGGGATGATAAAACGTTTTGGGGTGACTTGTAGTTTTAAATGCTGCTGAAAGTTTGCTGTCTTCTGCGCTGGAGATGTGAAAAACTCAGGGCTATCTTGGGAACTGGAAGAACAGCAGTTTGTTATGGCAGCTGTAAGCTGTCTAGACAGCAACCAGGTGCTTCTGCTTGCCTCTCTGAAGACAATCTCGCTCTCTGAGCAGAGATCGAGCTCTGGTTTTGGTCAATCCCTAGTCTGTGTCGACTTAGCTGAGTCAGGGTAGCAGTAGAGGTGCGATGACTGGCCTCAGTGCCTCTGGTCTGGTGTGAGGGCAATATTTGTTTTTTTGATCATTATCAAGTGGTCCCCGCAGGAAAGTGCATGCGTGTGGACATCAGCAAGATCAGAATCAGCTGCTCCCCCAGCATGGTTAAATAGCCCAACACACGTCAGAGGTGTCAGGAGTGAAGAGAAGAAAAGCAAACAACATCCACACTCCAGGAAAAACACAGGACTTGAAAAACAGTTTGACAATACATTCAAAATGTTCTTCTAGAAGAATATAGTGACCTGATGTACAGGGAAGGGAGAGAACTGAGGATTGCTGCCCCAGATTAAGCTCCAGCATTATGAAGAAAGGCTGGGAAAATCTATCTTCTTCAACCTTAAAAAGAATCGCAAAATAGTCAAGCAGAAATTGATAGCCAAGTTCCGCACCCATGAGGACGGCCTCAACCGGGATCTTGGGTTCATGTCACGCTACACGTAACCCCACCAGCGAACAAAAGTTATCTGTTTTTAATATAACGGGTCATTTGCTGTCTTTCTCTTCCTTCCGGATGTTTCTATGTTTCTGCCTCTATCTGGTTTTTTTTTGGTTGTTTGCATATTCGGTGGTACTGTCGGTAACACCTCTCTGTCTGAACACTTTGATTGCCTTGGCAACGGGCAGTTGGAAAGATTATCTGTAATCACCAGGTATTGTTCTGTGATTTATAAATGCGAAAGGTTCGAGGATTTCTTGACATTCACCTGAGGAAGGAGGAAGCCTCCGAAAGCTTGTGATTTTCAAATAAAATTGTTGGACTATAACTTGGTGTTGTAAAATTGTTTACAATTGTCAACCCCAGTCCATCACCGGCATCTCCACAACCTTAAAAAGAAAGCAGCTTAGGGATATCAGAGGAATATAAAATAGCAAATGGTATAAAAAAAAAAGGTAAATTTTGAATACCACTTCCAAGCTAAATCATAGCAAGGGGGGGGGGGTGGGGTCACAGACTCAGTGGTGAAAATCAAATTTAGAACTGGTCAGGAAATTATTCTTCAGACAACGAGATCAGTGTGCAAAAAGGACTTCCAGATAGGTCAATGAAGAAAATAACCTTGAAAAATGAAACTGTTTGTTTATCCTGAATGGATGAACTAGGATGGACCACATGATCTTCATCCATATCTATTTTATGCAATCTTGCCTGGGACGTCGACACACACAATTTCCTCTGTACAAATTCCAACAGGGATCGAACACCAGATAGGAAGGGATCAGATGTACAAACAACCCCACATTGCCCTCAATGAATGGACCAGAACATGACTGTAGTCAGGTATCAACCAAACATGATGGCGATGCCATTAATGGGAAGCTGGAAGCCCCATTTTATGTAACAAACACACATAGTTTTAAAGTATGTGAATCCAAACTGAGGCAAATTTGAAATGTTCCAGAATTAATAAAATTGGCCGAATTTAGCCCAGTTTGAGATTGACATTCTCCCCATCTGTAAACTGTAACCTACTTACAAAGCAGTCATTTCATATCAAACAGTACACACACCAGAACCAGAACTAAGTTTATTTTGAGAAACCAAGTTGAAAGGCCACAGTGCAGGAACCACCAAGATTGAAAAGTGGATGAGCTAAATAAAGAAGTGGTTAGGTGATGCCAACCTTGTACTGCAAAAGCCCATGGACTGTAAGAGGAAGGGAAGACTGAAGTTCCACATTTTTGTGGTCCTGGGAAAGAGTTGGAGTAGATGGAGGTGCATAAATGAATAGGGGATAAGTGCACAGCATAATTTCTAAAGACATGAGTTTTAAATGAAATATGACACTTCCTACAATCCTTTAGATACTTGTAGGAGGTGGGGTGGGGTAATTTTAAGTGCCAGAAACTGGAGTCATTAGACACTTAGTAGATCCGAATGGAACAACCTATAAACTCTCCTTAATGAGTCCTGTAAGGAATAGAAAATATTAATTTTGGTGTCACCACTCGATCACTAACTGCAACGCTATCAGAATTAAATTATCAGCTCCTCAATAACCATGCCAAGAGGTGACTTATCCAAAGTCAGTTTACCGAGACAGGGCAAGAGGAGGCCCCATAAAGAGGTAATATAAACCCTGTGCCACCTCTGTGTAGACATACATTCTTTTTGCAGCTTACTGTCCATATTCATCAATTAGAAAATTGCTGCAACATTCTGCTGCTTACTGACTAAACCCTATTTATTGTTCACAGATGAGTCATAGAGTGGTATAATTAATTCCAGCTAGCAAACAGGTCAGTGTTTTAGGCACTGCTATTCATTGAAGTGATCCCATTAACATGGTTAGGCTCTTATTATTCAGGCATGCCTGCAATCAAAATTACTTTCACTCATTCCAAATAAGGTATAAATAGAGAGACAATAATGGAACCAATGGTATGAAAAGTCCAATACTTGATTGGGATTCTGCTAGCTTTGGTTACATCATTCAACACGAGCCAACTGGACCTCTGCACACCAGCAGATTTCAATTAAATCGAGCATTCTTGTATAATGGATTATAAATTGGCACACTCAAGTAATGGATGAGCGAGCCTCTCTGCGTGCTGTTGTTGTTGGGTGAGGGGCGGGGTATGGAATATGTACTGAAACCAGCCGACACAGACCCAGGACCCAATTATACATGTAGACCAGATCTCCAATCAGGTGTGGTTTATTCCTCCACGCTGAGCCTTTATATTATACACTACACCAGACAGTCACAGGTAGTACATTCTGTCCTACCACTTCGCTTTGTCCATTCCTTCTGCTTCACGCTTCTCTGTGCAGATTAATCAACCACATTCAGTCTTGACATTATACACGGGACTGGGACAACTTTCCAGCTTACCACTTATCCCTCCCAGTTTCTCTCTCTTCAAAGAGTCCCTTCCTCTCCAAACTCTTCTCTCCAACTGAATCATTTCCCAGCCTTTTATACTCACAAGCTGGGCATTGTTAAAGGCAGTTAAAGTCAACAACCTCTTAAAGGGGTATCCCTATCTCAGATACAACTCTCTCACTCTGTTACAGTACACGTAGGATGAGATATCTGGCAAGATGATGTGCACGGGGAAGGATAGGGGTAAGTTTGCATGTGCATGTGCCCACATGTGTTTCTGGGCAAGAGGTGTATTGGGAAAATGAAGTGATGGGGATGTTTGAAACTGAGGGGTGTGCACATGTGCTCTTTTCGGGGGCTGACAGGTCCAAAGTACGGATGGTGATAAGTGGTTACTCTGAAAACTACAGATATTCTTACTTCTTCAGTGACCATCGTAGCATTTGTAGCACGTTGGATGTGGGTGATAAACAAATGACAGGAAGGTATTATTCAGTGTAAATCCCATGCAGTTAAGGACACTGCGAGATGACAGATAGGCACATTCATTAACTTACCAAGAATCAGTAAATATCTTCAGAATGTTACTTACATGGAGAGTTATCAACAAACAGAGGGTCGATGTTGTGTAGCAGTTCAATTCTGGGGGAGGGCTGTCCTTCACTGAAAGAAAGAGAGGTGAATGAAGTTTGCATTTAAAACCTTTTTACTGTACAACTGAACGATATACAGGCAAATACTTCAAATTGCATTAGCTCTTCAAGTCATTTATTCACAATTTAAGGGAAGGCTGGGGGGATATTTATCTGAGCACTGAACTCCATTAATATAAAGTTGTGATTTAAACAAATATGGTCGCTGGCCTCTGCCTAGAGCATGCTGCAGACATTGTATCAGGAGGCCAATTCTTTAGAAAACAGTAACTCCCGGTACTCTAGCTGTTAGAGATGGCTATGTCCACAGTTCCTTCTAAGCAAACACGTTGAGTACTGCCTTTGCCTTCTCTGCCAAGTCTATGGAAAAGGAGACCCTTAGGTACCTTCTCCTTCCACGACGAGGTAATGTAGCTGAGCTATCTTCGAATGGTAGTGCTTTTTCAGTACTTAAGGTCACCTAGACAGGACTGGTTCACTTCTGGTATAGAATATTCAGCTTTCTTAATTATGGATTTTATACCATGTAACAGTAGCTATCTGTCTGCTCAATAATATTGTTTTTTTTCCCCCTTCTCTTGAAAGTCACTGGTGTATTTGGTTCAGATATCAGGAGATTCAAGGTGCATTTCCATGGTCAAGCCCAGGCCTTAATGGAGTCTTGGATTCTATAGCCTGGCTCATGCTGCTCAGCATTAAATTAGCTACAGCAGCGAGGCCTGTTACTGCCTGTTAAGTGTGTACAGTTGATATTAGATTACTGCATTTATAGAGCTTTGGGAACAAGGAGAAGATTGGGTTTGTTTTCCTTGGAGCAGAGGAGGGACATGATTGAGGTGTACAAAATTATGAGGGGCACAGATAGGATGGATACTAAGGAGCTTTTTCCCTTCGTTGAGGGTTCTATAACAAGGGGGCATAGATTCAAGGTAAAAGGCGGGAGGTTTAGAGGGGATTTGAGAAAGAACTTTTTCACCCAGAGGGTGGTTGGAGTCTGGAACTCACTGCCTGAAAGGGTTGTGGAGGCAGGAACCCTCACAACATTCAAGAAGCATTTGGATGAGCACTTGAAATGCCATAGCATACAAGGCTACGGACCAAATGCTGGAATATGGGATTAGAGTAGACAGGGCTGATGGCCGGCGCGGACACGATGGGCCGAAGGGCCTCTATCCGTGCTGTATAACTCTATGACTCTATTACACTCCACTCGGTTCTTGACCTTAGCTGTGCTGAGAGGTGAGAGGGAAGAAGGAGAAGGAAAAATAAGAGGGCTGTAGCTCACTACAGGATAATAAAAGGGAATGAAATAATCTGTTATTTACCTTCTAATTCCTCTCCCCACCTCATTTGTCTCTACTCCGATCTCCCTGGGCCACGCATCATCCCTCAGTTCAAGAGGATGAGAGACTTTAGTTACGTGGATAGATTGGAGAAGCTGGGGTTGTTCTCCTTGGAACAGAGATGGTTGCGAGGAGATTCGATAGAGGTATTCAAAATCATGAAGGGTCTAGACAGAGTAGCTAGAGAGAAACTGTTCCCATTGGCGGAAGGGTCAAGGACCAGTAGACATTGATTTAAGGTGATTGGCAAAAGAACCAAAGGTGACATGAGGAAAAACTTTTTTTTTTAAACACAGTGAGCGATTAGGATCTGGAATGCACTGCCCGGAGGGGTGGTGGAGGCAGATTCAATCATGGCCTTCAAAAGGGAACTGGATAAGTATTTGAAAGGAAAAAAATTTGAAGTGCTATGGGGATAGGGCGGGGGTAAAGTGGTGGGACTAGCTGGAATGCTCTTGCGTAGAGCTGGTGCGGACTTGATGGGCCGAATGGCCTCCTTCCGTGCTGTAACCTTGCTATGATTCTAGGGCAATTAGATCATCTGTTCCAAGAACTCTGCTAATAAACTAGAACCCCAGAGATGCACAACTTTGTCCATGACTTTCCTGGAGATTAAAGGCCCTTCCAATTTTCTCTCCATGTGTTGAGGGGCCTCCCACTGTGTTATGACTGAAATTAGAGATTCAGTGAAATGGGGGTGAGAGGCAACCTGCACCCCATCAATTGCTAGCATGGCTAGCATAGAAAATAAAGAGCTTGCATTTATATAGTGCCTTTCATGACTCCAGGGCTTCCCAAAGCTCTTGACAGCCAATGAAGTACTTTTGAAGTGTCGTCACTGTTATAATATAAGAAACAGGGCAGCTAATCTGCGCTCAGCAAAATCCCATAAACCGCAAGTGATAATGACCAGATAATCTGTTTTGGTTGAGGGATAAATACTGGTCAGGACACCGGGGAGAACTCCCCGGCTCTTCTTTGAAAAAATGCCATGGGATCTTTTATGAACACCTGAAAGGGCAGAACGGGTCTCGGTTTAACACCTCATCCGAAACTCAGCACCTCCAACAATGCAGCGCTCCCTTTATTAAAGTAATTCATTAGATGTGAAAGTGCTTCACATCCAATGAATTACTTCAAAATAAGATAAAATACACTTTTTAAATTGGAAAGAAAATAGAGTTTAGATTGTGCCAAAAATTCATTAACCAAGTACTTACAGCTGCACAGCAATTTCCTCCTCAAAAACTAAGTTTTCTATTTTTCAAATTCAGAACCAGAATTACAGAACGTCTCATTGCTGTTGCAATCACCAAAAGGAAAATAACTTTCACTACAAATCAACAGATGACAAAAACATACCAAAGCAAGCACATACGCTAATCTTGCTGAGAAACAAACCCAGCATTGTTCACCAAGCAGGTCATTTACAGCATAACAGCCGACACTACTGTAACAAGGTTAATTCACACATTCCTAGAACACTGCGAAACTCAGCTGCTCGGATATCACGAGAGGGGATGCCTTAAAACCCACATTTACACGTCACCACATACCGGTTCAGACTCTCATTTTGCAAAGAGAGGCACTGAGTTAATGTATGATAAAACAATCTGTAAATGAGTTGACCCATCATCCCTGTTCGAACATTCTCTCACATATACCAGCATCACCATTTCATAGTGACCATTTTTGTAACCCAGTGTAGATAGAAAAAGTAAAATTATTGACCTCAACTCAATGACTCTGCAGAAATTGGAAAATGGAGTTTCAAGTCCCCTTCAAGTAATTATTTGTTTACCCCGTGCGTTAAATGAGACCAGGGTTTGAAATAATATCAGGCCCTTTGAGAGAAACCCTGTCCCTAACAGGACTTCAATAGATGTGCCCATCTCTTCCTTTCCTTTCCTCCCCCTCTCCCCCCATCCCATCCCACCCCCACCACCACCACCTTTTTGTGCTGGTCTCTCCTGCTTACACAATGCTTCCCAGCCAAAGAGGCAGGGAACTGACCTGCTTCTAGCCGATGAAGTACTTTTGAAGTGTAGTCACTGTTGCAGCACATGCAAATGCACAGCCAATTTGCGCACCGCAAGGTCCCACAAATAGCAATGATCAAATCATCTGTCTTAGTGATATTAGTTGAGGGATAAATGTTAGCCAGGACCCCAGAATGCTTTTCAAATAATGCCATAGGATCTTTAACATCCACGAGAAGGGGCAGACAGGGCCTTGGTTTAATGGCTCATTTGAAAGACAGCATCTGCAACAGTGCAGCATTCCTTCAGTACTGCAGCGTCAGTCTAGATTACGTTCTGAAGTCTTTGGAGTGGGGCTTGGAACCCATGACCTTCTGATTCAGAGGCAAGAGTACTACCCCTGAGCCAAGACCAACATCCAAGTTAAACTTTCTGAACAGACGTAGGACAGAAATTACTGGAATCCTAACCTAGAAACAATTGGCAGTTTGACAGGATCTCTACTGCAAAGCTCAGCTCACAGCGCAAAATTGCCCACAATCTGGCAACCTTACTCAGAGGTCTATGAGGATGGCTGCTGTTGTGAGGTAGCAATATTAATACTGCTGAGGTACAGAATGCTCTTCTACAAATGTTTTTACTGAACATTTTATTTTTTGCTCTGTAATTCTAGATACACTGTACCTGATGGTCTTCCACATATCAAAGCCATCCAGTGGTTTGGTACCATTAGTGGTTCCTTCAGCCAGAGACACTAAAGTAGGGAGCCAGTCAGAGATGTGAATGAGTTCCCGACTAACTCTGCCTTTCCGCTTTAGCAGGGGGCTAGTGACGAAACCCACTCCGCGGACACCTCCCTCCCACAGCGTCCACTTCCTTCCTCGCAGGGGCCAGTTGTTTCCACCCTCCAAGGTCTGTCCTCCATTGTCTGAAAAGGGAGGGAAAAAAAATACATTATTGAAGTCCTGGAGATGCCCTGATATAAATTAAGCCACTCCATTTGTCAGAATCATCCCATTACACAAAAGCATAACAGTACAGAATTAAATAAGAAAACATGCAAGAAAGAAAGACAGAGAAAGAAAAAAAGTGAAGGACTTGCTTAAACAACTAGTCTTAATTCAAAGCTACTTAATTCAAATGCTGTTAATTCAAATGTTTGCTGCACTAAATCGCCACTCTACTGTGTTATTTACATTGCTTAATTCTAATTATTGGATCATTCCATTTTTTAAGCGTATAAAAAGTCACTTTGAATTAACATTCAAAGGCTGCCTACAGTGCCTTTCACATCCTCGCGGCATCCCAAAGCCCTTTGCATCCAAGGATTACTATTAAAGTGTAGTCACTGTTATGTAAGCAAGTGCGGTATCTAATTTGCACACAGAAAGACCTCACAAACAACAAACGAGAGGAATGACCAGTTAATCTGTTTCTTGGTCGAGGCAAGAATGTTGGCCACGACAATGGGAGAACTTTGTGCTTTTCTTGGAATACCATGGGATCCTTAATGTCCATTTGAGCAAGCAAATGAGGCCTCAGTTTAACATCCCATCTGAAAGTTCACCATCACTTCTCTCAAACCCTCCACTGCCTCTTTGTTGTCAAACTGTTTGTCCGACATTCAGTCCTGGATGAGCTGCAATTTCCCCCAATTCAACATTGGGAAGACCGAAGCCATTGTCTTTGGCCTCAGTCACAAACTCCGTCCCCCCGCCACCAATTCCATCCCCCTCCCCGGCCACTTTCTCAGGTTGAACTAGAATGTTTGCAACATCCTATTTCACCTTGACCTTAGCTTCCAACCCCATATCCTCTCCATCATAAAGACTGCCTACTTCCGCCTCTAACATTGCCTGTTTCATCTTCCACCCTCCATAAACTTGAGCTCATCCAAAACTCTGCTGCCTGTATTCTAACCCACACCAAGTCCCACTCACCCAGCACCCCTGTGCTCGCTGAGCTACATTTGCTCCTGGTTCACGAACACCTCAATTTAAAAATTCTTATCCCGATGTTCAAATCCCTCATGTCCTCGCTCCTCCTCAACTCTGTAACCTCCTCCAGTCCTACAACCCTCCTTCAGGCATCTAAGCCCTAAGCTCTGGAATTCCCTCCTTATACCTCTCAGTCTATCCACCACTCTCTCCTCCTTAAAACTTTCCTCTTTGGCCAAGCTTTTAGTCACCTATCCTAATTTCTCCTTCTTTGGCTCGGTGTCAATTTTTGTCTGATTACGTTCCTGTGAAGCGTCTTCGGACGTTTTCCTATGTCGAAGGTGCTATATAAATGCATGTTGTTTTTGTTGTAGCCAGTTTGGTTTACATATAGTACTTTCCTTTGTTGCATATAATTGATGAATCCACACTGCTTTCAGTTACACCAATTCTAATTCCATAAAGTGACCCACTGCATATACGTTACACAGTTCCTTGGCCCTTCACTGTGCACAGAGTTTTACAGTTCTGATGACTATTTCATACAAGTGGATTCCACATTGTACCATTTGAGTTTTCTTAATTTTTAAACTCTTCGTCTCCCAAGTTTTGCTGTGGTGCTTTTCCTCAGGTGTTGGATGCCCTCCAGTTGGCTGGCCATTCTTCACTTTAGAGTGGAGTGTTGGGTAGGATGGAAGGGAGCTGGTGGAGGAGCTCTGCCCCCTCCTCGGCTCCGTTTCAAAATTGAGCCCATGAAGTCCGCTTTTGGGAGTGTCTGGTGATGCTCAATCCAAGGAGAATATCTAGCATAAATATCCAAAAAAAAGCAATAGGCTGCAGTTGCTCCGCCACCCAAGTGTCAGGGAATAATATTCTTTAGTGAAATGAAGGCTGACAGATTATAGCATCACATGACCAACAGAAAGGTTCTTTTAACCACTGGGTTATTCAATGTACAATTAGTTACGAGAATCTAGTTAGGAGCACTTTTGGACACTTGGGTGTAATTTTAACCCCAAGGATAGGTGGTTTGGGGGCGGGTGGGAAGGTAAAAATGGTAAAAATGTAAAACCCGATCTCAACTCACCTCCAACCTGTCCACTTCCGATTTTAAAGGAGACGGGTCGAGGGGCGGGTGACCAGTCCGCACTCAGGAGGCGGGTCGGTCAGTGAAATCTTTTAAGGAGGCTGCGTACCTCTACTTTAATAGCTTTTTTATTTTTTTAAACTCCTAGGGGCCGGGATTCCTGGGGCTCGTGATTCTCGTCAAGAGGAGGCAAGAAGGGGTGGATTAACAGGAAAGTGCCTTTATTGCATTGCTTGTGGGCCAAGTGTTTACTCCAGTCCCAACAAGCCTACTTGCTGCAATCCAACACACGCGATCGATGTCTCCAACCCCCTGATCTATCCACGCTCCGATATGTCTGACCCTCCCCTCCCCCAATGTCCGACCTATCCCTTGATATCCGCCCCCCCCAATGTCCGGCCCCAAAACCCCCCCCCCCCAAATGATGTCAGACTTACCTGGCATCCGCTCCCCAGTTCTTTTCCCGTTCGACAGGCTGTCAGCCTGTCGTGCGGGAAACCTGCTGAAAAAATTTAAAAGACGTCCTGACGCCAAAATCAACAAGACGTGCGGGGAAACCCATACTTCCAGGTTTCCCATCCGGAAATCCTCCCCTCGCCCCTCTCGGGGTAAAAATCCAGGCCATGGATTCTGCATTTGTCACCTTTATGCAGAATATTGATACCAATTACATAGCTGATCAGAGGATATTATCAGGCTGTAATACATAACTGCAAGATAACAAGTCATCCTGTACATTTATTACATCTACAAAACTTCCATACTAAACAGTCTCATTTGACAAAAAAAGGAAATGCTTCGTATCATGCTTTCATAGCAGTGGAAAAATAATGTTATAATTGAAGCAATATGAGCGAGTACAAGGGGTCTGGCTGTCTTGTGATATTGGATTTTTGTTGAAGAAACAGTGAAGATATTACCATCCTCTCACCATGCTATTTATTTGTGCATAGCCACCGTCTCACTGTTGGAGACAGTGTTGTGCAACGAGCTTGAACGAGAACAGTACAGCTTTTGTGGAAGCAGCATTACAATCTGCAATTATACAGAAACCATGGAGAAACCCCCGGGCCGCTGTTTTACCATGACCTGCCAGTTAGTAAAATGCAGCATAAAGGAGCCATAATTTTTGTGTCATGAAGCATAGCAATGGGCCAGTAACCATAAAAGTTATTAAGGTTCTGGCTGAAAATAGATCACATACACACTGTACAGCCCATGTAAAACCCCATTTTGTAAAAATGGGAACCGTGAGCTGAACAGACATCCACAATTTAATAAAGCGGGAACATAGCGGAGGACCACTTTCTGCCACCAAATGTCACCAGTTCACTCAGTAAATATTTCTTTGTAGAATGTTATCATAGCATGCTCAGGACATCTAGTGGCAGTCAATGGGTACCAGAGTGTTTCATCAAAATCTCTAAGGATGTATTTTCCTCCTAATGTTAGTGAAAAAAAAAGTACACGGAAGTGATGTTCCTGTTTTATACTCGCGTCTACTTTTTTGCTAAATATAGGAAATGGAGGAAAATGTAGCTCTAAGTGAGCAAGTGCTGATGGCTAAACATTAAAAGATAGAATTTTTTGTGACCTATTAAACCATGTAACGAGTCTGATTTTCAGTTCAGCTGCACGGTAGACAATGCATCTATTTTACAAACAAATTTAACCTAATGCTCAGACACTGTGCTGATTTAATGGGAAGGGATGACTCACCAGAGGCATTTTTGGTACGTTGTTTGAAGTAATTTTCTAGGACAAAGTTCAAAGCAAAAATGAGAAGTTCACAAAGAAAAATGATTTTGATTCATTTTTGCAGGGTTGAAGCACTTTTCAATGGTTCTACAGCACACGTCTAGACAGCCCTTCACAATTCAGGTGCACTAATCACAACAACACTCCTTTTACTGCCGTCTAGAAACCCAGTCTCGTCATCTTTCACGCTTCAAGTCTGTCATTAATCATCAACGAATTCCTCCATAATGATTAACACAAGCGAGAAATCATTTTTTAAATTAAAATCATTGCACAGGAAGAGTGACCTGGACAGAAGTCTCAAGATACAAGATTACCTTACATTGCAGTATATTCAGGGCCTTTATGTGGCCACGGGGGTTGTTTTTGCACAGTATGGTGAAAACCTATGAGTTTTGGTGCTGTGATATTTTACATCAACACTTTACACCTCGAACACACCAGCGGTAAGGTCAGGCTTGGCGGATGTAGTAAAGTACCAGGTCAGAACCTAACAAACAATAAATCAGGAGCAGTTCATTAGCAGCAAATGGTGCTCTGAGCTGCTAAGAGTCACTCGTTAGGAATGACAGCTGCCCACTTTAGCTTAAAAATGTGAACTATAAGGACTACTTGTGCTTCAGTGTGTAAATGAACTGTGCAGTGTATCACAGCCATACAAAGCAGGAAGGTCACAGGTCTGATCCAAGTCTGTGCTGACTTAGCTGTGGGGGTGCTACTACTGACCTCACTAGAGGAATAAAAAAAAGTCAGCCAGGCTCTTGCTCCTGATTAGTCACCGACCCCCACTTAAAGAAAAAAGTTTGTGTGTATGTCGGTTACAAATTTCAGGTCTGCGATTAATATTCTCTTGGGTTCAGTATAACCAATCACTCCCGTAAGCATCCCCTATGATCAGGGGTATATTTTTTACAGCCCAATATCTAGCTATATGATATTGTGACAATCTCTGGGTCACAATAAGACCCCTTGTATGTACTGGATTCTGTGATCTCAAACATGCCCCCCAGGTGAATTATTCTATCTTTTCAAAGACAAACTGATGAGCACTCTAATGAGATGAGGGAGTAGTAAAATAAACCAGTTTACTGGTTTATATGAAATACATGAATGAACAGAAAACCATTTTTAGAGTGAGATTTATCCATTTCCGATTGCTTCTTGTAAAATAATAAAATTATGCAAACTTTTCCCTTGATGTAGGCATACCTCATTTTATAAGTCAGTGTCACTGATTAATAGTTTAAAAAGGAGTTCGCTCCTTCCCTCACTCTGACTGTACCAGATTCAAACCTCCTGCAGTGTGGCCTACATGTGACTCCAGTCCCAAACTTACGTGGGTGATGCTTAATGCTCTCTTAAGTGGCTTAGGAAGCCATTCAGTCATGAACAATTACCGCCAAGTTCAAAAATAAGGAGAAAAAATACCAGACAGACCTATCGGCAACAACAAAGGCCAATACTTAGGCAATCTCAACACAGTAGATGGACTGTTCAGGGTCATCTAACACCTGGGGACTGGTGCCCAAGTTGGGAAAACAGTCCCCCAGACTAGTCCAGCAACAGCCTGATGTTATGTTACTAACAGAATCATATCTATCAGCCAACATTCCAGGCTCCTCCATTACTTTCCCTGGGTATGTCCTGTCCCACTGGCAGAGTAGAATCACCAGAGGCACAGCAGTATACAGTTAGATGGAAGTGGCCCTAGGAATCCTCAACATGAACTCAGGACCCTATAATAGCCTCATAGCTTCAGGTCAAACAAGGTCAACAAAACCTCCTTCTTGTCACCACCTCCCACGCCACACAACTGACAAATTTGGCACTGCTTATATTGAACAATCACTTGGAGGAAGCTCCAATGGAAGCAAGGGTACAGAATGCACTCTAGATGGGGGACTTCAATGTCCATCATTGAGAATGGCTTGGTAGTCCCAGTGACCAAGCCCTGAAGGATATAGCTGCCAGACTGTGTCTGCGGCAGGTGATGCGAGAACCAATACAAGGAAGTAAATATCCACAAAAAGCAGGACAAATCTAACATGGCTAATTACTGCCCTATAATCCTCCTCCCAAATCAGTAAAGTGATGAAAGGCCTCATCAATAGTGCCACGAAGTGACATCTACTCACCAATAACCTGCTCACAGACACTCAGTTTACGTTCCGCCAGAACCACACGGCTCCAGCTCACATCACAACCTTGATCCAAACATGAACGCAAGAGCTGAATACAGGGTAGAGGCAAGAATAGTTGTCCTCAATACTGATTGGGGCAGACATGAATAGTACTGCGCACAGGCTGAAAAAATGTGAGGTGCAAATATTCAACAAATGGAATTAAATTAGCACAAGTAAACTTTGAAAGCAATGTGTTGACGATCGCTCTCAAGTTCCTTCTATGTCCAATGTGGTGCAGCAGTTAAAAGGCTAATAGAATGTTAGGACATATAGTTGGAATGGTAGAATATTAAGTGTACAGAAGTTATGTGAGGCTTTACAGTTCATTGAACAGATTACACTTGAGAAAGTACAATTCAAGATTCTTAAAGGTACTGACAAATTGAACCCGAAGGAAGTATTTACCATGGCTGGTAATATCATTAGTTTTCAGAGGGAGTTGGACAAATATTTGGTAAGAAACTCACTTGAGAATATAGGCACTAAACTATGTATTCTGATTTTGAACTCTGGTCTTTTCCAGTCCTCTACATTCCTATGTCCCTATAGTACATCATTTTTCATTACCATACCCCAAATAAAACTGCAGATATATTTGCATTAGAAAGGGGACTGAAAAGAGCAACAAAACAGATTGCAAAGTAAGGGGGATGGGGAATAGCAGAAGACAAAAGGAGGAACGATCAGAGAAATGAAAGACATATAACCAGAGAATAGTTAAAGCAGGAGAGCTAAGTGGAGAAAGATACGTGGAAAACTGGCACGGTAGAGAAAGGTCCAGTGGCCCTAGAGTCTGGTGAAAGAAACATTAGAGAAGCTTAAACTCTAAAGTCTAGGGGAAAAAATGGCAGCTATGGGGCTGATCTCAAAAAAGTATATTAAATGGTATACAAAAGTAAAAACAAATGATTGCTTCAAAGTATGGCAAGATAGTAGGATTATTGGACAGAAATGGAAGTTAATGGAAAGTAAATTTAGATCAGATATTAGGATATAAAAAAGTAAAATACTGCAGATGCTGCTGGGCACTTTGGAGCCCTCTGATTTTAATATCGACTTTAACAACTTCAGGCCTTAACCACAGCTCCCATTTTCGCTGACAATAGGTGCTGGGAGTGTAGGATGGGTGTGTACCAGTGCTTCCGGGGATGGGGATCCCCATCAGTACACTGCCGGTGGGGTGGCCTCGACCCCTGGTGCCGACCTGCCTTTTTCTTCCACCAGACTCTAGGGCCACTGGACCTTTCTCTACTGTGACAGTTTTCTACGTATCCTTCTCCACTTAGCTCTCCTGCTTTAACTATTCACACATTCTCTGGGTCTTGTTATACGGCTTTCATTTCTCTGATCGTGCTTCCTTTTGTCTTATGCTATTATCACTTGTGTCTTTTAACCAACTCCTATTTGCCCTTTACAGGTCTTTCTTTTTTTTCCCTCTCTTCTCTACGTGGTCTTCCCCTCTCCTGCCCCTTACTCTGTTCCTTCCTATAAGCTGCCCATCTGTAATGTCTTCCAGTTATGACAAACGGTTAACACTGAAACTTAACTTTTTTCCTTTCTCCGCCGATGCTGCTTGAGTGTTCTCCAACATTCTCTGTTTTTATTTCAGGAAAAAAAATTCTTTACTCAGAGTGACAAATGTTTAGAATAAATGAAGCAAATAAGGTAACAGAGCCAACAACAGGGATTATTTAAACATAGTTAGATGCCAAAGAGGAAGAGTTAATGTACTCGAGACTTGAGCTCTGATGAGCCAAATGGCCTTTTCACATCTGACTTTTCTTGGGTTCGTCTTACATTTGAACCTGTAGGCTGCCATCCCTGGCTTTACATTTGTTCAGCAGCTGTTTTATTTCATTTTTAAAAAACAAGCGCAACTATATTCTGCTGGCTTTCGCCTTCTCCCTTCTCGTCTATAGTGTCTGTGAGCCACTGTTCAGTGCGAGAAGCTGTTTGAGACATTTGCGGCTACAGTGCTGTGAAGCTTCCTGTGAAATGCTTGGTGAGTGCCGACTACCTTGAACTCAGCAACAAATGTGCCCGGGGAGAGTGGGAGGGGGGGTGGTTGTAAAGAGAGGGGCACTCAGATGTTGTACATCTGAACCATCTCGTGAAAAATAAAAATAAAAATAAAATGAAGCTGATATAAGCAAGTTTCGGATCAGGATACAGATGGGAAAGATTTTAAGAAAGGCCATGTCAACAATAGCTTCTGCAGCAAAACAGCAAAGAGCACAGGAAAAGTGCACAGACAGAATGGCAGACAGCTCCTGGTCTCTAAAATAACAATGCCTTCATCCAATGAAAACCCTGTACTGTCTAGGACTCCTGCCAACATGGGAACACAAACTATATAAACATGGGATTAAAAGTTCAGAATTCCTAAAGCAGGAAGATTGAAAAAAAAATCCCCTTGGTGTATTTTGGGAGTCCACTGTCATCTCTATCTGTACTTAGCAACCAGGACGACTAAAACAGTTACTGTTCTTGTGCCCTCCACCTAATCTTAAGAAAATAACATGCATTCGAACAGGGACAACAGTCTTTGGTATCAGGAATGACTGGCTCACAGACAGTGTCATCATCAAGGAACAAAGTATGTAATGGGAAGGAATTCTGGGTCAGGAGAACAAATTTGAAGAACAAGTTGTGTCGCTGGTTTAAAACAACAAAAAGGCTCCACAATATGTGAGAAGAACCATATCCATAGGAGGTCAGTCTTCTCTTGTACTTCATAACAAGGATGTGAATATTCTAGCATTAAGTTGGCAAAATAGTATTAATTTGATACAACAAGCATAGGCAAACAAAGATGAAAGAAGCAGGACATTTGGTTCCTAGACATAGGTGAGGTCTGACGAGATTGCCATGCTCTTGTGCACTCTTTAAGGGGCTAACGTCATCATCAGAACACCAATGACTCACAAAAAAGTGCTTGGGAATTGGAGAACTGAGCATTATTCATGGCATGATGGTGCGACACGCACGTGGCATGAGGGTGCATTAATATGAATTACACCATTATGCTGTCATTTACATCAGGGTGTTATGCTTGTGAAGAAATAAAAAAGTTTGCCAAACACTTTCTTCACAAAGAAAGTTGCCAAGAATCGTTATTAATGTTAACATGCTTTGGTCTATTCCCGCCTTTGTTGGCTTCTTTAAACAATAAGTGCTGAGGATATCATCAAGGAAGGCTGCCTGGAAGGAGTAACAGAGCCTAACATTGTCAAGGATGAATCAGCATGGGCAGAGGTAGAAGCCATTAACCTGGGGCATTTCAGCTGTTCACATAACCTCAGCTCACTCACACTGTTGAACTATAGCACTCCTCCTAGACCTTTGATTGGTCATTAACATTCTCTATTTTTGACAGACATGCACAAAAAACAACACAAGCAGATGGATCAATGTAATCAGAAGAATTTAAGAGTGATTCTTTTTTAAACCATTTAATTTTTTGGGCTCCCTTTAGTTGATCTCTCTCGTTAAAAAACCCCCCAACATCGGCTGACAGAGTACTCAAAGCAGCTTCCCCATGATGATGGAAGTGCAGAACTGAACATTCCTGCTCCTCCCGCACCCAATCCTACCACTCCATTCAAAAGCACTTGGAGCTCCAAAACACATCTTACCACTTTGGGACTGAATTCTTTACCTCACATCCCACAGGAAGGGTGGTAAATCGTACACATCAAGCCACGCACTTTTCCAGAGCAACGCAGTAAATCAGTACAGCCCAGGGTGGACTGCACAGTACAGGAGTTAGTTATAAGAATTTTACAGCACAGAAGGAGGCCATTCAGCCCATCATTCCTGAACAGGCTCTTTGAAACAGCTATTCAATTGGCCTCACTCCTCTGCTCTTTCCCATAGCCTTGCAAATTTTTCCTTTTCCAATATATATCCAATTCCCTTTTGAAAGTTACTATTGAATTTGCTTCTACCATCCTTTCTGGCAGTGCATTCCAGATCATAACAACTTGCTGCGTAAAAATACATTTTCCTCCTCACCCCCCGGTCCTTTTGTCAATTATCTACATTTAATGTAGCCAGAATAAAAGTAAACGTTTGAGTGGTTTTCCTAAGCCAATTAAGGACTGAATATACCATTTAGTGATAATGCACTGCAGCTGGGAAGAGTATTATATCATAAGTTAAAGAATGCCAAGACTGCGCATCATGCTACAGAGTTGCTGTGTACCAGAACCATGTGGGCCTCCCTCATCCACATAAACAATGGGAACTTAGCAGCATTAAACAGCCAGCATACGACCATCCAAGAGAAACCACAGTCCTTAGCGACTGGACTGGCGCTTGCTATAATTTATGCTTGTTTTTAAAATCAAAATCAATGAGTGACAGCAATGACTGATAGCACAGGCAGCGAATCTGACGCGATGAATTTACTTACCACAGATTGTTACTCCAACCCCTTCATCAGCACTGCTGCATTAACTTGGTTAACAGGCCCACTGCCAGAGGCAGTAACCTAAAATTCTGCTTACACTCCAAACATTTGTAGTCTAAACTAGAACATTTCACATCTGCAGAGCATTTCATGAATTAAATACACACACGCCACATGTAATTCAACGTTGAATTTCAAAATTCATGTTGAAAAATTAACAGAAAAAGCAAGACTGCATAGGAACTTTAGAATAATTGGAATTTAATGTTCCACTGAGAACTTCTTCTGGGTCTGTGTGCACTGCCCAGCACGCTAAGAGACTAAAGCACAAAAAGGTCCACTCTACTGACGTCACCCTTCAGATTAGTATGGACATTGTGAGGAAACAGAGAATGATCTTTAAGGTTCAGAATGTGAACCTACCACAAAGCAGAGTGTCTAGCAAGTATGGAGGTCAACGTAGTCTACACAACCTGCTGAACTTGGAGGGATAAAGTGTCAGATGTGGAAAAAAAAAGTGCTGAAGTTAGCAGTGAGGGTTAGTTATGTCACACAAGTATATATGGATATGACTGTCAATTCTTTATGCTGTTACATATGGATACATGTGTCAAAATGGCAATATTTAGCCGGGATCTTTCGGGAAGAGAATTTCACAAAAGAAAACTAATGGATATTTCAATTATAACAAGCTAGAAACGGCAGACCTGCTTACTAGCAGCTGATAAAGATTATTCATTAGATATTCTTAGACAAAATTCACTGCCTCAGATAAGAAATCAGAAATTGTTCCCCCCAAGATAGTGGCTACGTAGAACAAACTCCGCAAGAAGGTAATTGATTCAGGCACAATTGTAACCTTTACAAATGAGCTGGATTGATATCTGTTGAGAAGGGCATTGAGGGTCAGAGATATTTATGTTCTTACGCAACTATCCTTGTACATAGATAAAGCTGACCATATAGAAGGACTCTCGCACATTTTCCATCTTTAGTTAGCAAAACGTCTATCTCAAGCATTGCATACTGCTGAAGAGAGCCTTCAACAGAGGCCAAGCTGGAACTGGTGGGGACATGCTACAGATAAAACTTCTTGAACAGTAGAATTGGACATTTTGGATACCACAGCTGGGACATTGAAATTGGTAGAGACACAAACGTTCTTGGTCGTCAAATCATTAAAAAAAACTGCTTACATTCACCATGGCAATGATATTTACTTTTGTTAGATAGTGGTTATGTTACTGGACTAGTAATCTAGAGAATACAAGTCCTAATCCCATCATGGCAGTTTGCGAATTTAAATTCAGTTTAAAAATTCTGGAAATAAAAATAAATTCTGGTAGCAGTAACAGTGACCACGAAGCTATCAAATTGTCATAAAAAAACCCAACTGGTTCACTAATGTCCTTTAGGGAAGGAAATCTGCCATCCTTATCTGGTCTGGCCTATCTGTGACTCCAGTCCCACACCAACATGGTTGACTCTTAACCGCCCTCTGAGGTGGCCTAGCATGCCAACCGAGAAGGCGGCCCACCGCTACCTTCTCAGGGCAGCTAGGGATGGGAAAAATATGGCGACCATACCAGTGACACCCACATCCAGAGAATGATTTTTTTTAAAAAAGCTTGTACCGTCATTGCAACAATACACATAACAATACCCAGCAGAAAAGCCTCCAGCCTAGGAGGAAGAAATCAGAAACGCAGAACTGACACCCACATCATTAATCAACCCAGACACACAACTCTTTGGAGGTTAGTAATGAGTTGGTGAGGCAACTCAAGGCAAATCATGATTACAGTTGACAAATGAGGAGAAGGGTTAGCTGTATACAGACACAACATAGGCCAAGGCTCCAATGAATTGTTCCACAATTCAAACTTCATGGCTCCACTCATGAGAGAGAGGATCCTTTGTGAACTGATGAGCAAGTCACCTGCTTCATTCCAAAAGACAATACAAATGAGTTTGGTTAGACTGCTACATTCTACCTTCCAATTGGCCACGGTCATGAAGCAAGGGTTGTCTGTTGGCAGACTACTACCGAGAAGTTTATAGGAACAGTGGTCTCTGCAGGGGAGACCTCAGGCATGCAGGTGCCAAATGTTGGAGCATCTCTCAGGATTTTTTTTTCTTGGGATATGGGCATTGCTAGTAAGGCCTGTATCTATTGCCCATCCCTAGTTGCCTTTGAGAAGGTGGCGGTGAGCCGCCTGCTTGAACCACTGCAGTTCGTGTGTTGAAGGTTCTCCCACAGTGCTGGTAGGTAGGGAGTTCCAGGATTTTGACCCAGCGACGATGAAGGAACAGTGATATGGGTCCAATGATCCCACTGATGATGCGATGGAGTTGTGGTCCACAGTCCAAGAAAGAATAAAGGCAGATTTTGATGTGATTGGAACACACTAGGGACAGACATCAAAGGAGGGATTCAAGACCTAGGGGCAGTGCCTATGGCAGTCTCTGCACACAGATTAGTAGCTATAGTCAGGACTCCAGTAGCAACAAGCACAAGTTGTCACCAGTACTTGTCAGCACCTGTCTCCTGGCAAGTGACAAGGTAAGCACTCCAAGTATGCAGGCCCAATAGCCAGAATAGGACAGGCTATTCCCAGCACAAACGCAGGAGAGTCTGGATCTGCAGCACTGAAGTAGCAGCCAGCAGAATCTCCACTTCCTTCCAACAGACCATCACTTATTGCAGTATACAAGAACAAGGAACACTAGCTCATGAAGCACAGTGGTACATCTCAATGAACAAGGTGCACATATGCACTCTTACATTATTGAACAGTACAAAGTTTATAGTCAGTCTAACAGAATAGGACAGAAAAATTAGCAGAGGGGAAAAGCACGCTCTATTTTCTGTTGCAAAATGACAGACCGTAGACAAGCAACCTCCACACTGAATTCACAACTCCCATGTGACTACCACAAGAGACAACTCTGTACCATGGAGCATTCAGCAAACTTCCCCCATGGAAAGTCCATAAAATTATAAAACCATAGAAGTCAGAGTATGAAAATTTCCTACTCCAATATTTTTACTCTATGATACTGTAAATCTGTCCACTTGCCAATTCACAGCAAAACAGTAAAGCTTTAATTTGAGAAACTAAATTAGTATCCAATACAAATGATGCACACCTCCTGTTGGTTTGGCTCATGGATACCTTTAGTAGGTTGCCCACCTGTGCCCTTGATGGTAGAATGCCAAGTGGTAAAGGGACTGAAATGACCCACAATTCTTTAGCAATATAATCCATCACAGTATGCAGTGTTACTGTAGTCTCTTGGCCTACCTGTGGAGAAGATCAAGACAGTGTTGTTCCAGAATCCATATCGCTGCAGAGCAGCAGTAATGTTCCCCACAGCTTCATCCATCACCGATACCATCCCTGCATAGCGGCGCCGATGCACATCATGGATAAAACGGTACGGCTTCATGTACTCCTCCGGCACCTGAAGTGGTTGGTGAACCGACTGGAAGGCCAGGTATAGAAATAGAGGCTGCAACAGAGCGCACAGTGGAGTAAGATTGCTTGATAACTACAACTCATTTGGTTTGAGGCCACTGAAGCTCCAGCTTCAGGCAGCCCATCGTTCCAGCCTGTCCGCTCGGTGGCCATGCCTGGTCATTCCTTGGAAGCAGGGTTGACTTTTTTTTGCCAAGGCCAAAACCAGACAGGAGGTAGGACAGGGAAGGGGGTAGAATTTTGATAAGGGTTCTGTTGTTCACTTCGCTGTTGGCAATACATTAAAAACCTTCATAACTAATTCTCCCACATCATAAGAGTTACAAGTAAAAAAGAAATGAAATTTTATATTACAAAAACAGACTTTTGCTTTCTCCTTTACATTTTAGAAATTTCCAGTCAGTCTAGTCAATATCTAGACCGTCCAGTTTTTATAGCGATCAAGGTTACTTGCCTCAACAGCAAGGTATTAAAATGTGATCCGTCTATAACAGAAATATCCATACACATCAACGCATTGGCAAATTTTTAAATTCCAAGTGCTGAAGCTTTTGCTACTACACCACTATATATTGCTAATATAATTCCATGTACTTTGACTGAAGTCAAATAACCATAAAATCTACATGCTATTAAACTACAGTCAATCTGTGTCTGCTGCCCAGCCTGAATGCACTATTTCCTCCCATTTCTTCAACAAATTTTAAAATAAATTAAAACATTTATATGGGGAACAGAAATTACAAGAATAATTTTTTACTTGTGTTAATGCCGTTTCAAGAAATGAAAATCAGTATCTGAGCTTTCCGATAATTGGATCCGTTTTTTGGGGACTAAAGCTGGGTCACTTTAATACCAGGGAATTAAAAATTAAAACCTCCTAGCTCTGAAGCACCTTACTCACAGCACTGCGAGCAGCAGTTAGGCAGGTGCACTACGTGTGAACAATGCATATATCCACGTGCTTTAGAAATTTGGCTCTCATTATGATCCTATCAAGGTTTCAGAGCTTTGTGAGATCATATTTTATTTTTTGCACGATGTTTATCTGCAAGAAGCACTTAAACTAAAAAAAGAACAGTTGATCCTTGTTGGACCCAATTGTGCTGTTTTCCTCTGAAGTCCTTTGTTCCCTTGTTCCATACAGTCACCCTGACCTCAATGTTACTGATGCAGATACAATACTCAGCTCGTCAGGGTCAGTCATTTCAGTACGAGGTCATTTTAACTCAAATATCTAGCCCACCACTACACTTTTTTATTTCAATCCCTTCCTTCTGTAATTTTCTTTCACAACTTCCTTCTGTCATATTCCTTAATGGCTTTTTTCCTCCCTGTGTATCAGAAGTGCATATACTTAAAAAAAACTATAGTTTAACAAATTGTATTCCTTTCTCCACATGCTTCAGAAATGAGAGTTTGACAAGTGAAGTAAAAAATGGACAACCTTAGCAGTTACACTAGTTTCTTGAAAATTTGGCTCCACAGTCCCATTTCTGGCTACCATAAAATGGCAGCTGCATTATCATAACATCCCGTTAAATTTTCTATCGTGTATTCCTACCTGCGCAGGGTCATGCTTGGATAGAAGGTCAGTGGCTTTGTGTGTAAATAAATGTGTAGAATACATGTCTGTAAATCCAGTAGCAACTTTCTCTCCATCACGCAAGTCCAGTGCACAGCGAGTGACGTTTAGTGGCGCAATGAAATAACAGCGTTGGTGAGTGTAATAATCCTCGCTGCCCAACAGATAACCTAAAATGTAAAAGAAACACTTATTAAAGCAACACTAACACTTACACCCCTGAAGCAAGAATGTGGAAAATGATAACACTGGTATAGAAGATCTTGGCTCGCATGATAAGTTTTAATCCGAGGGCAGATCATCAAGGTGCTTCAGTCAAGGTTCCAAAAATAATGCACTACATTTAACACTGTCCTTTTAAAAAAAACAAATGAATACATTGAAAAATTACAAACTTTTGAGGTCAACAGAATAATTTATTGGAAAGGGAAAGTTTATCGCTAATTGACAGCATATTCGATGGCTCAATAAGTGTACCCATAAGCCACACAGCTCAGGACAGTCCCAGCTTCAGTCCCTGATCTGTGCTGAGTTAGTTGATCTCAGCCCGAGTGGACCTCTGTGGCCCCAGGCTGGAAGGGTGAAGACAAGACAACCAGGGTTTCTGCTTCTGGTTCAGTGACACCCCTGAAGGGTGCGCAGGTGTGGGTAGCAGGTGACGGCAAGATTGAGCTCAGCTGTATTGTCGCTATGGTTCATCAGCCTGCTTACACTGACGGTATGACCTGGAGTGAAGAGTGACCACTTGGGTGAGGTACCAGAGGGTCGTCGATACTGGCAGAACCGTACCCTAGCAAGAGCCTTGAGGACCAGGGGCCGGGGAGGGGGAAGTAAAAAAAAACTTAACAGCAAAACCTGTGTGCGCAGTGGTGATATTATTACACTCAAACCCTATCACCCCATGGTAACCATCCAACCATAAGTCACCATTTCTTTGAGCGAACATAGCTGAAGCAAGGTTCTTTCTAGTGTTTAAAAATGGGATTCGGAATATTGGAAATAACATTTGTAAAACACCAAACTGTTGCAGCTGATAGCCAACGTGCAAGTAATACTTCTTGGGAGGTGGTGGTTGAAGTGGGGTCTTGGTGCACTATTTGTAGTGAAACTGTCCCCATTTGAGGTCTAAGATAGTCATTGCAGGAGATACATTTCCCTGCATGTGTAAAGTTAGAAAAATTAACTAACTTCACTTGGATATATATTTGAAAAGGAGAAATTTATAGGGCTATGGGGAAAGAGCAGGGGCATGGGACTAATTGTTTAGCTCTTTCAAAAAGCTGGCACAGGCACGATGGGCTAAGTGGCCTCCTTTTGTGCTTCCATGATTCACCCCCCCACAGGAAAATAAACCCCCACATAGGAAGAATTCTGTCACTGACGATTAAAACTGTACAGTGAACAGAAAGAATGTAGTTACCAAAATAGGAATCAAATCCTCTCCGCGTCGGGAGGCACTCGTTCTTGTACATGCCCAAGTGCCATTTCCCCACCATGTGAGTACTATAACCAGCCTCCTTGAGCAGCTGAGGCAGCAGTTTTTCATCTAATGGGACGCAGTGTGGTTGACAGGGCCAGATGATTTCATGTTGAAAACCTGTGTGGATCTGGAGAGAAACCATGAATAATTGAGCTGTAGGTGGCTAAATGTGAAAGCATTGTTGCTATGCAACACATGACACTGTTGTACCATTATTAGCACTTTGAAATGATTGGTTCACATTGACCGCATCTGCAGCGGTCCATTTTTGTCTCCACTCCAATGATGCTAGAGGACGAAACAATTCGGGCACAAATTGCTTTCTACTTGTGACACCAATTTGAGGACATTTTAATGCTGTAATATTTATCACAGTTCAAGATGGGTATACAACATAAACCAGGATGAGGGAGTTGCTTGTGTGGCATTTTAATTTAGATGTGGGCATGGACAGTCAAAACACATTAGTAACAAACTGCTGACGTCACATTGTTCTGGACATTGAAAGTCATTTTATTCAGTTCCTTCCAAAAACTCTGTACCCGACCCACAACTCAATTCCCCCTCCCACCAAAAACTCTGTACCCCAGTTCTATTCCCCACCCTGGTTTGACCGAGTTGAGCTTCAAACCCCATACTCTGTGCGTCACCAATACCACATCTGCCCTTACCTCACTGCTACTTTGTCCATACTTTGCCCATCTCCAGAGATGACTTTGCCAATTTCCCAAGCTGTAACCGACAGAAAGTACAACTTGTTCCACACTCTGCCATCTATATCCTGTCTTGCTCACCCATCACCCCTGTCCCTGCTGACATCCACTGACTTCCTGCCTCTGCCCCATACATCAAATTGAAAAATCTTTATTTACAAATCTCTCCGTGCCCTCACTATACCCTACCCCTGGAACCTTCTTCAGTCCTACTTTCCAGTCCTTGTTCTTTGATCTTCAGACTCTGTCTTACTTTCTGTACCCCCTCCATGTGTCGCACCACGGTTGGCAAAGCCTTCAGCTATCTTGGCCCTACTCTCTGGAACTCTTTACTAATCCTCTCCCTTTACCGTGTTACTTCTCTCCCACCTTAAATGCCTTCTCAAAATCTCTCCTAGCTCTTCCACTACTGCTCTGTGAAACACCTTGGTACATTTTCTATGTTAAAGATGCTACATAAATGCAAGTTTTTTACCCACTTACATACCTCAGAAATGAGTATCGATTCTAAAACCTGGATACAGCAGCCTGACGAGAGAAAGAACTTGAAAATGCCATTTAGTGCCTTGACGCTTGGTTAAAAATAATTTTTGTTATGCAAGAAAAAATGTCTATTGTAATTTAATTTTTTTTGCAAGTCTTCCTTTTTCCTGTTGCTTGGTGTCCCTTCAGTATCTTTTGTTTATTTGTCTGTCTCTGGTCTATTTTCTTTTTCGTGCCTTTTGACATATAGCACAAAGGCCCAGTATCCTGGAAACTGTTTTTCTGTTGCCTATGATTAGTCATCTAATGCTACTGATGCCACATCACATCTTCTGCAATCCCTCATAGGCAATCCACCCGAGCATTGCATTAGCTGACTGGAAAATCAGTGAATGCTGCTGGTTTGTTACACAGTGATTTGATGGAGTTTTAGGCAGGTCCAAGTTCTTGAACAGTCGACTCCAAAAACTCTTCAGAACTGTTATACTGCCCGCTGGGAAAATTTGCAGATGAGATGCCTTCTGTGGTGCAAACAGGTTTCTGTGTTGTCATCGTAAATTTTTCAATAAAACTTGAAATATGTACATTTTTAGCAGGACACAAAATAAGTGATTAAATGGCAGACCCATCAGATCTCACTTATTGTCAGTGAGACTCAGTGTTCGCCTTTCCCCAGCAGCTCCATTCATTTTGATAGGTCTCCACGACACTATGCCCAAACAGGCCACTGTGACTATGCTCTTGTGCTTTATTTTGTGTAAATTGTAAACCCCTTTAATGTAGCCTACACGTTTTTCTACCTGTTCTGGGTTATTACTGCACATCTCAGAGAAATCACAGTAAACATTACAAAAGGCCCTTTGGGTCAGATAAGGATTATCTAACTGTACTCCCAGATAACCCTTCCTCTAATAAACTCATGTTACCAGATGTACAAACAACACAAGCAGCACGTTATCTCCTGGCAATACCATTCTCACAGCTGACTTTTCCTAAATTTAACTATTTAAAATGTGTCAACCATCTGTAATTCTACTTTATTTGGCAGGGTAAAGAACAAAGCAGTAGAGTAGAACAGAGGATTGGTAGCATGGTACTTTAGGCTGGCTTTTTAAAAAAAATCCTTTAAGATTTGAAATCTCCTCTTTTTACCAGATAATCAAGGAAATGATTTTGGGATAGTCTTACCCCACTTCCTAGGCAATTCAAATCAAAAACAGAACTGGGAATAATTCAATGCAAATGGTCACTAAATTGCCAATTTCATTAGGGGTGACCATAAGGAAGACTGGACTGAGAAGTGGAAAAATTCAAACCAGTGCAGCAGTGATCTTCTGCAGTCGGGGCATTGCTGGGTCAGAGTAAAGGGAACCTTATTCTGCACGTGCCTCCTGCTACAGCTGATCCGAGAGTGCATATAAAAAAACACTGGATACAAACAGTGGAGAATCGTGCAGGAGCAGCGCCACCTTGTGTTTTATTTAAATTGATGTTGTCATAGTCATTGGAACAAAACTGATCATCATATCACACCTGGAATAAATTGCACCATTATATGCTGCTAACCAAGCTCAGTGTTTCTTTGAGGGATTTTCTTGGTGACAACTTTTATCCCTCACATTACAGTTCAGGAGGTGTAAATGGTTACAGCGGAATAGCAGAGGGGGAGGGAACCATGGACAATCTGGTAAACGGGAGAAGGCTCTCGTGGCCCAGAAATGTGGCAGAGAAAGTTGGGTAGACCCCAGGGGACCACCCCGCCGCCATGTATTGATTGGGTAGACCCCAAGGGTTCCCCTTCGCTCTCTGCCACATTCCCGGACCACAGGAGCCTTATCCTCTTTGCCAGGTTTTCCAAGCTGCCCTACCTCTGTTACTCTGCTGTAACCATTTACACCTCCTCTAGAACCTTCTTTTGTTTCTTCACTTATCCCAATACCACTCCCTTTTGCCTTGCACCACCATCTCTTTTGTCATTTAATTACTCCTGCCCGCCATCCTATCAGACCTCCCGTCCCCTCCCTCCCCCCTCCCCACCTTTTCCCTGGCTCTGTACTTGCTTAAAAACTGTTAAATCTCTAACAGCTTCCAGTTCTGATGAAAAGTCATAGACCTGACAAGTTAGCTCTGTTTCTCTCTCCACAGATGCCGCCTGACCTGCTGAGTGTTTCTAGCATTTTCAGTTTTTATTACAGTTCAGGAGATCTACTACACCAGAGGCATTGTAAAATGTTCTTCAACACAGCAAATTTAATACACCATGATCGATGTGAACCTCAACAAACATCTTACCTTTTAATAATCGTTCCTTATTTTATATTTTGTCTCCCCCTCACTTTCCCTGACTCTCATTCTACTTACTTCTTCATTCCATGTGTACATCTCCCAGGTATCTCTGAACTCCGTTATTTTCCTAGACCATTCCCTGCTATTTTCCAATCTGACATGCCATGAAGGCCAAGGACTAATTGAAGATCCAAATCCAGTGTAGATTTCACTCTAGATCAGGCCTCTAAGACCCTCCGGCTTTTTTCCATCACTGTAATGATCCAGCTTCTCATTTTCCTATCACCCCTAAATAGGCAAGCAGCTTTTGGCCTTGCAGTTAAATCCTGCAGCAGGCATCAGCTGTGGCTAAATTACTGTTAGACCAAACTACACCACAGATTAAGTGCACTTGTATTGCCAAAAATGGCCTCAAGGGCTCAGCAGCAATACTCTACAAAGAATATGAAATAATAACAAAAATTGCTGCAAATACACATCAGGTCTGTCATTACCACCCACTGTGTATTTCCCACATTTACTGTCTTTATTCAACAGTTCCAGCATTTGCAGTTTCATACATCCAAGAGATTTTGTCTAAATTAACCTTTGCTTTTTCCACGTCAGTCAGTCTCAGTAGGGTTGTCGTTTTTAGTCAACTCCAAAATTTGATTGGCGGCACAATCATATTTTGCTGCTGAGGAAAATTTAAATTGAATGACAAATGATTCTGTCATCAAAAACAGAAGAGTGCCAGAAATTCTGAAAATAGCACTAACATTAGAAGGGAAGATTGTGTGTGTGATACAGACAGACACTAACATCCAAAGTACTCCCTTCCAGCATAAAATGAAATACATTCTGATAGCACTGATTTTGGATCAAGTCAATGATTCGATCTGTCTAGCTATAGCTGACTGTTATGACAAAGTTAAGATTGTATATTAGAAAACAACACAGTGGATTGCTCAAAGTCAGAAGCATGAGGGAGGAGGGTGTTAATGATGTCATCTCAATCCGTTGACACTCGCGGCTAAATCCCACTCGAGGATTTGAGCACGTAATCTAGGCTGACACTTCAGTGCAGTACTGAGGGAGTTCTGCATTGAGGTGTCACTTTAGATGAGATGTCACAACAAAGCCTCATCTGCCCATTCAGGTGGGCATTAAAGATGCCATAGCACTACTCAAAGTAGGGCATGGAATTCTCTCACCCAGTGATCTGGCCACGATTTTTCTCTCAACCAACATCAAATAGATCAACTGGTTATTTATCTCAATGCTGTTTATGGAACCTTGCTGTTGAAAATGGTTGCCATGCTCACCTACAAAACAGAGCCTAACCTTCAAAAGTAATTCATTTTCATTCTGGGATATCCTCAGACACTTACGACACAATATAAATGCAACTTTGTTCATTCTTAAAACACTGCCGTCTGCGTATTATCCAATTAAAAAGGGCACTTATAAGAGTGCCGTCACTAATTAAGACTTACGTGTACACATTTTTATTAATATTATACATTAGTTGCCCACTACGAAAACTAGTTTATCACGAAAACTCATTTACCTAAGCCATAATCATTCAAAAGGCTTGGTTGCCACTTTGGAGGCTCTCTTAATTATGGTTAATTTAGTTCTTAAGCACTTCAGTATCCAGAAGCTACGATGCAGGGCAGATTGTAACATAGAACGAGCGCCTTTCACGACTTCAGGATGTCCCAAAGCACTTTATAACCAATGAGGTACTTTTCAAGTGTAGTCACTGGGGTAGAAATTAGCCGGAGCCCATTTTTGATCCCAGACTTGGAGCTGCATGCACAGTGCGTGCCCAATCAGAGAGGCCCGAGGCCAGCTCAAAATTGAGCCCCGGGCCTCAACTAAATATTCTGGGCTATTTGCCTCACCAGCAGAAACCTTAGATAAGTCCTGGGGAGGGGAGGGGGGTGGTGAAGTACAGCAGGAGGGAGGATCACGGTCGGCAGGAGCCGTGAGGAGCATTCATGCTCTCTCCACATTTAAAAAAAAATGTAAAATTTTACTAACCTGCTTGGTGGCAGCCGCTTGCTAGGCCACATCCACGCCAGCAAAACCTGAGTAGAGCAGGCCTGGCAGCCCAATTTTCCTGGGGGGGGGCCTGAAACAGGCTGTAGGCCCTCATTAGGATAGGCAAGGGAATGGGGCAGCCAATTTACTCAAACCACGGCCCCACAAACAACAATCAGATAAAGGACCACATAATCTGATTGAGATTTTGATTGAACATAATAAGAACATAAGAAATAGGAGCAGGAGTAGGCCATACGGCTCCTCGAGCCTGCTCCGCCATTCAATCAGATCATGGCTGATCTTCAACCTCAACTCCCGATCCCCATATCCCTGGATTCCCCTAGAATCCAAAAATCTATCTATCTCAGCCTTGAATATACTTAACGACTCAGCATCCACAGCCCTCTGGGGGTAGAGAATTCCAAAGATTCACAACCCTCTGTCTGAAGAAATTCCTCCTCATCTCAGTCTTAATTGGCCAACCCCTTATCCTGAGACACTCTTCAAGCCTGGGGAAACAACCTCTCAGCATCCACCCGGTTAAGCCCCCTCAGAATCTTGTATGTTTCAATAAGATCCCCTCTCATTCTTCTAAACTCCAGAGAATATAGGTCCATTTTACTCAATCTCTCCTTATAGGACAACCCTCTTATCCCAGGAATCATTCTAGTGAACGTTGGTTGGACCGTCTCTAAGGCAAGTATATCCTTAAACAAGGAGACCAAAACTGTGCACAGTACTCCAGGTGTAGTCTCACCAAAACCCTGTACAATTGTAGTAAGACTTCCTTACTCTTGTACTCCAACCCCCTTGCAGACTGGATGCAGGGAGGACGGTCCAGAATAAGGGGTCAGAGTCTCAGGATACAGGGTAGGACATTTAGGACTGAGAGGAGGAGAAATTTCTTCACTCTGCTGGAGAACAGTTTGGAGGACATGTGTGATGCCTTGGAAGCCCAGTTGTAAAGTTTCTGTCTGCCTGCTTAAGTCAGCAGAATGTTGTTCACAGAGTCCGAACGGCCATTGTCAGGGCCTGAATGGACTCATTTGTGAGCCGTGCTTGAAGCTCAACGGAGGCTAGCCTTCTCTCCATCGCAGACATTCCCATACTTACCTGCAACATTATCTCAGATATTTCTGCAGTTACCTGCAACATTATCTCAGAGATTCCCTCAAGTACCTGTGCCACCATTCCACTAATGCAGGAGTTGGACTCCTCCATCCTCTGCACTATTGTGGCATGCGCGCGTGGCACCTGTTCCAGTACCTTGCAATTGTGCTGCTGTCCCTCGATCATTCTCCATTTAAAGGATGGCCCCCGAGGTTCAGCATCTGTGTCCAGCTGAGCAGAGCCTGGAGAGGAGTGCGCCCACTGAAGCAGACTCTCCACAGCTGCCCGTCACCAATGTCTACTCGTTCTCCCTTGTGTGTGGTGACTCACCAGGTGCCAACCCAACTAATTGACTACTACGACCCACCGAGGTGTGAGTATCTGCGCTGGTGGATGGCTCACTAAGATGTGACGGTGCACCCTCAGAGGCCGGGAGCTCCCTGAAGAATCGCCCTCTCCCGTCACTGCGGTCGTTAAAAGGCATGTTAGGGAACAGAAGGCAATATTAAACATCGTCACAGATGTGTCATGTTGCGATGAGTATACTGAGGTGTTCAACATGCCAATCGTTGTTAACATCAATTCATGTTGTGTGCGATGAATGTTAAAGTTCTGTCACCAGACGTTTGTGGGGTGCCAGTCTCGGCATCGCCGACAGACAGGCATTCGAGGGAGCGTCTGATCTCTAGGCCTCCTCCTCCGCCTCTGTGAGGACCACTATTTGTTGTGGACACCCCCCCCTCCAGTCCTCGCCTTCTTGCATGCATTTTGCGCTCTCTTCTACAAGGGGGAGGAAAGTACAGAAAGTGAGTGAGTGATGGTGAAGTGGCCAACCGATGAATGCATTGCTTTGGGTGGGGCTGACCGTGAAAGAAGTGCTTCAGAGGGTGAGTATGAGACAGAGGCATCACATTGGATCAGGGTTGGGATGAGTGGTAGTGGTGGGGTCACAAATGGGGAGGTGAGGAAGTGCTCAGGAAGTGAAGGTAAGTTGAGGATGAGCCTTAAGTGAGTGTGAGGAGTGATGTGATGGAGTAGTCTTGGCAGAGCAGAATGATGTGGGCGTGGGAGGGGGGGGGGTGGTGGGAGGGGGGGGGGTGGTGATGTGCGACACGGAGTGCAGGAGAACCAGTAAGTGTACTCACTTTTGCTGACCTAGTTAGGTCATTGAAACGCTTCCCGCGCTGGGCCCAAGTGCGGGAGATGTTGCTCCTGCTGGTGATCTCCTCAGCCACCTCGAGCCAGGCCTTCTTGGTGGCAGAGGCAGTGCACTTCCTCCTGTCGGCCAGGTAAAACAGGTCCCTCCTCACCCCGGCCAGCAGCACCTCAAGTGAGGCGTCACTAAATGTTGGAGCTGCCTTACCCCTGTGGTGCTCCTTTATGTCTCCTTGCTCCTTGCTTCAGCAAAATCCATTGGAGCAAAGGCCCTTTAAATCTAGATGCTCCAGCTAACAGCAGGTCATGCGGGTGCGCAAGGTTAAGGACCACCAATTAAGTTGCGATCACATGGGGAATGGTAAGCTTTAATTATTCAGGTTACCCGCACGCCCGATTACCCCCTGCTACCATCCCACCGCCTTTTTAAAATCGTGCCCTTTGTGTCCTCCTCACAGCTTACTTTCCTATCGTCAGCAAACTTGGATACATTACACTCGGTCCCTTCATCTAAGTCATTAATATAGATTGTAAATAGCTAAGGCCCAAGCACTGATCCTTGCGGCACTCCACTAGTTCATCCTGCCAATCTGAAAATAACCCGTTTATCCCTACTCTCTGTTTTCTGTCCGTTAACCAATCCTCTATCCATGCTAATATATTACCCCCAATCTCATGATACCTTATCTTGTGTAACAACCTTTTTGTGGCAACTTATCGAATGCCTTTTGAAAATCCAAATATACTACATCCACTGGTTCCCCTTTATCTACCCTGCTAGTTACATTCTCAAGGACTCTTGTCAAACACGATTTCCCTTTCATAAAACTATATTGATTCTGCCTAATCATATTATGAATTTCTAAGTGCCCTGTTACCACTTCCTTAATAATGGATTCCAGCATTTTCCAGACGACTGATGTCAGCCTAACTGACCTGTAGTTCCCTGTTTTCTCTCTCCCTCCTTTCTTAAATAGTGGTGTTACATTTGCTACCTTCCAATCCGCTGGGACCATTCTAGAATCTAGGGAATTTTGGAAGATCACAACCAATTCATCCACTTTCTCTGCAGCCATCTCTTTTAGAACCCTTGCATGTTGGTCATCAGATCCTGGGGATTTATCGGCTTTTAATCCCATTAGTTTCTCTAGTACTTTTTCTCTACTTTTTAAAAATTCGGTCATGGGATTTGGGCGTCGCTGGCGAGGCAGGCATTTATTGCCCATCCTTAATTGCCCTAGAGAAGGTGGTGGTGAGCTACCTCCTTCAACCGCTGCAGTCCGTGTGGTGAAGGTTCTCCCACAGTGCTGTTAGGTAGCCAGTTCCAGGATTTTGACCCAGCAATGATGAAGGCGATATATTTCCAAGTCGGGATGGTGTGTGACTTGGAGGGGAACGTGCAGGTGGTGGTGCTCCCATGTGCCTGCTGCCCATGTCCTTCTAGGTGGTAGAGGTCGCGAGTTTGGGAGGTGCTTTCGAAGGAGCCTTCGCGAGTTGCTGCAGTGCATCCTGTAGATGGTACACACTGCAGCCACGGTGCACCGGTGGTGAAGGGAGTGAATGTTTAGGGTGGTGGATGGGGTGTCAATCAAGCGGGCTGCTTTGTCCTGGATGGTGTCAAGCTTCTTGAGTGTTGTTGGAGCTGCACTCATCCAGGCAAGTGGAGAGTATTCCATCACACTCCTGACACGTGTCTTGTAGATGGTGGAAAGGCTTTGGGGAGTCAGGAGGTGAGTCACTCGCCGCAGAATACCCAGCCTCTGACCGGCTCTTGTAGCCACAGTATTTATGTGGCTGGTCCAGTTAAGTTTCTCGTCAATGGTGACCCCCAGGATGTTGATGGTGTGGGATTCGGCGATGGTAATGCCGTTGAATGTCAAGGGGAGGTGGTTAGACTCTCTCTTGTTGGAGATGGTCATTGCCTAGTACGAATGTTACTTGCCACTTATCAGCCCAAGCCTGGATGTTGTCCAGTCTTGCTGCATGAGGGCACGGACTGCTTCATTATCCGAGGGGCTGCAAGTGGAACTGAACACTGTGCAATCAGTGAACATCCCCATTTCTGACCTTATTAATTGCTTTAAGTTCCTCACTTTCATTAGCCCCTTAGTTCCCCACTATTTTTGGTATGCTTTTTGTGTCTTCTACTGTGAAGACAAATACAAAATATTTGTTTAATGTCTCAGCCACTTCCTTATTCCCCATTATAATTTCTTCTGTCTCAGCCTCTAAGGGACCAATGATAAATGTTGGCTAGGACACCCTGAGAATTCCCTGCTCTTTTCTTCCAATAGTGTCCTTTCATAATTTTGGATCTTTAACATCCACCTGACAGGGCAGATGGGACCTTGGTTTAACATCTCAACAGAAATATGGCACCTGCGATGGTGCAGCACTCCCTCAGTATTGTACGGAAGCGTCAGCCTAGATTATGGGCTCAAGTCTCTATAAAGTGGAGCTTGAACCCACGACCTTTTGACTCAAAGGTTAGTGTGCTACCACTCCGCCAAGGCTGACATGTTACATGACTGTAATTTGTTATAATTTGTTTAGTGGATATGTGACATTTTGTCATTAGCCGACTGTTCCTATTATAGTAACCAGAACTTATTCAGCTCAATTTACCCTCTATGTTGCTTTATTGTAACACTTCACACCAGTAACATTCCTTTGCCTTCAATTTGTTTCCTACATTTTGCTTCTATCATTTTACAAGAATAGAGCTAATACTGGAATATCCCCTCTTCTTTGACAATTTTCTCCAATTTCCCCCCTCCCCTAGCATTGCCCCCTTTCTGATTTACCTCAAGATGACCCCCTCTATTTTGCAACTCTATCCATTGCCATCCATTACCCTTCCCCCCAATCTCCTCTCTGTCATTGCTTAAAATCACCTGCCCCCAATACTTAATGCTTCTTAGCCCAAGCTACAAGTTTAAAATCACCTATACAGAGCACATTGCCCATCCCCTGACCCTACTTGTTCTGTGTTTTACTAAGATCTTTTCAACAGCTGGAACACTGCTTAAATTTGACTTCTAAAAGAGGTGGCAGCAGAGATAGTGGACCCATTGGTTATGATCTTCCAAAATTCTCTAGATTGTAGAACGGTCCCAGCAGATTGAAAGGTAGCAAATGTGACTCCGCTATTCAAGAAAGGAGGGAGAGAGAAAACAGGGAACTACAGGCCAGTTAGCCTGACATCAATCGTTGGGAAAATGCTGGAATCCGTTATTAAGGAAGTGGTAACGGGGAACTTAGAAAATCATAATATGATTAGGCAGAATCAACATGGTTTTATGAAAGGGAAATCGTGTTTGACAAATTTATTAGTTTTTTTTGAGGATGTAACTAGCAGAGTAGATAAAGGGTAACCAGTGGATGTAGTATATTTGGATTTTCAAAAGGCATTTGATAAGGTGCCACATAAAAGGTTGTTACGCAAGATAAGGGCTCATGGGATTCGGGGTAATATATTACCATGGGTTGAGGATTGGTTAATGGACAGAAAACAGAGAGTAGGGATAAACGGGTCATTTTCAGGTTCGCAGGCTGTAACTAGTGGGGTGTCGCAAGGATCGATGCTGGTGCCTCAGCTATTTACAATCTATATTAATGACTTAGATGAAGGGACTGAGTGCAATGTATCCAGGTTTGCTGATGGTACAAAGCTAGGTGGGAAAGTAAGCTGTGAGGAGGACACAAAGAGTCTGCAAAGGGATAGAGACAGGTTAGTTGAGTGGGCAAGAAGGTGGCAGATGGAGTATAATGTGGGGAAATGTGAGGTTATTCACTTTGGTAGAAAGAATAGAAAAACAGAATATGTTTTAAATGGTGAGAAACTATTAAATGTTGGTGTTGAGAGAGATTTGGGTGTCATACAAGAAACACAAAAAATTAGCATGCAGGTCCTTGGCAACATCATCCGAAGACATGGGATCAGCTTCCACATATATGTTAATGACAACCAGCTCCACACCTCCACCACCTCTCTCGACCCCTCCACTGCCTCTGTTTTGTCAGTCTGCTTGTCCAACATCCAGTCATGAAAGGACTGCAGTTTCCTCTAAACATTGGGAAAACCAATGCCACTGTCTTCGGGCACCACCACAAACTCTGTACCTTTGCCTGTGATTCCATCCCCCTCCCAGGCTACTGCCTCATGTTGAACCAGATTGTTCACAAACTCGACATCCCATTCAACCCCGAGCTGAGCTTCTGATCCCTTATCCTCTCCATCACAAACAGCACCTACTTCCACCTCCAGAAAATTGCTCGTCTCTGCTCCTGCCACAGCCCATCTGCTGCCTTAACCTTCAACCATGCCTTGTTACCTCAGGACTCGAATAGTCCAATACTCTCCTGGCCGGCCTCTCATCCACCACCCTCTGCGAACTTCAGCTCATCCAAAACTCTGCTGCCCGTACTCTATCCCACATTAAGTCCCACTCATCCGTCATCCCAGCCCTCGCTGACCTTTGGTTCCCCCAACTCCTCAAATTCAAAATTCTCAACCTCATGTTAAAATCCCTTCGTGACCTCAACCCATTCCATCTCCGTAACTTTCTCCAGCCCTACAAATCTCCAAGAACTCTCCATCCCTCTAATTCTGGCTTCTTGTGCATTCCCTACTCCCTTCACTCCACCATTGACGTCCTTGCCTTCAATCATTTAGTTCCGAAGCTGAAACTCATCTCCCTAAACCTCTCCTCCTTTAAGACTTAAAAAAAATTAAGTCCTGCACACCCATCACCCTATTCTTCACCAGACAATTGCTTCCGTTCCCCTAGGATACTTCATACTCATTTTTAAATCACTCCATTCTCTTGCACTACATCCCAACTTTACTCTTCCAAGTCGGATGTACGTTGTAGCTACCCCACTCCCAAATTGGTAGCCAAACCTTCAGTATATTACATAGGATAGAAATTAGATAGGATTTACAGCACAGTAACAGGATGTACAGTACAGAAACAGGCCATTCGGCCCAACAGGTCAGTGCTGGTGTTCATGCTCCACCTTATCAACATACCCTTCTATTCCTTTCTCCCTCGTGTTTATCCAGCTTCCCTTTGAATGCATTTATGCTATTCGCCTCAACTCCTCCTCGTGGTAGCGAGTTCCACATTCTGACCACTCTCTGGGTAAAGAAGCGTCTCCTGAATTCCCTATTGGATTCATTTGTATATCACAGCCTTGCAGTTGAATTCCCTCCCTAATCCACTCCACCTTATCATCGTGTCCCCCCCCACGATCAAAGGTGTCCTCAAAACGATCTCAATCATATTTTGCACTTAACTCACTTGGTATCCAATTACCTCGCTGTTCTTGTTTTAATAAAAAGTGCTAGGTTAAAGGCTGTGTCTAATTGCAAGTTGTTGACAGTGTTACTTGCGGCACGTTGCCTGCCTCTGAAGCCTGACACTGCCTTACCTGGTACCTGCCGGTCAGTAGCTGGCAGCGCGATGGCGTGCACAAGGGCTGGACATAGTAATTCTCCAGTCTGACCCCCTCGGCCGACAGCTTGTCCAGGACCGGGGTTTGGATCTGGGAGCCGTGATACCCGATGTCGTTCCAGCCGTAATCGTCGGCCAGAATGAAGACAATGTGCGGCCGGGAACCATTAGAAACAGAAAACAGGGATAAAAAATAAAGCAAACGCAGCGCGGACTCCAGCCTCATCCTCCCAGCCCCGAACTTCATCCCGTCCTCCGAGCAAGAACCAAATACACCCGGAAGACCTGAGCACTTTGCAGCCACACTGTCACATGATTGGTCCCGTGATCACTTCTTTTTAAAAAAACTTTCATTTAAGTTTCCACTTTGCAGATGATATTACACTTCATGTTGCATTTTTCGTAGTGCAACAAAAAAATCCATATTTGGCCTCATCAAAAGATCATATTTATTTTAAATGATAGAACGGTTGAAATGTGGAACTTGCTACCACAAGGAGAACGAACCCCCATTCCGACGGAATTCCTCATCGGCGCCAGGCCCCGAAACCTCCCTTGGGAATCTGTGCCTCACAACTTGAGCCGTCTCTCGGAAATTCCCAGAGTGCTGTTTCGGGCTGCACGGAGGGATTTCCTGTACGGGCCGCTCCTGCACACTCTCCACTTCCTCACCCTGGTCTTCCGTCCGGACGTGCCACCGCGCCATCCGGCAGACTCTCTACGCGGGAGTCCTCCCCTGCACCAATGGGGATGTGGGATGGAGAGTGCTATACAGAGCAGTTGCGACAAACCGGTTTTTAAGCCACTTCACGGACGCCTAGGCCGCCTGTAAATTTTGCGGCCTGGTTGAGTCCGTGTATCATGTATGTATGGAGTGTGAGAGGTTGCAGTCCCTGTTTCACTATTTGCAGGGGCTGTTCCTCAACTTCTGGTTCCACTTCAGTCCCATGCTCCTGATCTTTGGCCAGCCGGGGTGGGAGTGTGGCGGGCAAGTCGGGGGACCTCCTGGGCCTGGCTAAGGTCCAGGTTGCAAGCGGCCCGTGGGGGTGGTCGCTTTGGCTGCCTGTCCCTCTTCCGCGGCTTTGCCGCGCTCAGGTGGCCCTGGAGGAGGAGCATGCGATGTGGGCGTCGCTGGCGAGGCCAGCATTTATTGCTCTTGAGGAGGTGGTGGTGAGCTGCCTTCTTGAACCGCTGCAGTCCGTGTGGTGAAGGTTCTCCAACAGTGCTGTTAGGAAGGGAGTTCCAGGATTTTGACCCAGTGACGATGAAGGAGCGGCGATATATTTCTAAGTCGAGATGGTGTGTGACTTGGAGGGGAACGTGCAGGTGGTGTTGTTCCCATGTGCCTGCTGCCCTTGTCCTTCTAGGTGGTAGAGGTCACGGGTTTGGGAGGTGCTGTCGAAGAAGCCTTGGCGAGTTGCTGCAGTGCATCTGGTGGATGATACAATGTCACACACTGCAGCCACACTGCGCCGGTGGTGAAGGGAGTGAATGTTTAGGGTGGTGGATGGGGTGCCAATCAAGTGGGCTACTTTGTCCTGGATGGTGTCGAGCTTCTTGAGTGTTGTTGGAGCTGCACTCATCCAGGCAAGTGGAGAGTATTCCATCACACTGCTGACTTTTGCCTTGTAGATGGTGGAAAGGCTTTGGGGAGTCAGGAGTCGAGTCACTCACCACAGAATACCCAGCCTCTGACCTGCTCTTGTAGCCACAGTATTTATGTGGCTGGTCCAGTTAAGTTTCTGTTCAATGGTGACCCCCAGGATGTTGATGGTAGGGGATTCAGCGATGCTATTGCCGCTGAATGTCAAGTGGAGGTGGTTAGACTCTCTCTTGTTGGAGATGGTCATTGCCTGGCACTTGTCTGGCGTGAATGTTACTTCCGACTTATCAGCCCAAGCCTGGATATTGTCCAGGTCTTGCTGCACGCAGGCACGGACTGCTTCATTATCTGAGTGGTTGCGAAAAGAACTGAACACTGACTGGTGGGCACCACAGGGACTGCCGTGCATAGTGGATACTGGAAACAACATTATTATGTCATTAGTTAAGTTTCCTTTGTCTTTTATATGATTTGGGTGCTCATTTGTTGTGGCCCTTTAAAAAGAGGGCACTTTTGTCAGATTATTTTGGTTGATGACACTGGGGCAATCCAATGTTTCGTCATGGGTGATTTTAGAAAAGGCTACCACTAAGATAATGTACTTGAGGGGTCAAAAACAGATTCTATTTGGTTAGAATTAAGGAACAATAAAGGAGCTGCTACGCAACTGGGTATATACTATAGGCCACCAAATAGTAGGAAGGAGATAGAGGAGCAAATTTGCAGGCAAATTACAGAAAGATGCAAGAACTATAGAGTAATGATAATGGGGGACTTCAATTATCCCAATATAGACTGGGACAGTAACAATGTAAAGGACAAAGTGGGGGAGGAATTCTTGAAATGTGTATAAGAGAACTTTACATACGTACACAACTTTATGGAACAGTGTGTTTCCAGCCCAATGAGGAAGGAAACAGCGTGGATCTAGTTCTGGGAAATGAAGTGGGGCAAGTAGAACATGTTTCCGTGGGGGAGCATTTGGGGAACAGTGATGATATCATTAGGTTTAGAATAGTTATGGAAAAGGACAAGGAACAATCAATTGTGAAAATATTAAACTGGAGGAGGGGTAATTTCAGTGAGTTGAAAAGGGATCTTGCCCAAGTGGATTGGAATCAAAAATTGGTAGGTAAAACAGTAATTGAATAATGGGAGGCCTTCAAGGAGGAGTTGGTTTGGGTACGAAGCAGACACATTCCTATGAGAGGGAAAGGAAGGGCATCCAAAGCTAGAGCTCCCTGGATGACTAAAGATATAGAGATTAAAATGAAACAGAAAAAGGAGGCTTATGACGAATGTATGGTTCATAATACAGTAGAGAACCAGGCTGGATACAGAAAGTACAGAGGAGATCTAAAAAAAGGGAATAAGAGGGGCAAAGAGAGAGTATGATAATAGATTAGCAGCCAACATAAAAGGAAACCCAAGACATTTTTATAAACATATGAATAGTAAAAGAATAGTCAAAGGAAGGGTGGGACCGATTACGGACAAAAAAGTAGTTGTTCTTGTGGAGGTAGAGGGCATGGCTGAGGTACTAAATGAATACTTTGCATCCGTCTTCACTAGAGAAGAAAATGCTGCCAGTGTAGCAGTAAAGGAGGTAGTAGCGATATTGGATAGGATAAAAACAGATAAAGAGGAGGTACTTAAAAGATTGGCAGTACTCAAAGTAGAAAAGTCACCTGGTCCAGATGGGATGCATCCTAGGTTACTGAGGGAAGTCAGGGTGGAAATTGGGGAGGCTCTGGCCACAATCTTCCAATCCTCCTTAGATATGGGGATGGTGCCAGAGGACTGGAGGATTGCAAACATCACACCCCTGTTCAAAAAAGGGGAGAGGGATAAACCCGCCAATTTCAGGCCAGTCAGCCTAACATCGGTGGTGGGGAAATGTTGAGGGACAATAATCCGGGACAAAATTAACTGGCACTTGGAAAAGTATGGGCTAATAAATGAAAGTCAGCACGGTTTGTTAAAGAAAAATCGTGTTTGACTGACTTGATTGAGTTTTTTAATGAAGTAACGGAAAGGGTTGATAAGGGTAGTGCGGTTGATGTTGTGTATATGGACTTTCAAAAGGCATTTGATAAAATACCATATAATAGACTTGTTAGCAAAATTAAAGCCCATGGGATTAAAGGGACAGTGGCTGCGTGTATACAAAATTGGCTAATGGACAGAAAGCAGGGAGTAGAGGTGAACGGTTGTTTTTCAGACTGGAGGTAAGTATACAGTGGTGTTCTCCAGGGGTCAGTATTAGGACCACTGCTCTTTTTGATATATATTAATGACCTGGATTTGGGTATAGAGGGTATAATTTCAAAGTTTGCAGATGACATGAAACTCAGAAATGTAGGAACCAATGTGGAGGATGGTAACAGATTTCAGGAGGACATAAACAGACTGGTGAAATGGGCAGACACATGGCAAATGAACTTTAACGCAGAGAAATATGAAGTTATACATATTGCTAGGAAGAATGAGGAGCGGCAAAATAAACTAAATGGTACGATTTTAAACGAGGTGCAGGAACAGAGAGACCTGGGGGTGTACGTACACAAATCTTTGAAGGTGGCAGGACAAGTTGAGGAGGCTGTTAAAAAAGCATATAGGATCCTGGGCTTTATTATAGAGGCATAGAGTAGAAAAGCAAGGAAGTTATGCTAAACTTTTATAAAACACTGGTTAGGCCCTAGCTGGAGTATTGTGTCCAATTCTGGGCACCACACTTTAGGCACCCTTAGAGAGGGTGCAGAAGAGATTTACTAGAATGGTACCAGGCATGAGGGTGTTCAGTCATGTGGAGACATTGGAGAAGCTGGGGTTGTTCTCCTTAGAACAGAGAAGGTTAAGGGGAGATTTGATAGAGGTGTTCAAAATCATGATAGAGTTAATAAGGAGAAACTGTTTCCAGTGGCAGAAGGGTCAGTAACCAGAGGACACAGATTTAAGGTGATCGGCAAAAGAGTCAGAGGTGACATGAGGAAACATTTTTTTACGTAGCAAGTTGTAATGATCTGGAATGCACTGCCTGAAAGGGTGGTGGAAGCAGATTCAATAGTAACTTTCAAAAGGGAACTGGATAAATACTTGAAGGGAAAAAATTTACAAGGCTACCGGGGAAGAGCAGGGGAATGGGACTAAATGGATAGCTCTTTCAAAGAGCCAGCACAGGCACGATGGGCCGAATGGCCTCCTCCTGTGCTGTACCTACTATGATGCTCTGATGATATGAAGGAGTAATTGAGGCGAATAGCATTGATTCTTTTAAGGGGAAGCTAGCTAAACGCATGAGGGAGAAAGGAATAGAAGAGTATGCTAATAGGGTTAGATGAAGAGGGGTGGGAGGAGGCTCGTGTGGAGTACAATCACTGGCACGGACCATTTGGGCCAAATCGCCTGTTTCTGTGCTGCACATTCTATGTAATTTTATGTAATACTCTGGATATCATGTAGCTCATAGAAACATAGGAACAGGAGTAGGCCATTCACCCCTCAAGCCTGTTCCGCCATTCATGGCTGATCTGTATCTTAACTCCATCTACCCACCTTGGTTCCGTAACCCTTAATACCCTTGCCTAACAAAAATCTATCAATCTCAGTTTTGAAATTTTCAATTGACCTAACCTCAACAGCTTTTTGGGGGAGAGTGTTCCAGATTTCCACTACCCTTTGTGTGAAGAAGTGCTTTCTGACATGACCCCTGAACAGCCTAGCTCTAATTTTAAGGTTATTCCCCCTTGTTCTGGACTCTCCCACCAGAGGAGATAGTTTCTCTCCATCTATCCTATCAAATCCTTTAATCATCTTAAACACTTCAATTAGATCACCCCTTAATCTTCTATATTCAAAGGAATACAAGCCTAGTTTATGCGACCTGTTCTCATAATTTAACAATTTTAGCCCCGGTATCATTCCAGTGAATCTGCGCTGCACCTGCTCCAAGGCCAATATATCCTTCCTGAGGTGCGATACCGAGAACTGAATGCAGTACATCCTTTATTTAATGCACTGTATCCTTTACTGTAATTAGGTTGATGGTGGAATAAAAGGCACCCTGACTTATTTTGATAATTATATCACAATATATGTAAAGACATAAACAACTGCAAAGTTTACAAGACAATGATTAAATCTATCTAAACATTATTGCCAACCACTTGCATTTAGAATGAGTGATTAGCGTTTTTGGCTCCTGCCTGCTCTATTGGCATGGTGCCCCAAATCACCCCACACAATACTTTGTGATTTGGCTCTTCACATCTACTGAAACATTGCCCATGTGTAAAAGAGGCAAGCTGCTGTGCCTTATGGGGTGAATCAGATATGCTTATTTTGGAGCATGCGAACTGGGTTTGGGGAGAGTAGAGTTCAGATAAATCCTGTACCTGAAGGCTATTACTGCAAAAGAGGTGTTCAAAACTGCCATCTTTGCGGGGAGCAGGTAACTGTACTCACATGAAGTACCGCACATCGGACTGTAAGCTTTCCCAACAGATTTTGAGTCAGATTTGGTTCAGTGGTAGCACTCTCACCTCTGAGTCAGAAGGTCATAGTTTCATGCTCCACTACAGTGACTTGAGTACATAATCTCGGCTGACACTCCAGTGCAGTACTGAGAGAGTGCTGTGTTGTTGGAGGTATCGTCTTTTGGATGAGTTGTTAAAACCGAAGTTCCATCTACCCTCTCGGGTAGTCATATAGATCCCATGGCACTATTTGAAGACGAGCAGGGGTATTCTTCTGGTGTCCTGGTTAACATTTATCCCTCAACCAACTTAAATAAATAAAAAAAATTAATTAGTCATTTATTTCATTGCTGTTTGTGGGACTTTGCTGTGCACAAATTGGCTGCCGCGTTTCCCTACAAACGCTTTGGGATGTCCTGTGGTTGTGAAAGATGCTATATAAATGCTAATTTTTCTCTGATGCAATCATTTTGAACCAAGTTTCAATCATATGTGCAGCAGGTGGGACCGGAGGGCAGCAAAGGCAATGCATTCTTCTTATTACAAACCTGGCAAGATCTCGCAGGGCATGGTCCAGGCAGCGCTGCGCCTTTAAAAGTTTTAATTCTCTCCTTTACATTTCAAATGTACAAAGGACAAATGAGTTAGGTAGGCCCACTTCATTGTGTTTTCATTTTTCTGTAAAATGCCAAGTCCTGTTACATAGAAAGAAGAACTTGCATTTATATAGCACCTTTCATATACTCACCACGTCCCAAAACACTTTACAACCAATGAATTATCTTTGAAATGTAGTCACTGTTGTTGTTAGGCAAACACAGCAGCCAATTTGCATGCAACAAGGTCCCACAAACAGCAATGAGATGAATGACCAGTTAATCTGGTGGTGTTGGTTGAGAGATAAATGTTGGCCAGGACACTGGGAGAACTCAAACAAAAGCAAAACACTGCAGATGCTGGAAATCTGCAAATACTCAGCAGGTCAGGCAGCATCTTTTGAGAGGGAGAAAGAGTCTGTTTCAGGTTTATGACTGTTTATCAGAACTGGAAGACGTTAGAGATAAACTGCTTTTAAGCAAGTGCAGAGCCAGGAAAAGGGGGGCAGGGGTGAACTCCTCTGTTCTTTGAATAGTGCCATGGTATGTTGTATGTCCATCTGACAGGGCAGATGGGGGCTCGGTTTAGTGTCTCTTCTGAAAGACGGCAATGCAGTATTCTCCTAGTACTGCACTAAAATATGAGCCATAGATTATGTGTTCAAGTTAATATATTATTGATCTCACACATCATTGTGGCATTACTCATCAGACATAAAAATGGATGCATTTTTATGTCAATATTCCAAATTTTCTGCACAACTGGATTACATAGAATTGCAACATGAAATCGGGCCGCTTGGCCCAACCAGTCTATGTTGATATTTATCCTCCTCACAAGCAGTAGTCTCAGCTATGGTCAAAATCCTCATCACCTCCTTGGGGCTCTTCTGCCCCATTCAAATGTCCTCTGCCTCTTCGGTGCTGCAACGGCAGTCCTGCTGTAGCACCAACACCATTTTCCTCGTTGGCAATGGCAGGCTCCCTTTTGGTGGTGGGAATCCTGCTGGCTTCCAGCCTGGCGTGCCCAATGAGCATCAGCCTAGGAAAATGGGTCATGTTTACAGTAGGGTTCAGAGTTGGTGGGCGGAATCCCGTCTAGCCTACATGAAGATAATCCAGGCCGAAATGTCTGCAGCTCCAAAGACTACCCCCTGGAGTGTCAGCATTGTCCTTCTAATAAGTGTTGAGATGGACCCTTTAGTCACCAAGTTGGCAAATCTATTTGACTTAACAAACCACTTGCCTGAACAAAGAATTATACTAACTTACATAGAATATACAGCACAAGAACAGGCCATTCGACCCAACTGGTCTATGCTGGTGTTTATTCTCCACATGAGCCTCCTTCCATTCTAATTACATCGTCTCACCCTGCCCCCATATCCATCTATTCCCTTCTCCCTCGTGTACGGATTAAGCCTCCCCTTGAATGTGTCAGTGCTATCTGTTTCAACCCCACTCCATGTGGCAGTGAGTTCCACATTCTCGCCACAAAGGAAACAGATAGAGAAAAAGCAAAAGAATTGGAAATGCTGGAAATCGGAAACAAAAACAGAAGATGCTGGAAACACTCAGCAGGTCAGTCAGCAACTGTGGATCGAACAGACACGTTGACGTTTCAGATGTGGAGTGTTTCCAGCATTTTCTGTCTTTGAAGCAGATAGATGATGAGGCAGATTTAAACATATAGCGGGTTTCCGACGGGAAACTGCTCTGGTGAGTTAATTTCCCGTCTGGCAGAGGCAATAGGATGCCATGATGTTTTTAACCATCAAGCCTCATTTAAATGATGCCGATTCACTTCCCGCCAAGAGCAGGCGTGAAGCAGCCCATGACTTTCCTTGTGAGGCCTGGAGGAGCATTCCTGCTCCTTCTGTGCCACAAAAGAAAGTTTTAGACTTACCTAAAGGGCCTCTCTATCTGTAGACCAACAGCAGATCTGCTTCTGCCTAGCGGGAAAGTCACAGCAGTTAAAACTTCAGCAGAGACCTATTAACGTAATAGGACCCCGATTTGCATACATTTATGAGGCTCACACCTGCTTTTTCAATGAGACAGATAATTATAGGCTGGCACCATAAAAAGAAGTATCAATGAAAGCTACTGATTGTTGGAGAAACCAATATGATTCAGTAACGTCCTTCAGGGATGGGCAACTCGCAATCCTCCCCAATCTAGCCTACACGTGACTCCAGTCTCACATTAGCTCTTAATACCCTCTGAAGTGGACTGGCAAGTCACTCAGTTGTAAAACCAATTGCTAGAGGTAGGCTGACTGCCTTCTCAGGACAACTCAGTGCGGGCACTAAATGCAGCCTTACCAGCACTGTACACATCCTCCAGAGAATGAATAATAAAAAAAGAATGATGCTTGTGTCTGGCATGTGATTTTCCTCCCAACAATGGGTGAGCTTCGATCAAAGGCATTTGTCATGCTGGGACCTCCCCGAGATTATGCGAATATGCGCAAGGTCAGTGCATCATTGATCGGGCAGTGCTCCCCTTACGCTGCACTTCTTCCATTCAGACTTGCACCTGAATGTAAAAGGTGTGAGAGGAGGGAGTGCTGCCTACTGAACCACTTAGTTCTGGGTAATATACTGTTTTGAGATAGAGAAATCAGTCTTGGGGAGCATGAACCTGAAATGAAGGAAGGTCAGACAGTTCCAGTTGGAAACAAATACCAGATGGGAAGGACTGAAGAGAAATTAAAATGTGGTTGCAGAGAACATCTGCAATAATGTGGTTAGAAGGACGGTTTGTCTGTTTGTGTTACACAACAGTACCGAGGCTAAAGCTGCCTTTTGTAAGAAAGTCCAGTGTTGGGTAAACCATTAATCTACAAGGTCAGGATGAAAAGGCAGTATCATATTATCATGACCCATACAGTAAAGCAGGTGTGAGCCTTTGGACAAGGTGATCTTGGAGGTGGCATAAAGGGAGATAGAAGAGCATCTAGTGAAAGACCCAGGGTGAGAGTTAGGGCAGGGGGAGCGTGTGGAGAGATTTGGCTTGGTGGGTAAGGGGAAGGGGGGCAACAGCAGAGGTAGGATATTGTTACAAGTGAGATTAGAGATTCACAGATTTGTGGATCCAGAAAAAGCAGCTAATATAAGATCATTTAACTCTTTAAAAAAGGACTGTTTAAAATAAAAGTGGTGCGTCACAATTCTGGTCCAGGCCAGTGGATCTCGTGATAGGGAGGGGTGGGGCGGGGCTAACAAATGGCTAGAACCCAATTCCATTGGAATTCTGTCCTTTCTTTTCAGATTGCTAATTTCCCTGACTTTGGGTGTATCTTCCACTCCTGCGCTTGGTGTTAAGAGGGTGTATCTTAGGAGTTCCCGGGCTATCCTGGGAATTCCACCCTTTAAGCTCTTAGCAAAATACTGCAGATGCAGGAAATCTGAAACAAAAACAGAAAGTGCTGGAGGCACTCAACTGGTCAGGCAGCATCTGTTGATAGAACGTAAATTAGTTGAAGCTTTGGGTATCGTCTACACCCGAAACGTGACTGATTTGCGTTCTCTTGACAAATGCTGCCTGGCCTGCTGAGTGTCTCCAGCGCTTTCTGTTTCACCGGAGCTCTTGCCAGCTGAGAGCTGGCGTGGGGCCCTCTGAGGCCTTTTGAAAGGCCCCATACCTTACCTAGACCGAGGTCATTGATCTTGGATCAGTGTGGGTGCCGCGAACCATACAAACGACCCCCTTCCCCGCAATTTGGTATGTGATCAGAGGCTGAGTGTGTGAGCAGGCAGGGGTTCCACTCCGACACTCTTCTACCAGTGGAGCAACACCCATGGAATTTACGGCCCTGGATGTTTTAAGGATAAGGACACACATTGGCGATCAAAGACTGTATGAAACACACTGGATTTTGTACACCTGGACATGAATGTGTCATCTATGGAATCTAACTGTGTGAAGGAATTTGGGGACAAGGGGTACCTAATTTTAATAGTTATGGGAAGACCTTTTACAACAAACTTTTAACATTTTTAAATAATCATTTGAAAATACTTTGCAGTAAACGAAATGTTGAAAACACCAGTCAGCTAAATTGTGGATGATTAATTTCATCAAGGGGACATACCTTTGCGAGTAATTGATAAACCCTACACAATGGGACACAAATAAGCAAAAAGCTGAAAACATCAGCTATGGTCAAGAGTCTACCTTAGAGCATTCCTCGCTAACCCTACACAATGGGGGACACAGATAAACAAAAAGTTTAAAACAGCAGCTGGCTAAAGGGCACCTATCTTTAATCAGTACTTGAAATAACTCTTTGCAATGAACATAGGCTGAAGAAAAACAGCGGTCAGCTAAAATGTAACTAGCTTTGATTAATATTAATAAGAAAGAATTGAAACCAAGTTAATCAACAAGACCCTTGTCAACAAGAATGCTCACAGCCAAGATGAAGTAATCGGAAAAAATGATATAAATTCTGAGAGCTCAGCTCAAGTTTTTTAGATTCGCTTAGCAGGGCTGAAGGGTTTCTCGACTATCAGAGTAAGGTGACTCTATAGTCTTCTACTACTTGGGGATTTAAGGTAAAAGCTACCTTCATAATTGATGGATATCCTGTCTAAATACTTTTAAGAATTATAATTTTTACCTTTTTGAGAAACTATTACTATTGCAATTGACCGGTCTCACCAGCTGTAGATTGCAAATTGTTTCATCAATAAACTTCTGAATAGTTTTTATATTGTCTCATATAATCTTCTGTATCACTAACTCGTGAATCCTATCTCCATACACTCTTTTGGTGAAGAGGTACATTACTGAGGAGAAACCCCTGGACCCTCACAATATCTAGGATATTACAATCTGGCTGGAACTTGCTAAAAATGCTACCTGGAGGTCGGTAATATTCTCAGGTGATCCCTTTTCCTTGGGGAGAGATACAGCAGACCTTCAGACTCAGTCAGTGTCTTTAGGATTTGGCTACCTCGACCTTAGGTTGAGAGTGAACGCCTGAGAAGTACGCCTGATCTGGGATAGTCCCAAAGGGGCTAGGATTGTAAAATCACCACAACTGGCCAGTGTGGAATAATAGGGTAGTAATGTTGGATTAATATCCTTAGGTTTTGTTCAACTACCCAGGAGTTGGAAAAAGGTTCACAGTGCTTTATCTTGCAAAATTTAACTGTGTTTGTTTGGGCAGCTGACTCAGGAGATTGGCTATGTTGAATATGTCGGGTGATCCTGCAATCCCAAGCTACCAGTGAGGAGCAGTGTTAACAAGGAGTGTGGATTGAAGAATCGGGGCAACAGTGTTATAGCCCTATCTTAGATACATGCTTCCCTTTGAGTGTGGCTTCCCTGCTGGGAACATAAAAACGAGCCTCTAATCCCTAGTGAGAGTAAAATTGTGCCTGGTCTCTTGTTGCTGCATACTTATGCTATTAACAAAGGTAGTATGGATATCAGGAAATTAAACAAATTGTGCTGCTCTTCTGTATCTCCTCCAGTTATAGGTCACCAGCCAGTCATCTCAGCTGAGGAATGCAGGTGTGAGTGGGGAAGAACTAAAGTCAGAGAGAAAATAACTTACTGACCTGTCAATCAAACCAACTGTTCTAGGGAAATTGGGACAAGTTAGGTCAGGAGGAGCACCAGATCAACTATCCAAAAAAAAGAGGGAGAAGGGTACATTATTCATCTTATGCAATGATCTCTCCTGTAAACAGTATTCTATTTGTATAAGAGTTCTGGAAACAAAAGACATGTATAAATATAACATAACCAGAATTCTATTTATTAAAAAATAAACAGCAATTCTCCCAAGGGCTTCCAATGAATTCATTTTATTTGCATAACATGAATGCAATTTATATTAAAAATTATTTTATTAAATTGTATACAATACTACAGATTAAGCAATTAAACTTCTGTTTGATACATATTAGGAGTTCACATTTTATGTTTTGAATTACAAATAAAAATTTGTTCTCACCGCCATTTCCTGTGCTATTCCTTCTAGTCCAACAAAACATTCACAGTAGTAATAGCAGGTTTGAAAAAAAAATTACTATTTATTGTCATCACCAATGGTCTAGTAGGTAAAGGCACCACCTGGTGTAGCACTAAAGACCAGAATATTCTATAAGTTCTCCCTGTCATTCTTCAAGCCCTGTGACCTTCAAGTCTCTGCTGCTGAGAAGGTAAGCAGTTAGCCTACTCCTACGTCACTCTGCTATTGCCCCTTTTGTCTAGCCACCAGGAGCTGTGAGGTACCTCCCAAGCCTCCACTCAGTATCTCCCTGCTCAGTGCAGCTCAGACTAACCAAGTGCCACCATGTTGCCTAAAGGAGGGTGTTAGGCTATTTGTTTTCAATTAGTTACTTCAGGGATTCTGCCTTTCTGAACTAACACAATTTGTTATTTTAGGATTTGTTTTTGGATATTCTGTACATTACTTTTTGTTTTGGTTCACGGCAGGATGGATTTAGTGCAACACTAGCAATTATTTTGTCAGAAATTCCTTTCAGTTCAATACTGCCCATTCGTGCTGAAGCAAAGAAGAATGCACAGGGGTAGGTTTCCATCTGGTATGTCTATCCTTGGCCCCCCTCCCATTTCTCATTGGACCCCATCCGCCCAATTCCTGTCCTGACTTAAAATCAGGGCTTTAGTTTTGAAATGCAGCAGCAGACCATTGAGTCCTAGAATATTAATCAATGTTCACTAACCAGTTCCCTACTTATTCAGAACAGCTCCTGATCATGTAGGTGCTGTGAATGCTTGACTTTGGAAGACCGGATCAAGAGTTTGAAACAAATAATTTCACTTAGAAAAGTTATTGCTATTTTATTAAATCACTTGATGGTTAAAGAAATGAAAGCTTTCACTATATCTTATCCATCCCCAGAATCGTGATACAGCTTAGCACCCACCAGAATGAATTCAAATTCAAGATCTGATGTTTATTCCTTTCACTAGGCATGGCTGATTGCTGCAGCATAATTGGGGTTTGTATCTCACCATTCAATTAATGATTTCAGCTTTTTTTAAAATATAAAAATCACATCCTGCCTTGAATAAAACTTTCTTCCCTGTTGCAGTGATGCTGAAATAGACTCCTAACCATTCGATATTAGTTAAACGATTCAGTTAAAGAGTGGTAATGGCACAGGTGATAGGTGACTTTATAAATTAATTGAATTCACATTGTATTAGTCCCACTTGTGTGAAGGATTTTCACATCTCACATCAAGCGATACACACATTCAGAATAAAAATCATTCAAAGCACCAGTTAATTAGTACTAAGAAACTCCTTTGATCTTTAAATCACTGCAAGTTTTTACAATTAACCAGATTCATTTTATTCTTTTCATATTAGTTACAGTGATTGCAATTCGTGATCTGTCTCTTTAAAATGATGATAAGACCAGGGGCTGTGAGGCGTTTTGTTAAAATTGAGGCAGGCTTGCCTGCTCGGCTTAAGATGGAAAAGATCGACACTCTCCGCTGTGGGACAGCTGTGACTGTGTTTAATAATTTCTGCAGTGAGGCCATTTTGCTGAGGTCAGCATCTTCACACATTTGGAATCCTGAGTGATAGGATGCTTGGTTTCAGCTGAAACACGGCTCAATACAAATGGTTCCTACCCCACTGACCCAGCACATTTATTGGTGGAAAGCATTTGTAGAACAGATCACATTGTTAGTCAGATTGCCACACATGTTAAGATGGTGGCTGCAGAAACGTCTAAAATTAGAATCACTTTTAATCTTGTAGCCCTGCACAGTACTTATTTTTTACATTTAAAAGGCTGAAAGTTACATTGTTTCAATGGTACCGACAGTGCTGACATACACTTCTTCAGTTCAGTACATAGGGTTGCTTTGTTAGTATCTTTTTAAACAGTACTGTCCCTCAAACATTTGAGCTCTCACTTTTCTTCTTCATTCGAGTCCTAGTTGGTTCTGTCAGTATCAGTGGTTCTTGCATGATTACCGCATTGTATTTTTTATTCAGCAGTTCCACCTCTAGGTTTTGTCCTATTTTGCTGAGTTCCACAGGCACGTATGCAAAGGCCACACTCTGTTGTGTGTTGTAACTGTAGGTTCCAGATGTGGTGTTACCTACAACCTGAATACACAAGAATACTGCTTTACAGGCTGAATTTTACATTTAAAGAGATAGCATCTAGTTTACTTTTTTGGTGAATTTTGTGCTCATCAAAGTGACTCACATTAGCACTAAGAAATGGAACATTTTCCTATTTCAGGTACTCAGGGATAGCAGTAAGCATTCATATTTGGATGCAGAGAAAAGCTCCCTCTACTATGCAGCAACAATATACCTCAACACCCACTACTGCACCAGTGTGGCATATTACACTTCCAGCAGCAGCCAATCCTGTTATGTCTCTAAGCAACTAGTGACATTTTGAGGTTAATTTTAATTTAACTCGCCCGGCCGGGAAACCCAATGGGATTGGGTAGATCGCCGGTTTCACACCCCGCCCAATATCACTCTCCTTTACTTCAAAGTCTCATTGGTTAAAAAGATCCCATGGCACTATTTCGAAGAAGAGCAGGGGAACTTTCCCCCCTGTCCTGGCCAATATTTATCCCTCAACCAACATCACTAAAAAACAGATTATCTGGTCATTATCTCAATGCTGTTTGTGGAACCTTGCTGTGCGCAACTTGGTTGCTGCGTTTCCTACATTACAACACTGACTACACTTCAAAGTATCTCATTGGCTGTAAAAGCTTTGGGATGTCTGATGTTGTAAAAGGAGTAATATAAATGCAAGTTCTTTCTTCCCTTTCTTCACTACTATGATACGGCCCATTTTGTCCACGGTATTGTTCAGGGAGCCCCCAGACCAATCAAGGCACCGGAACCTTAACTTCAAAATGCCAACAGTGTGTTCAATGATGTTCCTGGTGGTCCCACGGCCCTCACTGTACCTGTGCTGCTCAGACATGGTGTGTTTGCAGCCAGGTTTGGAGAGGGTATCCCTTGTACTCTAGCAGCCATCCTCTGACATTCCTGTAGGAGCGGATAGTGGGAGGGGATGGATGAGTGTCTCCAGATGAAAGCATCATGGTAGCTTCCAGCAAAACTGGCACAGACTTGCATGATCCCTTGGTGGTGATCACACACCAGTTGGACATTGATGGAATGATAGAGGGGAAAATTGGATAGGGCCTGTTTTTGGGTGGGAGTAGCACGATCCGCTATTACCCCGTGTCCAATGGTCCCTGTGCAGACAGGATGAGATTTTCGTCAGGCCTGAGGACTCACCTGCAATCTGCGTGGGAAATCAGCATGGAACGAGGATTCCATGCAATTTGCACTTTCCAACAGCAGGGGGAGCTCCAATCTCTTAAAGGCAGCCTGTCTGTTAGGAATCTCTTAAAGGTAGCTGGTACCTGTTATTTGCTGAATATTTGTTATCTGCTGTCTGCACGGAGTATGAACGGAGATCAGACATCACACACGTAAAGCACAGATGCAGGTCCCATCTCTATGTTTACATACTGATGAGTTATGTTAAAACATTGAATAAAGGTTGCGCACCACTAAATCCCACATCCTCCAATCTGCATGCCAGACCTCATCAATCTGCTGATCTGAGTTGGTACCAGGTCTGCGAAAGTGCATGCACCAAGGTTCTCTGCTGGTGCACTAGAGACCTTGGGTGCAAGAGCTGGACAGAAGGAGGCACATCCTATATCCGCGGGGGGGGGGGGGGGGGTGGCAAGAGATTCAATGCTTTGACATGAGTGGTCAAGGTGAGTGAGATCAACTGTCAAGTGATGTCTCATACCAACTGCACCACGCGCTACACCCCCCATCACCCACATACCAATAAACTCTTTCCATCAGTACTCAACTCTTCCAACCAAATGCTTCTTCTCACCCTTACACATTACCACTATTGCAAGCCGCCCACCCACAACTCACAGGCCACACACACTGGCAGCTATTCAACCATGACAGACACATCACCCAGACACACGCTTTCTTGCAGAAGAAGGTGGCGCATATCAAGAGGCAGCAAGTGGCCGTGACATTTAGCCCCTCGAGCCTGTTCCGCCATTCAATGAGATCATGGTGGCCCTGTGACCTAACTCCATATATCCGCTTTAGCTCCATATCCCTTAATACCCTTGGTTCACCGAAATCTATTAATCTCAAATTTAACATTCACAAATGAGCTAGCATCAACTGCCGTTTGCAGAAGAGCGTTCCAAACGTCTCTCACCCTTTGCGTGTAGAAGCATGTCCTAACTTCACTCCTGCACATCCTGGCTGTAAATATTAGGCTCTGTCCCTGTGCCCTCGTATTCAAGCGTAGGAGACCTCCAAAAACAGTTGTAAATGTCTGAGCAGCCAGAAGCAATAATCCAGCCACTAACCAGTAAGTCCTGCATAGTCTCTTTAAATAGCGCTGATATGGGGTCCTCCAGGCACTTTAAGACACGTTCAGATGATCGGGGTTAAGACCTTGCGTTGAGTTAAGCGTTAAGTCTCAAAATGGTGTCTATCACTTTAAATTAGCATTGCACACTGATTGAAGCCATTTTCTCCCTCCTTTACATGATTCCAGCGTTCGTTATCTGCGCCTGCGCTAACTCCTACACCAAGATGGCGTCTGGCGCACATCACGCTGGAAACGTGCGTGTGCATCCAAGACGTCATCTTGGACGTCAGAGAGGCTGTGTAGCACCAAAACAACGGGCACTACACGGCCCAATGTAGCGTCCTCAGCCCTTCCTGTTGTGAAAAGCTCTTGCTCGCTCTCTGGCGCCCTGATAGCTACACGCATGCAGTCAATGATACCCTGTGCTGCAAACCCCAGAGCTTTCTCATTCTGGCTGTTGCCATCCATTGGGAAAATAATGTACTGATTGGCTCTGGTTAAAAGGGTATTGGTCATCTGCTTAATGCAGCTGTGCACTGCAGACTGGGAGATACGGGTGTTGTCTCCTGTAGCAGCCTGGAGGGGACCTGAAGTGAAAAAGTTCAGGGCAGTGGTGACCTGTGACCTAACTCCATATATCCGCTTTAGCCCCATATCCCTTAATACCCTTGGTTCACCGAAATCTATTAATCTCAAATTTAACATTCACAAATGATGCCAGTCACCATCAAAGCATGGGGCCCTGCTGCAGGAGGCCGCACAGCTCTGTATCATCCTGGCAGGTGAAGCGCAGTCTCTTGACACACTGCTCTTTTGAGATGTCCAGGAAAGTGACTCTTGGCCAACAGACCATGTGAGCTGGGTACGAGTAACCCCCACCACTTCACCTGCCGTCCTTTATCAGGCCCAGCTGCTGCTGGTTCTAGTTGCTGAAGCGGCTGCTGCACCTCTTTCTCCAACTGTTCCCCCACACAGAATAAAGAAGCAATGATGGCATCCACGATAAGCTGAAAATGCTCAGTCAAGATAACTAACTTCTTTACCCAGAGAGTGTGGTTAGAATGCAGAACTTGCTACCACGTGTAGTTGAGGCAACTAGCACAGATACCTTTGAGGGGAAGCTAGATAAGTATATGATGGAGAAAGGAACAGAAGGATATGCAGATAGGGTTAGATGAAGTAGGGTGGGAGGAGGTTCATGTGGAGCATAAACACCGGCACAGACCAGTTAGGCTGAATGGCCTGTTTCCCTGCTGTAAATTCTATGTTATTCTGTGATTAAGGCAAACAAATCAAAAAGAATCAATCAGCAAGCTCTGAAATGCCTTGGCAATCCACTAATCACAAAAGCACATAGATCCTAATGATCTAAATGCCTGCAGATGAGCGCCCCTTTAAATAGTTCTCCCAGTCATGTCAGTCACTTACTGAGGCCGAACCCGCGAGGTTTTACTGAGCGGGTTGGCCGCTGGATGAGAATTCCGTCCCGCCCAGTTAAAATAGCATCAGGATTCTATTGATATCATGGGACCCTGATTTGAATATATTCATCAGGCATCCGCCTGTTTCCAACGAGTGCGTTTCCAACCTCAGACAGTGGCAATCGCGATCGAGAGATTTCCAGCGGGAACGGGGTGGTATGGCAATTCCCGCAATTTTAACCGGTCACATGCCCCCATTTCCCATTGGCCAATAGGGTTAAAATCAAGGCCTATATATTTGTATTTCATTGAACCTGATAACCTCAGAGATTATTTTCACTGATCTGGGATTAAATGACACTAGATAAATCATTCAACTTTGACCTCTGACATCGGTTGAAACTCATTGCGTGTAAAATGTAAGCTTTAGCTTTACCGCAGACTGAAGGCATTTTTTATTTTTTCCTGTTGCTCTAAATTTTTTTTTAAATGTCTCCCTATGGTGGATCACACCATGCACCCCTGTCCACAACCACTAAACCGTCTCTTTTCAGGAGCCAGCAGAGGGGAGGTTGTTCCACATACTTATCAGCAGGAGGATACATCTTATGTTTTGCAATTGTTGAGCAAAGGAAATACTCAAAAAAACTTCACAGACCAGGAGACAATCCTCTACTTACAACGGGAAACATTTGGTTATAATACATCACTGGTAATTAAAATGGCTTCCGGGGTCAGATAGGCCGGGCTTACGGGCACATTTGGCCAGTGGATGTAGTTTGGACACTTGTGATCAAAAGTGTAAAGAGTTCAAAGCCGTCGATGGTTCTATGTTAATGGCACTTAATTCTCTTTGGACTTACCTTGCCTTCATACCAAATGCTTTCATTTCCTTCAGGATCCACGTTGTCAGTTTGCATGGTGAGGTACACTAGTTTACGCTGAACCCCTTCTTTCTTGATTTTTCTCAAAGCCTGTTTTCCTATGAACTCTGTTGGCTGAGTGAAACAAATAAATTACACATCTCTGCTATGTATACGTCATACTGCATGATGTCCTGAATATCTTTCCCTTTGTCAAGGTATAACCCACACGTGTAAAGGCAACCCCTCAGATAATGAAGCAGTCCGTGCCCGCATGCAGCAAGACCTGGACAACATCCAGGCTTGGGCGCATAAGTGGCAAGTAACATTCGCGCCAGACAAGTGCCAGGCAATGACCATCTCCAACAAGAGAGTGTCTAACCACCTCCCCTTGACATTCAACGGCATTACCATCACCGAATCCCCCACCATCAACATCCTGGGGGTCACCATTGACCAGAAACTTAACTGGAACAGCCATATCAATACTGTGGCTACAAGAGCAGGTCAGAGGCTAGGTATTCTGTGGCGAGTGACTCACCTCCTGACTCCCCAAAGCCTTTCCACCATCTACAAGGCACAAGTCAGGAGTGTGATGGAATACTCTCCACTTGCCTGGATGAGTCAGCTCCAACAACACTCAAGAAGCTCGACACCATCCAGGACAAAGCAGCCCGCTTGATTGGCACCCCATCCACCACCCTAAACATTCACTCCCTTCAACACCAGCGCACTGTGGCTGCAGTGTGTACCATCCACAGGATGCACTGCAGCAACTCGCCAAGGCTTCTTCGACAACACGTCTCAAACCCGCGACTTCTTCCACCTAGAAGGACAAGAGCAGCAGGTATATGGGAACAACACCACCTGCACGTTCCCCTCCAAGTCACACACCATCCCGACTTGGAAATATATAGCCGTTCCTTCATCGTCGCTGGGTCAAAATCCTGGAACTCCCTTCCTAACAGCACTGTGGGAGAACCTTCACCACACGGACTGCAGCGGTTCAAGAAGGCGGTTCACCACCGCCTTCTCAAGAACAATTAGGGATGGGCAATAAATGCTGGCTTTGCCAGCGACGCCCACATCCCATGAACGAATAAAAAAAATTTCTGTGCTCAGCTGACTCAAGGCAAAGTGAACAATTGCCAGTATGTTTAAAATTTCTTGACCTTCACAGTTCCCTTTATTTTAAAATGTGCAATTCATATTAAACATGACTTTGTACGGAAATGTGTTGTTGTTCTATATTGCAGCAGAAACGCTTATCTGTAAGGGGGAAAGATAAAGCTGAAATGTCACTGTTGAAAAAGGCCTCAGCTGCTCAATGGAGCATTTGGTTTATATCTTTAAAAGATGTGTTTAGCTTTTGGCAGACAGTGCAGAAATATCAGGGAAGGTAAGTCGGCTGGAAAAGTGCCCAGGAGATGATCAGCACAAGGGGGTCAGTGGTAACTTGGTTAGCAGTATGGGTGAGATGACTCAATTAAATGGAAGAGTGGTGAGCCAGGGTGAGTGCTATTGGTACTGTTTGGAAGGGAGTGAAATGACCCAGTGGCTAGAAGGGGAGTGGTTTGAGAAAGGGAGCTAAGGGGGAATGATTTCAAACAATACGTCCATGCAATTGGTGGAAATGTTTGCTATTCACTAATCACCCTCACCTTGTTTAATTTTATGAAGTAGTCCAATCCAGCTTCAAAGGCGTTTGTGTCGCAGTTCATCTGAAGGACGTGAAACAATCGATAAATACTTGTTTGTAATCAAATCCTCATCAAAGTCAAGTGGTTTACAGACTATGCAACAGTGCTGAAGGTGTTATTTATACATACTGACTGTGAGCTGGGATTACTAAGTATCATGTCTTAGAAAATAACTGCTGCCCCTGACAAGATCAGCTAACTCAGCACAGGCCAGGGAATCATTTAAAAAATAACTTCGAAGTTCCCAGAAATCTGAGTTGGTGAATGAATCACGCGGTGTGTTACTGAGCCACACAGGGTGACAAGGTCACTGGTGCAATTCCCGGTTTGTGCTGAGGCAGCTGATCTCAGTAGGGGCTAGAGACGAGAGAAAAAAAACAGGAGTTCCAGATCATCCTTCAGTGATGCCTGCTGCAAAGTGCAGCGATGACGGGATCAGACTTGGCTCTAATGCCCCTCGGGTTGAATAGATTGCTGGCACTAAGTTCACCAGTGAAGAATGGCAGCATAAGCAAAGTACTGGAAGAGTCCCAGTGCTCACCTAACCATACCACAGCAGGAGTCACCTCCTTCAGGAGAGGATGGGAAAAAATGGCCATAAAAAGAGCATCTAAAGTCTAACTCAATGCTTTGGTGAATAAAAGCAGGTACGGAAAATAAGAAAACACTTCAATGCAGCACACAGAATTTGGCCCACAGCATAAATAATAGTTTTAATCGAAAGAACTAAGCAAAAGCAGTTTAATCCTGAGTGCCACTGATATGTAGGGCTTCTTGCTTTACTTGGATGAGGGTTGATGATGGCGACGGTCTTGGTCCTCTCCCTAGTGTAATGTCTTGTCCAGCAGAAAGAGAGAGTGAGAGTTTGTGAATGGCTGTTGAAATAGTAAGTGGAGATGTGTAAGACATGTGTTGAGAGGTGGAGAAGAAACAAGATGGAATGAAGATGGGGAGATGATGAATGTAAAGCCAAGTGCGTGTAATGTGAAGTGTGGAAGGAGTGGTGGGAGGATTGGTGGTTGTGCAAGTGGTAGTATCTGAGAAGAGAATGGTATAAGTGTGTGAAAAGAGGAAAGGAAGAGATGAGTGTTTGGAATGAGAAAGAGAGGTGTTGTAGTGTGCCCTTGTGATAGTATGTTGAAGGATGTGATAGAGGGCAGAGAGTTGCTGTGAATGGTAGGGGAAGAGGTGAAAAAGTGTTGTCAGGTGATGTTGAGAGAGGTGGAGAGGTGAAGAGCTGTACTCACCCTTGCTGCAATATTATTGAACCTCTTTCTACATTTGAACCCAGGCCCTGGGAGTGATGCTGGTGGCACTGACACTGCAGCCACCCCTATCCACACCTGCTCCATAGTGGCCTTGGGGATGTTCCTCCAGCTGCTGGGGAACAGTACCTCCCACCTTGCCCTGACTTCCTCCAGGAGGACCTTCAGAGATGCGAGGCATTAGAAATGCGGGGCACAGCCCTCCATCTTATCCCTGCTGCGAAAAGAAGTGTTCCACAGTTGGTCAAGGAAAAACAAGCAGGGAATACAACCTCGCTTTAAGAGGTACATCCCTACTTTAACCAGGCCTCGGGAGTCGGGCGGAAATCAAATGCGCATGTGGGTGGGCTGCCCAATTTCCTGTTCAATCAGGTGGGTGGACGCAGTTCGTCAGTCAAATGGAAATAAGGCCTGAGGGTTAAAATTGCCCGGGCGTCATGCTGACGACATCATGGGGGCTTCCTGTTCACCCCGCCACCCTTCCTTCCACCCTTCCAATTTGCATCCCGAGTTAAAATCGGGCCTGGGACCTCTTGTCCGAAAGGTGGCACTTCTGACAATGCAGAACTCCCTCAGTTCCGTACTGAAGTAGCAGCCTGGATTATGTGCTCAGGTCCTGGAGTGGGGCTTGAACCTATAATCTTTCGATTTGGAGATGAGAGCATTACCACAGAGCCAAGCTGACACCAGTATATCCGGTAAACCTCTTAGCAGCCAGTTACAGACCAGCACTTGTTTTAAGTCTGGGCACAGATTGTTTGACTGCCTTCTAAGCTGTGGTGTGATGTATAGCCTGAGGAAACCTGGAAAGGAAGTGAAGAAATCAGTACAGCCCCAATTTTAACCCAGGGAAGGAGTGCAGCAGACGAGTCCCGAGGCAGGAGAGTCGTCGGTGGGAGGCCCGGGAAGTTTTAATTCCTGTGCCTCATCATCATCCTCCATGATGGGCTCGCGCCCGAACCCGGCGGAAATGAAGCTGGCAGGCAGGTGCTGGATTTTGGGTAGTAGGAGGCCACTGTTGGGACCCACCGGAACCGACCTCGGCATAAGGTAAGTGGACGGGGAGGGTCCGAGGCAATCGCAAACGGGGGAGGGGAGGCCCAAGGTTTCCTGCTCCTCATGGCCCACAAAGAAAAAAAATTAAGAGATTAAACTTAATTGGGCCTCTTCTGACCCTGACCCTGTCTCCCGCCAGCTGTCACTGGCAGGCCCAGCACTGTACGTAAGTTGCACAAATCTGAGTAAAAATCGTGATGGGTCCGAGTGACGTCATTGGACCCTGACATTTAAATTTAATGAGGCCCATGCCCTTCCTGTCACTAAATACAGTGGGCGCGAAGGTGTTGGGAGCACAGCTGGAAGCAACCGACCGCCATTTTAACCATCAGCCTGCCCCTTTCCCGCCGGACAGGCAGGGTTAAAATCAGGCTTTAAATCGTCTTACAAAACAAGCACACTCTTTAAATAATATTTCCTGTGATTTAAGCTGCATAAACACCAAAATGTGAGTATTACTAAAAATGACCACTGTGGGGCAGAACAGCTTTAATTCTGCAGCAGGAGCTTCAGAGTAAAAGAAAAATGCAGTTAGTGCCGTTAGATTGTAGTAACTATGTTAAGTATAAATATATTCAGACTCGCCTTAAACAGGAAACAGGTATACAGGGAAATGTCTTCACCATCAATCGCTCCATGTGGAAGCATAGAATTCTACAGCATCGGGGGTGGCCATTCGGCCCATCATGACTGTGCAGTTCTCTGTGCATTTCCAGCACTGTCTAATTTTATTTCAGATTTCAGACAATCAAGGGAGTGATTTTAACCCACCCCACCTCGGGACAAAATAGCTGTACAAAGACTGACACCCCCACCGTTCCCATTCGATTCCCACCCACCGCTATCTTAACTGGGCCCTTTTTTCGGTCAGTCGCGGCGCCCGTCTGACTCAGGAGGGAACCTCATTAATGTATGTCAAAAGGGGTCCTATGGTGTATTTAGGGCCCAAAGGGCAATTTAATGGCCTATGCCCCGTTCAGTAAAACCTGGCAGGGAAGAAGAGAAGGTCCTCTAAGGTAAGTCAACAACTTTCCTTAGTGGGGCCAGGAGGAGCATGAAAAGTGCTGGGTTTCTGCTGCCCCAGGCTAACCCCCACTTCTACTCGCGAAACGGCCCTGATCCTCTCCCCTGCGACCTACCTCAGTGCAGGTGGGCAGCCTCTGGGCCCTGCGATTTTGACCTGCCCAAAGCCAGATTCTGTCTAGTGGGATGTGAATGAGGCCCGGGAGTTAAAATAGCCCAGGCCTCAAACTGATGACGTCAGGCGGGTTTGACACTTACTCTGCGCCCCGCCCACCTGAAACCCGCTCCAAGTTAAAATCCCCCTAACCCCTCAGTTTTTCTTTTTAACACAGCAGATTTGAGACTCCTCCGATTGTTATTGTTCAGTACCATACGGGCAGTGCATTTACCCACTGAAGATTGTGAAAGGAGCACATTTAATATTCCACTGCTACTGACCTCTGCTCCCCAGCCTCTAAATGCTTTCTCAAGCCGTAAAGAGTTCATGGCATACGCTCCAAAGTTGTCGATTCCAAATTCCTGCCCTGCTTCCATGATGGCTTGATAGAGGGCAGTAGTGTCCTGTCGTCTGTGGTACAGCTCCCAGCCGAGCTCACCTAGAGTGAAAACTGAGAAGTCAGTCAAGCCTAGACCACGCCCAAAGAATGAACAATACTGTGAGGAGTAGAAGCAAAGATGTTTCCTTTACTCTTCAACACTTTTACACTGGTGTACAAATGGGGTGTACAGCTGAGGAATATCGGTATTGTGAGCTGTCCAATACATTGGAATTCTATTAAGTGCAGTAGATTAGGATGCAAATAAAGTTGCTCATAACTACACCACATATATACAATGTATAATGAAATGGCTAACATTATTTACTCTGGTCAGAATTCACCTCACAAGAACTTCAGCCATTACTTACATCACTATCTGCCTCTACACGTAATGGGATTTACACCACTACTTATTACTGATCTGGTAACAACGTGTAAAGATCAGAATGTTGGAAAGAATTTGCTTATACATTCCATCTAAAATGTGAGCTATAGTTGTGGTCCAGTAAGCGGAGTAAGCGATTTGTTGCAGCAAGTGACTTGTTGCAGCTCGGATCTGCAGAGAAGGCAGCATTTTTAATGCTTCCAGAACCTTTTAGGCACAAGTGGAGTATGCGGGCAGCAAATCGCACTAGACTCAGTAAATATAGATATTCATCAATTTGTCCCGGGATGTTACACTGTGCCATAGCCTTCAATCTACCCATAAACAATTGATAGATCTTTGTGCAACCGCTCTCCTGCAGAACCCCACAGAAATCATCAATCTCTGGTGACGTCCTACAACTGGGGTCAGAGAGCATCAATTTTGGAATAAAAAAATAACAGTCTGTGGCAGGATGGGTGTGTTTTTTCAGAACATCTGAAAAACAGGGGCCTAAAATTCTGCAATTTTTTGAGGAGCAACAGTGGTGTTGTTCCATAGGAGGCCGTAATCTAAGTGTAACGTCACATACAGCAGTTATACCTGTTCTAAAATAGGAACATAGAAACATAGGAACAGGAGTAGGCCATTCAGCCCCTCGTGCCTGCTCCGCCATTTGATAAGATCATGGCTGATCTGTGATCTAACTCCATATACCCGCCTTTGGCCCATATCCCTTAATACCTTTGGTTGCCAAAAAGCTATCGATCTCACATTTAAATTTAGCAATTGAGCTAGTATCAATTGCCGTTTGCGGAAGAGAGTTCCAAACTTCTACCACCCTTTTTGTGTGTAGAAATGTTTTCTAATCTCGCTCCTGAAAGGTCTGGCTCTAATTTTTAGACTGTGCCCCCTACTCCTAGAATCCCCAACCAGCAGAAATAGTTTCTCTCTATCCACCCTATCTGTTCCCCTTAATATCTTATAAACTTCCATCAGATCACCCCTTAACCTTCGAAACTCCAGAGAATACAACCCCAATTTGTGTAATCTCTCCTCGTAACTTAACCCTTGAAGTCCGGGTCTCATTCTAGTAAACCTCCTGGTCCTGTATCCTGCCACCTATATCATTTTGAAGGGAGCTGTCTAAAATGGTTGCATAAGCCGCCATCAGGAGACAGGACGACATCATGAAGGCAGACTCCAGCCATGCTACTTGTGGTAGGTCCTGGATCTGAGCGCCCATTAGGGCTGCCAAACCTCCCGGATTGACTGGGAGTCTCCCGGAGTGGAACATGAATCTCCTGGGCCTGCTGCCAACGGACGCAGCAGCAGACCCCCCATCCCCACCTCCACACCCCCAACTCCGTGACATCACCAGCTGAGGCAGCAGAGAAGCCTCTGGCTCGGTGACGTCACCACCCTGCCACAGAGATCTGATCCTCATTTAGAGGTGACCGGAAACGGGACCAGCTCATGGAGAAACAGCCAGGAGTCTGGCTGGGAGAGAGCGAAAGAGAGAGACCAGGGAGAGGTGCCGGGTTGGGTTGGAAGAGGGTGAAAGTGACTGGGGGGGGGGGGGCAGGGGATTGGGGCTCGGAGAGGGAAGAATGGGTGACTGGGGAAAGCGGGGATCAGGAGATTGGGGCTTGGGGCAGGGGGGGAGAGAGTGACACTGGACTGGGAGTCGGGGGACAGGGAGACTGGGGGCTGGGGCTCGGGGGGAGACTGGGGAATGGGGGTCAGGGGATGGGGGCTCACATGGGGGGAGAGATGGAGACTGGGGAACGGGGTGCATGTGGGGTTCAGCATTTCCTGCAGAGATGAGAGCAGCAGCAGCAACGTGGTGAGTGGGAGCGATGCTGAGAGAGCAGCAGCCAGTAAAGGAGTGAGTGAAACCTGCAGACTTTACTGTGGGCAAATAGTGAAAGATTGTTTCCACTGGTGGGCGAATGGGGAACAAGGGGATGGAGACTGAGGATTCTCACTGGAAGAACCAAGGGGGAAAGGAAAAGAAAGATTTTTGCACTGAGGGCTCACGATGGCGGAGGTGATTCCTCACTGCCAGATGTAAGCAGAAAATTACTCCATTCAGAAAACCTCCTTATGGCGTTTGCTCTTCAAGAGACATAGGAAGAGTTTGAGTTCATTTCCTCAGTGTGGAGATAACAGAAAAAAAAAGACATGTTGCCCTGAACCCCAACCCCACCCCTCACTCATCCAATGTGAATGAAGTTCAGACCATTGTAATCTGAGTGCGTGTCACTGCGCTGAAGAGTTGGACTTTGTTTATTGGGCAAGTGGTTGACCAAGGCCATGGATTTATCAAGGTGATGTATCTGATTGGTGGAGTGTGTTGGAAGGTTTGGGTAGATGACGGTGGGCGGCTGAGTCAGACTTGATTACCACAGCATTTGCACACAGAAGAAAAGCTGCATTTCTGTGCATAGATTGGCCCCTGAGATATAGAGCACCAGATGGTGTGTGTGTGGCAGGAATTGTACAGCTTTTCAGTAATGATGGTAATGTTAACCAGATGGGTTGGGCTGAGATCTAGCACGGACCTGTGAGGTGCGGAGGAGAATGAAGGCAATGCCTCCGAGCACAATAGCAAAGTGTTCAGGAAAGTAAGCTGGCAAGAAATGAGGCTAATTGTTTTACTGGTGCAAAATATAAAAGTGAAAGGAGAGGAAGACTTGTGAAGAGGGGGAAGGAAAATGGCTCAGAGAAAAGCTCCCATTCCTATCTGAACACTGTATACTGATTCTGACAAAGGAAAAAATGTGATTTCAATAAAACCTCAAGCCTTGCATTAAACTGATTATAAATGAGGTCAATGAATCTTCTCCACAGCCCTCCCCAACCACAAAGAAATTACAGGCTTCTTTCTAAAGACGCCGCAGGTACATTTCGTTATTGTGGGCTGGAATGTTCTCCTTCAAACATGGCCTGTTTTCTTGTGTTTTATTTCAAACTTACACAGAGTTACAAATGCATACCCTCCAAAGTGCGTACTACCCCCTTTTTATCAAGGTATACCCCCATCCACTGGCCAACTGCTGGTTGTCAGGTTTGCAGTCAAGTATTGTTGAGGTTTGCTAAACCTGTGCCATTATGTTACGTGACAACTCTTTGCAGTTCCTTTGATTTTAATAATTTGTGCTATTTGGTCGGGAAGGTAGTAGAGTCTAACTTCAATTAAAATTATTTGAAAACAAAAGAATCTTAAAATAATGACTGTAGATTTAAGTAAAACGGAGCAGGACTATTTTTTTTTAAAGTAACATGCTTTAAGGAAACATTCAGTCCCAAACCACAGGCAAAACCTGGGGCACATGGCGTATTCTTAAGTCTACTGTTGAATTATGAATTAGTCTTCGCAGATGCCCAGCCAAATTCCTCATATCTGGCCAAGATGTAGAGATAGGGCATCACCTTATGGAGTTTGGTTTATGGCAGCATTGCTTATGTGGAATCATTGCATTTTACTCGCTCGCTAACCTATGATCATAGAATGATTAAATAAATATTTAAGTTAAATAAATAAATAAATAAAATGAAATGATTAAACACAGCCAAATCACTGTGGAACCAGCCCTATTAATTAGAAAAGCAAGTCTGAACAAAGGTAGGCCGAGGCAAGACACCTTCTTCCTCCTTTTATGCAGGGCGCCTTGGAAGTGTTCCTGTCCTGTAAAGGTTTTCCTCTGTGCTGTGAAAAGCTAAACAGCCAAAAAAAGGTACAGAAACATTGCTAATTGTAAGTCATCATTTAGTGATGTAAGTTGCCATATTAAATACAGTAAACCAAGTATAAAAGTTCCGTAGCAAATTAAAAATATTATAGTTTGTAGCCTGATTCAGCTATTCTAAAACACGCTCTATGTTTTAATATTTTTTTTAGTGTGGACTGATTACAAGATACTTTTCAGACAGTATTTATTATTTATCAAAATAGCAGCACAACTGCAATGTTTGCAGGCTGCACATGATGTGATAATTTCCTCTGCCTGTCTGGAGACAGGCAGGACCGGCTGAAATGCTGGTGCCCTGCAGCAAACTTATCGTTATCTATTTGGGGAAGTTGGCAGAAAACACCCTCACTTACCAACAAGGCTACTAAAGTATAGATTACACTGCAGGAATATTTGATTATAATTGAAAATAGTTATTCTATCCTTTGCAGATCCTAGGAGAGGCCACATATGGAATATCGTGCGCAATTTTTGGAACCCTATCTTCAAAAGGACATTGATAAGTTGGGGAGGATTCAGAGAAGAGCAACAAGGATCATTCTGGGATTTTGAACTCGAAACATCCACAGAATAAACCTTATTTTGATTGGAAAAAGAAAACAATGGTGGTGCAAAGAGGGGGAAAAGATCACGATCTAGGCTGAGTGCTGAGAGGAATTGATAACACAAATTTAAGGAGACTATTTAACTTGGACTGTAGAACAAAACTTATACAATTAACATTGCTGACAAAGGCTGTCTAAATTAAAAAGTGTTTGAAAAAATTTCTTTAGTTTGTTTCTGAGCACACAAAAGTCACATAAACAACAAAACACATTGTTGAGGCGCTGTGCATGACATCATAATGACATCGCGCACGACTCTTCTGACTCCATAAACAGACGCTTTTATCAAACTTTTCTTCATCAAAATACTGCCCTTTAAATGACTTATTGGTGTACAAATACCAGGGCTAATTATATGAATTTGCGCTCCTGATGCAAAGTTTCACCTGCCGGGAGCACAGATCAGAAGTTTGGCAATGCGTTTCCCATGATTTCCTGCTCTTTAACTTTAATAGATAGAATATCATGGGTAGGGGGGTCCATGCCCAAATTCCCAATAAGCATTCCTGGTGGGGGAAGCTCTGTATTAGCAGCGCAAGTTTGTAAAATGACCCCCTATTATGAGTTTTTGCTGGCTGCAAGCTTGCCTAATAACATATTTTTCTGTGAAAACCTCTAAGTCACTGCCATTGGTTAATCAATGCCTGACACCAACCTGTGTAGGAGATCCTCATAGCAGTAAGGGGAATGTCAGCCAGAGTGAGAGGTTTGCACTGCAGGAATTTAAATGTTGTTCCACTCAGGTCTGCTGTTGTGAGTTTTTGGAGAACCTTCCGTGCAAATGGACCCGCTACACCCAGCACCCCGATTTCATCGGTAACATTATGAATGTCGACATCAAAGCCACCATTTGTTGCCTCGTCCTCTATATATCTAGATAAATGAAAATGATGCGTCAGGTGAATAGTAGGACTCTGCTTCTCTTTTTTAAGGTAATAACAAACGAGGAAATGTGTAAAGGACCTAAGGCCTGTTTCAGACACACACCAATTTTTTGGGCTTTACCAATACGGCGGGCACACCCTTCTGGCTCATAATGAGTGCGTACTTCCTGCCCACCATAATGGAGGCATAGGAGGGTGTTAGCGCCCGAAAAATGGGCGCCACGTGGCCAAAAATCTAGGCCTATGTGTTCAAGTCCTGGTGTATCACTTGAACTTACGACCTGCTGACTCAGGGACAAGTGCTACCACTGAGCCAAACTAATATTGAAGTACAATTTGTTTCACCAATAACTTATAAATGCCACCAACCCAATAGGTTCACTCATTTCCTCGGGGGTAATTTGGACTTTTGGTGATAGTGTAAAACAGGCAATATTGGATCAGCTGTCCATCGTACACCTCTCCCGATTTTCATTTCCATTGACTTCAGTGGAAACGGAAATTGGAAGAGATGTATAACAGGTGGCCAATCCGATTTTGCCCGTTTTACACTATTGCCAACAGTCAAAATGACCCTCCACTTTAGGGAAGGAAACCTGCCTTCCTTACCCGGTCTGGACTATATGTGACTCTAGACCTACACCAACGTGATGGATTCTTAACAGCCCTCTGAAGTGGCCTAGCAAGCCACTCAGTTTGGGCAACTAGTAAAGGGCAATAAATGACGACCTTGCCAGTGATGCTCACATCCCGAGATTGTGTAATAAAAAATAAATAAAATGGATAGGTGGCCTTGTGGTAAAACGATTGCCTCACCCCAGTGAGCAAACATACACCTCAATTGAACCTATTCTCTGAGCTAGTGGGATCTCCAGTTGCACATGTCAACTTTCTTTGTTGGTAGTTCATGGAACTGTAGTGGGAGTTGAAGAATGGAAAATAAGAAAGACGCAAAAGTCTTAAGAGTTTTCTTTTGTTTAAAAAGCAATTAATACACAATCTAATCTCCAAGCGTATTAGAAGTCTGTTGCTCAATTGCAAAATGAAGGAGAAAAAGTTTTCTCATGTGCATTATATTAACTCAATCAAGGGAAAGAAAATAAAAAGAAAAAATTTGTTTCAGGAGTTTGCATAAAAAATGTTGAATCCATGCTCACCTCAGGTCATGGAGCTCTGACCCTGATCCTGTCACCAGCAGGAACTCCTCTTCTGTCAAGTGGCTGATTGTCACCTCAGCATACACTCGGCCTCTAGGGGTGATCATATGACTGATATTTATGTAGCCCACCTGTGGGAAAGGAGAGCGGAAGGAGGAAAAAATGAAGATCGTACATTTGCGATAGCCACATATGTCTCCTGCCCTTTCTTCGAACTTCATTGCTCTAACTAAATTGAAAATACCAGTCTAATAGCTGCAGCTTTCCTTTATGTTTGAGGGAATGTTCATCAAACCAGATTTGGAGGACCAGAGGATGCAAGGTGGGACCTAGAACTGAAAGAAGTTACGAGGAAAGGGGATCCACCAGGGTCAGCAGCAATAGGGGTGCTAGGTGAGTGGGATTTTGTGTGGGATAAGGTGCGGGTTTTGGATTAGAATTGAGATTGGGAGGCTGGTAAAGAGGCCATTTGAAAATTGAGTCTGGAGTTGAGGGTTTTGGTGGCAGTTCGGTAAGGTAGGGATGGAGTTGAGCAATGTGATGGAGGCATTCTTAGTGACGAACTGGATGTGGGGCTTTGAGGCTCAGCTCAGCGTCAAGTTCTTCTTGAGACTGCACATTATTGGGTTGAGCTTGAATGGAAAACTGAGAAGGGTGAGATTGGGTCAAACATGCAGAGATTCTGTCAGTGGCCAAATGGGATAGCTTAAATCTTCCAGAGAGTTCTGGCTCATCCACAATTTGATGCCAGGTTGACAGTTGGACAGCTCAGTGATAGTTGTGGAATCAAAGATAACTGGAGACTAAAGCTGGGCATTGTCGGTTTTGCGATGATGGCACAACTAACAGATGAGAAATAGAAAGGGGCCGAGAATGGAACCTTGATGCACAGTTGGGTGACTGTGAAAGTACTGGAGGAGAAGCCATTAGAGGAGATATGCTTGCTGCAGTGGGGTAAGCAGGAATGAAACCATGTGTGGCATTGCCACAGAGGCTGTGGAGGAAGGTGGCCTGGCTGACTATATTGAATGTAGTGGAGAGGTTGAGGAGGATGAGAAAGGACAACACAGCACGGTTGCATACACACAGAATGTCATTACAACTTTGACCAAGGGTGGTCTCAATACCATGCGATGGTGGGCATGGAGCTGTGCAGCAATGACCAGTCCCAGAATCTTGTAAAGTAAGGGTAGATTGAAGATGGGGTTTTATTTGAACGTGGAATTGAGGACAAGAGTTGAAATTAAGAAGCTGAACATGATTTATCCTTTAATGGGAATCCAATTGTTATTTCAACTAGGACAATTATAGATGATTTGGGGGTCAAACCGACATCATAGACAGCATGATGTGCTGTTGGTGATGGTTTAAACTAGCATGGCAGGGGGATATGAACCTGAGTGTAGATTCAGAAGGGAGAGAAGCAGAGCTGGAAATGGAAGGCAGAAAATTAGTAAGTGAGTTTGGAAGGCAGAGGAAACAAAGATTAGAAACTAGACAACAAAGGAGTTTGGCAGTGCTTAATGGCATATACCTCAATGCAAGGAGTATAGTGAATAAGGCAGATGAGCTAAGGGCACAGATAGACATGTGGAAGTATGATACCATTGCTATTACTGAAACATGGCGTAAACAGGGGCAGGAATAGCAGCTCAACGTTCCTGGTTACAGGGTTTTAAATGAGATAGAGAGGGGGATAAAAAAGGAGCGGGGGTGGCAATATTATAAAGAAAATATTACAGCTGTGAGGAGGGATGATATGTTAGAAGGATCATCAAATGAGGCCATATGGGTTGAGCTAAAGAAAAGAAAGGGGCAGTCGCACTGCTGGGAGTGTACTATAGACCTCCAACAGTCAGAGGGAGATAGAAGAGCAAATATGTAGGCAAATTTCTCAGAAGTGCAAAAACAATAGGGCAGTAATAGTAGGGGATTTCAACTACCCTAATATTAACTGGGATACAATTAGCGTAAAAGGTATGGAGGGTGCACAATTCTTAAATTGCATTCAGGAGAACGTTTTTAGCCAGTACATGGCAAGCCCAAAATTGGGCGGGGGGCAGTTCTGGATTTAATTTTAGGAAATGAAGTTGGGCAGGTGGAAGGAGTATCGGTGGGAGAGCATTTTGGTGGTAGTGATCATAATTCAGTTAGATTTAGCATAGTTATGGAAAAGGACAAAGATAGAACAGAAGTAAAAGTTCTAAATTGGGGAAAGGCCAATTTTACTAAGCTGGGAAGTGATTTTGCAAAAGTGGACTGGAAACAGCTGCTTGAAGGTAAATTAGTGTCAGAGCAGTGGGAGACATTCAAGGGGGAGGTAGTGAGGATTCAGAGTAAACATGCTGCCACAAAGAAAAAGGGTGGGGCTGCCAAATCTAAAGCCCCCTGGATGACAAGGAGCCATCTACAAGGCACAAGTCAGGAGTGTGATGGAATACTCTCCTCTTGCCTGGATGAGTGCAGCTCCAACAACACTCAAGAAGCTCGACACCATCCAGGACAAAGCAGCCTGCTTGATTGGCACCCCATCCACCACCCTAAACATTCACTCCCTTCACCACCAGCGCACTGTGGCTGCAGTGTGTACCATCCACAGGATGCAATGCAGCAACTTGCCAAGGCTTCTTCGACAGCCCCTCCCAAACCCACGACTTCTATCACCTAGAAGGACAAGGGCAGCAGGCACATGGGAACAACACCACCTGCACGTTCCCCTCCAAATCACACACCATCCTGACTTGAAAATTTAATGCCGTTCCTTCATCGTCGCTGGGTCAAAATCCTGGAACTTCCTTCCTAACAGCACTGTAGGAAAACCTTCACCACATGGACTGCAGCGGTTCAAGAAGGCGGCTCACCACCACCTTCTCAAGGGCAATTAGGGATGGGCAATATATGCTGGCCTCGCCAGTGACACCCACATCCCATGAACGAATAAAAAAAAATACGGAGTAAGATAAGGCAAAAAAGGGAAGCTTATGTCAGACACTGAGAGCTCAATACTGCGGAAAGCCTAGAGGAGTATAGAAAGTGCAGGGGTGAAATTAAAAAAGAAATTAGGAAAGCAAAGAAAGGGCATGAAAAAATACTGGCAAGTAAAATTAAGGAAAACTCAAAAAATGTTTTATAAATACATAAAGAGCAAGAGGATAACTAAGGAAAGAGTAGGGCCTATTAGAGACCAAAAAGGTAAATGATGTGTGGAGGCAGAAGATGTTATATAGTTCTTAATGAATACTTTGTGTCTGTCTTCACAAAAAAGGGGGACGATGCAGAGATTTTTTTAAAAATTTGTTCTTGGGATGTGGGCATCACTGGCAAGGCCAGCATTTATTGCCCATCCCTAATTGCCCTGGAGAAGGTGGTGGTGAGCCGCTTTCTTGAACCGCTGCAGTCCGTGTGGTGAAGGTTCTCCCACAGTGCTGTTAGGTAGGGAGTTCCAGGATTTTGACCCAGCAATGATGAAGGAGCGGCGATATGTTTCCAAGTTGGGATGGTGTGTGACTTGGAGGGGAACGTTCAGGTGGTGTTGTTCCCATGTGCCTGCTGCCCTTGTCCTTCTAGGTGGTACAGGTCGCGGGTTTGGGAGATTGTAGTTAAGGAGGAGGAGTGTGAAATATTGGATGGGATAAACATAGTGAGAGAGGATGTATTAAGGGGTTTAGCATCTTTGAAAGTAGATAAATCGCCAGGCCCTGATGAAATGTATCTCAGGCTGTTAAAAGAAGCAAGCGAGTAAATAGTGAAGGCTCTGACCATCATTTTCCGATCCTCCCTGGCTACAGGTGCAGTGCCGGAGGATTGGAGGACTGCTAACGTTGTATCATTGTTTAAAAAGGGAGAAAAGGATAGACCGAGTAATTACAGGCCAGTCAGTTTAACCTCGGTGGTGGGCAAATTATTGGAATCAATTCTGAGGGACACTATTAACCGTCATTTAGAAAAGCATGGATTAATCAAGGACAGTCAACATGGATTTATCAAGGGAAGGTTGTGTGTGACTAACTTGATTGAATTTTTTGAGGCGGTAACAAGGAGGGTTGATGAGAGTAGTGTGTTTGATGTAGTCTACATAGATTTTAGCAAGGCTTTTGACAAGGTCCCACATGGCAGACTGGTCAAAAATGTAAAAGCCCATGGGATCCAAGGGAAAGTGGCAACTTGGCTCAAAATTGGCTCAGTGGCAGGAAGCAAAGGGTAACGGTTGACGGGTCTTTTTGTGACTGGAAGGCTGTTTCCAGTTGGGTTCCACAGGGCTCAGTACTAGGTCCCTTGCTTTTTGTGGGGTATATTAATGATTTAGGCTTAAATGTAGGGCGCATGATTAAGAAATTTGCAGATGATACAAAAATTGTCAATGTGGTTGATAGTGAGAAGGAAAGCTGTAAACTGCAGGAAGATATCAATGGACTGGTCAGGTGGGCAAAAAAGTGGCAAATGGAATTCAATCCAGAGAAGTGTGAGGTAATGCACTTGGGGAGGTTAAACAAGGCAAGGGAATACACAATAAATGGGAGGATACTGAGAGGTGTAGAGGAAGTGAGGGACCTTGGAGTGCATATCCACAGATCCCTGAAGGTAGCAAGACGGTTCGATAAGGTGGTTAAGAAGGCATAAGGGATACTTTCCTTCATTAGCTGAGGCATAGAATATAAGATCAGGGAGGTTATGCTAGAATTGTCTCCACTAGTTAGGCCACAGCTTGAATACTGCATGCAGTTCTGGTCACCACATTACAGAAAAGATGTGATTGCACTAGAGAGGATACAGAGGAAATTTACGAGGATGTTGCCAGGACTGGAAAATTTTAGCTACGAGGAAAGATTGGATAGGCTGGGGTTGTTTTCTTTGGAACAGAGGAGACTGAGGGGTGATTTAATTGAGATGAATAACATTAAGAGGGGCCTAAATAAAGTGGACAGGAAGGACCTAGTTCCCTTAGCAGAGAGGTCAATAACCAGGGGGCATGGATTTAAAGTAATTGGTAGAAGGATTGGAGGAGCTGAGGAAAAGGTTTTTCACCCAGAGGGTGGTAGGGGTCTGGAACTCACTGCCTGAAAGGGTAGTAGAGGCAGAAACCCTCATCACATTTAAAAAGTACTTGGATATGCACTTGAAGTACCATAACCTACAAGGCTATGGACCAAGTGCTGGAAAGTGGGATTAGGTTGGATAGCTCTATTTCGACCGGCACAGGCACGATGGGCCAAATGACCTCCTTCTTTGCCGCAAATTTTCTAAGTTTCTATGATGTGTTAATGTGTAAATTCCAAATGTTTCTTTACCATTAGTGTTCTGTAAAAGGGTGGCTTATTGTGATATTACATTAGGACAGCTCACCTACACCTTTGACAAGTGGGCATTTGCTGTAAAAATGAACATCTGCAATTGTCAGTTTTTCATATATCTTCATCCATCTTATCTTATGCTACCTTTGGAATGACATTTGCAAACAGGCGGTCCAGTAGTTTTATGGAGTCCTTTCCTTTCACAGTGAATTTGCCAAAAGGTGTAAGATCAAACACTCCCACTTTTTCCATGACCTGTTTACATTCTCGGTTAACTGGCTCAAACCAGTTTGTGCGACGAAAACTAGGCCTGTGATGGATTAAGAAGTTTGTTAAATTAATGCCTTGTAATTGCAGTGCTGAAAAATCACGCTTTGCTTTGAATAATTATGGTATTCTCTTTGCTGTCCTCCTGTAGAAAGGCGCTCGGGTGTGTGAAACATGGATATCCTTTCAACTTCAATTGAAGAAGGAGAAGAACCAGAGAGGAGTTGAGGAGAATTTGTTTTACGCAGCGAGCTGTTATGATCTGAAACGCCTGAAAGGATGGTGGAAACAGATTCAATAATAACTTTCAAAAGTAACTTGAAAAGGAAAAATTTGCAAGACTATGGGGAAAGAGCAGGGGAGTGGGACTAATGGATAGCTCTTACAAAAAGCCGGCACAGGCACAATGGGCCGAATGGTCTCCTTCTGTGCTGTATGATTCTATACATAGGGTTCATTTTGGAAAACAGGTCACAGATTTTCCATTGATATAATACAATTATTGATCTGGACTCGCTCTCCTAGTTCTTCACTATATTGACGTTTTTCTGATTGGCAAGTTACTGAAGACAGCCTCTATCACTTAAGTATCAAAGACTAACAGCATTCTGCAAAAGGTCCAACCACAGCTAAGTCAAAGGTAAAGACCTAGCTTAACAATATCAGCCATTCCCTTAAGTGTGATGGTGCATAAACAGTAGCGCAGGAATCAGTAGCATCAGGTTTCTATGAGGGCAGTTTGCCTCTCATCTGTACCCAGAACTACTGGAGGAAATCTGGTTGTAAAGCCCTCTGGCATTTATTTGCATTGCAGCGCCCTCTTCAGGCACAGTCAGGTGCAGTCACCAGAAAATTTGGGTGCAGTGCTATTCAGGAGCAGATTGTGCGTTGTACCCATTTCTCAAGCATGATTAGGAAGCAGGGCTGAGGAAATCAGACCTATTTTTTTTCCCTTCACAAATAGATTTCCAAACAAAAGAATTTTGTGCTGGCATTCTTTGAGGTGAGGGGAAAAGGCTCAGGCTGGGCCCCAGGTGGACTCCATTTCAGCCACAGAAACAACCTCTACATCGGGTTCACCCTGGAGTTCAGACCTCTAGGGAGACCAGGTTTCAGGAAATTCCTTCCTTTGGCCCCACATCTCTGACATCAGGGGCCAAGTTTGAGGCAGATGGAAGTTTCGCTGGGCCGAAGCTCTTGCGCAAAATGGGAAGCAGCAGTCTTCTGGGTGGAGACCCAGTGTTTCCAGCTCCTGCCCGCATTTCCAAATTCACCCCATGATTTTTACAATGCTTAATAAATAGATTTTATTTACACTTTACACCTTAAGATGAAAATTGTAAATGTTTCTTATGAAAGCAATTCAATTTTAGCTTCTCATCAATTAAATATATTCCAGATAATTCAGTCGAAAATTGAATTATCCAATAATTTTACTTAAGCAATGTAAATAATACAGCAAAGGAAGGAGGTTGGTGTGAAAAAATTGCAATTGTCATATAATTTGAATTCAACGACTGAATTGAGAGTAGCCTATAGAATAATTTTCTTGGTGCTCACAATGGTTCAACGGTAAGGTTACCAGTTCTGAGCCATAAAGAGTGGGAAGATCCTAAGTTTGTACCCTTGTCTGTACTGTGTTAGCTGAACTCAGCCAGGGCAGCGATAAGGGGTACCACAATTGGTGGTAATGTTAGGTTAAGGGCAGGAATATCAGACAAGGTTCCTGCTCATGATTGCTATCCAGCAACTCCTGGTGGAAGTGTACCTTCGTGGACTGCTGGTGAGGACAGGGCCAGGCAGTACTGCCATGTCGAAAACCTGTTGTCACTCAATGTCAAAGTTAATACAATGGCCACTTGAGCAAAGTGGATGACTGCCACCCATGGAACTGTTCCCTAGTAAGGGAGTCAGTGCCTTCAGGGCAGGAGAGAAGAAAACTGCAGAGGAAAAATAAATCTCTTTCCTGATGAAGAAGGATTAAAGGACCATTTACCCACACACGCAGGAATCTTAAAAGGAGAATTTCAAAGCCAACTTGACATTCACCAATTAATCATTAAACAGATAACACGGCTCAGCAAATTTATCAACTGATGTTTTCAAGCTCCCCATGCCAGCTTTGTTTTCTGATTTAACAGAAATGTATAACTGTTAATTACAATCCCAACTATTTGACAAAGACCTGTCACAAAAATCAAAGCAGATTAACGTGCTAATTTTATTTTTCCTCAACAAAACTTTGTTTCTCCAAAATTGCACTTGACAACAATCTAGAAATGGCTGAGTACCAACTTCTAATCCTGACTCTAATCTCACTACAATTCTTCCTTAAGCAAATAGTTCCAAAAAATAAAACAAATCAATGATGAAAGTCAAAGAGAGCATGGTGGAGGCATTAACTCATAATGGACTGAAAATCATGGGCAGCATGCCTGCGATTTCCTGATATTCACTGCTGGCGAGTGAGCTGCCCCACCATTAGCACAAACTCATAAAATTATGCCGTTTTCAGCCTCATTCTTAAGGGTCACACTAAATATGGTAACCTTACTATATATTTACAACTGCTAGTAATTAGTGAATTTTTGCACAAAACAAAAAATTGAGCTCGGCAAACCTGGGTCAGGGAGGGGAAAATCAGCCATTGATCGCACTCCTGATCGTGGATATCGAGTGATTGAGTGATGTCAGGCTTGGCTGTGATACCCTCTCCATAACTATATAGACAGCCAACACTCACAGTGAAAGTTCATGAATATTGACCATTTGGGAGAGGCCCGGTGCCTATGTAACCGAATCGTAGCAATGAGTTAATGATTTCAGGAGAGAATGGGAAGAAAAGGGGAAAACTTGGGGAGGAAAAAAAAAGAAAAACTCTAATTTATATTTATATTATACCCCCCCCCACCCCACCGAAGACTCCATCTAGTTGCACTGGATAGGGATCAAGAGCAGGAACCTCGCCTGATTCCCTCGCTAACCCAGGGGCACTGAGACCAATTACAGCATCCCTTCTACTGTCCCAGCTGAGGTCAGCTAGATCATTACATGCCAGAGATCAAGTTGGAACTTTCTTGGTCTGCATGACTGAAATCCATAACTGAGCTATCTGCTTTTTTTTAAATTGGAACCAGACATGCCAACTTTTGCATTAGGAAAACCTGGGCTCACAGGGTAAAAGACTGTTACATGCCACAGAACATTCCAGAAACTGAAAGCAGAGAACATAAATGGGAGAACATCATGCCTGTGTAGTACATGTAATATTGTGTTGATGTTATATATACTGGTGGATCTAGTCCAAACGTTGTGTTCTGCCCGAGGTCAGGTCTGAACTCAAGTCTCACACATTGGAGATTCTTGAGCCACTTACTAGGGAAGAGTAGCTGAGGTGGTTTCCTGTTGCCTTCCTTGCAGTTTTTATCTTCGAATCACCTTCTCCTAAGTGGGCTGCATCCAAGGCTAAAGAGCCCCACCTACACTTTACGATGGGGGGAGGGGACCACTCACACCCATTGGATGCAGGTTTTCTTGTTGGACGTCAACCCAGTATTCAGGACAGCGCTCTGTTCTCTGTTCAGTGGTGCTGTCTGAAGTGGGGCCTGAACCCAACCCTTGTGACTAAGAATCGGGAACGCTACCACTAAGACAAAGGATCACTCCCCTGTGGATCTGATAAGCCAGAGCAAATGCTGTTTCACAATCATTTACCCTTACAGCAATGATACCTTCCACTCCCTGCTCAACAAAGTCTCTCTATTCCCCCATCCACAACAGAGCCTTTATCCATCTCCTTGTAAAACTGTCTTCCCTCCCTCAACAGGATCTGTTCCAGCAACGACAACAGGGAATTTCGCCCCCATTCTTGTCCCCTGTTTAACAGGATCTCTCTCATTTTGTCTCTTCCCTCCTTCTCAAATCCAAATAGGGTATCCTTCACTCTTTCACTGCTACCCAACATAGTGGGGGTGAAATTCAACTTCGGCAGGGGGGGGAGGGGGGTGCAAAACTAGCAGTAGCAGTAGCCTGTTATACTCCCCACCCGATCTGAAGTCAATGGAAAGGGAAATCGGGCAAGGTGCTTAACGGCTACCACCCGTTTTGCGTCCTCACTGAAGTTGAATTTCACCCCTAGTGTCCCTTTCTTCCCCCTCTAAAGAACATGTCTCTTCCTTTCCCTCCCCTCCCCAAAATATCTGTCTCCTTTCTCCCTATTCCGCAGACCGCAGTATGGCTGAAATAAAGTTGGGAGTTCTTTCAACAGAGACAGACTTCCCCATATCCATATATTGTTCGCCATATCATTGGACTTCTTCAGGCCAGACCCCAACATTTTAAATTTTGTTGGATTCAGCCCCACCATAGTCTCTCACCCCCTTCTAACTATGGATACTGTTACTGCAAAAAAAAGGTCTCTCTCTCTCTCTTCTTTACTTCTGTTTCTTTCTTTCTCTCTCCTCCTCTTCTGTTTCTCTCTCTGTCCTCCTCAGAAACCACAGTGCGTACATCCCTGTCTTGGGATATAGCTAACTCATCTGTAAACATACAAATGTAGAAATAATGAATTTATAACCCTGAATGATCAGTTAAAAAAATTGTGTTTAAACTTGGTTAAAAATTCATATTCATGGACTGTAGATACAAGAACAATGAACAAATAACCCTACAAAAATACCATATGAAGTGACATTGCCTTCCATGTAATTTGAACCTAAGTTACATGTAGGGAGAAAGGTTTACATTTTATCATTCCCCTTCTCTCTTGAGGATGTTGACTCCTTGATAGGATTCAGTTCCACAAGCGCTAGGTTCCTTACCCAAGTGGCCATTATTCACGTGAGCCGATTGTAAGTGTTGTCAGTTCATTCATCCTTACCCAAAGTCCACACGCCCGTGCACTTCACTGGATTGAGATCAGAGATGGAGAACCTGGCCAACATTTTCCCTTCCTCGTCCACTGGTACTGAGGCCAACTGTAGTGCCTCTTTTGTTGTTTGGCTGAGATCAGCTAGTTCAACACAGGTTGGGGATTGAATGTAGTCCCTCCCTGATCTAGATAGCTCAACCGCCCATTAAATAAACTGGCTGAGCCATGGGAGAGCCTATTGCTTGGTGTTTAATTACATGTATATTGTGAAGAAACTTACCAGGATTGCAGCAGTCTGATGATTTATGTTCCCACCTCCCTAATAATGAAGAACTGATCATGTTTTAGGTTGACCACAGCTCCAGCCTACCCCCTTAACCTTTTAGCAAACTTCCATTTCCATGACTCAGGTCTCAGTATAACCCTCTGAGGTCTGAATGTTATTTGCAAGTTTCAAATGCACTCTTTTGGTCACATTCTAGGCGGGATTATTCTCTACACCTAAACCGTTTTCCTGGCGGTTCTGGGGGAGGTAGGTGAACAAAATGGATTCGTTATTCCAGAACCCTACCCATTTTTGAGTCTGATATATTTTCTGCCAGGAGGACAGCGGAAGCACCCGTCCAAATGGGAGCAGGTGCTTTCAAATGATGTTTTAATGATGGAGTGATGTCATAGGTCACATATACCGTCATTATTGTCCTAGCAACACTGCAGCAGCGGCAGCATTTCCTACCTTCCACCCAGTGGCGAACTCCCAGGCACACTTCCAGGAGCCTGCTTAAAAAAATTTAAATAAAACTGACCCCATCAAATTCTCCAGGATCAGCGCCAGGACACTCAAGTGGGTGGCAGTCCTGCTCTATGCCACTTTCAACAGCATTGCTGCCAGGGAGGAAAATCCCACCCACCCTCTGCAGAAATTACTGCACATTTTTCTCCCTGTTTAGATAATAGAATTCCAGATATGAATAACACTTTTCAGTTCACTGTACTCTCAAAGATAAATGAATACATCTTTATATTTTAAATTAAATTGCTGTTGAAATTCTCCTTCAGTTTCCAGACGATGAGTTTTTCTTATAGGACCATAGTAATTTGTTTCTACTTCACATCTAAAAACAGGGCAAGAAATTATCGCTATAAACAGTATTATGTACACGGCCTATAAGCACAGTTCTCATTATATTCAAATGGTTCTAGAGTATGATATTAAAAATCTTCATATATCATCAGCAACATACTGTGCTGAGATGTTCAAACTGGGCTGAGCTTTGCCAGTATATGTCAGCTTCATCCAATACATTTGTTTCCATGTGAATAGTACACATGGAAAAAACAGATCCCGAGACAAATCACTGGTTCTCCAGCCACATGTATGGTTTATTTTTTCATTGACACTCAGTCATAATGTTCCCTCTTACCTATATCCAGTGTCGTCTCCAGGTTTGTAGAACCAATGTGGCTGCTCCCAGCCGGCATGGAACCCCATGGATGCCTGGGTTTTCAATGTTTCATAAATTCCACTTACTCTTTCTGTTGGCCTTCCTCCAAACCTCTCTTCTTTGGGATATCCAACTAAGCAAGGAAAAAAGAAATATGTCAGGTAATTTGCAAATACAACTACCATTAAACCCATTAATGACAATCACTGCTCTCTTTTTAAGTTCTGATGAAAGGTCATCGACTTGAAACGTTAACCCTACTTTCCTCTCTCTACAAATGCTGCCTGACCTGCTGAGTGTTTCCAGCATTTTCAGATTTCCAGCATCTGCAGTATTTTGCTTTTTTTTCTCCCTTTTTGGTGACCATGCCTGTTTTGTTTGCTGAATTATGCAACTCTCTCTCATTGATCTGTTCTTCAATATCTCCTCACGTCTTTTCCATCCTTGATCTCTACTCTTCAATGATTTACAATTTCACACCTACTTTTTTTCAGTACCTATTTTGATAGACAGGATTGTGCGATATATCAGGCAAGCAGCAATCACTGAGTTATGCAGACCTGCAGAAATTTAATCAAAAGGAAGTTTATTTTCAAAATCCAGTTGAAGACAAACAAGTGGGAAAGTAGGGAAAACAGCAATTACCTACTACCCCCGTCCCACTGTGTACACTATCTACATCTGTAATAATCCTAATAATTATTGGTGGTTCCTAACTAGCTCTAGTTGTTAGTGTTGTCAAAAAGAAAGAGTTGCATTTATATAATGTCTTCTCACATCTCTCAGAAATATCTCAAAATATGTCACATATAATGATTTACTTTGAAGTGCAGTGACTATTATTATGTAAGCAAACATGACAGTCATTTTGCACACAGCAAGATCCCACAAACAGTAATGTTATTAATGACCAGTTAATCTATTTTTGTTGGTGTTGGTTGAAGAAGAAACTTTGGCCAGGACAACAGGATAACTCTCTGGACTCTAAAATGCCATGGGTTTTTTTAACAGCTACCAGTACATCAAAAAGGTGGTACCTCTGATAATGCAGTACTTGAGTATCAGTCTAGATTATATGCTGACATCCTGGAGTACGATTTAAACCTAAAACCTTCTGCCTCAGAAGCAAGAGTGCTACTAACTGAGCTAAACTAAAATGTCAATTATTAATCAAAACATAGACAAAGGAAGCTTTTAAAGGTCATTTTATCTCATCATGTACTGCACATGAAAAACCTCCAAACACATAATTTTTAATAGAGAATTTTGATAATCATATCCAAACTGCCACCAGAGAAATTGAGCAAAGTAGTAACTTAGGTGGAGCGCAGCAGCTTATTCCTATTGAGAAACCAAGGTCAAGAGCAATAGTGCAAGGCAGCAGAAAAGTGTAGAGCCTTTAAATCGTGGTAGAAGTAAATATGAAGAGAATTAAGGAATGCTACAGGTTTGAGATCCTAGGCAAGAATAAGTTGGAGGTTTTTGATTTTAATACAATGATGATGTAGACAAAAGGTAGAGCATGTAGGAAGGCATATTTGGAGCCTAGAAGAAACAAGACAGGAAAGTTTAAAGCAGCATTGACAATAGTATAAACAAAATAAAGAAGGACTACCAGGTTATGACAGAAAAAGAGGAGAAGGTTAGAGGTGAGAAAGACTGCAAGCTTTTTCTTGTATCCTGTCCAGGAGTTCACGAGAGTTGCCAGAATAGGCGCACCAGATATGGGAACAACATTTTTGGAACGATCTGGGCTTCATAGAAAGTTAAGAGTTGTTGAGGGGGAAAGTATGGAATAGAACAGGAAACTAAGCTTCTTGAGACAGTTTCAACAATGGAAGAGATGTGGCATTCTAATTGAGCTTACAGAAGATAGTACGGCCAAGGATGTCAATAGATTAAATGTGGTTGTTGTTGCTTAGACACAAAGAAATGGAGTTTTTAAAGAATTGAAAGAAACAAGATTTTCATCGCCTCTTCAAAGGGCATGGAGGAGGCTGTGAAAACTAATAGCATAGCAATAGGCCTGTTAAATAAAATTAAACACTTCAAGCCTAATTGATTAGTCATGGTATCAGCTCTTCAGAAATGCTACTGATTTCAGGAGTATACATATAGAAAGCTTCTAATCAGTTTTAAATTATGTTACAGATCACCAAAGAAGTCTGTTAAAATCCTTAGATTGTCCTCACATGTGCACTTTTCATAGTAGTCACTGGATATGGATTAGAAGTGTCCTGTCCCCTCCAAGCTCAGGGAGCAGAGGCCAATGTATTGTATTATTGCCCACTCTAACAGGTTTAAGATCAGCTAACTCAGCATAGGTCAGGGAACAAACTTGGGGCCTTACTGTGTGTCACAGTTTCACAATGGCAGCAAATTTACCAGCTGAGCTATTGGCAGTGTCCCAAAGAAGTTTAAAAGGGAACTGATATTGCATTGGGGATTCAGTTCTTGGAACAGATTGTTCTAAAAACTCCATTCATATAGCTCTAGAGCACAAATGCACGACAGCAGGGTGGCAAATCTGCTCCAGGATGGAGCTTTCATGTTTTCATTGAAATTACGACATGTAACCAATAGCAGATACGGTAACGTAATCACAACATAATATATTCCTCTATATGTAAACACAGTAAAGTTTTACATTAGAACTACTGACATCTACAAAATCACCTTGGATGAAATTTGAATCAGAAATGGTCAAAGATAAACTTATTAATTAAATCATACCCAATCTTTTTCATACTTCTTACCAACGTTGTTGAACCCATATGACTCTCTTGCTTTATCTATTGTGAATTTGGTTGTCGTCCATTTCCCATAGCGATTGGGATCCAGTTCAATTAGGTCAAAATCAGGTTCCCCATCCATGATCCAGTCACTGAGATACTTTCCAATCCCACCAGCATGAATGATTCCATACCTGAAAATACACATATCTTTTCATTCAGATAAAAACAATTATAAAATTATGGTCAATTGTTCACTGGGATTTTTTTTAATAAAAGCTCCAGCCACTTTAAAATTTTTCCATTTGACGTCTTCCTGTGCATGTACCATTCCGTTGGAAGGATATGTTTGAGACTTGCTTTGAACAGTTCACCAATGCTGCCCTGTAATCAGCCACAATCAGTTATGCAAGAGCATCTTAGGGTGATTTTCCTCCAATTATTTCTCCTTGTGGGGAAGTGCCTGGCCTCCAGTTGGTGCCTCCTTACGTGGGGAATCATGGATGGGAATCTGTGCTCTACCCCGCTGTGGTAAAGCCAGGTGGACACTCATAAGTTTAAATGCTGTCCATTTAAGTCAGCAAACAGTGAAAGGTGGAAGGGATGCAATGAGGCGACATCAACCCAAGGCTCCCACTGGAGCTCATCCATCCCATCAGAGTCAATCTGTTCAGAGGCCAACCATTGGCCATCTTCTCCCCCTCCTAGCAAAACTTTAGTAAATGTTGGGAGGAATGCTTCCCAATGACAAAGTCAGTAGGTACTAGAGAAAAAACATATTACAACAGACGGACCAATAGACTATGGTTGGTCTCTATTAGGAGCGGATATAAGAACATTAAAAAGTCGAGCATGAGAAAAGATCATCCAGCCCATCAAATACATTCCAGTCAGAGTCCATGCATGGTTATTTTGTCACGGACTCTTCCCCAATTTTCTGCTAATTTTCTACTTAAGGAACCGTGGTCTCAAAATTGTTTGTGGACGAGAACCTGGCAATTATACCAGGACTGCATATGCTGGTGCCCTCAGCGCTGACCCTACTAGAGTATGTGGGAACAGAGCATTTAATTAGCATGGTCCCACTATGGGTGCATCTCGCAGGTTTGACAGTCACACAGGCCGGAGGTTCTGTTGCCTGCTGCTGTCTGGGGTTGGGTGCCAGGTTTCTCCCCCCATCCCCCGACAAATGATTTCCCTTGCCCTTTCTACTCCCTTACAAGAGGACCGATAGTAATTATTTTTTTTTAAATTATCTTTTCTTCTAGGGGTTCAAATTCCTTCCCTAGCCTGGACAACCCCCTCCCCCTACCCCGTGGTGCCCACTTGGTCCCTTCAGGAACTGGCACACCTCATCTTACTGGGTGTACTTTCACCGGATCTCATTAAGGCTAGGGAAGCAGGAACTCCGAGGGTAGTGGGTCTCTGCCCCTAGGTCCGTTCTCTCTGATGTGATGATCCATTTTGGGGCAGATGTTCATTCTGCTCCAGACAAGAGCCTCCAGAAACTACCAGTGAAGGCCAGGACCAGGCATATCTGGGTCCAGGCCTATCTTGCAGCATTATGCTGCGTAGTAATGGCAGGAGTGCATTGGAAGGCATACGCAATTTTGAGGCCAGTAAGTTTTTATCCCCTTCCTCCCCTGAAAAACAAACAAACATTGCCATTAATATCTTTATAACCCTCAATCCCCCTTCTCAATAGACATATCAACTTTTTATGCTGCTCATAAGAAGCTCCCAGTATCTGCTGCCCACAAAGTGAGGACTCAAAAGCACACTTCTCAGATGTCTAATGACCAACTTGCATGTATTCTCTTTGGGGAGAAGGTAAGCATAGTATCTCTGGGGTTCCAGGATCCAGCTGGTAATGGTAGATAGGAACAAGTCAAACATTGGTCATAGATTTAACATTTGAACCAGGCAGGTCCACAGTACTCCAAGGCACTGCTGATGATTAACTGGCCAGCTTGGCTTATTAATTGGAGCTGGTTGGGTAGACCTGTCACTGGGGACTTGGGATTCTTCCTATGTGGCATCATATAACCCTGCAAGACAATACCTGATTGATATGGTGGTCCTAGCCAGACAAATAGTGGGAAGTTAACTGGGGTTCTGTACCAGTAAGCTGTGCAGGTTTAGTTAGTTAAACAGCATCAGTATCCCTGGGCACATTTGAGGTCCCTAAATCTTGGCTGTTGCCAATTTGCACATCCCTCTGGATTTAGGTAAGGGAGGGGCTTGTGTCCCAATGGAGAGAGTGTGCACTCCACATCAAGACAAACAGAAACTCTAGCCATGTAGATTTCTCAGTAGCTTGGTTTGGAGAATCTTAAGCATGGTGATGGGTATCTGCGCATATCAGATATGTGGCTGATCACTAAAAAAAATCCTGATCCAGCTCCCTTTTAAAGGTGTCAAATGACCCTCAATCACCTGTCATTGCTGGAAGTCTGTTTCATATGTCCATTATCTTCTGGGGAAATAAGTTTATTTTAATATAACTTTGCTAATTTTGTACTTGTCTCATCCAGTCCTAAGGCCATTGTTCAAGTTAAATAACTTGCTTACTTCAACACTTTCCATACCTTTTATTATTTTGAAGACCTGTATCATGTCTCCTCTCAGCCTTCTCTAACAAAAATAAGTTTGCTCACTTGAGCCTTTCTTCATAACCTAGTCCTCCAAGGCCTGGAATCACTTAGATCACTTGTCTCAAACTCTTTCTAATCCTTTTTGAGATAGGTGACCAAAACCACATCCCACAATCCAGAACTGATCTCATTGTTGATCTGTGCAGTGTCAGTATAAATTATTCTGACTTATGATCCAGTGATATCCAGATTGAATTCAGTGTCCAATTTGCTTTATTGTTAATTTTTGTTCACACTTCTGATCTCAATTTAATTTGTTATTTTTTTGTTTAAAAATCGGTTTGAGTGGACCAAAACGGTCTTGCCCATTCATGGGGAGGTATTTAAATGATTCCCTGAGGGGCTTTGCTTATCTGACTCTAAATTTGACTAACCTATCTCAGAATAGGACCCTATTTGTGTTGGTTGACAAATTTTGTTATTTTAGTTAAAAATCAGTTTGTGTGGGACAACACAATTCCGAATTGTTTTTTATTGGTGTGGTCTCTTCAAGAGGGGGCACTTAAGTTTTCCTGACCTGTTTGCGGGGTGTTTCCAGCATTTTCTGGTGTTATGTGGCCATGCTTGTCTGGCGCTTCATTGAGATGGATCTATCTGCAAATAGGACCCTTTTTAGTTTAAACTCTTTCAAATTATCAGTTTAGGTGGAGCAACCCTTCCTTGAATTTTTAATGATGTTGCTCTTTTAAAGGATGTACGTATCCCAGAGAGAATAGGTTTGTCTGGCCCCACAATTCCATTGCCTACTTAAATAGGACCCTGTCATTTATTGATTTTAGCTACTTTCGTTAGTTTGTTTTGTCTAAAATGCATTTTGGGTGAGCCATAAAACAGTCCTTGAGTTTTTAGTAGGGCTGCTCCTTCAAGGGAAATCACTTGACGTATCCCCATGCAGTTGGGCTCACTTGGCCCAATCCCACAATTCAAACTGGTCTATCTTCAGATGGGATCCTTTTGTGTTGCCACTTTGGGTGGGTCATCCCTTTCCTGAATTTTTAATTGTGTATCCCCTGCAAGGGGAGGCACCCCATGATGTATCCCATAAGATTGGGATGCACTTGGGGTGGAGGATATTACACAGCGCAGCAACCTAAAACAGACTGCTGAGATGTTTCACAGACTCGTCCCCTGATGGACCATTTTGGGCAATGATTAATCCATATTGCACCTTTACGTGCCATGCAAGAGATTGCATCCTCTCTTCCATTGTTTGAGAAAGTTCCTTTTAAATTTTTGGTTAGATTTTCCACTGACCCCCTGATACAAATGCTGCTGGATCTGGTTAAGTACTATCCACAAGTCCAGGATGGCAAAAGATTGCCAGGTAGGCTTCCTCTGAAAGCCTGCCCAGATCGAGCTACAGATCATGCATTGGTGACTCTCGAACGTCAACTTGCGGGGGCCAATAATCCGACAATGGGCATCCAATGCAGTAAAATGCATTGGGTGCCCGCTCCCATATTATCGGCCGTGGAAACCTGAGCCCTGCAATGGCCCAAGGCACCTAGCAAGCCCCCATGTGGGTGACCAGCACGAAGGGTGCTGGGAGTCCACACACAAGGCTCATTAGGCCACCAAAAAATATTAAAATTAGGAGTCCACCCCATAATGCAACTGGAGCATCTGAACGGCACTCCAGCTGCACAATGCCCATTTCAAATGGTGTGCTGAAAGGGAAGATCCAATGAAGAAAATCTCTAACGCCCCTGCCTGGTATCACCCTGCACTACCGCCCCCCACCCGCCCCCCACTCCCCCACCTTTACCTCATGCCTCTTCCCTTCACGCCAGAAATTTCCCCGGTGAAGAATGAGCAGCCAGCAACCCTTCACTGCTTCTCACTATAATAAGTTTGCTAGCCATCTCACGGGAGTTCAGGAATCAAAAGTCCTCTTCCATGTGTGTTTTCAGCCAGAATAACGTATTTAAGATTCATGTCATTTGATGTACTCTTCACTTCAAACTCTCTAGGCTTGTGAAGTCGTTCTGCTGATAAATCAAGATAAATAGAGATTTGCTTGACAGTATGGTAGATATCTTTCTGTTCAAACTTCAAACTGCAAAGCTTCCTGGAGGCCTTATTCTACAAATAGGGGTGACTACAAGTCTCTGTTTGCATTCTCAGGGATATCAGGCATGCTAAGATTATCATGCCATTCTCAATTATCAAGAATGTCAATCTGTGCTTCAGGGATTTCTCACTTTTAGGCATAAGAGTGAACGTGTCTTTGACTTCAACCAACTGGAATCTGTTGCCACGTAACAATTCCTCCACTTCAGTTCCTCATTTTTTCAGCTTGGGTAACCACTTCTGTCGCTTTGTTTATAGACTCTTGGAATCCTGACATTGACAACATAAGATTCCTCTGAGATTCACGATTTCGGTGAGTATCTCATGCATGAAGCTTGTCCAAGGATGTATCAGAGCCAGTTTATCTCTGTTGTTTTGAATGTCTCATGGTTGATTTGCAGGCATGCTAAAATTGGCTGAGTCTTTTTATGTACTCAGGTTTGGACGGGAGACTCTGTCCATTGCAGAGGAGACCCGGGAGTTAAAATCATAGAACCATAGAAAAGATACAGCACAGAAGGGGGCCATTCAGCCCATCGTGTCCAAGCCGGCTCGAAGAACAACCAGGTGCCCATTCTAATCCCACCTTCCAGCACCCGGCCCTTAGCCCTGCAGCTTACAGCACTTTAGGTGCAGGTCCAGGTACTTTTTAAAAGAGTTGAGGGTCCTTGCCTCTACCACCAATTCGGGCAGCGAATTCCATACACCCACCACCCTCTGGGTAAAAAGGTTTTTCCTCATGTCCCCTCTAATCCTTCCGCCAATCAGCTTAAATCTATGTCCTCTAGTTCTTGAACTCTCCGCTAGGGGAAACAGGTACTTTTTTGTACAGGTACAAATCGCCCGGTATATTGGGAGGCCGGCACCATGGCGGGAGTCATCGAAGAGGTCAAGGTAAGTACTTGAACTAATTTTCCTAAGGATTCCTTTGGACCAGGAGAAGCAACAGGAGTCTTCGGGCATTCCCAGCCACGGCCTTGCCTTGCATAAAAAGTTGCCTTGCTGAAATATTCAAATGAGGCCCGGGAGTTATAATGGCCCAGGCCTCATGCTCAACTCTCGCCAGGGGTTTCCTTTCTAACAAGTCCTGCCTGCCCTAAAATTGGCCCCAAAATTCCCTGAAAGTACGAGGCCAGATAGATAAAATCATAAAAAAGATCAATAGTATTCTGGGTTCTATAAACAGGGTAATGGTGTACATAAGCAAAGCGCTCATGACAAATTTGGTTAGGCCAGAGTTAGGGTAGCGTGTGCAGGTTTGAGCACTCCATTATGGAAAGGACAGTAAAGTCATAGGCAGTACAGCACAGATATCGGGATGAGGAATTATAATCAGAAGAGACTTGAGATACAGGGACTGGAGCAGAGAAGGCTAAGAGGAAATTTAAAAGACGTTTTTATAATTATAAAGGATTTTGATGAGATGAACAGGGAAAGGCTATGGCCCCAAGATGGCCTCCCTGGGAAATCAGTCGAGGAGCTGCAAGTGAGGGAGGAGGAAACTAAAATGTGCGGGCATATTCAAAGGGAATGCAAATGTCGTAAATATATAATCCAATATATTTCCTGTCATATGCACCCCAGCAACAGCGGCTGCTCAGAAGCCTGTGTATTCCTGGTGTGCTATGTCACGCATGGGGACGGGGAATTTAAATTTTAGAGAATCAAGCCCTGTAAAATGTCATTTTTTTCCCCCAAAAATTCATACTGTCCTCTTCAATGGCTCCACAGGCAAGTGGCCCTACGACCCTGCGGATGGGCCCGAGGCCTGCTGCAGTCACTTCCCACACCTGCCCCGCCACCCCCGCCCGTGTGGGCTACTACTGGGGGATCCTGACCCAGGAAAATCTTCCAGGATCAAGGAAAGGCCATTGGGACAGGTTGAATTCCTGCCCTGTTAAAGATGGGCCAGAATTTCCCCATAACGGGAAAATCCCTGTCATTGTGTCTGCAGTCACAGAAGAATGAATGAAACAATTAATGATGTTGGTTGAAAAGGAACAGAAAAATGTACATACCCAAAGCCAATAGCCACCCAGTAGTTCCGGACGCCCTGGTGTGGTCCAGCCATAGGAAGAATGTCTGGTGTGTACGTGATAGGACCTGATATTATGTTAATTATATCTGCTTTTTTCAAAACTGGGACCATATCCATAGCACTTTCAACATTGTCCATGATTCTATCCAAATCTGATTCAAAAAGTTCCTTCCCAAATCCTGGAACAGATAATAATACAGAAACCCCTGAGCACATACACAGCGTCTGGATTATGATACAGTATATCTGATATGTGAATAGTACCAGAGGGAGGACTGAATGTTGCTGACAGTCCACATGCTCATGGAAAAACAAAATGTCTTCATGCAGATTATACACTCTCATACTGATGGGTCCCAGCAGAAATCAATCCTCGAAATTAGTTAAGAAGTACATAGGATAAGCACAATCATTTCTCAGCAGAGTTCAGTGGCAAGTTAAAAGAACAATAACTCTGTGTACCCTCACTGAAAATTAAAATGATCTTACTCGTTAAATCATGCAGGAACATCAGTATTCGTATGGACTATCTGTAGCAGGGCCATAGAAATAGATGTGAGCAGCCACGATTCAGAAAACAATAAAAATAATGAATTCCAGGGCTTTTTAAAAATGAAATATAAGAACATACATCTTCCATATCTGCAAATAACCACACACAACTTAAAATGCCATTTCACGGGAGCTAATATTTTTTTTTATTCGTTCATGGGATGTGGGCGTTGCTTGCGAGGCCGGCATTTATTGCCCATCCCTAATTGCCCTTGAGAAGGTGGTGGTGAGCCGCCTTCTTGAACCGCTGCAGTCCGTGTGGTGAAGGTTCTCCCACAGTGCTGTTAGGAAGGGAGTTCCAGGATTTTGACCCAGTGATGATGAAGGAACGGCGATATATTTCCAAGTCGGGATGGTTGTGATTTGGAGGGGAACGTGCAGGTGGTATTGTTCCCATGTACCTGCTGCTCTTGTCCTTCTAGGCGGTAGAGGTCGCGGGTTTGGGAGGTGCTGTTGAATAAGCCTTGGTGAGTTGCTGCAGTGCACCCTGTGGATGGTGCACACTACAGCCACGGTGCGCTGGTGGTGAAGGGAGTGGATGTTTAGGGTGGTGGATGGGGTGCCAATCAAGCGGGCTGCTTTGTCCTGGATGGTGTCGAGCTTCTTGAGCTGCACTCATCCAGGCAAGTGGAGAGTATTCCATCACACTCCTGACTCGTGCCTTGTAGATGGTGGAAAGGCTTTGGGGAGTCAGGAGGTGAGTCACTCGCCACAGAATATCCAGCCTCTGACCTGCTCTTGTAGCCACAGTATTTATATGGCTGGTCCAGTTAAGTTTCTAGTCAATGGTGACCCCCAGGATGTTGATGGTGGGGGATTCGGCGATGGTAATGCCGTTGAATGTCAAGGGGAGATGGTTAGACTCTTTCTTGTTGGAGATGGTCATTGCCTGGCACTTGTCTGGCGTGAATGTTACTTGCCACTTATGAGCCCAAGCCTGGATGTTGTCCAGGTCTTGCTGCATGCGGGCTCGGACTGCTTTATTATCTGAGGCGTTGTGAATGGAACTGAACACTGTGCAACCATCAGCGAACATCCCCATTTCTGACCTTATGATGGAGGGAAGGTCATTGATGACGCAGCTGAAGATGGTTGGGCATAGGACACTGCCCTGAGGAACTCCTGCAGCTTCCGTGTCCCTGGGCTACTGCTCTTGATTATTATCCAGTGATTCCTGCATCTGTGTTGACAATGGATAAGGACAGGATCGGGCTCAACCGTGATGCTCTTTGCGAAGGAACGACCCACTGCCTAGATTCACACATGAAGAATGCCACTTGTGGAAAGATACCACAGGGCAGCCTGCATACATGGAACTGTGCACCAGGATAAGTAAGTGTTTTCAGAAGAGAAGGGGAGAATATTATACTACTAAAGCTGGTGGGAAATTGGTCAGGTTCAGGTGGGGGTGTCAAGGTCCCCACTCAGGAAACACAGAAATTCGCCCCCAAGTGGCCCCCTTTACAATTGGTTCTTCAGCCGGCTGTGCTGTCACCCGTTTTACACAAAGTCGAGATCTATCCCATGGAGTTGAATGTGTGAATGTGTAAGATCATCCACCTTGGATGTCAGCAAGATTTTTCCATTACTGCTGGCTGTCAAATTGAATAAGCCCAATTTACAGACATGAACATGGACATGGAAGGTGACTGTAGATTTTGCCATGGAGATTCTGTACTCACACTGACAAATGAAAAAACAATTAGCATGAATAGAAAATCACTTTTGGAGTGCCAGCGGGAATAGGGCCACTTTGGGATGTCAGAAGGCGTTGGGTTAAATCGGGATGCCAGCGAGATTAGGGTCGGGTTTGGGTTGACAGTGGAACTCAGTTAGTTCGAGTTAAGGCTGCCAACGAGAATCAGCTCAGGTCAGAGTGCCAGTGGGAGTTGGGTTGGATCAAGGATACCAGAAGGTGTCAGGTTGAGTCAGAGCTGCCAGCAGGAGCCTGGATGGGACTGCCAGTGGGATTCAGGCCAATAAAGGAAATATGGCTTCATCCTTCACATTTATCACAAATACCCCACCGATTATTTTTAAACTTAAGTACTAGCTGTGCTGAACTGACCTTCCTTCATACATGTAACCATTGTTTTGAAGGCACACTTATTTATATCTCTCCCATGCAAAACTGCACAACTTCATCATGAGTGACCTTGAATAAATCCTTCACAGTCCTTAATAAGCTCTTATTAAACACATACGAGCTGAATTAACAGGGACACCCTTGGCCGGATGCTGGACAAGTGGAGCGTATGTGGTGTATGCTCCCATCTAGGTCTAAGAATTACCGTATTGGTGGGCCAGGTCCTGGCCGCAGGCCCATGTCTCTGGCAGGACCTTACATCAGGAAGTGAGGGTGGAAACAGAATTGCAACCACAAGCTTATCTTCAGGCGCACTTATCTTCATGGTTTCCCTTGCATTCCTGCTTGTCCGACACCGTTACCTCTGGAGTCCCTCAAGAATCTATCCTTGGCCCTGTCCTGTTTCTCATCTGCATGCTGACTTCAATGGAAGTAAAAATCGAGAGAGATGTAAAACCGGCTGCTGACTTGCGATCACCCGTTTTACAGTAATGCACAAAGTCGGGATCTACCTCATGGAGTTTAATGTGGGGAAGTGTGAGGTTATCCACTTCGGATCTGAGAAAGACAAACTGGAATATTTTCTTAATGGTGAGAGACTAGAAGCTGTGAAGCACTAAAGGGATTTAGGTGTCCATGTATACAAATCACTAAAAGATAGTGCACAAGTACAAAAAAAATCAAAAAGGCTAAAGGAATGTTGGCCTTTATCTGAAGGGTGATTGGAATTCAAAAGCAAAGAGTTGATGCTTTAGGTGGAAAGAGCCTTGGTCAGACCCCATCTAGAGTACTGTGTTCAATTTTGAACACCAAATCTCAGGAGAGATATATTGGCCTTGAAAGGGGTACAGCACAGATTCATCAGAATGATACCAGGGTTTAAAGCCTTAAATTATGAGGACAAGTTGCATAAACCTGATTTGTATTCCCTTGGTTTAGAAGATTGAAGGATGGTCTAACTAAGGTATTTAAAATGATTAAGGGATTTAATAGAGTAGATACAGAGAAACTATTTCTTCTGGTGATGGAATCTAGAACGAGCATAATCTTATAATTAGAGCTAAACTATTTAGGAATGAAATTAGGAAGCACTTTTTTCACAGATAGGGTGGTGGAAATCTGGAACTCACTCCCCCAAACAGCTGTGGATGCTTAGTCAACTGAAACTTTCAAGGCTGAGATCGATAGATTTTTGTTAGGTAAGGGTATCAAGGGATATGGAAGAAAGGCGGGTAATTGGAGTTGAGGTACGGATCAACCATGATCTAATTGAATGGCAGAATAGGCTCGAGAAGCTGAATGGCCCACTCCTGTTCCTATGTTCCTATGATCTAACCGGGAAATGGAATTCAACCCAGGGGCCAGCAGAGCAATGGGGCTAGGCCATGGAAACTAGTGGAGTCTGGGGCGATGATTCCAGCCTGCTCTCTCCCATCGCCCTGTATCTTCTCCTGTTTCAAATATTTATCTTTAAAACTTGCAACAGTCTCTGTCCCAACCACTCCCTGTGGCAAAGTATCCCATGCTCTAAGAACATTCTGCACAAAAAATTAAATTTCTCCAAACCTCTCTCTTAGTAGCCCATCACAATTGTCAGTGCCTGAGGAAATAGATCCCAGAAGCAAGTAGAGCAGTGGTTCCCACTCAGAAGCCAGGAAGCAGCAGTCAATACAAGAGCCAGAAAAAACAGCATGCTTTGATGTTATGGTGGTAGGCTTTCAAGTCCCTGGGTGAGGGTTGGACAATAAGGCTGGGAAGGCAGCAGGGCAACGGACTAAAACTGAGTAGGGTCAAGACGATGGTGGGACATCAGCCGAAGAGGTGCCAACAGCAGTGGAAAGACCAGGAAGCTGATAAGCAGCAGTGGACAACAGTCCTTAGGTAGTTGATGTTGGGATTGGCATCAATCGCGCATCTAAGTCAGAGAGCCAACAAAAGTTGGAAAAACTGCTGCGCCAAGTCTAGGAGGAAAGATTTAACTTTTAAAAGGATGAAGATGCCTTGCACAGCTAGGGAATGGACAAAGAGAAAGAAAAAGCAGCGGACGGAGCTCATTATCGAGACAAGAGCATAGTTTTGGCAGCAGAGGGAGGGACAGAGGTGGGTGATGTTGCGGTGATGGAAGGAAGTAGTTTTGGTAGCAAAGTGGATGAGGGAAAGATGCTAATTTTGAGGTCGAGCAATATGTCAAGTTTCCACACTTCTTGACCCAACCTGATGTTGCAGCCAGGCTGATGGAATCAAAGCCAGAGGAATGTAGGTTTTGGCAAGAACCAAAAATGGCATTGTTTTTGCCAACATTAAGCTTTAGGAAGTTTGGGCTCATGCAGATTTTAAATGTTGATGGGCAGCTTAAAAGCATGCGTAGCCTTTGGATTAATGGAGGAGGCAGAAAAGCAGAACTTGGTGTCATCAGCATATATGTACAGGGCTCGACAGGGTAGATGCAGGGAGGATGTCTCTCCCGACTGGGGAGTCTAGAACCAGAGCTCACACTCTCAGAATAAGGGGTAGGCACTTTAGGACAGAGATGAGGAGGAATTTCTTCACTCAGAGGGTGGTGAATCTTTGGAATTCTCTACCCCAGAGGGGTGTGGAGGCTCAGTCATCAAGCACATTCAAAACAGAGATCAAAAGATTTCTAGATATTAAAAGCATCAAGGGATATGGGGATAGTGCAGGAAAATGACGTTGAGGTTGGAGATCAGCCATGATCCTGTTGAATGGCGGAGCAGGCTTGAGGGGCCAGATAGCCTTCTCCTGCTCCTATTTCTTATGTTTCTTAAGTGAAAGCTGACTCCATGCTTCCAGTGATAGTGCTAAGCAAATATATGTAAATGGTGAATCAATAGTACACTGAAGTGTCAGTCTAGATGATGTGCTCTCAAGCATTGGTCTGAGGTTTCTAAGAATGCTGCCAACTAAACCCAGCTGACACACAGAGGTGAGTAAGTAAATTTCCTTTGTAGGTTAACTGTAGCAAAATTGTAAACCGTTCTCTATAAACAGGTTTATGGTTTCACTCTATCTAGTGCAGAATTATCCTCTCCTTTAAGTGTACTTCAGCATTTGTAGGTAATACAATATAAAACGGATCTTTTAAATCAAATTACGATATCCTCTTTGTACCTGGTGGGACACCATCTGTTAACCAAGAGTCCTGAATCTTCATCTTCTCCTGATCTTCATAGGGACCAAACAGTAGACCATCACGCTCCTGGCGCAGGTAGTATGACCCTTCCATGTCACGGAGAACAGGAAGCTCTTGTTTCAGTGATTTCACCTCTGGGACTGTTGATGTGATGACATATTGATGGTGGACAGGGACAAGGGGGTGCTCCAAACCAATCATCTTTCCAACTTCACAAGCCCAGAATCCTGCAGCAAACACAGTAGGAAATATGAGCTTTATCTTTGTCTTCATCAGAAACCATTTGGCAAAAGGTTCTAAGCTACCACCAGCATTTATACAGTTTTATGAAAGGGAAATTGCGTTTGACAAATCTATTAGAGTTTTTTGAGGGTATAACCAGCAGGGCAGATAAAGGGGAACCAATGGATGTAGTATATTTGGATTTTCAAAAGGCATTCGATAAGGTGCCACACAAGAGGTTGTTACACAAGATTAAGGCTCATGGGATTGGGGGTAATATATTAGCATGGGTTGAGGATTGGTTAATGGACAGAAAACAGTGGGTAGGAATAAACGGGTCATTTTCGGGTTGGCAGATTGTAACTAGTGGGGTGCCACAAGGATCAGTGCTTGGGCCTCAGCTGTTTACAATCTCTATTAATGACTTAGATGAGGGGACCGAGTATAATGTATCCAAGTTTCCTGATGCCACAAAGCTAGGTGGGTAAGTAAGCTTTGAGGAGGATGCAAAGTGGCTGCAAATGGATATAGGCAGGTTAAGTGATTGGGCGAGAAGGTGGCAGAAGGAGTATAAAGTGGGGAAATGTGAAATTATCTACTTTAGTAGGAAGAATAGAAAAGCAGAATATTTTTTTAAAAGGTGAGGCACTAATAAATGTTGGTAGTCAGAGGGATTTGGGTGTCCTTGTACATGAATCACAGAAAGTTAACATGCAGATACAGCAAGCAATTAGGAAGACAAATGGTATGTTAGCCCTTATTGCAAGGGGATTGGAGTATAATAGTCAGGAGGTCTTACTGCAATTATATAGAACTCTAGTGAGACCACATCTGGAGTATTGTGCACAGTTTTGGTCTCCTTACCTAAGGAAGGAAATACGTGGCTTAGAGGGGGTGCAACAAAGGTTCACTCGATTGATTCCTGGGATGGGAGAGGGTTGTCCTATGAGGAGCGATTGAGTAAAATGGGCCCATATTCTCTGGAGTTTAGAAGAATGAGAGGTGATCTCATTGAAACGTATAAAATTCTTAGAGGGCTTGACAGGGTAGATGCTCAGAGGCTGTTTCCCCTGGCTGGAGAGTCTAGAACTAGAGCTCATAGTCTCAAGATAAGGGGTTGGCCATTTAAGACCGAGATGAGGAAAAATTTCTTCACTCAGAGGGTTGTGAATCTTTGGAATTCTCTACCCCAGAGGGCTCTGGATGCTCAGTCGTTGAGTATATTCAAGACTGAGATCAATGGATATTTGGACACTAAGGGAATCAAGGGATATGGGGATAGGGCGGGAAAGTTTAGTTGAGGTTGAAAATCAGCCAAGATCTTATCGAATGGTGGAGCAGGCTTGGAGGGCCAGATGGCCTACTCCTGCTCCTATTTCTTATGTTCTTATTTATAGTGTTTTTCACGACCTCAGGATGTCCCAAACAGCTTTACAAGCAATTAAGTACTTTTGAAGTGTTTTCACTGTTGTAATCTCTCTCCTTGGCCACTGTCAGAGGCTGAACCAGACCGTTCACAACCTTGGAGTCCTATTTCAGCATCCAAGCACATATCTGCTCCATCACCAAGACCGCCTACTCCACCTCCGTAACATCGCCTGTCTCCATCTTTGCCTCAGCTCATCTACTGCTGAAACACGTTTAACATAGCAAAACATCTCGCAACTCTGCCATCGATTGTAGAGCAGAGGGACAGTGGGGAACATACAGCAGGTTAAAATCAATAGCGTGGCGGGTGGAAGATCAGATTAATAGTGATACACTCCAGCAACAGCAGTGAATCTTGAGAACTAGGGTTTTTTTCCTGAAGATGAAGATGCTCCCTTTCACTGAAGAAATGAAAAGGAAAATCAGCTCAGGTTCTTGCCCCTATTCCAGCAATCCTTGCTGTAAGTGCACATGTATGAATAGAATCAGGCCTGGCTGAAATGGCTGCTATGGTCAAATGGCCTATCAACACTCACTGTCAAGCATCACACATGAATAATGACCACAGGAGTGAGGTACCGGGGGGGTGACTGGTACCTTTGGGACCACACCCTTACCCAGCATGGAGTTGACAATTAAAGGAAAGGAGAGCAGGGGTGATGATTGGTGAGAAAAATAGTACCAATTGCCAGCACTGGTCAAAATAATATCACTTTCAGGGAAGTGGAAATGGAGAGATGAAAAATAAATAATCTTAAGGGCACTAGAAGGCCCAGCAGGCCACAGACCCACATATGTACACTACATTGTTTTTAATAAACAGTGGCTTGCATGGATGGTTTAGAAAAGGAAGAGGCTTATTCAGCAACTTCAAGACATACAGCAGCAGCACACGGCATACCAGCAGCTGGCATTCCCTCTTAGCTGGACAGGCATAGAGCCAGGACATGTTCACAGAGCAGAAAAATAAATAAGTAGCCAAAAAAATGCATTTTCCAACATTTTTAGTGGCTGTTTTGTTACAAAAATAAGAATGATTTTATTTTTCTTCAGTTTACCTTATCAAAGAAAACAATGATGCATTGCGATCCTGTGTTCTCTGATAGGCCAAAATGAGTCAGAAAATTGTGGGTTCTAATTCCACTATGCATTTGAGCATATTATCTGGGCTGACACTTCAGTGCAGTACTGAGGGAATGACGCATTGTCAGAGGTGCCGTCTTTTGGATAAGATGTTAAACCGAGGTTTTGTCAGCTTACTGAGTGGATATAAAGGTACCCACGGCATTATTCAAAGAAGAGCATGGAACTCTCCTGATGTCCTGATAATTCCTCCATCCACAACTGATTAACTGGTCAATCATTTATTTGCTATTTGTGGTACCCCGCCGTGCACAAATTCGCTGCTGCAATTGCCTACATAACAACAGCAAATTTATGTAGTGCCTTTAGCGCAGAAAAAAAAATCCCAAGGGATTTCATAGAGACATACGGTAAAAATGGTGGGTTTTAAGGAGGGTGTTGAAGGAAGAGAGGGGGTGGAGAGGCAGAGGGGTTTAGGAAGGGAATTCCAAACCATGGAATCTCAGTGGCTACGCAACAACAGTGACTGCGCATCAAAAGTAATCCATTGGTTGTAAAGTACTTTGGGATGTCCTAAGGAGGTGAAAGCTCCAATATAAATCCAAGCTCTTTTCTTATTCCAATGCCTCTCTGAGCCATAACGACCCATTTCTATCACAAGGCTGAATGCATCCATTTGAGGAGGGGGAACAGGCAGCATCAACCCAACCTCTCCCTGAGTATGCCTTTGGCCAATGGTATGGCCTCATGGAAGAGGCTAACATCAAAGGATTGATGTGGTATTTTGGAAAGAACAAGAGATCCAGTGGAAAAAAGACAAGTTAGCAAGTCTGGGGCAGATGGGAATGAATTCCAGTCCAACACTGTTATAGAATTAATATTCCAGTTATTCCTGTGTACAAAACGTTCTTCCTTGAGCAAAACGCCAATAATCTTATCACCAACGCTGCTTCTGAAACACCTGGTAAATACTGTTCTTTTCAAAAACAATGTTTACTTTTGTCAAAGAACAGAATTTAAAGACACAAGAAAAAAAGAGAAAAACCAGACCGTTTACGCACATTCACCTGTCAGTTACTGTACACTGTGTTCACACAGTATTTGTAGAGACACATTCAATCGTATACATTGTATGTGGCGCTTCTTGGTAAAATTATATATTGTTGCATGATATCGCACACTGAAGTACCGGAGTCTGGCTATGGCCTGGGCAGCCAGGCGACAGAAGGAAAGTTGCCTTTGGTTAAATGGGTGTTGCTCTATTCAGTCGCTTCAGTATGCTTGTCAGCTCCTTTTTATGAGGGCAGTGAGACTCAGTATTGAGTGTGTCTCCAAGAAGGTGGGCCACATTGCCAGGTATTTCTTCAGTTCTAGGCAGAAGTTGCACATCACTTGTTCAGACACCATATATATTACAAGGCCCGGAAATTCTGCTGGGGTTCTACCGTAACTCTGGCAGGAGGCCAGTGGAACCCTAAAGGAAATGGTGTAAGGGCCACGTTCAGCCGTTTGAGCTGTTTTCTGAGGTTTGCGTGGATGTACCGCTGGAGGTACGGTGGGAGTACTCTTGCAGAATTTCAGAGCCCAGTGTTTTACCCATATATTCAGTATGGGGAAATCTGGGGTTGGGGGAAATGTCTTATTACTAACAGCAAGAGCTGGGTTGTTCTGTGTGCGAAGGAGCAGTCCCAGCAGGCAAGGAACTGGATCTGTGTGGATAATATGGTCGATTCCCTGCTCGTGGTGAGAATCAGAATACACTTTTTGCGTACTGCACTATTTGAGCGTCTCCGTATCTCAGTGGAAGGTGTGGGGCTGGGCCATTTAGATGATTTGCATATGTGCGAACGCGATTTGCCCGCTACATATGATGGCCAGTATAACGCGGTAGTGCTAATAAAATTAAAAATCATTCGTTAGTTGCCCTTGAGTTCTGCTGTTGCTGCTGAGCAGAATTTGTACCTAAGGAGTAATTTCAGAACTAAGACAAAAGTATCCTGGGAGAACAAACAGCTATTATCAGGCAGTTTTAGGGCTGCAGTTATCCCTTGGTCTCGAATCAGTGTATAGAATGCAATACTCATTTAGCAGACCATCCTTGGACACATGCACGGAACTCTACTCCCCAGACAATACTTTTTCCATGTTAGGAAAGCATAGACAAACTGTCCGATTTATTACAGCACTAAAACAATTCCATACAAAGTTTTATAAGTTTATAGATAATCCATTGGGTCTTAAAATGGAGCTTTGGGCTACAGTTTTACTAGACCAAACAGACACCAGAGCCTCCTGGCTTTAATGGGCTTGGGAGCCATACTGGGATTAGCTTCTCAAGTTACGATATACTTTTATTTAATTATACGAACGAGTGAGTAAACACAGCTGTTTCTGTTTGAAATAACTGAGCACTTAAGATGCTATAACGGGCAACTCTGAAATTGACATTAATGCAAATGAATAATGGTTATGGCTTTTTGGCCGATATATGCAACTGCCCATTTTAAACGTGGACGTTTTAAGTGGTGGGGACTGTAACAGATTTACAGCAGTGTCACAAAGTGTAGCCTGTCAACCTGTCCATGTTTATAACTTGACAATAGCCAGGCCTCACACAACTTTACAGCTCCTTCCTTGAGGGTGATTTTAACAGAGGGCTGAATCCATGCGGGTGGGGACGGAGAGTATGCGCACCCAGAAGACGTTATCGGAGCGAGGCCTGGCCGATTTTAATGGCCAGGACTCATTGTCATATGATTGGCTTGCTGACCGGCCAATTGCAACAGCAGCGGGCCACGCAATTTCCGGCGGGACTCCTGAGGCAGCATATTTAAAGGGTGAATGCACCATTTAAAGGGAGGCTGCATTCAATACATTTAATCACTGTATTGGGATCAGAGTTTCATTCTGTTGGATGTTGGAGAACGCAGCAATGAGAGGACAGGTTCTCAGAGGTGTTGTTGGCAGAGGTCAGGGCCAGAAGGGAAGTGCTTTTCTCACAAAGTGGGAAGAAGATGTCCAACAACCACACTGAGAAAGCCTGGAGAGAGGTGGTAGATCAGGTGAGTTCCACTAGCATCACCCCAAGGACTTGGATTTAGCACAGGAAGAGATTCAATGGGGGAGATTTTAACGGACAGCGGGATCGGTGTGTGAGGGCCCCGAGGCGGGCAAACAGCACACCCGAACCATGTCATCGGAGTGAGTCCCAGCCAATTTTAACATCCGAGCCTCATTATAATATGATTGGCAGGTGGCCTACCGATTGCTGCCCGTCCACCATTGTCGCGCACATTCCACGTAATCCCAATTCTGAAACTTTTAATTTTTACTTAGTTTCTCTGAATTCCATTTGATCTAAATATTATTTGCTCAAATCCTCTGCAAATACTGTGTTGTGATGGATGGCAAATATTGGGAGGTTAAAAACCTTGCGGTGGGTACTTCTGAAATTTGTCAAGGTAAATGGAAAAATGCCATAATGACAGAATCCCCTATAGGACACTTCAACAGACACTGTCACTGTATGATCCCAACATCAGCTTTGATCAAAATACTGCATATATTAAACTTATAAAGTATGTCAAAGTATTAGCAGGTTTTTCTTGTCACCTCAGGATTTTTAAAGAATGAATTAATTACGCTATGAACAGGGTTTGATGAGACTGCGATGTACTTGTTCCCATTAGCTGCCACTATGTCTGGAAGTGTAACACAAAGGAGTCATACTGGACTCTGATCAGTCTGTCTCTAAATGGATTGATTTTCTTTGTTTGCACAAACTGAGCTATAAGTTAGCTGCACCACTATTTTAAGAGAAACACCACTGTTAATTGAATAGTAACCAGCTAGGTAGGGATTACGTGACAAGGGTAAGAGTCCAACTCAGGTCAAGTTTTTAAACCAAGGTAAATGTAGTTGAGTGGCTTATATTTCAGTATATTTACTATTTTATTTTTAAGTTTTCTTAACTTAGAAAGCTATCCCCCACCCCCCCGCAAAGAATCTGTAGAAGTAAATTGTTTAAAGCTCTGAAAATGTGACATAAGTTTTTTGTTCCATTAGATTTCATTAATATTTTATTTAATTATACAAACTAGTGAGTAAACACACTAAACACAATAAACGGAGCACTTAAGACGTTATAACGGGCAACTCTGAAATTGACATTAATGCAAATGAATAATGGTTATGGCTTTTTGGCCGATATATGCAACTGCCCATTTTAAACGTGGACGTTTTAAGTGGTGGGGACTGTAACAGATTTACAGCAGTGTCACAAAGTGTAGCCTGTCAACCTGTCCATGTTTATAGCTTGACAATAGCCAGGCCTCACACAACTTTACAGCTCCTTCCTTGAGGGTGATTTTAACAGAGGGCTGAATCCATGCGGGTGGGGACGGAGAGTATGCGCACCCAAAAGACGTTATTGGAGCGAGGCCTGGCCGATTTTAATGGCCAGGACTCATTGTCATATGATTGGCTTGCTGACCGGCCAATTGCAACAGCAGCGGGCCACGCAATTTCCGGCGGGACTCCTGAGGCAGCATATTTAAAGGGTGAATGCACCATTTAAAGGGAGGCTGCATTCAATACATTTAATCACTGCATTGGGATCAGAGTTTCATTCTGTTGGATGTTGGAGAACGCAGCAATGAGAGGACAGGTTCTCAGTGGTGTTGTTGGCAGAGATCAGGGCCAGAAGGGAAGTGCTTTTCTCACAAAGTGGGAAGAAGATGTCCAACAGCCTCACTGAGAAAGCCTGGAGAGAGGTGGCAGATCAGGTGAGTTCCACTAGCATCACCCCAAGGACTTGGATTTAGCACAGGAAGAGATTCAATGGGGGAGATTTTAACGGACAGCGGGATCGGTGTGTGAGGGCCCCGAGGCGGGCAAACAGCACACCCGAACCATGTCATCGGAGTGAGTCCCAGCCAATTTTAACATCCGAGCCTCATTATAATATGATTGGCAGGTGGCCTACCGATTGCTGCCCGTCCACCATTGTCGCGCACATTCCACGTAATCCCAATTCTGAAACTTTTAATTTTTACTTAGTTTCTCTGAATTCCATTTGATCTAAATATTATTTGCTCAAATCCTCTGCAAATACTGTGTTGTGATGGATGGCAAATATTGGGAGGTTAAAAACCTTGCGGTGGGTACTTCTGAAATTTGTCAAGGTAAATGGAAAAATGCCATAATGACAGAATCCCCTATAGGACACTTCAACAGACACTGTCACTGTATGATCCCAACATCAGCTTTGATCAAAATACTGCATATATTAAACTTATAAAGTATGTCAAAGTATTAGCAGGTTTTCCTTGTCACCTCAGGATTTTTAAAAAATGAATTAATTACCCTATGAACAGAGCTTGATGAGACTGCGATGTACTTGTTCCCATTAGCTGCCACTATGTCTGGAAGTGTAACACAAAGGAGCATGATGTGGAGATGCCGGTGATGGACTGGGGTTGACAATTGTAAACAATTTTACAACACCAAGTTATAGTCCAGCAATTTTATTTTAAATTCACAAGCTTTCGGAGGCTTCCTCCTTACCTGAGGAAGGAGGAAGCCTCCGAAAGCTTGTGAATTTAAAATAAAATTGCTGGACTATAACTTGGTGTTGTAAAATTGTTTACAAAGGAGCATAGTGGACTCTGATCAGATTGTCTCTAAATGGATTGATTTTCTTTGTTTGCACAAACTGAGCTACAAATTGGCTGCACCACTAATTTAAGACAAACACCAAGCTGGACATGTTAATTGAAGAGTAACCAGCCAGGTAGGGGCTACATGACTTGGGTAGGAGTCTAACTCAGGTCAAGTTTTTAAACCAAGGTAAATGTAGTTGAGTGGCTGATATTTCAGTATATTTACTATTTTATTTTTAAGTTTTCTTAACTTAGAAAGCTATCCCCCACCGCCCCCCCGCAAGGAATTCATAAAAGTAAATTGTTTAAAGCTCTGAAAATGCGACGTAAGTGTTTTGTCCCATTAGATAACTAATTTACAACATGTTCTTGTTACTCTTGATTCACGAAATGCCATCTGATTCAAACTCCAAGAGGAGTTGCAGCTGTTGGCTCACTTTCTATTTACAGCTGAAGACTGCCGCAGTCCAAGAAACAGCCCTCAGCAACGTTCTACCCTTTCATCCTTACAGCCAAGGCACCCTTCCATCACATTTCTAAACGGACAGCATATTCCAGATAGCCTGCACTTGTACTTGTTTACTTCTGGTGCTGCATAAGTCACTAAATTGTGAGATGTGTTTATGGAAACTTTCCCTCACAGCTATTGGCACTGCCTCCTTGCTACAGTAACATATTCTTTTGTTCAATATTACACACAAGGATGGGAAACTAAAAGCCAAACCACACATATTCCCATAGAGACAACTTAATCCAGATCGCATAAATGCAGTGGAATGTCCTGAGGCTCAGTTTTAGCTTGTCATATCCTACAATCCTCACAATTCTTAGGTACTAAATCTGGAATAATGATTAGCAACAAAAGCTGAACAAGCCATAAAGAACAGCCATCACACCGCATTTGCCAAGAACAGGATAGTTTGCGGTTGCAAGGATAGCTTCAGAACTCATTATACATAAAGTCAATAGTTCAACTACTGTTAGGAGTTTTTCTAGTGGCCCAAAGAGTAACACAGACAGCAGCAGCAAAACAACGGGCTAGTAATTACTGCCCGTGATAAAAAAATTAATGCTTAACGCATTCATGTTACACTCCTTTATCTTCTACATTAGCCTAGGTATTAACCAGATTGGATTAAATGGGTTGATGCTTCTGTTAAAATAGTCGCCAGAATTACATAGAAATGATAACAAGGATGTCACCATCCGTTGCCGTAGAGAAATCGCCTCTCACTTGGTGACATCCCCCTTCGTCTGCCTCAGAGAGGCCACCCTAGCTTAGTAACATCATCACCTGGCACCTCCCAGTTAATGGCCGTCGCTCCACACTGCGCGTGCCCGCCTAGTGTTCATTCTGCTTGAAGAATATTGGGAGGGGTTAATAAGTGGACATAGAACGTTACACCCCAAAATTGGTCCTTTTTGCCCCCATATTCACCCAGAAAATGGGCACAATGAGAACCAATTTCTTTCCCTTAGTCTTTTACAACATCAGAGAATCATTTATCTGCACTAAGGTGAAATAATAGAGACTTTTTAGGATCTTGAAACAATCTATGATAAATAAAATCCACTAACAATGGGTACAGTTTCTGATCAGCTGTGTCAGTTGTGCAAGTGCTGGTCAAGTGAACAGCTTTGTCCTGCTTGGTGTCAAGCTTCTTGAGTGTTGTTGCAGCTGCACCCATCCAGATGAATGGAGAGCATTCCATCACACTTCTCAGTTGTGCCTTATATGCTGTGGAGAGGCTTTGGGGAGTCAGAAGGTGAGCCACTTACTGCACAATACCCAGTCTCTGAACTGCTCTAGTAGCCACAGCATTTATGAAGTTGGCCCAGTTGAGCTTCTGGTCAATGATGAGCTCCAGGATGTTGATGGCGGGGGACTCGATGATGGTAATGCCATTGAATGTCAATGGAAGATGGGCAAGATAATAGCCAGGAGAGGAGTTTGAGATAAATGGGGTTGCTGCTCTGGGAGAGCCAATTATGGTGCCATGGTAGGCAGAGCAGAGAATACCAAGAGAGGCTTAAAGGGAGGCTGTGGGATCATTCAATGAAGGCTCACGCCTGGGATTGTAGGAAGAGAAATGATAGGCTGAGGAATAGTGTCGAGTGGGAGGAACGAACAAGGGAGAACATGGTGCCGGAAGAAGAGAAGATGAGAAAGTGGGTACAGCTGGATGAGAAACAGAAGTGGAAAGCAGGGCCCAGAAATTTCTTGGACAGCACCTCACAAACCCACGACCTCCATCAACTGGAAGGACAAGGGCAGCAGATGCATGGGAACGCCATTACCTCCAAGTTCCCCTCCAAGTCACACACCATCCTGTTCTGGACATATATCGCTGTTCCTTCATTATCGTTGGGTCAAAAACCTGGAACTCCCTACCGAACAGCACTGTGGGAGTACCTTCACCACATAGACTGCAGCAGTTCAAGCAGAAGGCCCACCACCACCTTCTCAAGGGCAACTAGGGATGGGCAATAAATGCTTACTAGCAATGCCCATATCCTAAGAATGAACAAAAAAATGTCCACAGGAAATATGCGAGGTATGGGGTATAGGTCCGGAGTGGCAGCCAAAATGAGCATGCAAATGGACATTCAGGCAAGCCTTAAATTATATGAAACCCAAATTCCACTCTTTCAACATATCTTGGATAAATTCCACACAACAAAGAAGGAGCAGAAGCTAGAATTGTGTATTACAGAAAAATTGAAAGCAAGCATAATTGCTCCAGACAAGTTAATATTTCAGGTATAACTGTTCACAGATCATTCTACTTTGTGTGTGTGTGTGTGTTTTTTTCACTCTCTCTTCCTTTGCTCTGCTCCTTATTAAATGCTGTTCGTTTCTGATTTTTTTCCACCTCTGACTTCATTTAAATATGAGTGGTAGGCTGCCTGCGTGTTTTGAGTGCTGACCGGCAGCTCACTGATCTGGTGGGGGAGGGGCGGGAAGCCAGAGGGTTCCTCCACGGAGTCGAGCCAATGGTATTTAATTAAGGAGGAGGGGGCAGGGTGCAGAGGGTCCAGTACTGGGCAGGACAATTTCTGTGGCGCCAGGAGGAGCACTCATGCAAACAGTGCGTACACTGGCTAACCCTCATTCTTTTGAGTCTTATGTGACACTGCTGTCATTTCTCACAAACAGTCAAATTTGTTTTTTCTTTAAGTGGTAAGAATAATAACAGTAGCATTTGAGCACCAAAGTGTGAAGGAAACCCAACTACAGCTTTGTTACTGTAATGACAGGCATCGCCCGACAAAAAGGGAAGTTAGGAGCAAAGATGTCCCTAAGCCACTTTCACACACGTTCTTTGAGTCAGTCCTGGTCAATACTTATCCGTCAACCAACACCTAAAACAGATTATCTGGTCATTCAATTCATTGCTGTTTGTGGGACCTTGCTATGCACAATATCACTGCCACGTCTCCTATATTACAACAGTGATTACACTTCAAAAGTACTTAATTGGTTGTAAATTGCTTTGGAACGTCCTGAGGTCTTTCTTTCTTTCAGAGGTAAGAAAGCAGATTCACCTGCCCACTTGACTACAGTTGGTAACTGATAAGAAACCATGATGAAAAATTGAGAAAGTTTGCAACTGAAGTGTGAATTCTTTTATACAATGCTCTACAATTTTACTGTTGAGTGTGGCAAGGAATAGCATGGAAGTTATGGTACGTGCATCAACTTTAAAACAAAATTGCTTGTGTTGGTTAGTCAATCGTTGTAACACAACTGGCCATCATCACCATCATGTTCTCCTCGCTGCCACCTCCTGCAGATATCTGCCTGTTTCATTCTGGTCTTCCTGCACATAGCCCAGCCACCTCACTTTTGACCTTTCATCACCTCCAGCCATACAGCATACATGTATGCCAATTCCAATGGTTTTGCGATTCTCCAGTCCTCTGGCACCACCCCCGTATCTAGGGATGTCTGGAAGATTATGGCCAGTGCCTCTGCAATTTCCCCCCTTACTTCCCTCAGTATGCTAGAGTGCATTCCATCCGGATCAGATGACTTATCTATTTTAAGTAAAGCTATTTAAGGTGTAACTAGCAGGCTAAATAAGGGGGAACCAGTGGATGTACTACATATGAATTTTCAAAAGGCATTAGATGAGGTGCCACACAAGAGGTTGTTACACAAGATTAGGGCTCGTGGGATTGGGGGTAATATATTAGCGTGGATTGAGGATTGGTTAATGGACAGAAAACAGAGATTAGGAATAAACGGGTCATTTTCGTGTTGGCAGGTTGTAACTAGTGGGGTGCCGCAAGGATCAGTGCTTGGGCTTCAGCTGTTTACAATATATATCAATGACTTGGATTCATTACACTCGGTTCCCTCATCTAAGTTTGCTGATGATACAAAGCTAGGTGGGAAGGTAAGCTGTGAGGAGGATGCAAAGAGGCTGCAATGGGATATAGACAGAAGGTGGCAGATGGAGTATAACGTGGGGAAATGTGAAATTATCCACTTTGGTAGGAAGAACAGAAAAGTAGAATATTTTTTAAAAGGTGAGAGTCTAAGAAATGCTGGTATTCAGAGAAATTTGGATCGCCTTGTACACAAATCATAAAAAGTTAACATTCTGATACAGCAAGCAATTAGTACGTTAGCAAATGGTACGTTAGCTTTATTGTAAGGGGGTTGGAGTATAAGAGTAAGGAGGTCTTGCTGTAATTATATAGTGCTCTAGTGAGACTATATAACAAAGGTTCACTTGATTGATTCCTGGGATAAGAGGGTTGTGCTGGGATGAGAGGGTTGTCCTAAGAGGAGAGATTGAGTAAAATGGGCCTATATTCACAGGAGTTTAGAAAAATGACAGGTGACCTCATTGAAACATATAAAATTCTTAGAGAACTTGACAGGGTAGATGCTAAAAGGCTGTTTATCCTGGCTGGAGAGTCTAAAACTAGGGGTCACAGTCTCAAGATAAGGGGTCGGCCATTTAGGACTAAGATGAGTAAAAATGTCTTCACTCAGAGAGTTGTGAATCTTTGGAATTCTCTACCCCAGAGAGCTGTGGATGCTCAGTCATTGAGTATATTCAAGACTGAGATTGATAGATTTTTGGACACTAAGGGAATCAAGGGATATGGGGATAGGACGGGAAAGTGGAGTTGAGGTAGAAGATCAGCCATGATCTTATTGAATGGCGGAGCAGGCTCGAGGGGCCGTATGGCCTACTCCTGCTCCTATTTATTATGTTCTTATGTCTATAAACAAATTGTTTATGCTGTTTTCCCAGCTGGTACCGAAAATGCTTTAGTGGTATGTTAAACCAGACTTTTCACTCTACCTTCATGGCATGTCACAAGCGGAATATAGAATCATAGAATTTTACAACACGGATATAGGCTATTTGGCTCATCATACCTCTGCCAGCTCTCTGAAAGAACTATCTACATAGTCCGACACCCCTGACCTTTCTCCATACTCTTCTAAATTTTCCCTTTTCCAAACATTTATTCATTTCCCTTTTAAAAGCTATTATGGATTCTGCTTCCACCAACTGTTTCTGGTAGGACATTCCATATCCTAAAAAAAAATTCTCCATATTTTAAAAAATTTCTCCTGACCTCTCCCTTTATTCCTTTCATGACCATCTTAAATTTTTGCCCTCCAACTTTCTTTGTTCTAACAAAAAGAGAACCAGTTTCTCTAGTCTCTCCTTATAACTAAAGCCTCTAATTTCTGGTATCATCTTAGTGACTCTCTTCGACACCTTCACCAGGTCCTTGACTTAGGAACAGGAATAGGCTATTATACCCCTCAAGCCTGTTCTGCCATTCAGTTAGATCATGGCTAATCTGTATCTCAACTTCACTTACCTCCCTTTGTTCCATATTCCTTGATATCCTTAACTATTAAAAATCTGTCAATCTCAGCCTTGAAAATTTCAACTGACCCAGCATTTACAAACTCAAAGGCACTCAAAACTGAACACTATATTCAACTGCAGCCTAACCAATAATTTGCATGGGGCCAATTTTCCTAGACAGAGCTGCACCTGAATTTGGTTGGCTGGGTTATTTACATGGCCAGTCCTTGGCTGGGCCTTGCAGCACAAAATGGGGACAGAAACAGGCTGCAGGCTAGAACAGCTCCTTGTTGGAGAACTGCAGTCAGAAGATTTGAGGAGCCGAAAATTGATATGTTGCTGTTATAAAAATTAAGCCACCAACCTTCTGGCCTTTATTCACCTTGCTGCATGACCCCTCCAATTTGAGAGCACCAGCTTCTTGGCCACCACTAGAAATGGGTATTCCTGGGCCAAAGGAAATTGATTCAAGGGGGCTGGGAACCTGCTCTCCAACCACATTACTATAGGAACGCTGGTCCTGGTCCTATTACGGGCAAGAGCCCTGCTCTGCTCCTCAGGGGAAGCCCCAGAAATCCAAAGGCAGTGTAAAGGGGGTTGAGCGCTAGTATAATAGCCTTCCATACTTTTCAAAACCCTCTTTGCACCCAGGGGACAGGTGTTCCCCAGGGGCAAAGGTCAGGATAATCAGGCCCTGTAGTTTCACCATTATCTTTTTGCTTTTGTTCTCTCTGCCCCTGTTCATAAAACAAGGATTCCATATGCATTTTTTGTCCTCTCACTTTTAAAAATTGTTTATATGAACCCTTTAATCTCCTTATGCTTCTTTCCAAAATGTATGCCATTGCAAATGGAACAAGCAGAAACACAATGATTTTCATAATGCATCTGCATTGTCAAATTTTGTACAAATACATTTTAGCCACAAAGAATTCAGGCTGGTGTCTGCGAATCTATGTTCAAACATCAACCAGACTTTTCATCCACTGATCATGAATGGACAGAATTCAGTCCTACATTCTTCACTTATGCACAAGCATGATAGAAAACAGTTCAAGCAGATAGTTCCAAATTTGGTCCCTGTTTAGAAGACAGCCAATCACACATTACATACACGATAAAGTCACAAGTGTATTACAAAAGTTGGGCCATGAGTTTTGAAAGAAAGTGGTGGAATTGTAAGCCGTCACTTCCTTGGAGGTGTCATGGTATCGTGGTAGTTCCCTGAGAAGTGCAGTGTTGTCATGGTTTTATGCTAATACTATGCCCTCATCAAGTATGTTACTGTATGAGTTGCAGAACTCTTTTTCTTGTCATGAGGGAGTTGTCTTCAGTGAGTTATGTCACCAGGTGATATGTGTAAAATATTTTTAAAAACTACGGACCACTTATAACAGAAAGCAGACTACAGTCTGCATAAGTACATATCAAAATAAGTGGAAGCATTTATCATTTTAAAAAAACTTTGATCAACAGTCTATAGTAAAACCTTCTTATAATGAAACTTCTTTAATATTGAAATGTTTCAATGAAACTCTCCATTCTCAATATTCCAAGTTTGCTGTTGTGAAGATTGTATAAGGGATATATAATCTGCAATAAAACAACTATTATTTGCAATGTTTGAGCATCATCATCCTCACAATATCAGTTTATTTCAATAGCTTTAAATTACCACAATATGAAACCTTTTTCCAGGGACAGAAAACACTCTAATGAAAGGAAGTGAAAGTCTTCCCAAGGGATCAGAGGGTTAAACACTATTCATATTTGCATATTTAAGCAACAAGTATATCTCTATAATTTATGAACAAGCATTTCATAAAACACCAAGATTATGCAATCTCTCATGCATGGCAACGAAATGGTTTCTTCAGTTGTTTGCAAGAACCTTCTAAAGTACTCTGTCAATCGGTAAAGTAAACTCTCATTAATTGTCTTTGTTCATTGAGTGCCTCAATTCTGTATATGACAGTCAAAAGTCTGTTTTTAAATTGACTTGGACAATTAGGGATGGGCAATAAATGCTGGTCTTGCCAGCGATGCCCACATCCCATGAACGAATAATAAAAAATAATTACTAGCTATGAATACTGAGAAGATAATGTACAAGGGCCATATAATGGAATTTTCTAATGTATGAGAACACATGAATGCATTGTGGTCAGTTAATGAATGGATAAAAAGCCACATTATGCGGTTCCTTATCAATTATTCAGCATGGATTCCTAAAAGGAAGGTCATGTTTAATCAACCTTATTGAATTCTTTAAAGATTGAACAGAGAGAGTAGACAAGGGCAATGCAGTATCCATGGACTTTCAGAAGGCCTTCGATAAGGTGCCACATAAGACTCATGACAAAGGTCAGGCTGTGTGGAGTCAGGTAGCAGAAGAATGGATTGAAAGATGGCTACAAAACAGAAAACAGAAGGGTAGGAGTTAAGGGAAATTTCTCAGACTGGCAGAAAGTGGGAAATGTTGTCCCACAGGAATCCGTGCTTGGATCACTGTTTTTCACCACATACAGAAATGATTTGGACTCGGAAATTGGAGGTATGATGTTGAAATTTGCAGATGATATGAAATTGGGGTTATAGCTATTAATGTGGAGCAGTACACCAAAGTACAGGAAGATATAAACAGGCTTGCAGAGTTGGCAGATAAATGGCAAATGAAATTTAATATAGCTAAGTGTGTGGTGGTTCATTTTGGTAGGGAGAACAAGGAAACCACTTATTCCTTGGAAGGTAAGAAACTAAATGGGGTAGAAAAACAAAGAGATCAGTGAATGTTGATACATAAATCGCTAAAAGTAGCAACATATTAATAAGGCCAAAAAGAATGCAAACAAAGTACTGGGGTTCATTTCTGGATTTTCATTTAGTCACATATGGCCAGTGGCTAATGTATTGGACAACACTGTTCTACAGAAATAGAGTACAAAAGGAGGTAATATTAAATTTATATAGAACCTTGGTTGGAACCATATTTGTGGAGTACTGTGTGCAGTTCTGGTCTCCATACTACAAAAAGGTACTGGAGACAATGCAGAAAAAATTTAAAAGGATGTTACCAGAATTGAGTGGATACAACTATCAGGAAAGATTGAACAGGCTGGGACTCTATTCTCTGGAAAAGAGAAGACTAAGAGGAGACCTGATAGAGGTTTTTTAAATTCTGAAGAGGTTTGATATGGTGAATGTGGAGAAACTGTGGGTGAGTCCAGAACAAGTGGACATAAATATAAGATGGCCACTAACAGATCAAATAAAGAATTTTAGGAGGAATTTCTTTACACAGAGTGGTGAGAATGTGGAATTCGCTGCCACATGGAGTGGTTGAAGCAGATAGCATTGCTGCATTTAAGGGAGGAGGGAATTGAGTGAGATGGGGGCAGGGTGGGAAGAGGTATTTACAGTGGGAAGAGGCTTGTGTGAACTATGAACACTGGCATAGATCAATAGGGCCAAATGCCCTGTTTCTGTGCTGTAAATTCTATGTAATTATTCTGTATATATAAAAAAATGTTTTTTTATGGTTTGCAGGACAGAATTTAACCAGAATGGAGGAGGATGCATTTTGGATAAGTTTAGGGTAAAGCAGTTCTGCAATGTAGAGCTTGCATTCGTCAGTTGTACCCTGAATATAGTCACTTGCAGATGGAGTACCAGGGAAGGATGAAGAACAATGCGTGGAAAGGAACAAGAAGGTGGCCATCAATATGATCAGGGCACTGTTTCCCACATAGTTTGAAGCTGTGAACAATGCAAATTAGGGAAGAGTGTCAGGAGTATCAGAGACTGTTTGAGCATGTAAGGCTGCTTGGTGTTTTAGGATTTATCACGTTTTTGTGCAGTTCAGCTGTTAAGAGTAACAGTTGCCTGGGAAAATTAATGCTGGTAGAGCAATTACGTCAGAAATGTGGAAATATAAAAATGATTCTGTATTTATCACAGCATTATAAATTGGTCTGAACAGTCAACAGCAAGCGCTTTTTTTTCCACGTAAACACTGATCCTGATCACTAGTAGCTATGTGTTCTCAAGTCAACGTACTTCTGTGGAGTTGAATAAACAAGGTTTCCTGATAGCAAGTATTAAAAAAAATGAAGGTTGACATGAGCTACAATATGGGAACAAAAATGCAATAAGCAGCTGCTGTACCATTGGCTGGCTCATCCCTCTGATATCCTGTTGGGATAATTCTCTTGCTGAGTCAGGAAGGCCCATGTCATTCAATTGTAAACAATTTTACAACACCAAGTTATAGTCCAGCAATTTTATTTTAAATTCACAAGCTTTCGGAGGCTTCCTCCTTCGTCACCTGACGAAGGAGGAAGCCTCCGAAAGCTTGTGAATTTAAAATAAAATTGCTGGACTATAACTTGGTGTTGTAAAATTGTTTACAATTGTCAACCCCAGTCCATCACCGGCATCTCCACATCATGTCATTCAACACCAACAACAGTAACAAGTTCAGTATGTTTTGCTGAAAAAATAGTGGCAGCGTGGAGGGGAGAGGGCCTGTATGAGAACATCCATTTGATTCTAATCGAGTATATCATTAATAAGTAATTGAGTATATCATTCCAAAATGCTGCTCTTGAGAAATTTCAACCATTCGAGCAAACCTTGGGTATGAAATCTCAAGATGTCACTGAATATCAAGGAAAAAACAAAATCCTGCAATAACTTCAATGTTTTGCTATTTTTTTACTATTAGTCACAAAAGCAACAAAGTATTTTCCAAAGCTCTGTTGTAAATTATTATCTGCTTTGGTAATTTTCAATCCATTTAGAACACAGATCAGCTCCTAATGTAAATTATGTAACTGATACCTGGAAATGATTACAAGGCAGTAACATAATCAAGGAGTCCATATATATCCAAAGCCTTTTTGTGCTTCTGGCAATCACGAAGATCAGGTCCCTGAGATCTGCCTTGTTGCAGTTGTAACTGGCTTCAGCCTGCTCCAATGCCACCAAACAACACAAAAAAAACACCCCCACGAGCAGCTCTCATCAACCCTGAGTTGGGGTTACAGCCTTGACATTACTGAATCTGTTGTTTATTGTACTATGGACTGTAAACTTGGTGTATAGCTTTATTCGGTTGTGGACATGTTTTTTGCTGCCGGTGGTCAATGTGCTCCATGCCACTGATGCATGATTAACATCCAGACTGAAGGATTAATGACTGTAATTTAATCACTGCCTGTTTATATGGAAATAATTTATAGCTCATTCATTCTCAGCAAACATTTTCCCAGTATAAAAATAATCTCTAATCATGTAATTTTCACAGACTTTAAGTGGATTGTTCAATTCTCTAAAGTAGTAGAAATGTTTACTGTCGAGAAAGAAAATTATAACAGTAAAAACGTTTTGAATTTTAAATGGTGCAATTTGAAAAGTTGTTTTTTCTTCTGGAGTCTAAAGTTTTTTTGTTAAAGTTTAGTCTCTCTCACTATTCATTTCTGGCTTCAAGAACAAGGGGGTAGCTAATGTGGAGAGGGTGGGGTGGAAATGAGAGTTTACGGTTGGCTGAAATTGATACTGTAAGAGGCCAAAGTAACGTCCTTCAAGATTTCTGACCAAGAATCAATGGGCACTGTGACACAGACATTTAAAGGGGCATTGCCATAATGGGCTCGATTTTAGGAGGGAGGCGGGTTGGCAGTGGAGGGTCGACTGGGCGCGTGTGTAAAGTGCCCAGTAATTTCGGGGTGCTCCGCACGGGATCGCAGCCTGATTGAAGGTACTTACCTTGGCTTCCGGGTTTCGCGCTGGAAAGCTGCGCAGCGGGTGGACTGCGCAGCCGCATCATAGGCTATCAGCTGGAGGAGCCCTATTTAAAGGGGCAGTCCTCCACTGACTGATGCTGCAGAAAGGAGCCAAAATTACAGCACGCAGCAGCCCAGGGGAAAGGTTGCTCCCAGGTTTAATGATGCCTCACTCCAGGTCTTACTGGATGGGGTGAGGAAGAGGGGGAGGACAGAGATCTTCTCCCTGGCGGACGGGAGGAAGTGGCCTGCCTCTGCCACCATGGAGGCCTGGCTCGAGGTGGCAGAGGAGGTCACCAACACCAGCAACATATCGCGCACCTGCATACAGTGCAGGAAGCGCTTCAATGACCTAAGTAGGTCAGCCGAAGTGAGTACACTTACTCATTCCCCTACACTCCGTCTGCCACATCACCGCCCCCACCCCATATCTCCTTCTGCACTGCCAACACTACTCTATCACATCACTCCTCACACCCACTCAAAGCTCATCCTCATCTTACCTGCACTTACTCACCTCGCCAGTACTCATCCCACCACTACCACTCAACCCAATCCTCATACAATCTCATGGCTCTATCTCATACTCACCCTCTCATGCATCTCTTTCATGGTCAGCCTCACTCAACCTGCCACTACCTGTGCTGCGGCCACAGGGCATGCATCATATATGTGCAGTAGGAAGCGTAAGGCAAACGTGTCGTGAGCGTGAAGGGGATGCACAAGGGTGTTTGAGGGTTTGTCATGGTTTTTACTTATATTTGATTTCTGATCAACTCACATTACATATTATATTGTCACCACTACTGCCACGTCTTTGCAAATCTTGTCTGGTTTGTGCAATAATGCCCTTTCCTGAAGATCACAATGAAGACCCACAACTGATTGTGTCACTGCAGAGTGGGTGTAGGTGTATTTGCAGGGCTCTTTTGTGCAGACAACTGAGGGACATCGGCGATGCCCCCGGTGGCACCCTGGAAGGATGCGGAAGAGAAGTTGTTGAGGGCAGTGGTGACTTTGACAGCGACAGGTAAAAAGATGGTGCTCGAGCCAGCTGGGAGCAGCTCGGCATGAAGGAGGCTGCAGATGTCCACGACTACATGTCGAGTGACTCTGAGCCTCCATATGCACTGCTGCTCAGAGAGGTCCAGAAAGCTGAGCCTCGGTCTGTAGATCCTGTGGCGAGGGTAGTGCCTTCTGTGACGCATCTCTCTCTGCGGTTGCCCTCCCTCCTGCTGTGCAGGTGGATGTGTCACAGCACCATCTTGTGGAGCTCCACGTGTCACAGCTGGACGGTGTGGCTGGCGAGGCTGGTGATGCTGTTCGTCCTCCGAGGAGGTCATAACTGCAGCTATGGCGGCCCCCATCCGGAAGATGTACGTTTGAGGGGGTCCGCAAGGTAGGTAAATGTGTCTGCACACCGTGGTTGAGGTTCCAAGTTTGTGAATTTTATTGTTAGGAGGAGGGTGGTGGAGGCCAAACTTTGTTCAAAGTGACAGTGTGGCCTCCTGCAATGAGTGAGGGTCTCCCCCCACACCTGTCAAATGGACCTTTGCAGCTGCCACAGGCTGGTGGCTGCAACATGTCCATTTCAACTGGGAGTGTTTCCCCCAGTACGGGAAACAGTCTCAGTTGAGTTGAAAATCCCACCCCTCCTAAAATATCATGTCAATCAGGTCTGCTAACGACCTGAAGTATCTACTTAATTAGTTTAAGTGGCATCCCAGCAGCTTTAATTGCATCTAAGCGCGTCACTGGGGAACCTGGAAGTGGGCGGGTTGGAGCCGGGCTCCGGACCCGCCCCGAGAATCCCCGATTTTCGGAGTCCCCCCGCCACGAACCCACCGGCTCGGAGGTCCGAAAATCGAGCCCAATAGAACCATGTTTGGGAAATATGTTCTCCCCTCCCCTTATTTGCCAACACACTATACAGAGATAAAAGTTGCATGGAAGAAATATGCGCTGTAGTGTGAGAAAAACATCACTGTGCCTCTTGTGCTTGATGTCGTTGTAATAATAATGCCCAGGGCCATTGGTTTTCAGTGGCTGAAGAAGTCAAATTCCATTTCTATCACATGGAGTTTCAAAGCTTTTCCAGAGTGTTCTGGGAATTGTATTCTGTCCATTTATAATTAGGGCCACTAGTTTACATTCTGAAATTCCATCCGTTTTCCTCAAAACAGTAAACCAATGGTCTTCAAAATGTCACATGCATATTCTGGGTCTTCTTGCTCCCCTTCTATACCTAAGCTCATTCCAGGCACACAGAGAATGAAGTACTATAAACAATTTATTGGGTTCAAATGTTCTTCTGTTAACATTTAAAGAACTTTACTTGCCTTCAGCATGGAACTATTTTTTTCAAAGTTTTTCTTTTGATACATTTAAAACTCCACTGTAAAAATATGAAGAATGGAAAGGTTTCTTTTGAAACGGTATTCTGAATTAAGAGCAGATTTTGCTAGGGTTGTACAGCAACACTGTACATTGGGTTATCACTGTGCTGTGCTACATTGTAGTAAGATGTGGTTTTGTGTTTGTGTTCAACAAATTATGAATTCTTGATTCTCAATCGTGTTCTCAGGGGCCCACGCTAAGTGGAGATCAGGCACATTTCCATAGGAATGGCAGAAGCATCAAAAGGAAAGATCATGAGATAAATACAGATGAGGCAGGCCATTTGGTCCATTTCAACTCAACAATCCACGAAAAAAAATTACAGTTCTCCCCATCAAGTCAACTAACTGTACCTTGCATAAATCTAATGCTGTGGCTTCCACTATAGAAACTTGTAAACAATTTTACAACACCAAGTTATAGTCCAGCAATTTTATTTTAAATTCACAAGCTTTCGGAGGCTACCTCCTTCCTCAGGTGAACGATGTGGAATTCCACATCGTTCACCTGAGGAAGGAGGTAGCCTCCGAAAGCTTGTGAATTTAAAATAAAATTGCTGGACTATAACTTGGTGTTGTAAAATTGTTTACAATTGTCAACCCCAGTCCATCACCGGCATCTCCACACTATAGAAACTGGCAGACCATTGTAAATGTTTTTCACTCGTTGGATGAAGTTCTTCCTGATATCTATCCTAAATTGGCTTTTCATTAGTTTTAGCCACCCGTATCCTTGGTCTACCTTAAAGTAGTGTTGAGATGTGCTTTATCTACAGCATTTAAGATACCTGTCAATCACTTTCTTTCAAAGATTAAAGCCCCGATTTTAACTCTGCCTGCCTGGCAGGAATAGTGTGTGTGGGGATTAAAATTGCATTTGGGTACTCACCGTACTGTTCCCAAATCGTTTACACTGGTTGCCATTTTAACTGGCAATATTTTTTCCATTGGGGACTGGCACCCAAGCGAGTAGGGGCCTATTTAAAATATAAAAGTTGTGTTCCGATGACATCATCCAGATCTGCACGCCATTTTAATCTAAAATTGACGAATCACCACTCGGTCCCAGACCCGCCAGCAAAATCTGGCAGGGTTGGTGTGTGGGAGCTCCTGAAAGTGTTTAGAAAGAGGCTCTCAGCTGCAGCTCCCTGAATCAGAGGGTCTTTTGCTGTTTGGTTTGCTAGAAGATTTTCCAGATTGCAAATCACTTTTAAAAAAAACATTCTGCCCTTATCACCCTCAGTAAGCTTTACCTGTTTATTCTGGGGGCGATTGTTGCTTCTCTCGTCAGGAAAAGAAAGAAAGAGCTTACATTTATAAAGCACCTCAGGACACCCCAAAGTGCTTTACAGCCAATGAAGTACTTTTTAAGTGTAGTCACTGTTGTAATGTAGGAAACGCAGCAGCCGATTTGCACACAGCAAGGTTCCACAAACAACAATGTGATAATGACCAGATAATCTGTTTTAGTGATGTTGGTTGAGGGATAAATATTGGCCAGGACACTGGAGAGAACTCCCCTGCTCTTCTTCGAAATAGCACCATAGGATCTTTTATGTCCGCCTGAGAGGGCAAACGGGGCCTCGGTTTAACGTCTCATCCGAAGGATGGCACTTCCAACAGTGCAACATTCCCTCAGTCCTGCAATGGAATGTCAGCCTAGATTGTGTGCTCAAATCTCCAGAGGATGGAGGAACATGGAGCAGCAGCAGTTTAGCAGCCTCAGAAGACAGCAGGTGAGGGGGGCTGCTCATAGAAGGCCATAACCAGCACACAGGGTATACAGGTCAAGTTAACCTTTTTGGACCTAACTGAGGAGAAGTGCAGGGGGTGGCTGCGCTTCTCTAGGCAGGTTGTCGCAGACCTCTGCAGCCTCCTGTAACAGAACCTACTGCCTGCTGGACCAGGGACCACACTTTGCCAGTAACTCTCAAAGTCACCAAAGCCCTGAATTTTTTCACCATTGCATCCTTTCAGGCTGCTACAGGGGACGTCAGCCGTATATCACAGTCTGCAATACACAGCTGTATTAAGCAGGATACCAAAGTCCTGTTCACCAGGGTGGAGCAATACATCTCCTCGGATACATCTGTCAGATTGTCACAAAAACCCAACTAGTTCATTAATGTCCTTTAGGGAAGGAAATTTGCTGTCCTTATCCGATCTGGCCTAGTGACTCTGGTCCCACACCAATGTGGTTGACTCTTAAATGCCCTCTGAAGTGGCCTAGCAAGCCACTCAGTTGTATCAAACCACTACAAAATGCTTCTCCCATGGCATTATGCGTGGTCTGATCCTACGTACTTAAATTTCTCTGCACGTCATTGCTTCAGATGACTGCACTTCCCCTAGGAGGTTATTGGGGAGATGTCAGTTGCTGGCTGAAAACCTGCAGCCCACTTCTATCAAAGAATGGCACTGTCTATACCAGTCAAAGTCACCACTACCTTAAATTTCTTTGCCACTGCATCCCTCCCAGCAGCATTTAGTGACCTTTGCCACATTGGTCAGGCAGAAGCTCACCATTGCATTATGAAGGTCACAAATGCTATCTTCAGGCAGTTCACACAGTTCATTTCTTTCTCAATGGAAGCAGAAAAATAAAGAGAGCTATCCAATTTACAGACAAGTAGGGTTCCCAGAAGTGAAAGGAGCAATTGATGGAAGGCATGAGGCATTCAAAGCCCCATGTGGCAATCTTCTCAATTTCATAAATAGGAAAGGCTTTCAATCCACAAATGTGCAATTAGTGAGAGATGCCCATTAAAGACAGATGCAGGTGAGACTATAATTAACAATAAGGAAATGGCAGCCTTGTTAGCTGAATACTTTGTATCCAATTTGACAGTGGAGGAAGAGGACAAAATACCAGCAGTAGAAGGGAATCTAAAAGATTAAGTAAAAGGGAGGAACTTAGCGAATTTAATATAAGTTTTTAAAAAATGGTGAAGGGGAAAGTAATGGCATTTAATATAGACAAATCTCCAGACCTAATGGTTTCTACCCCAAGTTATTAAAGTAATAGGTGAGGAAATTGGAGATCCGTTAATCATAATTTTCGAATGCTCTTTAGATTGGGGAATTGTGCCTTTGGATGGAGTATTGCAAATGTCACTCCATTTCAGCTTTTGACCATGTATGTCAATGACCTGGATGAAGGAATAGAGAGTTGTCTATCCAATTTTGCAGATGACACTAAGTTAGGAGGCACAGTAAGCTGTGTAGATGGGAGCAGGTAGTTACAAAGGGACATAGACAGACTAAGTGTGTGGACAAAACTGTGGCAGATGGAGTTCAATGCGGGGAAGTGTGGGCTGATCCACTTTGGATTTGAGAAAGATAAATCATAGGCATGGTGGCGGGATGTCAGCGTTGGGGGGCGGGGGGGGTTCAATGGGCATATGGGAAACGCCCCGTGAAAAAAATTTCCTACTTTTTCTCAAGCGATCGCGGCTTCTGGATTTGGCGTCTCCAAGCTGCGCAGCGGCTGCACTACGCACCCGAATGACGTGCTGGAGTATTTAAAGGGCCATTGCATGAATTGCTTTCGTGGGAGAGAGAAGTCATTGATGAAAATGGAGCAGCAGAGGACTAAGCCGACGCCAAGGTTCAGTGACACCTCACTTGAGGTGCTGCTGGGGAGGAGGAGGGAGACGCTGTACCCGGCAGACAAGAGGAAGCACCCTGCCTCTGCCACCAAGAAGGCCTGGCTCGAGGTGGCAGGGGAGGTGACCAGCAGTGGCATCCTCTTCCGCAGTCGGGTACAGTGCAGGAATCGCTTCAATGACCTAACCAGGTCAGGAAAAGTGAGGACAGTTACTGATTCACCTGCATTCCATGGTGCTCATCATCCCCCTCACACTCTGCCCTGCAGAGCTTATTCCATCACACCCACTTAAGGCTCATCGTCAATTTACCCTCACTTTCTGTGCACTTCCTAACTTCCCCTTTTGTGTACCCACCACAGCCACTCACCCCAATCCTGATGCAATGTGATCAATCTGTCATGTAGTCACCCTGTGATGCATGACTTTCATGGGCAGCCTTACCCAAAGTAATTCATCCATCGGGTGACGCCGTCACCCTCATTTACTCACACGTCTGTACCTTCTCCCCTTGTAGGAGAAGAAAGCGCAGAGTGCCAGGGCGAGGACGAGGACTGGAGGGGTACCTCCACAAATCGTGGCCCTCACAGAGGCGGAGGAGGAGGTCTTGGACATCAGTTGCACGGTCGAGTGCCTGGCCGTCGCAGATGCCGAGACTGGCACCCCGCAAATGTCTGGTGACAGAACTTTAACATCCATCACACACAACATGCGCTGATATTATTAATGATTGGCCTGTTGCACACCTCAGTATGCTCATCATAACATTACTTCTGCGATGATTCTTAATATTGCTATATGTTCTCTTCCAGGCCCTTCAAGGAATGAAGAAGTGGTCAAGGGCGATTCCTCAGAGGAGCTCCCTGCCTCTGAGGGCGCACCGTCACATCTCAGCAAGCCATGCACCGGTGCAGATACTCACACCTTGGTGGATCCTATTAGTGAGTTAGTTGGGTTGTCACCTGGTGAGTCACCACACACAAGTGAGCACAAGCAGACACTGGTGGCAGGAGCAGTTGCGGAGAGTCCGTGTTGGTGGGCGCACTCCTCTCCAAACTCAGCTCAGCTGGACGCAGATGCTGAACCTCAGGGTCCATCCTTGAAAAGGAGAATGATCGAGGGACAGCGGCACATTTACGAGGTACTGGAAAACGTGCCACGCACACTCTTCACAATAGCGGAGAGGATGGAGGAGTCCACCTCCAGCATTAGTAGAATTGGGACACAGATAAGTGCAGGAATGTCTGCGATGAAGAGAATGGCAACCTCCATTAAGCTGCAAGCACGGCTCATAAATTAGTCCATTCAGGCCCTGACAACAGTCGTGCGGATTCTGGACACCAACACGTCTGCCGCCTTAAATGGGCAGACAGGTACTTTAGCCGTGGCCTTAGAACGCGTCACAGATTTGCTCCAAGCTGTTGTCCAGTGGAGTGGTAGGAGTGATGTGGCCCTGGCCCAGGAGAGGGATGATGGCAAAAGGAGACACAGAAGTGGGGATGCCACTCAAAGAGCTCCCATGTCTCACCCGTTGCCCCCCACAAAACCAGTACCTGCAATGCCACCTCCTCTCCAGATGGCTGAGTCACGCACAGGTGCAAGTGGAGCAATCTTTGGCTGGGTCCTTCACGGGCTCCAAAGCCCAGAGGGTGTAGGCCGAAAGCATCTAAGCAGTCAAGGCAGGGACCTGAGCAACCTGCCACTACCTCTGCTTCAGCCACAGGGGATGCACCCTGTAGTAGTAGGAAGTCAAAGGCTAAGGTTTTGTAATCACAAAGGGTATGCACAAGGGTGTCTGACAGAATGTCATGTTTTTCATTTTTTTTTGTTAGGTGCACATTAAATGTTATAATTCTCACCACCACTGCCAGGTCTTGCCCATTCTTGAGTCCCTTTGGTGAAAACGTCCTTTCATGTGCTTCATCATGAACAGCGAGCTTTGATGCCACCCATTGGGTGCGTTTACAGTGGGTTTATGTGTGGTTGTAGGAATGTTTTGTGCAAGGGGCAGTGGGGGGGGGGGGTGCTGGTGTTGGGGGTGTTCGTTCCAGGTGGTCTGAGAACTTGGCTATCTTCACTTTGCAGATCTCCTTATGAGAATCTATCAAATATGAATGAGCAGTGGCTCACCTGGCATCACGAGCAGCCAGTTGAGCCACTGCTCTGCCAATGGGTTGCCCATCGTCCTCCTCCTCGTCCTCCTCTTCAACGTTGATGGCAGATGCGAATGCTTCATGAGTGCATGGGACCACGTCCACCGGTAACCCTCTCTGTTGAGTGATGTTGTGCAAGACGCAACAGACGTCTATTATCCTACACACTCACTACTGAAGGGCTCCCCCGGATCGATCCAGGCACTGGAAGCACATCTCGAGCAGTCCTATGGCATGTTCAATGACAGGCCTGGTGGTGATGTGACTGTCGTTGTACCGGTGCTGTGCCTCGCTGGTGGGGTTTCTCAGAGGTGTCATGAGCCACCTCTGCAGGGGGCATCCCTTGTTTCCAAGAAGCCAGCCCTTAAGTCTGTTTTGTGCGTGGAAGAGAGCTGGGATGAAGGAATGATGGCAGCTGCCAGGGAATTTGGCACAAACCTGCAGAAATCTCTTCTGGTGGTCGCAAACCAGCTGTGCATTGGTGAAGTGATATCCCTTTCCGTTGATGAACAGTCCTGGCTCATGTGGAGATCCTCGGATTGCTGCATGTGTGTAATCAATTCCGCCCTGTACCCGTGGGAAGCCAGCCAGAGAGTGCCCTCTGAGACTGGCTGATGTCGTCGATGGAGAAATTGACGTAGTGGGATGTCCTGCAAAACAATCCATCCATAGCCTGTAGTGTACACTTACGAGCAAACGACTGAAAGACCCCGGCAATGTCACCTGTGATGCCTTGGAAGGATCCGGAGGTGAAGAAATTGAGGGCAGTAGTGACTTTAACTGCGACGGACAATGCGTTGCCACCAGGCCCAGCCGGGAGCAGCTCTGCATGAAGAAGCGTGCAGATGTCTGTGACCACCTGCCAACTCAATCTGAGCTCTCGTAGGCACTGCTCCTCAGAGAGGTCCAGGAAGCTCAGTCTCTGCCTGCAGACCCTCTCACGTGGGTAGTGCCTCGAGCGACGTCAGCCCCTCCGTTGTTCCCTCTCTCTGCTCTTCTGCATGTCATTATGGCGCACCCCTGTCTTGAGGAGGTGCAAGTCCCAGAATTGCACGCTGTGTCTGATGTGCCTCCTCCTCGGATGTACTGCTGATTACAATCATTGTGCCCCCCAATCCTGATGTTGTCAGTTTGAGGGGGTCCAAAATGTAGGTAAATGTGTGTGAACACAAGAATTCTGAGTGTGAACAAAGAAATCTGAGTCTAAACACAAAGAACTCCCCGCCAAAGGTTTGTCTGAGAGAACTGCTTGCCCTGCTGCAAAAACTCCCCTTTTATCTCCATCTTTCAAACACTGATTTAAATATCCAAATGGCTGCTGGCTGCAACTCGCTTCTGTTTCCATGGCGTCTTTCAGAGGCCATGGGAAACATGTTGAGGCAGAGTTAAAATCCTTTCCCTGCTTCAATACACATAAAATTAAACACTTCAACAAGTCTAATTCTCTTAATTACTGCTTTAAGTATTGGCCCGCCAGCTTTAATTGCCAGTGGGACCTCCGGCTTCCTGAAGCACGCGCGCACTCAGATGCGTCTGTGTTGAACGCAGAAGTCGACGGCTTGGAGCCAGGATTCATTCCCACTCCGGAATTCTACGATTTTATTTGCCCCCCAGACCCAACCCACCCGATCTTGGGGGCTAAAACTGTGCCTCATAATATTTTCTTAATGGTGAGGGACTAGGAACTGTGGAGGAACAAAGGGATTTATTTGGGTGTCCACATACACAAATCACTAAAAGCTAGTTCACAGGTAGAAAACTTATTCAAAAATGGAATGTTGGCTTTTATCTCAAGGGGGGTTGAAATACAAAAGTGAAGAAGTGATGCTTCAGTTGCACAGAACCTTAGTCAGACCCCATCTGGAGTACGGCAGTCAGTTTTGCTCACCTCACCTCAGGAAGGATATATTGGCCTTGGAGGGGGTACAGTGCAGATTTACCAGAATGATACCAAGCATTAGAGGTTTAAATTATGAAGACAGGTTGCATAAACCTAGTTTCTATTCCCTTGAGTTTAGATGGTTGAGGGGTGATCTATTTGAAGTTTTAAAATGATAAAGGGATTTGATAGGTTAGATACAGAGAAACTATTTCCTCTGGTGGGATAATCCAGAATAAGAGGGCATAATCTTAAAATTAGAGCTAGGCCATTTAGGAGCAAAATCAGGAAGCACTTTTTCAAGCAAAGGGTAGTGGAAATCTGGAACTCGCTCCTCCAACAGTCTGTGAATGCTGGGGCAATTGAAATTTTCAAGACTAAGATCAATAGATTTTTGTTAGGTAAGAGTGTCAAGGGATATGGAGCAAAGGTGGGTAATTGAAGTTGAGGTACAGATCAGCCATGATCTAATAGAATAGCAGAACAGGCTTGAGGGACTAAATAGCCTACTCCTGTTCCTACAATAACTCCTGAAACTCTTGCTCGGCCATTTGGCAGGGTTCCTATGTGTACCTTATCCTGTATGATAATGCCAGATACTCAAGAAACTGTCACGATGCTTTCATCACATGCCAATCCATCATACCATCCCTAATAATTCAAGCCATAATACAAATAAGGCTTCTGCAGAGAAAGGGATGCAACAGATATAATGAGGTTCATGGCATTACAAGAAGTGTGATAAAGCAGACTATAGACATTCGCCTGAATAAATCTTGGTGGAACCCTGCCAAATGGCCCAGCAAGAGTCTCAGGAGTTATTGGAGCTTGCTGCATATTACATAATCACAATGTAGGAAAGCTTTCTGCTTCCAGAATCTGAAGGGGATGATGATGGGGAGGAAGGACTTCCATTCCCACAGCATGAGGAGGGTGGACTGGAAGGGGAGGGCGTGGAACAGGAGAGCCATGACCCAGCAGCCATAGAAAGGAGAAAACAACTTATAACCCAGTGCTTTCAATGACTGAACATGAGTACACCAAATAAAGACACTTCACAGCTGCCTGCTCTTCCCTTCTCACCCTCACAAGTCCTTCACTTTAAAGACACTCCAAAAGTCTGTGGATGCTGGGGCAATTGAAATTTTCAAGACTATTTTCTTCATAAGACAGAAGTCTAAAATTCCCCTGTCATCATCCAACTCCAAAACATTGCAAACATACACTGAAATTTACTAGGATGCTACCGGGACTTGATGGTTTGACTTATAGGGAGAGGTTAGACAGACTGGGACTTTTTTCCCTGGAGAGTAGGAGGTTAAGGGGTGATCTTATAGAAGTCTATAAAATAATGAGGGGCATAGATAAGGTCGATAGTCAAAATCTTTTCCCAAAGGTAGGGGAGTCTATAACGAGTGGGCATAGATTTAAGGTGAGAGGGGAGAGATACAAAAGGGTCCAGAGGGGCAATTTTTTCACTCAAAGGGTGGTGAGTGTCTGGAACGAGCTGCCAGAGGCAGTAGTAGAGACGGGTACAATTTTGTCTTTTAAAAAGCATTTGGACAGTTACATGGGTAAGATGGGTATAGAGGGATATGGGCCAAGTGCAGGCAATTGGGACTAGCTTAGTGGTATAAACTGGGCGACATGGACATGTTGGGCCGAAGGGCCTGTTTCCATGTTGTAAATTCTATGATTCTATATTTACTTTACAGAACAACATTCACCAAAAGGTCATATGTTTTATCTAAAACTACTTCTTACCAGTTTCTACCCTTTACACCAGCCAACTTCAACTTCTAATCTTATGCTTCTACAAGGTGAGATAAGGTTAAGCAACGGGCAGTTGAGAAAGTTGCCCTGGAGCCTTAGAGGCTTGAGGTGACTTTTGCCTCAGTGAAGCAGCTATCCCAGAATGACCAGCTTCTGGTGCCCTTTTGCTTGCAGTAACAAGAGATACCAGGCCCATGTCCGAAGCTCCCTTATATCCAACCACTGGAGCAAGCTTAAGAACATAAGAACATAAGAAATAGGAGCAAGAGTCGGCCATATGCAATCAGATCATGGCTGATCTTCAACCTCAACTCCACTTGAGCTTAAAGCTGAAAGAAGCAGGCTCTGCCACTCTCTGGCAACATCTGTAACCAGTTCTTGCCATACACTGGTAAAGTGCACAAGCTCAGAGGTGCTACTGGTCACTGTCATTACAAGCAAAATATTCCCAATCAGATTTTGGAAGCCCTGTGATAGTGGTGCGTTCAGGGTGACTCTCAAAGCATCAATTGGAATAATGTTAGCTGCTACTCCAGAAGGCCACCAATGTCCTTAGAAGCACTTCCTGGCACTTTGCTGCCATAGAAATCTCCTAGACTGTCACTCTGCAGCTCACAAAAAACTCTTTTGCAATTTGTTACAGATGCACATAGTGGACTCCTCCCACATCTCCATCATTTCAACTCTATGCAGGAAAACCTATGGCCCCGAATCATTGTTCGTTTGAAGAATAGGTCCCTGAGATCTGGGTCCTTAGGTGCCTGAGCCGAGACCGGTCATTTCTCCACCCACCATGGAGAAAGGGCATTAATAGCCACTAATGGCAAGGTATGTATACGTAAATGTATATGAATGATAGAGGCTTCACTTGCCTCTTTTTCTCTCATGCTCTTTCTACGTCATCACCTGGGTGTCAGAGACTGAACCCCTTTCTATGTGGCAGTTTCTGGGATGGTGGAGGTTGCACTGACTGCTTCAGCAACCTCCCTTCATACAGCCTGAACCACTCTTATGGGGCTTCCTGACCTCATTGACCAACAGTCTTTTCCTTCTAGCCCTAACTTTAGCAAGTAAAACATGCACAAATGTATCTGAGAAATCTGGGATCCCTTCCTGATGCTGACACATCTGCCATCAAGGCTGCTGCTCTCTTAAGCCATTGTGGCCCCTGCTCTCCAAAAATACATGCCTCCCCACCCCCCCACCTAGATTCAGGAACTGTCTCTCTGGATTGGAAAATTGCACATGTCACTCTGCTTTTTAAGAAAGGAGAGAGAGGGAAACCAGGGAATTATAGACCAGTTAGCCTAACATCTGTTGTGGGGAAAATGCTGGAGTCTATAATTAAGGATAGGGTGACTGAACACCTCGAGAATTTTCAGTTAATCAGAGAGAGCCAGCATGGATTTGTGAAAGGTAGGTCGTGCCTGACAAACCTGATTGAATTTTTTGAAGAGGTGACTAAAGTAGTGGACAGGGGAATGTCAATGGATGTTATTTATATTTATATGGACTTCCAGAAGGCATTTGATAAGGTCCCACATAAAAGACTGTTAGCTAAGAAAGAAGCCCATGGAATCGAGGAAAAAGTACGGACTTGGCTAGGAAATTGGCTGAGCGAAAGGCGACAGAGAGTAGGGATAATGGGTAGGTACTCACATTGGCAGGATGTGACTAGTGGAGTCCCACAGGGATCTATCTTGGGGCCTCAGTTATTCACAATATTTATTAACGACTTAGATGAAGGCATAGAAAGTCTCATGTCTAAGTTTGCCGATGACACGAAGATTAGTGGCATTGTAAGCAGTGTAGATGAAAACATAAAATTACAAAGCGATATTGATAGATTAGGTGAATGGGCAAAACTGTGGCAAATGGAATTCAATGTAGACAAATGTGAGGTCATCCACTTTGGATCAAAAAAGGATAGAACATGGTACTTTCTAAATGGTAAAAAGTTAAAAACAGTGGATGTCCAAAGGGACTTAGGGGTTCAGGTACATAGATCATTGAAGTGTCATGAACAGATGCAGAAAATAATCAAAAAGGCTAATGGAATGCTGGCCTTTATATCTAGAGGACTAGAGTACAAGGGGGCAGAAGTTATGCTGCAGCTATACAAAACCCTGGTTAGATCGCACCTAGAGTACTGTGAGCAGTTCTGGGCACCGCACCTTCGGAAGGACATATTCGCTTTGGAGGGAGTACAGCGTAGGTTTACTAGAATGATACCCGGATTTCAAGGGTTAAGTTACGAGGAGAGATTACACAAATTGGGGTTGTATTCTCTGGAGTTTAGAAGGTTAAGGGGTGATCTGATGGAAGTTTATAAGATATTAAGGGGAACGGATAGGGTGGATAGAGAGAAACTATTTCCGCTGGTTGGGGATTTTAGGAGTAGGGGGCACAGTCTAAAAATTAGAGCCAGACCTTTCAGGAGCAAGATTAGAAAACATTTCTACACACAAAGGGTGGTAGAAGTTTGGAACTCTCTTCCGCAAACAGCAATTGATACTAGCTCAATTGCTAAAGTTAAATCTGAGATAGATAGCTTTTTGGCAATCAAAGGTATTAAGGAATATGGACCAAAGGCGGGTATATGGAGTTAGATCACAGATCAGCCATGATCTTATCAAATGGCAGAGCAGGCACGAGGGGCTGAATGGCCTACTCCTGTTCCTATGTTCCTAATTAGCTGCAATGTTATAAATGCTGCAGCACCACTCTATTTTCCTCCCTCCCATCAGCAGTAACTCAATGAGGAGCTCTGCCCTGCCACTAACCCAAAATCCAGCCAGTGGAAATATTAAAACCTTTGTGGTGTTGGCAATAGTGGGATACTATCAGATGTAAAGATAGGTAACCGCTGATACTACTGTCTTCTCCCATACAGCTTTAATACATTTTCACACAATGATACTCATAAACATAGCAATGTGCCCTGCAGCTAAGGCAAGGCAAATACAAGAAATTATATTATCATCTTACTAGGAGTGGCCAGAGCCTGAAGGCTACTAAGAAGAACAGAAGAATGTACAGCCCTGATATTTACGGGAAGGCGGGGATGAAGTGGGGGTGAGGTGCAGCAACCAGGAAACCAAGAAATATGGGTTTCTGGGAGGTCCTGCCAAATTTAAGGCAGGACCTGATTTAAATATTTGGACTCTGTTTCCCGGCCATAGCCAACCAGATTGAGAGTCAGGCTGGGGTCGGGTTTCCCATTTTTGAAATTTTAACCACCCCTCCACCCATCCTGGGGGGTTAAAATTAGCCCCTATGAGTTCAGGCATGCTCAATGTGTGTTATACAAAACTTGAAAAGCAGTTTCACCCATATTAAGGCTCACAAGAAAGAAATGCTAATTGGATTTGCTCCTCAGTGTAAGTGGAATAACTCTAAAGCAGAGCAGTTTCACCTGCACAAAGGACTACAAATAAAAACTGTGGTATTTGGAGCTCCACATAGTGACGGTGAAACCTGTCTATAATAGCGTGGGTTTTCCAGTGTTCCGGAGTAGGAATAGAGGAGGTGGTGCATTGGGTAAGACTTTCCCCTCCATGACCTGGGTTCAGACCAATGGAATGAAGGTCTCCACTTTCTACTGGTTATAAGGGTCCTATGATGGATGGGAGCAGTCTCAATCCAATTCCTAGCCGTTTGGGTCCACAGCATTAACTGCCCCAAAATTAATAATTTAATTTAGAGATGTCACAGGGCAGCTAGCATGGGAAATGAAAAAAAAAGACATTGGCACAGTAGGAAGAATTTTTCAGAGGGAGGGACTAAGGCAAATTGCCACAGCATTATAAAGGAAGCTTTACTCCACAACTAACTATGCTATATTTATCTGGGAATGCTTGATGCTGAAACTGGATACCGAAATGCTCCATTTTAATTTCCTATTCCATTTATATTTCAGAAATGAAACATGTTCCATTCCCCATTACTAACATCCCTCACATAAAAGATTACTGCACAAGATAAGAGCTTATGGTGTTGGGGGTAATATACTGGCATGGATAGAGGATTGGCTAACCAGCAGAAAACAAAGAGTTGGGATAAAAGGGTCATTTTCAAAATGGCAATCTGTAACCAGTGGGGTGCCACAGGGCTCAGTGCTGGAGCCTCAACTATTTACAATATATATCAATGACTTGGATGAAGGAACAGAGTGTCTTGTGGCCAAATTTGCTGATGATACAAAGATAGGTGGAAAAGCAAGTTGCGATGAGGACACAAAGGGCCTGGCGGCGGGTTCGCAGCAGGGGGGCGATTGGGCGCGTGGGTAACGCGCCCGGTGAAATCAGTCTGCCCCGAACGCAATCGCAAGCTAATTGGATCCACTTACCTGTTGTTCCGGGCTCCCTGCTGCTAAGCCCTCCACTGACTGATGCTGCAAGAAATAGGAAAAAGTACAGCATGGAGCAGCCCAGGGGGAAGGCTGCTCCCAGTTTAATGATGCCTCACTCCAGGTATCATTGGATGGGGTGAGGAGGAGGGAGAGGACAGAGATCTTCCCCCCGGGGGGCGGGAGGAAGCGGCCTGCCTCTGCCACTAAGAAGGCCTGGCTCAAGGTGGCAGAGGAGGTCACCTGCACCACCAACATATCGCCCACCTGCATACAGTGCAGGAGGCACTGCAATGACCTAAGTAGGTCAGCCAAAGTGACCTACACTCCGTCTGCCACGTAACCGCCCCCACCCCACATTTCCTTCTGCACTGCCAACACTACTCTGTCACATCACCCCTCACACCCACTCAAAGCTCATCCTCATCTTACCTGCACTTACTCACCTCGCCAGTACTCATCCCACCACTACCACTCAACCCAATCCTCATACAATCTCATGGCTCTATCTCATACTCACCCTCTCATGCATCTCTTTCACAGTCACTCAACCTGCCACTACCTGTGCTGCAGCCACAGGGCATGCATCACATATGTGCAGTAGGCAGCGTAAGGCGGACGTGTCGTGAGCATGAAGGGGATGCACAAGGATGTTTGAGGGTTTGTCATGGTTTTTACTTATATTTAATCTCTGATCAACTCACATTACATATTATATTGTCACCACTACTGCCACGTCTTTGCAAATCTTGTCTGGTTTTTGAAATAATGCCCTTTCCTGAGGATAACAATGAAGACCCACAACTGATGCCACCCATTGTGTCACTGCAGAGTGGCTGTAGGTGTATTTGCAGGGCTCTTTTGTGCAGACGACTGAGAGACGTCAGCAATGTTCCCGGTGGCACCCTGGAAGGATGCGGAGGAGAAGTTGTTGAGGGCAGTGGTGGCTTTAACAGCGACAGGTAAAAAGATGGTGCTGGGGCCAGCCGGGAGCAGCTCGGCGTGAAGGAGGCTGCAGATGTCCACGACTACATGTCGAGTGACTCTGAGCCTCCGTGTGCACTGCTGCTCAGAGAGGTCCAGGAAGCTGAGCCTCGGTCTGTGGACCCTGTGGCGAGGGTAGTGCCCTCTGCGACGCATCTCTCTCTGCAGTTGTCCTCCCTCCTGCTGTGCAGGTGGATGTGTCACAGCACTGTATTGTGGAGCTCCACGTGTCAGAGGTGGACGGCGTGTCCGTCGAGGCTGGTGATGCTGTTCGTCCTCCGAGGAGGTCATGACTGCAGCTAAGGCAACCCCCATCCGGAAGATATACATCTGAGGGGGTCCGCAAGATAGGTACATGTGTCTTGACCCCGGGGTAAGTGTGCAAGTTGGTGAATTTTATTGTTAGGAGGAGGGTGGTGGAGGCCAAAGTGACTGAGTGGCCTCCTGCAATGAGTGACCTGTCAAATGGACCTTTGCAGCTGCCACAGGCTGATGGCTGCAACACGTCCATTTGAACTGGGAGTGTTTCCCCCAGTACAGGAAACAGTCCCAGTTGTATGTAAAATCCCAACCCTCCTAAAATATCTTGTTAATCAGGTCCGTAAATGACCTGAAATACCAAAATAAATAGCTTAAGTGGCACCCCGCCCGCTTTAATTGCCGGCGGGAGTCCCACATGCGGGGGCTGCGCGCGCATGTCAGCGCGTTTGTGGGAAACCCGGAAGTGGGCGGGTTGGAGCCGGGCTCCCGCCCCGCCCCGGGAATCCCCGATTTTTGGAGTCCCCTCCCGCCAGGAACTCACCCGATCGCGGGTGCTAAAATCGACCCCAAAGTGTCTGCAAAGGGATATTGACAGGTTAAGCGAATGGGCAAAAATTTGGCAGATGGAATATAATGTGAAGTCATCCACTTTGGGAGGAAAAATAAAAAAGCAAAATACTATTTGAATGGAGAAATACTACAAAATGCTGCGGTACAGAGGGATCTGGGTGTCCTCGTACATGAAATACAAAAAGTCAACATACAGGTGCAGCAGGTAATCCGGAAGGCAAACGGAATATTGGCCTTTATTTCTAGGGGGATGGAGTGTAAAAGCAGGGAAGTCATGCTACAACTGTACAGGGTGCTGGTGAGACCACACCTGGAGTACTGCGTACAGTTCTGGTGCCCTTATTTAAGGAAGGACATACTTGCATTGGAGGCAGTTCAGAGAAGGTTCACCAGGTTGATTCCGAGTATGGAAGGGTTGTCCTATGGGGAAAGATTGAACAGGTTGGGTCTATACTCATTGGAGTTTAGAAGATTGAGAGGAGATCTTATTGAAACATACAAGATTCTGAGGGGAATCGATAGGGTAGATGCTGAGAGGATTTTACCCCTCATGGGGGAATCTAAAACTAGGGGGCATAGTCTCAGAATAAGGGGTCGCCCATTTAAGACAGAAATGGGGAGGAATTTCTTCTCCAAGAGGGTCGTGAATCTTTGGAATTCTTTACCCCAAAAAGCTGTGGAGGCTGAGTCATTGAATACATTCAAGGCTGAGTTAGACAAATTTTTGATCAGCAAGGGAGTCAAAGGATATGGGGAAAAGGCAGGAAAGTGGTGGTGAGGTAAAAATCAGATCAGCCATGATCTCATTGAATTGCGGAGCAGGCTCAAGGGGCCAAATGGCCTATTCCTGCTCCTATCTCTTATGGTCTTATGGTCTCACGTTGATGAGCACAAAAACATTTACATACAAAAAAAAGGTGCAAAAATAATTAAAATCATGGCTCAGGTGAGGCTAAAACCTAATGATGAACAGAATGGGCCAGGTTTCCACAAAACACAGAAGATAAGAATACAGACCACATCTGAAGCTATGGCCCTAAAATTCAGTGAGGGTTCTCACAATCCCCTGCCATAAGTACACTGGAAGACTGGTGGAAGCCCCAAGAAACAGCGTAGGTCCGACATGACCTAGTTACATAATTTTTCGAGAGTTCCACCCATCTCCCACCGGGAATTTCAGGGCCTATTGACTTATCAGGGCAAGACTGTGAAAATTCTGCCAGAGAGGACGCATCCACTTGAAGAAACATAAAAATAAGAAACATAAGAAATAGGAGCAGGAGTAGGCCATACGGACCCTCAAGCCTGCTCTGCCATTCATTAAGATCATGGAGAAGGGTCATGAAGAGTTCGTTAGTACAAATAAAAAGGAAACCATGTGCTGATTTGAAATTAGTTATTGCTTGAAAAGTTCCCATGTCAGTTAACCACTTAAATTCTGCACTAGCGTCATTCTTGGCTCAAGGGTAGTATTCTCGCCACTGAGTTAGCACATCATAGGTTCTAGATCCCATGCCAAAGACTTGAGTGCATAATCTTGGCTGACATTTGAGTGCAGTATCGAAGGAGCACTGTTGAGGGTGCCATCTTTCGGGTGAAATGTTAAACCGAAGCCCCAACTGCATGCTCAGGTGGATGTATTCAAAGAATAGCAAGGGAGTTCTCCTGATGTCCTGGCCAGCTAATGCTCGTGAAACAGATTAACTGGTTATTTATCTCATTGCTGTTTATGAGATCTTGCTGTGCACAAATTGCTGCTGCATTTGCCTACGTTACAACAGTGACTACACTTCAAAAGTACTTCAGTGATTATGAAATGTCTTAGGCTGTCCTGAGAACATGAAAGGCGTTATATAAATTCAAGATTTTCTTTTGTGACATTATTCTTAATTCTGAAGCATTGAAAGCACCACTGTAGGTTTAAAAGAGAAAATGAAAATGATTCACTGTATAAGTCTGCAATGAAGTAAGCCCATGCTCTGTATTGGAAAATATACAAAAAGCATTATTACAGTGAGGACTGTGTTAAGGGAACATTATTTTCTACATGTTCCCTATTAATAACATTGACAGTTTTTTTTCCTTTTTTACATATTCATGCTGGTTTTGATGAAAATTCTCTGCCTTCCCCCAGTCAAAAAAGTAATTTTTAATCGTAGGCAGATAAGTTGACAATATATGTGACTCTGTTATGCCTATCATTTATCATTGTCTGCATTAATGAGAGAATTGGATGCAGGCTGTTTGATCAATCCAAGTATGCCATCCTCTTGTAACATATTTTTGGGAAAGTGAGAGAAATCAGGAAAAATGAATTTACTGTTTCTGGAATCCTGTTTTCCTAGGGAAAGGAGAACACTTAGTTAAAACATTCAGCTTTGTGAGGAGAGAAAGTCAGCTTTTTACTGGTTTGTGCAGTGATTATGTGAAGTAGTGGGAGGGTTTTTTTTTATTGGCCATGACACAATAAAGATATATTTTTCATTTAGCATCCTTGGGAAGAGTACAAGAGCCTGAGACCATCATGTTGAAACTGTCCAGGTCACACAATTCTGTTTACTGAGGCACAAGATTAACAATCAAGCTCTGGAGGTGATGTAGAAAGGGCCACAAAGCTGAATTCTAGTATCAGAGGATTGATTTAGGAGGAAAGATTAGAAAAACTTGGACTCCTTAGTCTTAAATAGGATGAATGAGAGGGGACCTTACAGAGATGTGTAAGATATCAAGTAGAATAGAAAACAATAAGCCTGTAGTGCTATTTGAACTTAAACTGCAATCACAAGGGGAACATAGATATAAACTGGCAAGTTCAATCTGATATCAGCAAGCACTTCTTTACACAGAGAATGATTAATATCTGAATGGTCTTTGTTTAGAGTAGTGGAGGCAATAATTCAAGGAACAGTTCAAGATGAACGTAGGTGTTAATGGAAGGAAGAGCTAATTGTGTTGAATGGCCTCCCTCATATGTATTTATCTCTGTGATAATATTTTTTTAGGAATAGGAAAAGGCCACTAAGCCCAAACAAGTCTGTCCTTTTCTGATAGATCAACCCAGAAACCTGCCTTCTCATCATATTCTGCAATCCTTTCTCTCTCCAGAAACACATGCAATTGTCTCTTGATCTCATTTATTCCAACAGTTTCAATGACCTTCCCAGATAACATATTCAACAGCCTTTGGGTTAAATAGTTCTACTTGATTTCAAGCCTCCTCATTTTTAACTTATATTCTCTAGTATTTGAAAATAATATTTTGGGATACAGAATGTGAGTAATTTGAGAAATGACAAGTAGCAACTTGGGAGGAACAGGTGAACTTGGACCTATGGTTCCCAAAGCTCTCCATCACTGGGAGGTTTTCTCGACACATGTCTGGGTCTATTGTAGACTATTTGATAAAGATTGATTGCCATGATTAGTCAACTGCACATGGTACTCCAAGTATGGTCTAACCAAGGTTCTACAAAAAAATTAACATTACCTCCCTGCTTTTGTATTCTACTCCTCTAGAAATGAACTCCAGTACTTTGTTTGCACTCTTTATGGCCTCATCAACTTGTGTTGACACGGTTAGCTAGCCAGATCTGGCTGGATCGCATCAAGTGCTATCGAACTTCACTCTCCTCTGCCAACACTGCCCACTGCTCCAGGATCATTCTGGAGAGCAAACAAAACTCATGGCTTCTTGTCTATACTACCAACCATTTCTGTAAACTCCTCTCCCTTGCCCCATCCACATTCACCTCCAACGACATGTGCAAGGAACTCAAAGACTTCTTTGTCACTAAGATTGAGGCCATCAGTTCAGCTGCCTTTGCTGCTTCCCCCTCCCCTCCTAGCCCTGAACCCATGTCTTTCTCTAGTTTCTCTCCGATCGCCCCTCATCTTGTCCATGTGACATACTTCCTGCTCCCTTGACCACATTCCCACTAAACTGCTGACCATCCAACTTCCCTTCTTGACCCCATGCTAGCTGACATTGTAAATGGTTCCCTTTCCTCAGAAACTGTCCCCTACCTTTTCAAAACCACCGCCATCATCCTCCTCAAAAAACCTAACCTCAGCCGCTCTGTCCTTGCAAACTATGGCTCATCTCCAACCTCCCTTTCCTCTCCAAAGTCACTGAACGTGTTGTCACCTCCCAAATCCGTGCCACTGTTTCTCATAACTCTGTTTTTAAATCTCTGCGATCAGGTTTCTGCCCTTGTCACAACAATGAAACGGCATTAATCAAAGTTACAAATGACCATGGTGTATTATCCCTCCTCGGCATCCTTGACTTCTCTGCAGCTTTTAACACAGTCGACCACACCATCCTCCTCCAACACCTTTCCTTCATTACCACAAACTCTGTACCTTCACCACCGATTTCATCCCCCTCTTAGAATCATAGAATCATAGAAAGGTTGCAGCACGGAAGGAGGCCATTCCGCCCATCGAGTCCGCACCGGCTCTATGCAAGAGCAATCCAACTAGTCCCACTCCCCGCCCTTTCCCTGTAGCCCTGCAAATTTTTTCCTTTCAAGTACTTATCCAGTTCTCTTTTGAAGGCCATGATTGAATCTGCCTCCACCACCCCTTTGGGCAGTGCATTCCAGATCCTAACCACTCGCTGTGTAAAAAAGCTTTTCCTCATGTCACCTTTGGTTCCTTTGCCAATCAGCTTAAATCTATGTCCTCTGGTCCTTGACCCTTCCGCCAATGGGAACAGTTTCTCTCTAGCTACTCTGTCTAGATCCTTCATGATTTTGAATACCTCTATCAAATATGCTCGCAACTGTCTCTGTTCCAAGGAGAACAACCCCAGCTTCTCCAGTCTATCCAAGTAACTAAAGTCCCTCATCCCTGGAATCATTCTAGTAAATCTCTTCTGCACCCTTTCTAAGGCCTTCACATCTTTCCTAAAATGCGGTGCCCAGAACTGGACACAATACTCCAATTGTGGCCGAACCAGTGTTTTATAAAGGTTCATTGTGGCTTCCATACTTTTGTACTCCATGCCTCCATTTATAAAGCCCAGGATCCCGTATGCTTTTTTAACCACTTTCTCAATCTGCCCTGCCACCTTCAACGATTTGTGCACACATAACCCCAGATCTCTCTGTTCCTGTACCCCTTTTAGAGTTGTGCCCTCTAGTTTATATTCCCTCTCCTCGTTCTTCCTACCAAAATGTATCACTTCGCATTTTTCGCGTTAAATTTCATCTGCCACGTGTCCGCCCATGCCACCAGCCTGTCTATATCCTCTTGAAGTCTATCACTATCCTCCTCACTGTTTACTACCCTTCCAAGTTTTGTGTCATCTGCAAATTTCGAAATTGTGCCCTGTACACCCAAGTCCAAGTCGTTAATATATATCAAGAAAAGCAGTGACTCCTGGGGAACACCACTATACATCTCCCTCCAGTCCGAAAAACAACTGTTCACTCTGTTTCCAGTCCCTTAGCCAATTCTGTATCCTATTGCCCCCTTTATTCCATGACCCGTAATCTTGATGATAAGCCTACCATGTGGCACATAATCAAACGACTTTTGAAAGTCCATGTACACACATCAACTGCATTGTCCTAATCTACCCTCTCTGTTACCTCATCAAAAAACTCTATCAGGTTAGTTAGACATGATATGCCTTTAACAAATCCATGCCGGCTTTCCCTAATCAATCCACCCTTGTCCAAGTGACTGTTAACTCTGTCCCAGATTATCGTTTCTATAAGTTTCCCCACCACTGAGGTTAAACTGACTGGCCTATAGTTGCTGGGTTTATCCTTTCACCCTTTTTGAACAAGGGTGTAACATTTGCAATTCGGTCACTGTCTCAGGATAGATCAGGCTGTTCGCAATTTCGGCATCCTATTTGACCCTGAGCTGAGCCGCCGACCCCATATACTCTTTATTACAAGGACCGCGTACTTCCACCTCCATAACATCGCCTCAACCCATCCGTTGCTGTCATCTCCAGGCTCGACTATTCCAATGCTCTCCTTGTGACCTCCCAACCTCCACCCTTTATAAACCTCAGCTAACATCCTGGGGTCGTAAAAGACACTATATAAATGCAAGTTCGTTCTTTCTTTGTTTTCTTTCTTATTATTCCAGCCACAAATATTTTATCATAATCATTTTTTAGGTCCATAGCTGCCTCCTTGAACTCAACTGTCCCATCCCCACTAGTTTGACATTATCATTGATCATGATTCTATTGAAGCAAGCCTCTAGCCCATCGTCTTGGCGGTTGGTTGGGCAAGGTGAGTAGTACTGGACGATGAGACTGCCACTATGTTATATGCAAGCAAACTTTAGAAAAGTCGTTTATGGAAACAAATAATGACAACCTAGTTCAGAAAATAGTTAACATTATGTACTACATCCAGTGTTAAATAAAAAATGTTTTGTGTTCATGCTTTGTTGTTTTTGGATTTTGGTTGCCACAAGCACATTTTACTATAGATATGTGTGGTATTGCCGACATTTTTTTATAAACAAGATGGCAATGGAGTTGGAAGACTTTAAAAATGTGCTCTACGGTGCCACCTACTGGCCAGAGCCTAATTCTACATTGATACAGGCAACCGTTTACATACAGGATTTCCATTCAAAATGTTTACACAGGCAGCTTCAATGTTCGATGTTGACATAAAAGTGTGACCAAAAATTGTGACAACAGAAAGTTGAACAGTAACTGTGAACATTTACAAAATTTTGAATACTATACTAATTGATTTCCCGTGGCGTTGCCCACATAAAGTCAATACCAAATATAGCCTTCAGGTGCAGAAGGGTTAGAGGGTGGGGATAACTGGATAAAGACACACAGACGTAATTAAGTCTCCATTTTAAAATCATATATTCAGCCCTTATTTTTAATATATTCCATTCTAAGTTCCTATGTTATCATTTATAATGGAAACCGACTATGTAAACTTGTCAGGCTGTAATTATACTCTCCTCCAGTGGCAGCACTGCAGCACCTCCATTGGCGGAAGAGTGTAACTACAGCATCACAAGTTTACATACATAGTTTTCACTGTAAATATGGATATAGGATTTCACAATGGAAACAATTGACAGGAAGTGCGTGCAGTCTTAAGACTTTTAATATATAAATTATTGATGTATATCGCTCTTGTTAAAAAGTAGCACAAGGAGATCCAAGTTCCCCTCCAATTCACACACTATCTTGACTTGGACATATATCGCCATTGCTTCATTGTCATTTGGTCAAAATCCTGGAATGCCCTACCTAACAGCAAATGGGACTACATTCACCACACCGACTCAGTAGTTCGAGAAAAAGGCTCACCACCATCTTCTCAAGGGCAACTAGGGATGGGCAATAAATGCCGGCCTTGTCAGCAACGCCCACATCCCGAGAATTAATAATAAAAAAAAGTTGCCTTACATTGGATTTAGAAAAGTGGTCCTTGAGCGAGTATCGGCTTGTGACTGTGACCTTCTGTCAAAAATTAGAAATACTTCCCCATCAAGAAAAATATCTGTCTGGTGTTACGTTGCCATTAATATTGTCACAGAGTGAATTATCACCCTCTTGATATTTATCCCTATTTCTGTGTAATGGCCAATTTCATTCTGGACATCAAGATTCCTTCTTTTGGCACTGGAGATAATACTATTTACATCAATGAAAATTGCATTTGTGCCATTGTGCTGAAATAAAAATTAAGGGCCAGGGAGTAAGATACGAAAGATTGCTTTATAATTGTTGCAGAATAATCCATTTGTATAGGTGTACTAATATCCCATTAACAAGGTTACGTTTACTCATGCTCCACTGCAAATTGATGTCACTAAGCCAATAATGATGACTCTCTGTATCAATCTGCTCTGATTAGTGGATCAAAATGGTCACTGTTCACAACTCATTGTAAAATCGAACTTTTGAAATATTTTTTCATTCACCTTTCAGATTTCAGATCACGGTTAATGAAAGGGCTTCATTAGATATATCAACAAAGAACATCTGATTGAAAATTTTCTTCCAAAATATCTAATTTGAAGACATGAGGGTTGAAAATCCTTGGCATGTCTAACACACTCTTGCCATTACCTCCGACAGCAGTGGGCAGACGGGCCATAAACTAGGCCAGGATTGGATCCCAGCATTCCCCAGAGTTTCCTATGACATTTGTTTGGAGCAGAATCTCCGCCCGCCTCAAACGAGGGCACAGACATGGAGTGGGCAGGGCTAGGGACTCCCTACATTGGGGGTTCTCGTTTTCCTGCCCTAGAAGCAGGTTAGGACAGGGTTGGTGGCCGCTACATCTAATGAGAAGAGTTGAACGGCGATTGTGAAACCCACCTTGGAGATCCTGGCCAAGGATCATGCACTGAACCCCCAAAGAGGTAGGCTTTTTATTCATATTTCCCCCTTACAAAGGGGACTGGGGAAGCACATTCATCTTCTTTCCGATGGGGTATTGAACCAGCACCACAAATTGCAATTTGTGGACTCCAGCGGAAGGCAGGCACCCAAGATGCGCCCCTAGTGGTACTGGTGCCTTCCAGGAGCATACTCCAGTGAGATCAGAGACGGTGGTCCCTGGTGGGCGGAATCCTAGCACGAGTATCAAGATCACTGGCCTATAGGTTTTCAGGACCATGAGAACTTTGTTTACTGCCGGATCAGTATACAAACACGTGAGTAGACTGTGCACATTATTTCATGTTGCCATTTTAAACAAATGTGCGCTAAAATACTATGAAACACTGCAGTTTGTATGATTGCATTCTAGGTTGTACTTATTCTTTAATATGGAGACAGTACCATACCTGCACAGTTCACAATTCGGTTAGCTCGAATAACCCCATTTGGTGTTTCCACATCCCATGTCCCATCAGATCTTGGTGTAAGGCCTGTTACTGCAGCAGGATAATACAGCTCAGCTCCGTAGCGCCTTGCCCCAGCTGCCAGAGCCATGGTGAGAGAATAAGGATCAATGTGGCCATCTCCAGGGTTATATAATCCAGCCAGGACCTAGAGAAAAACATGTCACATATTCATATCAATCTAAAATATGTCACATATAAACATCATTCTAGCATTAGGATCTTGACACACTTTTGTGTCAATTTTTTCCTATTAAAAAATTTTCTGTCCACATTTGTAATGGGTTTTGTCTATGCAAACTCACCATCCTGTGATTGTACGATCTGGCAACTGGATTCCCACAATTTATGACATTTTTTTGAGCTGCCATTATTTTCTCACTAACTGAAATTTCTAATCTCCAACATAAGGAGTTAACAAAATAAAAAGAAATTACATATTTCACAATAACATGATTTATCAGCCAGTTCTGCTGAAACCACTGGGTGATTAACATGTAAGGGTGAAAGAGCCAGGGAACGTTCTGTGCAGAATGCAGCACACTACTACGATATGACCCACTTTGTTTGGGGCATATTTCATGGAGCCTTCAAATCGATCAAGGCACTGGAACCTTAGCTTCATGTCAATAATGTTCCTGTTGGCCCTATGGCTATTATTGTACCTGAGCTGCTTTGATGTGGTGGGTTTGCGGAGGGGTGTCATCAGTCAGGTTTGGAGAGGGTGTCCCTTGTACCCTAGCAGCCATCCTCTGACATTCTTGGAGGGATAGAATAGTGTGGGGTGGGGGGTGGTGGTAGATGAGTGTCTCCAGATGAAATCATCATGGCAGCTACCAAGGAAACTTGCATGATCCTTCGGTGGTGATCACACACCAGTTGGACATTAATGGAATGATAGCCCTTCCTGTTGAGAAAAGCTTCTGCTCATCCTCTGATGCCCTAATAGCGACATGCATGCAGTCAATGATGCCCTGTACACAAGGGAAGCCAGACACTCCTGCAAACCCCAGAGCTCTCTCATTCTGTATAGTGGGGAAAGAATATACTGATTGTCTCTGATTAAGAGGGCATTGGTGACGTGCTTAATGCAGATGTGTATCGCAGACTGGGAGATGTAGGTGATGTCTGTTGTAGCCTGGAAGGAGCCTGAGGTAAAAAAGTTCAGGGCAGTGGTGACTTTTACCATAAAGCTTGGGCCCCTGGTCCAGCAGGCAGCAGGTCCTGCTGCAGGAGACTCCACAGATCTGTAACAGCCTGACTGGTGAAGAGTAGCTTCCTGACACACTCCTCCTCTGAGTTGTCCAGACCTATTGGCCCTGTGGGCCAGATAAGGCCATCTATTAACAGCCCCTGCAGCCCACCCTCACCTGCTGTGCCCAATCTGTGCCAGCTGCTGCAGCTGCTCTTGTTCCAACTGTTCTTCCACCCAGAATAAGGAATAAAAATGGCTCTCGTAATAAGCTGAAAATGCTTAAATACTTACTCAGGATGAGTAAGGCAAACAAATGAAAAAGAAACAATCTCCAAGCTCTGAAATACATTTCGAAGGCATTAATCAGGAAAGCACAGAAATCACAATGATCCATATTAATGGAGTTGAGTGCCCCTTTAAATTTTCCAGCAGATTGTGTCAGTTTCTGAGACCAATACCTCACGGGTTGGACCCCAATTTGAATATATTCATTAGGCACCCAGAGTTTCCAGCGGGTGAGTATCGGAATGGAGACAGCCACTCTGTTAAAATTGGGCCTGGTCACTTGAGGACAGGAACGGGGCAGTAAGTAGATTTTGCTGATTTTAACCGCTCACACGCCCCATCCCCTCTGGGCGGGAGGGTTAAAACTGGGACCTTGTGAGTCCTGAGTACTGGCAGAGGGTAAGTCAATAATTCAGTCTTTTTGTGCCACGTTTGATTTCAAATTAACATCTCAGGCAGCAGCTGTCAGGTAGGGAGTTTCATTTCTTTTCAGATGGCTTTTTACCTAAAGCAGAGAGTCCTTTTGTCTGGTCAACTGTCAGAACTTCAGCAAAGAGCTGAAGAACTGCAGAATGCCCCTGTTACGATCTATCTAATTTGTTTGAAGTGCAGTTGAACGTTAGCATTTAAAGCTACACTAGGATGACACTTGGTGTATTTAGAACATTTAACAGCTGCTTTCCGACATACCTGTCAGATACCTTTAACACTGAACAATAATGGCCCAGATTTTCCTGGTGACTTATCTCCGTCATCCGCACCCTTGCAGTAAATGACTTAAGCCTTCACTCATGGCGCTCCATATTTTCCTGTGACATTTGCCCCGCTCCACTGTTATCCCTCATCCATAACAGTTAGAAGCTCATTTGCATAGCCGAAAACAACAGCGATCACAATTTGGCTGGATTCTCGCCACTTTTCATGCCGCTGCCACTTAGATTTAAAAATAATGGCACTGTTGGCCTGGCATGTTCTACAGCTCGTAGTTCTTATATTTTTTTTTAAAAATTGCTCAAACAATTAAACATGGGCTGCAGAGCAGGCCGAGCACGCCCGTGGAATCTTCGCATTCAAATTCATGACGCGCTCTAAACGGAAGCGGGTCGACCGACTCCACCGAGAAGAGATTGGCCTGGTGGGAGTAGCACTTTGGATTTGCATTAAAAGACGATTTTTAAAAACTTAAAATTGCCACCTAGTTGATGTGTTCATGGAATGGCTGGGGCAAAACTGGCTGCACTGCTTTCGATATACGGCGTACTCCAATTACAAATACGGAGGGACTTATCGACAGCAAGGTTGACGTGCTAGACGGCGAAACTTACAGTCTCACCGTTGCAAGAAAATCTGGGCCAATGAAACCACACTGTAGATTGACATTACACAATGAAAAAAAATTCATCTAAATATAATTACCATCAACTGAATTGAATGGCCTGGTCACTTTACAAAGCAACACTGATAGATACAAAACATAGGAACAGGTATTTGTGCTGAAAGTTGCCATTAGCACTTTAAAATAGGTAATTTCATAGGAACAAAGCTAATTAACCTCCTTTGAAATGAAAAGCAAATACCAACATCTTTTTAGCCCTTGCGTGGAAGAATATTTTTGGAGTGTTTTGATATTAAAAGTAAACAGAACCAATTTCACAATTTGTGACCAATGATGTGATGGAGGAGGGCGGTGGATTTGTCTCAAATTCAGTAAAATATCAGAAATAAATATACCAAAACATTTTTTCTAATGCAATACAAATGCCAATAATTTAATAAACACATCAACAATTGTGAAGGAATATTTAAGAAAGCTGTGGTCACTTAAACAGACGTAAACTGGCAAAATGGCGTTTGAAAAAAGATTGGCACAAAAGATTGGCTTCCCAAAAAACGACTGTACCATACATGATTTATGAGCAAAATAAAAGTGATCACATGAGGGTATTCTGCTCATTTGGAAGATACTCAAAACTTCTCATGCAGCTAATCTCTGTATTAATGTAATAAACCTCAATTTTAGAAAAAAAGGAATTGACGAAAAAGATCACTGCTAGAAGGGTAGGTGAGAGATGTGCAAAGTAGTGCACTGACAGTTCTGAGTTCTAACGCTTTTTTACATATTGGCAATGATCTCCAAACTGGTTACATAACTTAAATAGTTCAAGGTAAAAGGGTTACAGAAAATAAATGATACGTCAACAAAATGATCGACTAATACGAAGTCAACCAAGTATCAGTTTACCTTGTCAATATTTATCAGAGGGAAGAGTTCCTGCACCTTCTCAGGACCAATCATAAACTGTGGTGTCACATTCCAACGTGTCCGGGTCATCTGGTAATGAAATTCATCCACTCGGGTAGGGGTGGTAGCAATTCGAATACTGCCAGGTTGATGAAAGCCAACTGCCTGTGGAATTGTTCCCAACATAACAGCCAAGAATGTCTCAGAGGTTAATTCTGCTATGTCACAAATCTTTTGAGGAGACTATTAACAAGACTTTTCTGTCCAAACTGGTCTTTCTCTTCTTTTTTATTAATTTAAAAAAACAGTTGGCTAAGCATGCGCAATATCAGTCTCTGCTGTATATTTTAAAAGTCCCCACAAAACTAGATGATAATTTACATGCTGTAAATGTAACAGATGGTTTCTTCACCAGTTCTACTGTTAGCCGGTTTACACTGTCAGAGGCAACCACTCTCATATTCCAAATGCAAACAAGCCTAAAGAATCCTGCATCTGAAAAGACATAAAGGAACTGATTTGCAGGATTGGTTTCATGTTTCATGGTAATACCAATTCAGGGGTGGTGCACTATAAAGGCATGTTTATATTTTGTGAAATTCTTCCACTGTTTCTGTAGTCTGTGAAGCTGCTGGTGCTCTGAATTTAGCCCGCTTACGTTGGATTCAGAGAATTGGCAGCAACACTGATGCAAATGCTCATTCATAAGATCACACAAATAAAGTTGCTCAAAAGTCACAATTGAGACTTTGAAGGCTTGAAATTCCATGGATCCTTTTGAAGGGCAGAAGTGCGATAGGGTGGGACCTCCACTCATAGGAACATAGGAACAGGAGTAGGCCATTCAGCCCCTCGTGCCTACTCCGCCATTTGATAAGATCATGGATGATCTGTGATCTAACTCCATATACCCGCCTTTGGCCCATATCCCTTAATACCTTTGGTTGCCAAAAAGCTATCTATCTCACATTTAAATTTAGCATTTGAGCTAGTATCAATTGCCGTTTGCGGAAGAGAATTCCAAACTTCTACCACCCTTTGTGTTTAGAAATGTTTTCTAATCTCGCCCCTGAAAGGTCTGGCTCTAATTTTTAGACTGTGCCCCATACTCCTAGAATCCCCAACCAGCGGAAATAGTTTCTCTCTATCCACCCTATCTGTTCCCCTTAATATCTTATAAACTTCCATCAGATCACCCCTTAACCTTCTAAACTCTGGAGAACACAACCCCAATTTGTGTAATCTCTCCTCGTAACTTAACCCTTGAAGTCCGGGTATCATTCTAGTAAACCTACGCTGCATTCCCTCCAAGGCCAATATGTCCTTCCGAAGGTGCGGTGCCCAGAACTGCTCACAGTACTCCAGGTGCGGTCTAACCAGGGTTTTGTATAGCTGCAGCATAACTTCTGCCCCCCTGTACTCTAGTCCTCTAGATATAAAGGCCAGCATTCCATTAGCCTTATTGATTACTTTCTGCACCTGTTCATGACACTTCAATGATCTATGTACCTGTACCCCTAAGTCCCTTTGGACATCCACTGTTTTTAACTTTTTACCATTTAGAAAGTGCCCTGTTCTATCCTTTTTTGATCCAAAGTGGATGACCTCACATTTGTCTACATTGAATTCCATTTGCCACAGTTTTGCCCATTCACCTAATCTATCAATATCGCTTTGTAATTTTATGTTTTCATCTACACTGCTTACAATGCCACCAATCTTTGTGTCACCACTTTGTCCTGCAGCAGACCCCATTCCAAATCCAGGGGATGGAGCTAACACCAGTGAAGAGGCAGACCTCAATCGGGCCGAAGTAAAATGACCACCAATTGTTTAACATTCCTCTCAGGGAAGAGAGGGGAGACTTTGAGGGACCAATTACCTTTCTTTTCGGCTTTGATGGGCCTACTATTTCAAAGGCACTTTGGGCAGAATTCCCAGACAAGCCTCGGAACACTCCCAGACAAGCTCCCAAAGTCTCAGGCCTGCCTGCCCAGAGTTAAAATTGATGCTTAAGTGTTTAAAAGTTTTAGCTTTTGGGGGAGGCAACAAATTTCTGACAAATTTGACTTGTTCCTAACAAAATGGTATTGCATGCATTTTTTATGTATGTTATTGCAAGGGGGTTGGAGTATAAAAGTAAAGAGGTCTTGCAGCAATTATAGGGCTCTGGTGAGACCACATCTGGAGTACTGTGTACAGTTTTGGTCTCCTTACCTAAGGAAGGATATACTTTCCTTAGAATGGGTGCAACAAAGGTTTACTAGATTAATTCCTGGGATGAGAGTGTTGTCCTGTAAGGAGAAATTGTGTAGAATGGGCCTATATTCACTGGAGTTTAGAAGAATGAGAGATGATCTCTTTGAAACATATAAAATTCTTAGAGGGCTTGACAGGGTAGATGCTGAGAGGCTGTTTCCCCTGGCTGGAGAGTCTAGAACTAGGGGGCATAGTCTCAAGATAAGGATCTCAAGATAGGACCGAGATGAGGAAAAATTTCTTCACTCAGACGTTGTGAATCTTTGGAATTCTCTATCCCAGAAGGCTGTGGATGCTTAGTCATTGCGTATATTGAAGACTGAAATCGATAGATTTTTGAACACTAAGGGAATCAAGGGATATGGGGATAGGGTGGGAAAGTGGAGTTGAGGTAGAAGATCAGCCATGATCTTATTGAATGGCGAAGCAGGCTCTATGGGCCATATGGCCTACTCCTGTTCCTATTTCTTATGTTCTTAATAAGCAGTAACCTACAATTAGCATATAACATATCAAATCCACCACTGCAACACTGCATAAGAAAGCTGACCAATGCCCTCTCAGATAGGCCACGCAGGAAAATTGGGCTAAGTGTATAATGGGCGGCCAATCCGATATCGCCTGTTTTATACCATTGCTCATGGTTAAAATTACCTCCTGTGAGTGGCATAAACAATGGTTTTCTCCCTTATGAGCGCATGCATTCTATAATGAGAGAGGTGCATTGTCCCTTTAAATGAACTGTCCTTCAAGACTAGTAGAATCCCTTGTGGCAGGCTATATGAGTTCAGAGAGTGGTTGTGAATTCACAAGATACGGAGGAGGATATGGCCTACTGCGCAGTGCCCTTCTCATCCTCCCTCTTGTGGCAGCTGCTCCTGCTCTCTGCTGTCATCCTTGCTGCTCCCCCTCCTCCTCCAGCCCCAAAGGCAGCAGTACAAGACCACCTATGACTGCAATCAAACTGTTTATAAGGCATCTTACAACACCAGGTTATAGTCCAACTGTTTTATTTGAAAATCACAAGCTTTCGGAGGCTTTCTCCTTCGTCAGGTGAGCGAGTGTGGGATTCCATGGAAGGTTACCGCATTTATAGTCAGAGAACAATACCTGGTAATTACAGATAATCTTTCCAACTGCCCATTGTCAAGGCAATCAAAGTGTTCAGAGTGATGTTACCTACAGGACCACCGAATACACAAACGGCCAGAACAAAAGACAGACAGAGAGAGAGAGAGAAACATCCGAAAGGAAGAGAAAGACAGAGCATGGCCCGTTGTGTTAAAAACAGATAACTTTTTTTCGCTGGTGGGGTTACGTGTAGTATGACATGAACCCAAGATCCCGGTTGTTATCTGTTAAAAAAAAGTTATCTGTTTTTAACACAACGGGTCATTCTCTGTCTTTCTCTTCCTTTCGGATGTTTCTCTCTCTCTCTCTGCCATATTGGAGGCTTACCCATAACTTATGGAAAGCTTTATGGCCTGTAATTTCCTTGATCATCCGAATGCTCCTTTCTAAATATTGGTGTTATGTTAACTATTTTCCAATTGTTTCTCATGACAGTGGTAAGGATATGATTAGTTTTGTGGTGACTTCTTACATTATTCTTATATGAAATCCATCCACACCTGGTGCCTTTACTTTCTTTAACGTCCTCAACCTATCAGTGATCCCCTTATTTTTCTATTTCCTTTACTACTTCCTCCACACTTGGAAATTCAACTTCTGTGCTGGAGAGAGCGCTCATGGTCTCCTCCATGAACATAAGCCAGAAGAATTAATTTAATTTATTTGTTATTTTACAAATGTTCACTTAATATGATGGCACCTCTGGAAATTGCACTACCCTTTCCTTTTTTACCTGCTTGCTGCAAATGAACTTAGATTTGCCTGACATTTCATCTAATTTCTCCTTCTATTCTAACCTCAATTTCTATTTCAGCTCTAGATTAAAAAAAAATAGAATTCTACTGGACCTTCTCCCTCCAAAAAAAAATTAAAATTTAGAACTTCATAAAGGCTGTAACCCCTTAAGTACTTCTGATGCAACTAAAATGGTTCTAAAATCACCATTTCCTGTAACAATGACAAGCTAGATCATTCCAAACACTGTGATTGAAGTTGACAATTTCGACCCACCATGACTTTCCATTTTTTTCTTAAGTGAAACTGTCCAGGATTTACTGGTTGATCTTTTGATGTGTCCCAGGTTGTGATCAACAATATGGTATGGATATAACACAAACACTGCAATGGATGGTGGAGTAAAGTTACAGGTTAGTAAAGCCACTTACCTGTCCGGTCTCTTCCTCCAAAGTTTCATACAGTTTGATGCTGTAGTGATGAATTTTCTTCAAATTGATCCCAGGGTGAAAGTATGTTGTTAAACCAGCCTGAAGGAAGATAAAATATTTGGATTCAAGACCCAAATAAGAATAAGCAGACATGAACAAAAAGTGACTAAAAATCTTAAGGGGCATGAACAAGCATCTAATTCAACAGGAGTGAACTACTGAAGTAATATTGATATTAAAATGAACTTTGCAACTGTTCCAACTTCTCTCTTTATTTTAGAATGCAGAAAATTTGGCAGAGGTTATAATTTATTACTCTAATCTAGAGATTCATTCTGTTTTGCGTCAATTTTTATTGACAGTGGTTTTCTCTAAAGGTGACTGTCCTCACCCTTGATGCATGATAATACCCACGTCAGGAAATTCATTATCGTGATGTACTTACTGCTTGTTTAAATTAGTTAAAGCTGAATGTTGAGAAATTCTGTATCAAAGATATTTGTTGGGACATCCTGAAAGTGTACCTACAGTGTTGTGAAATCCTTACTGAGAACTGTATCATGATTGTTTCTATCCCTATAAAATAACGCATAGTTTTGACTTGCCAGCAACTGGTAACGTTGCCAGTCTCAAAATCAAATGTGTACTGTAATTCTGTGTCAGCTTGGCCCAGTGGTGGCACGCTCACCTCTAAGTCCAACAGTTATAGCCTCAAGACTTACACCAGGACTTCAACATAATCTAGATTTATACTTCAGAGCAGTGCTGTGTTGTCGGAGGTGCCATCTTTTAGAAATGTTAAGTTGAGGCCCCATATGCCTATTCACATGGATGTAATAGAGCACATGATACTATTTGAAGAAGAGTAGGGGAGTTCTGCTGGCATCCATCCCTCAATCAATGTCCCCCAAAACAGATTATCTGGTTGTTTATCTCATTGGTGTTTGTGGGACCTTGCTGTGTTGAAATTGGCTGCTGCATTAGCCTACAAAACAGTTACTGTACTTCAAAACCAATTTATTGGCGTTAAAGCATTTCAGGACATCCTGTGGATGTGAAAGGCACTATATGAATACAAGTTCTTTCTTTCTTTTAACGTGTGAACAAAACAGAAAGCGCTATATATTAGTATCTGTAGATCACAATGATCCTGCAGTTCCAACCTCCTTACACTGTAAACTTTATAACAAAGATGAGACTTCATCAACATAAACCCTGTCAAAACTATTATTCGAGCTTGAAACTAATGTAAACTCATGCCAGGTACTTTGGGTTCAGTACAGCAGATTTAGGCAGCCTAAATAATTCAAACAAGATTCTAATTAATGTTATATCTAGCCATGCAAAGAGCTTAATGGACAGTTGAAACACATCATAGAGAGAATCAAAGGCCAAAAATAAAAAGGAAAAGTTCCTGGTGCATTGATGATTTGTCACTAGATGTCATTAGCACAATTAATAAACATTAAATCATCACATTTACACGTATGCTAAAAATACCTAAATTTCATTAGTGCACCAACTTTTCCTAATGCCTTGAGTCCAATATATATGATTCCTGAAAATTGGACATGGTTGGAATCCATTTTTAGAATCTGGATCTAATAATGACCTATACCTAATATTCAATATTACTACAGAATGATTGGCTCTCACCCTTTTAAAGTATTTTTGTTAATTTTCTCTCATTCCTTTCCTCTATGTCTCGCCATCATGTGGTGACCAAAGGGACATCTTGGTGACCTGTTCTTATGCGTCTTCCAATTCCATTCTATAGATGGTGATATGGAGTAATTCTAGCATTATTGGCATTCTGAGTTTCCCTCTCTCCTTGTGAGGAAGCTTGGGTCACATTCATTTCTTTATCTGAGCTGTCTCTCATTGTCATCACTTGTGTAAAAAAGTTAGGACTGTCTGGAGTTATAATTATCGGGGAAGATTTTCTCTGTTTACAATTTTTCTACAAATAGCAAACACAAATGCACTCTTTATGATTTTGCTACAAATGACAAATAAAAATTCTTTGCCTATGTTGGAACCTTGTTTAAACTCCCTATGTTGTGCTGTATTTGTAGAGTTTTAGGAAAGTACATTTTGGTAAACATTTTGTATTGTAGAACTGTCAATTTTCCAAGAAATAACCAAACACTTTTTTTCACTACCTGCAGCAGCCTTTATTTACATTTATTTATTTAACTGGCCACCGTACTGATGGCAAAAAAGTTTTAGGATACAACTAAATATATATTCAATTGTGTAGAGCATGGGAAAGAATCAAATACCAGGTAATATTTCAGCACAAATATATATTGCACTAATAATGATTTTCCAGAAGTAGTACAACTTATCTTGAAAAGGACCACATTTAACATATGCTGCAGTTGAAAAATTGCATTATTTAAAAAAATAACAATAATACAATTTAATTGATACATTTTATCTGAGTAATGAATGGATTAGTAATTGTAATGGAGAAATGGGGCATTTCATGTGTCATTGAGCCATGCAATGTGTACATACCGCAAAACTACAAAGAAATAAAAATGCCACTATACAATGTGCATTTGACATAGAAATCAATGGAGATATTTTAAGAAACTGTACATTTACAATAGGTCTACACTAAATGCAGTAAACTCGATTAACAAAATGCATCAAATTCAAGAGAATATATATATATACTCTTTTATATAATATAGTGGAATATAACAACTATCATATATATGTCAGTCAGTAAAATAACCAAATATCAATGTTTGTCAAATTGCATAATAGTAATGATCGTAAAATTATGTGATTCCATCGGGGGAGCCTGTTGTCTGCCGTCGTCCCCATGACACCCCCTCCAAAAAAAACAGAAAACAGTTTAACAGAAAACAACAAGAAATCACTGTTTCCATATATTATATAGAATACCACTCATTAAGTGTGCTTCAAAGCATATCTTCAGAACGAGATGACATTAAAACACAATTCAAGCTTTTCCATCGGGTTTATAACATAATTTCAACTCTTTGATATATCCCTGCAGCACTCTACAAAAATTTCCCTCATATCTCTGGTTCTTTCCTCCTAAGATGACTGTGATATAGGAGGGGGAGTTTTGTCATATATTATCCCTTCCTTCTGTCAAAATTTTTTTTGTCCCAAGTACAAAGCTCTGTGCCAGAACCAGAAGATAGGAAATTGGTTGTTAACAGTAGCACGAATGAAAGCTATGAACTGGTGAACCACTCAACCTCTACCCTCATGGTTTGTTGTATTATCTAAACCTCTTTGATAATTAGCACATTCCCAAGCATTATCCAGGATTCAAGCATTCCAGAATCCCTTCTCATCTGAAAAGGGCACACTGCAAAATGAGCTGCATATTACAGGGCAATATTTTCTGGATGTTAAACTGATGTTCTTTCTGTCAGGTGATATAAAAGATTTCATGGCACTTGTTCAAAAGAAAACTAGATTCACTAGGTTCTCCCAGTGTCCTGGCAAACATTTGCCTGTCAGCCAACACAACCAAAAAAAAATCAATCATCTCATAGCCTGAGGATCTTGCTGTAAAAAAAATTGGCTGCTCGTTTGCTTGCGCAACAGTGACTACAGTTCAACAGTAATTTATTGGCTGCAAGGCACTTTGGGATGTCCTGAGGATGTGAAATGCACTATTTGAATGCAACTTCTTTCTTACTTACAGCCCTGTCTATTGCACAGTCATCATTCTGACAGCCCAACAGATGTGCTCAATCATATTATCTTTAATAAGCACAAACAGCAATTATGTGACTTAAATTCTGTTACAATGCATACATCCCTAAACTGACACTGATTTGTAACTTATGCTAATTAAACTATTGTACTAATCACTTTACCTTGAGAACTTACATTTGTTTTTACAAGAAAAAAAGTCAGAAATGACAAAAGTCACTTTTCACAGCAAATTAATGAATAATGTCCTTACTGCATGCCATGTAGAGCCAGCTGTTAGCTCCGATTTTTCCAGCAAAACCACATCTTTCATCCCAGCTTTGGCGAGATGATAAGCCAGGCTCACTCCAACACAGCCACCTCCAATAATCACTGTTTCCGCACTCTCTTTCCACCTTTTCTCAGGGGATTGTGACCGTTCATTTTCTTTGCTAATATACAAAAGAACACAAAGAATTAATCTCTTTGTTTCAACTTTTGCCACTAGTTGTACATGTTCAGCATTGTATCACATGAAAGCATTTAAAGTATTAGGAAACTACATATATGTATGTATACACATAGAATATATTATACATGTCTTGTGCATAGCTCACACTTCCTTTAGTGTCACAACTGCTTCCTTTAATATGTTCTCAATCATACTTTGTTGATAACACCCCTATTGATATAAATATATATTCTCTGACTCACTGAAAGGAATGCCACTGCAGATCTGCTAGTCTGTACAGAAATGCACTTAGCATCTTATTGTAAAAATGTAAGCAAGTCCAAGGAATGCCTGAAGGCAATTGTCCATCTCTGATTGAGCTCAGAATCAAAGATATCTACACAATGAGAGTGGCTTGGATTTTCTCCCTCTCCTGTGAGTAAGCACCTAGTTTACACTCAGTACTTCCCCACAGTGGGCTTCCCATGACTTACCTGGCCATTTTCTGAACACATTCTAATGTTATAAAGTGAAATTAGAGGTGGTGGGGGAACAAGGATAAATAAAAATGTGATAAAATTCAGTCTTCAAACGATTAAACATGCACGAGTATAAATGATCAATAGTTCAACAAATGTACACAAGTTGTTTACATCCACAATACGGGCAAGTGGCTTCAGCACGGCCAGAATTTATTATAACACTGATTAAATATGCAGTTCTTTTTATTTGTACCGAATGAAATATGATCACGCCCGCAAGATTATACATCCAAATGTCAGAAATTGCATATTTTCAGACGTGCAAACACAAGGCTGGGTTTAGGAAAACACTCACCCCTCCTTGGATGGTTTGGTGGGTGACGCGCTGCCTAGAGGACGGATAGGAATCCAACGGGAGCGCTGTGCTAAAACAGGCAGTAATGCCAATTTTCGACGAAGAATATGAGACTGAAAAAGTTTTAGCAGCCGCGACATGGTCAGATCCTAAAATACTGTTAATTTTAAAATAAATAAATCTATTTGGTTGTCTCTCTCTCTCTCTCAGTGCCTTTGTAGCCTTAGCCCCCTTATCCCAAACTCTCCCACTCCCAGACACTTCGCAACTTTGCCCACTCTATCTCCACCCAAGAAAGCGACAGCCGGCGGAGACCAATGAAAGCGGAGGAGGCGGATACCTGCAGCCCTCCCCCTACTTCGCGGTCGGTATAAAAATGTGTGAAGAAGCGCGATCTGAGGAGGAGTTTGGTGAAAGCAGCGTAAAAAGCGAAGTCAGGTGCGAGTGCTGCTGTCAAAATGCCACACGCGGGGAAAGACGGAAAGGACGCTGCAAAAAAAGTAAAATTAAAATCCTTAATTACTTTTAAGATTTTTTTTTTGTTTGCAAACGGTTGTCACCAAGTAATGATTGGGTTTGTTGCAATTTTTTTTTGTTGCTTGCAGGAAGCAAAAAATGCAACAGGCCGCTGGCTTAACGGAGGTCTCTCGATCGATGGGTGCCAAGTCCTGTCATGTTTAGCTTTTTTTTCTCCTGCCTTGCCCGCGACGTCGTGGTTTGCAGGGTCTCCGAGTGGCACGTGCCGCCTTCCGGGGGACGGGAGCAGCACGAGGTGTGCCCTGGGCAGCCGCTTGCTCCGGCGCCCTGTCCACCGCAGCTGCTTTTGCAGCTGGCTGCTGCAACTCCCCCCCCCCCCCCCCCGCCCTCACACTCCAAGCCGTCGTCGTTGTCCTCGGCAAAAGGCAATGCACAGGGATCGGAGCAATGCAGTTGGGCCAGATCAGTGGGTGCGAGACAAATGTGGGCAGCAACGGGGGCGCCTCCCTGCCCTGGGAGTGCATGCTGTCTGTAAACTGGCACTCTTGCAAAAAAAAAATATCTTCGCACTGTACCACCACTCCTGCAGTTTTTTAAAATTAAATTCAATTTTTGATTGCGTTGGTCATTTGGTTCGATAATATCCCAGTTTCACCCCTTTTTCTTTACACAGGTCTAAATTTACTTACACCATGGCGTGATGCGGGTTAGGACAGAAAGCGAGTCTGCTCCAACAGCATTGGCCCGTTCCTAGTCCTCTAACAAGTCTACTCATGTTCCAAATTAAGTGTAGAGCTCCACCTGTAATATCTACATCAGTGTTCTTTATTCAGTCATAACCATGGAGCAATTTTTTTAAGTGTACATTATCCCCCATTGGAAAGGGGAAGAATGGCTCAATTAATTTAAATCAGTTGAGAAGCATGTTCAGTGTGAGATTCTCTCTGAAATGTTTGTTGGGCAAGGATTGTCGAACACTCTCAATGATGTTCACATACTTTTTAACCGAATGATTATTGATGTCTCCCATGCTTAAATATGGAATGAATGCATAAGGCAATTAGGTGACACATCACTTATTGACATGATTACTCAATGTGATCTACCCGAGAGCCTAAAACTTAGATTTTCTTGCTGTGGTACCTTTTTTTAAATTATGTGAGCTTAGGTATAAAGTATTGTTTTTATTCTTGGGTGCAGTGAACCTCATGATTAATGTTGGTTATTGTAACACTAACCTTTCCAATGATCTATATTACTGTTTACTATCTTGAATCTTTGTGGTTAAGATATGAAATTTTATTGCAGGGACTTCTGGAGCGTTTGGCTTCTGGGGAGGTCCTCATTGGAGATGGAGGATATGTTATTGCTCTTGAGAAGAGGGGATATGTCAAAGCTGGTCCCTGGACTCCAGAAGCAACAGAAGAGCATCCAGAGGCTGGTAAGGCCATAAAACAACTAGAAACTTAGGTGATGTATAAAGTCTTATGGACAACCTACACTCTGCTATTGCACAATATCTTTCCCACATAGCATGGTCCCTTACTATCATATGCAGTCCTAATAACTTCAGGACTGAAATCTAATAAAGTGAAAGGAAGTCACTGAAATCAGGGTAAAATACTATTTGAATTTAAAATAGCATTAGATTTTTTTTTTAAAAATGAAGCCACTGGATACCCCTGCCCCCCGCCCCCCCCCCCTACCAAGTAAAGTCGCCTCATAACTATTGACTTTCCACCTGTATAACATTGCACAGTTTACATTGTTGCAAAGTGAAAACCACTCACTTTTAAACTGTGTAGTGTTACTGGTCTATTAAATATTATATGATCAGACTCGCCCACACAAGATTGAAATGAATTGCTAATTCTAAACTTAGCAGCCTAGAACTCTGTATGATACTAATAAGCACGGTTGCTTGAAGCAATGAATGTTAACATGACCGTCTGTCTTCAAGGAAGAGGACACAAATAACTTCCCAGAAATGCTAGCGAACCAAGGGACTAGTGAGAAGGAGGAATTAAAGGAAATTAGTATTAGTTTTTTTTTAAAGTGTTGAAGAAATTAATGGAACTGAAAGCCGATAAATCCCCAGGGCCTGATAATCTGAATCCCAGAGTACGAAAAGAGGTAGCCATGGAAATAATGGATGCATTAGTTGACATCTTCCAAAATTCTATAGATTATGGAACAGTGCCTGCAGATTGGAGGGTTGCAAATGTAATCCTGCTATTTTTTTCTTAAAAAAGAAGGAGGGAGAGAGAAAACAGGGAACTACAGACAGGTTAGCCTAACATCAGTAGTAGGGAAAATGCTAGAATCTATTATAAAGGATGTGATATCAGGACACTTAGAAAATATCAACAGGATTAGACAAAGTCAACATGGATTTATGAAAGGGAAATCGTGTTTGACAAACCTACTGGAGTTTTTTGAGGATGTAACTGGTAGAATAGATAAGGGAGAACCAGTGGATGTGGTTTATTTGGATTTTCAGAAGGCCTTTGATAAAGTCTCAAGAGGTTAGTGTGCAAAATTAAAGCACATGGGATTGGCAGTAATATACTGGCATGGATTGAAAATTGGTTAACAGACAGGAAACAGAGAGTAGGAATAAATGGGTCTTTTTCAGGTTGGCAGGCAGTGACTAGTGGGGTACTGCAGGGATCCGTGCTTAGGCCCTAGCTATTCCCAATATATATCAATGATTTGGATGAGGGAACCAAATGTAATATTTCCAAGTTTGCTGACGACACAAAAATAGGTGGGATTGTGAGTTGTGAGGAGGATCCAAAGAGGCTTCAAGGCGATTTAGACAAGTTGAGTGAGTGGGCAAATATATGGCAGATGCAGTGTAACGTGGATAAATGTAAAGTTATCCACTTCGAAAGGAAAAATAGAAAGGCAGAGTATTATTTAAATGGTGATCGATTGGGAAATGTTAATGTACAAAGGGACCTGGGTGTCCTTGTACACCAGTCACTGAAAGCAAACAGTTAGGAAGGCAAATGGTCTGTTGGCCTTCATTGCAAGTGAATTTGAGTACAGGAGCAAGGATGTCTCACTGCAGTTATACAGGGCCTTGGTGAGGCCACACCTGGAGTATTGTGCGCAGTTTTGGTCTCTTACCTAAGAAAGGATATACTTGCCATAGAGGGAGTGCAGCGAAGGTTCACTGGGATGGCAAGACTGTCGTATGAGGTGAGATTGGGTCGACTCGGCCTGTATTCACTAGAGTTTAGAAGAATGAGAGGGGATCTCATTGAAACATACAAAATTCTGACAGGGCTAGACAGACTGGATGCAGGGAAGTTGTTTCCCCTGGCTGGGGGGGTCCAGAATGAGGGGTCACAGTCTCAGGATACAGGGTAGGACATTTAGTACTGAGACGAGGAGAAATTTCTTCACTCAGGGTGGTGAACCTGTCGAATTCTCTACCACAGAAAGCTGTGGAGGCCAAGTCACTAAATATATTTAAGAAGGCGCTAGATAGATTTCTAGACACAAAAGGCATCAAGCGGTATGGGGAGAGAGCGGGAATATGGTATTGAGATAGAGGATCAGCCATGATCATATTGAATGGCGGAGCCGGCTCGAATGGCCTACTCCTGCTCCTATTTTCTGTGCTTCTATGAATAAGCAGCAACATGTTACGCTTTCAATTAAAACTCCTTCAAACTCTAGACTGGAATTTTTAATTCCATCAAACCATTTCAGTAGATACATTTTGAAGCATACACCTAATTAAGCACAAGACTGTGAATTGCAGAATAAAGATTCTAGAGGGGTCTGCTCGTCTACTCAGTAAGATAACAGACTAACTCATTGATCCTGGTAAGGACTACTTTGTACTTGTGTTGTACTTCATTCCATGCTAATCTAGTACTGACAAGTGCTGTTTCTTTGTAATGTGCAGATGTGAACAACATTAAACATTATACAGTTTGGAGGGTATGATTTGACTGACAAATGTTTGTAGGGTATCTAAATACTAACAATACCAGAATGGCATTTGTGCTGTTCAAAAACTGAAATCCTATGCAATATCCAGCCAGTTGGTAGGTATCCTCAATATGGTCTAAGATTAAGTATTTTAAAGTTGTGATTTTGTTACTTTTCTTTCAGTTAGACAGCTGCACCGTGAGTTCCTCAGAGCAGGTTCCACAGTCTTGCAGACTTTCACTTTTTATGCAAGCGAAGACAAGTTGGAGAACAGGGGAAATTACATGAATCAAAAATTTACAGTAAGTCTCCACTTTGTACTATGATCCCATATTTTAGTTGTAAGTTTCTGTCCATTTCCACAGACAAGTAGAGAGCTCTTAACTGCTAAATAAATAGCTTAACTGCAAATAGTTTTGGACATTCCCAGTAAAATACAACTTTCTACAATAACTCACTTTTATATGTAAGGAATCTTACAACACCAGGTTATAGTCCAACAAATTTATTTTAAAATCACAAGCTTTCGGAGATTATCCCCTTTGTCAGGTGAATGAGTGAAAGGTTCTCAAATCGCATATCTTATATTAGGCTGAGACACCATCACACCAATCAGAAGGTGTCGTTGGTGTTCAGACAGATTAGCCACGGAGAACAGTATGTCCCAGTACACTGAATATACATTGTGTCAAATTACACAGACAGAGAAAGAGACCCAAATGGCAGAGAGAGAGAGAGAATATTAAAAACAGATAACTTTTTTTTCCCCCTTGCTGGTGGGGTTACGTGTAGCGTGACATGAACCCAAGATCCCGGTTGAGGCCGTCCTCATGAGTCTCTTTCTCTCTCTCTGTGTAATTTGACACAATGTATATTCAGTGTACTGGGACGTACTGTTCTCCGTGGCTAATCTGTCTGAACACCAACGACACCTTTTGATTGGTGTGATGGTGTCCCAGCCTAATATAAGATATGCGATTTGAGAACCTTTCACTCATTCACCTGACAAAGGGGATAATCTCCGAAAGCTTGTGATTTTAAAATAAATTTGTTGGACTATAACCTGGTGTTGTAAGATTCCTTACATTTGTCCACCCCAGTCCATCACCAGCATCTCCACATCATCTCTTTTATATGCTACCTGTAACAAAATGTCTGTATTTCAGGCATAATCAAAAAAAGTTCTATCAAAGAAAGATATTCGGATGGTGACCAAAACCTTGGTAAAGAGGTGGGGTTTAAGGAGGATCAAGGGAGGTGAGATGCAGAGTGGTTTAGGGAATTCCAGAGCATGGGCCTAGGCGGCTGAAAGCGCAGCAATGAAGAGTGAAATGAGGGAGGAGGGATGTACAAAAGGCCAGACTCAGGAAAGGAGAGTTCGGGGGGATTGTAGGGCTGAAGGAGGTTAGAGATAGGGAGGGGCAAAGGAATTAAAGACAAAGAAGAGAATTTTAAATTTAAGACTTTGGGGAACCCCGAGCCAATATAGGTCAGTCAGCAATGACCAGGGTGATGGGTAGGCGGGACTTGGTGCAGGATAGGAGAAGGCAGCAGAATTTTGAATTACCTGAAGTGTGCGGAAGATTGGAGGCCAGCTAAAGAAGCTTGGTCAGAAGTTCACTTCAAGGCTGTGACAAAAGTTTAGTGGGTAGAAGGAAGTTGGCAAATATAAACTTTAACTAGCTCACTGGCAGTAACACTCAAACAAAAGCAATGTTGATGTGACAATGGGGACTAGAAATGCATACTGACCAACTGAGACAAATGTGGCTACTTAGTTTGTGTAGACTGAAACTAAGTCATAATCTTCTCCTAGAATATGACCTTAAAGTTAACTTGACCCTAGTAACATTATTCCAGTTAGAAAATCTGTATTTGCATACTGAGTGGCAATATTATGCCTTTTGTATAAGCCAAAGGGTAGATTTTATTGAACTCTCACGCTTGACGTAGAGCTTCACAGGCTGGGAGAGCATAGTGCTGAATTTCCTTGGCCTTAAGAATAGACTCTCTCCATATCTCTGGCAGAACAGCTCAAACAGGCTGTTGTCCTGGATATCCTGGGTTCATCTCCAATTAGTGGCCAGAGCTTTGGGCTGCATGGGTCTGGCAGATGCCTGTAGTGGCTGTATGAAAATGATGTGGTCTCTCATTGACCCTGTATACTCTGGTAGTATCAATGCTGGAGGGCACCAGCAGGTGTGATACTAGCATCACTGCCGAGATCAAGACCTGCAGATTTTCAGGCTCCATATTGGGAATTCAGATGCAGAGATCAGTGGGCCCCTTTAGGATTTTCAATCCATCAATTTTAATGAAGAGTAAAACCCTGCAGGATCTACTGACTTCTGTGCCTTAATTCCCAACGTACACTTGCAGTCTGAAACTTCATGCAGGGTGTACAAATTCATAAATTGTACCTTTTGACTGTCTTGAAACAATGTTGGTGCGCAAACTTATGAAATTAGTTGGCCATTAAAGTTTTTCAGTTCATAGAAAATAGGAGCAAGAGTAGACCCTTTGGGCCTACTCTGCCATTCAAAATGATCATGGCTGATCGTCTCAGTACCCTGTTCCCACTTTTTCCCCATATCCCTTGATCCCATTAGCATTAAGAAATATAATATTTAAAGTTGTTTTTCAGTTCAGTAGTTGCAACATTTGTTCGTTCATTGTAGCTGGTCTACAAAATAGCGTAATTGGTTTTTTTTCCTTTCAGGGCGAGAAAGTGAATGAAGCTGCTTGTGACATTGCTAGGGAGGTGGCTAATGAAGGAGATGCCCTAGTCGCAGGAGGAGTCAGCCAAACCCCTTCGTACCTCAGCTGCAAAAGTGAGACTGATGTGAAGGCAATCTTCAAGAAACAACTGGATGTCTTTATCAAGAAGAATGTAGACTTCTTGATTGCTGAGGTATATGGTCTTTGCACTTAACTGGATTCTTAAATATTTATTGGCGTTATATTTTAAATGGTATGCATATTTAATTTGTCTGTATTTCTAAAATCTGGATTGCAACAATGCATTACAGCATAGTAAAACTATTCAGAATATATTGGGTGACTTGCTTTTGGCATGTTCAGTTGTTTTTAAGGTACTTATTTGCAGGAAGCTGCCTAACCAATCATAATTAGTTTACTAATTCATGTGAGTCATGCCAGCTGAACAACTGTAGGCTACTCTGCATTTTGCTTTTTTTCCCCCCTCATACTTTTTAAGTTTCCTAAGAAAACCAAGTTGCAATGCATTTCAACAATATCTAATGATCTTGTTCCCTTTTCTGGTAAGTGCGCATCAGTTTCCTTAGTTATTCTTGGCTTCAGCACACTTAACTATGCCAAATTCCAGATTTTTTTAGTACTCCTCATGGAGGTAGTTCTAGTTTAAAAACCAACAGCTATGTTTTCCTCTTTTTACTTGACAATTAGAAGTGCCCGTTTCTGTTTATTTTCAATCCACTAACAATCATAGAATTGTGTGGTTTGGAAGTGTGATTTTTGAATGCAGTTTCTTTTAGTAGTTTTAAAAAAAGCCAATCACCATACACCTTAACACTTCTTAAACAAGCTACTTAACCAGTATATAAATATTAAAGTTTCAGCTGTGAAGTGCACAATATTTGTGTAAAATGGCTTAACGAAGATTGAGAAGCACAATTTAGTGCCCAAGCCCTGCAGGTACTGGTAACCTCTGGATTGAAGCAAACCAATCAGATTTTTGGTGGGGGACGATGACCCCAAATATGCTGAGTAAACAAGTGGCAATTTCCCACTGAAGGAGAGCTCCATATCAACTACTCAAGGACCCAGCAGGAGGTCCAGAAGAATTTGCACAACTTAAAGAAGAGTACAAAGGTAAGGTGCAAATAATGCTGTAACATAGCACAGCACAGGACATAGATGGACATGAAGGAAAGCAGTTGTTCAAGATATGCTCCAAAATTGCTGCACTGATGCAGCAAATAGAGCAGTAGCTTTTTGCCTATGTGCATTATATGGCAGAGAATATATTTTTTATATTCCATTACCATCTCATGCTCTCATGTTTAAAGGCAAACCCCTACATTATAGGAGTGCATGGTATGGACCAATATGATCAGAAACCACTCGCTACACATGAGCAAGGTAATAACTGATTTATTCGGGAAGGTGAGTCTGGAGCGTGTTGGAACCATGGAGATTGGAGGGGTATGTACTAGATTAATATGATCATGATGTTACATTCACAGCTCTAGATATTGAGGGGCCAATGCCCCTCAGAGGACAAATCCTGTAATGGGACTTAAGTTCTCATTGAAGGGGTGATCTGCAGCAGTGAAGTTTTCATTGCTGTTGACACTACCAATGTGTGATGTATTGCACACTGAAAGAGCTGTCAAATTTTGTGAATGAGCAGACTTCATTATGGGAGACATGCACATTCAGATGCAGGCGTGACCAGCATCTCTGGAGCAACAGTCTTGTTCTGCAGCCAGGATTTCCCTTGATCGTGCACAACTGTATAGTAGTCCATGTAATGACAACACTATACTCAAATGGGCAGTTGTGTTTGTGTACTGAATGTCCCATCTTCTGCCTTTGGAGCAAGAAGAGCCCACTGGTTCAATAGGCATAACTGAAGAGCATTACTTAACCTGAGTGCCAACTATCACCTCTCATTTTGAAGAAGGCACCAGTATATGGTGGGAAAAATGCAGGGTGAGATATTGAGCAATGATAGATATAGCAGTGGTGTCAGCTGATGTGCCAGCTGATCTAAAAAGGAGGCCCAGCATGCTGAGTGTTTGCGACCTTAATGGCATCTTCAAACAAGATGCTGAACAGTCACTTGCCTCCATACAAATAACACTGGAAGATGGTATGATAAGGCTGAACCAGTAATTGTCTGCAACACCATTTCACATTGAGCATCTGACTAGACCAATAATGTTTGAAGTAGAAGCCTCAATTGTGCAGGCGTTGGCTAGTAGGAGCATCTCCCATGAATGGTCCCACTACTGTTATGGAGGTTTTGGATTTCAAACTCTAAAATGCAATCATGGCTAGCTTCAACTCACTTGGAGAACTGTTGCAGGCAGTCATACAGGCTGTAAATAATTCAGAAGACCTGGAAATCTGATCGGGCACAGCACAGGCAGGTCCCCCAGTGAGGGGGACTGATGCAGAACCTGATCTTCCATGTTTACTCTGCAAGAGAAATTTCTGTGGGTGAAGGGTGACTCCCCACCTTCATGTCTGGGGAACTCCTTGGGCTGTCCCAGGAATTCTGTCCATTACACCCTAGCTATGCCTCAATGGGACTCATCAGCTCAGCTGCCTAAAGTTCCATCGAGGCCCCAAAACTTTAGAAGACAAAGGTAATTGATCCTGGAAGGGATTCTTTACCTTTAATTTATAACCCAAGGACCTTTTTTAGTAAAATTTTGCTGACCTGCCCTTCCTGGACCAAAGAGAAAAAAGAAGTTCCCCCCCCCCCCCCCCCCACCCATTTATACCAAGGATGAAGATAGCTCCTGCTCTCGTCCCCTCACATGCGGGTTGCCTACCCTGACCATGCAAATGGATCTGTCCCCACAATGTAGGACGGGATGTTGGTCGCCCAACATCAGTGGACTTGAGGCCCACTCTACCACACTTCTGGCAATGAAGTGACCTAATTAAAATTTTGGGCTCACATGGTTCATGCTCACAAAGGTCTGATGGTATCATGAAGAGATGCCCTCCAAGAGTGGAAATTCATGGAGTAGCATAGGCATAACCAGTTGACATAAATATTGGTATTAATTCTGTGCCATCATAAAAAACGCAGTAGCTGCCACCTCCATAAGCAATGAGCTATCAGTGATTATAGCAGAGGAGCCCCTTGGCACTGATGCAGGCAGTGGGCCCTCTATTCACTGCAGCTCACTGGTTAGCAATACACCCATTCACTGGTAGTACTGCCTCACTTAGGGGAGCAATTAGTGGTTGGGTGCATTCAGAAGCAACACAAAGGACAAACAAGGTAACAAAATGCGTTTAAACCCCTACACCACTAGCATTGCACAATTTAATAAAATTCATTCACTTTTACTACATTGCAATCTGCTGTTTTTTCATTGTGCAGGAAAAAGAATTGTCAGATCTCCATGCAAAAAGTGACTGACTCCTGTGTTGTCCCTGTAGGTGATTGGAGACTCCCCGTGGCATACACGTCGAGAGATTCGTGGCCTTCATTGCTACAAATAGTGATTGGTGGTTGGTTAACTGTCAGTGCATATCTTTGTGACACACCTCTCTCACTGCCTCCCCAGTCAGTGTGAGCCTCCTTGAGCACTGCTCCTGTATCATGCCCAAAAGGCTCTATGTTGCAGTAGAGCTGCTGCATGAGGTAGTATCTCCCAATCCCTCTGCCCCTAGCAGCCATCTCTTCATCCTCCTTCTGCTGTTACCAAAGCAGCAGCTCCCATGCTCTTGCTATAAAATTCCTCTATTGGTCACTACTTTGATTGCTACAATGATGCTTTGAAATCTCCCTTTATTAAACTCCCTAATTGTTCAATCTGAAGTCCATTTGACTCCATGGCTATGAAATGCTGAACGGATTCATCACCAAGAAGCTCGTAAGGGCTGTGTTGCAATTTGAACTCGCTCGCTTTTGTGTATTCCTAATGCAAAATTCCAAGTAAGTCCACGGGCAATCTATGCTCCCAGTGAACCAAAACATGGCTTTATATGCTAAAATAATCTGAGAGCAGGCTGCAGGACAAATAATGATCTCTTGCCATTAAGATAGGTACTGGAAATTGTCTTGTATCACCATGCCTGCAATCTCTCTGACTGATGCACAGATAACATTGACTATATCTCAGGCTACAAATGCAAATCAAGTTTACTAAGTAAAAGTAAACAGAAGCATAGCAAACACAGTAGATTGCAAGAAATTCTCAGAAGTAATAGCCTTTGTTTAGACCAGGCTTTATATCGGGCTGGATGCTCACACAATGCTCTGCTGGTCTAACTTGTTAATCACCCGACAAAGTAATAATACTGAAAAAAGTAGTCGCACTCTGTGTCATATCCCTTTCTTGCCCTGTATAAATTGAAGATTAAAAAGATATCCAAATCAGCCCATTAAAGTAGGTTTCAAAGGCATGAGGATTACCTGATCTGTTTCTTGACTGGTTTTGTAACACCCTATAAGGTCTACTTTTCTTAATCAAATGATCTGTTGATTCAAATTGAAATCATTCCAAAACACCCCTCTGCGCTTTCTTAGTAAATTTGGTCAATTTCTGAATTTTTTTTTCAAGCAAATCATTTCAGCTTAACGGGAGAAGGCTGTAAGTAATGTCAAATAGACGAGAGTCTTTCCAATTCCCTGGGTGCACTAGCCAATACAGATAATGGATGTTATCTGCAATACTTGTGGATTAACATAAACCGAGGTTATACAAATCCCTGTTAAGTCGCATTTACCTACCCTGACTTTACATACTCAGCTACAGAATCAGTAGCTTATCCTAAAGAAATTTTGGGAATCCATTTTAGAAAAGCAACCAAAATTTGGACTAGTAAAAAAAATTAATTCAAAAATATAATATGGAGATTCTTAAGATTCTCTGATTTGTCACAAAGAGCTTGAGCAAAAATCAACCTTCTGCTCCAACATTTTTTGAACCAAGCTTTTGGTCACCTCTCCCAAACCACCCACTGTGTTTTCTGTTCTCTGAAGCGCCTTGGGTCATTCTACATGAAAAGCACTACATTTTTTCTTTCACACATTTCGGTAATCTATATTTGAAGGGGTAGAAATCCTTAAAGCAGTACTAAGCACGGATGCATAATCCACTAATTTCTATCAACGTTACACACTTTTTGCTTGTATCTAATTTTTAGCTAAAATTAGCAAAGAGGAAAATATGGGCCCACGGTTTTTGTTGGAAAAACTTTACGGAAAATGAATAGGCTGCCGTTTTATTTTGCAGGAAGCTTGTTAAAGACGAGCAGACTGATGATATTAGTCTTTGTATTTAAATACTGGTGCTCTCTCTTGCAGTACTTTGAACATGTGGAGGAAGCAGAATGGGCAGTTCAAGTTTTGAAGAAATCTGGCAAACCAGTTGGTGCCACCTTGTGCATTGGTCCAGAGGGTGATCTGACTGGAATATCGGCTGGGGACTGTGCAGTTAGACTCGTAAAGGCTGGTAAGGCAATTTCTTCCAACTTTTTTTGGCAGACAAAGCATTCCAGGGTTACAGTTAGTCAGAATATTTTCCTTGTTTTATATTTTTTTTGGTCTGGGTAAGAGAATTAAATTATGTATTGAAAGTGAGGAGCTTCACTGCTAGTTTTGGCACCCAGTGTCAACATTAAGCATGCCCAAGCCTGCGTGGACTAGATACGTAATACAGCTTCCCTCACTCTGCCTCCATAAGTGTTTTTAACCCAACCTCTGAATATTGCTATTCTGTGTTGCTCCGTACCAGGAAAAGTTTCTTCAAACTTAGTGTTGAGTTTGACACCTCCCTGCATTTTTAAAAAAACATTAATTAGCTAAATTAGTTTTCTGCAAATTCTTGGTATGGACAAGTTTTGTCACGGATACTTTGATTAAAGCACAAAAAGCCACACTTTCAAAGTTTTTTTTTATTTTGCCAGTTTAAAAACTTGGGCATACAATGTATGGATCTATGTCTAGCGCTCCTTCTAGATCTTCTCAAGTCCATTAGGTCAAGTTCATCCAAGTCATCAGATTAGTGGTAAAATAGGTGCAGCCCTTTAGAAGATTGTCAAGTTACCAAATTTACAACAGTTCATAGTAGACGCCTTTTTGAAGTGGGATGTGGATTACAGCTAAGATTATCTTGCACTCAATCAGGAGAAATCCCAGCTACAGTCATTTTAAGATCTGTCCTTCAAAGATGTTTGGTTTAATACATCACTGAACTGAATAATCCTAAAACTATGTCAAAACATCTTTAGTAAAATGATCTGGTCTTTATTATCTCAAATTGTGGTCCTTTAAGTTTCAACCATCCTTTTTGGGAGAAAATATAACTTGTGCTTGGACAGCCATGGCACTCCATATGGATACCATGAAGGTAACAGAACCAAAAGCGGGTAGTCTAATATCTTGTGTTCAGTTTCTCATGCTCCACTATGTAACATTAAAGCCCATTCTACTCTACTTTATGTTTATCCCTAAGCAATATCCTGAAGATTTTTCTTTTTGAACAGCAACTAAGTGAACTAATCTGCATTTGGAAAGCTCAGCCATTCCAAGGGACTCCTGCTGTAACTCTGGCTGGAGTCCGACAGAATGGCCGGAAATTCCACCGGGACACACATACATTGGGCCTCTTCGATCACAATGCCCTCCCACTCCTTCTCCCAACTGACTTAACTGATTGCCGGGGACTATTCCTTTGGGTTGGCGGCAGCCTTGTGCCGCCCAAAATCCCACTCCAGCCAGCTGACACTTCTCACTGGATTTTGGCGGGAGACAGTGGTGGCCTATGCAGTTAAAATCTCCCGGGCCTGACTCTGCATCAGGGCCTGGCTGCTGGGAGTTAAACCGGCCCTTATGTGTTTGTCTTTCTCCACACATCTAGAGAGGAATAGCTACTACTTGATGACTTCCCAGTGGCCCAGCTAAGATCAGAAGCCATTTCTGGTAAATCTAAGGGATGAATCATTGTCTAGTACAGTCAAAGTAATTTAATCAGGACACTTTGGTAGAAACTGTTTTCTCCCAATTAACCGATTGTTCTGCCTGACAGACATCACAGTTGACTGTTCTGCTTATGCAATTCCCTTTCCCCAGTTCACTGATACTTCAATTGGCTGTAAGATTCAGCTGTTTGTTTGCTGGTGGAACAGGTGAGTTTCACAGCTCACTGAAATGCTGAAAGACTGGAGAGATGGCTGAGAGTCATGCAAACTAAACCGTCAGCCATGAGCTTTAGTTCTGTTTCACAGTTGACTATTTGTATGCCTCTCCAACTCATTTGATTTCACTGTCATTTGTCAAGACTTGACAGCAGTTTTCCATCCCACTTAAGCAATTTGGAGGCCAAGGGTGGTTGGGGGGGTGGTGAGTTGAAGAATTCTGCCAAATGGAAGGTCAAAGGAATTGATTAAAAGTATTCAGTCCAAATAGATTATCCATATAGAGTAGACATCCTGCTTCTCTGTTTCTGGCTTAAGTGGTTTATGCTATACTGTGTGTGGTGCAGCACATTGGCAAAGCAGCTGGAATGGGCTTGAATGTCAGATTAAGGAACTACAATTTTTTTTCAGCCTGATATCTTGTATCAAAACAAAAAAATAGAAATTAAGAGAACTAGCTGATGTTGCAACCTGCAAGCTCCACTGTCTTTTTTTCCCCTGCTAAATGATGTTTAAATTCTTGTTTGATAGGTGCTGACATTGTTGGAGTGAACTGCCATTTTGACCCGACCATTAGCCTCCAAACTATGAAGCTTATGAAGGAAGGTTTAGAAGCTGCAAATCTAAAAGCACACTTAATGGTGCAGCCTCTTGCTTACCACACACCTGACTGCAACAAGCAGGGATTCATTGATCTACCAGAATTTCCATTTGGTAAAAGTTTAAATTTCTCTCTTCAATGCATTCTGATAAAATTCAATAGGCTTTATTTAGGCTGAGTTTTTTTGTTGCATTTATTGGAATTTTAGAATCTGTTTTTTCTATTTATATGTAGTTGCTGGTAGGCCTTGAGTCAAACCTAGGCCCTTCCTGCTTGTTACTCTGCATCTCTGACTTCAATTGCACATGTACAGTTAAGATGGGACAGAAAGCTGGAGAAAGATGAAGCAGGAAAATTTAAAAGATCTGTGCTAGCAAATGTAGAAATTCTGTGTTCTGTCAATTGGAAAACATCAACAAAATCATATTCTCACCCTGCTGCTGAGAAACTTCCTTGGCCTTAACCCTCTCTTACAAGGTGATCTTCAATAAATATCTAACTTTTTTTTGTGCATGAACTCTGGGCACATTAATTTTGGGTTAAGTTTCAGCAACCTTTTTTACAGTGCTGCAGCCTGTAATTCAAGAAGTAGCACAGTGAGGATTAACATTTTAAACCAAAAGTGGTCCTACCTACACATCGTTGGATTTGGTTGCTAGCTGGCGTCCTCACTCAGATCTAGCTGATCTGTGTGTGTGGCTTCTGCCTGGTCCCAATATGCTGAATCTACAATTGATCTTCTAGCTATAATCTTGGTGGCACAAGAACTGTCCAAGGGGAAAGTCTCTCCTGATGCTGCCCTATGGCTCCCTGCTGGTTTCTGAGGTCGGAGCCAAATCCGAACATATGCAGTGCCAGCCTGCTTAGTCTGGAGCACATTGTAAAGACTTCATTGCCCACTTCTAATGACCTGGATCATTCAGTAGGCAGCACTGAATTACAGAAAGGTTCAGATTAGTGTGATAGATGGGAACTGGAATTCCAGTCCCAGCGATTTTTGGAGAAGAAGGACCTAGAAGTGCTCCCAGATAGTTTTGCTGGAGTGAATGAGGGTATGTGTACTGGTTACATATGACCATCTTGGCCCTTTTCCATGAACATAAATTATTGAAGTTGACCAAGTATAGGAGGGCATGATTGGAGGTTAATGCAAATTTTGCAGCACAACCTGTTACTAAACGGAAGTGTAGAAGTGGAGACCCTGAAATTGTCTGGAACATGATCGGGTGTTTAAGCCAGGATTGCACCCTCCATTGCTGACCCTACAGCAGTTTGCAGGATCAATGGAAGGGCACCAAATTTGCGTGGAGTGGGTGGGTGCAAGAACCACTATGGGTTCACCTCAGCGATTGTTGTGGGGGGGTTGCGCAGACCTGTGTTTTGTTTTTGAAAAAAAAATTGGGTCATTGGGAGTCCAGGCCACTATCCGGGCTTAGACCCTACGAGTGGGGTACACCTCATCTTGGTGTACCGGCCTCCAGAATTACAGTACTGTAGGACCCTGCCCCTGATTCTGCCACACAACAACTTTTGGCCTTGCAAGAGACGGGTGGAGGTTCCCCCCCACCCCCCCCCCCCTTTCAAGGCAAGTCAGAAACTTCAGAGACCTGGCAGAACCGGGGTTACAGTGGGAGATTGGTGGATCCCCACCACCACCAAAAGGAATTTCAGTCCCCTTAGAAAGTTAGATTGCAGAATGGTGCAAAAATTAAGCTGAGGATTGCAAATTTATTCTACCTACGGCATTTTGTGTGGTTTATATTCAGGGCAGAAGCGGTCTGGGAAAGTTTAAAAATTGAGTTATAATAAACGTAGCATTTGTTTTTATTTTGAAAGCAACATAAAATGGTTTCATTGTAGTTGGATCATGTGATTTACTACCTGATTCTGTTCTCTTAAAAGCTCTGGAGCCACGAGTTCTCACCAGATGGGACATACATAAATTTGCAAGGAATGCATATGATCTGGGAATCCGGTACATTGGTGGCTGCTGTGGATTTGAGCCCTATCACATTAGGGCTATAGCAGAAGAGCTAGCTGCTGAGAGGGGCTTCCTTCCACAAGCCTCAGAGAAACATGATCCCTGGGGAGGTGGTCTTGCCATGCACACAAAGCCTTGGGTGCGAGCAAGGTATGAATAGGTAGAACATGTGTGCGATTGTATATAACGTAACCTATGGGGAGGCCATTATAAAACGGGCGATATCAGCCGCCCATTACACATCTCGTTTGTTTGTTTTTGTTCATTTCATTCCATTGAACACGTTTCCACCAAAGTCAAAACTACCCCCATTGAGTTTAATGTTTTTGAAGAACTGAGGAGCTAACTTTTTTTAGCTTCCCTGACTTTGGTACAAATTCCAAGCCAAAGTCAGATCACTTAAGATAAACTTTACAACAGCAGGACCCGAAAATAAATATCCAATTCACAACTAATTTAGTCAATACATTTCAATGCTTCGACTTCTTTTAAACAAATGTTAGTACACTTTCATAGTAAAACGTGGCAAAAGTCTTAACTACCTTTGCCTCTAAACTGAGTTACTTATATATGGAATTTAAAACCCAGAAGGCCATTACGCCAATTGTGTCTGTTCCAGTATCAGCTCTACAACTGGAGCTACCTATTCTGATCTCATTTCACTGCTCTTTATTTGTATCATTTTATATTTTTTTAAATGCTTACCCAATTCCCTTTAAATGTTATTAAAGGCTCTGGCCTCCTAAGTTCCTTTGATCACACCAGCTGGAGTTTGCATATTGGCATGGACCAGATGGGCACAAGTGCCACTCGTGTACATCGCTGACTCCAACCTATCTGAAACTCCAGCACACGCCCATTTGGGGGGGTGGGCAGACTCTATTCTGGCCATTGTCTCTGGCTACGCTGCCTGGCCTGGGCCCTACTAATGGAGCCCACATATTCCCATTCTGGAGGCCGTTACACCTACTTGGCATATCAGTTGCCACTGCAACGCCAGGTCACAACTGAATATCAGGAGTTGGGTCTCCATCTTGGGGAGTGCCTGTCATTTGCCTTGTAAGGGGTGGGCACAGGTTCCACCCATACAAGGCAGTGTTGAAACACCTGGAAATAGAAGATCTGCCAGTGTCCCTCTAGAGTTACAGTGGCAGACCAGCGGAACCCATGCAGAACTTAAAGGCTTCTATCTCAGAACGCTTTATCCAATGTGGCTACTATCAACCCTCTATGGAGGGGGGTGGGGGAAGAAACAGTTTTCAAAATCCCCATTGTTCTTCTGATGATGATCTGGGGTCAATACTGCTTGCTAACAATTCCATCAACCAGTGGAAACAATCATCAACAATAACTTTCACAGAAATTGTGCCCTGTTCCTCACAAAATAGAACATTTTCTTTGCCCTGTTTTGCAGAGCTCGGCGGGAGTATTGGGAGAAACTGGTGCCTGCATCCGGCCTACCCTATTCACCCTCCCTCTCAAAACCAGACAGCTGGGGCGTGACCAAAGGAGACAAGGAACTAATGCAACAAAAAGAAGTGACATCTGACCAACAATTGAAAGAGATGTTTGAGAGGCAGAAGAATGTTGGTGGATTGGTAGCGTAATGCACCATGCAAAAATTGTTAAAATGAGTGAATAAAGTTTGAGTCCAGTGAACAAATGGTCTCTTATTTACTTTTAAAGAGCTTGTATCAGTTGTTAAAATGTGGGAGTAAACTTCACTGTGGCTTCTCCCACTCCGCCACCTTAACTTCAGTGGAATTCAGCGGAAGCCCCACTTACGTACATAAACGAGAGTTTCTGCCAAAGTTATGGCAGAGGAGTGGGAGATACCGCAAAGAAATTCTCCACCTCCCCCTCCCCCAATCTGGTCTTTGGCAATCACATAATAAATAATTGCCTAAAGTTTAACCGGCTAATTTTCCTGGCCCTTGCCCCAGGGGAATGTTCAGGCCATCAAAAAGGGGCAGAGACCCAGCTTGCTGGGACTTTGCCACTTTAACATCGCCCTGGGTTTTGCTGAGCTTTCCTCAGGAGGCAGAGCTTGGCCTGCACTTTCAGTGGGCGTAGACCCAACAGTACTATTTAAATGAGGGGGGAAGGGAAGGGACGTTCCTGACCTGCCACATTCTGAAGAATCTCCTGCTTGCTGAGCACACCACTGCTCAGGCAGCCGACAAAGATGACACTGTGCCCTGGTCCCAAACTGCTACTAACTGGATTTTCTGCAGGGGTCCCAGAGGCTAGGTTGAAAATATTGCGGTGTGCCTCCACTAGTTTTTTTTTCTTTATCCCCTTCCTGGGTTTTTCAGGATTGTTTGATTGTCAATCACCATGGTCACACTTGCAACTGCAGGCCTGAGTCCCGAATCTGCCCTTGGTGTTCCTGCTATCAGTGCTCCTAGGTCCTGCCAAGGGGTGAGCTGGTAACAGATGCCTCCAGATCACTTAAATGTTCCAGAACAGGAAATCCTGGCTATCGCAGAAACTGGCTGCAGCAGGTGCATTGCACTATTGTTTAGTACCCAGGCAAGGGAGGGAGTGCCCTTAAATCTTTGTTTCCAATTCCCAGACCTAGACGAATGTCACATGTTTGTGAGTTTATTAGAGGAAAGAATGGGAAGATTCAGGACTGTTTGTTTTATAGTTTAAAAGCATATTCACATGTTCCAGAAACCTGAAAGTAATTGCTGCATGTTTTCAGTATTATGGAAAACTGCTGTACTTTTACTTGGTTTATTGATAGTTACTTTTAGTAATTATCCTTTCTAACCTCAACTGGGCCACTAGATGTCTGCTTCAATGTTATCCTTATTAACCTCACTCAAATTAAAAAACAAACTGCAGTAAATGATGGAATGGCAAAAAAAATGCATTAATATTTCAGCTATGCAATCATGGAAAGATACCAAGTGTTAATTGGACACAAGTTGCCCAAGCTTCCCTTTGGTGGACAATTTTAAAGTAACATTAATGAAAGCCTGGGAGTAGTGTAACAAATCTCAGGCCTACTCTAGATGTTTTCTTGGGTTCAGCATAATTGCTGACTTCCATAAGTGGATCCAAGCTCCCTTAAGATTAAGAGTTTGCCTTTACTACCCACATACAATAGCACACCCTTGGGGCTGTAGCAATAAAAGTCCCATGTTATATGCACTGGCCACTATAATCTCTCTTGCAACCACCTAATCTCTTGTGTAATCCCCTATGTTTCTCTCATCTTCCAAGAAACATAACTGGTGAGACAAAGCTAATAAAAAATCAAGCTGGTTTATTTTATGGATTACAACTGACCAAAGAGTAGCAAATCCAGAATTTTAATATTCTGTAATGTTCCTACAACATATAGAATAATACAACACAGAAAGAGCCTGTTCTGGCTCTTTGAAATTAGTCCCTTTCCCCATAGCTCTGTAAATTTTTCCCCTTCAAGTATCTATCTAATTGCCTTTTGAAAGTTATTATTGAATCTGCTTCCACCACCCTTTCAGGCAGTGCATTCCAGATCATAACAACTCACTGCGTAAAACAATTTTTCCTCATCTCACCTCTGGTTCTTTTGCCAATTACCTTAAATCTGTGTCCTCTGGTTACTGACCCTTCTGTCACTGGAAACAGTTTCTCCCTATTTATCATAACCCTTCATGGTTTTGAATACCTCTATTAAATCTCCCCTTAACCTTCTCTGCTCTAAGGAGAACAACCCCAGCTTCTCTAGTCTCTCCATGTAATTGAAGTCCTGCATCCCTGGTACCATTCTAGTAAATCTATTACGCACTTTCTCTAAGGCCTTGACATTCTTCCTAAATGCCCAGAATTGGATACAATACTCCAGCTGAGGCCTAATCAGTGTTTTATAAAGATTTAGCATAACTTCCTTACTTCTGTGCTCTGTGGAGGGTAATTTTAACCCCTCGGTGGGCGGATTAAAAATTTTAAAATGGGAAACGACCCCAACCCACCTCCAACACGCCCACTAACGGGGTTGGGGGTGGGCAACTAACCTGCTCTCCGGAGACAGATCCATAATTTAAATATTTTAATGAAGCGCCAGTCCTATCCCACTGCTTCCTTTCTGTGCACCCTCCTCATGCTGTGGGAAGGAACATCTTTCCATCCCCCTTCATCTTCATCGTCTTCAGGTTCCAGAAACAGCAAGTCTTTCTTCATTGCAAGATCATGCAGATGCAGCAAGCTATAATGATTCTTCAGACTCTCACTGGATTATATTGCAGGGCTCCATCAAATTTATCCAGGCACCTAAAACATTACATGATGATTCTTATAGTCTGTTCTATAACACTTGTACTGGCATAGATTTCATTATATGTTATCCCCCTCTGTCTGCAGAAGCCTTACTGAGTCATTCGCTATGACTGCAGGAAATACCCCTCATTACCAACCAACCATCCTGAGACATGGCTTTGAATCATGAGGATTGGCATGGTAGATTGTGTAAGAACACTGATTGATACCCTGACAAGAATATCCACCAAGAGCACCAGACAGTTACCTTCTTAACTCCTTGTGAATGATCTGTCAGGGGTTTACCACTACGTCTATGCCTAGGGGTTAATGATCCCTAAATTTGACTCAACCGAACTGTCTTACATGAATCAGTTTGGAACATATTAGCATTTGCACTATCAACATCCTATCACGATTTGCACAAGATACTGAGCGATTATTGCCAATCAAGAAATCAGACAAAAAAGACATGAACTAACAATTGTTTATTAACCTTAGAATCATAAAGCCCGGTTTTAAGCACCCACGCCCAACAAGAATGAGGCGTGCGGGAGTTTAAAATATTGGCAGCGTGGTACATACCTTGTTCGTGCACACTCATGCCCCATGCCATTTTAACAAGCGCATTTTGAGCAACGTAGAGGCCCTCAATGCAGTCAGGCTATGGGCAAACGCCTCATTAAAATGCAAAAATTCAGGGTCTGATGATATAATTTGGACCACTACAAAATTTTACCGTGCAGTCGCATGTTAGGCGCCACGCATGAACAGGCCCAGAAGAGAGCCGAGAAGGTGAGTAAATTTAATTTTTTATTGTTCTCTAGTAGGCCAGGAGGAACAGGAGTGCTCCTTCGGGCCCGACAAGGAAACCTTGGGCCTTCCCTGTCCCAGGCATATACCCCTCCCCCAGCTGTGTTCCCCTGCCAACCTCCTCCACCACCACAACCCCCCACGCCCACACCCTGATGCACTTACCTGACTGCCAGGACTGTTTCCATGGGTCCCTGGCAGCGGCCTTCTCCCGCCCGCTGGCCTCCAAGTCAGTCCTGCAAGGTTCGGGCAGAAGTCGGACCTTGTCTATGGTAATGAGGTCTGGGAGTTAACATGGCACGGACCTCATGTTGGCGGGTTGGAGCGAGGGCCTCAGTTAAAAAACTCATCAATCTTCAATCAGCAATGCAGTACTACCTCAGTACTACACTGAAGTGTCAATCTTGATCATGTCTTCAGAGGTGAGAGTGCTACAACTGAATCAAGCTGACACCATTAAAGAAAACCATTGTAGTCCATCTGGCCAGTGTGGTTTCCTCCGCATTAGGGGAACCAAACACAGATTAGGTGACAGCTTTGCAAAACCCTTCTGCTCTGTCCACAAGTGCTACCCTGAGCTTTCTGTCGCTTGTCACTTCAATTCTCCATCCCATTTCCAATCTGACGTCTATCTTTGCCCTTCTCACACAGCTCCAGTGAAGCTCAATACAAGTTCAAGGAACAGCACCTTGTTTTACTATTAGACACTTTTGCAGCCTTCTAGACTTAATAGTGACTTTAATAACTTCAGACCTTAACTTTAGCTCTGAATATCTTTATGGCAGGAGATGCTGGCGATATGGGACGAGTGTGTTGATGTTTTGGCAGGGGGAGTTGGGATGGTACTTAGAGTGGGGATCCTCTGTCAGAGCACTGTGCTGGTGGGGCAGTCTGCACCTGTATCAGCCTGCTTTGTTCTTAGGTTGCTGCATTCTGTTTGCCAACTTTTCTTATTTCCATTTCGGACCTGCCTTAACCCCATTGCCTTAACTATTCTCATTTTGTCTGTGTCTCTTAAATGTCTTTTATTTTTTATATTATGATTCTTCCTATTGTTACATGTTAGTATCACTTCAGCAATTTAGTCATCTCCTGTTTTCTTCTTAAGCATTTTACAGGCCATTCCATTTCCTCTCTCATATGTGTTTCTCTTCTTTCCTCTCCTTTCCCTTTATTCTTTTCCTTTTTAAAACCTGTTCATCTATAATTTTTTCCAGTTCTGTTGAAGGTTTACACCTGAAATGTTAACCTATCTACTCTGTCCACAGATACTGATGGACCTACTAAATGTTTCTAGCATTTTCTATTTGTCTTTCAGATTTCCCGGGCCTTCTCGTCATCAGTGTAAACATTCCCAGCCTCTGCAGCCTTTCTTCCTAACATTGGTGTCTAATCCTAGCTATCAATTTAGCTATGTAAGGAATCTTACAACACCAGGTTATAGTCCAACAGTTTTATTTGAAAATCACAAGCTTTCGGAGGCTTTCTCCTTCGTCAGGTGAGACTCACCTGACGAAGGAGAAAGCCTCCGAAAGCTTGTGATTTTCAAATAAAACTGTTGGACCATAACCTGGTGTTGTAAGATTCCTTACATTTCTACACCCCAGTCCATCACCGGCATCTCCACATCATCAATTTAGCTACCCTTTGCTGCAACCTGTCAATGTCTGAATGTCTTTCTTATACTGTAATACAATGACCAGAATTGTGCACAGTATTTCAGGTGGGGCCAGACCAGCACTCCGTACAAACTCAGAATCACTTCCTGACATTTGTGTTCTATTCCCCCGGCTTTACAGTCCAAGATCATACTTTGTCTCTTTACTGCTGCTGCACACTTTTTTAAAAGTTTGTTCTCAGGATGTGAGTGATTCTGGCAAGGCTGTATTTATTGCCCATCTCTAATTGCCCTGAGAAGGTGGTGGTGGGCCTTCTTTTTGAATTGCTGTGGTCCTTGTGATAATGGTACTCCCATAATGGTACTTGAAGGAATTCAGGATAATTAACCCAGCGACGTCGAAGGAGTGCTAATATATGTCTACAATAGAATAATGTGTGACTTGGTGGTGAACTTGGAGGTGAGAGTGTTCCTACGACATTGCTGCTCTTATTCTTCTTTGTGGTAGGGATCACAGTCAAAGTAACTTTGGTGAATTGCTACATTGAATTGCTACATCCTGTAGATAATATCTACTGCAGCCACATTGCGCCAGTGATGGAAGAAGTGGATATTGAGTACAAAGGCAGGAGCACCAATCAAGCAAGCTTTCTTTCTGTACTTGATTGGCCCATTCCCTGCTGTTTACAGTCATTCTCAGTTTGAGCGTTGTTGTGGCTGCACCCTTCCAGGCGAGTAGTGAGCATTCCATCACACTCTTGACTTGTAGATGGTGAAGAGGCTTTGAGGAGTCAGGAGGTGAGCTATTCATTACAGAGTACCCAGCTTCTGCCATGCTCTTGTAACCATGGTATTGATATAACTGGTCCAGTGAATTCTTCTGGTCAGCGGTGACCCCCAAGATATCTATGGTGGGAAACACAGTGATGGTGGTGCTATTGAAGGTCAGGGGAAGGTGGTTGGGCTTTACCTTGTTGGAGATGGTCATTGCCTGGCACTTATGTGGTGCAAATGTTACCTGCCACATGTCAACCCAAACCTGCTTTAGGCTAGCAGGTGCTGCTTCATTATGGTATTAGCAATCTATCCCCAGTACCCGAGTCCCTCTTATGTCCTGTAGCATAATACTATTTAGCTTATGTTGTGACTGTTTTGTATCCTTTTTCAATCTCATGATTTTGCCTTTATCCACATTAAGTGACATCAAACACTCACCAGCCCAGCTCCCCAATCTATCCGGGCCCTTCTGTACATGTTCCCTGTTGTTTGCAGTTACTCCCAGTTTGTAATCATCTCCAACTTTGGAAAGTTTTATTTTTGTCCCCACTTTCAAATCATTTATGTACATTGTAAACCACAATGTTCCCAGCAATGCTTCTTGAGCCACCCTGCTAATTACTTCCTTCCATGTCAATTCAGGTCCACATACAACCTTTTGTTTCCTCTGTTTCAACCAATTTTCAACATGTTTCAGCATCACTCCACTGGATTAGAGCTCCTTTCTGTTCATATTGGCCATTACATTGTGCGTAGGGCCCCAGATAGTGTCATCAATGACTCCTATACTTTGTAAAATACAGCTATACAGTGGAATATGGCAGCCCTGTGATGCTGCTGTTGTTATTTAGTGGGAAAGGAGATGAAGGTGTTGGTCCTGCTGAATAAACCATCAGACACTTGTTTGATACATTTATGGACAGCAACTTGGCTGATACTGCCGAAGTCCCTAGTTCGAGCCTGGAAGAAACTGGAGGCATAAAATTGAGGGCTGTGGTCTGCTTAATTGCTACCGGCAGTGCCACCCAATCGGGGTGGAGCTTGGATGCAGACTACTTGAAGCAGATAGCATTGCTCTGTAACTGCCTCCCTTTTAAACCAGAGCCTGAGGAAACCGTCCTCCTCTATCACTGTTAGGGAGTTGGGCCTGTAGATATGATGGTGGCATATCGGTAAGTGTGTGCCCTGGCATCCCTTTCTTCCTCTTCATCCTCTTCCATTAAATGAAGTGAGAGAGGAGCACTGAATGCAATCCTCATAACCTACAGGTGCAGCAGGAAAAAAGAATTACAGCCTGCTGTTGTTAAGCTTCAGTTCCCAGCATGTCCATTTGAAATAGGTGACAATGGTATACTGCACATGCAATGTGTGAAAACAGGAAAATTGCAGGCTCCCCATTAAGCAGTATTCAGTAGTAGATTTGCATTGCTAATGAGATCAATGCATGTTCTGTGCGAGAAGGTACACCACTGAGAAGGAAGCAGTGCAGAGATTTCAAGCACTGCAGGAAGCGAGTGGGTTCAGCAGCTTGCAATTTTATGACCCCAGCATACACAGGAAGCATGTATACCAATAAGAATTTCCAGGCTATATTTACAAACCTCAGATGTAATATCAATGAGGAGGGGGTTTGAGAGAGGCCGACTGTAGCATCGTAGATCAGTTACACACATTTAAGGATAGGAGTACTTGGAGCAACAATTAAAATGAGGATGTTTTAAGATATCTCGACAATTTTATGAAATCCCTGAAAATGATTATTTAAGTATTTTGAAGAAGAGTAACATTTTTTAAAAATTCCTCCCATTTTACACAATTCTTCCATGGCGAGTGAGTAGCCAGGACTGAAAATAATATTTCATAGCATGCTAACATGCATCTGCTGGTAGCCTGAATTGCTGTTTCTGCTCCTGCTGATTCAGCTGTAATTGGGAACTTTCCACATATTAACTCTGCCGTTTCCTGATCATTAAACTGTGCCTGTATATTTACTACAATGGCTCTGGATAATCCGTAGTTAACCCCAGATTGTAAATAGTTAACTGGTTCATAAAGGCTATTATACATGACTAGCCAGCTAACATTGTGGACTTTTCACAAAATGGAAGAGATAAGCAAGCAATTACCGTCACTTCAGGTGATCTTAATAGGGAAGCCAGAACTTGGGGAAAAATGTCACTTCAACTTGATAGGACTTGGATTCAAACCGGTTTGACCCAGTTTGATCCAGCCTGATCAAGTTAGGTTTCTGAAATGAACATGCAGTTCAGAGGTTCAGCATTGGCTCTATATTTAGCTTTTACATCAAAGGAACAAGTGTTTATGTCTCACTTGATGGAAGGAAGGCCTTTGGCCAAATCTGATGAAATGCATTCTGAGAACGTTAAGTACAACAGCCCAAATATAGCACCTCCATGGAGAGGTCTCTGTGTAAATCATGGGTAAGCAGAATTGAGAGGCTGTGATTGGTTAAAGGCCTTGTGAAACTCCAAAAAAATGCAATTTTATTTAGCTTCAGATAGTAAGTTCTGTCCTACAACTGCTGTACAACTTCAACCGAAAATATCAGTTTGAAAATACACTTCCATAATTTGACACAAAAGTTTTTCTGGGTTTTAGCTAGGACTCAACACTAGTGGGCGTCTTATAATCAATGGGCATGTGGATTGCTTCAGACACATACCTGATTGATCCTTATGAAACTGCGTTACTCCCTGTCGGTCTTGCAGTAAGATTTGGCAAATATTGCTGGAAGATAAGGTCATCTCATGCTCCCAAACTGATCTATCACTAACGGCCCAGCCTTACATTTTCTGAATATTTTGCTGTAAATAAATGCAAAGCACCGGCACATATTTACAAAGGGAAATAGCTCAGGGATTAGGAGAAAAAGAATATGTACCATTTTCCATTTTCCCAATGAACCATATTTAAGAGTTCAGACACTGTCTCGTGTCACTCTGCTACACAGTAAGTTTGTTGCCATTGGTTCATTCCTACCTTATGAAATGCTGCTCTTTTAAGGAAATATTCCAATCAAAATGAAAATTAATCCTCATTGTCTTAACTTTTAAAACTATTACTAATTAGCTGAGGACATTCAATGTTTTGATTTTTTTTTTAAATCACTACATTGAATGTTATTTTCAAAATTTTTCATTTATATATGGACAACTCGAATATTACATGTATACGTGAAAAGGGCCATTTAATGGTGATTCCTAAAAGAAGCTTAAAATTTAATTCTTCAGTGCACCTTCAAAAGGCTTATTTTAAAATGTTGCAGGAAAAAACCTTGGATGTTACACAAAAACTTAGATGATCTAAATTAAAATTATACTAGGGTGGAGATGTGAACTTTTAAAATGTTCATGCAATACTGTACCCGGCTCAGGCTGTTGCTAGCAATGTGAACCCACCAAAATAATTTTATCACATACTTGTAGAAATTTCATAACCTGACAAGATTATTAATAGCCTACAAATGCCTCATGATTAAGAACTTTAGCCTTTTCTGTGGAACTGTACACAACATTTTATATTTAGAGCTCTAAGGCATGTAGGATAATGTACCTCTCTAATAGCAGCTGCAAGATGGGACTGCAGACCAGTGCTTATCTCTAATCTGATCATACTAATCCATGTTGTTCCATTTGTGTATATATTTGAAAATAAAATAACATCAAATTCCTAATTATGAAGTAGTTCACTGTAACCCTATTCCTAAAGTACTCTTAAAATGATTAACATGTTGTTCAGATAACTTTGAATTCCAAGTGATTTATGTAACATCTAAGGGTTTAATTTGCTCTGAGTGTCAGAGCTAACACATTCACTAATTGCACACTGAGTTGTAATTTTGTTAGTGTTAATTCAATAGCCACTAATCTTTGCCCACTATCCTAAAATTGCTCCTGGGAATAAACAGGTATAATGCACATTCACCCAGGTAATGTTTTATTTTGCTTTTTAAATGCTTATGAAGCAATCATTTCCTTGATTCCCTCATCATCTTAATTTTACAAAATCGAAGCTGCCTTAAAAGTTAGAGTTCAAGAGAAGAACAAACCAGGAGATAGTTTATGGAAGTAGTCAAAGCTGAGTCTTTTGGCAAACAGCATGGCATAGCATTAAGTGTGCCTTTGCCTGACGCTTTAGAGGAACAGGAACCGAAGATGACCATCACCTGAAAGATTTGAGAGCATGGCAGGCAGACATTCAAATATAGCATGAGCATAATAGATCTATTACCTGGACCTTACTGAGAAACAGTGTGTAAGAAAGTAACACCCTTATCTGTGTTAGCTCTTGGAACCAACAACATTTGATTCCCTTCAATACTTGTGAGCAATCTAGGCCTATTCGCACGGCACTTTTATGTTAGCAACTGCCTGAGAATCCCAAACAGCACCTTGTGTTCTTCTACCAGATCTTCTCACATTAGCTTGTATGGTATTTTTTTTCCACTGCCAGTGTTCTTTTGCAGGTGGCCTATGTGCATGGTATTGTTCCCTATTGCAAGTGTGCTATGCAGCTTTTATTGAATAAAGGAGTGTTGGAAAAGGAGACTTATGTTGTGTCCATGCTTTGTAACTCATCTCCCCAGGGGTGCAACAGATGAACATTTAAATTGATTGCATGCTTGTGTAAGGGAGAGTACACATGTACGCAAAAGGCAGTTAAACTTAACTTGAAACTTTTCCTGAATTTCTTCATTTGCTCCCAGAGACAGCAAACTTGGGAGACTGCATACAACAAGTCAACAACCTCTGTCCAAGCAGCTTACACCTGGGATTTTTAGAAGTGGGTGTCCTTTGGCACGAATCAGGGCCAACCTCCTTTGCTGCATTTCCTGCAGTAACACCTCCAACAAGTCATTACTGAAGGCAGGAGTATTTTGTGCCACTTTTATCATGTACGTGATGATGAAAATCTGTTGCTCCCCTCAGCAATGCAATTGCAAGCAATTCCCCTTTAAGAGTGAAAAGCAGTCCTTTACGAGCTGCAGGTTTACCCAATTTTCCAATTTGCAGCTAACCAGTTTAAGGGTGTGCCTCTTTCCGCAGGGAGTCATTTTATCAACAAGACTCATGGCCTGGGCTAGGAATCTGCCAAGTTTGCAAACCTAGTTTTATTTACATTCCATGTTAGCTGTGAGGGGACATGTAGCTCTTCTTATGTCTGTCCAGTTACACAACCCTAACGAGAAATCCATTTTTTAGAAAAATGGTATTATTCCAGCCTGACAATTGTTGGATTCATAAGCCTTGATTCATTATAGTCTAGATTCCTGGATTAATCATACCAAAAAAAAACTTTCTTGTTGTTCTGTACCTGAGGCGTTGCTTTGTAGGATTTCCTTGGCAGCCTCCCGTAGCATATTTGAGGACATCGCTAATGTTCTTTTTATAGGAAGAATAAGGAGGCCACGTACTACTTGGATAAAAGTCTAAATGTGATAGAGGAGCAAAGGGATCTAGGGATACAGATACCCCTAAAAGTAGTGACGCAGGTTAATAAGGCCATAAAAAAGGCAAATCAAGCACTGTTGTTCATTTCCAGAGGGACAGAATTGAAAAGCAGAGAAGTTATGTTAAACTTGTACAGAACCTTGGTAAGGCAACACTTGAAGTACTGTGCACATTTCTGGTCTCCATATTATAGAAAGGATATAGAAGTAAAGAATCTTACAACACCAGGTTATAGTCCAACAAATTTATTTGAAAATCACAAGCTTTCGGCGGCTTTCTCCTTCGTCAGGTGAATGTGGAAATGAAATCCTTGAACGTTTCGCATTTATATTCAGAGAACAATACCTGGTGATTACAGATAATCTTTCCAACTGCCCGATTATCTGTAATCACCAGGTATTGTTCTCTGAATATAAATGCGAAAAGTTCAAGGATTTCATTTCCACATTCACCTGACGAAGGAGAAAGCCGCCGAAAGCTTGTGATTTTCAAATAAATTTGTTGGACTATAACCTGGTGTTGTAAGATTCTTTACATTTGCCAACCCCAGTCCATCACTGGCATCTCCACATCAAAGGATATAGAGGCATTGGAAAGGGTACAAAAAAGATTCACAAGGATGATACCAGAACTGAGAGGATATACTTATCAGGAAAGGCTGAACAGGCTGGGGCTCTTTTCTCTAGAAAAGGGAATGCTGAAGGGTGACTTGATAGAGGTCTTTAAGATAATGAAAGGGTTTGATAAGGTAGATGTAGAGAAAATGTTTCCAATTGTGATGGAGTCCAAAACTAGAGGTCATAAATATAAAATAATCGTTAATAAATCCAATAGGGAATTCAGGAAAAATTTCTTTACCCAAAGAGTGGTAAGAATGTGGAACGTGCTACCACAAGGAGTAGTTGAGGCAAATAGCATAGATGTGTTTAAGAGGCAGCTAGATAAGCACATGTCGGAGAAAGGAATAGACGAGTTAGATGAAGTAGGGAGGAAGGAGGCTCATGTGGAACATAAATGCCGCATTAACCAGTTGGGCCAAAGTTTTGATGTAACTCAATGCAAGAAGTTACTGCTTCCATTTTAGATAGTTAATCAACTGGATGAGTGTGTATGGTAAGATCCTTCCCTTCCTTTCCAGTAGACAGTTGAACATTTTAATGGTTATGACTGAGACAGCAGAGACTCCTGGGGCTCGATTTTAGGGTCGGGTTACCTGCGGGTTTCCAGCGGGGGGGCCCCGAAAATCCCGATCTCCGATCACGTGACCGGATTCGGACGAAATCCCGGCCACTTCCGGGTACCGCGCTGACGTGCGGGGCTGCGCGCGCAAGCCCCGCTGGTGGGAATCCCGCAGGCAATTAAAGCCAGCGGGGTTCCACTTGAGAGCACTTAACTTGCTCGTTGTGGTCAGTTAATGAGCTGAAGCAGCTGTCAAAAGAGGAAGTGTGGGATTTTACGTTCAAAGCAGTCAGTTTCCCACACTGGGGGAAACAGGACCCTTCAAACCAGGCGTGTTGCAGCCAGCAGCCTGTGGCAGGTGCCAAGGTGCGCTCCACGGGGGAGCGCCCTCACCCACGCAGGAGGCCACCGCGTCACATAGGGCAACCCCTGCCCCCCACCACCCCCCGGCCAAGCCAGAGGACAGACCGACATGAAACCGCAGCCCCAGTCCGAGGACCCACACACCTACCCTGCACAACCCCTCAGACCAACACCTGCCAGTTGGGTGGTGTGTAGACACCCTCGGAGGACGAAGAGCATGACCGCCACCAGCAGCCTCGCAGTCCACGCCGTCCGCCGCAGAGACGTGAATCCCCCCAACACGGTGTGGTTGCACGCCCACCTGCACAGCAGGAGGGAGGGCTACCGCAGAGAGAGACGCATCGCAGAGGGCACTACCCTCGCCACAGGGTCCACAGACCGAGGCGCAGCTCCCCGGACCTCTCCGAGCAGCAGTGCACAGGGAGGCACAGATTCGCTCGACATGTAGTCGTGGAGATCTGCAGCCTCTTTCATGCCGAGCTGCTCCTGGCTGGCCCCAGCACCAACTGCTTACCTGTCGCTGGCAAAGTCACCACTGTCCTCCACACCTTCTCCTCCGCATCCTTCCAGGGTGCAGCCGGCAACACCGCCGATGTCTCTCAGTTGTCTGCGCGGACGAGCCCTGCAAATACACCTGCACCTACTCTGCAGTAACACGATGGGTGGCATCAGTGGTGGGTCCTCATAGTGATACCCAGGAGCGGGCATTATTGGACACAATGGACAGGATTCGCGGAGACATGGCAGTGGTGGTGTCAATATAATGTGTATTGTTTGTGGCTCTGAAATTCAATATGGGTAACACCCATGACAAACCCTCAGACACCCTTGTGCACCCCCTTCATGCTGACGAGACGTTTGCCTTACCCTGCCTACTGCACATATGTGATGCATGCCCTGTGGCTGCAGCACAGGTGGTGGCAGGTTGAGTGAGGCTGGCCGTGAGGGAGATGCACGAGAGGGTGAGTATGGGATGGAGCCATGAGATTGTATGAGGATTGGGTCGCGTGTTAGTGGCAGGATGAGTACTGGCGAGGTGAGTAGGTGGAGGTAAGATGAGGATGGGGTGTGAGTGGGCATGAAGGGTGATGTGACAGAATAGTGTTGGCGGTGCCGAAGGAGATTTGGGGTGGGGGCAGTGTTGTGGCAGACGGAGTGTAGGGGAAAGACTTCGTGTTCTCACTGTGGCTGACCTACTGCGGTCATTGCAGCGCCTCCTGCACTGTATGCAGGTGGGCCATATGTTGGTGGCGCAGGTGACCCCCTCTGCCACCTCGAGCCAGGCCTTCTTGGTGGCAGAGGCAGGCCGCTTCCTCCCGCCCACCGGGGGGAAGATCTGTGTCCTCCCCCTCCTCCTCACCCCATCTGATGATACCTGGGGTGAGGCATCATTAAACTGGGAGCAGCCTTCCCCCTGGGCTGCTCCATGCTGCAATTTGTCCCATTGGTTGCAGCATCTGTCAGTGGAGGACTGCCCCTTTAACTAGAAAGCCTCCAGCTGACAGATCGTACTGCGCATGCGCAGCCCGCCCGACACGCAGGCCAGCGCTGTGGACCCCGGAGGAGCAGGTAATTGGATCCTATTAGTGGATTGCCTGCTACGATCGCGTGGGCAACCCACTAATTTCGCCGTTCGCGTTTTCGACGCTCCCGGAGGACCACCCGCTGGGAACCCGCAGGCCTGCTAAATTCGAGCCCCTGGTGTTTGTTTCCTATGTCCTTGGTGGGGACATTTCCCCCTCAAGGCATGACAAAGGTCATAAACTCATAGTATAGGGAGTTGCAGGTTTGATCTATTGCTGTGTGACCCACTAAAATTTTGCACCATTACACTGCCCTGTATATTCAGGGAAAGCTTTCTTGCTATTTTAATGATGAGAGCTAAAAGTTACAAGATCTGGAGCATGGATTGGAATGAGAAGAAGTCATCTAAAAAGTTGGAAAATGTGAAGCAGAAGATTTCAGATGGATGAGTTTCATAGACACTAGTTATACGCAATAAACTGCCACCAAGTGCAATGAACATTAAAATTATAGAGTCATTCAAAAACAACTGGGGATATGTATATTTTGGTAAGTTATTTTGTACTTTTTTCCATCTCCTTTTATCTGAACTCTGCGTCATGATGGGCAGGTGACTGTCTCCCAGACCTCTACCAAATGTGTTTATTTAAACAACTGCTGATTATTAGACAAGAGGAGCTATTTGGAGGGACCAGCAATATGCTGCCCACTATGGCAACTGAGCTGAACATATTTTAGAGAAAGCAGGAAATAGGAGGATATGGGCCTAGCATTGGAATAATATAAGGTTAGTCACGTGAACAATTGGGATGAAAGGGATTTACTTCTGCTGCATCAGAGATGCTTTGTTTAAAAGGTACAACATATCATTAATCTACCAACCTAGACTTAGATAATGAATTAAGACTTTATGTATTAGAAATAGATAGGAACTTAAATTGCCCCTTGTGTCTCAATTAAAAAACAACAGGTCCGATTTTAGTTTTGTCCACCAGGCGGGGATGGGGCAGTAGAGGCCCGAAAATAGAGTGCTGCACTTACCACCACATTCCCACTCGCCGCCATTTTGCAAAAGGCCTGTACAAGGCTCCAGATACCCACCTGAATCAAGCAGAAGCCTCAGTCAGTATCTGTAAAGAGAAAAAGACAGGTTAACATTTTGGGTAGAGCCAGAGTTCTGAAGTCGGTTATACACAAAACATTAACGTGTATTTTCGCTTTAAAGATGCAATGCTCACTGACCCATGGAGTATATCCAGTATTTTCTGTTTTATGCTTCATATAAATAATTTCTGAATTGAATGGCTAAGACCAATTTGCAGAGCCCCATCTTTCAAATTCCCAACTGTCTCGCCTTTGGCCCTCCATTCACCATGACATTTCTGCAGCTACCTATTTGTTCAATCACACCCTCACCTCCCACCTTTGATGCACGTCCCCATTAAAACCGTAACTCTCTCCCCCTGGTCATTCCCCTTGGTACTGCCCTCATCTCCGCTCCTTTAAATCCAAGGGACGCAAACTTGAACACTTATGGCGGACAACTGGTTTAGCCATTCATCGCCAGATCTAGCTGGACCACATAAAGCACTATCAAGTCCTGCTCTCCTCTACCAAAACTGCTCACTATTTCAGGATCATGCTGGAATGCAAAGGTAACCCCCAGCGTCTTTTCTCCACTACAAACCGTCTTCTTAAACCCCTCTCCCCGTCTCCTCCACCCTCACCTCCAACAACAAGTGTGAGCAGCTCATGGACATCTTTGTCACTAAGATTGAGACCATCTTAGTTCGGCTGCCTTTGCCGCTTCCCTCCCTTTCCCTAGCCCACCGAGCTAAACTTCCCCTTAGGTTCTCCCTTGTCCTAGCCCTGACCTCTTTCTCTAGTTTCTTTCCTATCTCCCCTCATGCCCTCTCTGAGCTCATCATGTCCATGAGACTCACCTCCTGCTCCCTTGACCCTATTCCCACCAAATTGCTGACCCCCCAACTTCTCTTCCTGACCCCCATGTTATTGTTAATGGTTATTGTTAATGATATTGTTAATGGTTCCCTCTCCTCCGGTACTGTCCCCCTCCCCTTTAAATCTGCCGCTATCACATCCCTCCTCATAAAACCCACCCTTGACCTCTCTGTCCTTGCAAACATCCACCCCATCTCCAACCTCCTTTTCCTCTCCAAAGTTCTCGAACGTGTTGTCGCCTCTCAAATCCGCGCCCATCTTTCCCGCAGCTCCATGCTTGAATCATTCCAATCAGATTTCCACACCTGCCACAGCACTGAAACGACCCTTATCAAATTCACAAATGACATTCTATGTGACTGTGACCGTGGTAAACTATCCCTCCTCATCCTTCTCGACCTGTCTGCAGCCTTTGACACGATTGACCACACCATCCTCCAATGCCTCTCCTCCATCGTCCAGCTGGGTGGGGCCCTCGCCTGGTTCCATTCTTATCTATCCAGTTGTAGCCAGAGAATCACCTGCAATGGCTTCTCTTCCAGCTCCCACATTATTACCTCTGGAGTCCCCCAAGGATCTATCCTTGACCCCCTCCTATTTCTCATCTACATGCTGCCACTTGGTGACATCATATGAAAGCAGATTCCACATGTACGCTGACGACACCTAGCTCTACCTCACCACCACCTCTCTCGACCCCTCCACTGTCTCTGATTTGTCACACTGCTTGTCCGACATCCAGTACTGGTTGAGCAGAAATTTCCTCTAACTAAATATTGGGAAGACCAAAGTCAGTGTCTTCAGTCCCCGCCACAAACTCCGTTCCCTAGTCACTGACTCCATCCCTCTCCCTGGCCACTGTCCGAGTTTGAACCAGACTGTTCGCAACCTTGGCGTCCTATTTGACCCTATTCGACCACATATTCACTCCATCACCGAGACCGCCTACTTCCACCCCCGTAACATCACCCGTCTCTGCCCCTGCCTCAACTCATCTGCTTCTGAGACCCTCATCCATGCCTTTGTTACCTCTGGACATGACTATTCCAATGATCCCCTGGCTGGCCTCCCATCTTCCGCCCTCCATAAACTAAACTTGAGTTCATCCAAAACTCTGCTGCCCGTTTCTTAACTCGCACCAATTCCCGTTCACCCATCATCCCTGTGTTCGCTGACTTACATTGGCTCCCGGTCCGGCAACACCTCGATCTTAAAATTCTCATCCTTGTTTTCAAATCCCTCCATGGCCTTGCCTCTCCCTATCTCTGTAACTGCCTCCAGCCTTACAACCACCTGAGATCTCTGCACTCCTCCAATTCCTGCCTCTTGCACATCCTCGATTTTAATAGAATCATAGAATCATATAAGTTTACAACACGGAAACAGGCCCTTCGGCCCAACATGTCCATGTCGCCCAGTTTATACCACTAAGCTAGTCCCAATTGCCTGCACTTGGCCCATATCCCTCTATACCCATCTTACCCATGTAACTGTCCAAATGCTTTTTAAAAGACAAAATTGTACCCGCCTCTACTACTGCCTCTGGCAGCTCGTTCCAGACACTCACCACCCTTTGAGTGAAAAAATTGCCCCTCTGGACCCTTTTGTATCTCTCCCCTCTCACCTTAAATCTATGTCCCCTCGTTATAGACTCCTCTACCTTTGGGAAAAGATTTTGACTATCTACCTTATCTATGCCCCTCATTATTTTATAGACTTGTATAAGATCACCCCTTAACCTCCTACTCTCCAGGGAAAAAAGACCCAGTCTATCTAATAGCTCCACCATTGGCAGCCGTGCTTTCAGCTGCCTAGGCCCTAAGCTCTGGAATTCCCTCCCTAAACCCCTCCACCTCTATCTTCTCCTTTAAGACACTCCTTAAAACCTAACTATTTGACCAAGCTTTTGGTCACCTGTTCTAATATCTCCTTATGTGGCTTGGTTTCAAATTTTGTTTGATAACACTCCTGTGAAGCAGCTTGGGACGTTTTACTACGTTAAAGGCACTATATAAATGCAAGTTGTTGTTGTAACATCAGCAAAACATAGGACCTGCCATTTACACTTAGCACTTTAAACTAACTAATAAAGCTAGTTCTCCAACAGGCAAGGAATGCTGTTTGAAATAAAATAAACTGTCACCTTTTTCGCCTTGTTTGGAAGTTTCCTGAAGATCTGCTTTTGTATAATACATATATTATATATAAAATCAAACAGCACAAGTTTGATAATTCTGTTCCTACCCTATCAATTCCTTTCAAAATCCAAAAAACCTCAATCAAATCATTCCTTAACCTAGAATTCCCTACCTGACACCATTGTGGTATCACCATCACCACAAGGACTGCAGTGGTTCAAGGTGAAGGCCCATTAACTCCCTCTCAGGCCAACCAAGGATGGACAATAAATGTGGCCCTGCCAGCATTGGCCAATTCCTGAGAACATATAAAAAAAACTCAATTGTAGCTACTGACCTTTATTGCCTACAGGTTATGAATTATCACAATGCAGCACATTTTAGGTGTGAGAAAAGAATGAGTTTCAGACTCACTGCAAGTTACTTCCACGCTCTCAGAAAGACTATGAAGTGAAATAAAGTTATTTTTTAATATTGCTTTCTTATTTTTACATGAAGTACCATAGAAAATAAATAAGGAGTTTTGAAGAAGAATATGCACCCAATTGGCTCCGATTTTAACCAGATGCGCATTTTTGGCGAGTGAGTTTTGATTTCAGGTCTTATTTAAATGGACACAAGGTTGCGTGGCCCGAAAACCACCCGCCAAGCAGGTGAGTTTAAGCAGGGTTGGCTTCCAGGCAGTCCTGCGGGTTCCCCGTGATGGAGATGGGGTGGGTTTGGAGGTGCGATCGCAGCAGGGGAGGCCTCTGATTTCCTTGCTCCTCCGGGCCTCACAAGGAAATAAAAAAAGATTTACAAAGTTACCTTTAGGGGCCTCTTCTGGCCCCGATCCTGTCGTGCACTGGGTAGGCCTGAGCTGGGAATCAGACTGCCATTTCCTGCTCAGGCCGCATAGTAAATATTGCAGTTGGATACGATGATATCATCAGGATCCAACTTGCATATACTAAAAAGGATCCTGCTGACTTTGGGTTTCTGCCAAGCATGTAGGGTTAAATCACCCCCATTGACTGGCTGTCCTTTCTGTACTTGCTAATTGACCTGCTGTGTGTTTACAGCTTTTTCTGTTTTTGTTTCAAATTTCCAACATCTGCAGTATTTTTCTTTTTACTACAAAATAAAAACAATGGGACAGATTTCCTTTGTTCATTATTTATAGTGAAATCATAACCACATTTGGGCAGATTTCCTCTTCTATTTGTAGTAAAAATGTGAGCACAAAGAAAATGTTTAGAATTTACTACAAATAGCAAACATAGGAAATTTCCACCTCTATTATTTAAATATTGTGTTCTTTTAACATTCTTGCATTCTTTTATCATTAACACAATGCAAACCCGATTACTCATGTAAGATGTGATAATTCACAAATTGTTCTTTCACAGTCCCGGAGTCTTTGATTAAAGCATTTTCCGGCACACACAATTCAACATTACACAACTTCCTTAAAGTTACAAAGATTTAAAAGTGATGATTGTCTTTTTCCAGAACCAGAATGCAGTATGTTTTTAAAATGTCTTGAGCACAAAGGCATCAACATCGTTAAAATAGGTTAAATTAGAGATACTGGTTCTGTTTTTATCTTAATTGCTTCCTGTTCATACCACATTGAGGACATTCGGAGCCAGCAGGGCTTCTAATTGCAGGAATTAAATAGGAGAAATGATTGTATCATTTGTATTACAGTCAGTTTACAAGTGAAGTCAAATACAGCATGGCAAAGATATGATCTGCTGCATATACGTGAATAAAATTCCCAGATCGTCACATCAAGATTGGCCATATAGTACACCCAGATCATGATCATATGTTTCCTTACAGCTCTGGCAGCTCGCTGTACTGCTGCGCCGTGCTCTTCTTCTGCATCATCTGCTCATCGTCCCGCTCCACTTCTTCCTCCTGAGGCCGATCGGCAAGCGCTGGCAATGGGCCAGACGCCAGCAGGCAGCAGGCAATATAGGACCCAGCACCAGGAATGGAACCACAGCTGCAGTCAGGCTGCGAGAGGTGGAAAAGATAAAGAGGAAATGTCTGTCTTAAAGGCTGGGGGGAAAGTATTGGCAGCTGGTTGGAGGCCTAGAGAGAAGAATCAAAAATAAATGTGCGGGAGAAATTTTCCCTGGAGAGGAAAAATGACAAAGATTGATATTATTTATGCAGTTAAACGTAAAAATAAAAAGTAAAAAATTAACAAAACTAAAGATCGCACCTGGTTACTCGCCTAGCAGAGCAGAAATTTATCATGGTAATGAGGTTCAGAGCTAAGAAAAGAACTTTCTAGCGCTCCATAGTGTCACCCAATAGCTACAAGCTAACCTGAAACAGTTTTTAATGTGGCACAGCTATCACATTAACGGGAAAATGTTATTAAAATTGTGACAGGACAGGCGTCACCAAATGTGGATACAATTAATAGTGAAAAACCCATAGGGCCCGATATTAGGAGGGAGGTGGGTTGGCACCAGGGGGTTGACTGGGTGCGTGGGTAACGCGCCCAGTGAAATCGGTGGGTTTGGCACGCGATCGTAAGTAAATTGAAGCCACTTATCTTGGCTTCCGGGTTTTGCGCTGGAAAGCTGTGCAGCAGGCGGACTGTGCACCCGCATCATAGGCTGTCAGCTGGAGGAGCCCTATTTAAAGGGGCAGTCCTCCACTGACTGATGCTGCAGAAAATAGGCAAAATTACAGCATGGAGCTGCCCAGGGGGAAGGCTGCTTCCAGGTTTAATGATGCTTCACTCCAGGTCTTACTGGATGGGGTGAGGAGGAGGAGGGAAATCTTCCAACTGGCGGACGGGAGGAAGCGGCCTGCCTCTGCCACCACGAAGGCCTGGCTCGAGGTGGCAGAGGAGGTCACCAGCACCGCCAACATATCGCTCCGTCTGCCACATCACCGCCACTTCCTCCCGTCCGCCGGTTGGAAGATTTCCCTCCTCCTCCTCACCCCATCCAGTAAGACCTGGAGTGAAGCATCATTAAACCTGGAAGCAGCCTTCCCCTGGGCTGCTCCATGCTGTAATTTTGCCTATTTTCTGCAGCATCAGTCAGTGCAGGAGGCGCTTCAATGACCTAACCAGTTCAGCCGAAGTGAGTACACTTACTCTTTCCCCTACACTCCGTCTGCCACATCACCGCCCCCACCCCACATCTCCTTCTGCATTGCCAACACAAGTCTATCACATCACTCCTCACACCCACTGAACCCTCATCCTCATCTTACCTGCGCTTCCTCACCTCGCCAGTACTCATCCCACCACTACCACTCAACCCAATCCTCATACAATCTCATGGCTCTGTCTCACACTCACCCTGTCATGCATCTCTTTCACGATCAGCCTCGCCCAACCTGCCACTACCTGTGCTGCAGCCACAGGGCATGCATCATATATGTGTAGTAGGAAGCGTAAGGCAAACGTGTCGTGAGCATGAAGAGGATGCACAAGGGTGATTGAGGGTTTGTCATGGTTTTCACTTATATTTGATTTCTGATCAACTCACATTACATATTATATTGTCACCAGTACTGCTACATCTTGGCCATTCTTGACTGGCTTGTGCAATAAGACCCTTTCATAAGGTTCTCCATGAACACCCTTGATGCCACCCATTGGGTCACCCTACAGTGGGTGTATGTGTTGTTGCATGTTTACTTTGTGCAGGTGCCTGTTCCGCAGCACTGTGCTGTGTAGCTCCACATGGCAGAGGTGGACGGTGTGCCTGGCGAGGCTGGTGATGTTGCTCGTCCTCCAGTGGAGTGATGAATGCAGCTATGGAACCCATCCCCCCATCATGCTTAACAAATCTACTGGAGTTTTTTGAGGATGTAACTAGTAGAATAGATAGGGGAGAACCAGTGGATGTAGTGTACTTGGATTTTCAGAAGGCTTTTGATAAGGTCCCACACAAGAGGTTAGTGTGCAAAATTAAAGCACGTGGGATTGAGGGGAATATACTGGCATGGATTGAGAATTGGTTGACAGACAGGAAACAGAGAGTAGGAATAAATGGGTCTTTTTCCGGGTGGCAGGCAGTGACTAGTGGGGTACCGCAGGGATCAGTACTTGGGCCCCAGCTATTCACAGCATATATCAATGATTTGGATGAGGGAACTAAATGTAACATTTCCAAGTTTGCAGACGACACAAAGCTGGGGTGCAATGTGAGCTGCGAGGAGGATGCAAAGAGGCTCCAATGTGATTTAGATAAGTTGGATGAGTGGGCAAGAACATGGCAGATGCAGTATAACGTGGATAAATGCGAGGTTATCCACTTTGGTTGTAAAAACAGGAAGACAGATTATTATCTGAATGGTGATAGATTGGGAAAAGGGGAGGTGCAACGAGTCCTTGTACACCAGTCGCTGAAAGCGAGCATTTAGGTGCAGCAAGCAGTTAGGAAGGCGAATGGTATGTTGGCCTTCATTGCAAGAAGATTTGAGTACAGGAGCAGGGATGTCTTACTGCAGTTATACAGGGCCTTGGTGAGACCACATCTGGAGTATTGTGTGCAGTTTTGGTCTCCTTATCTGAGGAAGGATGTCCTTGCCATGGAGGGAGTGCAACAAAGGTTTACCAGACTGATTCCTGGGATGGCAGGACTGACGTATGAGGAGAGATTGGGTCGACTAGGCTTATATTCACTAGAGTTTAGAAGAATGAGAGGTGATCTCATCGAAACATATAAAATTCTAACAGGACTAGACAGACTCGATGCAGGGAGGATGTTCCTGATGGATGGGGAATCCAGAACCAAGGGTCACAGTCTCAGGATACGGGGTATGCCATTTAGAACTGAGATGAGGGGAAATTTCTTCACTCAGAGGGTCGTGAACCAGTGGAATTCTCTACCACAGAAGGCAGTGGAGGCCAAGTCATTAGATGTATTCAAGAAGGAGATAGATATATCTCTTAATGCTAAAGGGATCAAGGGATATGGGGAAAAAGTGGGAACAGGGTACTGAGTTAGACGATCAGCCATGATCATTTTGAATGGTGGAGCAGGCCCGAAGGGCCGAATGGCCTACTCTTGCTTCTATTTTCTATGTTTCTATGTTTCTGACGGTGTGAGTGTGAGGGGGTCTGCAAAGTAGGTAAATGTGTTTGGACAGCAGAGTTTAGGGTATGATGTAATAATTTTGAGTGTGGAGACAACGGTGTGGCAGGCAAAACTTTGTCTGAGGTGACAGAGTGCCCTCCTGCAATGAATGAGGTATTCCCCCCAACTGCCAAGGAATCCTCTGCATCTCCCAATAGCTGCTGACTGAAACACGTCTGCAACAACAGGGAGTGTTTCCCACAGCATGGGAAACACGCTGAGGAGAGTCCAAAATCACATCCCTGCTGAAATCTCTTCCCAATGAGGTCTATTAACGACCTCAAATACCTCCCTAACTATCTAAACTGTCATCCCGCCGGCTTTAATTGCCGGTGGGAGTCCCGCATGCGGGGGTTGCGTGCGCACTGATTCGAGCCATTGGGGAACCCGGAAGTGGGCGAGTTGGAGCCGGGCTCCTGACTCGCTCCGGGATTCCCCAATTTTAGGAACCCCCCCCCGCCACGAACATACCTGTTCGGCCATCCTAAAATTGACCCCATAGACTCTGTTCATATAGAACTTTTGAATTCAAAGGAGGCAGGACATACATGCTCTATAACACATAGGGCTAGGCAGAACAGTTTTTGCAACAATGCTACAGTGGTGAAGCACAGACCCAGTTAATTATGTTTTGTAGGTTATAGATGAAATTATCTTATCAAAATAAAGTGCATTTTATATCTGTACCCAAAATAGGGAAATCACTGAAAGACTACATAGGATCAAATTTTCTCAACAGTTCCATGAGACACATATGTCCAGTGGGAGTTTGGCAGGACCACTTAGATCAGGACCTAGATATGTGAGTTCTAGACATTAGTTAGAAAATCCTGGTTGGCCTTGTAAAGGGCAAAGCCTCCACCCGCCCCTTACAAGGCCAGTTAGGCGGAAGGAAATGGACTGGTGATGGCGACTCCCAATGTTTGAGTTCTTGCTTCCTCTTTGGGACCCAATGTAAGATTGGAGGTTGGTATGCTGAGTGAGAGGAGTACCAGCCTCCAGCAGGGTGAAAGTGGGCCCCAGAGTAGAGGGGAGGGGCATGCCAGGGAAACGTCCTTAGGCCCTCTTACAGAGGGTTCCAAGGGAGGGAATGCATGGATGCTCCTGGTGAGGAAGGGGGCTTGGGCCCCGCCTCCCCTCTGATGGCCAGTGGCCAGGCATTGAGGTTTCCAGCAGCATGGGGCAGGCAGGCACCCGAGATATGCCCTTAGTGACATGGGGGCCATTGGTCACATACAAATGAGGTGCCCTTCCCTGACCCAATAAACTCCAGCGAGGACAACACTGAAGGAGATCAGCAGGCACGATCCTGGCCTAATTTGTATTCCATGGATTTTTTTTGGCTTGAATACTCGTTGAATCATAAAACAGGGAGATGATGAATGTTTTGTTAGTTACACCCATAGGGTGTTGTCATAATTTACACTAAGTGGAAGTAAGATACATAGAAAAGAAACTAATAAAATTCAATGAAGGATAGGTGAAAACATGCAGTATTTATGTTGACACTTGATCTGAAGCAAATCTAACATGTTGCTTTAACTTCTTGGTATTTTTGTTTTATTTGATTAACTTTTTTTTATTCTTTCCTTTTCTATCTTCCTTCACTTTTTCATTGGTTTGATAAATGAGATTTAGCTGTGAGCCTTGACAATAACAAGTTGTATTGATGTAGAACACTGCCCACTTAAAGCAGCAACTTTCACTTTATAATCAAGCTACCATCATCTAGTGGCAGGAATAGAGTACTACAAGAGTAAAATGGAAAACAAATCGTCATCTTGCCTTCACAGTACAGCGCTGAATCCAATTTTTCAACAACAACTTGCATTTATAAAGTGCCTTTAACATAGAAAAATGTTCAAAGGCGCTTCACAGAGTCATAAAGGAAAATAATGGGCTTCGAGCCACAAAAGGAAATACTACAAGGGCCGACCAAAAGTTTGGTCAAAGAGGTGGGTCTTAAGAGGAGAGAGAGGTGGAGTGATTTAGGAAAGATTTTTAAAATCAAAATGCTTATTTACCCTTATTTGGTTTGTGGGTTTTTTCACATTTTTAAAATTAAAGTATTTATTTACACTGAATAGGGAAGCAGGGATTAAGGTTACGCCCTCAATGCCCGTGAGCGTTCTGTTAATCCGACATTGCCCAGAGTCAGGTGTAGTACCAGATGCCATGTCAAGTCTATTGTATTTGATGCACTTGATCAGGGAGATTGACTCAGATTGCAGATTAAGGCTGGAAAAAAATGCCAACTATACAATTCAAATTAAATGGTACAAGTTGATCTCCCTAAAATGGGTCATGGGCAAAAATTGTATAAATTGTCTCTCTGCATCCCACTCTATTTATTTCTGTATGCCTCTGTGTTTCTGTTTCTCTTTCAATTTTTCTCTCTCTCTCTCTGGCTTTCACGCACTGTCATTGCAATCTCTATATTGCCATGTTTGTCTCTGACCCTTTTTAGCATTACTTCAGTCTCCTTCTTTACGGGGAGGGCTCAAACTAATTTGGCAGGGGGAGGGGCATCAGGATGAAGCATTAGAGAGGAGATACAAGTTGCACAGAGGACTGGGAGAGACAAACAGTATTAGAATAAAGAGTAGTTCAGAAATAGGAGTAATCGGACAGGGGGGAATGCAAGGCAGACTAAGTTGGGTTTGGAGTGCATGGCCCTGATATTTATTCGGAGCCAGGAAGAGAGTGGGGGGGGGGGAGGGAGGATTTTCAGATGGGAAACCATCTTTTCAATACTACCACCAACCCTCATTTTGTTCCTTCCCTATCTTTCCTGAATACATTGTAGCCAGGAATATTGGGGACGTCTTTTCAATTTTTTCAACAGGTTTCCCGCACGACAGCAAGCCAGATTGACAGGCTGACTGTCTGTCAGGCTGGAAAGCAGCCATGGAGAGGATGTCAGGTAAGTCTGACATCGCGGTGGGGGGGTCGGACATCGCGTGGGGGTCGAACATCATGAGGGGGAGGGGGAAGTGGGCACCTCGGGGGGGAATTCGGACATCGTCGGGGGGAATCAGACATTGTGGGGGTGCAGGGATACAGATGTCGTGGTGGGTGTTGGGGCGAATTGGACATCTCTGGAGATGGGGTTGGGGGTCATCAGACATTGTGGTGGGTGTTGGGGCGAATTGGACATCTCTGAGGATGGGGTTGGGGGTCATCAGATATCGTGGGAGTGGGGGAAGATCGGCTGATCGCAGGGGTCCGATGGTGTTGGCCGGGGGAAGCACACCTGCTCCTCCTGACACAAAAGCAGTGCAATAAAGGCACTTACCTCATGGATTTGGCTCTTCTCACCTTTGTTTACCTGCATGAATACCTCCATGCGTTAAAAATAAAAATTGAGTTAAAATGGGAGACACGCAGTCGCCTTAAAAGATTTTAGTGACCGACTGGCCTCCTGAGAACGGATTGGTCACCCGCCCCCCCACCTCCCCCCGCCAACCCACCTCCGTTAAAACCGGAAGTGGGTGGGTTGGGGTCGGGTTTGAGAATTTAAAACATTTTTACCTTCCCATCTGCCCCCAACCCACCAGCCCTTGGGGGTTAAAATTACCCCCCCATGTGTGTAAATGCATGGAGCATGGTAAACGAGGTTGGTGAGCTCCGGACATAAGTAGTCACATAGGATTATGATATAGTGACAATAATGGAGACCTGGCTCAAACAAGGGGTGGAATGGGCACTTAATATTCCTGGCTATAATGTATTCAGGAAAGATAGGGAAGGAACAAAATGAGGGTTGGTGGTAGTATTGATGAAAGATACTGTTACAGCACTAGAAAGGGATGATGTACTTGAGGGTTCAAAGACAGAATCTACTTAGTTAGAATCAAGGAACAATAGTGGGGCTATCACTCTGTGGGTAGTGGGAAGGAGATAGAGGAGCAAATTTGCAGGCAAATTGCAGAAAGATGCAAGCTCTTTAGAGTAGTGATAATAGGGGACTTCAATTATCCTAATATAGACTGGGGAAATAGCAGTATAAAGGGCAAAGAGGGGGAGAAGTTCCTGAAATGTGTACAACAGAACTTTCCTGATCAGTATGTTCCCAGCCCAATAAGGAAGGAAGCAATGCTGGATTTAGTTCAGGTGAATGAAGTGGGGCAAATAGAGCATGTTTCAGTTGGGGAGCATTTGGGAAACAGTGATCACAACATCATTAGGTTTAGAGTAGTTATGGAAAAGGAGAAGGAAAAATCAAATGTGAAAATACGCAATTGGAGGAGAGCTAATTTCAGTGAGTTGAAAAGGGATCTGGCCCAGGTGGATTGGAATCAAAGATTGGCAGGTAAAACAGTAAATGAGCAATGGGAGGCCTTCAAAAAGGAGATAGTTCGGGTACAGACTAGACACATTCCACTAGGGGGAAAGGAAGGGCATCCAAAGCTAGAGCTCCCTGGATGACTAAAGATATAGAGATTAAAATGAAACAGAAAAAGGAGGCTTATGATAAATGTCAGATTCATAATTCAGTAGAGAAGCAAGCTGAATACAAAAAATACAGAGAAGAACAGAAAAAGGAAATAAGAGGGGCAAAGGGAGTGTAAGAGAATAGATTATCAGGTAACATAAAAGAGAACCCAAAAGTCTTTTATAAACATATAAATAGTAAAAGGGTAGTCAAAGGAAGGGTGGAGCCGATTAGAGACCAAAAAGGAGATGATCTTGTGGAGGCAGAGGGCATGGCTGAGGTACTAAATCAATACTTCGCATCTGTCTTCACAAAAGAAGAGGATGTTGCCAAAATCATAGTAAAGGAGGAGGTAGTAGAGAAATTTGATAGGATAAAAATGGATAAAGAGGAGGTATTTATAAGGTTGGCAGCATTCAAAGTAAACCTGGCAACTACAAACCATTCAGCCTAACATCAGTGGTGGGAAACTTTTAGAGACAATAATCCGGGACAAAATTAATTGGCACTTGGAAAAATATGGATTAATAAATAAAAGCCAGCATGGATTTATTAAACGCAAATCATGTTTGACTAACTTAATTGAGTTCTTTGATGAAGTAATGGAGAAGGTTGATGAAGATAGTGCGATTGATGTGTAAATGGACTTTCAAAATTTGTTTGATAAAGTACCACATAAAAGACTTGTTAGCAAAATTAGCAATATAAACTAAATGATACAATTTTAAAGGGGGTGCAGGAACAGAGAGACCTGTGGGTGCACGTAAACAAGTCTTTGAAGATGGCGGGACAAGTTGAGAAAGCTGTTAAAAAGGCATAGGGGATCCTTGGCTTTATAAATAGAGGCATAGAGTACAAAAGCAAGGAAGTTATACTGAAACTTTATAAACATAGAACATAGAAACATAAAACAATGGTTAGGCCCCAGCTGGAGTATTGTGTCCAATTCTGGGCACCACACTTTAGGAAGAATGTCAAGGCCTTCGAGAGGGTGCAGAGGAGATTTACTAGAATGGTACCAGGGATAAAAAACTTCAATTACGTGGAGAGACTAGAGAAACTGGGGTGTTCTCCTTAGAGCAGAGATTTGATAGGGATGATCAAAATCACGAAAGGTTTTGATAGAGTAAATAAGGAGAAACTATTTCCAGTAGCAGAAGGATCGGTAACCAGAAGACACAGATTTAAGGTATTTGGCAAAAGAACCAGAGGCGACATGAGGAAAACATTTTTTACGCAGCGAGTTGTTATGATCTGGAATGCACTGCCTGAAATGGTGGTGGAAGCAGATTCAACAATAACTTTCGAAAGGGAATTGGATAAATACTTGAAGGGGGAAAATTTGCAGGGCTATGGGGAAACAGCAGAGGAGTGGGACTAATTGGATAGCTCTTTCAAAGAGCCAGTACAGGCACAATGGGCTGAATGGCGTCCTTCTGTCCTGTATCATTCCATGATTCTATGATTCTATATCGGTCTCCTTTCATTCATCTTCGCTCTCTTCTCTATGTGTCAGACTCTGTACATGTTTCATGTGTTTTTTAAACTGATTTATTCAATTTGTATCTGTTATTGTTTATGGAAGTTTAGGGCATGCAGCAAACCAGCCTCCAATATGCTGGGGATGTGTACTGGGACTGGGCAAGGAGAGGCTGGAGATCAAGGCTGGAAGAAGAGAGCTGTCCAGGAGCTGCTACGGGATAGAAACTGGCTGCTAGCGCTTGGGTAAGTGGAAGCATGAGGGAAAGGCTCAGAGCAGGGCATGAAGCTACTTGAAGGCATTGAAGTGGGCCTGAAGTTGTTAATGCAAAGCAATGACGAAGCTCAGTTGGAATATTGAGGCTGGGCCTTGGTGTGACGGAAGCAGTGGGATCAGAACTGGAGTACTCTGGGTGGGCCTAAGTGGGAACAGGAGAGTGGAGCCAGACCGAAAGCACAAAAGGAAGGATATTGAGATTTTAGAGAATGTACAATGCAGGTTCACTCGGATGTTGCCTGGTATGAGGAAATACAAATACGAAAGACTTGAAAAGTTGCGTCTTTTATCATTAGAACAATGCAGATTATGGAGCGATTTAATATGTCTTTAAAATTATGAAAGGATGGGACAGGAAAGATAGAAGCAGACTGTTTCCAATAGTTTAAGGGTCAAGAACGAAAGGCCATAGATACAAAATGTAAGAGATTTAGAACAGAGGGCAGGAGATATTTCTTCACGGAGAGAGTTGTAAGGCTGTGGAATTCATTTCTAGGGTTAGTGGTTGCAGCAGAAACTTTGTCAACATTCAATATTAGATTGGATAGATGGACAAAGGAAAAAGGGTTGAATGGATATGAGAACAAGGTGGGTAAATGTGATTAGAACTATTTGCTCATGTGGAGGGCAAATGCCGATTGCAGGCCTCAGGCTGATCGGGGTCGGGGTGGGGGAACCTGGAGGTCGAGGATCTTAGGGCTGGGTGGGGTGAGAGATCAGGGGTCGGGGCCGAGGAACCTGAAGATTGGAGGTTGGGGATCTCGAGACCGGGGGGGGTGGGAGGGAGATCAGGGGTCAGGGCCGGGAATCTGGAGGTCAGGGGTTGGGGATATCAGGGCAGGGGGGAGAGAGATCAGGAGTTAGGAATCTCGGGGCCGGGGTGGGAGGGAGATCAGGGGTTGGGATCGGGGAGCCTGGGCTACGGGATCTCGAGATCGGGGTTTGGGGCTGGGGAGCCTGGAGGTCAGGGGTTGAGGATCTCAGGGCTGGGAGTGCAGATGGGGGGTTGGGGATTTTGGGGATTTGGGGGGGGAGATGGGGGTCGGGGATCTCGGAGCCGGGGTGGTGAGGGAGATCAGGTGTTGGGATCAGAGATCCTGGGGGTTGAGGATCTTGAGATCAGGGATTGGGGCCGGGGAGCCTGGACATCTTGCGTCTGGGATCTTGGGGCTGGGGAGCGGCAGCGATCAGGAAGGTGGTGTGTGGTCGAGAGGAGCACTTCTGCTCTTCCCAGCTCCACATTCAGAGGTAAGTAACTTACTTTTTTTATTGCAGGTGGCCTCAGGACAAACCAATCTTGCAGCGGGGAACTCAAACAGGCATATGCAAAGGACCTAATGCCTGCTTCAGGCGTTGGTAAAGGCTGCCTCTTGTTTGTCCTTACCCAATATGGCGGGTGGCAGCTCGCACTTCCTGCCCAGCATTTTGGGGACTTAGGAAGCCACGTAGCACCTGAAAAACGGGCACTACACGAACCAATTTCTAGGCTGTTGAATCTTACCCGCCCTCTGAAGTGGCCTACCGACGGGCAATAAAAAAAATGTTTTAACAGTCTGGTGAATAGACAAATTAAATTACTCTGAATGCGAATTTACATTAAAGCGAGATGTTTCCAGGAAGATATCTTGACAGTACAACAATTTACATATCTATGGTGTTCCTAACACCTCAATGATTTACAGAGTGATGGACATTGTGTAGACAGGGGGGAGAACAGCAAGAGAGGCGTGGGGGGGGGGTGCAAAAGAACAGTTGAAGAGAAGTTGTCTTTAGGAATGTTTTGAAGGCAGGATGGAGGTCACAAATGAAAGATGCTGACAGTGTGATTTTCAGAGGGCTGGGGCATAGTGGCTGAAAGAGTGGCCACTGATGTTGTTGTGGAGGGAATGGGAAACAAGAAGTACACTGGTGTTGGTAGTTTGGAGAGTGTGCACAGGAATATATAACTGGAGGAGATTGTGAAGGTTGGGGAAACTGGCCATGGAGGGATCTGAAGCTGAAGATGAAATTATTAGATAACTCTCTCGGGCAAGAGAAACCAGTGAATAGGGAGGAGAGGATATGGGGTTGGAAGTTGAGGTTGTGAACAGCTTGAGACAATGGCAGGTGAGAGAAAATGAAGTCAGTGGCCAGGGTATAGAGCTTGTGGCAGGGAAAAAGATGATGGCCTGTACTGCCCAATATCTAATTACCTGATAGCATAATCCATGGCTGTAACAATAGGAACCCCTTGTGATCTGAACTGAATGTGTGTCTTTTGCACATGCCCTCTTTTTGAAGGTGAATTGAGAAACACTTAATGAGACAAGGCCAGATACGAATCATTAAACTGCTTTATTTCACAGAGAGCAAGTGAACGTACAGAGTAACAGTCAAAGCAAATTCCATTTACCCAAAACTCAACCTCACCTCTATTTGAAAAAATAATAAACCACCATTCTGATCCATTTGTGGGTTGACTTATTTGTTTTTGGACAACTTCCAACTGCAATAACTGGCCATCTGTATTTTATCTTCCAGTTCCGGGCCAAGGACTGTGCCTCGCAATCCTTTGTTCTAAACCCAACTGCCTATGTGTTCCTTTGTCCTTTTCTTTCTGTATTCCCAGCCAGTTTTCAGGAAAGGATATAATTTGTAAGAGGAAATTTTAAAAACATTTCATTTATAGCTCAGCGCTCTTTAAATGTAGTCTTTGATTAATTATTGCTACTTCTGGCTTTTATTCCTTCCTTAGCTTGGGTGGTGGGTGAGCAGCATTGTATTGGTGGGAGAGGTATGTACACTAAATCAGGTGATATCAAAAGGAATCAATTATTGTTGAACATGTTACTTATATTTGTTCTTTTCTTAAGTTACTCTTCTTCTTTTATTTAGGGGATGCATGAAGCAGCCTGAAGAGATTTTTCCATCCTTCCTATGAGGGAGTATGAAGTTGTGACTCCTTCTTGCTGAAGATTCAAGATTGGATGCTTCCTTCATGGAGAATTCTGGGGGAAAGCTCATATCTTATTGACTGCGTGTGAAGGTCATTAAAATATTCAGCACAATAAATTATTTTTCATTATATTGTTAACAGCAAAGGCTATGGGCCCCGACAACATCCTGGCTATAGTGCTGAAGACTTGTGCTCCAGAACTAGCCGCGCCTCTAGCCAAACTGTTCCAGTACAGCTACAACACTGGCATCTACCGACAATGTGGAAAATTGCCCAGGTATGTCCTGTCCACAAAAAGCAGGACAAATCCAATCCAGCCAATTACTCTCAATCATCAGCAAAGTGATGGAAGGTGGCGTCGACAGTGCTATCAAGCGGCACTTACACACCAATAACCTGCTCACTGATGCTCAGTTTGGGTTCCGCCAGGACCACTCGGCTCCAGACCTCATTACAGCCTTGGTCCAAACATGGACAAAAGAGCTGAATTCCAGAGGTGAGGTGAGAGTGACTGCCCTTGACATTAAGACAGCATTTGACCGAGTGTGGCACCAAGGAGCCCTAGTAAAATTGAAGTCAATGGGAATCAGGGGGAAAACTCTCCAGTGGCTGGAGTCATACCCAGAACAAAGGAAGATGGTAGGGGTTGTTGGAGGCTAATCATCTCAGCCCCAGGACATTGTTGTAGAAGTTCCTCAGGGCAGTGTCCTTGGCCCAACCATCTTCAGCTGCTTCATCAATGACCTTCCCTCCATCATAAGGTCAGAAATGAGGCTGTTTGCTGATGATTGCACAGTGTTCCATTCACAACCCCTCAAATAATGAAGCAGTCTGTGCCCGCATGCAGCAAGACCTGGACAACATTCAGGCTTGGGCTGATAAGTGGCAAGTAACATTCGCGCCAGACAAGTGCCAGGCAATGACCATCTCCAACAAGAGAAAGTCTAACCACCTCCCCTTGACATTCAACGGCATTACCATCGCCGAATCCCCCACCATCAACATCCTGGGGGTCACCATTGACCAGAAACTAAACTGGACCAGCCACATAAATACTGTGGCTACAAAAGCAGGTCAGAGGCTGGGTATTCTGCGGCGAGTAACTCACCTCCTGACTCCCCAAAGCCTTTCCACCATCTACAAGGCACAAGTCAGGAGTGTGATGGAATACTCTCCACTTGCCTGGATGAATGCAGCTCCAACAACACTCAAGAAGCTTGACACCATCCAGGACAAAGCAACCCGCTTGATTGGCACCCCATCCACCACCCTAAACATTCATTCCCTTCACCACCGACGCACAGTGGCTGCAGTGTGTACCATCCACAGGATGCACTGCGGCAACTTGCCAAGGCTTCTTCGACAGCACCACCCAAACCCGCGACCTCTACCACCTAGAAGGACAAGGGCAGCAGGCACATGGGAACAACACCACCTACACGTTCCCCTCCAAGTCACACACCATCCCGACTTGGAAATATATCGCCATTCCTTCATCGTCGCTGGGTCAAAATCCTGGAACTCCCTTCCTAACAGCACTGTGGGAGAACCTTCACCACACGGACTGCAGCGGTTCAAGAAGACGGCTCACCACCACCTCCTCAGCTGTCCTTGCCAGCGACACCCACATCCCATGAACGAATAAAAAAATTTTTTCCCATGTTACAATATCTATTGAGACCTAGCCAATATTTGTGTTCTTCCTATTTATGCAAAATGACTTTCTGATTTCCATGTGTAATTTTAGGGATATTATCATATTCAGCTAATTAAGCACTTTGTTGTCATAGCGTGTGTAGAGGAATTTAATTCCCTTTTTCCCACCTCCAGTTTTTCCACAATTGTCTCCCCTTACCCCTCCCTTCCTGGACAAGCTGACTTGTACTGAGGTACAATTTGATGGGTGCCAGTTGCGCTCCAAGACCTCGGCCAAATGGCATTCTTCATGTGTGTTCTGGGATGGTGAGCCCTGATGGCCTGGTCGATTATAGTCTATGGGGCCATCGGAGTTGACCCTAATCCTTTCTTTACTTGGTGTTATTCTATGCATTTGTTTCAGTGATGGTTGAATAGTGATCAGGGGAAGGAACTTTGGCCAATTCTTCTATTACTCCCAAATGTAACATCCCCAACATTGCCCAGATGCCTCAACACATACTAGGGATTGAATATGAGATCACCCTAGCCTCTAAGTGTCAGCCTTGGCGCAGTGGTAGCACTCTCATCTCTGAGTCAGAAGATTCTAGTTTCAAGTTCTATGTCAGCAACTTGACATGTAATCTAGGCTGACATTCCAATATACTCCGCTGAGGGAATGTGGGAGGTGCTGCCTTCAGATAAACTGAGGCCCCTTCTGCCCTTCCAGGTGGATGTAAAAGATCCCAAGGCACTATTTGAAGAAGAGTAGGTGAATTCTCCTGGTGTCCTGGCCAATATTCACCCCTCAACTAATACCACAAAACAGATTATTTGGTCATTTATCTTGCTGCTGTTTGTGGAACCTTACTATGTGCAAATTGACTGCTGAATTTCCCTACATTACAACAATGAATACAATTCGAAAGTACTTCATTTGCTGCGAATCACTTTGAGGCACCCTGAGGTCATGAAAGGTGCTATATATATATTTTATTCTTTCTATGGCTGAGACACACTGTGCAGATAGTGCAATTACTCACTGAGTAATGGATGGGGCCTTCAGAAACTTCACCCCTTATTAAATATTACACATGGACATGCTGGAAATGTCTATGTGTGGAGGTTGGATGAGCACAAGATGGGCATAGCTGTGATGCTTCCCATGTTGAATAGCCTGCTATTATCTAAGCTCACTATTGGGTGACAAACTGTGAAACCAGCTCCTGTGGAACTGTACCACAGAAAGGAGTCAGCACCTTCAGGATGTGAGGTGGGAGGGGAGAAGATTGGGGGAGAATGGGGGAGGAACCAGCAAAACAATCTAATTTCACTATTATAACATCATAACCTAATTCCATGCCAATAGCTAATGTGGTGATAGCTTTTAAGTACTTGGGCAGACGGAACATAGATTCCAAGTGATCTTTCATTTAGGGCCCACAATTAGTTTCAAAGTTAAAAAAAAATAATTGTTTTCACATCATGCCTTTAAGCAGTGAAGCATTGTTGGTTTAAAACTTTATTATAAGTATATATCTACAAAGCAGCATATAATACAAGCAGTATGATGAGGAGGAAGTTATTGAAATCTATTTTCTTTCAGTAGAGTTCATTTTCCTTTGACTATAACCTTTGAACACTCCTCTCACAACTCAGGGTGCAGCCTGCTTTGGGTGCCTGGAGGCATTTAGGCACACAGCTTTACCGGTTACATTCAATACAATTTTGCATAATATGTTTCTGAAATGTTCTTGTACTCTAAACTCTAGTAACAGTGAAGTACCCTACATTAAAGATTTGAATGGTTAAGAAAGAAGAAATAAAATAGTGCTTCATATTTACCTCGCCTTCTCTGTTTATCATTCGCTCCCCAGTACCAAAGCAATACCTTGCAGGCAGGGAGGATAATAGTCTATAATTATCATGATGGTTGCATGAATTGGCATAAAAATGTTCCCATCGCTACAGCAACAATAAAACCACCATCATCAAATTTGCCAAATAGTTAGTAACCTCAGACTGGGATCAAAAACTTAAATGAATAATGCTGAAAACAAGTGTGATCTGGTGATGGTCCATTTTGGTGTAATGTGCTGTCAGAATGTGGTTGCATTTTCTTCTGCACTTCCTTCAAACTACTTGGAGACATGCACTGGCACAAACCTGTGCTTAGCTAAGGTTGGGGGGGGAGGGCGGTCCTAAGGAAATTGGAGAAAATAACTTTCCAGACTGTCCACTAACGAGTGCATCAATATGATGGTATGCTCAAAAAGTACTTTATTCCAAATTAGAATATTTTTGTTGATTCTGAACTATCATGACTACATGTTTATATAACTAGAATCATAGAATCGTTACATCACAGAAGGACGCCATTCGACCCATCGAGCCTGTGCAGGCTCTTTGTAAGAGCAATCCAGTTAGTCCCATTCCCCCGCTCTTTCCCCGTAGCCAACTAACTAACCAAAAACATTCTTAAAACACACTTCAAATTAGAACATTTTAGGGACAGGTTCTGGTTAAACAGCAGTCAACTAGAGAACAGAGTTTGTCTCGTAGAAAAGGGATATTACTACAAAGTGAGACAATGGATGTGATATTGTAGATGAGGGCAATATGAAGGTGTTTGGAGCTAAAAATAATCGCCTGCAACCTCTAGATGCTGTTCCAGTACACATAAACTAATGTTTGTTAATGAATATGTGGGGAATTTTGTGCACAAGGGCCATTCAGAAAAAAATAACTTAATGCTAGCGATCCATAAAGTAATACAATGCATATCATAAGACAATGAATTCTGACCTCCTCTTTGTCTGCCCTAGAAATTTTCATAGATATAGCTCCTCAGCATAATATCATTATTGTGCTGTGTTGATGTTATCACAACCCATACCATATATATGCTCTTGTCTTTTGCTACTATATGATCAGCCCATCAAGGTCATCGTACTATTTAATTTCTGGGACCTGAACCCTTTTTTTCATCTTTTTCCTGCCTCAGTGCCAATAACTATGCCAAAAACTATGTCAAACTATGCCAGTCCATCACCGGCATCTCCACATTATGTCAATTTAGTTCATGTTGAATTAGGAATGTGTTTATTTATTTTTTGATTGATTCAGCCGAGTCTGCATTTACTACACTAGGTAGCAGTCCATTCCCTGTTAACAGTTCTCAGTATGAATAGTTTACTCTTATTCCAAAGAGACAAAAAGTTTAAAGGAAATACAAAGAAATAAATTTGGAAACATGGAAAAAAAGAAAAAAGATCAAGAAAAGGCACCAGTCTTTCTACATACTATGCCATTGTGTGATACAATGCTAGTTCATAACCCCAATTCCCAGTATTTGTTTCCTGTGTATCTTGGCCACTCATTTCATAAATACAACTTGTCATAAGTTTGGCCCTGGATATACCGGGATGTATACATTTCAGATCCAGCAGTTGAACAAGTTGTGCACTTCTCATTCCAAAAATAGAATAATTAATCAGAAAATAACCATTTTTAACAAGAGTTTGAAGTCAATGTTTTTAGGAAAGTGATAAAGGTTAAACATCACAGCACAAGGTTGAAGTCAACAAAAGAAAATCTGGTATTGCCAAAAGCAATAGAAGAGTTGATAACTTGTCATTGTATCTAAAGATGTTGTTTTGAAAGAAGTTAGATTTCACGCCCTTTTGTATTTACCTTGTAGGTTACTTTATTTTGCAGGAAGACACTTTATAAGTCTATAATGGAGTGCTGCAATTATGGCGAGATTCAAAATATCCAACATGACAAGTCCAATTAGGTAATGTCTTCATTTTTTGCAATGTTTTTGAACAGTTTCAAATATATGACCCATCTCGTATATGGAATCGTTCACAAATATCAACATTGTGCGAGCTTTTTAAAAATCCAGTAAATAAACAGAACACCCAATTGAGAACACTGGGGATATGAAGTTTATTCCACTTGCAAGGAAGACATTTAAAACCCACACGCAGAAATGGTAACTTTCTGACTGGATCATTCCAATCAGCTGATTAGAACAACCAAAAAAACGCCATTAATCGCCAGGGAACCAAATGGCTCTCCAAAATAAAATTTTAAAAAAGGCTACCTCTCTAAATCAGGAGACTCTCTCCTCCTCCTCCTCTCCAAAATAATAAAAACAAATTAAACTTTGCAAGTTTAATGAATCATCACACCGCAGTTTCTGTTTTCACTACCCGGCATTTTTGCATTGCATCGTGGGATGTTTTTTAAAAACTCCTATTAGACTTGCACCTGATGCCCCGGGACGCCTCTATTATTATTTTTAAACGGACATATAGTTCTGGTCAAGCCTAACAGGAAAGTGTGAGTCCTTTGCACTCCCCCCTGCGGCATTGCCACCCGCCACAGGGCGCCCCGCGAACCCCGCGCTCTTATTGTCACCAGAGAAGCCTCGTTCCTCCTTCTCATTGGAGCCTCCGACGCCCACGTCGACTTAGACCCTTACGCGATTACGTCACGAGAGTTAATGGCAACATTGTTGTGAGAGCGGTTTGTGTCAGGATCGCCTGCACGTTCGGCACCGTCCTCGGGCGGCACGAGACTGCAGACGGGCCGGCAAAGGGGTGGAGGTTGGCGCGAGAAGCCGGCGGCGAAGAAAGGTTCCGGAATCGAACGGGAAGGCGGACACGTTCCATTTCTGCTCAGCGTTGTCGCAGATGGGGTTCGACGTCGCGAGGAGCCGAGCGCTGCCGCGTCGGCTTGTAAACAGATGCTGACACGTGATGTGAAGAGTCCGCATTGTCTCGGAGATCTTTCTGGAGAACAGAAAAAAAAGAACATCGTCGTGTCAAGTAGTGGGGAGGGAGGGTGGGGGGAGGCGGGAGGGGGGGTCCGGAGGGCCAGAGAGAGTTGGAGCAGCCGGCGACCACGGGGCTGGATGGTGGGACACTTTCAGCTGGGGGGAGGAGGAGGGTGAACCGTTTAAACCAAGATGGCTGGTCCAGCTCTGAACTTATAACGGATGTGGGTGTTCTTGTCTTTGGGGTTGTTTATTTTCGAGCTTCGGAAAGAATAGATGATGTCATTCGCCGTGGAAGACAACTTGGAGTCGGACTGGGTGGCCGTGCGACCCAACGCCTTCGACGAGAAGGAAAAGCACAAGTTTGTTTTCATTGTAGCTTGGAATGAAGTGGAAGGAAAGTTTGCCATAACGTGTCACAACAGGACGGTTCAGAGGAAGAAAATTGGGGCAAGGGACCAGTGGTCAAAAGGAGAAGAGGGCGTCCAGAAGTCACAAATGGTTTTGGCCAGGAGTCCAGTTCGAGGGGATGCTGGGGTCAAGAGTCCAGTTCGAGGGGATGCTGGGGTCAAGAGTCCAGTTCGAGGGGATGCTGGGGTCAAGAGTCCAGCTCGAAGTGGGGCTGGGGTCAGAAGCCCACCTCGAGAAGGGACCAAAATCAAGAGTCCAACTCCAGGGAAGACTGGGATCAAGAGTCCATCTCGGGGAGAGACTTGGGCTAAGAGTCCAGCTCCAGGAGAGGCAGGGATCTCTGAGGTTACTTGGGGGGATGTCAAGGAGATGGGTTATGTTACAAGTGAGATTGGTGTTTCAGACCTAGTTCGAGATTCCACCCATGTTCAAGATTCTGATACAGCAGACGATAAGGACCAGGACCAAGATAAAGATATTGTGATACCAGATGATTGTAGTTGGGCTGGATTGTTCTCTTTCCAAGATTTGAGATCCATCCATCAGCAACTTTGTGCTGTAAATTCAGAGATAGAACCTTGTTTACCAGTGTTTCCTGAAGAGCCCTCGGGGATGTGGTCAGTACTATTTGGAGCTTCTGAAGTGATTGATGGAGAGATGGACTTGCTCTGTTTACAGCTTCAAGTTTACCTTGGCCATGCTTTGGATATTTGTGGATGGAAAATCCTCTCTCATCTCCTGTTCACTGAAAATGATAACCCCGATGAGTATTATGAGAGCTTGAGTGAGCTGAGGCAAAAAGGATATGAGGAGGTATTGCAAAGAGCCAAGAAACGATTGCACGAGGTGAGACTACTTGCTATTTTTTTCATATGACATAAGTAAACCTTATTTTATTTAATCTTTTAATAACATTGGTCTTACTATCCCTATACCATCAAACCTGACTTAATGGTTGGGTTAATAATGGCCACCTGAGTAGTTTAGCAATGATGGATATCCTTTTCTATTTGTTAAATGTAAGATTGTGTAACTTCTATTTGATGAATTACTAACGGGGTCAGAAGCAACCTGATATTATTATGTTTGCTGTTGGACTTGGAAAAAAACTACTTTTTACTTTGTTAATGTAGGTTATTAGTTGCCAATAAAGTGGCTATGGAACTTACAAATTGATATAATTAACAAAACCTAATTAACATTACAGTCTTATTCCTAATCAAAGAGGCCTCTTAATCCTACATTAAACCTCAGTCAGAGCACTGAATAGTAGAGCATAGTGTGGGACACTTGTGCACCTTTACATCTCTTTGTTTTAGACTTTTTCTAACTGCCATCTGTTGATTTACATGATGGAAATGTGATCTGCAACCGTGGGAGGTCAAGCACTTCCGCAAACATAAAATATATCATCATAGAATTGCCTGAGGCTGATAGTGACAAGTAAAACCAGCTGTTCTTACCGTCTGTGAAGTTTATAATGCCTTGGATTTTAACTTTTTTAGAGGCATCAAAAATCATATGTTCAACCTCATGTCCTGCACTTTGCACTTCAAACCTCTGCAAACCGATATTCACTGAATTGTTTCACTGTCCCATTGTGTTGACTTTATAGTTGTCAGTAAGGCATAGAGCTTTTCCTGTTGTAGAATTAAGTTGAAGTTTATCTCTGTGTATATTGTATGACAGATAAGATTTGTATAACAAATGCCACATCAAAAAAAAAATCCTGTATAGACACAATTGCTCCCTATCTTTCTGCTCCCCCACCCCCTGCCATGCGACACAAACAATTTTCTAACCAAGACAGCCAACAGATCTGCTCCTGTTCTATGGACATACATACCACTAGTAGAGAATTGTAGAAAGTTATGGCACAGAAGGAGGCCATTCGACCCATCGTGAATATGCTGGCCGAAAAAGAAGTATCCAGCCTAATCCCACTTTCCAGCTCCTGGGCCGTAGCCTTGAAGGTTACGGCACTTCGAGTGCACATCCAAGAACTTTTTAAATGCATTGAGGGTTTCTGCCTCTACCACCCTTTCAGGCAGTGAGTTCCAAACCCCTACCACCCTCTGGGTGAAAATATTTCTCCTCAGCTCCCCTCTAATCCTTCTACCAATTACTTTAAATCTATGCCCCCTGGGTATTGACCTCTTTGTTAAGGGAAATGGGTCCTTCCTATCCACTCTATCTAGGCCCCTCATAATTTTATACACTTCAATTAAATCTCCCCTCAGCCTCCTCTGTTCCAAAGAAAACAACCCCAGTCTATCCAATCTTTCCTCATAGCTAAAATTCTCCAGTCTTGCCAACATCCTCTGTACCTTTTCTAGTGCAGTCACACCTTTCCTGTACCACTAGCAGGTGAATAAATGTGGCTTGGTACATCCACTGATACACCTATATATTTACTACACGCTTCCATATGGGGAAGTGGCTTACCTTCATTGTCCACCTCTCCCTAAACTACCCCTTGAGAGGAAACTCACAGTGTAGACAATTGCCAGTGTCCACCTGGATTCTGTTGCCAGTTGCAGCATTTAGTGCAGACTTGGGTCATTTATCATTTTTGTTGAATTACATGCATCAAATTCATGCTTTTAAAAAAAAAAATTACTTTAAAATGCAGTCACAAAAGTGTAGTTTCCTCCCTCCTCTCGTACACATTGTCATTGCTGTTTTAGCAGATGTATCCTTGTATTTGTATATGCAACTTGTTTATTTTTGTTTTCCTAATTTTGATTCACACTGGAAAAGCATATGCATTATTTCTATTTCCATGGATGCCTGTGTCTGCAATCTTTTCTATTTGTCTGTTCCTTTCTCTTCACTCTCTTGGAAGTAGTCAAATGTGCAAGAACAAGAACCCCTTTAAGTCCAGCAGGATTTTTAAAAAAAATCTTTGCATTGATTCTGGTCTTGTTTACATGTGAGTGTACAAGTCATTTCCATAATTTTGGGAGGAATGTAAATGTATGACTTGTATACCAGACTTTACCAACGTAGGCTTAAAAACAAAATACAATGGTTGGTGCTTTATATTAACTGTAACTACAATAAAGGACACTTTTTGAAAAATGTGCCGTATATATTTAGTGTCTCTCTTCTTAAAAAAAAAATACCAAGTACCATCAGTGCATGACCCGAGGGCAGGGCAAAGGTTCCAGTTGAATAGCTAGTGGAGGCACAGTGAACCATATGATGGCTTTCTGTGCTGTAATTTCTATGATTCTGAAGCTCTATTTTGTTAATGAGAGCATTGACTGACTGTCAAATCCAACATTTTCTGTTTTTATTTTCAGATTTCCATGTTTGCAGTTTTTTTGACCGTCAATTCTTGTTACTTTTTTATATAATTTATGCTAACAAATTGGTTGGTAGAGTGTCTGTCCCTTTACATCTGTTTCATTTAAAAATCCACAAGTACAGTACCACATAGATATACTGAGTATGTTTCATACTTGATGGTCTTGCATGGTATGCAAGAGTTCAGAATCTATAAAATGCTGCTACTGTAATTTCATATTTCCGATTACTGACTCGGTATGCCAGTACAGTATGTGGCTTTTGCCATCAGAAGTGCCAAAAATCTGAGAGCGTAAAAGCTACCTCTCGGAACAATTTGTCGTGTCCTGTAGTGAACACATGTAAGAATGAAGAACCTACTGTTAAAGCTGAGCTTAAGTAAGACCACTGATAAATAAGGTCAACCTAAATTCCAGTGCATTAAGTTTTTGTCATTCTGCTTAATACTGCACAATTGATTTGAAGCAGACTAGGTTAAATGTCATGTGTTTATAAATTCATAAGCCCAAGTCATAGTCTTTCATGCATGTGTTACATTTCATTGCATGAAATCCAATACACAAACACAATGGGAAATGTATAATCTGCAATGCATGTCAGATCATGATCAGAGCATGTGAGCAAATAAATGCAAAAACATTTTACATGTTTTATTTAAACAATAATAGGCATTTCACCTTGGTTTTACTTCATGATAGTCCAACAGTTCTTCAGTTTTTAAACTGACAAATTTCTGGGTAGTAAATTCATATTCAGTTTTTACTATTTTTTACACTCCAGAAATAACACACATGCTAACCTGCACAATTTGCTCAAAGTTCACAATAAAAATCTAGGAGATTGTAAAATAATTATGTATGTTAAATAGCCCTAGCAAAACTGAAGTTAGTGGGGGTTAAAGGAAAAACCCTCCCATGGCTGGGGTCATATCTGACAAAAGGAAGGGGTCGTGGTTGTTGAAGGCGGATCACGACAGGTGCAGGACATCACTGAAGGAGTTCCTCAGGGAAATGTCCTTGGTCTGACCATCTTCAGTTGCTTCATTCATGAGTGTCCATCTGTCATTACGTTGGGAGTGGAGCTGTTTGCTGACGATTCATAGAATTCAACTGCATTCACAACTCTTCCAATAATGAAGCAGCTCATGCTAGCCTACAGAAGGACTTGGGCTGACAAGTGGCAGGTAATGTTCACGCCACATAAGTGCCAGGTAATGACCATATTGAACAAGAGAAAGCCCAGCCACCTTCAATGGTATCAGCATTGCTGAGTCCCCCACAAACAACATCCTGGGGGCCACCATTGACCAGAAGCCGAACTGAATCAGCCATTATGAACACTGTGGCTACAAGAGCGGGACAGAAACTGGGTACTCTGACATGTGGCTCACCTCCTGACCCTTCAAAGCCTCCCCACCATCTACAGTTCTAGTCAGGTGTGTGATGGAATACTCGTTACTCACCTCGATGGGTACAGCTTAAGAGCCAAGAAGCTCAACACCATTCAGAACAGAGCAGGTCACTTGATTGGTGCCCCTGCCACTGGACTTGATATTTACCTCCTCTGTCATTAGTGCACTGTGATTGTAGTATGTACAATCGAAAGGATCCACTGCAGCAACTCACCAAGGTTACTTCGACAGCATCTCCATCCCCAGCGTCCTTTACCACCAAGAAGAATGAGCAGCAATGTTGTGGGAACGCCATCACCTCCAAATTCCTCTCCCAGTCACACACCAAACCTGACTTGGACATATGTTGCTGTTCCTTTATCGTTGTTGAGTTAGAATCCTGGAATTCCTGACCTAACGCCATTGAGGGAGCACAAACTAACCCTACCTCCAATTTCCAGCTACAGCATCCAACAGGCTCTCCTTCCTACTCACATCTTTACTATATTGAAGTCCAAACTCCTCACACCTTCTTCTGCTCTTTTTTTTCTCAGGTAATCAAAATAATAGAACACCATGCCTCCCTCATATATTCCTTTCTCCTTCAGTCTTAAGGCATTTAATAACCAGATTGTTGTCACCCAATCGCTACTTCCTGATTTACCATATCTTTTAATTTTTTGAGCCCTGGTAATCTCCTGTACTATGAGTTTTGATCTTTCACCCTGGTTTCTCAATTTTAGCAAAAGAAAGATTTGGACTATTCAAAAGTTAAATAGAGAGATGGATAGAGGGCAGAAACAAAAGGGTAGAGATATAGGATGTTTCTTGACCTGGGAACATATGATGATTGGTATTCTAAAGGCATCATGTTGTGCCGCACTTGTTTACTGTATATACATAAATGATCTGAACTTAGGAAATGAGGGAACAGTATTGAAATTTGCTGATGACATCAGATTGGGGTTTATAGCAAATTGTGAAGAGGAGCCAGGGGAACAGCTGAATTACCCAGTCAATTAGAGATAAGAATATGCTGAAGGCCACATTGTTTGAGGTCCTTTTATGAAGACAAAGGATTTGTCTTTAGAGGTGGCCAGTTCAGCACAATAACTTGGTATGGTCTTGAAGAATTCTTCTGACCTTTCAGTGCCATTTCAGTAACTGATATTCTAGCTGGCATGAAAGGTTTAATACTTACAAATACATAGAAGTTAAAACACACAAACAGGCCATTCGGCTCAACCAGTCCATGTTGGCATTTACCCTCCACACGAGCAAATAGATCTAATCGCATTTACCCACCCTGTTCTCATATCCCTTTTAATCTGGTTTCCTTCATCCATCTATTCAATCTAATTTTGAACATTGACATAGTTTTTGCCTCAACCTCTAACCCTGGAAGTGAATTCCACAGCCTCTGTGTGACAAAGGGCTTGATTTTCCCGGAAAATTGCGGGTGCGTTGGGGTGGCGGGCTCCGAAAAGCGGGGAAATCCCGTTCGGGTTCGGAGCTTGGCTCCAACCCACCGGCGGGATGATAGTTAAAGAGCCAAATGTACCTCATTGAAGTACTTAAGGCACTTGTGACATATTACGTAGTTGGAACGATTTTTAACTTACCTGGGCGGATTTTCCACAGCTTCTGATTCACACCTGGTGAAACCAGGCGTGAAGGGCCGGATCAGGCAAAAAGAAACTAAATGAATTAAATTAAATAAAAACATTGCATGAAGTTAAAACACAAAATCAACCTACCTTTCCTCCCTGCTCCGATGTCTCCCTCTCCGATCTCCCCTTCGTCCCCCCCCCCCCCCCCCAACCTGATCTTCCGTTCCAGCGCCAAATGACTCCTCGCTCTCCCTCTTTCTCTTTGACCGCCCCCTCCCCCCACCTCCCGGCCCTGCATTGCAGCTCCTGATGGCAGCCGCCAGTCAATCAGGCTGACTGCTGGGCGCGAAACCCGGAGAGCACGTTAATCACCATCAATTACAATGCAATCATGTCGGAAACGGTAAGGTTTGTTTATTCGGGTTTGCCATGCGCACCTTCCCCCGCTGCCAACCCGCCACCATTTCAAAATTGAGCCCAAAGTTTCTCCTGCCCTCTGCTGTAAATCTCATACATTTAATCTTGTATTTATGGCCCCATATTCTTGTTCTTCATTTCATGTATGACTCTTTCATTTCTGTTCGATCTGGTACTAAATCTTGGTTAAACCATGCCTGCTGTTTCTCCTACAAAAAAAAAATTGGCATCCTGATTAGTCTGAAGCATCCCCAGCAAACAATGAAGTAGCCCACAACAGTAGCCTTTAGTGTTTGATGTTGAAGTTGAATGCAAAATACAAGTTTGTAATGAAGTATGGCATTCTGGGCATTACATGTTTTAGTGCTTGCATTTCTTATACTGAAAATTATATCCAAATATATTAATTTAATCTTCAGAGAGTTTACCAGGGTCAGTGCACAAACTAAAAAGAGTAGTCATGAATTGAGATTAACTGGAAAGTTCAAATGGTAAAACAAATTCTGATTTGCACATAGCTGCTGGAGAAACACAAGATTACAGAGAGTATGGTGGAGCTGCTGGAACTTTACCAGGAAGAAGATGATGCCTATACTGCTTTATCTGAAGCAACTACAGAACTCTACCAATACCTACTGCAGCCGTTCAGAGATATGAGAGAGTTGGCTATGCTGAGACGCCAGCAGATAAAGGTAAGAGACTGCAGTCTAATTCTGTCTTGGCATGTAACTGGAAGCAGTAGGCAGAGGGTTTGTAACGAAGTGAAATCCACAGCTTATTCCATAAAAAAGGAAAACCTATGCCTTTAACATAGAAAAATGTCCCAAGGCTGCTCTTAGGAGAAGAAAGAGAATGGATGCCGAGCCTTTGTGGAAGAAGTATGGGAGGTGACTGAAACTTGGTCAAAGAGATGGGTTTTGAAGATGGCTTTTAAAGGTATAGAGCGAGGTAGAAAGGCAGATCAGTTTAGGTAGTGAATTCCAGAGAGAAGTGCAGAGATGGCTTAAGTGATAAATACTGGAGCAGCGGGATGAGGGGATATATAGAAAGCCAGAGTTAAAATGCACGAATGGTTATGCAACATTGAAGATGGTTGTGAAGTAGGGTGGAACAAGGCTTTGGAAGAATTTATAGATGAGGGTGAGGATTTTAAATTCAACAATTGGTGGATAGAGAGCCAGTGTAAGTCAGGTGAAGACTGAATTAATGGACGAGCGTGGTCTAGTGTAGGACCGGATGCCAGCGGCAGAGTTTTTATTAATGGAGAATGGAGGCTAGCGAGTAGGACATTGGAGAAATTGAGTCTAGAGGTGACAAAGGCATGGATAAGGGTTCCGATAGCATTGGTGGTGATGTAAGGGTGGAGGTGGGTCACGTCGCAGAGGTGGATGTAAATTGGCCTTGGTGATGGATGGGATAGTGGTTTTTCAGCTCTGGGTCAAACAGAATGCTGAGGTTGTGCACGTTCTGGTTCAGCGAGATATTGTTAATTTTTTAAGAAATGCTGGATTCCAGCCATATCATGACTATTGGAATGGATGTGAAGAATTGGAGATCTAATCCACATTTTATGTTCCTTCTGTGGTTGTGTCATGCTGATGATCCTTAAAAGGAATTAAATCCAGATTTGGCATTATCCAAAATGTGATCATTGCATTTTAGGGTTATTGATCAAAGTTTCCTGGCTCAACTTTGGCATCTAGTGTCGGTCTTGAGCTCTTCTGGATCTCTACTCTGTCCAATAATATGTCTTACCTTGAACCTCCCAAGAGTATCCCATACTGTACCAACACAACAATTTTCCCACATCAGACCATAAGAGATAGGAGTCGGCCATTCAGCCCCATGAGTCTGCTCCGCCATTTAATGAGATCATGGCTGATCTGATTTTTACCTCAACTCCACTTTCCTGCCCTTTCCCCATATCCTTTGACTCCCTCGCTGATCAAAAATTTGTCTAACTCAGCCTTGAATGTATTCAATGACTCAGCCTCCACAGCTTTTTGGGGTAAAGAATTCCAAAGACTCACGACTCTCTGGGAGAAGAAATTCCTCCTCATTTCCGTCTTAAACGGGTAACATGCTATAGACAGAGCTAAACGATTCCACAACCAACGGATCAGATCAAAGCTCTGCAGTCCTGTCACATCCAGTTGTGAATGGTGGTGGACAATTAAACAACTAATGGGAAGAGGAGGCTCTGTAAACATCCCCATCCTCAACGATGGCGGAGTCCAGAACACGTGTGCAAAAGACAAGGCTGAAGCATTTGCAACCATCTTCAGCCAGAAGTGCCGAGTGGATGATCCATCTCTGCCTCCTCCCGATAGCCCCACCATCACAGAAGCCAGTCTTCAGCCAATTCGATTCACTCCACGTGATATCAAGAAACGGCTGAGTGCACTGGATACAGCAAAGGCTTTGGACCCCGACAACATCCCATCTGTAGTGCTGAAGACTTGTGCTCCAGAACTAGCTGCGCCTCTAGCCAACCTGTTCCAGTACAGCTACAACACAATGTGGAAAATTGCCCAGGTATGTCCTGCCCACAAAAGCAGGACAAATCCAATCCGGCCCATTACCGCCCTATCCGTCTACTCTCAATCATCAACAAAGTGATGGAACGTGTCGTCGACAGTGCTATCAAGCGGCACTTACTCACCAATAACCTCACCGATGTTCAGTTTGGGTTCCGCCAGGACCACTCGGCTCCAGACCTCATTACAGCCTTGGTCCAAACATGGACAAAAGAGCTGAATTCCAGAAGTGAGGTGAGAGTGACTGCCCTTGACATTAAGGCAGCATTTGACTGAGTGTGGCACCAAGGAGCCCTAGTAAAATTGAAGTCAATGGGAATCGGGGAAAACTCTCCAGTGGCTGGAATCATATCTAGCACAAAGGAAGATGGCAGTGGTTATTGGAGGCCAATCATCTCAGCCCCAGGACATTGCTGCAGGAGTTCCTCAGGGCAGTGTCCTAGGCCCAACCATCTTCAGCTGCATCATCAATGACCTTCCCTTCATCATAAGGTCAGAAATGGGGATGTTTGCTGATGATTGCACAGTGATCAGTTCCATTCGCAACCCCTCAAATAATGAAGCAGTCCGAGCCCGCCTGCAGCAAGACCTGGACGACATCCAGGCTTGGGCTGATAAGTGGCAAGTAACATTCGCGCCAGACAAGTGCCAGGCAATGACCATCTCCAACAAGAGAGAGTCTAACCACCTCCCCTTGACATTCAACGGCATTACCATCGCCAAATCTCCCACCATCAACATCCTGGGGGTAGGGGTCACCATTGACCAGAAACTTAACTGGACCAGCCATATAAATACTGTGGCTACAAGAGCAGGTCAGAGGCTGGGTATTCTGCAGCGAGTGACTCACCTCCTGACTCCCCAAAGCCTTTCCACCATCTATAAGGCACAAGTTAGGAGTGTGATGGAATACTCTCCACTTGCATGGATGAGTGCAGCTGCAACAACCCTCAAGAAGCTCGACACCATCCAGGACAAAGCAGCCCGCTTGATTGGCACCCCATCCACCGCCCTAAACATTCACTCCCTTTACCACCGGTGCACAGGGGCTGCAGTGTATACCATCCACAGGATGCACTGCAGCAACTCGCCAAGGCTTCTTCGACAGCACCTCCCAATCCTGCAACCTCTATCACCTAGAAGGACAAGGGCAGCAGGCACATGGGAACACCACCACCTGCACGTTCCCCTCCAAGTCACACACCATCCCGACTGGGAAATATATCACCGTTCCTTCATCGTCGCTGGGTCAAAATTCTGGAACTTCCTACCTAACAGCACTGTGGGAGAACCTTCACCACGTGGACTGCAGCGGTTCAAGGCGGCGGCTCACCACCACCTTCTCGAGGGCAATTAGGGATGGGCAATAAATGCTGGCATTGCCAACAACACCCACATCCCATGAACGAATTAAAAAAAAACCCTTATTCTGAAACTATGCCCCCTAGTTTTAGATTCCCCAATGAGGGGGTAACATCCTCTCAGCCTCCATTCTGTGACTTCTTAGTAAGATTACTGTTTAGTGCCAAATTGGGGCCAATTTTCTCCTGAGAGTCCATTAGGAATTTGGTTGAAACTGACCAACCTTGTAGGACACTTGGAGTTGGTAAAGAGAGAAAACTTTCATCTCATCAGCCTGGCTGGATGTAAATGCATGTCCGAGATTCACAAGATTAGTGTGACAACTCACTGTGTCACTTCAGGCCCTCTCCTGCCTCTTGTTTCAGTAGTGGTTCTGATTTCCTGTTTGGCTTACCTTCAATCACTTATACTCTTTATAATGGGCAGAAAAGCCACGGATTTAATAATTACTTTAGAATGGTGGCAGGTGATTGTAATAGGCTTCTCCTTACAATTCACAATTTATTTGGTGCAATTCTGTTTGTATTTTAGAACTGCCCAATTTGCACTTTGTAAATCTTTTTTACTTCGTTGCTAAACTTTAAAAAAAAATTACCAAGTTTATCAAATAAAACTTGTGGAAGGTGCTTTAATACTCCCCATTCTCCCATGTGAGTTGAGCTACCTCTGGTTAGATTCTGCTAATTGTCATTTTGTAACGTTCCTTCATGGGAGTGAGGTATTAAACTCACAGACCTGTTTTTGACCCTGGATACAGTGCTTCATGAACAAGTTGTTGAGCTAGTTTAAATATTTGGCTCCCAGACTGTCTGGAAAGACAAAACAAAACACCAGCTGTTGCTGTACAGAAAGCAAAAAATGCCGTTCTTTCCACTTCAGTCCGTTAGAACTGTTGTATGTGTGGTTCTGTTGCACAGAATGGTTGAAATTTATGTCTGAATGTGAAGAGTAACTTCATTTGTGATGCTATGACATTATATGTGGTTAGATTACCTGTATTGCAGAATGATATCTTTTTAATACAATTTGTCAAATACAATTTTAATACAATTTATAAATTAAAATTGTTAAAGGATAAATCTATCTAGTTTTAACTACAACTAATTTATTTAGGGGCAGTATTTTTAAGTGGCTTATTTGAGGTGCAAAATCTGTCATAGTTCTTAATGGGATTTAATATAGTAGTAATTTATTTCACATGCTTGTAATTATAGGTACAAAAGCAGAAGCTTTAATAATAAAAGAAAGCTATCAAAGTGGTCATTGACGGGGCACCTGATGTATCCTTTCTAGTCCAAGATCAAATATCTGGCCAGGCTATATTGCTTTCAGTTCTACCTATAGAGTGGGTGTTTGTTCAAATTAAATGTGAAATATGCTGTCCTGCCTAACTGGAAGTGAAGATGTTGGTGTCCAAGATGACTTTTGGGACTTGTCCTGTTACCAAATTCAGTAACACTGTGAGCAATAGTGAAGGGTCTCTTAAAGTATGATGATTAAGGTTGTTGACATATATTTCCCAGCAACAGTACTAAATGGGCATTCCAAGCATAATCTGTTTCCATGTCAGGAGGAAGCCCTTTCAGTATTGCTGATATCCATTCTTATTGGCTAGAGTTTTAAAAAAACTTGTCTGTTAGTGAATGACAATTCTGAACTGTAGTGTTATGTTTTTCTGGTTGTTTAAATAGTGGTAAATTGAAGATACCTTTTTTTGTTGCTGAAGATTGAGGAGTTATTTTAAATAGCAGTTCAGACATGAAGTGACTAAGATTAAATGGAGGCATGCAATACCACTATGAATTGAAGATAAATTATTTTATCAAAAACATTGTTGTCTTGTTAAAATGGTGTCTTCCTACTGCAGCTACTAATGGGTCTGCTACCTCCACAGTATTGATGTTCCTGAGGAGTTTCATTGTTGTCCAGATAATAGTGTGCTGGCTGAAGAACATCGAAAGTAGGGAACAAAGAAAGACCACTGAGTTAATTTCTTTGCAATGAACATGTATAATCTCTGCTGTCTTGGATCCGTCCCAATTTATTTAATCTCCTGAGAGAGAACAATAGCCACAGGTAAAATCATTCAAAAAAAATAAAACTGCATCTTATTTCCCTCACCCTCAAACAGAATTAAGTTTAAAAAAAACTGCGGCATATCAATTTGTATCATTCAACAGATGACACAAACCATTGTGTTCCAAAGTATTTGATCACCTTTGTCTACATTTCAGATATTGAGTTCAGTTTATTCACTGGCTGTTCGTCCTCCTGCTTTTTAAAGGAGGTAATCTATACAGTATTACCTAATGTTGATGAAAGTCTATTCCACCTATCTTCTAAATTACAGCCTCTCTTTAAGTTTGCTAATTCTGTACATTAGTTCTGTGCTCAATACTGGTTAAATATCCTTTTGCATCTACATTATTTATGTCTTTATTGTCCGATTTCAATCTTCTTTATCGAAGACAAGTTTAGTACGAACATAAGAATTACGAGCAGGAGTAGACCATTCGGCTCCTCGAGCGTGCTCTGCCATTTGATAAGATCATGGCTGATCTGATTGTGACCTCAACCCTACTTTCCCCGTCTACCTACTATGGCCTTTGACTCACTTGTTAATCAGGAATCTATCTAACTCAGCCTTAAAAATATTCAATGACCCTGCCTCCACCGCTCTCTGAGGAAGGGAGTTCCACAGACTCACGACCCTCTGAGAGAAAACATTTCTCCTCATCTCCGTCTTAAATGGGAGACCCCTTATTTCTAAACTGTGGCCCCTAGTTCTAGTCTCTCCCACAAGGGGAAACATCCCCTCAGCATCTACCACTTCTAGTCCCCTCAGGATCTTGTATATTTCAATAAGATCACCACTCATTCTTCTAAACTCCAATGTATATAGGCCCAACTTGTCCAACCTTTCCTCATAAGATAACCCCCTCATCCCAGGAATTAGTCAAGTGAACCTTCTCTGAACTGCCTCCAAAGCAATTATGTCCTTTCTTAAATAAGGAGACCAAAACTGCACACAGTATTCTAGATGTGGTCTCACCAATGTCCTGTACAATTGTAGCAAAACATCTCTACTTTTATATTCCATTCCCCGTGCAATAAATGATAACATTCCATTTGCCGCCGTAATCACTTGCTGTACCTGCGTACTAGCTTTGTGATTCATGTACTAGGACACCCAGATCCCTCTGTACCTCAGAGTTCTGCAATCTCTCCCCATTTAAATAATATACTGCTTTTCTATTCCTCCTGCCAAAGTGGATAAGTTCACATTTTCCCATGTTATACTCCATCTGCTAAATTTTTGCCCACTCACTTAACCTATCTATATCTGTTTGCAGACTCCATATGTCCTCTTCACAGCTTACTTTCCTACCTACCTTTTGTGTCATCAGCAAATTTAGCAACCATACATTCAGTCCTATCATCCAAGTCATTGATATAGATTGTATATAGTTGAGGCCCAAGCACTGATCCCTGTGGCACTCCACTTGTTATATCTTGCCAACCTGAAAATGACCCATTTGTGCCTACTCTCTGTTTCCCGTTAGCCAACCAATCCTTTATCCGTGCTAATATGTTACCCCCTACACCATGAGCTCTTATTTTGTGTAGTAGCCTTTGATGTGGCACCTTGTCAAAAACCTTCTGGAAATCCAAGTACACCACATCCACAGGATCCCCCTTATCCATGTTGCTTGTTACTTCCTCAAGAACTCTAATAAATTAGTTAAACACGATTTCCCTTTCACAAAGCTGTGTTGACTCTGCCTGATTGCAGGATTGGGATTGAGATTTTCTAAGTGCCATGCTATAACCTCCTTAATAATAATTCTAGCATTTTCCCTATGACAGATGTTAAGCTAACTGGCCTGTAGTTTCCTGCTTTCTGTCTCTGTCCTTTCTTGAATAGAGGAGTTACATTCACTATTTTCCAATTTGATGGGACCCTTCTAGAATCTAGGGACTTTTGGAAAATTAATACCAATGCATCTACTATCTCTGCAGCCACTTCTTTTAAGATTTGTAAACAATTTTACAACACCAAGTTATAGTCCCAACAATTTTATTTTAAAATTCACAAGCTTTCGGAGGCTTCCTCCTTCCTCAGGTGAATGTCAAGAAATCCTCGAACCTCTCGCATTTATAAATCACAGAACAATACCTGGTGATTACAGATAGTCTTTTCAACTGCCCGTTGCCAAGGCAACCAAAGTGTTCAGACAGATAGGTGTTACCAACACGATAACATTAACAAGTTCCATCCCACCATCAAGCTCACCATGGACTACTCCTCAGAATCAGTTTCTTTCTTGGACACACGAATCTCCATCAAAGACGGGCACCTCAGCACCTCACTCCACCGCAAGCCCACGGACAACCTCACGATGCTCCACTTTTCCAGCTTCTACCCTAACCACGTCAAAGAGGCCATCCCCTATGGACAGGCCCTGCGAATACACAGGGTCTGCTCAGACGAGGAGGAACGCGATAGGAGGAGCACCTACAGACGCTGAAAGACGCCCTAGTAAGAACGGGATATGACGCTCGACTCATCGATCGACAGTTCCGACGGGCCACAGCGAAAAATCGCATAGACCTCCTCAGAAGACTAACACGGGACGCAACCAACAGAGTACCCTTCGTCGTCCAGTACTTCCTCGGAGCGGAGAAACTACGCCATGTTCTCCGCAGCCTTCAACATGTCATCAATGACGACGAACATCTCGCTATGGCCATCCCCACACCTCCACTACTCACTTTAAACAGCCACCCAACCTCAAACAGACCATCGTTCGCAGCAAATTACCCAGCTTTCAGGAGAACAGCGTCCACGACACCACACAACCCTGCCGCGGTAACCTCTGCAAGACATGCCAGATCATCGACACAGATACCACCATCACACGAGAGGACACCACCCACCAGGTGCATGGTTCATACTCCTGTGACTCGGCCAACGTCGTCTACCTCATACGTTGCAGGAAAGGATGCCCCAAAGCATGGTACATTGGCGAGACCATGCAGACCCTGCGACAACGGATGAACGGACACCGCGCAACAATCGCCAGACAGGAGGGTTCCCTCCCAGTCGGGGAACACTTCATCAGTCAAGGACATTTAGCCACCGACCTTCGGGTAAGCGTACTCCAAGGCAGCCTTCGAGACACACGACAACGCAAAATCGTCGAGCAGAAATTAATAGCCAAGTTCCACACCCATGAGGACGGCCTCAACCGGGATCTTGGGTTCATGTCACGCTACACGTAACCCCACCAGCGAACAAAAGTTAACTTTTTAATATAACGGGTCAATTGCTGTCTTTTCCTTCTGGATGTTTCTATGTTTCTGCCTCTCTCTCATTTTTTTGTTCTGGCCGTTTGTATATTCGGTGGCCCTGTAGGTAACACCTATCTGTCTGAACACTTTGGTTGCCTTGGCAATGGGCAGTTGAAAAGACTATCTGTAATCACCAGGTATTGTTCTGTGATTTATAAATGCGAGAGGTTCGAGGATTTCTTGACATTCACCTGAGGAAGGAGGAAGCCTCTGAAAGCTTGTGAATTTTAAAATAAAATTGTTGGACTATAACTTGGTGTTGTAAAATTGTTTACAATTGTCAACCCCAGTCCATCACCGGCATCTCCACATCGTCACTTCTTTTAAGACCCTAGATGAAGTCTGTCAGGACCTGCGGACTTGTCAGCTTTTAGTTTTAGTAATTTTTTCAAAACCCTTTCCCTGGTGATTGTAAATGTTTTAAGTTCCTCCCTCCCTTTCACCCCTTGATTCACAATTATTTCTGGCATGTTATTTGTATCCTCGACAGTGAAGACGGACGCAAAATATCTGTTCAGTTCATCCGCCATTTCCTTATTCTCCATTATCAATTCCCCAGACTCACTCTCTAGAGGACCAACGCTCACTTTACTTACTCTTTTCCTTTTAAAATACCTGTAGAAACTCTTACTATCTGTTTTTACATTTCTAGCTAGTTTTCTCTCGTACTCTAATTTCTCCCTCCTTATTATTCTTTTAGTCATTCTTTGCTGTTTTTTATATTCTGACCAATCTTCTGACCTGCCACTAATCTTCGCGGAATTGAATGCTTTTTCTTTCAATTTGATACTATCTTTAACTTCCTTCGTTGGCCACGGATGTACGTCCTTCCCCTAGAGTCTTTCTTTCTCACTGGAATGTATCTTTGCTGAGTGTTATGAAATATCTCATTAAATGTCTGCCACTGCATCTTTTTTCCCTTAACCTAAGTTCCCAGTTCACTTTAGCCAGGTCTGTCTTCATGCCATCATAATTGCCCTTATTTAAGTTTAAAACACTAGTCTTAGACTTCCTTTTCTCTCCCTCAAACGGAATGTGAAATTCAATCATATTGTGATCACTGCTACCTAGAGGCTCCTTTACAAATGAGGTCATTAATTAATCCTGTCTCATTACAGATTACCAGATCTAGAATAGCCTGTTCTCAGGTTGGCTTTAGAACATGCTGCTCTAAGAAACTGTCCTGAAAGCACTCTATGAACTCATCTTCCAGGCTACCTTTGCCAATCAGATTCTTCCAATCTATATGTAGATTAAAATCACCCAAAATTATTGCTGTTCGTTTCTTACAAGCCCCCATTATTTCTTCCTGTATACCCTGTCCTACGGTGTGGTTACTGTTAGGGGGCCTATAAACTACTCCCACAAGTGACTTCTTGCCTTTATTATTTCTTATCCCTACCCAAACTGATTCTACATCTTGGCCTTTAGAACTAAGGTCATTTCTCTCTATTATACTTGTGTCATCCTTAATTAACAGAGCTACCCCTCCTCCTTTTCCTATCTACCTGTCCTTCTGAAATGTCAAGAACCCTTGAATATTCAGGTTTCAGCCTTTGTCATCTTGTGAGCTTGTCAGTTGTGAGCTTCTCCCCATAACTTGGGATTTTAGGTTTTAGAATGATCATTGCTGTCTTCCTCTGATTTCTCTCGAATGCATCAATGCCCTTTTGAAGGTAAGAGGCCCAAAATTGTATACAATATTCTAAATGTACCCTCATCAACACATTGTACAAGGTTAAGATAATCTGCTTAACCGCCAATAAATTGATTTTGAGAGATGCATCCCTGTATTTGATTAGGTTGTTGGAAGCATCTTCATACCCAAAATAATATCCATCATTGTATATGTTTCATATTCCAATATCCATTACATGATGTTTATTAACTAATGTAATTTTGCTCAATTCAAAGTAATGACATTCATGCTGTACTTCCATGAAGAGGAACGATGGGATTGGGTACGGGTACGGTAGCATAGTGGTTATGTTGCTGGACGAGTAATCCAGAGGCCTGGACTAATAATCTGGAGTCGAGTTCAAATCCTGCCACGGCAGCTGGGGCATTAAATTCAATTAATCAAATAAAATCTGGAATTTAAAAAAAACTGGTATCAGTAATGGTGGCCATGAAACTGCCGGATTCTCATAAAAACCTATCTGGTTCACTAATGTCCATTTAGGGAAGGAAACCTGCCATCCTTACCCGGTCTGGCCTATATGTGACTCCAGACCCACAGCAATGTGGTTGATTCTTAATCGCCACTCAGTTGTACAATCTCGCTACAGAAAGTCACAATAAGAATAAAACCGGATGAACCACCTAGCATCGGACCACTGGGCACCGGACACGACAAAGGCAAACCAAGCCCAGTCAACCCTGCAAAGTCCTCCTCACTAACGTCTGGGACTTGTGCCAAAATTGGGAGAGCTGTCTCACAGACTGGTCAAGCAACAGTCTGACATAGCCATACTCATGGAATCATACTTTTCAGCCAACGTCCCAGACTCTTCCATCACCATCCCTGGGTATGTCCAGTCCCACCGGCAGGACAGACCCACCAGAGGTGACGGTACAGTGATATACAGTCAGGAGGGAGTGGCCCTGGGAGTCCTCAACATTGACTCCGGACCCCATGAAATCTCATGGTATCAGCTTAAACGTGGACAAGGAAACCTCCTGCTGATTACCACCTACCATCCTCCCTCAGCTGATGAATCAGTCCTCCTCCATGTTGAGCACCACTTGGAGGAAGCACTGAGGGTAGCAAGGGCACAGAATGTACTCTGGGCGGGGGACTTCAAGAGTGGCTCAGTAGCACCACTACTGACCGAGCTGGCTGAGTCCTGAAGGACATAGCTGCCAGACTGGGCCTGCGGCAAGCGGTGAAAGAAAAACCGACTTCACCTCGTCTTCACCATTCTACCTGTTGCAGATGCATTGGTCTATGACAGTATTGGTAGGAGTGACCACCGCACAGTCCTCGTGGAGACGAAGTCCCACCTTCTCACTGAGGACACCATCCACCGTGCTAAATGGGATAGATTCAGAACAGATCTAGCAGTTCAAAACTGGGCATCCATGAGGCCCTTTGGGCCATCAGCAGCAGCAGAATCGTATTCCAGCACAATCTGTAACTTCATGGCCCGGCATATTCCTCGCACCACCATTACCGACAAGCCAGGTGATCAACCCTGGTTCAATGAGGAGTGTAGAAGAGCATGCCAGGAGTAGCACCAGGTGTACCTAAAAATGAGGTGCCAACCTGGTGAAGCTACAATACAGGACTACATGCATGCTAAACAGCAGAAGCAACATGCTATAGACAGAGCTAAGCGATTTCACAATCAACGGATCAGATCAAAGCTCTGCAATCCTGCCACATCCAATTGTGAATGGTGGTGGACAATTAAACAACTAACGGGAGGAGGAGGCTCCGTGAACATCCCCATCCTCAATGATGGCAGAGCCCAGCATGTGAGTGGGAAAGACAAGGCTGAAGTATTTGCAACCATCTTCAGCCAGAAGCGCTGACTGGACGATCCATCTCTGCCTCACCCAATATCCCCACCATCACAGAAGCCAGTCTTCAGCCAATTCGATTCACTCCACATGATATCAAGAAACGGCTGAGTGCACTGGATATGGCAAAGGCTATGGGCCCAGACAACATCCCTGCTGTAGTGCTGAAGACTTGTGCTCCAGAACTAGCCGTGCCTCTAGCAAAGCTGTTCCAGTACAGCGACAACACTGGCATCTACCCGACAATGTGGAAAATTGCCCAGGTATGTCCTGTCCACAAAAAGCAGGACAAATCCAATCCGGCCCATCACCACCCCATCAGTCTACTCTCAATCATCAGCAAATTGATGGAAGGTGTCGTCGACAGTGCTATCAAGTAGCACTTACCAATAACCTGCTCACCGATGCTCAGTTTGGGTTCCACCAGGACCACTCGGCTCCAGACCTCATTACAGCCTTGGTCCAAACATGGACAAAAGAGCTGAATTCCAGAAGTGAGGTGAGAGTGACTGCCCTTGACAACAAGGCAGCATTTGATCGAGTGTGGCACCAAGGAGCTCTAGTAAAGTTGAAGTCAATGGGAATCGGGGAAAACTCATACCTAGCACGTAGGAAGATGGTAGTGATTGTTGGAGACCAATCATCTCTGCCCTAGGACATTGCTGCAGGAGTTCCTCAGGGCAGTGCCCTAGGCCCAACCATCTTCAGCTGCTTCATCAATGACCTTCCCTCCATCATAAGATCAGAACTGGGGATGTACATTCATCAGTGAACAGCGTTCAGTTCCATTCGCAACCCCTCAGACAGTGAAGCAGTCCGTGCCCGCATGCAGCAACACTTGGACAACATCCAGGCTTGGGCTGATAAGTGGCAAGTAACATTTGCGCCAGGCAATGACCATCTCCAACAAGAGAGAGTCCAACCACCTCCCCTTGACATTCAACAGCATTACCATCACCGAATCCCCCACCATCAACATCCTGGGGATCACCATTGACCAGAAACTTAATTGGACCAGCCACATAAAAACTGTGGTTACAAGAGCAGGTCAGAGGCTGGGTATTCTGTGGCGAGTGACTCACCTCCTGGCACCCCAAAGCCTTTCCACCATCTACAAGGCACAAGTCAGGAGTTTGATGGACTACTCTCCACTTGCCTGGATGAGTGCAGCTCCAACAACACTCGAAGCTCGACACCATCCAGGACAAAGCAGCCCGCTTGATTGGCACCCCATCCACCACCCTAAACATTCACTCCCTTCACCACTGGCGCACAGTGGCTGCAGTGTGTACCATCTACAGGATGCACTGCGGCAACTCGCCAAGGCTTCTTCGACAGCACTTCCCAAACCCGTGACCTCTACCACCTAGAAGGACAAGGGCAGCAGGCACATGGGAACACCACCACCTGCACGTTCCCCTCCAAGTCTCACACCATCCCGACTTGGAAATATATCGCCGTTCCTTCATCGTCGCTGGGTCAAAATCCTGGAACTTCCTACCTAACAGCACTGTGGGAGAACCTTCACCACACGGACTGCAGCGGTTCAAAAAGGCGGCTCACCACCACCTTCTCAAGGGCAATTAGGGATGGGCAATAAATGCTGGCCTTGTCAGTGATGCCCACATCCCGTGAACGAATTAAAAAAAGTATATAATTTAGTAGCAGAATTTAACACACAGATATTCATGAATCCACAGCAGTAAGCCTAAGAATTGAGCTGAGATGGAAACATGTTGATGTACAGTACTGGCTTGGTACATTTGGCGAGTAGTGGGGAGAAAGCATTTGTTCTATCCCTTATGTTTTTATGTTCTGCTGGTAGTTTCAGAGACTTGTGTAAAGGTGTGCCTCTGCTGCTTGTAGCTGTACAGGAGTCGGGCTGTTCATGTAGCTGTACAGGAGTCGGGCTGTTCATGTTTAGAAATGTTGCCAGAAGAATCACATTTCTACTGATAACTGCACTCCATCAAGGTAAAAGTACCGTTAAAAATAAAATTGGCTGTCTGTTTGGCAGCATTTCTATTATAGCCAATTCACAACAGCAGTAGTACGAGATCACAATTGAGTTAGTTTTGGTACTGACACCAAACTGTTGGGTTCTGTGAAATTGTCAGCATTATAACGCACATTAGACAACAGTGGTGTGAAGCTTTGCATTGCACCAACGCCAAGTGTGCTGTGTAACTGGAACAAAGCGAAATGTACAGCTGGAGTATATTGTAAGATGAGTTTATTAGCATCCTTTTAATATGTTACATCCTTTAAACACTCCCAACTTTTTCTATTTTACATAATAGATACAGATGGTGTTTGTGATGGGAGGCGGAGACTGATATTCCATTTGCATTTGGCAATTCTTTTTGTTTCCTGTGGATGGGTGTAATGCCACATTGATACTGGAATTTATTTCTCTCCATTTTACAGGGGAATGGCACAGCATACAATATAAGCTCATTTTATAACAGTGATTATTGTTGGTTACAATTTAAGTGACTACTGTAGACATAGCACTAATCGTCTGACAATATACAAGATTTCGTGAAGATCTGCTTCAGAAATCTATATTTGATCCCAGTTATTTATAATTTGGGTCTGTAAGTTCCCGAAAAGTAAAATTATTGCTAAAAAATTCTTTTTAAGGAAGAATGGTTCAAAATTTGTGGTTCTGGTTATTATGTTTAAATGGTATGTAAATATGAACACTCCTCAAAACATCAAAATAGTTCTGTAAATAGTAGAGTCTCAAAAATAAGAATTCCTGCTTTGAATGTTTAATCTTCAAGATGTGCTGAGTAGCACATTGGGGTAATTTTTTGTTTGCATTGCATGGGAACCACCCTGGTTGCTGCTGAGTGGCCTGGGAAGGTTTATAATTTTATTTGGAGCTATATGGTTTAATCTTGATTGTATGCATCGATCATGATTTACATTAAATCCAGGTTTTTAATGTTTTTGTTTAAACAGTGCATGTTAATGACATCATGGCTGTGGGGAAGAGGAAGAAGTACCTTGGAATAATTGCAGAAACCTACAGTGAGAGTATGCTACATTTAGTAAGAAGTTAAGGCTGTTAGTGATACTGAGTTATTTGAGCTCTTTTGCAGTTGTGCCCTGTAATTTCTCCAAGCCACTACCCCGAATGATTTCAAGCAGCATCCGCTACTTTTTTTTTTGCTCAATTGGCAGAAAGGCAGAAATATTGAGAGGTAACTTATTCTTTGTTGCTCTGTATAATGTACGAAAACTTGTATGTACAGTGTGTTGGAACTAAATGTAAGTTTTTTTTTTAGTACTTTAAAACAGAATGTTGTCCTAATTGTTTTCCTGTTCAATACATTCTTGGGTGTATAGTAATCCACTAAGTGTTATATAAAACTCTATGATCAGTTAGGAGCTGTTTGCCATGACTAAAATAAAATTGTGAAAGTTAACAGCATTTTTCATACTTAGAGAAGCAATAGACAAGTAATGGTTAATTACACACAATGTACAGCACAGAAACAGGCCATTCGGCCCAAGAAGTCCATGTCGGTGTTTATGTTCCACACGAGCCTCCTTCCTCCCTACTTCATTTAACCCTATCAGTATATCCTTCTATTCCTTTCTCCCTCATGTGTTTATTTAACTTCCCCTTAAACGCATCTATGCTAGTCACCTCAACTACTCCTTGAGGTAGCGAGTTCCACATTCTCACCACTCTCTGGGTAAAAAAAGTTTCTCCTGAATTTCCTATTGGATTTATTAGTGAATATCTTATATTTTTGGCCCCTAGTTCTGGTCTCCCCCTCAAGTGGAAACATCTCTACATCTACCCGATCAAAGCCTTTCATAATCTTAAAGACTTCTATCAGGTCCCCCCTCAGCCTTTTCTAGAGAAAAGAGCCGCAGCCTGCTCAATCCTTCCTGATAGGTATAACCTCTCAGTTCTGGTATCATCCTAGTAAATCTTTTTTGCACCTTCTCCAGAGCCTCTATAATCTTTTCATAATATGGAGACCAGAACTGTGCACATTACTCCAGGTGTGGTCTAACCAAAGTTCTATACAAGTTTAACAAAATTTCTCTGCTTTTCAATTCTATCCCCATAGAAATGAACCCCAGTGCTTGGTTTGCTCTTTGTATGGCCTTATTAACCTGCGTCGCTACTTTTAGTGGTTTATGTATCTGTACCCCCAGATCCCTTTGCTCCTCTACCTTATCGAATCATAGAATGGTTAGCGCACTGGAGAAGGCCATTCGGTCCATCGAGCCCATGCTGGCTCTTTGTATGAGCAATTCAGTTAGTTCCATTCCCCCGCTCTTTCCCCACTGCCCTGCAAATTTTTTCCTTTCAAGTATTTATCCAATTCCTTTTGAACGCCACGCTTGAATCTGCTTCCACCACCATTTCAGGCAATGCATTCCAGATCGTAACTATTCTCTGCGTAAAAAAGTTTTTCCTCATGTCGCCTTCGCTTCTTTTGCCAATCACCTTAAATCTGTGTCCCCTGGTTCTCGACCCGTCTGCCAATGGGAACAGTTTCTCTTTTTATTTACTTTATCTAAACCCTTCTTCATTTTCAACACTTCTATCAAGTCTCCTCTCTACCTTCTCTGCTCTAAGGAGAACAATCCCTGTTTCTCCAATCTGTCCATGTAACTGAAGTCTCTCACCCTGGAACCCCATTCTAGTAAATCTTTTCTGCACCATCTCTAAGGCCTTTACATCCTTCCTAAAGTGCAGTGCCCAGAATTGGACACAATACTCCAGTTATGGCCGAACCAGTGTTTTATAAAGGTTCAACATAACTTCCTTGCTTTTGTACTGTATGCCTCTATTTATAAAGCCCAGGATCCCGTTTTGCTTTTTTAATCGCATTTTCAACCTGTCTTCCCACCTTCAAAGATTTGTGCGCATATACCCCAGCTTTCTTTGTTCCTGCAACCCCTTTAGAATTGTACCCTTTAGTTTAGATTGCCTCTCCTCGTTATTCCTACCAAAATGTATCAATTCGCACTTCTCTGCATTAAATTTCATCTGCCATGTGTCCGCCCATTCCACCAACCTGTCTATGTCCTCTTGAAGTCTATCATTATTCTTCTCCCTGTGTACTACACTTCCAAGTTTTGTCATCTGCAAATTTTGAAATTGTGCCCTGTACACCCAAGTCCAAGTCATTAATATATATCAAAAAAAGGACTGGTCCTAGTACTGTCCCCTGGGGGACACCACTGTATACCTTCCTCCAGTCTGAAAAATAATCATTCATCGCAACTCTCTGTTTCCTGTCAGTTAGCCAATTTTGTATCCACACTGCCAATGCCCCTTTTGTTCCACGGGCTTCAATTTTGCTGACAAGCCTATTATGTGCACTTTATCAAACGCCTTTTGAAAATCTATATACACAAGATCAACTGCATTGCCTTTATCAACCCTCTGTTACCTCATCAAAAAGCTCAATCAAGTTAGTTAAACATGATTTGCCTTTAACAAATCTGTGCTGGCTTTCCTTTATTAATCCACACTTGTCCAAGTGACTTATTAATTTTGTCCTGGATTATCGTTTCTAAAAGCTTCCCCACCACCGAGGTTAAACTGACTAGCCTGTAGATGCTGGGTTTATCCTTACACCCTTTTTTGAACAAGGGTGTAACATTTGCAATTCTCCAGTTCTCTGGCACCCCACCCATATCTAAGGTATGACTCTTATTAACCAAGCAGTATGTGGCCCCCGTATTCTTCCTACCAAAATATAATATCTCACACGTATCTATATTGAAATTCATTTGCCAATTTCCCACCCATTCTGCAAGTTTATTATTGTCATCCTGTATTTTATCGCAGTCCTCCTTGGTATTAACTATACCACCCAATTTGGTGCCGTCTGCAAATTTTGATGTTGTACTTCAGATTCCTGAGTCCAAATTATTTATGTAAATGGTGAACAACAGTGGTCCCAGCATCGATCCTTGTGGAACACCACTTTCCACCTTTTGCCAGCCTGAGTAACTACCTTTAACACCTACTTTCTTGTTTTCTGTTTTGTAGCCAGCTTGCTATCCATTCTGCTACTTGTCCCCTTGCTTTGACCTTAATCATGAGTCTACCATGTGGTACCTTATTGAAGACATTTTGAAAATCCAAATACATTACATCGACTGCATTACCCTTGTCTACCCTTTCTGTTACTTCAAAGAATTGAATAAGGTTGGCGAAGCATGAGCTTCCCTTTTGAAATCTGTTATTGCATGACTGGTTATCAATTGGGAAGATTGCAGAGGTGAAGATAAGCATAGCCACCAAACAGTCACATTAACTGTGGAATAGATTGCATCGCTCCACTGGTACTATAGATCACTAATCTCGCTTACTTCCAGTTCAAAAGCCTGGCTTGAAGACCACTTGTCCTATTCTTTCACCTGGATATCAGCTGATGCCATGATGGAACAAGGCAAGAGCTGGAAACTTCATTTAACTCCAAAAAAGCCTAAAATGTTATTTCATAATTTGTAGGATTTTACTTTTAATAACGTCAGATTATGCTTTTGAGTTTCCTCCAAATTAATTGGATAAAACAAGCATGAATCTGCAGCGTTATCAGTTTTGCAGTACAGGACACTTTTTAAAATTGCTTTCTGAGGATTGTAAGATTTAACTGCCGTTACAAATGCAAGTAGAAGTAATCATGATTAGAGTGATCTATAGTTGCACTGGGGAGACAATATAATCCACTGTTAATCTGTCTACTTCGTTGCCATGCTCATTGAGAATCTACAAGTATAGACACTGTAAACTAAAAATTCTACATATATCGTAACTTGGTGAATAAAGCCGGGGTGATTGTCTAAGCTCTGGGAAGGCCTGAATCGCTTAACTCTTGGATTGTCAGCAGCTTTGGGAAATTGCAGATTCCCTTGGCCAGCCATTTTTCGAAAAAGTTTTCCAGCTCACACCATGCTATGCTGAAACAAAGCCTAATATTACATTATTAAAGTCACTCTACTCAAATAAAAAATATACGCTTCTGGTAAGCCTACCTTTTGATTCTGTCCTGTAATTTAACTTAAGTTGGATATCATGTCCAACTTATCATTTTCTAACACTTTTCTCCCTATTTAAAATAAATTCCAAATACTTTCCTCATTTGATTTCTTCTGTCTCCTATGATCCAGGTCTGGGAGAGAGGTTGGAGTTCATATTGAAAAAGTAGGTTTAAAACTAGTCGCCGAGGCTGTTTTTCAGTCAGTTGAATGCTAAAAATGTAGAGATCGACATTGGTCAGGTTATGGATGCAACTAGGTCAACTTTGGTTATATAGAATCAAGCAGATGATTTTTGCTCATCTGGGATGCTGGGTTAAATATTTAAGCACAAGAATGGTTAGTTAAATGGGCACAGCCAACTCTGAATGGTGGATAACATCATTGTAAAGAAACAAGAGGCGCTGATTGAAAAACCATTGGTTTTCAATAAAATGGGGTTACAGCTTACCCTAGCAGCACTGTGACTTCAAGAAGAATTTACTTCGGACTGCCTCCTATTTCATTGCAAAGAACATATGAGGCATGATTTTAACATTGAAAAACGGATGGGTTGGGGGCGGGCGGCATTCAAAATCGCAACCATTTCAGACCTGCCTCCAACCCACCCATTTCCGGTTTTCACTAGGGCAGGATGAGGGGCAGGCGACCAACCCGCTCCCAGGAGGCAGGTTGGTCACTAAACTTTCAAGGAGGCTGTGGGCCTCCATTTTTGCAGATTTTGTAATTTCAACCCCTGGGGGCTGGGATTCCCGGACCTTCTCCTTCACGCTTCGTGAGAGAAGGCGAGAATGCCTGAAACTGCAGGTAAGTGCCTTTCTGGCGCAGCTTGCGGGCTTGGAGGAGCAGGAGTGCTTCCTCCAGGCCCAACAAGCCTACCTGCTGACCCCCCAATGATCTCTGACTCTTTTTCCCCCCCCCCCCCCCAAACGATCACAGACCCCCGCGATGACACCCGATCCTGACACCCTGACCTCCATGTCCATCGGTGCCCCATGCCTGCCCCCTCTCTTTTCCCCCCCCCCCCCCCCCCATCCTTACAATCAAGGACTCACCTGAACATGTCCTCTCCCTGGCTGCTCTCTCGTCAGACTGAGACCAGCCTGTCAATCAGGCCAGCCAGTCAGACGGCAAACCGACAAAAAAAAGACGTCCATAAGTCAAAATCGCAAGGACGTCCGGGAAACCCATACTTCTAGGTACAGCCAAACATTGCTCACATGATGTACAAGTAGCACCTCCAGGTTCATAGGTCATAAAAATCTGCACAAAGTTGTGACTTATGCAGAAAATATTACCGCAAATAGTTTGACAAGGTGCAGCTGGAACAAAAACAGCCCCCTCCTTGGCTTGGGGTAAAAATCATGCCCATGGCCTCTGCATTGGCTGCCCTCAATTCTTGTGATTTCTCCATTAGAGTTATCCTAGTTACCTAGTAACAGCTTATAAAATCTTTTTCTTGAAATTCTTTTCTTTCCAACAAAACCGCTTAAGGAGTGTCTAATTAGCCTTCAGTAAATCTGGATCTTTAGTTTATGCTAGATTGTAAATTTCTAAACTATTTTCTCGATGAAAAGTTGCAGGAAAATAAGCTGGAATTATTTCTACATAGCATTACCAGGACTGAGTGGATTTAAAAAGAAAGTTGCATAGAAATATACACAAAACAAATAATCCTTGTGAAACTTTGGGGTTACATTGCAGCCCAAGGACCGAACTTCATATTAATGTTTATACTGTAATATTTCTGGTGCAATGAAGCAGAGACCTAACCATGTGTAAGGATTTGGTGGGGGGGGGGGGGGGCGGAGAACATTAAGCGTAATTACATAGAAGTTATAACAAGGAAAAAGGCCTTTCGGCCCAACCAGTCCATGTCGGCCTTTATCCTCCACGCAAATAAATAGTTCTGATCACATTTACCCACCCTGTTCCCTTATCCCTACAACCCCATTTCCTTCATTCATCTATCCAATCTAATCTTGAATGTTAACATAGTTTCTGCTTCAACCACTAGCCTGGGAAGTAAATTCCTTTGCCTCGCAACACACTATGTGAAGAAGTTTCTCTTGCCCTCTGTTCTAAATGATTTATGCTTAATCTTGTATCTATGACCACTCCTTCTTGACCTTTCAACTACTGTAAACAGTCTTCTATCTACCCTGTCTTATCCTTTCATAATTTAAAGAACTTCTTTTATATTGTCCCGTAATTTCTGTTGTTCTAACGATAAAAGGCCAAAGTTTTAAAGTCTTTCTTTGTATCTGTATTTCCTCTCACCTAGTGAATCACTAAAGCCTCAATATCCATCCTATAGTGGAGCCAAATATTGTACTCATCTGTTTTCTTATCTTCTCACATTCTCCTTTAGTTTTCTTCATTATTATTATTTTTATAGTCCTCATAGACACTCCAATTTTAATTGGTTTCTAACCTCTTTATTTATCCATGGCATCCTAAACCTTGCCCCTCCCCTACTGGTTGTAACCAAGGTTTGAAGCATAGACAACAACAATTGAGCAGACATGTATTTTCAAGCTGCAGATTTTTTAATTGCAGTTTTCCACATGTGTGCTTGGATCATTGCAACAATTTTCTGAGGCTTTTTGTGTTGTCAGCAACTACCAGAACAAGTGTCAAGAGACAGCTGTTTTTGTTCCAGCTGCACCTTGTCAAACTATTTGTGGTAATATTTTCTGCATAAGTCACAACTTTGTGCAGATTTTTATGACCTATGAACCCGGAGGTGCTACTTGTACATCATGTAAGCAATGTTTGGCTGTCAGACATAAAAGTTGCAGATCAGGGCTTTTATTTGTTGTTACGGTAATGAACAAAAGTGAACTTCCATTGTAAATTGCTGTGTTTGAAACAAACTGGTGCAGTGGATTTGTACAGTGTTGTTTCACCTCTAGGACCTAGATTCAGATGCAGCCTGGACTAAAGAAATGAAAGCCATACATACTTCTCCACATGGAGTCAAGACCAAGTTCAGTATTCCAGTCTCACGGGTTAAAACATAGTGGGATCACTAAACCCAGCTGGGGAATGAGGGTGAAGGGAAGGAAATGGGGATAATGGGAGGTGGATGAGGAAAGGACTAGATAGAGAAGGCGGTGGGGGGAAGAGGTGGAGGAGAGAGTAACAGGAGACAATGACGGGATGAATAGCACCGGGTTTGGGCCTGTTTTTTCACAGTGGAGGGGGAAGGTGGGGAGGGGATTGAAGAGGGGGACAATGGGTGAAGGAGAGCGGGTTATAGTAGATGGAGAAGGGTTGGATGGCACTGGGCTGCAGTTTTCCTCACTTTGGGAGGGGTGAGCTGCACTGGGCCTGGGCCCAATTGCAACTCCTGGGAGGGGAAGAGTATTTTTCTTGAGTGGGGAGTGGGTGGGGGTAACATTACAGAGGGTAAGTTTTCATCTCAGAGTGCGGTGTAATGTTGAGTTGCTTCTGAGTAAGTGAAACAAATTGCACGAAAGGAAAAAAACTTTAATTTTTTTTTCTCTCTGGTAAAAGCTTAATTAGAATAATTTAGTTTCAATTGCTCTGTTTTAGTGGGTTCTTAACAGTCCGATTTTATTATTTCTTTTCCTTTGCCCAATACTTTTTACAGAGAATTGCTTTGAGCGACTGCTAGCTAATATCGCCAGCCATACTGTGAATAGCACCGTGCCGTGCGCTGCGCTTCCCTTTTATGTAATGAGTTGTTTTATGGAAATGTAATGAGTTGTTTCTCAGTGGGTATGTTTGGAATTCGCTTTTCAGTGAGTCACTGCTTACTGGGGCAATAATAGGCACCCCTGCTCCTCCTGGCCCACAAGGAAATCTAAAATAAAATTTTAAAACTTATCTGCCTGGGTGTCTCTGCCCACGATCCACCTCCTGGCAGGTCTTGCTGCCCTTATTTTAACTGCCTCCTCCGCCTGGATTCTGCCTGGTGGGGGGGGGGGGGATGGAAATTAAAATAGGGACCTGATCCCTCCCTAAACTGGAATTTTGACCTGGCACTGGAAAGCCTGGTGCCTGGCTTCTTTCATTCAGAAGTGTGAGGTAATGCATTTGGGGAGATCAAACAAGGCAAGGGAATACACAATAAATGGGAGGATACTGATAGGTGTACAGGAACAGAGAGAGAGACCTTGGAGTGCATGTCCACAGATCCCTGAAGGTAGCACTTCACCTTTTGAAAAACACTTCAAGACCTATTTTTCTGACTAAGCTTTTGATCATTCTTATTCATCTCTCACTTCTAGCTCAGCATCCATTTCTTCGCACCTGTTTGTGAAGCACCTTGGGCCATCTCTTGCATTGAATGTACTATATCAGTGCAAATTGTTGTTGTAGTAGTACATAATGCAAGTTTTTTTTCTTCTGTTGTTAATCACTTCCACTTGTGGTACTATGCTTAACAATTGTCTTGAAATTGCTGTGTGCAATAATAACATATGAACGCCATTGTCTTCGGTCCCCGTTCCCTAGCCACCGATTCCATCCCTCTCCCTGGCCAATGTCTGAGGTTGAACTGGACCGTTTGCAACCTTGGCATCCTATTTGACCCTGAGATGAGCTTCAGACCCCATATCCGCTCCATCACCAAGACCGTCTACTTCCACCTCCATAACATTGCCCATCTCCCCCCATGCCTCAGCTCATCTGCTGGTGAAACCCTCTCCCTTCCCTTTGTTACCTCTAGATTTGACTATATTCCACTGCTCTCCTGGCCGACCTCCCATCTTCGACCCTGCATAAACTTGAGTTCATCCAAAACTGCTGCCCGTATTATAACTCTCACCAAGTCCCACTTACCTATCACCCCTGTGCTCGCTGACCTACATTGGCTCCTGGTCCGGTAATCCCTTGCTTTTAAAATTCTCATCCTAGTTTTCAGATCCCTCCATGGCCTCGCCCCTCCTTATCTCTGTAACCTCCTCCTGTCCTATAGCCCTCCGAGATCTCTGCGCTCATGCAATTCTGGCCTCTTGTGCATCCCTGATTTTAATCGCTCCACCATTGGCGGCTGTGCCTTCAGTTGCCTAGGCCCTAGGCTCTGGAATTCCCTCCGTAAACCTCTCCGCCTCTCTACCTCTCTCCCCTCCTTTAAGACGCTCCTTAAAACCTACCTCTTTGATCAAGCTTTTGGTCACCTGTCCTAATATCTCATATGGCTTGGTGTCAAGTTTTGTTTGCTAACGCTCCTGTGAAGCGCCTTGGGACATTTTCCTACGTTAAAGGTGCTATATAGATGCAAGTTGTTGTTGCTTAACATAATGGTATGCTGGATCCCACAGCATCAGTCAAGTCTTATGTTATTCATAGAATGAGGAAAACAAATTTTATCTAAGAGATAGTTGGGAAAGAACTGTCAGGACAAGAAAAGAGAACATAGGTTTTAATTAACAACTTATCGTAATCTTTCCTTGCTTTTTATCACTGATGCCGGGTAGGACAACATTACATTTTGCTTGGCCCAATTTCTTACAGAATGTGTGTATTTTATCTTGAAAAAATTGGCAACCTCCTTGTAGGAATGAACCTGTTATGGGGATTGTGTGTGTGCGTGTGCATGTGTATGAGTGTTAAATGTGAGACAAATCTACTGTAAGCTGGAGTACGTGTTTTTGAAATGTATTTTTGGGGTACCACATGAGTATTTTGCTAATTTTTTTTTAAAAAGTTGTTAAATTTAGACTGTCATTGGGTCACTAATCAACTGATGAATGCTGTCTTTGTAATTGTCAGCTAAAAGAGATATCAGCTGACTTTTTAAAAAAAAACATAAAACAAAATGAAACCACTTAACCCATGTAGAAAGAACTTAGTCACAGGATTGGTACACACTACCCTTTGTTTAACACTGATTTCTTTTCACATAAAGAAGTATTTTTCCAAATGTTGTGGAAGGGCATTGAGCCAAGTTCCCTAATAGTGGCACAGAACACTCTAATGATGGAATGAAGGACAAGCAAACCGGTGGCAGGTACTAAACCAACTGGAGTGGGGGACGGGAGGGAAAGAAACTTACTATAGTTAAACATTATACATGTTTGGTCAATTTTGTGCTCATCAAGATGACATATAATCAATGCTGGGAATTGAATCCTTTTTTTTTGCTCCTTTTACCGTTTGGTGTCTACATGTTATTTTTAACCAAAAAGGAGGTCAGGTGACCTACTCCCAGGCCTTTGGCAGTGCCTTTGTAAAGCTACCCACTGCGAATTTGCATGAAGGCAGTTCAGGTGTAGATGTATCCCTCTGATATTTTCCTGCACAAGGATAAGTACTTGGCCCCTGCTTTGTATCTTACCACAATAGCACACTTGAGATTGTTAGCGTCCCCGGCACATATTGTGGGTGCAGTTTGTAATAAATGGTGGACGTGTCAGATTGTGGATGCAACAATAGAATGGACATATGCTGGAGGTGTAAAATTACAGAATAGCTGTCCTATCCTGATGCAAGAATGAACAGGCTGCAAGAACATAAATTCAGAAAATGAGACAAATAAATTTCTATTCATAATGGGAAGAAATAAGCTCAGTGAGCGGATATGCATTGCTTGAGTGGCTGTGCAAGATTATAATTCTGAAATAAGGAATATTCAATACAGATACAGCGCAAGAGCGATTAAGTTGCAATTTGGCTTCAAGTTCGTTTTGATTGGTACGTGTGTGAACTGCATAATAGCAGCAACCAGTTGAAAGATTGATCTACATTTTAGGGGGGATATTTGAGTTAAATATCTAAGTTTACTAACTGCAGAAGCTCTTCCCATATTATGTATTACATAATTGTAAACAATTTTACAACGCCAAGTTATAGTCCAACAAATTTATTTTAAATTTCACCAAGCTTTCGGAGGCTTCCTCCTTCCTCAGGTGAATGTTGTGGAAACCTGAGGAAGGAGGAAGCCTCCTGAGGAAGGAGGAAGCCTCCGAAAGCTTGTGAAATTTAAAATAAATTTGTTGGACTATAACTTGGTGTTGTAAAATTGTTTACAATTGTCAACCCTAGTCCATGACTGGCATCTCCACATCATGTATTACATAATGCACTGAGTACTTTTGGATGTAGTACACTAAGTGTGACCAAGTTCTGCAAGAGCCTAATCTCACCAGCAGATTGGCTCCGATTTTTTTTTTTTCTCTTCTGCCTCAAACATTTCTCCCTTGAAGACCGTGACTAATACCAGTGCCTGGTTCTTTCCGAATGGCCATTCCTCATATGTGAGCCTAGATGTTGAATGTTTGACATCATACCTCAGTTGGATCCTGTGCTCGACCATTTCGCATGTGATCTTTCCAACAATGGGTCACTAGATTGTCATTGGGTGCAGGAATCATGGCTGATTTCATCTTTCTTGCTACCCCTCCCTGAGTTGTCATGCCCCCACCCCCAAACTTCGGCTGAGATTAGGTAATGCAGCACAGAGTAGAAATTGACCTGGGCCTTTCCTGGTCTTATTTCCAGGACCCAGAGTTTCATTTTCTCCTTGAGCCATCAGAGGAACCATGTTACAATTTTTTTCACCTGGTCCACTTTCTCCCCTTCCTAACTTTCCAGAAAGCATTGAATCTCTTTGGAATATAATTCCATGGATAGCTGTCACCCTTTGGAGCTCTACCCAAGTGATCGTTATTCACGTGTGAAACTTGATGTTGAGTGTCAACAGATTAATTGATGGAAAACATCACAGCTGAGGCCAATCCTGTCCTCACATACATTGACATGCATGCAGTTCTAGAAGGGGGCGAGTATAGTGGTCAAGAGCAGGTTCTCTGGCCAATGGCCTTTCCCCTCCTTCACTAGAATTTCCTGATCTAGGGGACTCCGAGGTAGAGACCCTGAGCTATTGGGATGATTGTGTTATGATCTTGCAGGTTGTGTTTTTTCATAGTTGATTGTGAAGTGCAGTTTATTTTTCTGTGAGCTTAACATTCATGTACTTGAAACAATTTTGTCTTTTTAGTAAATAATATTCCACAATCTCCAGCCTACTGGATCCACAAGAAAATATATTTTAATATATTTTATGTCAGTTTTAGGGAAAATCTTGAAACCTCTAGAGGACAAACCCATTGAAAAGTATAACTTGTTAAAAGGGAGTCAGCATTGATTCAAGCAAGGGAGATTGTATTTAACGTGGTATAGTTTTTAATAGACTAGGTGGACCGGGGAAATGCAGTTAACAAATATTCAAATTTTCAAAAAGGACAGGAATCACTGCTAGATCTAGTAATGGGAAAGGAGCCAGAACCGATAAGAGAAGTAAGCTTACGGGAACATCTAGGCAATAGCGATCACAACATAATAAGGTTTAAAATAATGATTGAGAAGGACATAAGTAAGACAAAGACCAAAGTAGTAGATTGGAATAAAACCTAATTTTGAGGGGATGAGAATGGAACTAGGGAAGGTAAATTAGAAAAAAAAATTGACAATCAAAGAAATAGAACAGCAGTGGATAATATTCAAAACGGTGATCAATAGAGTTTAGGAGGAATATGTTCCTCTAAAAAGCAAGAACAAACTAGTCAATAATGAAACGCCATGGATGAATAAAGAGATACGGGTAAAATTGAAACTAAAAGAAAGGCATATTCTAAGTACATTGACAGTAAAGGAAAGGATGACAAAAGGGAATACGAAGAGGTTAGGAAAGAAGTCAAAAAGCAATTAGGAAAGCAAAGAGGAACTACAAGATTAAATTATCAAGAATATAAAAAGAAATAGTAAAGTATTCTACAGGCTCATAAATAACAGAAGAAAAATCAGAATAGAGATAGGGCCACTAAGGGATGCACAAGATAAACTCATAGATAATGACAGCGAAATGGCAGAACTATTGAATAGTTACTCTGCCTCCATATATACCAGGGAGACTAACAAGGTGGCAGGACATTAGAAGAAGAGGTCAAAAAAGATACTAAAACATTTAAGATAGAAAGGGGGGAGATAATAAACTAATCAAACTAAGAGAGGCTAAGACCTCTGGTCTGGATGGATTGCATCCGCGAATATGAAGTTCTGGGAGATAGCAGAGGCATTTTAAAAAAATATATAATATAATTCACTAGAAAACAGAAAAGTGCCAGAGGACTGGGAGACAGCTAATATTATTCCTATATTTAAAAAGGGAGCTAGAACATGTCCAGGGAACTATAGATCAATTAGCTTAACATCGGTGGTAGGAAAGATAATGGAATCTTTATTCAAAGATGTAATAAAAAGACATCTAGAGAACAAAAATATAATGAAGAATAGTCAGCACCAGAAGGGAAAGTCGTGCTTGACCAACCTTACTGAATTCTTTGAAGAAGTAACAGAAAGAGTAGACAAGGGGAATGCAGTAGATGTAATATAGTTGGATTTCCAAAAGGCCTTCGATAAGGTACTGAATTGTTGACTCATGGCTAAAGTCAGAGCATGTGGAGTAAGGGGACGGGTAGCACAAAGGAAGTTGGTGGTGGTTGTTAGAGGCCAATCATTTCAGCCCTAGGACATCGCTGCAGGAGTTCCTCAGGGCAGTGTCCTAGGCCCAACCATCTTCAGCTGCTTCATCAATGACCTTCCCTCCATCATTAGGTCAGAAGTGGGGATGTTCACTGATGATTGCACAATGTTCAGTTCCATTCACAACCCCCCAGATAATGAAACAGTCCATGCCCGCATGCAGCAAGACCTGCACAGCATCCAGGCTTCGGCTGATAAGTGGCAAGTAACATTCATGCCAGGCAATGACATCGCCAACAAGAGATAATCTAACCACCTCCCCCTGACATTCAACGGCATTACCATCGCCGAATCCTCCACCATCAACATCGTGGGGGTCACCATTGACCAGAAACTTAACTGGACCAGCTACATAAATACTGTGGCTACAAGAGCAGGTCAGAGGCTGGATATTCTGCAGCAAGTGACTCACCTACCGACTCCCCACAGCTTTTCCACCATCTACAAGGCACAAGTCAGGAGTGTGATGGAATACTCTCCGCTTGCCTGGATGAGTGCAGCTCAACAACACTCAAAAAGCTCGACACCATCCAGGACTAAGCAGCCCGCTTGATTGGCACCCCATCCACCACCCTAAACATTCACTCCCTTCACCACCGGCGCACTGTGGCTGCAGTGTTTACCATCCACAGGCTTCTTTGACAGCACCTCCCAAACCCGCGACCTCTACCACCTAGAAGGACAAGGGCAGCAGGCACATGGGAACAACACCACCTGAACGTTCCCCTCCAAGTCACATACATCCTGACTTGGAAATATATTGCCATTCCTTCATAGTCGCTGGGTCAAAATCCTGGAGCTCCCTACCTAACAGCACTGTGGGAGAACCTTTACCACATGGACTGCAGCGGTTCAAGAAGGCGGCTCACCACCACCTTCTCAAGGGCAATTAGGGATGGGCAATAATTGCTGGCCTTGCCAGCGACACCTACATCCCATGAACCAACAAAAAAAATGGAATTTAGCATTAAACAGATGATCTATGAAAGTAAATGCCAGTCTCCCCACTGCTATTCTCCATAAACCACAAGTTATCTAGAATACCCTGGTGACACTAAGACCTGTCGTGACAAAAATGAGGAATAGTTGTCTAATTTTGATTTAGTGGCTGCCCATTAAATTCAGTCACCGTACATAAGCAGTTTAAAAACTGACTACAGTTCAGATTCCTGTACCAACGTTACGTTAATGCATTGTTGCAGGTTTCATCTGTTACAGGCTAGATGGAGATTTTCCAAGAAACGGTATAGATAATTTAGGCTCCCACAATTGTGAGAAATTCAAAGAAAGGAGGCAGTATATTTGAAAGTTATTTATAAACAGTTAGCTTATTAGAATTGTGACCTGCTTGTTATTTTGTCCATTCCATGAGTTGGGTGGAAATGTGTGTACTGTAAATATATAACTATTATGACTATTATTTATCAGAGTGTTCATCTTTTGTTAATAAACTTGCTTAATATTTTAAATTTAAAACAAGGTCTGTTGTGATCCTTTACCATTTTCCAAGATTGGAGTAAGATCTTATGGAAATATGAGAAGTCTAGTAGCTAAAAATAATTACCAACAGGACTTGCTGCTTGTTTTCCTGGGCACATTACCAAAAATTTATCTAGACATTGTCAAAGGTATGGGGACTTAGGACTGAACCATGAGAGTGATCTAAGATATGAGAGATAAAATAATCTAGGACAAGTTGAGAATGATGTTAAAAAAAGCACATGGGATCCTGGGCTTTATTAGTAGAGGCATAGGGCAGCATTTTAGCACCCGCTATCGGGTGCGTTCCTGGCGGGGGGGGCCCCCGAAAATCGGGAAATCCCGTAGCGGGACCGGAGCCCGCCTCGAACCCGCGCGCTTCCGGGTTCCCCACTGACGCGCCGGCGTGCGCGCGCAGCCCCCACTGGTGGGAATCCCGCAGGCAATTAAAGCCAGCGGGATGCCACTTGAACGTATTTATTTTGCTTGTTCAGGTCATTAACTGACCTGATCAAGGGATTATGTGAGGGGGGGGGGGGGGGATTTTAAAGCAAACTGGGACTGTTTCCCACACTGGGGGAAACACTCCCAGTTCAAATGGACCTGTTGCAGCTGTCAGCCTGTGGCAGCTGCAAAGGTCCATTTGACGGGTGGGGGGGGGGGTGGGTGGAGACCCTCACTCATTACAGGAGGCCACTCTGTCACTTGGGACAAAGTTTGGCCTCCACCACCCTCCTCCTGACAATCAAAGTCACCAACTTGCACACTTACCACAGGTCCAGAGATATGTACCTACCTTGCGGACCCCCTCAGATGTACATCTTCCGGATGGGGGCTGCCGTGGCTGCAGTCATGACCTCCTCGGAGGGCGAACAGCATCACCAGCCTCGCCATCCACGCCGTCCACCTCTGACACGTGGAGCTCCACAACAGAGCGCTGTGACACATCCACCTGCACAGCAGGAGGGAGGGCTACCGCAGAGAGAGATGCGTTGCAGAGGGCACTACCCTCGCCACAGGGTCCACAGACCGAGGCTCAGCTTCCTGGACCTCTCTGAGCAGCAGTGCACACGGAGGCTCAGAGTCACTCGACATGTAGTCGTGGACATCTGCAGCCTCCTTCATGCCAAGCTGCTCCCGGCTGGCCCGAGGACCATCTTCTTACCTGTCGCTGTCAAAGTCACCACTGCCCTCAACAACTTCTCCTCCGTATCCTTCCAGGGTGCAACCGGGGACATCGCCGACGTCTTTCAGCCGTCTGCACAAAAGAGCCCTGCAAATACACCTACACCCACTCTGCAGTGACACAATGGGTGTCATCAGTTGTGGGTCTTCATAGTGATCCTCAGGAAAGGGAATTATTGCACAAACCAGACAAGATTCGCGAAGACATGGCAGTAGTGGTGCCAATATAATATGTGATGTGAGTTGCTTAGAAATTAAATATATGTAACAACCGTGACAAACCCTCAAACACCCTTGTGCATCCCCTTCATGCTCACGACACGCTTGCCTTACGCTGCCTACTGCACATATGTGATGCATGCCCTGTGGCTGCAGCACAGGTAGTGGCAGGTTGAGTGAGGCTGACCGTGAAAGAGATGCACGAGAGGGTGAGTATGAGATAGAGCCATGAGATTGTATGAGGATTGGGTTGAATGGTAGTGGCGTGATGAGTACTGGCGAGGTGAGTAGGTGCAGGTAAGATGAGGATGAGGTTTGAGTGGGTATGAGGGGTGATGTGACAGAGTAATGTTGGCAGTGCAGAAGGAGATGTGGGGTGGGGGCGGTGATGTGGCAGACGGAGCATAGGGGAAAGAGTAAGTGTACTCACTTCGGCTGACCTACTGAGGTCATTGGAGCGCCTCCTGCATTGTATGCAGGTGGGCGATATGTTGGTGGTGTAGGTGACCTCCTCTGCCACCTCGAGCCACGCCTTCCTGGTGGCAGAGACAGGCCGCTCCCTCCCGCCCTCCGGGGGGGGGGGGGGAAGATCTCTGTCCTCCCCCTCCTCCTCACCCCGTGTAGTGATACCTGGAGTGAGGCATCATTAAACTGGGAGCAACCTTCCCCCTGGGCTGCTCCATGCTGTAATTTTTTCTATTTGTTACAGCATCTGTCAGTGGAGGACTGCCCCTTTAAATAGAGCTCCTCCAGCTGACAGATCTTACTGCGCATGCGCAGCCCGCCCGACGCGCAGATCAGCAGTGGGGAACCCGGAAGACCAGGTAAGTGGATCCAATTATGCTACGATCGCGCGGGGAGCTGACTGATTTCGCCGGGCGCGTGGGCCCCCCCCCCCCCCCCCCCCCCGCCAAGAACCCGCAGCCCTGGTAACATCGGGCCCATAGAGTACAAAAGCAGGAAAGTTATGCTAAACCTTTTATAAAGCATTGGTTAGGCCTCAACTGGAGTATTGTTTTCAATTCTGGGCACACACGTTTTAGGAAGGATGTCAAGGCTGTAGAGAGGGTGCAGAAGAGATTTATTAGAATGGTGCCAGGGATGAGGGACTTCAGTTATGTGGAGAGACTGGAGAAGCTGGGGTTGTTCTCCTTAGAACAAAGAAGGTTAAGGGGAGATTTGATAGAGGTGTTCAAAATCATGAACAGTTTTGACAGAGTAAATAAGGAGAAACTGTTTCCAGTGGCAGAAGGGTCGGTAATCAGAGGACACAGATTTAAGGTGATCGGCAAAAGAGCCAGAGGTGACATGAGGAAACATTCATTTACCGCAGCGAGTTGTAATAAGAAATAGGAGCGGCAGTAGGTCAATCGGTAATGATCTGGGGTGCACTACCTGAAAGGGTGGTGGAAACAGATTCAATAGTAACTTTCAAAAGGAAATTGGATAAATATTTGGAGGGAAAACATCTACAGGGTTATGGGGAAAGAGCAGGGGAATGGGACTAAATGGATAGCTCTTTGAAAGAGCCAGCACAGACACGAGGGGCGGAATGGTCTCCTGTGCTGTACCTACTATGATAAGGTTAGAAAAGACCGAAAAGACTTAGTATCCATATTCCCATCAATCCTATCCTTGCCAGGATTCCTCTATCCCAGAGAATCGACATTAAGATTCTCCTCATCTTCAAATCTCTCCATGGTCTCATTATAGTCTCCTCTAGCCCGTGTTCCTGTGTGCCTACTTCTCATTTCCTGCTTACACGGTTCTACCAATGGCTGCTGCTCCTTCAGCCACTATGTTCTGCCCTTTGGCATTTCCTCAGCATTTCTGCCTTGTCACCATCCTCCCTATCTTCAAAAGCTTCCTTAAGATATTTCTCTTTGACCGTGTTTTTGCTATTATGACCCTCTTCACTTTCTTCCTCCGTGGCCTTTTTAAGTGCTCTTAGATATCTTTCTGTATGTAATGAGCACTGTGGAAATATTGTTGTGTAACTTTCCAGGGAATAGATGAAAAGTTTGGAGCATTGGGTTGATTTGAGTTCCAGATTTTATGCCTGCCTCTTCTGCGCCAGTTGAAAAATGTATCTGAATATTAGAAGTAAAACTCAAATCAGATAGTCTATCGCTGGAATGACACTGCATTACAATGGATGGTTGTAATGCATTGGTAAAAGACAGGAGACATGTAAAAGCTGAACAAGGCTGAAGAAGATCAAGCTGAATGAAACATCTTTGTTAGAGAATGTGTTGAGAATCAGCATACTGACATTAATGAAGAAGATGGGCTCTGAATTATTCCTTGTTCCTATTTCTGATGTTGTTGGATTGATTAGGGAAAGCCAGCATGGATTTGTTAAAGGCAAATTGTGTTTAACTAACTTGATAGAGTTTTTTGATGAGGTAACAGAGAGTAGATGAGCACTTGATGTGGTGAATATGGACTTTCAAAAGGCATTTGATAAAGTGCAACATAATAGGCTTGTCTTCAAGATTGAAGCCCATGGAGTAAAAGGGGCAGTAGCAGCGTGGATGCAGAATTGGCTAAGTAACAGGAAATAGAGAGTAGTGGTGAACAGTTGTTTTTCGGACTGGAGGGAGGTGTACAGTGATGTTCCCCAGGGTCGGTACTAAGACCACTGCTTTTCTTGATATATATTAATGACTTGGACTTGGGTGTATAGGACACAATTTCCAAATTTGTAGATGACACACAACTTGGAAGTGCAGTGAACAATGAGGAGGATAGTGATAGACTCCAAGAGGATACAGACAGGCTGGTGGTATGGGCGGGCACGTGGCAGATGAAATTTAACACAGAAAAATGCGAGTTGATACATTTCGGTAGGAAGAACGAGGAGAGGCAATATAAACTAGAGGGCACAATTCTAAAAGGGGTACAGGAACAGAGAGATCTGGGGGTATATGTACACAAATCATTGAAGGTGGCAGGGCAGGTTGAGAAAGCGGTTTTAAAAAAAAGCATACAGGATCCTGGGCTTTATAAATAGAGGCATAGAGTACAAAAGCAAGGAAGTCATGATGAACTTTTATAAAATACTAGGCTGGACACAACTGGAGTATTGTGTCCAGTTCTGGGCACCGCACTTTAGGAAAGATGCGAAGAGAGATTTACTAGAATGGTTCCAGGGATGAGGGACTTTAGTTACGTGGATAGACTGGAGAAGCTTGGGTTATTCTCCTTGGAACAGAGAATGTTGCAAGGAGATTTGATAGAGGTATTCAAAATCATGAAGGGTTTAGATAGAGAGAAACTGTTCCCATTGGCGGAAGGGTCAAGAACCAGAGGACATAGTTTTAAGGTGATTGGCAAAAGAACCAAAGGTGACATGAGGGAAAAACTTTTTTACTCGGCGAGTGATTAGGATCTGGAATGCACTGCCAGAGGGGGTGGTGGAGGCAGATTCAATCATGGCTTTCAAAAGGGAAAGTACTTGAAAGGAAAAAATTTGCAGGGCTCCGGGGATAAAGCGGGGTACCAGCTGGATTACTCTTGCATAGAGCCGGTATGGACTCGATGGGCCGAATGACCTCCTTCCGTGCTGTAATCTTTCTATGATTCTATTGTAGTTGTACATGATATCCATTCTCTGATTTGAAAAAAATGAGAAAGGTTGTCGGTCTTTCTAACAAGGCTCATGTTAAAATTGATATGCTTCAGACATATCTCAAAAGAGGAACAAGAATGAAAACAATGTAGTTTTGGATTGTAGAACACAGTGGAACAGCTTGCTACATATACTTGAGCACATTTGTTCACAAGATCACCATTCAGCAGAGTGTTATAGATCTGATATGCACCTTCTGAAGTTTTATCAGATTAAAGAAATCATGGCTGCACCTCAACCAATTTAGAAGCTTTATGATTTCGAAGTGCCAATTATCTCATGGCGGATGCTGCCATGAAATCAGTTGGTTGCTCTGAGCACAGATATTGGCAAAGCGCTAGCTTCATCCATGAGAAATAGAGTAAAGGAGTGTCGATCCAATAATTTAAGTGACCTACTCCAATACAAGCAGAACCCAGAAATTTGTTTTTTCAAATACAGTACAGTTTCTTAATCCTGCACTTTTATCTTGAAACTGGTGTGTGTTTTGTATTGGGAAAGATTGGTGGAAAGGACTCCACCATGTGACTAATTCTCACTCTGGGACAATATTTGCAGGCACTGAAATTGTAGCGGTGCTATCATCAATGAGACCCAACAGAAACATTGTCACTGAAGCAGCAATTAGAGCTGGCATTAGACGCATCTGTTTCACTGCCACCTGCCTCTGCCATGCCTAATATCAACAATCTTCAGGCAGCGATGAAGTGAGAAATATCACTTTTTGCAGCAAAGAATGACCAGGATCCTATCAACAGAGATGGTATAATTATCTCATGTCTGTAATGCCAACGTATGTAGAGACTGAGTGTTTTTTTGGTAGCTAGAATTATTTCTACGAAATTCTGTTCACATTTTGGTAATGACATTCTGCCTTTTTGGAAGCTCTTACACTATTGCAAAACACCCTGTTTGTTGATGTTTGGATCTTTTATAAGTACATAAGAAATAGGAGCTGGAGTAGGCCATCTGGCCCCTTGAGCCTGCTCTGCAATTCAACAAGATCATGGCTGATCTTCTACCTCAACACCATTTTCCTGCACCATCCCCATATCTCTTGATGCCTTTAATATCTAGAAATCTATTAATCTCTGTTTTGAATGTACTCAGTGAGCCTCCACAGCCCCCTGGGGAAGAGAATTCCAAAGATTCACCTCCCTCTGAGTGAAGAAATTTCTCCTCATCTCCTAAATGGCTTACCCTTTATCCTGAGACTGTGACCCCTGGTTCTAGATTCCCCAGCCAGGGGAAACATTTACTTTGCATCTACCCTGTCGAGCCCTGTAAACATTTTGTATGTTTCAATGAGATCACCTCTCATTCTTCTAAACTCCAGAGAATATAGGGCCATTCTACTCAATCTCTCCTCATACGACAATCCTGCCATCCCAGGAATCAGTCTGGTGAACCTTTGTTGCACACCCTCTAATGGCAAGTATATCCTTTTTTAGGTAACAGTATAGACTGTTTCAAGGTTGTAAAGCTGGGGGTGTACTGGGTGTGATCCAGTGTTGATGTGTGTGGTATGTTGATGATTGGGTCTTTCTTTAATAGTCTTGTTAGAGGCACTGGTGATGGTGTTTTGTTTACTGGTTGTGAAAGGATGTCACGGAGTAATCTCTCTCTCATCTAATTGTTTTGATCAGCTGTGCTTAATCTAAATTATACTGCTGAAGCGGAAGGCGAGCTAGGCAGGGCTAACTAGAGAGGCATCATGATACCACGTTTATGTTTTTAAGATGTTGTGTTAACTATGTGAAAAAAGATGTTTTGATCCATCTTAAGATTTAAGAATTTGCATTTGTATAGTGCATTATGCACCCAGGATTTCAAACTCTTAAACCAAGCTGTCACCTAGGTTCTGTATTTTATAAGGTCAGGAAAGAGGTCACTTGGTACTAGGGAGATAAGTCTCCGAAAAAGTCAGTCTATTGTTTGTAATGACCCCTGATTGATTCAAAGAATGAGGATAAAGATACTTTGAGTAATTTACCTATACAGGCTGTAATCTAATCTAGGGTTCAAACAATGTTCATAAACTACTCGTGCATCTCTCTCAGTTTATGATTCAAGCCCTTCAATTAGTCTTGTACCTTTTTTGCAGGGATCCATTTCAAGTTTTAAAAAATTGATTTATCGAGCTAGATAGATGATACAGTATTGGAGACACAGTCAGTTCCTGTTCTACAGAAGACTAATGACATTGATAGAATTTAATTAAAATTTTTTTGGGCAGTTGATCAACTAATCGATTGACCATTTATTATTTCATTCATTGTGAAAATAATGCATTATCGTGCAAGGCATGGGGAGTAAAGGTGCGTTTATATTACAAGTTTAGCAAAAGGTTTCCATTTCACACTGCTAAGCCTGCAGTATAAATCTGGAGTTTGGGCATGACCTGACTCTAGAATAAACAGAGTGAGTCTCCCCGGAGATGGAAGTTTGACACTGCCGGGGTATTGGCATTGCATGGGGTGCAAATCCAGGAAGTGCAGTGTCAAACCTGGTTTACAAAGTGTGTAGGGGGTATGATGTACCCCATGGCTGATTTTTTAATCCATACATTAATGAATATCTCTGGTGGGCAGGACTGTTAGAGTTACAGCAGGCAGGAGCCAAGCAATGTAAATGGGATACTGTCTGGCTAGAACCCAAGTTGGAGCGACAGTGTAAGTGCACCCCTAAACAAGAAGGGTTATACTTTATGGCAGTTTTATAATAGCTTTTAGTGTAGCTGAATATTCACAAGTCCTTCCAGTGTAATCAGAATATTCCATTGCTAAAATAATTAGTTACAGCAGCCTTGGCTGTGTTGTCACATTCATCAGCTTAAACCTACAGACTGCTGAACAGTATGATTTAAATTTTAACAACACATTAAAGAATCAGTATCCCACTTTAATGACTTTTGAAAACAAAGGCAGTTCTGATCAAAGTTAATGTAAAAAAAAAGAATTGTCTAATAATTTGAATCAAGCAACTTAAATAACACAGCAAAGTAGAAATTTAGTGCTAAGAAAAAATTGAATTTTTAGTTAATTTGAATTATGCAACTTTGCATTAAGAGTGGACTGTAGTCCCTTATCACATCTCTCAGAAATGTTTTTTTTAGCACTTAATTCCCACTGCTGTGTTATTTATGTTGCTTAATTTGAATTATTGTGCAATTCTATTTTCAGTGTAACTAACAACTTTGAATTATTAGTGGACAGTATGGAAGAGATTTTCAAGTTTGCCGCCTGGGCGGTAACTTGCTGGAGTGGATCGGCCACTTGTTGTACGATCTGCCTAATTTTAATCCTGGTGGCTGCCTCAGTATATGTGTAGAGCCCCAGCACGCAAACACCAAGTGTCACTACGTGCAGAATTTTTACCTGTCCAACATACTGAGAAGACTGGGTCTGGCCACGCTGGCCGAGCAGGTGCAGGATATCCCGTCCAGTTGGACCGTCCATTCCCCCCCCCCCCCCCCCCCAACCTGTCCCAGGTGGAGAAGTTCCTGAGGAGGAACCCCTTTGACCACAAAGCCGTCAGACAGTGGTCGACACAAAATATTCTCAGAGTCCCGCAAGGAACTGAGAGGGTGGACTCGATCGATTCCTTCCCCGACCAGACGGTCGAGGCCATTTGGCAGAATGTCTCGTTGCCGTGACTGACCAACATGCACCAGGGTGTAGCCTGGATGGTGTTCAGAAGGGCCCTCCCAGTGCGGTCCTTCTAACAGACATGGGACCTCAGCGCCACCGCGAGCTGCCCTCGAGGCTGTGGCAGGGAGGAGACCGTTCTCCACCTCCTGATGGGCTGCCCCTTTGTGCAGAGGGTGTGGAGAGAGATGCGTTGGTATCTGTCCCGGTTCATCCCAAACAGTTTGGTAACACAGGACGCTGTGCTCTACGGACTGTTCCCCGGGAAGCACACCGAGACAGATATCACCTGCGGCTGGAAGACCATCACTCGGTGAAGGAGGCCCTTGGTCCACCCAAAATCTACTGGTCTTCCAGCTGAAGGAACTGCCCACGACAGTGTTGCCACCTGGTACACTCCATGGTGCAGGAGTATGTGCTGCGGGATGCACTGAAGCGAGGTGCGACCTACACAAGGGCTCTGTGGGGAAAGGCCACCATTTAGAGCCCTCCTGCTATTGTATACCAATGGGCTGGAATTAGGAAAAACCCCCTTGGGCAGAATGTAAAATGAAAAATGAACGTAACGAAATGTGCTGTATCGGTAACCAGTAATGACTGTAATGCAATGAGGCACCCTAGGGTGCCATGAAATGTATTTACAATGTATGGTGTGTAACTTGATTGTACTGGGACCGTTGCAAATTGTATGACCTGTATTGTATTGTTTGAAGTGTGACTTGAATTGCATTGTATGTACCTTTTATAAATTTTATAAATAAAGTTTATTTTGAAATAGAATTTTTTTTTTAATTCCATTGATTTCTGTGGGCCAAAAATTGGATCGCTCCTGTAGGTTACTGCCTAGGCATGAAGTTGAAAAATACCCCCATATGAAGGCAGATCTCTTTTTTGTTTGACTAAATTAAAAATGGTTTTATTATTTACATTTATGTTTTGTCTCCGCCTGCAGATGAGGAGAGCCTTACCGCTGATCTCAATAATAATCACTGGGCAATGTCACAATCACCTTTGGAATTGGGTCAAACCAATTTTTTTTGGGTAATATTCTGTTAAAACCATTAATCAGCTATTCCGATATATTAAAGCTGCATGACATAGCCCATAATTCTTAATATTTGGAATATCTATTAAAATTGTGGACTTGCTTCTCTAAATTTAAAAAAATTTTTGAATGTACAATTTACAGATTAAGATTTATTGTTTATGACCTGCTCATAGAGTTTAACATAAGGCATGTTTGCCAGCATCTCCTTTGCAGATTCTTCCGCATTCATTGTTGTCTGAATTTAGTTTGAGGACACAGGTATACTTCCTCTAGTTGGATTTATGCCTGCCTAGCCTGTAATATGCATTTGGGGTGACATTCAACTTGTAGAAATTTAAGTGTCTTTTGTAATTTTTTTTTTTGCGTTTTGATCCTCCCTCTCTTATTAAGTGGATTCTTCAGTACAAATGCAGAACTAATTTGACAGTCGGACACACAAACATTTTGCTTCCTCTCCCAGTTCTGTGTAACTGATATAAAGTTGTTCTGCCTTTGTCGAGGCAGGGATGATTAATTGGCTGCTAGCTGTGAGATCTTACGAGACCGTCTGTATTGAGCATCTTGGCATAGGAGCAGGAGCAGGTGTTGGTATACTTCAATGAGGCAAGGATAAGAAAACAATGAAGAATCTTTTTTGAAAGAATCATTTTTGAAAATGTGGGGAGAAACTCCCATTAGTAATTCCTTAGAAGTAATTAACAATGATTTTTCACACCTCAAACTGAAACTTGAAAGGATAATATTGTACATCAAAATATTATTTATTTAATATGTGTAATCTTTGTGTGTATGGATGGGTGGGGGGTTGGGGGCTGGGAGACTAAGGATAGATGTGGAAGAAGATGCTACAGTTAGAACAGTTTTGCTTCCAATGTTCTTTTCTTTAGCAATTTGTTCAAATCCTAAATGCTGCAGTTTTAAAGTAGCTTGTTCTGCACCTATTTTGTTTTTGGTAAAATTAGTTAGGGGTTTGCAACAGCGAATGTATATGTATATATGCAGTAATTAAAGATTTTTAGTCAAGACTTTTTAAATAATTTTGCATTGTAGAACTATATATTATAACTGTGAAATATGCTGTATAATTATCTGTTTGCAGTGTTGAAAACTGACATTTTTCTTAGATTTTCAGAAACTTTAAAAAGGTCTTTCTAGCTCTTTGTTTCTGTCTATGTGTGTGCGCCTTTCTCTCTCCTCTCTGCGCCGCTTTGTTTCTTTTTTATACATGACTCCTGGTACTGCCATTGAGTAAAATTGCAATGGCCTATCACGCTGCCGGCTGCCACCGGGAAGTGGATGAACTAGTTTACTTTAGCGAAAGTTGTAAGGGATTTACAGAAGATCACTGTGACCATTTCTGTACATAGAAAGGTGCCCCTACATTGGCAATCTCAGAAATGCTATAAGTGTGGGAAATTTTGAGATTGGTACAGAATCGGGAGTGCTTTATTCTGTATGAACCTACGCCATGTGTGACCCGAGTGTGCAAACAGTGGAATAATTTTCTGTTCTCCAGTACTTATTAACACCGAGTATAAATAGTCAAGATTAACCAAAGATATTTCGCTAGTTGGCACAGCTGAAAACCTCAAAATGGTATTCGTGACTAGGGTAAAACCAATATTGAAGGACCATGCCTAGTCTGCAAAGACCAATGCTGCTCTTCTGGGGCAAGAGGACCATCATTTGTGAGAGCAGTTGGCCAGGGTTGAATAATGGAGATGTTGGAATCAATAGGTATTTTGGAGTTTTGTTCTATTAGCTTCAGGGATCAGGAGGTATTTATGCAGCGCTTTCCATGTGGAGATTAGTAGGTGAAGTAGAGTCCTAGGCGGACTGTAAATGGGGGAGGCTTGATGGCATTTTCTTCCACGCTTTCTTACATTATGGTAATATGTTACCAAATCATATTCAGTAAATCTGATTCCAACTTGGGTAATACGTAGTAAATCAAAATGAAAGTGAAAACCAAAAGCCAGTTGATCCCAATTTAAAATTTGCTTAAATTAACAGCTAATTTGTCAACTAGGGATGTTGAACGCTTTGTAAGATTTCCGCCTTTACATGTCTAAATCCAGCTAATAATGCACAGTATTCATTGGAAAAAATTTTGCACCTGTATGAAACTGTAAAAGTTGGTAAAGGATAAAGTAAGTGAATCTGTTAATATTCACATGAAGCAACTGAAAACCACTGTAGTTTTATTGAATGAGTGGAATGGAGCTGTACTTTATAATTGGTGTGAACAAGATGACCATACTTTTGAATTTAAAAAAGGGTGGGGATTTATGGCATGACATTGATCTACAATTTGCTAAAATGTGCCAATTCCTCTGTAGAAAACCAATGAAGTTTGAAAAAAGAAACAAGTGAAAACAAGGGAGGAATAAATGCAGGAAAGTTTGGCTTCAATTGATGTGACTGGGTGAAAACTTACTTCAGACAGCTGATGGCTGCAACAAAAATTAGTCAACAACAGCCGTTGGCTTTCTGAAGACAATGTATTCTCTGGGTGAACCCTCTGGGGATCTTTAGATGTTGACTGCAGTATCTGGTGGTCTGTGTCTGGGATTATTCCTCAGTAAGTTTATCCTTTAATGATTGAGTAATTATTCTGTGGAATCAATAGTGTATTACTCAAAGACAACAGATGCAATGCCACGACTGTCATATATGCTTTTGCAGTGCCTCTCAGAATAATTTTTACAGCAATGAAAGGAACTGATGACATTTAACTTGCAAAATTATAAATGCAGTGTGTCCTTTGCTTTGAAGAGATCATTTTTTTTTGTATTTTTCTGTTAAGGGGGAACCTAACTGTAACTTTTGTGAAGAACCAAGGCAAATGTTCACGTAGTAATACAAAGAGCCAATGTTCAAGGAAAACTTACTTTGTTTCTAGAGTGGAGATAGATTGTGACCATCAGAAAAATAATGGTTTTTTTTGTTTATCCAAACCTTTCTCCCTCCCCCGCCCCCCCCCCCCCCCCCCCCCACCCTGAGGTTTTCAGCCCATATACTACTGACAGTCTGGAATAAAAATATCTCCCAACCCTTCTTGCCTCAACAACATCCGTTATCACAATCTCCTGACTCTGTAAACTAGTGTATGTACCGAATGCATCATGATTAATTGTTTATCTATGACTTGTTTTGTTTTCTTTTAAATAGGAAACTTGCATCATTTAAAGCATTGATAAATGCAAGTTATATTTACATTGAGTGTCCTATAATTTGATAAGTGGTATGCAAAGAGATGGACCCAACAATATCTATTTGTAATAGACATGTTCATGCTGCAAGCTGTACTCTTCTGTGTTTATGCAGTTCTGTCTATTTAAAAAATGACTTCCCACACTATGAACAGTCCTTGACTGACAGAACAAGCAGGTGACTGCTTCCTGGCCTGCCCCTCTGTCAGTGCTGCTCCATAGTCAGTGTCAGATTATGCAGAGTATGAGAATGGAACATAGCTTTCAGAAAATGAGATGCAATTAAGCTAGTATTTATAATGTTGTAGATGTGCTGTTTAGAAAATAAATCAAATGTTGAGTTATCAGTGAAGACAGTTAGTAGCAGTGGTTTATATCCAAAATAGTAGAGTTAAGCAAGTGGAAATGTTGCATAAAAGTATCTCACATAATGAAATCTACAGTTTTTGAAATGCCCACGCATAATGAGAACCCAACTTCAAGTGTCTGTATGCCAAATGAATTCCTGTTGTATTCCTCTATGACACAAAACATAAAAAAATAATCTTGGTCCATCATAAATTTCATTTTTCTCTATTTCTAATAGCTCAGTTTTAATTTGTATTCCCAGTGTACTGAAATTGAGTCTCTCGCTCTTACTCTAACTTATTTCCCAGAACCTTCACTCAGTCTTCTGTTTTACAACCTAGAGGTTTTGAAAAACCCAAGCTATATGTCATTAAATCTTTACTACTTGATTTACCATTTCTTTCCTCTTCTCTTCAGCCAGGGTGGTGTGCTTCACTACATGCTTTGCCCCCTCTAGGCTACATAGTTATTTTTAAAAAACCTATTATTGGTTAGCCATTGTGTGTATAAAGAATATACCAAACAGATTCGAGGACCAGTTTGACATAACTTGTGACTTGACCACTTGTCTCATGGTTTGAACCACACATTTAATGTTGGTGTCACATTGGGACCCATTTTGTACAATTTGTGACCTTGAATGAGGAAGTAATAGCAGGATATTGCGAGCAAAGGATCGGGAAATGAGACGAGCATAGAAGATGCTGAACAGTAACTGTTCAAATTCTTGTGTGTTAAATTATTTTGCAAATTGTAATCTAGGTCAGTGAGTGTTTTATTATTCTTTCAAAGATCGTTGGAGGTAGAATGAGTTTTTTTAATTCGTTCTCGGGATGTGTGTGTCTCTGGAAAGACTGGCTTTTGTTGCCCATCTCTAGTTGCCGTGAGTAGGTGGTGATGGTCCGAGTTCTTGATTCACTTCAGTCCATGTGGCGATGGGTGCTGCATGTTATTTTGTGCTAGTTAGGAATCAACCATAATTGTTTTTTTACACTAGTACAAAGAGTAAATGAGTTAAAGGTCCATGTACAGCACTAAAAACTTTTTTTTGCAATATGCTCTTTGGAAGAGTAAGCAAAAGAACACTCTGTACAGTTGTGAAAAATGCCACATTATTCTATAGCTCCATATATCCATTGTAAAACTTAATGCCAACGTTGTCAACATTGTGATGGTACACTAACGTGGGAAGGAAGACAGCGAGAGGGAGATGCATACATTACAACTGTCAGCTTTTGGAGGGTCTATTTGTTTGCTGACAAAAACCAGCAAAGACTGGGTCCTTATCTCTCAACGCAAATCCTTGAGTTCTTTTAATGGAAGTGTTTCAGCCACTGCATGATGTGGGCAGAATTCTCGTGAGAATAGGGATTCAGTATGCAGAGGTCAGAATCTCATTAGCAGTGGCACTGAGCAGAGAGGGAAGGGAGGAATGGATGGAAATGAACAGGAATGGATATCAGGGTACGGTAGGCAGCCTAGTGGTTATAGCACTGAGCTGACAATCCAGGGGACATAAGTTCGAATCTTATTATGGAAAGTTGTGAAATTGAATTTTGTAAATCTGGTAAACTGTGGGCCAGCACCAGAAAATTGAGAGGGGCAAAAAAAAAGTGGTAGCTTGAAATCATGCAGTTGATTTGGGGGGTGGGGGGGCGGAGATGGCTGCTTGAATGGGGCAAGGGGAATGAAAAGAAGACTGCTGAACGGGAGAGGTGGCAGAATAATACTAGTTTGAATGAGGAGAGGAAGAAGAGTATCAGCTTCAACTGAATTGGAGGGGTGGAAGAGTGCCAGGATAAATTGAGGAGGGGAGAGAGATAAGAGCTTCAGTATGAACTGAGAGGGTTGGAAGAGGAGAGTGTCTCTGAACAGGTGGGGAGTTGGATGGGTGCAGTGTCTTTGAACTGGGGCTGGGTGTGGAAAAGTGACTTTTGAGGAAGTGTTGGTCTGTTGAAAGTTCAAATGTCACTAAAGGCATAATCATTAGGCATACAATGCACTTCGAAATATTTATTGTTTTTGGATTGTAGCAACTTCTTCAAAGTAAATGTGCTGGTTTGAAAATAATACGCATTGTGTTCCTATTTGTCAAACCTCACCTATTTTCAGTCATACTTTACAATCACTCTCTCAGGTAATCTTTTTTGAAATTCTGGCTCATTACTGACCATCTTTCGCGACAGTTCTTCCAAACAGAATTGTGTTGCTCTTATAAGAGGAAGGATTTTAAGTAAGTGGACCGCCAAAAATCTATCTTTGTTTAAGAAGCTAAATGACTGGGCTGGTGGTGAGGGACATTTGCTAGTATGCTGTACCATTGAGTGGTAGTATACTGGGCATCGCCTCTGGTTATTCAGATTCAAATACACCACCTGCACGTTCCCCTCCAAGTCACACACCATTCCAACTTGGAAATATATAGCCGTTCCTTCATTGTCGCTGGGTCAAAATCCTGGAACTCCCTTCCTAACAGCACTGTGGGAGAACCTTCACCACACGGACTGCAGCGGTTCAAGAAGGCGGCTCACCACCACCTTCTCAAGGGCAATTAGGGATGGGCAATAAATGCTGGCCTTGCCAGCGATGCCCACATCCCATGAACAAATAAAAAAAATAGTTGCTCCAAAAGTACCTGAACCTTGAGTGGGATAGATTTATATATAAATATGAAACCAGTTTTCTCTTAGTCCATTTAGCCAGTGAATTATCTTCCTGCCACCATAGAATTCAGATAGTTCATTAGTGATCTCTACATGGAGAAATTTACAGTTTGACCTAAACATTTTGTCTTTTGAAAGGAATATTTTGAAACTAAGGTCAGAACAAAGTGCCAACAACATTTTAAAAAATTGTTTTGTGAATTACAGTACTGTTGACATAATTGCTTACTATGTAACCACTTCATTCTCAAGTATGAAGTCTAGCTTTTTTTTTTGCTTTAAAGAGAGGAATAATTCTGTTATCCCTAGGTACAATAAACTTTTTTAATAAATTCTTATATACTGTATTCTATACATATTTGGCTCCAATCTCACTCATTTTATTTGATTATTTTGTGACAGTTGTTTCCTGATCTCGCTAGTACCAATCACACTCCCTGCTTATTAGCTGACAGAACAGCAGAACGTACCATTTAGTGATGTGAACATGTAGTCATAAAAATTAGCTGAGAACTGAAGTACTTAATTGTTTCCACACTTGTGTTATTTAGTCTGACATTTCTCAAAGTGTATATTTATATATAAATCTATCCCACGCAAGCTTTTACAAATTGTAAAAACAGGAAACGTAATTAATGGTGTTGAATTGCACTGGGAGAGGCTAAAAGAGATCTGGGAGTGGCGGTAGATGCTACAATGACGTGTCCAGAGACTGCAGAATAACAACTAACGAAGCAAATATAATGCTGAAATAAAAACAGAAAATGCTGGAAATACTCAGCAAGTCAGGCAGCATCTGTGGAGAAAGAAACAGAGCTAACATTTCAGGTCGATGACCTTTTGTCAGACCTGGAAGAAGTTGAGGATTTAACTGTTTTTAAGCAACTACAGAGCAAGGCAAGGGGAGGAAAGAACAAAAGGGAAGGTCTCTGATAGCATGGAGCGCAGGAGTGATTAAATAACAAAAGGGATGATGGTGTAAGGCAAGGAGGGTGGTAATGGGACAAGTAAAGAAACAAAAGATGTGTCTAGAGGAGCTGTAAATGGCAACAGCAGAACCATTACCAGCACCTGCTGCCTGAAAAAATAGGCCACGGACAACCTCACGATGCTCCACTTTTCCAGCTTCCACCCTAACCACGTCAAAGAGGCCATCCCCTATGGACAGGCCCTGCGAATACACAGGATCTGCTCAGACGAGGAGGAACGCGATGGACACCTACAGACGCTGAAAGACGCCCTAGTAAGAACGGGATATGACGCTCGACTCGTCGATCGACAGTTCCGACGGGCCACAGCGAAAAATCGCATAGACCTCCTCAGAAGACTAACACGGGACGCAACCAACAGAGTACCCTTCGTCGTCCAGTACTTTCCCGGAGCGGAGAAACTACACCATGTTCTCCGCAGCCTTCAACATGTCATCGATGACGACAAACACCTCGCTAAGGCCATCCCCACACCTCCACTACTCGCCTTTAAACAGCCACCCAACCTCAAACAGACCATCGTTCGCAGCAAATTACCCAGCTTTCAGGAGAACAGCGTCCACGACACCACACAACCCTGCCACGGCAACCTCTGCAAGACATGCCACATCATCGACACAGATACCACCATCACACGAGAGGACACCACCCACCAGGTACATGGTTCATACTCCTGTGACTCGGCCAACGTCGTCTACCTCATACGTTGCAGGAAAGGATGCCCCGGAGCATGGTACATTGGCGAGAACATGCAGACACTGCGACAACGGATGAACGGACACCGCGCAACAATCGCCAGACAGGAGGGTTCCCTCCCAGTCGGGGAACACTTCAGCAGTCAAGGACATTCAGCCACCGATCTTCGGGTAAGCATACTCCAAGGCGGCCTTCGAGACACACGACAACGCAAAATCGTCGAGCAGAAATTGATAACCAAGTTCAGCACCCATGAGGACGGCCTCAACCGGGATCTTGGGTTCATGTCACGCTACACGTAACCCCATCAGCGAATAAAAGTTATCTGTTTTTAATTCAACGGGCCATTTTCAGTCTTTCTCTTCCTTTCAGATGTTTCTCCCTCTCTCTGTTTTGTGTTCTGGCCGTTTGTATATTTGGTGGTCCTGTAGGTAACACCTCTCTGTCTGAACACTTTGATTGCCTTGACAACGGGCAGTTGGAATGATTATCTGTAATCACCAGGTATTGTTCTCTGAATATAAATGCGAAAGGTTCAAGGATTTCCTGACATTCACCTGACGAAGGAGGAAGCCTCCGAAAGCTTGTGATTTTCAAATAAAATTTTTGGACTATAACTTGGTGTTGTAAGATTGTTTACATTTGAAAAAATAGGAGCAGTGGTTATGATCTGAAGTTATTGAAATTATTGTTGAGTCCAGAAGGTTGTAAAGTGCCTAAATTGAAAGATGAGGTGCTGTTCCTCGAGATTCCGTTGAGCTTCATTGGAACAGTGTAGGAGGCTGAGGTCAGAGTGGGATGGGGAATTAAAATGGCAAGCGACCGGAAAGTCAGGGTCATGCTTGTTGACTGAGTGGAGGTGTTCAGCAAAGTGATCACCCAGTCTGTACTTGGTCTCCCCAATGTACAGGAGACCACATCGTGAGCAGTGAATATAGTATATAAATTGAAAGAAGTACATGTGTTTGGGGCCATGGACGGTGGGAAGGGAGGAGGTGAAAGGGCAGGTGTTGCATCTCCTGCGCTCACACGAGAAGGTGCTATGGGGAAGAGAGCAATTGTTGGGGGTGTTGGAAGAGTGGACTAGGGTGCCGTGGAGGGAATGGTTCCTTTGGAATGCTGAAAGGGGAAGGAAGGGGAAGATGTGCTTGGTGGTAGGATCGTGCTGGAGATGGCGGAGGATGATCTGTTGAATGTGGAGGCTGGTGGGTTGAAAGGTGAGAACAGGGGGGACCCCAGCACGGCTTGGGGAGGAGGGGAGGGCAGAAGTGCAGGAAATGGGACGGACATGGTCAAGGGCCCTGTCAACTACAGTGGAGGGGAATCCTTGGTTGAGGAAAAAGGAAGACATATTGGAAGCACTTGTGTGGAAGGCAGCATTGTTAGAATAGATGTGACGGAGACAGAGAAACTGGGAGAAAAGAAGAGAGTCCTGGAAGGAAGTGTAATCAAGGTAGCTGTGGGGGTCGATGGGCTTATAGTAGATGTTGGTAGACAGCCTATCCCCAGGAATGGAGATAGAGAGGTCGAGGAAGGGAAGAGTCGGAGATGGACCATGTAAAGGCGAGGGAAAGGTGGAAATTGGAAGCAAAGTTGATGAAATTTCCCAGTTCGGGGCGAGAGCAGGAAATGGCACTGATACAGTCATCATTGTACCAGGAAAAGAGGTGAGGGAGGGGACCTGAATAGGAATGGAACAAAGAATGTTCCACATATCCCCCAAAAAGGCAGGCATAGCTAGGACCCATACGGGTACCCATAGTGACACCTTTTGTTTGGAGGAAGTGAGTAGAGTCAAAAGAGAAGTTGTTCAATGTAAGAACAAGTTCAGCCAGGCTGAGGAGGATGGTGCTGGATGGGTACTGGTTGGGCCTCTGTTCAAGAAAAGTGGAGGGCCTGCAGGCCGTCCTGGTGGGGGATGGAGGTGTAGAGGGACTGGACGTCCACGGTGAAAAGGAGACTGCTACGACAGGGGAACTGGAAACTATTAAAGTGGTGGAGGGAGTTGGAAGAGTCACGGATGTAAGACGGAAGAGACTAGACAAGGGGAGAAAAAATAGAGTCGAGATAGGAAGAAATAGGTTCCGTGGGGCAAGAGCAGGCTAAAACGATAGGTCTTACCGGGGCAATCCTGTTTGTGGATCTTGGAAAGGAGGTAGAAGCGGGTTATGCGGGGTTGGGGGACTATGAGGCTGGAGGCCGTTGCGGGAGGATCTCCAGAGGAGATGAGGTCAGTGACAGTCTGGGAAACTATGGCCTGATGTTTGGCGGTGGGGTCATTCATGGTCCAGGGGGAAGTAGGAGGAGGTGTCAGAGAGTTGGCGTTCAGCCTCCACAAGGTAGAGATCTGTTCACCAACATCAACAGCACCGCCCTTGTCAGCAGGTTTAATGATATTGTCAGGGTTGGACCTGAGAGAACGGAGTGCTGCATGTTCAGAGGGAGGTAGGTTAGAGTGAGTGAGGGGAGTAGAGAAATTGAGATGGCTGATGTTACATCAGCAGTTCCCAACGAAAAGATCAAGAGAGGGTAAGCCAGAGGGAGGGGTCCAGGTAGGATGAGAATTCTGAAGATGGGAGAAAGGGTCCGCTGTGCAGGGGAAGACTCCTGGCCAAAGAAATGGGCATGGAGGCGAAGGCGACGGAAGAAGAGTTCAGCATCATGTCAAGCTCGAAATTCATTGAGGTGGGGGCGTAGGGGGATGTGGTGCCGCATGGCGTTGGATTTCAGGAAGCAGCGAGAGCTTGTCTTCAATAGTTTCTCCTCCCTGAAAGAAAGCTACTTCTTCCCTTGGCCTATCTAGCAATTTAACTGAGAGCCGACAGTATTCAAATTAATCAAAGCAGTCCTGCAGCTCCAGCCCTCAACCTTCTGATTGGGATTTGAGTGCTTCTGCTACTGACCTACCAGGCCTCTTAAAATATTGTATGAATTCTGAGTTTGGGCCATTGTTCAAAATTAAATATTTGCAGTTTTGTCGCTGCAATGTCAGTTAAGTTTAATAGTGTACATGTGTGAAATTTTCCTACTCTGTCCACTTGAACTTTGAAAAACATCCAGCAGTATAATTATAGATTTTTGCCTTTCCCAACTTGACTTGTACCTGTTCTTTTTTTAAAAAAAAGTGTTTTGAGCTATAGAACACTAGGGCGAGGTACCGTTGATTAGAGAACTTTAACTGGTGATGGTGATGGGATCAATTTGAGATGCCACTCATTTGTACATGCAGTTCTGTCTTTCTACAGTGAGATTTGAAATGCCAAAGTTCAAGTGAACAGTTTAGAATTTTATAGGCGTTCTTAACAAATTACTTGTAGCTCATCCTAATGTTTAATTCAATGCAAAATTATGCTGCTAAGCTATGCTTGGCACTGTTGTCCATTTTGTCTTTTAAAATAGAAATACATTTGTTTTATTGTACAGATCTCGATGGAGAATGATTACCTTGGCCCTCGCAGAATTGAAAGTCTGAAGAAAGAAGATTCTGATTGGCAAAGGAAAGCCCATAGAGCTGTACTATCCATACAGGATTTGACAGTGAAGTACTTTGAGATCACAGCCAAAGCACAGAAAGGTGATGTACCTGGATTCTCCATTTAGCAATCGCAGGCCTTGTCCTCTAATTCAGTGGAAATACTCATGTGTAATCTGCATGTAGTTGGGATTTTATAGCTATGTTATAAAACAGATGACATAAGAAATAGGAGCAGGAGTAGGCCATACGGTCCCTCAAGCCTGTTCCTCCATTCAGTAAGATCACGGCTGATCTTCGATCTCAACTCTACATAGATAATTGAAGTGTCATGAACAGGTGCAGAAAATAATCAATAAGGCTAATGGAATGCTGGCCTTTATATCTAGAGGACTAGAGTACAAGGGGGCAGAAGATATGCTGCAGCTATACAAAACCCTGGTTAGACCGCACCTGGAATATTGTGAGCAGTTCTGGGCACCGCACCTTCAGAAGGACATATTGGCTTTGGAGGGAGTGCAGCGTAGGTTTACTAGAATGATACCCAGACTTCGAGGGTTAAGTTAGGAGGAGAGATTACACAAATTGGGGTTGTATTCTCGAGTTTCGAAGGTTAAGGGGTGATCTGATGGAAGTTTATAAGATATTAAGGGGAACAGATAGGGTGGATAGGGAGAAACTATTTCCGCTGGTTGGGGATTTTAGGAGTATGGGGCACAGTCTAAAAATTAGAGCCAGACCTTTCAGGAGTGAGATTAGAAAACATTTTTACACACAAAGGGTGGTAGAAGTTTGGAACTCTCTTCCGTAAACGGCAATTGATACTAGCTCAATTGCTAAATTTAAATGTGAGATAGATAGCTTTTTGTCAACCAGAGGTATTAAGGGATATGGGCTAAAGGCAGGTATATGGAGTTAGATCACAGATCAGCCATGATCTTATCAAATGGCGGAGCAGGCACGAGGGGCTGAATGGCCTACTCCTGTTCCTATGTTCCTATGATTCCCCTAATACCCCTTGATTAACCTTCACATGACAAACTTCAGACACATCAACTGATTCTAGACGTTTAGATATGGAATTTTGGGCTCATCAGATATTTCATCAAGGACTTTTAAAACCCAGGTTTTGGTGCCATATTTCTCTGTAAACTTTTTTCCCCTTTTTTTTAAAAAAACAATTATATTGGTGGGCGAATCTTGTGTTGATCAAGGTGAGGGATGCAAATGCGTATATGGACATGCCATACTTATTGCAGCCAGTGCTGGATTCAGACACTCAAGTCAAAGCTTACTTTACACTGCTCCAACAAGTTCTCCCTGCAGTAGGAGCAATACAACACATTCATTTTCCGCACCGACCATCCTTGTGGTTTCTGGGAAATGAGGCTACCGACTAAAGTTGATCCCATCAGTTCAGGCTAGATCTTAATGCACCATAGTAACTGCATAGTTTCTTCGCTAACCAAACTAAGATAAATGCTATGTGCTTTCTATTATTTCAAATTTTCAATTCTCAGACATGACAGAAGGGGTGGCCTTACTCAATGAGTAGGCTTTGTATTTATAATCCTTTAAGAACTGAAAGGCCGTTACAACTTTAAAAATGCCCGGCCTATATCTATGCTGGAACATCTGCTAAGATTACAGCTGTAAATGCCTGTTGCTAAATATTGTACAATAGAGAGTTAAAGAAACGGGTGATATTTCTAAATTGAGACTTTTCTAGTTTTAAACCAAATGATTGTAAAGATCAACCTCTGCACAAAATGCCTTCATTTGGTTGCATAATTCTACTTTGGTTGTGATAAGATTAAACTCCTTTACCTCCTCTCCCCACAAACATCTTGACTATATGGTTTCCACTAATACTATTTAATGACTGATACTGCAATATGGCCGGAATCAGCTGTTTCTCCCATTAGTGAAAATCGGCAAACAGCGAATATGGTGAGCATTAATATTGGTATTCAGAACGTGTTATTCCAAGTGCTGGTCCTTAAAATACGTCTACATTTTTTTTTATCAGCAGAAGATTTTTTTAAAGCACCTTGTCTTTATTTTAATAATTTGTGCTATTTATTAGTGGTACAAACAATTATTTGTGCAAAATTTTGGGAAACATGATCAAATAGATTTTTTAAAGATGTTATCAGTAGAGAAATGTTCAGACAAGATCATTTTGGACAGTGGGTCTTAATCATCTTTCTGTTCTCTTTCAAATTTAATTTTCAACTGGAAAAATTACATTCTTTGTAAAAAAAAATACAAACTAGTACTTTCCATGCAAGCCACTGCACGGTGCAACCTAGAAAATATGCAGAGGGTGATTTTTAATGGGCACCCATCCATTTTACATCGATAAAAGGGCAGCAGGACCCAGAAATTTGGGTGGCAGTCTCGCCCGCCCGTTTGATGCTAGAAGTGCACCAGATTTTGAGTCGACCACACCTGCCTGAAATCGACGGGTGTCAATTTAATAATGCAAATGAGGGTGTTGGCCTTGTTTAAGGACCTCAATGCCATTTTCAACAGTTCTGGTGTCCTATTCATCAGTTCTACAATAAACTCACAAATCACAAGCAGGAATAGCCAGAGAGTACCACTTCTAGCGTTACTTAAGGGATCATCAGGTGTTCTCGAGTAAATCACCTTTTTTTCCCTTTTTGACTATTAGTGCGCTACTTTTGCTTTTTTGGCTGTGTTGGCTACTGGAGCCGACATTAACCTTTCCAAAAAGTTAGCTGGCTGAGTCTATTGTGAAATTTTGACCAGAGGCTTCTGGCAAACTTATGGTTGGCATAATAGGTGTGGTGATTGGGATGCCATTGTGGCGGGAAACATTTAAAAAAAAAATTTCATAATTCTCAACGAACATACATTCTATTCAGAAATAAAAACTCCAGGGGAAAAGTGATCCATCTGTGGCCAACTAAAGAAGTTAAGGATAGTATTAGATTGAAAGAAAAGGCTTATAATATTGCCAGGAAGAGTAGTAAGCCTGAGGATTGGGAGAGTTTTAGAAACAGCAAAGGTTGACCAAAAAATTGATAGAGGGACGAAATAGAATATGACAGTAAACTAGCAAGAAATATAAAAACAGATTGTAAGAGCTTCTACAAGCATGCAAAAAGGAAGAGAGTAGCGAAAGTAAACGTGGGTCCCTTAGAGGCTGAGACAGGAGAAATTATAACGGAGAATAAGGAAATGGCAGAGACGTTAAACAAATATTTTGTATCTGTCTTCACAGTGGACGACACAAAAAAAATACCAAAAATAGTGGGGAACCAAGGGTCTAATGAGTGAGGAACTTAAAGTAATTAATATTAGTAAAGAAAAAGTACTGGAGAAATTAATGGGTCTAAAAGCCGACAGATCCCCTGGACCTGATGGCCTATGTCCTAGGGTTCGAAAAGAGGTGGCTGCAGAAATAGTGGATGCATTGGTTGTGATCTTCCAAAATTCCCTAGATTCTATAACGGTCCCAGCGGTTGGAAGGTAGCAAGTGTAACCCTGCTATTCAAGAAAGAAGGGAGAGAGAAAGTTAACCTGACGTCAGTCATCGGGAAAATGCTGGAATCCATTATTAAAGAAGTGGTAACAGGACACTTAGAAAATCATAATATGATTAGACAGAGTCAACACAGTTTTATGAAAGGGAAATAGTGTTTGACAAACCTATTGGAGTTTTTTGAGGATTTAACTAGCAGGATAGATAAAGGGGAACCAGTGGATGTAGTATATTTGGATTTTCAAATATATTACCGCCAATCCCGTGATAAGGACTCACGGGATTGGCAGTAATATATTAGCATGGATAGAGGATTGGTTAACGGACAGAAAACAGAGAGTTGGGATAAACGGGTCATTTTCAGGTTGGCAGGCTGTAACTAGTGGGATGCTGCAAGGATCAGTGATTGGGCCTCAGCTATTTACAATCGATATTTTTAACTTAGATGAAGGGACCAAGTGTAATGTATCCAAGTTTGCTTTCGATACAAAGCTAGGTGTGAAAGTAAGCTGTAAGGAGGACACAAGGAGACTGCAATGGGATATAGACAGGTTAAGTGGGTGGGCAAGAAAGCAGCAGATGGAGGAAATGTGAGGTTATTCACTTTGGTAGGAAGAATAGAAGAACGGAATATTTTTTAAATGGTGAGAAACTATTAAATGTTGGTGTCCTTGTACACGAAACTTGCCAAAAGTTAATATGCAGGTACAGCAAGCAATTAGGAAGGCAAATGGAATGTTGGCCTTTATTGCAAGGGGGTTGGAGTACAAGAGTAAGGAAGTCTTCCTACAATTGTACAGGACTTTGGTGAGACCACATCTGGAGCACTGTGTACAGTTTTGGTCTCCTTACCTAAGGAAGGATATACTTGCCTTAGAGATGGTGCAATGAAGGTTTACTAGATTGATTCCTGGGATGAGAGGATTGCCCTATGAGGAGAGATTGAGTAAAATGGGCCTATATTCTCTGGTGTTTAGAAGAATGAGAGGGGATCTCATTGAAACGTATAAAATTCTTAGAGGGCTTGACAGGGTAGGTGCCGAGAGGCTGTTTCCCCTGGCTGGAGAGTCTAGGACGAGGGGGCATAGTCTCAGGATAAGGGGTAGGCCATTTAGGACTGAGATGAGGAGGAATTTCTTCACTCAGAGGGTGGTGAACCTTTGGAACTCTTTACCCCAGATGGCTGTGGATGCTCAGAAATTGAGTATATTCAAAGCTGAGATCGATAGATTTTTGGACTCTACACCAGGGATATGGGGATCGGGCGGGAAAGTGATGCTGAGGTCGAAGATCAGCCATGATCTTATTGAAGGCTCGAGGGGCCGTTTGGCCTACTCGTGCTCCTGTTTCTTATGTTCTTATGGAAGAGGAGGAGGGGGAGGAATAGCAGGCAAGAGTCTAGCGACTTTATATCTAGAGGACTGGAGTACAAGGGGACAGAAGTTATGCTGCAGCTATACAAAACCCTGGTTAGACCGCACCTGGAGTACTGTGAGCAGTTCTGGGCACCGCACCTTCGGAAGGACATATTGGCCTTGGAGGGAGTGCAGCATTGGTTTACTAGAATGATACCCGGACTTCAAGGATTAAGTTACGAGGAGAGATTACACAAATTGGGGTTGTATTCTCTGGAGTTTTGAAGGCTAAGGGGTGATCTGATGGAAGTTTATAAGATATTAAGGGGAACAGATAGGGTGGATAGAGAGAAACTATTTCCACTGGTTGGGGATTCTAGGAGTAGGGGGCACAGTCTAAAAATTAGAGCCAGACCTTTCAGGAGTGAGATTAGAAAACATTTCTACACACAAAGGGTGGTAGAAGTTTGGAACTCTCTTCCGCAAACGGCAATTGATATTAGCTCAATTGCTAAATTTAAATGTGAGATAGATAGCTTTTTGGCATCCAAAGGTATTAAGGGATATGGGCCAAAGGCAGGTATATGGAGTTAGATCACAGATCAGCCATGATCTTATCAAATGGCGGAGCAGGCACGAGGGGCTGAATGGCCTACTCCTGTTCCGATGTTCCTATGACCTGCAGCTGCAGAGACATGAGGCAGAAGGAGTGAAACTTGCAGGAGGCCTTACCCCACTAGAGGCCAAGAACTTCATACCTACGGATGAACGAGGAACAATATGTCAGGAGGCTCAGCTTTACTAGGGAGGTTATCACAGAACAATATTACCGGTAGCCCAGCACCAGATCACACTTATCCTTGCCTGTGGCTCTGAAAGTCACTGTGGTTCTGAATTTTTATGCCTTGGGGTCATTCCAGGCTGCAGCAGGTGACATTTGTGACATTTGCAACATTAGTGAATCAGCTGTGCATGCCTGGATCAAACAGGTGACAGAACAAAAAAAGGTCATGTCTTACAAATTTGTTTGTATTTTTTGAAGAAATCAATAAGATGGTGGTTGAGGGAAGCCCAGTAGACATTGTCTACTTAGACATCCAAAAAACTTTTGATAAGGTATTGCACAACAGGCTTCTCTGCAAGATCGAAACCTCCAGTATTGGTGGTAATATATTGTGCTGGATTGAGAACTAGTTGGAAAGTCATGGGCAAAACTCTGCTGCTCGTATCCTAACTTGCACCAAGTCCCATTCACCCATCACCCCTGTGCTAGCTGACCTACGTTGGCTCTCGTTCTGGGAATGCCTCAATTTTAAAATTTTCATCCTTGTTTTCAAATCGATCCATGACCTCGCCCCTCCCTATATCCAGCCCAACAACCCTCCGAGATCTCTGCACTCCTCCAATTCTGGCCTCTTGAGCATTCCTGATTTTCTTCGCTCCACCATTGGTGGCGGTGCCTGCAGCTGCCTAGTCTCTAAGCTCTGGAATTCCCACTCTAAACCTCTGTGTTTCTCTACCTCTCTCCTCCTTTAGGATGCTCCTTAAATAAACCTCATTGACCAAGCTTTTGGTCACCTGTCTCCTTTTGTGGCTTGATGTCAAATTTTGTTTGAGAATTGTTCCTGTGAAGCGCCTTGGGAAGTTTTACTACATTAAAGGCATTATATAAATGCAAGTTGTTGTTGTAGATGGATTTGGATTTGCTTGGAGACTGGTCACCAGTGGTGTCCCACTGGGAATGGTGATAGGACCATTGCTCTTTACTATTTTTATTAATGATCTAGATGTAGGTGTTGGGGGCACAATCTGCAAGTTGGCAGATGATACTAAAATTTTGCGAGTGTCAAGACTGTAAACAATGCTCGACTGCTTCAGACGGATCTTGATGCATTGGGGGAATTAGGCTCATGACTGGCAAATGATATTTAAATTAGAAAAGTGCAGTATTATGCATGTGAGCGGGGCGAATGATGAACATGCATGCACCCTTCAGGGAAAAGTGCTAATGCAGGTGGAGAAATAAAGAGATCTGGGTGTTCTAGAACATGGATCTTTAAAGATCCATGAGTAATGCCGTGAAGTGATAGCTACAGCGAATAAGGTGGTGGGGTGCATTTATAGGACAATTGACTGTAAGACAAAGCGTACTATTTTGTCCTTGTTCAAGAGCTTAGTCAAGGCTCAATTAGAATACTGTGTCAAGTTTTGATCTCCTCACATGGTAGCTAATATTGAGGCTTTGAAAAGGGTGCAGAGGAGGGCCACTAGATTGATTTCCAATTTGAAGCATCTTGGTTATCAAGATAGGCGTAAAGAGCTGGGACTCTACACTTTAGAGAAGCATAGACTCGGGGGTGATTTGATTGAGGTTTATAGATGACTAAGGGAATAGATTGTGTTTGAGTAGACAAGTTGTTCCAATTAAATAGGTTAGGGAGAAGCTGGGATCACAATTTTAAGTTGTATAAAGCCAGATCTAGGTTAGATGTCAGGAGGTGGCTCTTTTCCCAGAGAATAGTGGACATATGGAACAGGCTGCCAGCTCGTGCGGTTGATGCCAGTTCGCTGAGTTCCTTCAAACGAGAGCTGGACCTGTTTCTGGCTGAGGCGGAGATTAAGTCATACAAAAGGTAGGTACTGCATAGTATTATCAAGGCCAGAGTGATCTGGTCAGCTTCAATTGCCTAAGGTGGGGGCGGGGTCAGAGAGGAATTTCCCAGATTTTTCCCCCCAAATTGGCACGTGGCATCACAATTTTAATGGACCAGAGGATCTTTTCTTGTCCATCATTGTTCGTATGTTCGTAGATATGTTCTTCACCAGAGCCTGTGACTTTGTCTCCTTCCTCGTGGAGGCTACAAAGCAGCAAACCAGGAACCTGGGCTTTGCCAGAATTGCAGACTTTCCCCCAGGTGCAGGGAATCATCAACTGCACACACATAGCCTTCTGTGCTCCAACACAAGACTCTGAAGTATATGTCAGCAGGGATGGTTTCCGCTCGCTGAACATGCAGCTGGTGTGCGATGACATGGACTGCATCATGCAGGTCTGGCAGCTGTCATGATGCCATCATCCTACACCAATTCTCAATTCCCCCTCTCTTTCACCCATGCCATTGGATCAGAGAGGGCTCTTGATGTGACTCATGACACCTGTCAAGATGCAGGGATAAGATAACAGATTCAGGCCTCCACCGCAGCCCAGGCACATCAGTATCCTTAAGCATAGCTTCTGCTGCATGTATAGGTCTGGAGTTGTCATGCAGTACTGCGCACAGAGAGTATCTAGGATCGCCGTCGTATGCTGCGTGCTCCATAACTTTCAGATGCAGAGGGGTTATGGAGGACGACGTGGAGGTCACAATATATCCTTTGTTTTCGTGCCCATTTTTTCCTGAAGCCTCTTTAAAGTGCCTAAATGCAAGTTAATTGTTTTTGTTGATGAAGACTATCATTATCCTATGGAAAGTGGAAAGCTACACAATCAGCTACTCTGGTTAGATATCTCTAATGAGGAAAATAACAAAGCTAACATTAGGAGTATGCTACAGATCACCAGGTCAGCATAAGAATCTTTGAAGGGATAGGAAGTGTCTGTGAGAACAAGAAAATTATTTTAATGGGCAACTTCAATTAATCAAATATAAATTTGGAAAACCCAAATGGTTTAGACTCCGAGTTGGTAAATGTAATGCATAATTGGTTAGTGACTGTGCACTAGCCATCTTGCCCTGGCACTCATAAATGATCCAGACAACATGCAGGAAATGAAAGTCAAGGCACCTTTGGACAGCAACCACAGATGATCAAGTTCAACATGATCTGGGATTCAAATATATGAAAGTCAGGAGTCAACTTTTAATACTACTAATAATAATAACAACAACAACTTACAGTTATATAGCACTTTTAACGTAGAAAAAAATGTTTCATGTCAATTCACAGAAATAAGTATGATGTGGAGATGCCGGTGATGGACTGGGGTTGACAATTGTAAACAATTTTACAACACCAAGTTATAGTCCAGCAATTTTATTTTAAATTCACAAGCTTTCGGAGATTTTCTCCTTCCTCAGGCAAATGTTTTGCCTGAGGAAGGAGAAAATCTCCGAAAGCTTGTGAATTTAAAATAAAATTGCTGGACTATAACTTGGTGTTGTAAAATTGTTTACAGAAATAAGTAGACACTGAACCACTGAGGATAAATTTCTTCACTCAGAGGATTTGTGAATCTTGGAATTCTCTACCCCAGAGAGCTGTGGATGCTCAGTTGTTGAGTATATTCAAGACTGAAATCGATAGATTTTTGGACTCTAAGGGAATCATGGGGATCGGGCGAGAAAGTGGAGTTGAGGTTGAAGATCAGCCATGATCTTATTGAATGGCAGAGCAGGCTCAAGAGGCCGTATGGTCTACTTCTGCTCCTATTTCTTGTGTTCTTTATGTTCAAAGATGAATACATTAGGTGGGGTAACCTAAAACTTGGTCATAGAAGTGAGTTTCAAGCAGGCTTTTAAAGAAGGGAGGAAGGTGGAGAGGCAGAGGTGGCTTAGGCAAGGAACTCCAGAGAGTAAGGTCTAGGTAGCTAATGGTACAGCCACCAAAAGTGAGGGTGGGGGGGTCCGGGGGTGTTGCACAAAAGACCAGAATCGGAGGAACAGAGAGCTCGGGGACAACTTTGTTGCTGAAGGATAATGAGGGGTGAAGCTATGAAGGGATTTAAACACAATAATCTCAAAGAAATGAGGCAGTGACGTTACAAATTAATTGGGAGGCCGTTCAACAACAATTAAGTAGAGGACATGTCTTATGCAAGATAAATACATACCTAGAACTAGCAAGTATGAGCTTGCGTGATCTTAAATCGATTAACAAATTAATCAGAAGAGAAATAAAGATGAAAAGCAAGCTGTACAAATCCTTCAGGCAGAAAGGAGAAGGGGTTCACTGCGATGAATATAAGAACATGCAGAAATTCATTAAAAAGGTGGTCGGAGGGGAAAGAGACTTGGGGGCCGATTTTTATCTCAGTTTTAGAGCACGAACAGGGTGATTGTGGCCTGAAAATTGCACAACATCCTGCCGACGTCCAGCCTGCTGCAATTATGGAGCAGTCTGGGAAATTGACGAGCAGCGCTCCCATCCGAAACAGGTGGGGGCCAACTAACATATGCAAATTGGGGTTCTATATGGTCCATAGAACCCCAATGCAATTTTGTTGTTCCACTGGCCGGGCTGCTGGGTCGCTCTGTAAAGCCCCAAAAATGTGAATGCTCCTGGCCTCACAACAATCTTCCCAACCACTTCTGGTTCCTCTGTGGCCCCCTCAACCTTTAGGGGTCTAATTCCATCTTGATTCCTCAGAAGAGTTACTGGAGTTCACGTCCACCTCCTCCTGCCTCCCCTTTCAGTCAGCAAACTGTCTGCCTATGCTTGTTGAAAGTATTCTAATGAGACCCAACTGTGAAAATGATTTGGGCCTCTTGCCAGTGCAATTGGGCGGGTGGAGCAATTGCCGCACCCAGCACCCACCCGATGTGTACCCAAAACGCTAATCGGTCCCTTAGAGAAAATCATAGCTACAGAGGTAGAACAGAACAGTAAGAAATTCTTTCAGTACTTCAACAGTAAGAGAGCAGTCAGAGAGGAAATGAGAACCATAAAAGATACAAACAGGCTTGGAACAGAATCAACATGAGATATTCCGAATGATTACTTCCTCCAAAAATAGAAGAAATAATTTGTTACTTTCATGTCCTCTGAGCATCCCAAAGTGCTTCACAACCAATTAATTTTGTTGAGATGTCGACATTTTTATTATGTAGGGAAATGTGCAGCCAATTTGTGCACAGCAAAGTTGCATGACAGCAATGAGATTTTTGGTGGTGTTCATTGAGAGATACATGTTGGCCAGGACGCTAGGAGACCATGATCGTCTTTGAATAGTACATGGGATTTGTTATGTCTACTTGAACAGGCAGACAGGGCATTGGTTTAATGTCTCATTTGACTGATCACACCTATGACAATGGTACTCTCAGTACTGCACTGAAGTGTCTGCCTAAAAATGTACTCAAGTCCTAGAAATAGGGCTTGAACCCACAACCTTCTAACTCCGAGACGAAAGTGTGACCACTGAGCCAAGATAACATTTGTATTCAAAGGGGAAAAACTCGCATTCTCTGGATTATTAGTCCAGGCCGCTGGACTACTAGTTCAGTAACATAACCACTACACTACTAGACCCAAGGTGTCAGAGGTGTCTGAGAAGTGACATTATAGAGATAGATGGGATAGTTCATGGTACAGAAGAAGTAAATTTTTAAAAATGACTTTAAACTAAATTGTGAGAGGACAAGTTGCCTGGGTAAGGGATATCTCAATGATACTACTTTAGAGATCAACAGTTCAAATGCATAGTTCAGAGCACTGATGAAAAACCCATTTTAAAAAAAGTCTAAAGCAACCACCATTTTTCTCTTTATTTGCTCAGGGATTGGTGTTGGGATACTTGTGATTTTTAAATTACTTTAACGACCTGGGTTCAGAAACACATTGTAAACTGGTGAAATTCGCAAACCAGGAGGGGCGGAGGAATCTGAAGAGGCAGGTTAACAACTACAAAATGAGATAGCCAAAGTAACGTTGGCAGATGAAATTTAATATGGACAAGTGTTAAGTACTCCACATAGGAAGAAAAAAAATGGATGACATAAATACTTGATAATTGGTGTGGAAATAGCTCAGATTGGAGTTGAAAGTGATTTAAATAGTCTCAACATTGCTGCTCTAAAGTGATCAGACATCAACAAATAGAACGCTGAGCTTCAGCAAAATCAATTATGCTTGAGAAAGTCATAATCAAACTGTAAAGTGCTCCGTTCAGACCATACCTTGAATAAGTACTGCAACCAGTTTTGGTTGCCAAGATACAAAGCACAGAGGAGAACTGAAAAAGAAAAGAAGAGACGCAAAGAGAGTGTATGAGAAGGGTGGCATTCAAACCCAGAGGCAGCTCAAAGAAGCCTGATCCTTCGTGTCAGAGGTATGAGGAAACAATGGATAAACTTGAGCTTTTAAGCCTTGAAAATTTGATTAGAATTAAGAAACAGTAGAGGAGTTATTATGCTGCTGGGTGTGTACTATAGGCCACCAAATAGTGGAAAGGAGATAAAGAAGCAAATTTGCAGGCAAATTTAGGAAAGATGCAAGGACTATAGAGCAATGATAATGGGGCACTTCAATTATCCCAATATAGACTGGGAAAATAACAGTGTTAAGGGCAAAAAGGGGGAGGAATTCCTGAAATATGTAGGAGAACGTTCTTGATCTAGTTATGGGGAATGAAGTGGGGCAAATGGAGCATGTTTCAGTGGGAGAGCATTTGGGAAACAGTGATCACAATATCATTAGATTTAGAGTAGTTATGGAAAAGGACAAGGAAAAATCAAATGTGAAAATACTCAACTGGAGGAGGGCTAATTTCAGTGAGTTGAAAAGGGATCTGGCCCACATGGATTGGAATCAAAGATTGGCAGGTAAAACAGTAAATGAGCAATGGGAGGCCTTCAAAGTAGAGATAGTTGGGGTACAGACTGGACACATTCCCACGAGGGGGAAAGGAAGGGCATCCAAAGCTAGAGCTCCCTAGATGACTAGACATATAGTTGTAAACAATTTTACAACACCAAGTTATAGTCCAGCAATTTTATTTTAAATTCACAAGCTTTCGAAGGCTTCCTCCTTCCTCAGGTGAACGATGTCGAAATGAAATCCTCCTAGACATATAGAGATTAAAATGAAACAGAAAAAGTAGGCTTATGCTAAATGTCAGGTTCATAATACAGTAGAAAACCAAGCAGAATACAGAAAGCACAGAGAACTGAAAAAGAAAATAAGAGACGCAAAGAGAGTGTATGAAAATAGATTAGCGAGTAACATAAAGGGCAACCCAAAAGTCTTTTATCAACATAAATAGTAAAAGGATAGCTAAAGGAAGGGTGGGGCTGAATAGAAACCTAAAAGGAGATCATCTTGTGGAGGCAGAGGGTGTGGTAAGGTACTACATGAATACTTTGCATCTGCCCTCGCTAAAGAAGAGAATGCTGCTAACATCACAGAAAAGGAGGAGCTAGTAGAGAAATTGGATAGGATACAAATAGATAAAGATAGATAAAGGTACATAAAAGGTTGGCAGCACTTGAAGTATAAAAGTCACCCAGTCTGGATAGGAAGTATCCTAGGTTGCTGAAGGAAGTGAGGGTGGTGATAGCAGAGGCTCTGGCCACAATCTTCCAATCCTCCGTCAATATAAGGACTGGAGGATTGTAAATGTTTACACCCTTGTTCAAAAAGGTGGAGAGCGATAAACCCGCCAATTACAGGCCAGTCAACCCAACGTCGGTGGTGGGGAAACTTTTAGAGACAATAATCCGAGACAAAATTAATTGTCTCTTGGAAAAATATATTTTAATAAATGACAACCAGCACAGATTTGTTAAAGGCAAATTGTGTTTGTGTAACTTGATAGAGTTCTTTGTTGAAGTAACAGAGAGGGTTGATGAAGGTACTGCGGTTGATGATGTTTTTATGAACATAATCATAAAAGGTGTTTGATAAAGTACCACATAATAGACTTGTTAGCAAAATTGAAGCCCTTGGGATAAAAGGGGTAGTGGCAGCCTGGATACGAAATTGGCTAAGAGTCAGAAAGCAGAGTGTAGTGGTGAACGGTTGTTTTTCAGACAGGAGGGAAGTATTCAGTGATGACCCCCAGGGATCAATATTAGGATCACTGCTCTTTTTGATATACATGAATGACCTGGACTTGGGTATGCAGGGCATAATTTCAACGTTCGCAGATGACACAAAACTCAGAAGTGTAGTGAACAAGAGGATAGTAACAGACTTCAGAAGGTCTTGGACAGACTGGTGAAAATGCACAGACACATGGCAGATGGGAATGGGACTAATTGGATAGCTTTTTCAAAGGCACAGGCACGATGGGCTGAATGACCCCCTTCTGTGCTTTATCATTCTATGATTCTAAAAGACGCAACTGAGAAGTGACCTTATAGAGATGTATAAGTTAGAAATGGTGTAGAAAAGGTAGATTTCAAACTTAACTTCAAACTAAACCATGACAGTGGAACGGGAGTGCAGGTTAAAACCAGTAAAAGGCAAATTTAGAATTGATGTCAGGAAGTTCTTTTTCACAAAAAGTGTAATCAACACATGGAATGGACTTGCAGCTTGGATGGTGGAGGCAAAAAAGCTTGGAATCATTTAAAGAACAGTTGGATACCATGATGGGGGACATATAAAGCCTTTTTGAATGGATGAGGCAAAATGCCTTCCTAATCTGAATATAAGTTGTGACCTTGTGTCCCTTGCAGCCAGCAGACGGAGTAGACTTTCTTTATTATTTTTAATCCCTGATTCAGCATATGCAAATATATATCTATACTTATGTGGGCTAGTGATCGTTCTAGGAGGAGAATGAGAACTGAAATGGAGTGTAGGAAATTGGAATATCTGCATTTCATGAAACAGTTTGTCAAAACTGTTAAATGGGTAATGCTTTATAGTTCATAAACTTAAGACCACATTGGACTATTCTTTGTAAACCTGCTGAGCTGGCAACAGTAGGACACTTGTGATATCTACTGCGAAGACTACAGGAGGTATATGAAAATCACCAAAGCTGCTGCTGTGGGATAAAGAGCGTTCTGACAAATACAATGAAAAGAGACTAATAAAAATAGAGTAGAGCTGATATTTTAGGCTGCACCCCAATAGAGAGGCACAAGTGATAGTAGTTTGTCTACTTTTATTTGTCTTATTTTGACAGATCTTATTTGTTTTCTTTTAGCTGTGTATGATCGGATGCGTGCCGATCAGAAGAAGTGTGGGAAGGCAGCCTGGGCGACGGCAATAGAGAGGATGGAAAAACTTCGGTATGCAGTTGCAAAGGAAACACTACAGCTGATGCGAGCGAAAGAGATCTGCCTGGAGCAGAAAAAACGGGCACTTAAGGATGAAGTAAGTTTGTAGCATTACAACATTAAAGTACATCAAAGTAAATGAATATTGTGGATAAAATGTAAGGAAGGAAATTAGATTTTCCTGAGCTCTATATTCAGTGATTCTCCAGTCTGTCTACCTTGGAGGCATATTTTTGGTCTAATAATAGAACCGTGTCACTCTTAAAATACAGAGGGTTGTGAAGCTTTGAAATGAGTGACGTAAAGGATGCAACTATGTCAAACAATGATACATAGCATCAGGGATGTAATCATGATCAGAGGTATCAATATGACTGGTTGAAACCAGCTCTGTCTGATCAGTGGGGAAATGCAGTAAAATCTGACTAAAACTGGGAGAACTTGATGCAAATTTATATTTAGAAACCAATGATTTTACCATTTGAAGTGAACATACATTTGTAATTTTACTAGAATGTACATTGTTCAATTCAACTGTAATTGTTAACCTCGATATTATTAGCATGATGGCTGATATGTTCAACAATTATTCATTCTCAATACATTTGTGATGCTTTTTTATTCAGTCTTTCCCTAAAACATAAAAGTGTACGTCTGGAAACTGTTGTGCATTTGTCCCCTGTTTACTTGCTGAGTTGTGGTAGTATGGTTGAGCACAGTAATGTAAGATAGAGTCTATAGTTCTTGTTTACTTTTTCCCTTTTGAAACAGATGCAGAGCCTTCAGAGTGGCGCAGATGCCATATCACGGCTGGACCGGCTGGAGGCTGATTATTACGACATGCAACTTCAGTTGTATGAGGTGCAGTTTGAGATCCTGAAATGTGAGGAGCTACTGTTAACAGCACAACTTGAAAGCATTAAGAGGCTCATTGCAGGTGCGGTGGAAAGTGGCTTTAACCCAGTTTGGTTCAGTAGAAATGAAGTGATTCAAATAGGGTGGGAGCCATCATGATGTATATCCTTTGGTTCTGTTCGTACTGACACTGCTTTTTCCAATAATTATATTCAATTTGAATTAGCATGTTGGAGCACAAATTTCATGAAGTGTAAGGACATGGATTTGTTTTCTCCAAGCCCCACACTTCTCAATTCCTCATCACAGTTGCTTTGCTGTGGAGAAAATGCTTCCCCTCAGTGCAGAGAACAAGTATGAAGGGTAGTTATTACCACATCGCTATTGTCTAAGTCGTGAAGGCCAACATTAACAGAGGCTTGGGAGCCGGCTGCTTGCCTGCATATCTCCAGCCACTGAAAATACAAGACATATATGGGGTGATAAAAGAGAGGACAATGCAAAGTTTTTCTACCTTGAAAAATAAATCAAATTTTTGTTTTAGCAAATATAACAATGAGGATGTAGCATATAAAATAATGCATGTTCTCTATTCTGTGAGTTACAATGCGTGACCTGTAACACATAATCTCCATTGAATAGTGCAGGTGATCAATATAAATAGAATATATGATCTGTCAAAATTATTACACTTGCTATCTTCTATTGATATTTGTATAATATTTGAAAAATAAATTACGCAGCTTTAAAAGTATAATGTGTATATTTAAATATGCCAGATGTGCCATTTTTAGATAGATATTTTTTCTAGGTTAGTGGAATCAACCTTTTTTTGAAGGGAAGCTAAAGGGGGTTGGAAGATTGAATTTAAAAAATGGGCCCTGGAAATGGTTTTACAATTTTGGCAGGAGAATCTGGTTTTCAGGCCAACCTCAAGATTTATAAAGAACAGTCCTGCTAGTATTCTGCATTGTGCAACTTTGGCTGTTATACTTGGAAGTCCTTTAGCTTGCTGAAGCAGGACTGGTTTCCCTTCTTTCTTTGGAGTTTTTTTCCTCTCTCCGCCATAAGATTGTACACATAACAATGCAAGAAAATAATAGGAAAAAGTATTTTTTCAGTTCCTTGATAGCTTGTTGGGAAGAGCTGTGAAGCAGCAGACAGTAGGGGATCCTGTTAGGAGAGTGTGAAGTCATGGTGGAAAAAACTGCTACAACAACAACAACTTAATATAGTAAAATGACTCAAAGCACTTCACAGAAGCATAATCAGACAAAAATTGACACCGAGCCAAAGAATGCGACATTAGGATAGGTGACCGTAAGCTTGATCAAAGAAGTAGGTTTTAATGAGCATCTTAAAGGAAGAGAGAGAGGTGGAAAGGTTTAGGGAGGAAACTGGGGCCTAGACAGCTGAAGGCACAACCAACACTGCTAGAGCGAAGGAAGTCGGGGATGCACAAGAGGCCGGAATTGGAGGAACGCAGTTCTCGGAAGGTTGTAGGGCTGGAGGAGGTTACAGAGATAGGGAGGGGTGAGGCCATGGAGGGATTTGAAAACAAGGATGAGAATTTTAAATTTGACCTGCGAGCACAGGGGTGATGGGTAAACGGGACTTGTGTGAGTTTTGGATAAGCTCAAGTTTATGGAGGATGGGAGGCTGACCAGGAGAGCATTGGAACAGTCGAGACTGGATGAGGGTTTCAGCAGCAAGTGGACTGAGGCAGGGACAGAGATGGGTGATGATGTGGAAGTAGGTGGTCCTGGTAAAGGAGAGGATATGGGGTCGGAAGCTCAGCTAAGGGTCAAAGGTTTGCCGAGGCTGCGAGCATTCTAGTTCAGCCAGAGACTATGGCCCGGGAGGGAGATGGAATCGGTATATAGGGAACGGCATTTGTGGCGGGGGCCGTAGACAATGGCTTCGATCTTCCCAGTGAAATTTCAGCTTATCCAGTACCGGATGTCAGACAAGCAGTGTGACAATACAGCAGCAGTGGAGGGGTCGAGAGAGTTGTTGGAAAAGTACAGCTGTGTGTCGTCAGCGTACATGTGGGACCTGACGCCATGTTTTTGGATGGCGTCGCGAAGGGGCATAATGTGGGTGAGGTATAGGGAGCCAAGGATAGATCCTAGGGGGACTCCAACGGTAATGGTGTGGGGGGCAGGAAGAGAAGCCATTGTTAGAGATGCTCTGGCTATGATTGAATAGGTAAGAGTTGGAATCAAGTGAAGGCAGTCCCACTGAGATGAACAATGGGGAAGAGGTGTTGGAGGAGGCTGCAGTAGTCGACCGTTTCAAAGGCTGCAGAGAGGATGAAGGGGGATAGTGCACTACAGTCAGTCATATATGATGTCATTTGTGACTTTGATTATGGCCGTTTCAGTACTATGGCAAGGGGAGAAACCTGATTGGGGAGATTCAAACATGGAGTTGCAGAAAAGTTGGGCACGGATTTGGGAAGGGACAAAATGTTCAAGGACTTTGGAAAGGAAAGGGAGATTGGAGATGGGGTGGTAGTGTGCAAGGAAAGAAGGGTTGAGGGTGGATATTTTGAGGAAGGGGTGAAAAGGGTAGTTTTGAAAGGGAAGGAGACAGTGCCTAGTTAATTTCCCTTTACTGTTCAAGTATCTCTATCCCAGGCTGAAAGAGTAAACCATTTTTAATGGTTTGATTATTGGCATTTATTTACCTTAAACAGAGAAACGAGAAGAAGTTGTTTACTATGACACTTATGAAAGTATGGAAGCCATGCCGGCATCAGAAAGTATGACGTCGTCAATGACCCCACAGAGAATGGAATTGCTGAAGCTGCAGCAGAAAGTGCGCCAGCTAGAGGCCCGACGTAGTCGCATTTCAGCCAAGAAGGCCTACCTCAGAAACAAGAAGGTAAATATACCATCTGTAACAACATTGGTTTCTTTCACTGCAAATTGAATTTGATTGTTTTAATACAGTCCAGGTTTCATTTAATGTTTTTATTTAAGAACATAAGAAATAGGAGCAGGAGTAGGCCAATCGGCCCCTCGAGCCTGCTCCGCCATTCAATAAGATCATGGCTGATCTGATCCTAACCTCAAATCTAAATTCATGTCCAATTTCCTGCCCGCTCCCCGTAACCCCTAATTCCCTTTACTTCTAGGAAACTGTTGATTTCTGTTTTAAATTTATTTAATGATGTAGCTTCCACAGCTTCCTGGGGCAGCAAATTCCACAGACCTACTACCCTCTGAGTGAAGAAGTTTCTCCTCATCTCAGTTTTGAAAGAGCAGCCCCTTATTCTATGATTATGCCCCCTCGTTCTAGTTTCACCCATCCTTGGGAACATCCTTACCGCATCCACCCGATCAAGCCCCTTCACAATCTTTTTGTTTCAATAAGATCGCCTCTCATTCTTCTGAACTCCAATGAGTAGAGTCCCAATCTACTCAACCTCTCCTCATATGTCCGCCCCCTCATCCCCGGGATTAACCGAGTGAACCTTCTTTGTACTGCCTCGAGAGCAAGTATGTCTTTTCTTAAGTATGGAGACCAAAACTGTATGTAGTATTCCAGGTGCGGTCTCACCAATACCTTATATAACTGCAGCAATACCTCCCTGTTTTTATATTTTACCCCCCTAGCAATAAAAGCCAACATTCCGTTGGCCTTCTTGATCACCTGCTGCACCTGCATACTAACCTTTTGATTTTCTTGCACTAGGACCCCCAGATCCCTTTGAACTGCAGTACTTTCCAGTTTCTCGCCATTAAGATAATAACTTGCTCTCTGATTTTTCCTGCCAAAGTGCATAACCTCACATTTTCCAATATTGTATTGCATCTGCCAAATCTCCGCCCACTCACCCAGCCTGTCTATATCCCCTTGTAGGTTTTTTATGTCCTCCTCACTCTCTACTTTCCCTCCCATCTTTGTATCATCTGCAAACTTTGATATGTTAAACTCGGTCCCCTCCTCCAAATCGTTAATATAGATTGTAAAGAGTTGGGGACCCAGCACCAACCCCTGCGGAACACCACTGGCTACTGGTTGCCAGTCCGAGAATGAACCATTTATCCCAACTCTCTGCTTCCTGTTAGATAACCAATCCTCCACCCATGCCAGAATATTAAAAGTAGTCGTAAAATGCAAAAGAGAGTGGGCATTTATGCATTCCTAAGAGTGGCTTAAACTTTGGTGGTTATAAGTACACTTTTTTTGTTGCCAAAACATGATCCATTTCAATTCTAGCCGTTGCATTTTTGTTTTAAGATTGTCCTGATCTTTGTTCTGTGCAGTTAGTTTCTGTCAGTCATTCACTTGAGACTTAGTGACACAATATACAGACTAGAACCACCTGTAAACTAAATGCATGGATCAGGATCAGAAACTCCTCTACAGAGGTGCAAAAATCTCAAACTAATTGAATTTGAAATGCAATCTCTTGTGAGAAAGATATTTTAATGAACTTTTAAATTACAGAATTAAATTTTAGGGTAACTAAAGTCTAATCTGTACAGGAAAACTGCAAAAAAAGATTATGTTTTAGACCTTTAGTAAGGCTGTAAAATAAAACTTTGCAATGTTTTAAAAATGTTTTTACACTGGACTTGAATGTTTTTTTCATTTGGCACATTTTGCTTATAGAAAAAGGATGCTGGGACTTGGCAGAACATTAGGTTAGAACCATCTGCTTTCATCTCTGGGACATGAGCTTGAATCTATCCCAGACTGATGGGACAAAACTTTCCTCTCTATGACTTTAAGGGTCATACATGTAACTGGCTCAGGCAGTCTCAACTCGGTTCCCAGTGAGCGCAGGCCCATGGTACATTTTGGCACAGATTGATGCTAAATTTGCAACTTCATGCAGAGAAACTGAAGGAGTTGTTGGTTTGGAAATTACGGTGGGAGCATTTTTCTGAGGCTGAGTTAAAGCAATTTACCGGAGCAAGATAGAGGATGCTTTACTCCGTCTCTGTGGTGTCTGATCTAGGTTGATATTGACACTGGATTTTCAAAGTGCAAGGACAAAAATTCACCAAAAACACAATCAGAATTTGAAATAGCATGCTTTACTGAGTTGGTCACAAACTCTGAATTGCGTGGTGTTGGAGCAAGCAATTATTTTCTCTCTTTTTTTTCCTGATTCAGGTTTTTGCTTCTCCCAGTAGCAGGAGACACCAGTAACAAATTATCATAGGCAGTTGGAGTCAGTGGCATGGTCAAAATGATGATGACACCCAGGTTTTCATCTGTTCTCTTATTCAGTGCTTTAGTAAACATCCATTTGAGATTTATGGGTTTTTTTCCTGCTGGATTATCTAAAGAAAATGAAAACTGTTTTAAATTAACATGGAAGGAAAATATTTTAATGATGAGGAAAATGAACATGAAGTATTATATGGAAGTTCCATGTGTGTTTTTAAAAATCCTAGCTTGTATTACTGGCTTATTTTGCTGTTCTATTTGGCTAGTTAATATTTGTCTAGTTTATGGTTTCAGGGTTTGCATCGTTCCCGCCTCTCTCTCTCCCTTTCCCTTCCTTGCTGCTTTCCTGCCTTCAATTCCTGCTGGTAGATACATCAGAGCAACAGGTGAGGTAAATTTGTCCCTGCTTACTACTAAATTGAAAGCAATAAATGGCAGATAGGGGCTCTTAACTGCCAAGAGTGTCACTAAACCCAGGTTTTCAACAGTTGTATCCAATTCAACTGATCAGATGCCTCAAATTAGGTGCTCACTTGTTAACTTTGCCCTTGTATTTTTTACTTATTGTGTTATTTTTAAGCTGCTTGCAAGGTATTGTACAATAAATTTAATGAAAAAATATTACTGTGGCTGAACCAGAATTTAAAAAAAGCAAACAATTACATATTTAAGATCACTGATCTTAGTGGTGAGCATAGTGAGACCTCCCAGAGCAGCATTAGCTGAGATTAGTAATTTAAAAAAAAATACTCCCTGCCTAATGTAAAGCACATCTCAAATGCAGTAAAATTAAGTTTTAAATAAAGTTTTTTTTAAAAAAATTACTATTTGAAAATACTGTGTTTAAAAAGAAATTGTGGGTTCATTATGACTATTGATCCTAAATGTTTTCTCAACATTCCAAACACTCATAGCAATTGGAAATTGTGGGATGCCATTATTTAATAGTTTGATTTTGATGTTTGCTTTTTTATTAAACCAGTGATGAAAAAGTGATGGAATGATGCCTGTTGAGGAAAAAAATTTTGGTTAGAATGTTTTTTGGTCATTTGGGTATCTTCTGCATGATCTTGTAGCCAAATAGGCTCCAAAGAAATACAACTAGCCTCACTCTCAATGTCTTGTCCTCTTAATACCCGTTTCCAAAGGAGGATAGTTACTAGTTGGTCATTAGATAACTGACAAGCATGTGTTTGAGCTGTTGCAAGTTAGACGGCAGTTCCCAAAAAACAAATATCCAGGTGAGCAGCAGAATTCAGCATAAAGAGCAACTTGCATTTATTATAGTGCCTTTAACCCAAAGAACGTCCCAAGGTAATTCAGAGATAAATGTAAGGAAAATGGCCACTTAGCCAGGAAAGGTGAGTTTAGGAGGGCTGACCTGAGGGTTGGTTGAAGAAAGAGGTTTTGAGAAAGCTTTTTTTAAAGGAGGAGAGGGAGATGGAAAAAAATTAAGGAGGGAATTCCTAGTAGGACCCAAGAAGCGGGAGACTTTTACGCCAGTAGAGGGCCGTAAGGAGGGGGATGCACAAAAGGCCAGAGTCTAAGAAACAGTGTGTTCAGGGGGCATATCGGGCTGGTAGAGTTTGCAGAGATAGGAAGGGATGAGGCCGTGGAGGAATTTAAAGATTAGGATAAGTATTTAATATGTAATGCATTGGGGGGATGTTGGAGTAGTCAAGTCTGGAGAAGATAACAGCCTGGATGAGGGTTTGCAGGGCAGGGGTAAGGGCAGAAGCAAGCAATATTTTTCCTGTTTTGCCACAAACCATCTCGCAACTTGGTTCTGGTTCTTGCACCTGGGTGGAAGAAAACTCTTCCATTGCATGCACAATAGTTCCAAACCATGAAGGAGAACTCTTTGGCACTTGACTTATTTGACACAAACTGCAAAAAGAACGCCACAGTTCTTTTCAAAATGCCTAGAACAGACACTCTGGGCTCAATTTTAGGGGGAAATTGCGGGTGCGTTGGGGGCGGGGGGGTCTCCGAAAATCACGGAAATCCCGTTCAGGTTCGGAAGCCGGCTCCAACCCGCTGACTTCTGAGTTTCCCAAGGACGCACCTGTGTGCCCGCGGGCGACCCAAAACCGGAAGGCAGGATGACAGTTAAAGAGCCAAATGTACCTCATTGAGGTTCTTAAGGCACTTTACTTGTGACAGATTAAGCGATTGTAATGATTTTTAACTTACCTGGGCGGCTTGCCCACCGCTTCTGATTCACGCCTGGTGAATCAATCTAAAATCAATCTACATTTCCACCATGCTCTGATGTCCAATGTCTCCCTCTCCGATGTCCCCCTCTTCACCCGCCCCCCCCCCCCCCCGACCCCGATCATCCCCCCTCTCCCACCCCCCCCCTCCGCCCCACCGATCTTCCATTCCAGCGCTGGATGACGTCTCACTCTCACTCTCTTGCCCCGACCCCCACCCCTCGCGTTGCAGCTCCTGATGGCACCCAGTCTGTCAATCAGGCTGGCTGCCGGGCACAAAACCCGGAGAGCACGTTTATCATCAGCAATCAGCAATCACCATGTGATTGCGTCGGAAACGTTAAGTTTTGTTTATACGGGTTTGCCACGTGCACCTTCACCCCCCCGCCGGCTGCCAACCCGCCACCATTGCAAAATTGACCCTTCTGAGACTGTCTCTTACGATGTCATCCAACATAGACGTAGAATCATAGAATGCTATAGTAAAGAAACCAGTCATTTGATCTATCAAATCTGTGTCAGTGTTTTTTCCACATGAGCCACCAAATCTAATCCCATTCTCCTGCTCACCCCATACCGTTTAATATTCATTTTTTTCAAGCAACTCTAATTCCTCTTAAAAGAAATTTGAACTCTGCTTCAACAATGGCTTCTGATAGGGAATGTAAAATTCTAACAACATTTGGTAAAATTTTTTTTTTCAATTCTTTCTCTTTATAATTACAGTGATTTATGCCCTCTTCATGCTTTCACATTGATTAATTGAAAAAATATATCACTATTCAGTTTATCATGACCCTTCATAATCTTGAAGACCTCCTTTCAGATTTTATCTTAACTTTCTCAGTTTGTGAAGAAGCCTTAATTTCTTGACATAGATACGTAGAAAATAGGAGCAAGAGTAGGCCATTCGGCCCTTCGGGCCTGCTCCGCCATTCAAAATGATCATGGCTGATCGTTTAACTCAGTACTCTGTTCCTGCTTTTTTCCCCATATCCCTTGATCCCTTTAGCATTAAGAAATATATCTATCTCCTCCTTGAATACATCTAATGACTTGGCCTTCACTGCCTTCTGTGGTAGAGAATTCCACAGGTTCACCACCCTCTGAGTGAAGAAATTTCTCCTCATCTCGGTTCTAAATGGCATACCCCGTATCCTGAGACTGTGACCCCTGGTTCTGGACTCCCCAGCCATCGGGAACATCCTCCCTGCATCTAGTCTTGTCTCATCCCTGTTAACATCCCAGTGAATCTACACTGCACCTTTTCTGTGCATTTATATCTTTCCTATAATGGGGTGCCCAAAACAGTACACAACGCTCCTAGTTCAGCCTAACTAACTACAAGTTAAACATTGAAAATAATTTGTCACAGTGGAAAGTCTGGTCGTACTCCTCTTTCAAGCGAGTTGAGTAAGTTTCCTATCATGAGTATATGGACTTGGAGTACACACTCCAAGGTCCATAAGGTCCAAGATTTCATAATGTACCTGTAACTTCAAACTCCTTCATGAGAACCACATGAGGCACTAGATCGAATGCTGTACAAAAATCAATGAAAACAATCCAAGTAAATCTTTCCGTGAGCCATATGATATTCAATGATCTTAAATAATACCACTGTCCCTCACGTTTCTTGTGAAAATGTAATCCAGCCTGTTCCTTTCTGTTTACTCTGTGGGCCTCCAATGCATCTGCATATATGTATATTATTATAATCCAAGGTGCAATCTTAAGAGTCGCTGATCTCAGCAAGATTCCTCAGTAGTTTTCAGTCTCACTAGGGTCCCTTTTCTTGAGGATAGAAACCACAGTTGCACTCAGAAATAATGGTGTTATGCGTGTCTGAAACAGAATCCTTTTCAGATTCAGAAGAGCAGCTCCAAGACAAGTCAATGATTCTTGGCACTGTTTGCATGCCTGCCTCTTCACCAATAACAGCTCTCAGGAATTTGGATTTAATACCATCCACCTCTATCACCACAAAACTAGTTGGTGACAATGAGCTGATTCATTAAGGCCTTCCGTCTCTGCAGCACACTCTACAGGCTTAACCAACATTCATGCAGTTTTCTACTATGGCCCATTGGGTTAGACACCAAGTCAGTATAACACTCCCTTCAAAGTCCAAGGAGTTGTTTGCTGAAGAGCAAGAGACTCGTCCGTCATTGGCATAATGACTCATTATTGAGTCCTGCTCCTCTTATGTTCTTATAACCAATCATAGAATCTTACAGCACAGAAGGAGGCCATTAGACACATCGTGCTTGTGCCAGCTCTTTGAAAGAGCTAACCAACTAAGAACATAAGAAATAGGAACAGGAGTAGGCCATACGGCCCCTCGAGCCTGCTCCATCATTCAATAAGATCATGGTTGATCATCTACCTCAATTTCACTTTCCTGCCCTATCCCCATATCCCTTGATTCCCTTAGTGTCCAGAAATCTATCGATCTCAGTCTTGAATGTATTCAACGACTGAGCATTCACAGCCCTCTGGGGTAGAGAATTCCAAAGATTCACAACCCTCTGAGTGAAGAAATTTTTCCTCATCTCGGTCCTAAATGGCCCTTGAGACTATGACTTCTAGTTCTAGACTCTCCAGCCAAGGAAAACAGCCTCTCAGCATAGAACAGGTGACCAAAAGCTGCTCTGTATCTTAGCTCCAACTACCAGCCTTGGTTTTGTAACCCTAAATACCCTTGCCTAACAAAAATCTATCAGTCTCAGTTTTGAAATTTTCAATGACATAGCCCCAACAGATTTTTTGGGGGGGGAGAGTTCCATATTTCCACTGTGTGTGAAGAAGTGCTTCCTGACATCACCCCTGAACAGCCCTAGCTCTAATTTTAAGATTATGCCCCCTTGTTCTGGACTCCACCACCAGAGGAAGTAGTTAGAATCATAGAAAGGTTACAGCACGGAAGGAGGCCATTCAGCCCATCGAGTCCATGCCAGCTCTATGCAATAGCATTCCAGCTAGTCCCACTCCCCCGCCCTATCCCCATAGCCCTACAATGTTTTTTCTTTCAAGTGCTTACCCAGTTCTCTTTTGAAAGCCACAATTGAATCTGCGTCAACCACCTCCCCTGGCAGTGCATTCCAGATCATAACCACTCGCTGTGTAAAATAGTTTTTCCTCATGTCACCTTTGGTTCTTTCGTCAATCACCTTAAATCTATGCCCTCAGGTTCTTGACCCTTCCGCCAATGGGAACAGTTTATCTCTATTATGTCTAGACCCTTCATGATTTTAAATACCTTTATCAAATCTCCTCTCAATCTTCTCTGTTCCAAGGAGAACAACCCAGCATCTCCAATCTATCCATGTAACTGAAGTCCCTCATCCCTGGAATCATTCTAGTCAATCTTTTCTGCACCCTCTCTAAGGCCTTCACATCTTTCCTAAAGTGCAGTGCCCAGAACTGGACACAGTACTCCAGTTTCTCCATTATCTACCCCATTCACTCCTTTTAATCATCTTAAACGCCCCAATTAGATCACCTCTTAATCTTCTATACTCAGTGGAATACAAACCTAGTCTATTGTCCTCATAATTTAACCCTTTTAGCCCAGGTATCATTCTGGTGAATTGTGCTGCACTCTCCCAATGCCAATGTATCCTTCCTGAGGTGCAGTGCCCAGAACTGAACGGAGTACTCTAAATGGGGTCTAACCAGAGCTTTACATAATTGTGACATAACATCCACTCCTTTCTATTCCTGCTCTCTGGAGATAATGGCCAACGTTCCATTAGCCTTTTAAATTATTTTTTGTACCTGTTCATTAGCTTTTAGTGATTTCTGTATTGGACCCCTAAATCTAAATAGAGAGCCACATATCCAAATTTGCTGATGACACAAAGATTGGTGGCATAGTAAGTAGTACAGACGGGAGCATAAAATTACAAAGAGACATTGATAAATCAAGTGAGCGGGCAAAACTGTGGCAGATGGATTTCATCGTATGTAAGTGTGAGGTCATCCATTTTGGACCAAAAAGGGATCGATCCAAATGGTGAAAAGATATGAACGATGAAGGTTCAAAGAGATTTAGGGGTCCTTGTACACAGATCACTAAAATGTAGTGGTCAGGTACAAAAAACAATCAGAAAGCCTAATGGAATGTCAGCCTTTAGAACTAGAGGGCTAGAAAATAAAGGGGAGGAAGTTTTGCTACAGCTATATTAAGGCTTGGTTAAACCACACCTGGAGTACTGTGTGCAGTTCTGGGCACCGCACCTTAGAAATGATATATTGATCGTGGAAGAAGTGCAGCGCAGATTTACCAGGGCTCCAAGGGTTAGATTACGAGGAGAGATTACATAAATTAGGCTTATATTCCCTGGAATATAGAAGATTAAGGGTGATTTGATTGAGGCTTTTAGGATTTTGAAAGGAATTGCTAGGGTAGATAGAGAGAAACTTTTTCCGCTGGTGGGGGAGTCTAGGACAAGGGGGCACAACCTTAAAATCAGAGCCAGGCCATTCAGGAGAGAAGTTAGGAAACACTTCTTCACACAAAGGGTGGTAGAAGTGTGGAACTCTCTCCCACAAAAAGCAGTAGATGCTAGCTCAATTAATAATTTTAAATCTGAGATCGAAAGCTTTTTGCTAGCCGAGGGTATTAAGGGATATGGAGCCAAGGCGGGTAAATGGAGTTAGGATACAGATCAGCCATGAGCGCATTGAATGGCAGAACAAGCTCAAAGGGCTGAACGGCCTACTCCTGTTACTATGTTCCTATCTCTGCTCCTCCACAGTTCCTAGCTTCTCACCATTTAGAAAATATTGTGCTTTATCTTTTTTAGGTCCAAAGTGGATGATCGCTAGTATTGGCCAAACAATCTGATTGGAAGAAATAGTCAGTCTATGCTTTTGCCTTGGATGGCAGGCTTTACTTTGATGGTTAATATAAATTGTGCTGAGATATAACAATATGCAGTAAATTTGAAAAAGTGACAGGTTTTGTTTTGCTCAATACATCGACAAGAATGGACACCTGGCAGTGTGTTGAAATCTAACCAGAGTTTAGCTTGTACACTTAATCTGACCCTGAGATTAGATTGCAGACTTTCAACTCAAATGCAGGTTTTAAAAAATATATTAATTATTGCTTGCTTTATGATGAGACAGAATTGCTATCTCCCTTTGCAGCCCAAGATTGCATTTAAAAAGAAAAATATTCATCTGTAAGAAGTAATTCCACATCTTGAGAATTATGGGTCAGTCTAATGGAGACCAGTTACTTTGCTCTTCCACACAGTAGAAAGCCACTCCTCTGTAATGTGAAAGGGATCCGTCAGCAGGTGGTTCCCACTGTGTTGAGCAGGGACTGGATAGTAATCTTGACGTTCCAATTGCCATTTTAAAAGTACTGGACTTGTGTCTTCAGCAGAATCGCTGTGACACCCAAGTGGCTTTTTTCATTAAAAGCAGATGAAATTAATTTTTTGTGCAAAATACTTGCTTAGGCTGTTCAGAAAGATCTTTTTTTTTGCGATTTTCATTTACCTATATGGACCTGTGTTATGTATGTAGGTACACAGATGTTCCAATGATTCATGAACCTGGACAATAGTTAAAGAAAGTCACACGTACGCGGTAGGTTCATTAATCAAAGTGATTATTTAATGATTTAAACAATTAACACAAGCATCAAGCAAATCAAGCAATACATACAACTATAAAAACCAAGGATTTCAGCATCAAGGCATTTAAGAGTGATCAGCGCTCTCGTAGCACTTGAGGTTGTTCTTACCAATTGGGGTGTGAGTGAAAGTTAAGAGAAGTCCCATTTTGGCCACTCACCCACCATTGCTTTAACGATCGGTTGGCTGGACCACTCAAAACCCTTTTCACCATGTGTGTATCTTCTTGTCCGTGTGAACCCAGGTGCAGTAATTTCTAACCGTCTCAGCACTGTTTTTCCAAGTCACTTGTTTTGAGAGTAAAGTTGTTTTGAGAACCGAAGTAGTTTGATTAGATTTAGTAATGAGTAATGAGCCAGATTTAATTAACAGCCTAACGTGTGTGAACATTTATCTAAAAGCGATCATAATATAATCGAGTTCAGTGTTGTGTTTGAAAGGGAGAAACCCATATCCGCTACTAAAATTCTAAATTCTAAATTTAGGTAAGGCCGACTTCAAGGGGATGAGACAGAGACACAGTAAACTGGGCAAATCACTCAATGGGTAAAATGACAGAAGATTAGTGAGAGGTGTTCAAAAATTAATTTTAACTTGATACAGAACCAGTTTATACCCCAAAGGGGCAAGAGCTTTACATACCAAAAAAACCAGCCATGGACAACAAAAGATGTAAGAGACAACATTAAAAGAAAAAGCATACAAAAATGCAAAAAAAAAAGCACAGATCCTGGCGACTGGGGGAGATACAAAGAACAACAAAGGGTGACAAAACAGATAGTAAGAGCTGCAAAAAAGGGAGTATGAAAAGAAACTTGCAAGAGATCAAAATCAACACAATTTTTTTACAATTATATTAGAAAAAAAGAGGGTGGTCAAGAGCAATGTGGGCCCCTTAAAAACTGATAATGGTGATATTCAAATGAAAATAAGGAAATGGCGGACATGTTAAATAATTACTTTGCGTCAGTATTTAGAGTTGTGGAAGAGGATAGCATGCCGAACATCCCAAAGAAACTAATTTTGAATCAGGCACGGGGACTCACCATAATTAACGTAAACAAATTAACAGTAATGAAGAAAATAATGATACTAAAGAGTGACAAATCCCCAGGACCAGATGGTTTCCATCCCAGGGTTTTAAAGAAAGTAGGTGAGAACATTGCAAAAACCCTAACTATAATCTTCCAAAGTTCTCTCGATTCAGGAACCGTTCCTTTAGATTGGAAAATTGGACATCACTCCGCTATTTAAGAAAGATGAAAGAGGGAATCCAGGAAATTATAGACCAGTTTTTTTTAATAGAACCATAGAAAAGATACAGCACAGAAGGGGGCCATTCGGTGTCCGCACCAGCGTGAAGAACAACCAGGTGCCCATTCTAATCCCACCTTCCAGCACCCGGTCCATAGCCCTGCAGCTTACAGCACTTTAGGTGCAGGTCCAGGTACTTTTTAAAAAGAGTTGAGGGTCCCTGCCTCTACCACCAATTCGGGCAGCGAATTCCATACACCCATTCCATCACTCTCTGGGTAAAAATGTTTTTCCTCATGTCCCCTCTAATCCTTCTTCCAATCAGCTTAAATCTATGTCCTCTAGTTCTTGAACTCCCTGCTAGGGGAAACAGGTACTACCTGTCTACTCTATCTGGGCCCCTCATAATTTGTACACCTCAATCAAGTCACCCCTCAGCCTCCTCTGCTCCAAGGAAAACAACCCCAGCCTGTCCAATCTCTCCTCGTAGCTGCAATTTTCAAGTCCTGGCAACATTCTTGTAAATCTTCTCTGCACTCTCTCCAGAGCAATTACGTCCTTCCTGTAATGTGGTGACCAGTACTGCGCACAATACTCCAGCTGTGGCCTTACTAGCGTTTTATACAGTTCCATCATTACATCCCTCCTTTTGTATTCTGTACCTCAGCTAATAATGGAGAGCATTCCGTATGCCTTCTTCAGGGACCTGTGCACATGCACTCCAAGGTCTCTCACTTCCTCTACCCCTCTCAATATATTCCCGTTTACTGCGTAATCCCTTTTACTGTTTGCCCTCCCTAAGTGCATTACCTCACACTTCTCCGGGTTGAACTCCATTTGCCACTTTTCCGCCCACTCCACCAACTCATTGATATCTTGGAGTCTACAGCTATCCTCTTCACTATCAACTACACGGCCAATTTTTGTATCGTCTGCAAATTTGCCAATCAAGCCCCCTACATACAAGCCCAAATCATTAATATATACCACAAACAACAAGGGACCCAACACTGAGCCCTGTGGCACACCACTGGAAACAGATTTCCATTCGCAAAGACAAGCATTGACTTTTACCCTTTGTTTCCTGTTACTGAGCCCATTTTGGATCCAATTCGCCACATTTCCCTGTATCCCATGGGCTTTTATCTTTCTGACCAGTCTGCCATGTGGGACCTTGTCAAATGCGTTACTAAAATCCATGTAGACAACATCCACTGCATTACCCTTATCAATCCCCCTTGTCACTTCCTCAAAGAATTTAATCAGATTTGTAAGGCATGACCTTCCCTGAACAAATCCATGCTGACTATCCCTGATTAAGAACATAAAAACATAATGCCATTAAACCATGCCTTTCCAAGTGACAGTTTATCCTAACTTTCAGTACTGATTCTAATAGTTTGCCCACCACCGAGGTAAGACTGAGTGGCCTATAATTGTTCGGCCTTTCCCTCGAACCCTTTTTAAACAATGGTACTACGTTTGCAGTCTTCCAGTCCTCTGGCACCTCCCCTGTATCTAGTGAGGATTGGAAAATGATCCTCAGCATCCACTATTTCCTCCCTGGCTTCCTTCAATAGCCTAGGAAACAATCCATCCGGCCCTGGTGACTTATTAACTTTCAAGGATTCCAGTCCCTCTAGTACTTCCTCTCTCGTTATGTTTACCTTATCCAATATTTCGCACCTCTTCTCTTTAACTACTACGTCTGGATCATCCCTTTCCTTTGTGAATACGGAGACAAAATATTCATTTAAAACCCTACCCACATCCTCTGCTTCTACACACAAGTTACCCTTATCATCCCTGATAGATCCTACCTTTTCCTTAGCAATCCTCTTGTTCTTAATGTACTGATAAAACATCTTTGGGTTTTCTTTAATCTTACTAGCTAATATTTTTCATGCCCTCTCTTTGCTTTCCTTATTTCTTTTTTTTACATCATCCCTGTACTTTGTATACTCCTCTAGGTTTTCTGCAGTATTTAGTTTTCTGTGACAGTCATAGGGCCTGATATTACCAGGGCGGCGGGTTCGCGGCGTGGGGGGCGATTGGGCACGTGGGTAATGCGCCCGGTGAAATCAGTCTGCCCCGAACGCAATCGCAGGCTAATTGGATCCACTTACCTCTTGTTCCGGGTTCCCCGCTGCTAAGCTGCGCGGCGGGCGGACTGCGCATGTGCAGTAAGGTCAGTCAGCTGGAGGAGCTCTATTTAAAGGGGCAGTCCTCCACTGACTGATGCTGCAAGAAATAGGAAAAAGTACAGCATGGAGCAGCCCAGGGGGAAGGCTGCTCCCAGGTTTAATGATGCCTCACTCCAGGTATCATTGGATGGGGTGAGGAGGAGGGGGTGGACAGAGATCTTCCCCCCCCCCCCCACCCCGGTGCGGGGGAGGAAGCGGCCTGTCTCTGCCACCAAGGAAGCCTGGCTCGAGGTGGCAGAGGAGGTCACCTACACCACCAACATATCACCCAACTGCATACAGTGCAGGAGGCGCTGCAATGACCTAAGTAGGTCAGCCAAAGTGAGTACGCTTACTCATTCCCCTACACTCCGTCCACCACATCACCGCCCCCACCCCACATCACCGCCCCCACCCCACATCTCCTTCTGCACTGCCAACATTACTCTCTCACATCACTCCTCACACCCACTCAAAGCTCATCCTCATCTTACCTGCACTTACTCACCTCGCCAGTACTCATCCCGCCACTACCACTCAACCCAATCCTCATACAATCTCATGGCTCTATCTCACACTCACCCTCTCATGCATCTCTTTCACAGTCAGCCTCACTCAACCTGCCACTACCTGTGCTGCAGCCACAGGGCATGCATCACATATGTACAGTAGGCAGCATAAGGCAAACATGTCGTGAGCATGAAGGGGATGCACAGGGGTGTTTGAGGGTTTGTCATGGTTTTTACTTATATTTAATTTCTGACCAACTCACATCACATATTATATTGGCACCACTACTGCCACATCTTTGCGAATCTTGTCTGGTTTGTGCAATAATGCCCTTTCCTGAGGATCACAATGAAGTACCACAACTGATGCCACCCATTGTGTCACTGCAGAGTGGGTGTAGGTGTATTTGCAGGGCTCTTTTGTGCAGACGACTGAGAGACGTCGGCGATGACCCCGGTGGCACGCTGGAAGGATGCGGAGGAGAAGTTGAGGGAAGTGGTGACTTTGACAGCGACAGGTGAGAAGATATGGGTTGGGCCAGCCGGGAGCAGCTTGGCATGAAGGAGGCTGCAGATGTCCACGACTACATGTCAAGTGACTCTGAGCCTCCGTGTGCACTGCTGCTCAGAGAGGTCCCGGAAGCTGAGCCTCGGTCTGTGGACCCTGTGGTGAGGGTAGTGCCCTCTGCGACGCATCTCTCTCCGCGGTTGCCCTCCGTCCTGCTGTGCAGGTGGAAGTGTCACAGCACTGTGTTGTGGAGCTCCACGTGTCAGAGGTGGACAGCGAGGCTGGTGATGCTGTTCGCCCTCCGAGGAGGTCATGACTGCAGCTACGGCGGCCCCCATCCGGAAGATGTACATCTGAGGGGGTCCGCAAGGTAGGTACATGTGTCTGGACACCGGTGTAAGTGTGCAAGTTGGTGAATTTGATTTTTAGGAGGACGGTGGTGGAGGCCAAACTTTGTCCAGAGTGGCCTCCTGCAATGAGTGAGGGTCTTCCCCCCACCAACCTGTCAAATGGACCTTTGCAGCTGCCACAGGCTGATAGCTGCAACATGTCCATTTGAACTGGGAGTGTTCCCCAGTACGGGAAACAGTCCCAGTTGTATGTAAAATCCCAACCCTCCTCAAATATCTCGTTAATCAGGTCTGTAAACGACCTGAAATACCAAAATTAATAGCTTAGGTGGCACCCCGCTGGCTTTAATTGCCGGCGGGAGTCCCACATGCGGGGGCTGCGCGCACATGTCAGCGCGTCTATGGGAAACCCGGACGTGGGCGGGTTGGAGCCGGGCTCATACCTGCCCCGGGAATCCCCAATTTTCGGAGCCCCCTGCCAGGAACGCACCCGATCGCGGGTGCTAAAATCGACCCCATGAGCTTTCTTTTTCTGCTTTATCTTGCCCCGTATACTTCTAGACAACCAGGTGCCTCTAAATTTGGCAGTGCCACCCTTTTTCTTTGAGGGATATGTCTGCATTATACCCGTAGAATTTCACTTTTTAGTGCTTGCCACTGATTTCTCCTCAAGTAGTTGTGTCCTGTCCACTTCTGCCAAATCACCTCTTAGTTCTGTAAAATTTGCCTTCCCCCAATTTAAAAAGTTTACTCCTGATTTACCTCTGTCCTTTTCCATAATAATGCTAAAACTAACTGAATTGTGGTTACTATCCCCATTATGGTCACCCACTGTCACTTCACCCACTTGCCCATCTTCATTTCCCAGGACTAAATCTAGAATTGCATCCCCTCTTGTTGGGCTTGTCACGTACTGGCTAAAAAAGTTCTCCTGGACACCGATCAAGAATTTTGTGCCCTCTGTGCCCCTCACGCTGTTTGAATCCCAGTTGATTTTAGGGTAGTTGAAGTCCCCAACTATTATTGCCTCCTTATTTTTGCACCCAGAAATTTGCCTACATATTTGTTCTCTAAATTACTATAGTCTATAATTAAGGATAGAGTGACTGAACACCTTGAAAATCTTCAACTGATCAGAGAGCCAGCATGGATTTGTAAAGGGTAGGTCATGCCTGATGAACCTGATTGAATTTTTTGAAGAGGTGACTAAAGTAGTGGACATGGGAATGTCTATGGATGTTGTTTATATGGACTTCCAGAAGGCATTTGATAAAGTCCCTCATAAGAGACTGTTGGCCAAAGTTGAAGCTCATGGAATTGAGGGCAAATTATTGACCTGGTTAAGAATTTGGCTGAGCAGCAGGAGATAGAGAGTAGCGATAATGGGCAGGCACTCAAATTGGCAGGATGTGACTAGTGGTGTCCCACTGGGATATGTGTTGGGGCTTGAGCCATTCATTGTATTTATTAACGACTTAGATGACGGGATAGAGAGCCACATATCCAAGTTTGCCGATGACGCAATGTAAGCAGTGTAGATGGACGCATAAAATTAGAGATATTAATTGATTAAGTGAATGGGCAAAACTGTGGCAGATGGATTTCAATGTAGGCAAGTGTGAGGTCATCCACTTTGGACCTAAAAAGGATCGATTAGAGCACTTTCTAAATGGTGAAAAGCTCGAAACAGTGGAGGTCCAAAGAGACTTGGGGGGCAATGTACATTGATCATTAAAATGTCATCGACAGGTACAGAAAATCATCAAAAAGGCTACTGGAATTCTGGCCTTTATATCTAAAGGACTAGAATACAAGGGGTATAAGTTATGCTACAGCTATACAAAGCCCTGGTTAGACCACACCTGGAGTACTGTGTTCAGTTCTGGGCACCATACCTTAGGAAGGATATATTGGCCTTAGAAGTAGTGCAGTGTAGATTTACTAGAATGATACTTGGACTTCAAGGGTTAAATTACAAGGAGAGATTTCACAAACTTGGGTTGTGTTCCCTGGAATTTAGACTATTAAGGGGTGATCTGATCGAAGCTTTCAAGGTATTAAGGGGAACTGATTGAGTAGATAGAGAGAAACTATTTCCGCTGGTTAGCGTGTATAGGACCAGGGGACATAGCCTAAAAATTAGAGCCAGGACTTTCAGGAATGAAGTTAGGAAACACTCTTACACGCAAAGGGTGGCAGAAGTTTGGAACTCTCTTCCGCAAACGCCAATTGATGCTAACTCAATTGTTAATTTTAAATTTGGGCTTGATAGATTTTTGGTAACTAAATGTATTAGGGGATATGGAGTTAGGTCACAGATCAGCCATGATCTCAATGAATGGCGGAACAGGCTCGATGGGCGAAATGGCCTACTTATGTTCCTGTGAATCTTCTGCACATTGTCGCTGTTGTTCTTATCAGTTGTTGTTAAAACTTCTCGAAGTGTCTGCACATTGTGGCCTTTACAATTTCAAACTTACAATGTCTCAATGTCTGAATGTAATTTCCAAAGGGACAAAGTTAACCCTTTCCTTCAAATGTAATGTCCAAAGGTTTTGAATGCACAATATCCAAGGTGTTTTAACCTCTGCCATTCATGTATGTATGTGTAAGTGTAATTTCTGCATGCACACAGGAAAAGTGGTGTATAAGTTGCATCCATGCCTTTTGTCTTTTGAGCAACAAGAATTCCCCAACCATTGCCCCCAACAGTATCATCTTGTTTATATTAAATGAAAACTATTTGCTAAGAATCCTGTGCTTTATCAGCCTATTTTACGGTTTATCTTGTTACGCAATAAGGTTTATCACATTGCTGTATTGGAATTTATAATTCATAATTGAACACATCCACTTGTCAGATCCTCCAGTGAAAAGGTCATGGGCAATTTAATTCTTAAGTGCTGCAGCATTATAACTTCAGGACATTAGCTGGAACTACTTATATTCATATTTGTTGATTAATTTCAAGCTCCTTGAAGGCAACATACATAGAATTACAAAGAATGTACAGCACAGAAACAGAAGTTTTCCCTGAATTCTCTATTGGATTTATTAGTGACTATCTTATGTTTATGGCCCCGGTTCTGGTCTCCCTGGCAAGTGGAAACATCTTCTCTGCGTGTACTCTATTAAACCCTTTCATAATCTTAAAGACATACGAACATAGGAACAGGAGTAGGCCATTCAGCCCCTCGTGCCTGCGCCACCATTTGATAAGATCATGGCTGATCTGTGATCTAGCTCCATATCCCTTAATACCTTTGGTTCCCAAAAAGCTATCTATCTCACATTTAAATTTAGCAATTGAGCTAGTATCAATTGCCGTTTGCGGAAGAGAGTTCCAAACTTCTACCACCCTTTGTGTGTAGAAATGTTTTCTAATCTCGCTCCTGAAAGGTCTGGCTCTAATTTTTAGACTGTGCCCCTACTCCTAGAATCCCCAACCAGCGGAAATAGTTTCTCTCTATCCACCCTATCCGTTCCCCTTAATATCTTATAAACTTCGATCAGATCACCCCTTAACCTTCTAAACTCCAGAGACTACAACCCCAATTTGTGTAATCTCTCCTCTTAACTTAACCCTTGAAGTCCGGGAATCATTCTAGTAAACCTACGCTGCACTCCCTCCAAGGCCAATATGTCCTTCCGAAGGTGCGGTGCCCAGAACTGTTCACAGTACTCCAGGTGCGGTCTAACCAGGGTTTTGTATAGCTGCAGCATAACTTCTGCCCCATTGTACTCTAGTCCTCTAGATATAAAGGCCATGCATTCCATTTGCCTTCTTGATTATTTTTTGCACTTGTTCATGACACTTCAATGATCTATGTACCTGAACCCCTCAGTCCCTTTGGACATCCACAGTTTTTAACTTTTTACCATTTAGAAAGTGCCCTGTTCTATCCTTTTTTGATCCAAAGTGGATGACCTCACATTTGTCTACATTGAATTCCATTTGCCACAATTTTGCCCATTCACCTAATCTATCAATATCCCTTTGTAATTTTATGTTTTCATCTACACTGCTTACAATGCCACCAATCTTTGTGTCATCGGCAAACTTAGATATGAGACTTTCTATGCCTTCATCTAAGTCGTTAATAAATATCGTTAATAATTGAGGCCCCAAGACAGATCCCTGCGGGACTCCACTATTCACATCCTGCCAATGTGAGTACCTACCCATTATCCCTACTCTCTGTCGCCTTTCGCTCAGCCAATTTCCGAACCAAGTCCGTACTTTTCCCTCGATTCCATGGGCTTCTAACTTAGCTAACAGTCTCTTATGTGGGACCTTATCAAATGCCTTCTGGAAGTCCATATAAATGACATCCATTGACATTCCCCTGTCCACTACTTTAGTTACCTCTTCAAAAAATTCAATCAGGTTTGTCAGGCACGACCTACCTTTCACAAATCCATGCTGGCTCTCCCTGATTAACTGAAAATTCTCGAGGTGTTCAGTCACCCTATCCTTAATTATAGACTCCAGCAATTTCCCCACAACAGATGTTAGGCTAACTGGTCTATAATTCCCCGGTTTCCCTCTCTCTCCTTTCTTAAAAAGCGGAGTGTCATGTGCAATTTTCCAATCCAGAGAGACAGTTCCTGAATCTAGAGAACTTTGAAAGATTATAGTTAGGGCATCTGCAATGTGCTCACCTACTTCCTTTAAAACCCTGGGATGGAAACCATCTGGTCCTGGGGATTTGTCACTCTTCAGTGCTATTATTTTCTTCATTACTGTTGCTTTACTTATGTTAATTTTATCGAGTCCCTGTCCCCGATTCAATATTAGTTTTCTTGGGATTTCCGGCATGCTGTCCTCTTTTTCTATTGTAAATATTGACGCAAAGTAATTATTCAACATGTCCGCCATTTCCCCATTGTCAATGACAATATCCCCACTTTCAGTTTTTAAGGGGCCAACACTGCTCCTGACCACCCTCTTTTTCCTAATAAAGCTATAAAAGTTCTTTGTATTGGTTTTGATATCTCTTGCAAGTTTCTTTTCATACTCTCTTTTTGTAGCTCTTACTATCTGTTTTCTGACCCTTTGTTGATCTTTGTATCTTTCCCATTCACCAGGATCTGTGCTATTTTTTGCCTTTTTGTATGCCCTTTCCTTTCGTCTTATACTGTCCCTTAACTCTTTAGTTGTCCATGGCTGTTTTTTTTGGCAAGTAGAGTTCTTGCCCCTCAGGGGTATAAACTGATTCTGTATCACGTTAAATGTTTCTTTAAACATTTCCCACTGATCATCAGTCGTTTTCCCCATTAACAGATTTGCCCAGTTTACTGTGGACAGTCTCTGTCTCATCCCATTGAAGTCGGCCTTGCCCAAGTCTAGAATCTTAGCAGCTGACTCACTTTTTTCCCTTTCAAACACTACATTGAACTCGATCATGTTATGATCGCTATTGGATAGATGTTCACGCACAGTTAAGCTGTTAACTAAATCTGGTTCATTACTCATTACTAAATCTAGTATGGCTTGCCCCCTTGTTGCCTCTAGGACATACTGCTGTAGAAAACTATCCCGGACACACTCAAGAAATTCACTACCTTTCTGACAGTTGCCAGTCTGCTTTCCCCAATCTATGTGAAGGTTAAAGTCTCCCATTAAGACCACTATGCCTTTGTTACACGCTTGTCTAATCTCTGCATTTATACAATCTAGCACTTCAGAGCTGCTGCCAGGGGTCCTATACACAACTCCCACTATAGTCTGAGATCATTTCCTATTTCTCAATTCAACCCATAAGGCCTCAGTTGGCTGCTTACCTCTCGTTATATCCTCCTTTATCATTGAATTGATTTCATCTCTAATCACTAAGGCTACCCCTCCCCCTCTTCCATTTTCCCTATCTCTCCTGTAGACCTTATAACCCGGTATATTTAGTTCCCAATCCTGACCATCCTGCAGCCATGTCTTAGTAATAGCTATCATGTCATACCCTCCAATTTGAATTTGAACCTGTAGTTCATTTAATTTATTCCTTATACTCCGTGCATTTGTATATAGAACTTTTAGTTGGGCGACACACCCTAGTCTGACCTTCAGCTTTGATGCTGGGATAATCGCCTTACGCCTTCTAGTTTTCACTTTATCTGTCGTGCCTAAAGTACACTTTCTTTCCGCTGCTCTACGCTTTTCCCTTTCACTTGTTCTTGAACAACTGTTTGTACTATTTGTATTGTAGATTTCCCCTGGGTCTTCCCCTCTCTTGCTGCTCTCAACTTTACTCCCTTCTGACTCCCCGCTCAGGTTCCCATCCCCCTGCCACTCTAGTTTAAACCTTCCCCAACAGCACTAGCAAATACCCCCGCGAGGACATTGGTCCTGGCCCTGCTTGGGTGTAACCCGTCACACTTGTCCAGGTCCCACCTTCTCCAGAACCGGTCCCAATGTCCCAGGCATCTCAATACCTCCCTCCTACACCATCCCTGCAGCCACGCATTCATCCGGTCTGTTCTCCTGTTCCTATACTCACCGGCATGTGGCACTGGTAGTAACCCTGACATCACTATCTTTGAAGTCCTGCTTTTTAATTTATCTCCTAACTCCTTGAATTCAGCTTGCAGGACCTCATCCCTTTTTTTACTTATGTTGTTGGTACCGATATGGACCACGACTACTGGCTGTTCACCCTCCCCCTCCAGAATGCCCTGCAGCCGTTCCGTGACATCCTTGACCCTAGCACCAGGGAGGCAACATACCATCCTGGAGTCACGTTTACGGCCGCAGAAACGCCTATCTGTTCCCTCTATCAAGTCACCCCTCTGTCTTCTCTTTTCTGGAGAAAAGAACCCCAGCCTGTTCAATCTTTCCTGATAGGTATAACCTCTCAGTTCTGGTATCATCCTAGTAAATCTTCTTTGCACCTTCTCCAGTGCCTCTGTATCCTTTTTAATGATGTGGAGACCAGAATTGTTCACTCCAAATGTGGTCTAACCAAGATCCTATAGCTTCTCTGCTTTTCAATTCTTTCCCTCCAGAAATGAACCCCAGTCCTTCATTGGCTTTTGTATGGCCTTATTAACCCGCGTTGCTACTTTTGATGATTTGTGTATCTGTACCCCCAGATCCCTCTGCTCCTCTACCCCATTTCGACTCTTAATTTTCCTAGGAGTACATGGCCTCCTTATTGTTCCTAGCAAAATGTACCACCTCACACTTATCTGTATTGAAATTGATTTGCCAATTATATGCCCATTCTGCAAGTTTATTAATGTCTTCCTGTATTTTGTCGCTGTCCTCCTCAGTATTAACTAAACCCTCCAATTTTGAAATTGTGCTTCCGATTCCGTTTATGTAAATGGTGAACAACAGTGGTTCCAACATCGATCCTTGTGGAAACCACTTCCCACCTTTTGCCAGTCGGAGTAACTACCTTTAACCCCTACTCTCTCTCCTGTTTTGTAACCAGCTTGCTATCCATTCTGCTACCTGTCCCCTGACTCCACATGCTCTGACCTTAATGAAGGCCTTTTGAAAATCCAAATTTATTACAAATATATTACCCTTGTCTACCCTTTGTGTTACTTCAAAGAATTCAATAAGGTTGGTCAAGCATGACTTTCTCTTTTGAAATCCTTGCTGACTATTCTTTATTATCTTTTTGGTTTCTAGATGTTTTTCTATTACATCTTAGAGTAAGGATTCTATTATTTTTCCTATCAAGGATTTTAAGCTAATTGGTCTATAGTTCCCTGGACTTGTTCTATCTCCCTTTTTAAATGTAGGAATCACATTAGCTGTCCGCCAGTCTTCTGGCACTGTTTCCTTATGTAATGAATTTTTATATATATGTAATAGTGCCTCTGCTATTTCTTCCCTAACTTTTTTTAATATGCACAGGTGCAATCCATCCGTTTTTCACTTTTAAAATTGAGCCCATTGTGTTATTCTATAATATAACTGCATCATGCAAATGACAAATAAATAAATCAATGGCAAAAAATCTGAATGTCCAAATGATGTGATTCATGCCTCAGTAATACTTGTATGTAACTGGTTTGAGACCAGTAGCTACTTAAAATGCTACATAGCTGACAGAGCCAAGTTGCAGTGTGGGCTCAGTTCTCTAACCACAATAGGCATGCACTCACTGGTGTCCCAAGTGGTGTTTGAATTTTAATCTTAATGATGAGCCAACTGAACAATCAGCTCTTTGCCAACACTAAATAATTTAAAAATATAACTTAAAACATTCCTGATTCAATCTGGAAACTTTTTAAATTCTGCATAACGCCGTGTGCAGTTATACTGAATCAAATGCAACACTAAAGTGGTTCAAGGCTGCCTCCTCATGATGCGCTCACACTATTCCTGAGTAATACTACAAGGTTTTCACAGATTTGAAGCTGAAATGCCTCCCACTGACAAACTGGCCTGTAAGCTTTAAGTTCCAGGCAATTTAAAGTCCAGCGTACTTTGACAATAGGAAAGTATCAGGAGAGTTGTGATTGCTCATAAAGCATGTCCTTTCAATTTGTACCTTTTTGTTTTTTTCTTGTCAGTCACTATTGCTGACTGGCAGCAAAATGAGCTGACCAGAAAGCGCAACTGAAAGCAAATACTTAAAAAATATAGCAGTTTTGAAATCTTGGTGTTTTGATTGGGATTTTTTCCCAAAGAAACCAACCCCCTGTAGGGGTCTCAGTCAACTGAACTCATCCACTTGCCAGATCCTCGGTAACTAAGTAAAGCTGTATTTTCTTTGCTGCTTCGTTAGGCACAGATTCATGTTTAACAACAAGCAATTTAAATAAAAATCTTTTGTCGAGCTATATGTACTTCAGAACTTGAGTCCTTGATAAAGTCTTCATTCATTAACTAATTGAATTTAGCTGCCTGTAAACAAAACTGTCAAATGTAGGGATTCAAATAAAACTTTTGATGTATGTCCTCCCATGAAGACATTTCTATAAAAGTTTCTTCTCTCTGTGCAGCCAAGTAGAGATGAGTTTGGAATTAGAAACATAAATCCATGTTGAGTGGTAGTGGTGGGATGAGTACTGGGGAGGTGAATAAGTGCAGGTAAGTTGAGGATGAGCTTTGAGTGGGTGTGAGGAGTAATATGATAGAGTAGTGTTGGCATGTACAGAATGAGTTGGGGGGGGGGGGGTGGGGGCAGTGATGTGGAAGACGGAGTGTAGGAGAATGAGTAAGTGTACTCACTTTGGCTGACCTAGTTAGGTCATTGAAGCGCTTCCTGCACTGGATCCATGTGTGGGAGACGTTGCTGCTGCTGCTGGTGACCTCCTCTGCCACCTCGAGCCAGGCCTTCTTGGTGGCAGAGACAGGCCACTTCCTCCCGTCCACCAGTTAGAAAATATCCCTCCTCCTCCTCACCTCATCCAGTAAGACCTGGAGTGAGGCATCAGTAAATCTGGAGCAGCCTTTCCCCTGGGCTGCTCCATTCTATAATTTTGGTTCTTTGCTGCAGGCGCAGCATTGGAGTACTGCCCCTTTAAGTAGAGCTCCTCCAGCTGACAGCCTGTGATGCGGGTGCGCAGTCTGCCCGCTGCGCAGGTTACCGACGGGAAACCTGGAAGCCACATTAAGTGTGGGGAATGGACAGATTTCACTAGGCGGGTTACCCACGCGCCCAGTTGTCCCCCCGCTGCCATCCCGCCTCCCTGGTAATAGAGTCATAGAGTTATACAGCACGGATAGAGGCCCTTCAGCCCATCGTGTCCGCGCCGGCCATCAAGCCCTGTCTACTCTAATCCCATATTCCAGCATTTGGTCCGTAGCCTTGTATGCTATGGCATTTCAAGTGCTCATCCAAATGCTTCTTGAATGTTGTGAGGGTTCCTGCCTCCACAACCCTTTCAGGCAGTGAGTTCCAGACTCCAACCACCCTCTGGGTGAAAAAGTTCTTTCTCAAATCCCCTCTAAACCTCCCGCCTTTTACCTTGAATCTATGTCCCCTTGTTATAGAACCCTCAACGAAGGGAAAAAGCTCCTTAGTATCCATCCTATCTGTGCCCCTCATAATTTTGTACACCTCAATCATGTCCCCCCTCAGCCTCCTCTGCTCCAAGGAAAACAAACCCAATCTTCCCAGTCTCTCTTCATAGCTGAAAATATCGGGGCTATTGTGTTTCCACTAAAACTATAAATAAACTGTTCTCTCCTGCTTATAGATAGAATTTATTTCACTTGCATGTGATTTTATTATGACTAAGACTATCTGTGCTTGTATTGTTTCCAACCATTGGACCTTGTATATGATGTATTTTAATTTTACTACAGAGGATGTGGAATGATAGATCTTCTGTGTATAATTATCCCTGTAACCTCCAGTCCCATTTATGACCATCTATTTATTCTTTTTCTTGACATGTTAACTGCTTTTGCCAGGAGTCTGTTCCACGTATCCATTACTCTATGGAGAAAAGGTGGAAGAGTTTTTTCTTATTTTTAGTGTTGCTTGAGCTTTTTAATTTTGTACTGATATCTTTTGGTAGTTTTTTTAAAAGTATTTTGTTTTGTATTTTACATAGAATTACACAGGTAAAAATGTTTCTTTCATTTGTGATTTAGCACTTTAAACATGATGGGAGATTAGGAGACAGTAGTTTAATGGTTATGTTACTGGACTAGTAATCAAGAGGCCTGAACTAGTAATTCAGAAATTTGAGTTCAAATCCTACCTTGGCAGTTTGAAAATTTGAATTAATTTTTTTTTTTAAAACTGGAAATAAAAAGCTAGTATCAGTAAAAGGGACCCATGAAGTTGACGGATTGTCACAAAAATCCAACTGGTTCATTAATTTCCTTTTAGGGAAGGAAACCTGCTGTCCTTACCCAGTCTAGACCATGTGTGACTCCAGTCCCACACCAAAGTGCCTGACCCTGAACTGCCCTCTGAAGTGGCCTAGTAAGCCACTCAGTTGTATCAAGCTGCTCAGTGGTTCAAGAAGAAGGCCCACCACCATGGGCAATAAATGCTGGCCGTGCCAGCAACATCCATAGCCTGAGAATAAAAATTTAAAAATGGAAGCTTTAGAGTGCATGCCTGTAAGGATGCCTGCTTGATTTCCTATCCGAAATTTAAAGGGAAGGAAAAATCAGATGAGCTCCATGACCGGTGTGCACTCCAAACTGCCTGATTATCCTGTATTTGCTGCTCCAGTTTACCCAGGTGTAGGATCAGGAAAATGTTTCCTGTTTTGTTTTGAGACTGCCCTATGAATCTAATTTTTCATTCTTCAAGATTAATGTCACCTATTTTTTTATTCGTTCATGGGATGTGGGCATCGCTGGCAAGGCCAGCATTTATTGCCCATCCCTAATTGCCCTTGAGAAGGTGGTGGTGAGCAGCCGCCTTGAACCGCTGCAGTCCGTGTGGTGAAGGTTCTCCCACAGTGCTATTAGGTAGGGTGTTCTAGGATTTTGACACAGCGATGATGAAGGAACAGCGATATATTTCCAAGTCAGGATGGTGTGTGACTTGGAAGGGAACGTTCTGGTGGTGTTGTTCCCATGTGCCTGCTGCCCTTGTCCTTCTAGGTGGTAGAGGTCGTGGGTTTGGGAGGTGCTGTCGAAGAAGCCTTGGCAAGTTGCTGCAGTGCATCCTGTGGATGGTACACACACTGCAGCCACGGTGTGCCGGTGGTGGATGGGGTGCCAATCAAGCGGGCTGCTTTGTCCTGGATGGTGTTGAGCTGCTTGGTGTTGTCCAGGTCTTGCTGCATGTGGGCATGGACTGCTTCGTTATCTGAGGGCTTGCGAATGGAACTGAACACTGTGCAATCATCAGCGAATATCCCCATTTCTGACCTTATGACGGAGGGAAGGTCACTGATGAAGCAGCTGAAGATGGTTGGGCCTAGGACACTGCCCTGAGGAACTCCTGCAGCAGTGTTCTGGGGCTGAGATGATTGGCCTCCTAGAACCACTACCATCTTCCTTTGTGCGAGGTATGACTCCAGCCACTGGAGAGTTTTCCCCCTGCTCCATCTCCCCTTGACTTCAATTTTCCTAGGACTCCTTGGTGTCACACTCTGTCAAATGATACCTTGATGTCAAGGGCAGGTACTCTCACCTCATCTCTGGAATTCAGCTCTTTTGTCCATGTTTAGACCAAGGCTGTAATGAGGTCTGGAGCCGAGTGGTCCTGGCGGGACCCAAACTGAGCATCGGTGAACAGGTTATTGTTGAGTAAGTGCCGCTTGATAGCACTGTCGACAACACCTTCCATCACTTTGCTAATGATTGAAAGTGGAATGGTGGGGCGGTAATTGGCTGGATTGGATTTGTCCTGCTTTTTGTGGACAAGACATGCCTGGGCAATTTTCCACATTGTTGGGTAGATGCCAGTGTTGTAGCTATACTGGAACAGTTTGGCTAGAGGTGCGGCTAGTTCTAGAGCACAAGTCTTCAGCTGGGATGTTGTAGGGGCCCATAGCCTTTGTTGTATCCAGTGCACTCAGCCATTTCTTGATATCACGTGGAGTGAATGGAATTGACTGAAGACTGGCTTCTGTGATGCTGAGGATATCGGGAGGAGGCCGAGATGGATCATCTACTTGGCACTTCTGGCTGAAGATGGTTGCAAACGCTTCAGCCTTGTCTCTTGCACTCACGTGCTGGACTCTGCCATCATTGAGGATGGGGATGTTTACAGAGCCTCCTCCTCCCGTTAGTTGTTTAATTGTCCACCACCGTTCATGACTGGATGTGGCAGGACTGCAGAGCTTTGATCTGATCCGTTGGTTGTGGAATTGCTTAGCTCTGTCTATAGCATGTTGCTTCCGCTGTTTAGCATGCATGTAGTCCTGTGTTGTAGCTTCACCAGGTTGGCACCTCATTTTTAGGTATGCCTGGTGCTGCCCCTGGCATCCTCTTCTACACTCCTCATTGAACCAGGGTTGATCCCCTGGCTTGTTGGCAATGGTAGAGTGAGGAATATGCCGGGCCATGAGGTTACAGATTGTGCTGGAATACAAATCTGCTGCTGCTGATGGCCCACAGCGCCTCATGGATGCCCAGTTTTGAGCTGCTAGATGTGTTCTGAATCTATCCCATTTAGCATGGTGGTAGTTTTGGATAGCAGTGAGAGAGAAAGCTCAGATTAACCTTTTGATGCCTGATAATAGTCCTCATTAAAAACATTAATTTTTTAAAAAATCACATGCTATGTACACAGAAGATTCTGTGGGACATGGTGAAATACAGCATGAAATTACATAGAAATTAGAAGACAGAAACAGGTTGTTTAGCCCAACCAGTCCGTGTTTGAGTTTATCCTCCATATGAGTAGTCCTAATCCTAGTTGCCTGCTGTGATGCCATATTCCTTTATTCCCTCTTCCTTCAACCACATACCTAATCTATTCTTAAATGTTGATTTGGTCTCTGCTTCAATCACTAACATTCCATAGTCTCAACCCTCTTTGTTAAAAAAAAAAGTTGCTCCTGCTCTCCTAATTTTCTGGCATTTAATTTTGTACCTATGTCCCCTCCTTCTTGTCTGTCAACTACTGGAAACAGTCTGTTTCTATCTTCTCTGTCTTAATTTTGAACACCACCCGAAATCTCCTTTGTTCTAACACAAGAAAGTCCCAATAGAAATGGAAATGTTACATTGGTGGAGTTAGGGTTCTTCTGAGGTTGGGGTTGAGGGACCGTTGGTTTTACTTATCTTGAAGATCTTGACAAAATACTTCTGACTTAGTTATTATGTTTTTCTCCCTTATGAAATAAATTCTACATTCCACTGTTCTCCACTTTAGGTTTTGCGTTACTCCCATTATCATTGCAAGTTTTCCTGTACATCACACTTTATTTCTGGCTTCCAGCATCCATAAAATGTGAATACAGCAACAAACAATGTGAAATAGTCTCCTGTAATTTTATGTTGTCACTTTCATACATACAGGAATAAATTGATCTGAGATTCTGTTTACTCTCTTTATTTCTCCTTGATGCTGTTTTTTTTCAATTGTTTTTCTTGTTTCTGGTTTTTTTTTGTATTGTTTCTCTAATTCATTTTTCTCATTTTTTTCCTTCCCCATTGTTTTCTTTCTTTTCTGTCACTTAGTTCCTGAAACAAATTTTCAGAGACAAAAAAAAATAATGTGCCGAAACCTTTTGTTTTCAGGATGAGGGGACATTGCCAACAAAAAGACTGTTAATGATAAGTCCTGTGTGTCATCCTTTGGAGATGGGAATACTGATACCTTTGTGTTGCTGGTCAACATGGAAATGGGCTGCAAGTTAAATGAATTTGGCACCTTGCTTTAGATTTTCAGATGTGCTGATTTCTGAAATTTTCACATTGCTCCATTATCTGTTCCTACTAGGAGTCTGTCCTATTGCTCCATGAAGGGGGGAAAGTTTCTTCTCAACTGTAGTTTTGCTTGAACCTTGTTAATTTTATAATTGTGTCCTCCAGTGTTTTTTTTTAAAACTTTGCCCTTTACATAGAGGTAAAAGTTTATCTTTCCTTTGTGACTTGTTGCTGTAAACATTGCTGGTTTTGAGATTGCCCCATGCATCTCAGTTTTCATTCTTCATTCCTGCTAAAGAAATTTTCAAGATAAGGACCATTATTGCTGGACAGAGAAGTTGTTGCTCATTTTTCAGATCCCTCTCACTAATTTAATGATTGTACAACAGAACACTTTTGAAGATATTAGTTCAGTCTGATTGGGATCAGGTTTTCTTTAGTTTTGTATTAATTTTCCTTCTAATGTTTACTTATTTTTACAGGAAATCTGTATTGAAAACCACAATGACAAAATGAAGCAGCACAAACAAAGTGAAGAGGAGTACAGAACACATCATGGTGTACAGCTGGTGTGTTAAATTTCCATTTGTAATATTCTCTGTGTCCTTTTATTTGTGGTCCTCTGGTAGCTAGGTCTCACCATTCTCACTGCTGCTCTCTGGTACTGAAGAGATGTACTGTTAAGCTGCGCAGTGATACTGTGGCACTACAGTCATTTATATGAATGGTAGAGATATTTATATTTGAATGGTTTTAAAGGAATTCTCATTTCTTAAAAATAGCCATAACATTGTGTGTCTTTTCATAGAATCATAGAAAGGGTTACAGCACAGAAGGAGGCCATTTGGCCCATCGAATCCATGCCGGCTCTATGCAAGAGCAATCCAGCTAGTCGCACTCCCCCTCCCCCCCCACCCCCCATCCCCATCCTCTAGCCCTGCAAATTTTTTCCTTTCAAGTACTTATCCAGTTCCCTTTTGAAAGCCACGATTGAATCTGCCTCCACCACCCACCCTGGCAATGCAATCCAGATCATAACCACTCACTGCGTAAAAAAAATTTTCCTCATGTCACCTTTGATTCTTTTGCCAGTCATCTTAAATCTGTCCTCTGGTTCTTGACCCTTCCGCCAATGGGAAGTTTCTCTCTCTCTCTGTTCTGTCTAGACCCTTCATGATTTTAAATACCTTCATCAAATCTCCTCTCAATCTTTTCTGTTCCAAGGAGAGCAATGCCAGCTTCTCCAGTCTATCCATGTAACTAAAGTCCCTCATCCCTGGAATCATTCTCGTAAAACTTCTGTACCCTCTCAAAGGCCTTCACATCTTTCCTAAAGTACGCTGCCCAGAACTGGACACAATACTCCAGTTGTGGTCAAACCAGTGTTTTATAAAGATTTATCATGACTTCCTTGTTTTTGTACTCTCTGCCTCTATTTATAAAGCCCAGGATCCGTATGCTTTTTTAACCACTTTCGCAACCTGCCCTGCCTTCAACAATATGTGCACATGTACCCCCAGATCTCTCTGTTCCTGTACCCCTTTTAGAATTGTGCCCTCTAGTTTATATTGCCTCTCCTCGTTCTTCCTACCGAAATGTATCACTTCGCATTTTTCTGCGTTAAATTTTATCTGCCACGTGTCCGCCCATTTCACCAGCCTGTCTATATCCTCTTGGAGTCTATCACTATCCTCCTCACTGTTCACTATTCTTCCAAATTTTGTGTCATCTGCAAATTTTGAAATTGTGCCCTGTACACCCAAGTCCAAGTCATTATTATATATCAAGAAAAGCAGTGGCCCTAGTACCGATCCCTGGGGAACACCACAGTACACCTCCCTGCAAGGGATTAGGGCATATAAGATTAGGGCATAAATTCTTCAGAACTCTCTCCTTTTCAGATTATTCCTTGAAGCTGCAATAAGTTACGTCTTTGAAATTGGCAGTCTTGCTCAAAAGTTGACGTGGGAAATGGAAATGTCACACTGCTGGTATGGGGGTCATATGTGGATCGGTGTCAAATTTTGTTTGGTAATCGCTCCAGTGAAAAGTGTCTTGGGACGTTTTACTACATTAAAAGCACTATATAAATGAAAGTTGTTCTACCCAGGAGGAGAGCAGTGCAGGGGGAGTCTTACTCTGCATTCAATCCATGTTGTACCTGGCCTGGATTGCTTGAAATAAAAACAAATTCCGAGAAGTGCTCAACTTAATCAGCATCTGAAAGAGAAAAGACGGATTGCTTGACTTTGACGCTGAGAGAAAAATCTTCCATAACACATGTGTTGATGAGAACATAAATTCACCCCAAAAATAACATTTAAAAAAACTGAATTGCTGCTAAATGGACCAGATGAATGCGTGGCTTGAGAGATGGTGTAGGATGGAGGGTTTAAATTCCTGAGGCATTGAGACCGGTTCTGGGAAAGGCGGGACCTGTACAAGCTGGATGGGTTGCACCCAAGCAGAACCAGGACCAATATCCTCTCGGGGGCATTTGCTAGTTCTGTTGGGGAGGGTATAATCTAGTATGGCAGGGGGATGGGAACCAAAGGGCAGGTACAGATAGGACAAATTCAGACCAGAAAATGGGAAGTAGAAAAGCAGTTAGTGACATAGTTGGTGACTCAGAAAGGCAAAAGAAGCAAAGGTTAAATGGTGTTCAGCACAGGAATTTGACGGGGTTAAAGGGTATATACTTCAATGCAAGGAGTATTACAAACAAAGCAAATGAGTGAAGGGCACAGATAGACACATGGCAGCATGATATCATTGCTGTAACAGAAACCTGGCTTAAAGAGGGGGATAATTGGCAGCACAATATCGCTGGATATAGAGTTTTCAGGCAGGATAAAGTGGGTGATTAAAAAAAGGAGGGGGAATAGCATTATTGGTTAAAGAATCAATTACAGTTGTGAGAAGGGATGATATTCTAAATGGATCATCAATCGAGGCCATATGGGTTGAGCTAAGAAATAAAAAAGGGGAGTCACATTACTAGGAGTGTACTATAGACCCCCGAATAGCGAAAGGGAGATAGAAGAACAAATATATAAGCACATTTCTGAGTGCAAAAATAAGAGGGCAATAATAGTAGGGGACTTCAACTACCCTAACATGAACTGGGATTCAAACAGTGTGAGGGACACAGAGGGCGCAAAATTCTTGATCGGTGTCCAGGAGAACTTTTTTAGCCAGTACGTGACAAACCCAACAAGAGGGGATGCAATTCTAGATTTAGTCCTGGGAAATGAAGATGGGCAAGTGGGTGAAGTGACAGTGGGTGACCATAATGGGGATAGTGACCACAATTCAGTTAGTTTTAGCATTATTATGGAAAAGGACATAGTTAAATCAGGAGTAAACGTTTTAAATTGGGGGAAGGCAAATTTTACAGAACTAAGAGGTGATTTGGCAGAAGTGGACAGGACACAACTACTTGAGGAGGAATCAGTGGCAAGCCAGTGGGAGGCACCAAAAAGTGAAATTCTACGGGTATAATGCAGACACATCCCTCAAAGAAAAAGGGCGGCACTGCCAAATTTAGAGCCCGCTGGTTGTCCAGATGTATACAGGGCAAGAAAAAGCAGAAAAGGAAAGCTTATGATTGTCACAGAAAACTAAATACTGCAGAAAGCCTAGAGGAGTATAGAAAGTACAGGGATGACGTAAAAAAGGAAATAAGGAAAGCAAAGAGAGGGCATGAAAAATATTAGCTAGTAAGATTAAAGAAAACCCAAAGGTGTTTTATCAGTACATTAAGAACAAGAGGATAGCTTAGGAAAAGGTGGGACCTATCAGGGATGATAAGGGTGACTTGTGTATAGAAGCAGAGGATGTGGGTAGGGTTTTAAATGAATATTTTCTCTCTGTATTCACAAAGGAATGGGATGATCCGAACGTAGTAGTTAAAACAGGAGAGGTGCGAAATATTGGATAAGGTAAACATAACGAGAGAGGAAGTACTAGAGGGACTGGAATCCTTGAAAGTTGATAAGTCACCAGGGCCAGATGGATTGTTTCCTAGGCTATTGAAGGAAGCCAGGGAGGAAATAGCGGATGCTCTGAGGATCATTTTCCAATCCTCACTAGATACAGGGGAGGTGCCAGAGGTCTGGAAGACTGCAAACGTATTACCATTGTTTAAAAAGGGTACAAGGGAAAGGCCGAACAATTACAGGCCAGTCAGCCTTACCTCGGTGGTGGGCAAACTATTAGTATCAATACTGAGAGATAGGATAAACTGTCACTTGGAAAGGCATGGTTTAATCAGGGATAGTCAGCATGGATTTGTTCAGGGAAGGTCATGCATTACAAATCTGATTAAATTCTTTGAGGAAGTGACAAGGAGGATTGATGAAGGTAGTGCAGTGGATGTTGTCCACATGGATTTTAGTAAGGCATTTGACAAGGACTGGTCAGAAAGGTAAAAGCCCATGGGATACAGGGAAATGTGGCGAATTGGATCCAAAATGGGCTCAGTAACAGGAAACAAAGGGTAAAAGTCGATGGATGTCTTTGCGAATGGAAATCCGTTTACATTGGTGTGCCACAGGGCTCAGTATTGGGTCTCTTGCTGTTTGTGGTATATATTAATGATTTGGACTTGAATGTAGGGGGCATGATTGGCAAATTTGCAGATGACACAAAAATTGGCCGTGTAGTTGATAGTGAAGAGGATAGCTGTCGACTCCAAGAAGGTATCAATTGGTTGGTGGAGTGGGCAGAAAAGTGGCAAATGGGGTTCAACCCGGAGAAGTGTGAGGTCCCCAGGTAGATAAGGTTGTGAAGAAGGCATACGGAATGCTCTCCGTTATTAGCCGAGGTATAGAATACAAAAGTAGGGATGTAATAATGGAACTGTATAAAACACTGGTAAGGCCACACGTGGAGTGTTGTACGCAGTTCTGGTCACCACATTACAGGAAGGACGTAATTGCTCTGGAGAGAATGCTGTTGGACTGGAAAAATAGGCTTGTGAACAGAAATCCAAATCCATCTCCGTCTGGTCTTGCTCCAAAGATTCGAGTCTAACAGTGCAGAGAAGATTTACAAGAATATTTCCAGGGCTTGAAAATTGCAGCTATGAGGAGAGATTGGATAGGCTGGGGTTGTTTTCCTTGGAACAGAGAAGGCTGAGGGGTGACTTGATTGAGGTGTACAAAATTATGAGGGGCCCAGATAAGTAGACAGGAAGTACCTGTTTCCCCTAGTGGAGAGTTCAAGAACTAGAGTACATAGATTTAAGCTGATTGGCGGAAGGATTAGAGGGGACATGAGGAAAAACTTTTTTACCCAGAGGGTGATGGGTGTATGGAATTCGCTGCCCGAATTGGTGGTGGAAGCAAGGACCCTCAACTCTTTTTTAAAAAGTACCTGGACCTGCACCTAAAGTGTGCTGTAAGCTGCAGGGATACAGACTGGGTGCTGGAAGGTTGGATTAGAATGGGCACCTGGTTGTTCTTCGAGCCGGCGCGGACACGATGGGCCGAATGGCCCCCTTCTGTGCTGTATCTTTTCTATGGTTCTATGTTTTTTGATGGGACTGGGTAGCAAACTGACTTTTCAAATCCAGCCCAGACCGATGGAATAAAGTCTCCTCTGTCTACTGACTAAAAAGGTATTGCAGAAGAATTCCCCTAATTGAATCCTAATTGTGCTAAATTGGCAGTTTCATTCAGGAAGGCTGTGTTTAAAATGGAAAAATGTCCCATTGGTGCTGTTCTGAGTTCGGACTGAGGCATATTGTTTGGGCAGAGTGGAGGAAGCTTTACTCTGCATCAAAAACTGCTTTACCTGACTTGAGAGTGCTTGATGCTGATACTGAATGCTGAAAATGAACACTTTCTACTTCATATAAAGGCAAGTTCTTTCTTTCAGGCACAAACGTTCTTCACCTTAAGCATAAAATTTCATTCAAAAAATTTTTTTGGAACGGTTTTTCAGTACTTAATGTGATCAGTAACACAAATATCCAACTGAAGGGCTTTTTGGTCTGTCATGAAATGTAATATAATGACGAGTTGAGATGTGCTTGTTCTGTATAATCTATATTGTACACCATTGTAGATTGTACGTCGGTTTGTTTCAGATGCATGATCAACAGGAGGATGAGAAAAATAGTAAATGGGTTAGCCAGGAGCGGCAGAAAACACTGGATAGACTCCGTAATTTTAAACAGGTGAGGAGTGTCTGAATTCAGAGAATCATTGACTACATTGTACTCTTGTACCTGGATTAACTGAATATCCACTAAGACATCTTTAATTTCCAAATTCTCGTGTGGTAACACAGCTGATAAAAAGGTTATTAACTCTGAAGTTCTTATTTAATATCACATATCCTTCACACACCGTTGAAGTGGACCAACATCATCCCATTGTTCATCTGGTTTTAAAAAACATAAAGAGATGACTCCATTTGTTGTGTTTTGTGATGTCACAACGTCAGAGGCATCCTCGTGTGACTCTCACTCCTGCACAGTGCAAAAGGGCCAGCCTTCTCGGCTGGTAACACTTTCAACCCTGAGTCAGAAAGTTGTGGCTTCAAGCCCCACTCCGGGGCTTGGGGAATATCTAGGCTGACATTCTGTTGCAGTACTGAGGGAATGTTGCATTGTTGGAGGTACTGTCCTTTATTGGCTAACTGGTTATGTCCAAAGATAAATTAGATTAAAACAGAAATAATTTTACAGGTTTAAGAAAAATGACTCTGGAAAACCAGGAAAGGTATTGAACTCAGTTGAAGGCAACAAAACCTTCTATCAGGAGAAGGAGATAGTGGATAGGTGAGGTAGTAATAGCAAAGTTTTTTTTGGCTAGTTTAGGAGTTAGAGGACCATTAAGGATTGAATAGGGCTATCAAATGATTCTACAGGGAAGATTCAGGTGGAGACCCAGGATATGGATACAGAGGTTTTAAATGGCTACTTTGCATCAGTCTTCACTATTGAGATAATGCTGGGTTACCAATAATAACAACATAGGGTTGATGCTAAAATTGAAATGTTAGAGTAGATGTGGATATAGTCTTTGCTAGAAGTCAGAACCAGGAAACTATAAGCCCATCAGTTTGACCAGTAATAGGCAAATTACTAGAAGGGATCATTAGCGATGAACTATATGATTACCTTGAAAGAGATGGGTTATTTGGAGGTTTTAGCATGACTTCTGCAAAAGAAGTTCCTATCACCCAACGTAGTTACATTTTTTGATGAAGTTACAAAGTTGGTGGATGTTGGAAGCCTGGTCGACATCACGTATCTGGGTTTTCAAAAAGCTTCTGTCCACGTGCCGCACAAAAAGCCACTAAGCAAGGTTGAATATTGCGAGATTGGCGGGCAAGTTTTGGGTAGGATAAAGAACTGCTTGCATGTGTGTGGACAGACGGTGGTTCTGCTAATGGAGTCCATCAGGGATTGGTGTTAGGACCGTTGCTGTCCACCATCTTTATTATGATTTTGATGAAGGCATTGGGAGAATTAGCCGCAAGTTTGTGGGTGACACAGATGCAAAAAATAGATTGCAGATGGAGCTGGATGCAATGGGGGAATGAGCCCATGTCTGGCAGATGTTTTAATATAGACAAATGTAGCATGATGCACTAGATTAGTGGCAACTGCAAGCATGCGTAATTCAGAGTTATGTGCTCAAGGATATTGAGTGGGAGAAGAACCTGGAGATTATAGTGCACAAGTCATTGAAGATTGATGACCAATGCCATGAGCCGATAGTGAAAGCGAGAAAGTGTTGGAATGTATTGTCAGGACAATTAAATGGTGGAGCAAGAAATACTATCCTTTCTTTATATTAGACATTATTTAGGCTGTATCTAGAATACTATATCCAGTTTTGGTCTCCTCATATGGGGGTATCGAGGCCCAAGCAAAGGCTCAAAGAAAGGCCACTAGATTGATACCTGGGTATTAGGACTGGTTTAGGGAGCTGGGACTTTTTTTTACTCTGGCAACCTGTAGACTTTGACGGGATATGATTACAGTCTATAAAATAATGGAAGGACTAGATTTGGTTCAGTTAGATAAGCTATTTGAACTAGATAGGTTAGCGAGGATCAAGGGATATGAGTATAAGTTAAGTAAGCATAAAATTAGGTTTGGTTCCAGGAGGTACTTGCTTTGTCAGAAAGTCGACTACCTCTAATAAGTTGCCAGTACGTGCAGTAAGAGTGGATTTGCTGCAAGCATTCAAGAGAGAGCAGGACGAGTTCCTGAGAGTGACAAATGACTCTTATGTATAGAAGGAAGGTGAGTCACTGGGGGTTGTGTTACCCAGTCACCTTGGTCTTTTGGAACTTACTTAATTGCCCTCAGGCATTGAGAGGTTTTTCCTAAATTGACGAGATTTTCTTTATATTTTTGCCTCTTCCAGGAGATTGTGTGACTGCGTGGAGGGGGAAGGGGCGGTGATGGGTGGGTGTAATGGTATGTGGAAGTTATATCATGCCAGGATGGGACAGGCTTGATGGACCAGCTGGTCTTTTCCTTTCCTTTTTTGTATGTTCAGATAGTGCATTGCCCTGAATTCACCTCAGTTTAATGTTAAAAGATCCCATAGCACATTTCAAAGAAGAGCCAGTAATTGTCCTGCCCAACTGTCTTCCCTCAATCAACACCATAAAAAAGGTAGATTAACTGGACATTCATTGCTGTTCACAGGAGCTTGCTGTGATTGCTGTTTTTGAGACCTTGCTGTGTGCAAAATGACTACTACGTTCACCTACATAGCTGTAAACAATTTTACAACACCAAGTTATAGTCCAGCAATTTTATTTTAAATTCACAAGCTTTCGGAGGCTACCTCCTTCCTCAGGTGAACGATGTGGAAATGAAATCCTCGAAATGAAGTCGCATTTATAATTCACAGAACAATGCTTGGTGATTACAGACAGTTTTTTCAACTGCCCGTTGCCAAGGCAATCAGTGTGCAGACAGACAGGTGTTACCTGCCAGGTCTCAGAATATACAAATCACCAAAAAAAAACAACAAACAAAAAAAACAGAGATAGAGAGGTAGAAACATAGAAAAGACAGCAACTGACCCGTTATATTAAAAACAGATAACATTTGTTCGCTGGTGGGGTAACGTGTAGCGTGACATGAACCCAAGATCCCGGTTGAGGCCGTCCTCATGGGTGCGGAACTTGGCAATCAATTTCTGCTCGACGATTTTGCGTTGTCGTGTGTCTCGAAGGCCGCCTTGGAGTACGCTTACCCGAAGGTCGGTGGCTGAATGTCCTTGACTGCTGAAGTGTTCCCCGACTGGGAGGGAACCCTCCTGTTTGGCGATTGTTGCGCGGTGTCTGTTCATCCGTTGTCGCAGTGTCTGCATGGTCTCGCCAATGTACCATGCTCTGGGGCATCCTTTCCTGCAACGTATGAGGTAGACAACGTTGGCCGAGTCACAGGAGTATGAACCATGCACCTGGTGGGTGGTGTCCTCTCGTGTGATGGTGGTATCTGTGTCGATGATCTGGCATGTCTTGCAGAGGTTACCGCGGCAGGGTTGTGTGGTGTCGTGGACGCTGTTCTCTTGAAAGCTAGGTAATTTGCTGCGAACGATGGTCTGTTTGAGGTTGGGTGGCTGTTTAAAGGCGAGTAGTGGAGGTGTGGGGATGGCCATAGCGAGGTGTTCGTCGTCATTGATGACATGTTGAAGGCTGCGGAGAACATGGCGTAGTTTCTCCGCTCCGGGGAAGTACTGGACGACAAAGGGTACTCTGTTAGTTGCGTCCCGTGTTAGTCTCCTGAGGAGGTCTATGCGATTTTTTGCTGTGGCCCGTCGGAACTGTCGATCGATGAGTCGAGCGTCATATCCCGTTCTTACTAGGGCGTCTTTCAGCGTCTGTAGGTGTCCATCGCGTTCCTCCTTGTCTGAGCAGACCCTGTGTATTCGCAGGGCCTGTCCATAGGGGATGGCCTCTTTGACGCGGTTAGGGTGGAAGCTGGAAAAGTGGAGCATCGTGAGGTTGTCCGTGGGCTTGCGGTAGAGTGAGGTGCTGAGGTGTCCGTCTTTGATGGAGATTCGTGTGTCCAAGAAAGAAACTGATTCTGAGGAGTAGTCCATGGTGAGCTTGATGGTGGGATGGAACTTGTTGATGTTATCGTGTAGTCTCTTCAGTGATTCTTCGCCGTGGGTCCATAGAAAGAAAATGTCATCGATGTATCTGGTGTATAGTGTTGGTTGGAGGTCTTGTGCAGTGAAGAAGTCCTGCTCGAACTTGTGCATGAAAATGTTGGCGTATTGGGGTGCGAATTTGGTCCCCATGGCTGTTCCGTGTGTTTGGGTAAAGAACTGGTTATTGAAGGTGAAGACATTGTGATCCAGGATGAAGCGGATGAGTTGTAGGATGGCGTCCGGAGATTGGCTGTTGTTGGTGTTGAGTATTGATGCTGTCGCAGCGATGCCGTCATCGTGGGGGATACTGGTGTATAGTGCCGAGACGTCCATCGTGGTGAGAAGTGTTCCTGGTTCAACTGGTCCGTGGGTACTGAGTTTTTGTAGGAAGTCTGTAGTGTCGCGACAGAAGCTGGGGGTTCCCTGTACGATGGGTTTCAGGATGCCCTCGATGTATCCAGAGAGGTTCTCACACAGGGTTCCGTTGCCTGATACGATAGGACGTCCGGGTGTGTTGGCTTTGTGTATCTTTGGGAGGCAGTAGAAGTCTCCCACGCGGGGAGTACGTGGGATGAGAGTGCGTAGGATGCTTTGAAGGTCTGGATCGAAGGTCTTGATCAGTTTGTTGAGCTGGTGGGTGTGTTCTTTGGTCGGGTCTGCGGGTAACCGTCTGTAGTGTTCCTGGTTGTCCAGTTGTCGGTATGCTTCTTTGATTCGTCAGCTGAGTGAGGGCACTGGGTAGTAATCAGCAGGAGGTTTGCTTGCCCGTGTTTGACCTGAAGCCATGAGACTTCATGGGGTCCGGAGTCAATTTTGAGGACTTGCAGGACCACTCGCTCCTGACTGTATACCACTGTGCCGCCATTTCTGGTGGGTCTGTCCTGCCGGTGGGACAGGACATATCCAGGAATGGTGATGAAGTCTGGGATGTTGGCTAATGGGTATGAATCTGTGAGTATAACTGTCAGGCTTTTGCTTGACTGGTCAGTGGGACAGCTCTCCCAACAGTCCCCAGATGTTAGCGAGGAGGACATTGCAGGATCGACTGGGCTGGGTGTGACTTAGTTGTGATTCGATGCCTAGGTCGCAGCGGAGTGACCTGTCTGGTTTTATTCTTGTTATTCTTTCTGGTGGTTTGATACAACCGAGTGGCTTACTAGGCTACTTCAAAGGGCAGTTAGTAGTCAACCACATTGGTGTGGGACTGGAGTCACATATAGGCCAGATCGGGTAAGGATGGCAGGTTTCCTTCCCTAAGGACATTAGTGAACCAGTTGGATTTATACAATAATCTGACAGCTTCACGGTCACTTCTACTGATAACAGCTTTTTCTTGATACTGATGCCATCTTAAAGGAACTGCTGGAGGCTGCTCAAGTACAGTATTTTGCAAACTTAATAATGAATGTTATCCCCTTCCTATTTTGTAGATTATTTTGTGAGGCTATCTCCTTTTGCTTTATTGCATTTAACCCATAATCTATGAGGCTGACCTGTTTGCAAGACTGCCATTACATTTTTTTTGTGAATTTTGTCATCACAGGGTGAGGAATGAAAGTACTGGGGAGCCATACATATTGGACTTTGGGTGTCCATTGTCAGCATCTCCTGTGTACAGTTAGATGCAGATCGAAGGCCCCTATACTCTGCCCCAATAATGTGCTTTAACTCCACTCTTCAAAGAGCATCTATTATTGCAGCAGTTTGAACTTTGTCGGCTTCTCATACCATTCATCCTTGGGGCCTATCTGATTTTGTCAGTTAGTTCAAAATCATGAAGTTGTAGGACAGGATTCGCAGGACCACTCGCTCCTGACTGTATACCATTGTGCCGCCATTTCTGGTGGGTCTGTCCTGCCGGTGGGACAGGACATATCCAGGAATGGTGATGAAGTCTGGGATGTTGGCTAATGGGTATGAATCTGTGAGTATAACTGTCAGGCTTTTGCTTGACTGGTCTGTGGGACAGCTCTCCCAACAGTCCCCAGATGTTAGCGAGGAGCTATTATCAATGCAAAAAATGATGAAAATAAACAGATTTAGCTTTTCACTTTGGTATATTTTAACTTTTGATATTTTTCAGGGATCACAAGTCCCACCGGGACTGCTTATAGATTGAAATAAAACTTGTATTAACTGCATTCCCATTTACTGTGACAGTGGCAATCTGTATTTCTGAATGCACATTATTAAAACCTAGGAATTGAAAAAGCACTATATAGGTCTTGTTGGAGGATTTGCAATTTTTTGTAATATCGAGGTTGAATCAGCTTGGTATACCAAAGCAGCGTGGAGCAGGAAATGCATTTGTGTTTTCTTGTGTATCATAAAACTCTATATTACAGATATTTCATGTATCCCTTTTCATTCATCTTTCTTTCAGAGGTACCCTGGGCAAGTTGTACTTAAATCCACAAGACTACGTTTCACAAATGGCAGAAGAAAAGATAGTACAGGTTCAGTGGCCTGTGCTGGCAAAGACCAAACGCAGTCTCTTCCAGGAACAGCTGAGAAAACCTCACCAGTAAAGAAGGGAACAAAATCCACTGGAGCAACAGAATTGAGAAGCACAGCACAAGAACAGAAGTATGTTTCTTTCCAGGCAGGAGATGATGCCATTCCTGAACTGTTGCAACCCATTTCACTTTCATGCCCTTGCAGTGAAGAATTCAGCAACATTGCTGTGGTACCTCCACCACCCCCACCTCCTCTACCCCCTCCTCCTCCACCAATACCCGTTTGTGAGGAATCACCTGATGCTCAGCAGCAAGCAGAGAAATCTACTCAGTCAGGTGACTGCAAAGAAATATTGCAATCTGTCAGTTTACCCACACCTCAGTTATTTGACAGCAAGCAGCTATTAAATGCCAGAAAAAAATTAAAGAAAACTGCATCAAGTGATGAGCTGAAAAAACAAAAGGGTAAATATTTGCTTTTACTGTTTAAAATGTTGACTGCCTTCTTTTGTTTGTACTTTGTAACTGTTCTTGCAATATTTTTAGGATGAGTAGTACATGCTTTTTCAGATCATAGTAGAATGCCTCATATGTTGCAGGCCATATGCCACTTACACATATGTACATTGAAAAGTACCAGTTTCTGACAGGACTGGGGTCATTCCCGTTGGGTGGCTTGGGACAGGAGGCTTATTGGGTGCTCGAATTGGGTAGCACATGGGCCGGGAGGGAGTTTAGGAGGGTAACGGATTGCATGGGACCTCCCATTCAATGAGATGATGGTGCGGGGAGGGGGTTCCTACCTCCCCACATTTGGTACAATTTGAGGGAGTTTGTGGTAGGGGAAAGGTGCCCAGACATCAAGGTGCTTCCCTAGCTCCAACCGCAGCTTGTATATCAGCAAAGTCCTACAGGTGCATGTTCGTTCACTGGGTATTGGTTGTGTCACAGCATTGGATGCATCTTCTTTAGGTTGGGAATATATGCCAAGTAGACAAGAGGTTTGGTTCAAGGGGATGATGAGGCCAGTCATGGCTCCTGTGACTGCAGTACTGCATATTACTACAGTATTCACAAGTATTTGAGCTGGGTTTAAATGACCAGAGCTCCACACGGTAGTTCAGATGTTTCAGATTTTGAACTAATGAAAAATGTAGGATAAAAATTGTGGGACTCCTCACCATTTGTTACTATACTCACACATACTGCTTAGATTATTTTTCCATAAAATGTCCCTCAATTCCAGAGTCCTCTGAAAATGGGTGAAGGGTATTTATTTAAATTTATGCCAGATTTGCTTGTGGGTACAAGATGTGCTTGCAGATAAGCGGTGATGCTCTAATAGCTGATGTTCACACCAACAGCTGCTGTCAGCACAATAAAAATTGACCAGAAACAGAATAAACTGCTCGCTCAAAGTTGAACCATTATATATGTTTGAAATCAACAGCAATTTGGGCTAGGGAGGGTGAAAATCATTTAGAATTGTCTCTCCTGATCACTGTCCAATGACAACGCCCCTGGATAGTAGACATGTATACGTATTGGATGAGCATATGATCAGGTTTAGCTGTGATGCTCTCTTTCTTCACTGTCACGTAACCTACCAACACCGCCTAGACTTTTACACAAAGAAAAGGTAACTTTGATGAGGTACAGGAAGATGGACAGTGCTTGTGGGTCTGTACCACAATATGAGTCAGTGCCTTCGGGAGAAGAGAGAAAAATCAGCAAAAGAAAATCTATGATACTAAATTTTTAAACAATATAATAGTGTTTAAATATTTGATATAAACAGAATAAATTGCTGGGGCCATAGAAATTCTCTGTGAATGTGACCATAGTTATTATTTGTCCTCAACCTCCCATTGACATGGTCAACCGCATCACACCATCATCCTCCAGTGCCTCTCCTCCGTTGCCCAGCTCGGTGGAACTACCCTTGCTTGGTATCACTCTTATCTATCCGAGTGTAGCTAGAGCATCTCTAGCAATGGCTTCTTTTCCCACCCCTGCGCCATCAAGGTTTCCATCCTTCCCCCTCCTCTTCCTAATCTACATGCTGCCCCTTAGTGACATCATCTGCAGATTTAGGATCAGCTTCCACGTGTACGCTGATGACACCCAGCATCTCTCTCGACCATTGTATCTGTGCTGTCAAACTGCTTGTCCAGTCTGGGTTAAGCCACAATTTCCACCAACTAAACATTGGGAAGACCGAAGCCATCATCTTCAGCTCCCGCCATTAACCATCATCGCTATAGAGTCGATCACCCTTCCTGGCCACTTATTTCAGGCTTAACCAGACTGTTTGCAACTTCGGCATCCTATTTGATCCCGAGCTGAGCTTCTAACCCCATATCTATCCAGCACAAAGACCACCTGCCTCTAGCTCAGTAACATTGCCCATCTCTGCCTCTACATCAGCCCATTTGCTGCTGAGATACTCATTCATGCCTTTATCACCTCCAGACTCAACTCTTCTGACTGGCTTCCTGTTCTTCAGCTCGTCCAAAACTCTGCTGATTCTGCAGCCAAATCCTATTCCCCACCAAGCCCCATTCTTCCATCACCTCCGTCCTCGCTGACCTACATTGTTGTCAGTCTCCCAAAGTCTCAAACTTAAAATTCTCATCCTCATGTTTAAATCCCTCCATGGCCCTCACCCCTTTCTATCTCTGTAACCTCCTCAGCGCTACACCACTCTATTCTCTCCATGCCTCTTGTGAATCCCCTCTTCCCTTTGCCCCACGATTGGCAGGTGTGCTTTTAGCCACCATGGCCCCACTCTCTGGAATTTTCTTCCGAAACCACTTCATTTCCCCATCCTCTTTTAAGGCCCTCTTTAAAACCTGTCTCTTTGACCAGGATTTTGGTCACCCTCTTAATACCATCTTCTTTGGCTCAGGTTTTTTTTTAATTACAGCTCTATGAAACGCTTTGGGACTTTTTCGGCATTAAGGGTGCTCTATATAAACACAAGTTCTTCTTGTTATGTGCAATAAGTATCTTTTAATCTGGTATTTTGGATGATATCATGATATATACCAGTAGTTGTTTATTTCCTAATTGTGATCAGATCAAATTGTCACTGTGGGGCCAATGATATGAAATCATACTCCCGGCAGGGGGGCTTCACTCACTGGGAGCACATATTGGGAATTCAAGTATGCACTCCCCACAATTTTTCATCCGTTAATTTTAATCGATGGAGATTCAAGGAGACTGCATGACCAAATTCCCACTATGTGCTCGTAGTGGGTGAGGTTCCCTGCAAGTGTGCAATTTCGTAAAATCGTCCCTTGTACACTTGATTAAGCGCAATCACCCACTTTCCAAGTTCAGTGCTGGTGGCTTATCATGTCAGTTAATAGATAATTCAGAAATTATAAATCAGTTATTTTCTTAAATGGCTTAGTCACAACTGCTAGACTACAGTGTTATGGAGGTTATGAATATGTGCAGAAGAGTAATTACTATATGTAGGTTCTTTCTTTAAAAGGACAGCTCCCTGGAGTGAGTTAGAGGCACATAAAGATACTTTCAATACCATTGTACAAGTTGGAGGTATCTTAAAGGACAAAAAGCATGCGAAATTGAAAGCATTGTCCATATTTACTTAGCTAACTTGCATATGTAGTGCATGTTAAAAGTTTACATAATTATTTAGGGGATGCGAAAGAAGAGCTGAGTAGAGGCCAGACATCTCCACAGAAAGGGGTGGAAAATACCTTGGGTTACAGCCACAAACTTCCAACTGGCAGGTTATAGAGTCGTATTAACACGGGCCTGGGAGTACATCTGCCCTCCGTCTTGGCTGAGTTTACTGTTGGCCCATAGAATCCTAAATTATTTTCAAAAGTAAATCTAAGAATGGTTAAGAGAGTGGAAGGGAGATGAAATGATCGAACTGGGTTCTGTACATGAACCTGAATAACCGGCTGAGCTGAATGAGTAGAACAGGCTTTTCTCAAGCATACCTTCTTATGTTTTTCTATTTCTTATAATTAGTGCATTGTTTAAAAATTCAAACTCGATGAGGCTGTATGTTAGAAGATAGTCATATAACTTCAAATGATTCTGTTTCTGTACTAATGTCTGAACTTTACCCCATTATAGTGAGCTCGCCAATGGATGAAGTTCTAGCTTCTCTGAAGCGTGGTAGCTTCCACTTGCGAAAAGTTGAGCTGCGTTCTCTGCCTCCATTTCCAGATGAAGATGACAGCAATAATATACTTGCACAAATTAGGAAAGGAGTAATGTTGAAGAAGGTTCAGAAAGAGGCCCTGAGGGAGTCCTCCATAGATTTGCATGATGCTGATCCTCTAACACGCAGCATCCACGAAGCTTTAAGGAGAATTAAAGAGGCGTCGCCAGAATCCGAGGATGATGAGGATGAAGGCTTGCCGTACACTGACTGGGACAACTAACTATTGTAGGTCAAGGCTATACAGCTTACATGTTGTAAACATAACCTTGCCTTTCCCTCCACTGTGCTATTAACTGTTAATGGTCCTGTAGAGGAGTGGGTGGTCCCTGTGTGATAGGGAGGTGTTTCCCTTGAAGCTGTGCCTAAAATGAAGTCATTTAATATCTAAACTAACAGATGTGTATACTATATGATGTTTAAAATTTCCACAAGCCCTCTCCTTAAGCTGATTGGTTTTGTGGTACTAAGCAATTTTCTGGTCAAAAGTTGCTTTTGTGATCATGGTTGAGTTGTATTATCAGTAAGTTTATTCAGATATCACTTAAACATGATCAACATGCACTTTTTTGCCATTAATAACTGATATGTTAACTGAGTGTCATTACAATCAGCTCCAGTTTTCCTTCTGTAGGTTGGTGGAGGGTGGAGTTTGAACAGGGAAATTTGGTTTAACTGTAATTTGATGCTCAGTGGCTCCCTCTACCAAACTAGTTTTGTCTTCATCGAAATTCAAAAGATTTCTATATATTCAACAGAAGTGTAGAAGAATAAAAGAGTACAGATGCCTTAATAAATGGACACAAAGTATACATGTAGGTCAGTTTTAGCTCTTCGGTCTACAAATTATTGGAGTCTTTCATCTTGTGTACTGTAAAATTAGACATTTTTTGCATTAATATTTTGTTTTGTATCCCCAGTCGACCTTGACTAAAGTATATTTGTATGAGTAGCCTACCGTTTGATGTAATGTTAATTACTTTAGTTGGTATTTTTAAATTTTAGCAGTTAATAAAATGGGCCAATAGGGATAGCAGGTAAAATAATTTACTGCAAAATATTAGTTTTACAATACTTAACAAGATTATATAGAATTATATAGCAAGTTGAATTTTTAAAACCTATTTATATAGAAAAGTCAAGTAAATTGGTTCAATTAAGTTGTAAGTTGACTGACTTACATTTGTTCAAATTATCTGTATGTGCAGAAACAGATTGCCTTATATGTGTCTAAAAGATATTTTTTAAGAAGTTCTGGATAAAAGTTTATCCACATGTCAATTTGACTGTGACAAAATTCAGATATTTCCCGAGTCTTTTAAAACCTAAGCTTGGTGTCACTTAACCATTGCATCTTGATTTATCTTGTCTTCTCTCCGACTTTTTCAAAATTGGCAACGTCCTGTACTACGGGTCTCGGCCCTTCACCTAGGCTTCTAGGTACATACAAAACAAAAGCATGGCTCTGAAACATTCAGTCACCTGTCTAGAGTCAAAATGCACTGTCTACGTGGATATTTTAAATGCAGAATTTTGGTTCCTACTGTGAGCTTAACTTTGCTACAGAGGAGAATTGCACTTAAATAGCATATCTAGTATTGCACTGCACTTGTATACGGATGCGTGCTAACTCACGAAATCAGTTTACTTGGCATAGGTTTAATGATCTAAATGCCTATTCAGAGGGCTGCCTTCTTGATGGTCTCCTTGTGGCTGTAACCCATTTACTTGAGGGTTGAAGCTGTGGGCGGATCCTACATGAATGGCTTTGTTACCTTTACATTTGGGACCAGAGGGAGCAAGAACATGGTACAACCAGAATGAGGAGAACATTCAAATGGTTACACTGTAAAACGTCCGGTGTTAAATAAATCAATCTTTGGGGGAAGCAAAGCCTTGTCACAGCCCTAATTCAAATGGCACAGAATTAAATCCTTTCAGAAAACTTACATATGTGTGGAAAATTTCATTTAGATTCAACAGGAATTGTTGGTCTAAAATCTAGGTTTTAAGTAACTGAACTGACTTGATTTGTATTTATTTTATTTATTACAAGTGTATATCATAGACTGTAGAACTACTTTGCTGTTCAGGAAGGAAAACTGGGATCAGTATTGGGCAGATGGAAATGTTTTTCAATCATATTTAGCTGTCTTTTTCCTTGGATCAAGATAATTTGAGAGTTTTATATACCTGCAGTGGATAATGAACCCTGATGTGATCAGCAGTGAAGAACAGGATAATCTAACTCTCCTGCAAATAAACTGCTTCACAGTCGGTTTAATATATAATCGTTATATTTTTAACAAAAGGCATGATTCCAGGATTATCTATTGGTTATACATGTAGAAATACAATATAGAAAATAATGTGTTTATAAATGATTGTTATCCATTAAAGTAGCATCAACAACCAATTGGGGAGGAAGTGAGCAAGCAAAACCTTGTCAGGACATTGCTGAACAGAGTTGCTATGAATTCTGAATCTGAACATCATAGCTGTTGTGCCACATTGTACCTTTTAAGTGCACTGATCAAACACATCCTAAACTGAAAATGAAGAAAATGTAACGACCTCCTCTGAAACAGCATGTGGATATGGAAGCATCACTTGCTTTGGCTGTTGATTTCATCTGCTCTGTTGTAGCTTCTTACATGTTTATAATTTAATAATATGCTTTTTGAATTAGGCAGTAGCGCTGAGAGCGCATTTAAGGATTGTTTTATATTTTTGATCTTTGTGCATGTGTGTGTGAAGCATTTGATTATTTAGCTGCATAAAACTGACTTATTTATTTTCACAAGCATTCTGTATGTATTAGAAAAAAAACACTATATAGATTTGCTTGTTAATCAGGTTTTATTTACTTATTCATGACAAAGCCAGTTTAAAATATTAGTTTTTAATAAGAATTTTTAAATACTAGACTTTTTTAAACCGTCCCTGGCACTATGGTAATTTTAAGTGTATCTATATATATCTATATATATATATATAGATATAGATAGATATATATAATATAAAAACACCTTCTGGAGGACTTGGTGAGTTTTGTTTTTTAAGCCCCTGTTTAGATAAACCCAGGGCAATCCTTTTTTTAAAAAAAAACTGACTCAGTTCTGAGGCTGATGATGAGTACTGTGCATAGGGTTGTTTCCCAAAGAATGAAATTGTTTCATTCATGTTAATAAAAATCAGTTTGAGAATACCTAAGTGAGCACAAGTTGGCAGATTCAGCACAAACATAGCAACATTATAAAAAGAAAGCCACAAGTTGCTTTGTTCATTCTGTCAACATGAAGCATTATGCCATTTTTTGCACGCTTTATAATACTATACTAGATTTTGTAGAAGAGTTTGTGCAATTATCTAGGGTTAAAGGAAACAAAAACCCTACAGTGTTTGAAATGTCATCTAAACTTGGGATTAAGAATACAATACCGGCATGCAGTGTGCATGTGTTGCTTTGGACGGCATGGGGAAAGGAAGAAAATCAGCAAATTAAATTCCATGATTAAGCCTTGGTTATGCATTAGATAATTTGGAATGATCTATCTGACCTCCTAGATTCAAGACGTAACTGTAATGACTACATAATGTGGCTACAGGCAGCACATAATGTTGACCTTGCATTTGTTAGGCTGCTGTTATAGATTCTTATGTAATATTTATAAGCATTTTGAAGTTGTGCAGTGGTGTGCTTCATTTGTATGATCTTTTCCAGTACAGTATTCATTGGTTGTTTTAATTTAAATTAAGGAGTCTTTTAGGGCTATGGGCTGTCCGGCAGATCAACTCATTTTTTGTGACATTAACATTTTTAATAGTTATAATTTCTTTTAGCTGGTTAGTAATCACTTGCTCTTCTGTGGTTTCTGATATAAAAGTTGAGTTTAGTTCCTGTTAATAATCCAAAGTGTTGCATATTAACTACAGCTAATTGCGAAGAGAGAAAATGCTTAAATAAATGTTATCCCTGTTCACTTAATATTTTGTTCATGCTAGTGCTTATTTTTCTAATGTTGATTATAAACTGTTTGAGCTGTAGTTTTCTTAGAAAGACTACAATTAGGTTTAATCTTTGTGCCTGTTTCACATCCATTCCCTATTTTGAAATGCCACATAAAGATAAAATTCAAACTTGCATAAAACATGAATTTAACTAGTTAGTTATTTAGGAAGTAAAATTCCAAACATGCATCTAATTCCTGTAAAAAATCAATATAGTGGAAAATGAATCAAAGGGAGATAGGGACATAGGAATTGCTGGACGAAGAAACAAGGTCTATCTAGTTCACCTTCTGCCATGCTGGTAATCACATAATATAACTAGAAGGGAGTTGTTGACTGATCATAGCAATCAATCTCTATCAGTTAGTCTACAACAGACCCAGACATGATGTGAGGAAAATTCCAGTGGTGGAGAGCTTTGGGAACCATAGGTCCAAAGTCACCTGTTCCTCCCATGCTTGCTACACTTACCACATGTCATGTCTCAAATTACTCATATAGTGTATCCCAAAATGTTGTTTCCTGAAAGAAATCTATCTAATTTGCATTTGAATGAATCAATACTAACTGCTTCCACCATCTCCTTAGGGAGCCTGTTCCATAGATGTACCACCCGCTCACTGAAATAATGTTTCTGCAGATTAGTCTGAATTTACCCCCTTTAAGCGCAGGCCATGTCTTCTGGTTCTTCTGTTCTGGACAAGATTGAATAGACGTATCTCCCAACAGATTTTTGCATCTTTACCTTTACTATTTCTTTGTTTTTTCTGAACCCATAATTGCTTGATAACAGTTCAGGATGTAGAAAACCTAACTTCTAATCTGTTAACTGCAAGCAGTGATACTGGTGGAAGCAGTTTTGTTATTTCGCTGATAACAGCCTTCCTTTGACAATAATATTACAAAATTTTAATAAATGCTGTGCCACCTCTGAAAATAATTAGTAGTAAATGAGCAAAAAAAGTAAGTGGCTTTGAAAGGAGTTTGTTCTGATGTGCATGTGTGTGATTTGATCAATGATATGAATTGGATACAGTTCAGTGTTTACAAAGTTTTAAAAGTAATTCAAGTACAACGTTAGCCAATGATAATTTATTACTCTAACAACAACTAGCATGAATATAATAAATTAACTGGATTAGGGTTCTGAATCTGGCCCCATCTCTATTAATCTCTTGGGTTGGACTAGTTCAGAATTCTATTTTTATATGTAGAAAAATATTTCCATAAAGGGGTGGGGCACAAATGGACAGGAAACATCAATTAAATAATTTGATTTTTATTTTCTCAATCTAATTACAACAAAATCCAGTTTCCTTTTAAATTTTTAAAACCTACTTTTTAAACAAAGAATTGTGAGCTTTTAGTAAGTGTGAAATAAGAAGGAGTTTAATGTTTATAGTAATGGCTACATGGGCTTTATTACGAATACCCTTGGGATAACCCATAAATAGCTGACATGATAACCCTGAGCGGCAAAGTCTCAAATGAATCATAGCTTGTGCCATGAGTGGGATATAATTCCTATTCCTCATAAATATTCTGTTTATATCATATGTTTATTAGAATATTCCCTTTATGGTTTTGTTTCACTGTACAACTGGATGAGTGCAACTGGTACTGAGGTTTATTTTGTATGATGGTTTAGAGTGTTTGTTTCGGGTGGTGCTTTAAAATGAATTTTGAAAGGAGACGTAATTATAGTATACATTTTCTATGAAATGCCTTTATGGCAGTGCTGAGAAGAGCTACAAGGCTGCTTCATAGTAACGAAGGATTGAGTTGTGAAGAAAATCTGTTGAAACATGGGCTTTTCAGCCTTGAAAAAATTGAGCTAAGAGGGGGCCACATAAGCTATGAAACTGTATACATATTTGGGTCAGTAGGAAGAGGGGCACAGGTTCAAGCTGGGAAAAGCCAAATTTAGGATTGATGTCAGGAAATTCTTTAAACAAAGAATGATCAACATATGGATTGTTCTTATGGGTAGTGTAGTGAAAAATTTGGAATCATTTAAGAAATGGTTGGATTCAGTGATGGAAGGAACTGTTATGTTCTTTATGGATAATGAGCTAGGAGAGAATGAATGACATTCCTCATCCATAACTATCTTATTATCTAATGAAACATGACATCACGTATGGTATAAAATACTAGTGAACCTAATTAAATATTGACAAGATGATAGATACCATGTCCCATTCTGGGCTATTGAGTTATCCTGCTTTTGAATTTTCACTTTTAAGATCTCCCTATATGAAGATGTTCCTTTCTTTTTCTCAAAAAGATGAAATGGGATAATTCAGTTACACATGCATCTCAATTGCATGTAGCAAACCATTTGGGCACTGAAGTATTTGTGTTGTAAAAATAGAACAAAACTAGTTATTGATTAATCTTTCACGTAATAACCCTTTGTGAATCACTAGTATTTTGGCACAAAATAAAATCTTTATCACCGGGTCACCTTGCTTATTCAGCAAGTACTGTGAATTCATGCATTTCACAGTATTAGAAACCTGCAAAAATGATTGGAGGTAACACAAGCTCATATCTGTATTTTTCTGCATTGTATATGCAGTGTTCTCCAAGTAAAATGATTTTGCAATGTCTCCTAAGGCAGCCCATTAGACAGAAGTTTAGGAAATCTTCCACTTTGATGCTGTTTGGTGCTTAATTATGAAAATATCACCTAGATATCTTGATCCAGGTTATTTTTTTTTAAAGTTTACCTGTTTGGACTTTGGAATTGTACATCTGTACAATTGTGTTCCAATACATTAAAAAAGCTGGGGCAACACATAATATTTCATTTTGGGGAGAGGGAGGGGGAAGGGAATGGAAACTCAACCACATGCTTGAAATCATACCAAGTTCACAGACTTGCTTCACACTTGCTGTTAAGTCTGACACTGCTTTTGGTAACATATTGACATCTGGACATTCTGTATTTATTACCACCTTTTTACCAGAGAGCAGACAACAGGACTTGACTTTAGAACTATGTTCATGGTATTCTTTAAGTTTGTGACAGAAACTATAATTTTTGTCTAATAACTAGAGCTTAAAGGCACTTATTAGTATCACTGCTATTTAACCAATATATACTGATACCTTCAAATTATAGTTAGTAAAATAATTTGTAGAAACAAACTATGGAGTGCATTTACGGGGTTTCAGATAAGACTACATTGTTGCAAACTATGAACTAATCCAGCTGTATGTGGCATTTAGCAGTAGAACTAAACCGCTGCAAAAATATATAAAGGGATCAAAGATTTTCTTTTTCCGAAAATCAAAAACTCTAATTTTTTTCTTCTGTACAGACTGACATTTATTTCATGTATTCAGGTCATTTAAGTAAAATGACCTTTATGCAATTAGTGGAAAGTTGAGACCATTGGGAGGTTCTTGTGATTGGCATGCTCTTATTAATCCATCAATAAGTAGAGATCTCCCCCGAAACCTGAATGATCCCTTGCTTCTGATTGTCTAGCTGGAATAGCTTGTATCCTAATTGGCCTGACAAATTGTAGGAGTTGGGAAATGTTATGGAGTCTTAATTTAGCTAAATTAAGTTCATTTTCTCTTAATTGTTTGAAAAACAAATCATGGCCCACTGAACAGCAAAAAAAATTAGGAAGCTTATATATCAATGTGAGTTTAATACAAATATTTTGCTTCAAGATATGAGTACAGAAATGTTATTTTTTGCAGCATTGAGGGTAGTTGTTTATTTGCTTGAGACTGATCTCTGGAGACTTGAGACAGAATGGTAGTTTGAGACTCTATATGCTTCATGTTATGCATTTAAAACTTGGATCTTGCATACTGTGCAGTGGTTTGGAAGAAAGGCTGGTTGATGCACATTTATATAGTGGGCACTGAATATACTTTATGCTAAGAACACTGTAGTAAGGGTAGATGTTGGTTGGTGTTTTCGTACCTTAACACTTCCAGATAGATGTTGGTTTGGTGTTGAACAGATTTAATGTGTTAGGATAAAATGCAATGACAAATCCTTGTGATATCCCCCTTTTCATATACCATAATATTTTAAAATTCAATTCCATAGAAGCTACATGTATGTAAATATGATTTTAATTGTGTTTTTTTAAAGTTGCTTGCTTGAAGTAATGTTCCTAAATGATGATTTGATATTTTTCCGTAGCTGTGTTATCTAATTGAAACCAGTTTTAAGAGCTGATGAGACTTCTAGGACGTGTAGAGTAATTCAAATTTAATTCTTCAAAAGTAAATTTATAGTTAGAAATCTTGGAGTCTCTTGAAAAGAGCTGGAATGTAAGGGATAATTCAGTGACCCTGCAGTGCCGGAGGGGAGCTGTGCTTGCAGGGAGTGAGAGTCGTAGAATCTGAGCACAATCTTGTAGCTCCATCTCTGACCCACGTACCCTGCAACAATTTACTGGGCGTGCATGAACATGGCAGTTCCCCCAAAAGAAAGAAAATTCTTTTGGCACTTTCTGTACTCATCACTGGTACATATCATGCTCTGTCAAGTTTGTCGGATCACAAAGTAACACAAAATGTGTGGTGCTTTGACTGGCAATTAAAATAATTTGTAAACAATTAACCTGGGTAACATCCAAAATACTGTAATGCAGCAATTCTGCTAAATTGTGGCATTTTTGCGTTCATGTTACAGCACTGTCTTTTTGACATAATTGAAAAATCCATTGGAAAAAATGGTCATTGTTTGATACAAAGTCTACATTTTATTGTTTTTGCTTTTAATGGTGGCTGGGTAGGTAGCTTGGCGTGCTTTCTTTATTCCTTTATTGTGCTGTTCTGTTGTTGATACATTCACAATAAAGCAGATACTGTATTCTCGTGGTGTTAACCTCGCAACAGAATTAGAAGACCTGTCAGCTTTATGATTTAATATATTTTTATTTTGCACCTATTGTATAAATATCTGTCTCCAAGAAATAAAATAGCAGTCCTCTTGTATGATATAGTTCTACACCATGCTTGTAATACCCAAGCTACAGCATTTCCAAATCCAGCCAATCAGAAGCTGCCTAATGCTGTTGTTTTCAGACGCTAACGGGGTGAAGAAAAGACTGATGAGCGACTGGCCTTGTGCAATATTTTAGAACTCACTCGAAGGAGAAAGACTAGCACAATATTTTAACTTTATGGCATTTAACATCATATTTAAAAAGCAAATTGTATTCTGAACGGTTATAATTAAAACATCCACAGTGCACAAAACAGTTGCTTTTAATAATAATCCAGAAAAATAAAGTATTTATTGAGCAACAAATAAGTATAAAATGAATTTTTAAACTTAAGGAAGCATTTATATAGCAATATTATGAAATGTAAAATACCTGCTCTGACTGTCTTTTTCTGCCTGTTTTATTTAGCTTATCTATCCTATAAGATCTTGACTTCTATCATTTAATCTTGGCAGTATATTCTGTTTTATTAATTTTTACTGACATGTTTAAGGCTGAAAGCCTCATAAGTACTGCAATCACCTCTTTTAACATTGTATTCACGGTTTTGGTGCTGAAAGAAATTACTTTTGTTTTATTCAATAAAGTATGATATTTAATTTATTTTCTGTTTTTTGTTGTGTATCTGTATCACTGATTGCTTTTGCATGTTGGAGATGAGTATTTATCTAGTGATTTCAAGGTGCTGCAAAAGCCTGTTCCAGAATGTTATGGTCATGAGTTCAGTCCTTAGCAAGTAAAGCACTGAAATCCATTTAACGAGAATACAGGTAAAACTGATGGCTAAAATGCAGACAGTTTAAGTTACATACAAACATATAAAAAAGACTGTCAGAGAAAGACAAGCTGGTACATAGAACCTGCCCTGGCTGTCAATGCTCCCCACCCACCTACAGTCACGTAATAATCTGGGAGAGGCAAAAAAACATTTTTTTAAAAAGCCCTAAGGTAATTAAAGGGAAAAAAAAGAATTCTGGGAGCTCCTCTCCAACCCCAAAGGCGATCAAAAACAAATTCCAGGATATAAGTGGCCACGAGGTATGTCACCCAACATCCCAGCTACCTTTTGTACGCAGTGATATCAGCCTCTTCCAGGAACTCGCCCAGCTCCTTTTTGAATATTTGCATCAAATCCACATTCACTGTACGAGCTGGCAACTTACTGACCATCCGCAAAAAGATAAACCTCCTGACATCTAACCTAGTCTATGCTTCTGTAACTTGTACGCAGGTCCTCTGGGTCTTCCTAACCTATGTAATTCAAATAAACTATCCATGTGCACAGGTCTTGTCCCTTCATCATTTTAAATACTCAAATCAAATTTCTCCAAACTCCATGCTTTTCTAAAGTTAAAGATCCAGCTCTTTGAACATATTGTGATAATTAAGGGTTTTTAAAGTAAGTATTAATCTAGTGGCCCTCCTCTGAATTTTTTCTAGAGCCTCTATATCTTCCACCAAATTTGGAGTATCCTTTTCAGGATGTTCACATGACCAATTGGAGAAGGAATTGAAGAAGAGGAGTGATATCAAATCATTTTAGGCCAGCAGGGTAATATGGGTGATGTATTTTGCTGGGTGGAGCAGGTAACTGTCCTGCCAGGAAGTAGAGCTTGTAAATTCTGTGCTATAAACAAGAAGCAAAAAATCTGCAAATACTGGAAATCTGAAACAAAAACCGAAAATGTTGCAAACACTCAACAGATCAGTCAGTATCTGTGAAGATGTGGCGATGCCGGTGATGGACTGGGGTTGACAATTGTAAACAATTTTACAACACCAAGTTATAGTCCAGCAATTTTATTTTAAATTCACAAGCTTTCGGAGGCTACCTCCTTCCTCAGGTGAATTTTCCACATCGTTCACCTGAGGAAGGAGGTAGCCTCCGAAAGCTTGTGAATTTAAAATAAAATTGCTGGACTATAACTTGGTGTTGTAAAATTGTTTACAAGTATCTGTGAAGAGAGCAGACAGGTTAATTGTTCTGACAAAGGGTCTACTCCAGAAATGTTAACTCATCTATTCTCTCCAATGATGCTGACTGAAATTCTGTAATATATAAGCAGATATTGAAACCTAAATATGGCTATGAATGGGTCAGAGACCAAAAAGTTCATTTAAGTGCCACATATATATAATAAACAAGTAGGAAAGTACTTTTATGACTCCTTTCTCAAAATAGAAATGAGATAACTGATGGCTACAGTATAACATAGTAACAGGCAATGTTGTGACTTAAGGTGGGAGAGATATATGTAAGTACCTATAGAATGAAGCAACTACTAGACCCTGAACTAATATTTTGTAAATTTATAAAATTCAGGGATAATTAATAGACAATGGGTCTGAAAGGTAGAAAATGGACTGCAGTTGGCTTGGCATAACTGAACTGATGGATAACTGTCTAAAGTGCCTTTATGGCTAATAATCTGAAATTTGTTCCAAATCCAGTTTAGGAATTGCATATTAGTATGTGTTACCTATCAGTCCCTGACAACATTAATCAGCATTCCTCCAGGGCCTCAGCCACTTCGGGAGCTAGTCTACACTACATAAACCTGTAAGCAACTTTGAGTAATTCATACACCCTTGTTTACAGTAGGCCTTACTGCCAAGTATCATATGCAATGTTAATTATAGCTCCAAACATGAGTTAACCATAGCAGCTCATTTATTGTGATATCACCACAGGTGTGACACTCTGAACAGCCTATCCAATTGTTGACTACAAAACCTAAAGGCAAAAATACCTTTGGAGTATTGGCGATGTAATATCAAACCTCTGACCTAAAAAATACTCAAGTTCATCTCTCAGATGTGTAATATTTACCTTTTAGGCTTCCTTTGAAAGTCTGGGCTTGGTTGTATGATGGAAAACTCAAATCTCTTTCATGCACCACTCAAGTTCCTCCTGCCAAGTTATTCAAGGTGCGGGCATTGATGCTGTATCCAAGGAGATAACTAATTTTTTTGTGACTGGAATTATGGATTTCAAGAACAAATCAGCAGACCAATGGAAGTCACTTTTCATAACACCAAAAAGATGTTTATTTTTAGCATGTAAGCACTCCTAACGGACAGTTTGTTATCCAATTTAAGCTTCTAAAGAGGTCTTTTAACAGTTTGACTTTTCCAACTTCATTCTTTTATTTTTAAAACCTACAGCCGATATTACATGGTCATTCCAGCAGACTCTTGCCAAACCTTCAGAAGGACCCAGACTGAAGTTTGCAGGATGGATTTATGAGGGCTTAGGAACTGGCCATTCAGCCCCTTGAGCCTGTTCTACCATTCAATGAGATCATGGCTAATCTGTATCCTAACTCCATTTACTCACCTTGGCTCCATATCCCTTAATACCCCTGGCTAGCAAACATCTATCGATCTCAGATTTAAAATGATTAATTGTGCTAACATCTACTGCTTTTTGTGGGAAAGTTCCACACTTCCACCACCCTTTGCTTGAAGTGTTTTCTAACTTCTCTCCTGAATGGGTTGCACTGATTTTAAGGTTCTGTCCCCTTGTCCTCGACTCCCCCACCAGTGGAAAAAGTTTCTCTCTACCTTAACAATTCTTTTCAAAATCAAATCACCCCTTAACCTTCTATATTCCATGGAATACAAGCTGAATTTATGTAATCACTCATAATTTAACCCTTGAAGCCCTGGTAACATGATTAAGAAGTTTGCAGACGATACAGAAATTGGCCATGTGGTTGATATTGAGGAGGAAAGCTGCCGACTGAGGGAAGATATCAATGGGCTGGTCAGGTGGGCAGAAAAGTGGCAAATAGAATTCAAACCAGACAAGTGTGAAGTAATGCATTTAAGAACATAAGAACTGGGAGCAGGAGTAGGCCAAATGCCCCCTCGAGCCTGCTCCGCCATTCAATCAGATCATGGCTGATCTTCGACCTCAACTCGACTTTCCTGCCCAATCCCCATGTCCCTTGATTCCGCTAGAATCCAAAAATCTATTGATCTCAGTCTTGAATATATTCAAGGATTTGGGGAGGGCAAATTTTGGTGCCTTGAGCTGAGCTTTAAACCCTACACCTATCCACTACAAAGACCACTTATTCGCACCCATGCCCCACCTCAGCCCCTACACTGCTGGAACCCTTATACCTGCCTTCATCACCTCTAGACTCAAAGCTTCTACCTGGCCTCCCATCCGTTTCCCTCCATAAGCTCCAAATACCCTTTCCTGCATTGTCCCCCACCCCCACCCTTATCCTCACTGACCACATTCCCCATCCCTCAACACTAAAGTTCAAAATCCTAGTCTATGAAGCCCTTCATGGCCATGCCCCATCCTATTTCTACATGTTTCAATCCCAATTGCCCTCCAAAATGCTCTGTTCCTCTGACTCCGACCATCTCCCTTGGTGGCAGATCCTTCGAGTACTTCATCCTAATCTTTGGAACTCGCTCCCTAAAGTTCGCCATCGCTCTCTACTTTTAATAACAGCATGTCTCTGAATTGTTCAGTTTAATTGGGATGTTCCAATATTACACAGGGTTGCCAAGAAAAGCAGAAGCATTGTGCAAAGTTGCCCAGCTGGAAAAATCAGGTAGACAATACCATACTCCTGTCCCACCAGTTACCTGAATTACACCCTTTCAACAGAATGTAGGTTCAGAGATATGTGAGCCAGTGCTTGTAGTTTGAGCTCATAGTTTAGGTTGATACTGCTACTAAAGAAATGCTACCTTGGTGGAAGTGACATTCTATGGATGAGGTGAAACTGAAGTCCTGTCTACCTAGTGTGTTGGATGGTGAAGAGTGTATTGCATTATTTGAAGATCAGGGAATTTGCTGCTCGCCAAGCCACCATTCCTCCTTCAACTAATACCACTGAAAATAAAAAAACAAATTAGAATTCATCTCACGGCTCTTTGTGGGATGTTGCTGGCACAGAATGTGTTGCATTTGTCTAGGTAGCAGACACTGCATTTCAAAAGTAATTTGTGTGAAGCACTTGGAGACATGTTTTAATGCTATAAGGTATATGAATGCAAGTATTACTATTGCCTGTTACTGAATATTTATATAAAAATAGATTTATAATATATTAAAACTATAGTATTTGTTGTAAGGCAAAATCTCCAGCATGTGGCAATTGTATTGAAAGCATTAATAGCTTTTAAAGCCACCATCTTTGTAAATGCATTAACTTACTCCAACACTTACACTGATATATGGGGAAAAAGATCAAGGTACCCATACACTTCAGTAGCAGATTCTAAAATATGCGTCCTAGACTGCACATGTCCAGAACTAGACTTTCTGAAATATCCTCTACGCAGCACAGCGCTGTGTTTTAGCCTGCTTCAGATGTCATCTTAACTCTCAACTGCACAGTTTAAAACTAATGGAATAGCGTACACAATTATGACTTACAATGGACCGTTGCTAGGTTGTTTTGGGCTAGTCTAACTTTAAGGAAATATGTTCTCACATTAACATCTGTCTTACGGAAATGTGTTAGAAATACATGTTTCTTTCAAGGCATTGGGTTCCTTTAACTATAAGATATTTTGAAAACCAACAACAACTTGCATTTATATAGCACCTTTAACGTAGTAAAATGTCCCAAGGCGCTTCACAGGAGCGATTATCAAACAAAATTTGACACCAAGCCACATAAGGATATATTAGGACAGGTGACCAAAAGCTTAGTCAAAGAGGTAGGTTTTAAGGAGCACCTTAAAGGAGAGATAGGTAGAGAGGCGGAGAGGTTTAAGGAGGGAATTCCAGAGCTTAAGGCCTAGGAAGCTGAAGGCACGGCCGCTAATGGTGGAGCGATTAAAATCGGGGATGTGCATGAGGCAAGAATTGGAGGAGCGCAGAGATATCGGAGGGTTGAAGGGTTGTAGGAGGTTACAGAGGTAGGGAGGGGCGAGGCTATAGAGGGATTTGGAAACAAGGATGAGAATTTTAAAATCGAGGCATTCTTGGACTGGGAGCCAGTGTAGGTCAGCAAGCACAGGGGTGATGGGTGAACGGGACTTGGTGCGAGTTAGGATACAGGCAGCAGAGTTTTGGATGAGCTCAAGTTTATGAAGGGTGGAAGATAGGAGGCCAGCCAAGACAGCATTGGAATAGTGAAGTCTAGAGGTAACAAAGGCATGGATGAGGGTTTCAGCAGCAGCTGAGGCAGGGTCAGAGACGAGCGATGTTACAGAGGTGGAAGTAGGCAGTCCTAGTGATGGAGTGGGTATGTGGTTGGAAACTCATCTCAGGTTCAAATAGGATGCCAAGGTTGCAAATGTTCTGGTTCAGTCTCAGACAGTGGCCATGGAGAGGGATGGAGTCGGTGGCTAGGGAACAGAGTTTGTGGTGAGGACCAAAGGCAATGGTTTCAGTCTTCCCAATACATAGTTGGAGGAAATTTTTGCTCATCCAGTACTGGATGTCGGACAGTAGTGTGACAAATCAGAGACAGTGGAGGGGACAGTTGAGGAGAAATCAGTGGCAAGCCAGTGGGAGGTACTAAAAAGTGAAATTCTACGGGTACAATGCAGACACATCCCTCAAAGACAAAGGGTGGCACTGCCAAATTTAGAGCCCCATAGTTGTCTAGAAGTATATGGGGCAAGATAAATCAGAAAAAGAAAGCTTATGACTGTCACAGAAAACTAAATACTGCAGAAAGCCTAGAGGGGTATAGAAAGTACAGGGATGACGTAAAAAAGGAAATAAGGAAAGCAAAGAGAGGGCATGAAAAAATATTAGCTAGTAAGATTAAGAAAACCCAAAGATGTTTTATCAGTACATTAAGAACAAGAGGATAGCTAAGGAAAAGGTGGGACCTATCAGGGATGATAAGGGTAACTTGTGTGTAGAAGCAGAGGATGTGGGTAGGGTTTTAAATGAATATTTTGTCTCCGTATTCACAAAGGAAAGGGATGATCCGGATACAGCAGTTAAAGAAAGTACAAGAGAGGAAGTACTAGAGGGACTGGAATCCTTGAAAGTTGATAAGTCACCAGGGCCGGATGGGTTGGTGGAGTGGGCGGAAAAGTGTCAAATGGAGTTCAACCCGGAGAAGTGTGAGGTAATGTACTTAGGGAGGGCAAACAGTAAAAGGGAATACGCAGCGAACGGGAATATATTGAGAGGGGTAGAGGAAGTGAGAGACCTTGGAGTGTATGTGCACAGGTCCCTGAAGGTGTCAGTACAGGTAGGTAAGGTTGTGAAGAAGGCATACGGAATGCTCTCCGTTATTAGCCGAGGTATAGAATACAAAAGCAGGGATGTAATGATGGAACTGTATAAAACATTGGTAAGGCCACAGCTGGAGTATTGTGCACAGTTCTGATCACCACATTACAGGAAATTGTTCTGGAGAGAGTGCAGAGAAGATTTACAAAATGTTGCCAGGGCTTGAAAATTGCAGCTATGAGGAGAGATTGGACAGGCTGGGGTTGTTTTCCTTGGAGCAGAGGAGGCTGAGGGGTGACTTGATTGAGGTGTACAAATTATGAGGGGGCCTAGATAGAGTAGATGGGGAGTACCTGTTTCCCCTAGCAGAGAGTTCAAGAACTAGAGGACATAGATTTAAACTGATTGGTGGAAGGATTAGGGGGGACATGAGGAAAAACTTTTTTACCCAGAGGGTGATGGGTGTATGGAATTCGCCGCCCAAATTGGTGGTAGAGGCAAGGACCCTCAACTCTTTTAAAAAGTACCTGGACCTGCACCTAAAGTGCTGTAAGCTGCTGGGCTACGGACCGGGTGTTGGAAGGTGGAATTAGAACAGGCACCTGGTTGTTCTTCGAGCTGGCGCGGACACGATGGGCCGAATGGCCCCCTTCTGTGCTGTATATTTTCTATGGGTCTAGGGAGGTGGTGATGAGGTAGAGCTCGGTGTCATCAGCGTACATGTGGAATTTGACTTTGTCTTTTCGGATGATGTTGTCGAGGGGCAGGATGTAGTTGAGAAATAGGAAGGGGCTGAGAATAGATCCTTGGGGGACTCCAGAGGTAACAGTGTGGGAACTAGAAGAGAAGCCATTGCAGGTGATTCTCTGGCTATGACTGGATAGATAGGAATGGAACCAGGCGAGGTCCCACCCAGCTGGACGACGGAGGAGAGGCATTGGAGGATGGTGTGGTCAACCTTGTCAAAGGCTGCAGACAGGTTGAGAAGGATGAGGAGGGATAATTTACCACGGTCACAGTTACATAGGATGTGATTTGTAACTTTGATAAGGGCCGTTTCAGTACCGTGGCAGGGGTGGAAACCTGATTGGAGGGATTCAAACATGGAGTTGCAGGAAAGATGGGCACGGATTTGGGAAGCGACAACATGTTCAAAGACTTTGGAGAAGAAAGAGAATTTGGAGATGGGGGCGGTAGTTTGCAAGGACAGAGGGGTCAAGGGTGAGTTTTTTGAGGAGGGATGTGATGATGGCAGATTTGAAGGGGAAAGGGACAGTACCTGAGGAGAGGGAACCATTAGCAATATCAGCTAATATGGGAGCCAGGAAGGGTGGTCTGCAGTTTGGTGGGAATAGGGTCAAGGGAGCAGGAGGTGGGTCTCATTGTCAAGATAAGCTTGGAGATGAGGTCGGTACCAGGGGGTTGACCAGGGTGAAAGAGAGTAATGATTTTAATGGGGACAAGGGCATCAAAGGTGGAGGTGAAGATATATGTAAGGAATCTTACAACACCAGGTTATTGTCCAACTGTTTTATTTAAAAATCACAAGCTTTCGGAGGCTTTCTCCTTCGTCAGGTGAGCGAGTGTGGACGAAGGAGAAAGCCTCCGAAAGCTTGTGATTTTTAAATAAAGCAGTTGGACTATAACCTGGTGTTGCAAGATTCCTTACATTTGTCAACCCCAGTCCATCACCGGCATCTCCACATCAGAGGTGAAGGTATGATTGAGCAGATCGGTATTTGCGGAAATGTTGTGGTGAATGGAAGGTCAAAGGCTAGACAATAGGGAATTTGAAAGTGCCATTGTAAATGACTTAGTGGAGGGTTTTTTCCGGGGGCTAAATTGTAATCAAGTATAACAACACCCTGTACTAGAGTGATTACCATCCTTAGGGCCCTGGAATTCTGTGGAGGTTGTCCCACTGTAACTCTATCAGGAGACTAGCAGAACCCCTCATAGAATCATAGAATCTTACAGCATAGAAGGAGGACATTCGGCCCGTCGTGCCCAAGCCGGCTCTTTTAAAGAGTTGTCCAATTTAGTCCCACACCCAAGATTTTTCCCCATAACCCTGCAAATTAGTCCTCTTCAAGTACATGTTCAATTGCCTTTCGGGAGCTCCTATGGAATCCGATTCCACCACCCTTTCAGATAGTGCATTCCAGATCATAACAACCCTCTGTGTGAAAAAATTTCTCCTCATTTCCCCTCTAGTTCTTTTGTCAATTATTTTAAATCTATGACCTCTGGTTACCGACCCACTTGCCAGAGGAAACAGTTTCTCCCATTTGTTCTATCAAAACCCCGTATCATTTTGAATACCTCTATTATGTCTCCCCTTAACCTTCTCTGCTCTAAGAAGAACAATCCCAGCTTCTCCAATCTCTCCTCATAACTGAAGTCCCTCATCCCTGGTGTCATCCTGGTTAACTTCTTCTGTACCCTCTCCAAGGCCCTGACATCCTTCCTAAAATGTGGTGCCCAGTACTCCAGCTGAGGCCTAACCAGTGATTTGTAAAGGTTTAGCATGACTTCCTTGTTTTTGTAGTCAATGCCCCTATTTACAAAGCCAGGTATCTCATACACTTTCTTAACTGCCTTATCAACTTGCCCTGCCACCTTCAAAGATTTGTGAATGTGCAGCCCCAAGTCCCTCTGCTCTTACACCCCCCTCAAAACAGTACTATTTAGATTATACTGCCTCTCCATGTTGTTCCTCCCAAAGTGCATCACTTCACACTTACTTACATTAAATTGCACCTACCATGTTTCACCTCTGCTGGAATTTCAGGGCCTATACGCTTTAGGCCTTTATCTGTATTGTTTCATATTCTTTATTCTGTGATTCTATCCTTTTTATTTTTGTGCAGGCTTTTGTCTCACGGGGCTCGATTTTCGCACCCCCGAGCGGGTGCATTCGTGGCGGGGGGGTTGTAAAAATCCTGGATTCCCAGAGCGGGCCTGGAGCCCGGTTCCAACCCGCCCACTTCCGGGTTCCCCAGTGACGCGCTGACATGCGCGCGCAGCCCCCGCATGTGGGACTCCCGCCGGTGCCACTCAAACTACTTAAACAGGTACTTCAGGTTGTTTACAGACCTGATATTTTAGGAGGGATGGGATTTTGAAATGAACTGAGACTGTTTCCTGTACTGGGGGAAATACTCCCAGTTCAAATGGACGTGTTGCAGCCATCAGCCTGTGGCAGCTGCAAAGGTCCATTTGACAGGTGGTGGGGAGGGGAGACCCTCACTCATTGCAGGAGGTCACTCTGTCATTTTGGACAAAGTTTGGCCTCCACCACCCTCCTCCTAACAATAAAATTCACAAACTTCCACACTTACCCCTGTGTCCAGACACATGTACCTATCTTGCGGACCCCCTCAAATGTACATCTTGCGGATGGGGGCCGCCGTAGCTGCAGTCATGACCTCCTCGGAGGACGAACAGCATCACCAGCCTCGCCGGCCACCTCTGACACGTGGAGCTGCACAACACAGTGCTGTGACACATCCACCTGCACAGCAGGAGGGAGGGCAACCACAGAGAGAGATGCGTCGCAGAAGGCACTACCCTTGCCACAGGGTCTACAGACCGAGGCTCAGCTTCCTGGACCTCTCTGAGCAGCAGTGCACACGGAGGCTCAGAGTCACTCGACATGTAGTCATGGACATCTGCAGCCTCCTTCATGCCGAGCTGCTCCCGGCTGGCCTGAGCACCATCTTCTCACCTGTCGCTGTCAAAGTCACCACTTCCCTCAACAACTTCTCCTCCGCATCCTTCCAGGGTGCCACCGGGGACATCGCCGACGTCTCTGAGTCGTCTGCACAAAAGAGCCCTGCAAATACACCTACACCCACTCTGCAGTGACACAATGGGTGGCATCAGTTGTGGGTCTTCATAGTGATCCTCAGGAAAGGGCATTATTGCACAAACTGGACAAGATTCGCAAAGACGTGGCAGTAGTGGTGACAATATAATATGTTATGTGAGTTGATCAGAAATTAAATATAGGTAAACACCATGACAAACCCTCAAACACCCTTGTGCATCCCCTTCATGCTCATGACACGTTTGCCTTACGCTGCCTACTGCACATATGTGATGCATGCCCTGTGGCTGCAGCACAGGTAGTGGCAGGTTGAGTGAGGATGACCGTGAAAGAGATGCATGAGAGGGTGAGTATGAGATAGAGCCATGAGATTGTATGAGGATTGGGTTGAGTGGTAGTGGTGGGATGAGTACTGGCGAGGTGAGTAAGTGCAGGTAAGATGAGGATGAGCTTTGAGTGGGTGTGAGGAGTGATGTGAGAGAGTAGTGTTGGCAGTGCAGAAGAAGATGTGGGGTGGGGGCGGTGATGTGGCAGACGGAGGGGAGGGGAATGAGTAAGTGTACTCACTTTGGCTGACCTACTTAGGTGATTGAAGCGCCTCCTGCACTGTATGCAGGTGCGCGATATGTTGGTGGTGCTGGTGACCTCCTCTGCCACCTCGAGCCAGGCTTTCTTAGTGGCAGAGGCAGGCCACTTCCTCCCGCCCACCGGGGGGCAAGATCTCTGTCCTCCCCCTCCTCCTCACCCCATCCAATAATACCTGGAGTGAGGCATCATTAAACCTGGGAGCAGCCTTCCCCCTGGGCTACTCCATGCTGTAATTTTTCCTATTTCCTGCAGCATCGGTCAGTGGAGGACTGACCCTTTAAATAGAGCTCCTCCAGCTGACAGACCTTACTGCGCATGCGCAGTCCGCCCGCCGCGCAGCTTACCAGCGGGAAACCCGGAAGCAAAGGTAAGTGGCTCCAATTAGCCTGCGATTCCGTGCGGAGCACACTGATTTCACCAGGTGCGTTACCCACCTGCCCGCCGCCCTGCTAATATCGAGCCCATGGTCTCCCTTTTATCACAATTAAAAATTCACCCCATATTCATGCTATGTTCCCTGTTTTTACCCCCTTTTTCATTCTATTTACTTTACTTCTAGATATATAATCATATATTCTACTTATGTTCTGCTTCTCACTCCTTCGCTGGTTTCTGTCGTTCCATTCTCTAATCTAAATCAAGGTTGACTGAATACCAAAACTATGACCATGACTAATTGAGATCACACGTATATTCTAATGAAGTGCATTGTGTTTGGGACAGGAAGTTATATTAGAGCACACAAGCAGAGCAAATTAACGAAAGCAAAGTCAATTTCAAAAAATATCTGTTGAATGGGCAAAGTATCACACAAAATTTTAACATTAAAATCCAGTCAATTCCAGATGAGAGAAGACAAAACAATTATTAGTGTCACATTTTAAAAATTACTAGTAGAAAAATGGGGATAGACAGATTAAATTTTGCATTGATGGCAGGAAAGCTACACAATAATGCCATTTAATATGTTTGCTAAAGTGAAACATTTCTGTGTTACTGTATAGTTGACAGAACCTAATCAACAGTAAATTAACAAAAATAACCACCGTGTCCTTAATCATTAAATTCCTTTACAGGGGAATATAGGAGCTAATAATACGATGGTAGGCACACCAGCCATCATTTCCCCATTTCATTGGATGGGCGGATCACCTGCCCATTGTAGATCCATTGGTTTCAATGGGATGAAGTAAGGACAGGTTCTACAATGCGCGGGAGCTTCCCTCTACAGGATTACCACCGAGGTGGTAAAGATGAAAATTACTCCTATATTCTTGCTCCAGCAACATAGCTTAGAATTCTATCAGCGTGATGAGGCTGCATTTTACACTGCAGGTTTAGCATAGGCGTGAAGTAGCTTTGGCTTCGCACCAATGCAAAACTTGTGCAGAGTAAACTAGATTTTAAGGATCAACTAATTCCAAGTCACATTCCACTTTGCTCCAGTGTCAGATTAGACTTTAACTCTGTATTCAGGTTGCATTTATACTACAACCTTAGCATCCATGTAAAACGGTTTCACTTTGCACCAACATTGCAGTTATAGGTCTCAAAATTCTGCGGGGAATTCTTCCGGACTCATGCTGTAACAAGGGAAACTGGTGGAAAGTCAAAGAAGCGGCCTGAACAGTATCCTATTTGAATATAGATACTACATTTTTCCATTTCCAGTCCTCACCAGTGCTCCAACAGTTCTCCAATGATGAAAGCTAGAGCCTCACAAATTTCTTGCCTGATCTCCTTCACTAGGCTATCAGTCCCAGGGGATCAGGTAGTCTTACAGTCCTCCTACGTCACCAAAATCCTCTAGAATACTGGGTGCACTACAGTGATTGGATAGCAAGTTAGTGCAATCTCCTTAATGAATACTTCTAGAAATACTAATTTAATATTTCCACTATTTCATCCAATTCAACTCTTTTCAGAAGGACACATCTGCAATCTCCAGTAGATAGCATTGTTTGGATATTTTTTACAATTTAAAGGAAACACTTGCAATTACATAGCCCTGCAAAACCTCTGGATGTCTCACAGCACTTCACAGCCAATGAAGCAATTTTGAAGTGCAGTCCCTGTTGTAATTTAGGCAAACTTAGGAGCCAAATTGCGCACAGCAAGGCCTCACCAGCATCAATTAAATAAATTACCAGATAATCTATTTTAGTGGTGTTGGTTAAGGGATAAATATTGGCCAGGTCACCAGGAAAATTCCTCTGCTTTTCTTCAGATAATGTCATGGGATCTTTTACATCCACTTGAGGGCAGACAATGTCTCAGTTTAATGTCTCATTCGAAAGACAGTGCAGCACTCCCTCAGTATTGCACTGAAGTGACAGCCTAGATTATGCGCTCAAGTCTCTGGCGTGGGGCTTAGATCTTCTGACTCAAGCAAGGTTCCAACAGTGAACCAAGGCTAACACCTTTAGAGCATTAAGGTTTTGTATAATGATGGATATGTGTATGATGGAAACAGATTAGATCCCATTTAAAACTAAAAAAACTAAATTAATTCAGTTCAGTCATCATCTTTCACATATTTGGACACTTTTAGCATTTATATTGAGATGTGCAGCTGTGTTTTAGTGATGTAGTCACCACAGTACAAGAGGCTCTTTCTAAGTATGATCTAACAAATTACAAGTTTTATTGTAGATCGTCATGTATAAAAGTGCTGCAAGTTTTTAAAATTCAGATTTACGTAAAAATAAATATCAGCATTTTAAAATGTGAATGGAAGTGCTCTCGAGCTACAGTACAAAACAATTATTACTACTAATATAAAGGAACATTTTGGGAGGGGGAGGAGCAAGAAAGAGGAGGAAAGGTGAGGTTAATTGTATTTCAACAAGATATTCTGAAATTGTAAAACCTCATAAATTCGAATGACATCAGGGTGTAAACCTAAATTCTGAATCCCTGCAAACTGTAAAAACATTGATGGAAATTTGTAATTGAAATCCAATTGCAGATAAAACAGCAAAAACAATTTTCAGAAATCACATTTTAAAAACATAGGCATAGAGCATCATAAGAACACAATACACTCCTCAGTGAATTGCACTGAATGACAAATTAACAAGTTTAATTGATGTAACAAGCTTCCTGTTGGTACATTTCTCCTAGTCCCAGCTGCAGCTCTATTATGTTCCACAAAAGTGCTCGAACCTCAGTAAAATTACCTCTGATGAGAACAACTTCATCAGTCTTCATAAGTTGAGGTTGTATTATGCAGGCATCTATAAAAGGTGCGGAAAATGGATCCTATGTAGTACCGACGTTTAGCTGCATCCCGACATCTTCTGATGCTCACCCTAACAATCCACACAAATGTGAACATCACTACACACTGATGACAACAACAACTTGCATTGATATAGTGTCTTTAACTTAGAAAAAATATCCCAAGGCACAACTCAAAAGCATGTGTAAAAATGGATGCTGAGCTCAAGAAGGAAAGATTAGGAGGAGTGACATAAAGCTTGGTTAAAGAGGTGGGTTTTAAGGAGGGTCTCAAAAGGAGGAAGGACAGAGGGATTTAGGGAAGGAATTCCAGAAACCATGAACTAGGCGGCTGAAGGCTGCCAATGGTGGGGAGGGGGGGGAAGCACGAGACCAGAGTCGGAGGAATAGCGATTTCTCGGAGTGGGGGGGGGGGGGGTGGGGGTGGTATCAGTGGCAGATGGGCTGAGATGGGGCGGAAATGGGCTAGATTATGGAGGTGGAAGTATGTGGCCTTGGTAATGGAGAGGATATGGGGTCAGAAGTTCAGCTCAGAGTTGAACAGGATGCCGAGGTTGCGAGCGATCTGGTTCAGTCTGAGGCAGTGACCAGGGTGGAGGGTGTAGACAGTGGTAAGGGTACAGGGTTTGCGGTAGAGGATGACTTTAGTCTTCCCAATATTTATCTGGATGTCACACTAGCAATCTGACACCACAGGGGAAGTGGAAAGGTAGAGCTGGATGTCATCAGTGCACATGTAAAAGTTATCCCTATCTCTGCAAATGATGTTGTCAAGGGCAGTGTGTAGATAAGGAAAAGGGGAATAAATGTTATTAAGAAACGGGTTTACTTATAAATGACCCTTCAATTTCCAAAAGGTAAAATCCATCATGTTTAATCCAATAAAGCTCAATGTTATAACCTTTGAAAAAATATTGGTTGGTATTTTGCTTTACAGTTACAGTGTGCTTCATATTAGTCTAATCAAAAGAAAAAACAAAAATCAATTTAGTTAAGCCTATACTTACTGAAGACCTTCTGCAAATGGGACAACAACAGCTACCTTTATGGTTTCATCAACTTGTAGCTCAGTAACAAAAAAAAAGCCTCATCATTGCCAACTTTGTACCACTTCTTATACAGTTTTATACATTACAATACCTTGCAGTTTGGATTACATTATCCTGTGTTTTGGAAACATTTAGGAGCAAATCATTCATATTTGCAAGGGAACAGGAAATCCTAACCAGCTAAATAGAATACTGTAAGCATGCTTATAGCAACAACTTGCATTTATATAGTGCCTTGGACGTAATAAGATGTCCCAAAGCGCTTCACAGGCACGATTATCAAACAAAATTTGACACCGAGCCACATAAGGAGATATTAGGACAGGTGACCAAAAGCTTAGTCAAAGAGGTAGGTTTTAAGGAGCATCTTAAAGGAGGAGAGATAGGTAGAGAGGCTGAGAGGTTTAAGGAGGGAATTCCAGAGCTTAGGGCCTAGCAGCTGAAGGTACGGCCGCCAATGGTGGAGTAATTAAAATCGGGGATACGCAAGAGGCAAGAATTGGAGGAGCGCAGAGATCTCAGAGGGTTGTAGGGCTGGAGGAGGTTATAGAGATAGGGAGGGGCGAGATTGTGGAGGGATTTGAAAACAAGGATGAGAATTTTAAAATCGAAGAGTTCCCAGACCGATAGCCAATGTAGGTCAGTGAGCACAGGGGTGATGGGAGAACGGGACTTGGTGCGAGTTACAATACGGACAGCAGAGTTTTGGATGAGCTCAAGTTTATGGAGGGCGGAAGATGGGAGCCCAGCCAGGAGAGCATTGGAATTGCCAAGTCTAGAGGTAACAAAGGCATGGATAAGGGTTTCAGCAGCATATGAACTGAGGCAGGGGCAGAGATGGGCGATGTTACAGAGGTGGAAGTAGGCGGTCTTGGTGATGGAGCGGATATGTGGTTGGAAGCTCAGCTCAGGGTCAAATAGGACGCCAAGATTGCGAATGGTCTTTTTCAGCCTCAGAGAGTGGCCAAGGAGAGGGATGGAGTCAGTGGCTAGGGAATGGATTTTGTGGCAGGGACTGAAGACAATGGCTTTGGTCTTCCCAATATTTAGTTGGGGAAAATTTTTGTTCATCCAGTACTGGATGTCAGACAAGCAGTGTATAAGGGACCGTAATGGCAATAACACTTACAGATATCCTATATCATGGGTTGTGTGGATTGTTTCAGTTGGTATACAATATATTGTATATGTTTCATTGTTTTCACTTTGTAGGCATCTCTATTAAATTTTACATCATTTTTGGAGGCAGCTTTATTCACTTTACTATGGTAAGTGTATCCTGTACAATTTCAGCACAAAGAAAAAAATTGTATTATAATTGGAAAATGACATTAAAGGCACCAACTAAGTTAGTTGACATTTCTTTCAAACCATATAAAATTTCCTCCAGGGTTACGCAACCCAGGTTGGCATTAACTGCAAGCTGTAGTTATTAAAAATCATAGTTTGCATATTTAACATAAGATCAATTTAAAAGTCAAGTGTAGTAATGTCTCTTCATCATGTAAATGTATACTTTCAAGATTGCTATGATCTCAAAAACAAGAATGTGCCAATTTCTTCTGATTATTCAAAATGGCTAAACATTTGTAAAACTTAGAGTAAACAAATGAAATAACTAATTGAATACAGTTTAAACAATTATGTTGCACAGGCTGAAACGGTTACCTATGTGGTCATGTTACATTAAATAGCATCACCCGTTAATCCTATAAATTATTTTTAAATTAATTGCTGAGCGAATATCTTTCATCATTAGTCTGCCAGTGCTTAATGATTTTACTAAATCTACACAGTAACAAGTTCAGCATTTTTCTGTGAACCAAAGCCACACACTTACAGTTTAGGTGTCAGTCTTGGCTCAGTCGTAGCACTCGCGCCTCTGAGTCAGAAAGTAATGTGTTCAAGTCCCACCCTACAGACTTGAGCACATAATATAGACTGACACTTCAGAGAACAGCAGGTGAGCTCTCCCAGTGTTGTGGCTACCATTCCTCTTTAAGGGTATGAATGGGTTAAAATGTGTTAAAATGTGTGGTACTAACTTCAGCATACAGTGAATCTCAGCATTCCCTCTCTGCCAAAGCACTAGAGAGAGAGAGAGAGAGATATCGATCTGGAACAGAGAGAGGTCTTAACTAAAATAAACACCTGCAGGTATATAAACCAACTGAATTGTAATAGAAATTTGGATTCAACCCAAGACAATTGAGCTCAAGAACTGTAAACTCAAGAGAAATTGTTTTCCCAACTAAGCTTTGTTTGGTTGTAAGTACTTTACTTTATTTGAAGCATTAAACTTTGAGTAAGTGACATTTTGCTTGTGAGCTTATTGTCTTACCGTTATTGATCTCACATAACAACTAGTGGAAGCTAGCTAGTTAACACCTTCCTCAAGCAATAACACCAGACAATTATCTGGTTATTTACCTCACTACTGTTTGTGGGACCTTACTGTGTGCAAATTATCTGTGTTTGCCTACATTACCAATCTCACTACTGTTTTATAATTGGAAGCTGCCTATATGTAAACTTATGATGTGGAGATGCCGGTGATGGACTGGGGTTGACAAATGTAAGGAATCTTACAACACCAGGTTATAGTCCAACTGTTTTATTTGAAAATCACAAGCTTTCGGAGGCTTTCTCCTTTGTCAGGTGTCAGGTCACTTGCTCACCTGACGAAGGAGAAAGCCTCCGAAAGCTTGTGATTATTAAATAAAACAGTTGGACTATAACCTGGTGTTGTAAGATTCCTTACATATGTAAACTTATCACACTGTAATTACACCCTCCCACCAGTGGTGGCATTTCAGCACCTCCACTTTGGAAGGAATAATTACAGCATGGTAAGTTTACATTGGCTGTTCCCATTATTAATGTGCACATAAGGTATCATAATGGAAAAATGAACAGGAAGTGCATACAAATTTTAAATTATTTTATACTAATATTTTTTTTGCAGAGTTTGTGCAGTCAAAGTGATGACTGGGGATGGAACTCAAGCCCTTCCCACTCTGTATGGAGTTAGCAACATACTGAACCATCAGGGGAATAGAACTGCAAGAGGATTTTCCTTGAAATTAAATTACTCATTGATGATAAGGGATTAGAAAAAATGAAAAATAAATTAAAATGAGAAGCGATTTTTATACAATTGATGTTACTGATGAGGACCTTGCAGACAAATATACAGAATATTTATCAATTGTACCAAATTTTATGGGAATTACAAAATGCAACTCATTGTCCCTGATCATCACTGGTCTTTTATTGAAAAACCTCGCCAGGTTACTTGACCTCTAAGTGTCCTCAGAGGTGCTCCACAATACTGAGATATTCATTGTGCTTTATAGAGTTAGATATTTCACCCTTCATTTTAAGCTGACATCATAAATGAAAATATCATGTTTTAATATAAATTAACCGACAGCAATAGAAGTCTGCAATGTTGCAGTTTTTAATACAGTACAAACAGGTTCTTTTGGCACAAGGGCTTACATGGATTCTAAAATCATAAAATCCACCTTAAGACACACCATAAGAATATTACAGTATTGCAATAAATCAATGACTCCATATTTGGAAAGACATTCACATATAAAAAAGAATCACTGACAGTTTCTGTAAAAAGGACACTGGGTTTGTCAATTTTGGCACAGCTGTTGACCAGCCACATTTTTGAGAAACAATACAGTTACACCTAAATAGTGGCATAACAACAGAAAAGCCTAGAGCGTTGACCCACCATACTGTACATGCTCAGATCAGGACAGTTCTGTACTATACACTGTATTAGATTTGTGCCCACTTGTTAACCAGAGCATGCAAACACACCTGTTCTGTGCTGGAATAGGGGACTTGAAGCTGAAGACTTGAGTCAATAACCAAGTGCTTCTAAGCTCTGTCCTCTTATTCTGGTTCAGAGCCAACATTGTATACAATTGTCCAAGCATAATACCATTTAATTCAGAGCTTCAACATACAATTGTAGCTACATTTGGTAACATGATTAATAGGATGCTACCAACAACCTAGGACACAGTTTCAAATCAAAGATTCATCTGCCTTAAAATACTCTAACTTCTCCTCCCTTCAAAAATACGCTTACACAGTATCTCCAGGAAGTTGGATGGTACAAATTAATTTTTGTGGATCTATAAAAGTGCAGTTGTGTCTGTAGTATTAATGCCATTGTTTTGATGAGTGTTCTCAAAAACACTCATGTAAAAGAGCACGAAAGAAATACTTGTGTATTTTAATTTAGACCAGACAGGTCAGCAAAAATAGATACAGCCTTTAATTAGCCATCAATTTCAGCAAGATTATTTTCTTTGGAATTAACAAATTAGAAAAGAAACTGGACTTTGCAGAATTAAAAATATAACACAGCTTACATCTCAAAACATCACCGAAACCCCAGTGGCTTTACCTTTTGAAAACCAATTGAAACAGTCAGAATTCATATGTTCATTTATCAAGCAATACAATGTCCTAACAAAGTACAGAGCATAAAGCTGCAGTTTCCCTTTCCTTTAGCAAACTTCATTCAACTTGCCACACAAAACAGTTTAGTGCCGTCTAGCACAAAATTTTCCAAACTATAAACACAGAGAAGCCTCTGTTTCATTAGCATGCAGTATTGGGTCAAGGCTCTATATTATTTCCTGATCCCAGTGTAACAATAAATTTTAAAAACATTGAAAACAGATCCGACCCCATACTGAGTGAATGAGAGATGACATAAATATCCAAAAGTCATTAGGGGCAGATGAGTATTCTGTTGTCTCAATTGAGGGCAAGTCTACAAGTGACAGGTTGTATATAAAGCAATAATACTTTTGCTGATCTGGGCACAAGGGTCATATTAGTATGCAGACCAGAAGATGGCGTTGTTCCCAACTGTTTTAGTTAAATGAATGGGTGATCCAGAAGTGAGGACTTTCATGAATCTGTTGCAGGACTCTTTATATCCAAAAAATCTTGGTGCTTATCTCCCCAGTTCTTTACTCTTGTTGTAGGAGACTCGACTGCAGTGGAGTTACATTTTCATTTGAAGTTAATGCTCATCTAGCAATAATCAAGCCCCAGTAAGTGCCAAATGTTCATTTCTGTTCTGACCAAAGCTACTGTTTCACGGAACTACACTATTGGGACTGAGTAAAAATTGATCCTCAGAAGTTACATTTTACATTGTTTTACTGCAGTGTTCGGAAGTCTGTACAATTGTCCTTTAAACATTTCTTAAATAAACATTCATTTGTTAATTAAATCATATATATCTCATCAGCAGGCTCGATCAAGGTCTATTCTAGACTAATATTCTAGCAGCAAATTCATATTTCGAAGGTTAAATTTTTGCTTCTGTTCACCAGCTTGGCTCTATCATTCTTGGTTCCTCAACTTAATCATTATATAGCTATTGTCTTGATTCCTTTTTCTGTTACAGACAATTTGCAACAGAGGCACCTCTTAAATAATCCATGCCGGTATAGTCTCAACTAGTCTGCCAATTATTGCAAGATTAGTCAACACTTCCAGTAGCTTACAGGTTGTGATAGAAAGATAGGTACATATTTTCAGAGAGCTTGATAAACATTTAAAATGTGTAGCACTCCATGACTACCATATTATTTTAGATTTATAAGGTACACTGTAAACACTGTAGCATGTACAGTAAATAGATTTCTCACCTTTAACCTGTCCTCCTCCATTTTTTTAAAAAGTTAACTATTTGTTGGAGCCTTCAGTGAGTGAAAATTCATAGACCTTTACAGCACCTATGCTGAAACAAGAGTTTCATTTAAAAAATGCAAGTTATTCTCCAAGATACAAGAAGCTTCATAAACCTTAACCAAAATGCACTGTTCTATTATGCCGTGGTAAATAACCAATTAACCACTATTTAGGTTTGCTTACACACCTAGAAATTACTTAAATGCACAATAAAAATTATAATCTGAATAAAACACATTTCAATAAATTATACATTTTAAAATTATAGTGGCATTCTATTATTGCTGTATAGTACACATCTTAAAAATTGATGACTGCCCAATATTACTTTTTTGGATTTTCATAAATTTACTTCTGAATGTGTGTATGGTGAGTGCATCAGCACTATTTTGGAAAACCACAATACATACGTTTTGTAAATAACAAGGTAGCAGTTATATTAAACTTACACTTTTATTAAATTTAAAGAGACATCATCCCTTTTATCAACCTGCACAGAGTGTATCTCAGAATGAAACTGTACACCACACAAACACTTCTAAGCCTTCGTAAAGAACTATTCAGTGTTCTTAATAAATTGAAAAATCATTCTTATAAAGAATTTCTTTGGAGCCCATAAATAAATGCATCTATCAGTGCATCATTTTTCACTGTTATAATAATTTGACAGTAAAAATGAATGAAACTTAGTTAAGATGCAAACAGTATGTGGATGTTACCATTAACAGCCTTTACATAACTGCATAGAGAAAGGGATACTGTCTCTTTGATTCAGTAAAATCCAGTTGTTTGCAATTGAAAGGCTTCAATTATCATATCATAAACCTTTCCAAGTTGCCTGGTGTACATTTTGATGCAGTCTCCTGAAATAATGGGAATTTTAAAAACTAAATGTACAAAATTCTTGACTATAGCAATCAAAGAGAAGAAATAATATGGGGAAATGTTCATTTACAATTAGGCTTTGTGCGCTTGCTCCTCCTTAAGTAATGGATATAAATCACTAAATAAAGAGTGCAAAACATATCTTACGCTGATATAGAATGCTACAGGGAGCCTACAGTATTCCGCCACCTTTCACTGGGAAGAAAGGAAGATTTCAATCTGGCCTTTACATGTACTGAAATTTGGATGACGATGTTGATGTAGAGGTTCTCGTTTTAGCTACCTTCTATTAACTTCGCCAAGTTATCTCGTAATTCTGTTAGTTCAAAAATTTTCCCATCTAGAATTTCTAGAAGTGTTTTTAAGTTATTCCGGAAGACCCCTTGCTCAATCTGGCTCTTCTCTAGACGTTGCTCAAAGTCTGCCAACTGCTCCACCAGGTCTCGATTGCGGGTTTCTACTTCCTATAGGAAGAAAAGATGAAGGAAGAATTTAATTAAAGTATTCCATGGAGGGTTTATATTCTGAATATAAAAAAAACTGAACATCTAAGAACAGGCAATGAAATTAAAAAACCTGAAGGCTGAGCATTGTGAGATGAAAGGCACATTTCTTTGGACTGCTCAATCCAAATGAAAGTTGCGTTATATACTTTCTTTTTACTGTAGCCTGAAATGGATAACTATTACAGTATAAAGAGAAGTTGAAGTCAACTGCTAGGTATCCAACTTAGGTAGGTGAGATGTGAAACAACACTAATGTCTTTATTCATATATGCTCTACATATATTTAAGCAATATGTTATTTTGTTTTGACATATCCTGATTACAGAATGTATTGCCACTACCAGCTTTTACAATGTTAGTTTCCGTAACCAGATTATACCAGCCAATTGGATGGTTAGCCTTATGTGGTGGAAGGGTTTTAGGGACCCCATAATCCGTCGATAAGGGGAGTCACACAAACCCACCAGATGTGAGTACTCTGATGGATGTCAACCCAGAATTTAGAGCTGGAGTCTCCACTCACCAGGGCTGTCAGGAACAGGGCTCAAACCCTACACCTACTGACTCAGGGGCGGGAAGGTATATTTTGGTAGAACCAAAATGCGGTGGGTTAATTATGACTTAAAAGGATTTTTCTCCTTAATGTTGAAACATTCTTAAAATTAAGAATAAGGTCAGTGCAGACAATAGTCTTTAGTAAAAATGTGAAGATAATTCTAAACAATTTTACAACACCAAGTTATAGTCCAACAAATTTATTTTAAATACCACAAGCTTTCGGAGGCTTCCTCCTTCCTCAGGTGAATGGTGTGGAAGGAGGAAGCCTCCGAAAGCTTGTGGAATTTAAAATAAATTTGTTGGACTATAACTTGGTGTTGTAAAATTGTTTACAATTGTCAAGCCCAGTCCATCACCGGCATCTCCACATCAAAGATAATTCTATGTGGTTGTCTTACTTAGAGTTAAAATAGATCTTGGCATTAACCCTTGGAGTACTATCATCTTATTTGGTCACATCTAGCCTGCCAGTTCATAATAAGGATGCACATTACATAACTCATATGGCAATATTGGTTAGTAATGTTATCTTGGCTTTTACCACATAACATAAAACGGTCTAGATTTATTTACATACTCTCCTGATGTCTCTCCTAATCTCTGCCATGCCTATGTAACCTGAATTCACTATGTCCAATCGTGTGCGCATTTCAGCTGCTGCTCCAGACCCGAGCCCATTATTTCCATCTCCCTTTATTTTCCTCTTTGTCCCTCTCAGGCCCTTGTCTCTTTCCCTTCCTGTCAACCATTCATGTCACTTTATATTTCTCCCCTCTCAGGTCATTCACTCTCCCTAATTCCTACCCTAATCCATCACTAATCTACCGTGTTCCTACTCACCCAGGATTGAAACCTCATTGGATAAACCCACAGCTACCCTCTGTGCCTCTTTTGACATTCTCTGAAGGGGCCACCAAGGGTCTCGTCGCCGCCTCCTCACGAGTTGCAACCCCAACTGCCCCATCCTGTTCTCTTGACCTTACTGTGGATGATTGGATGGACATTCTGGTTTTGACTGAAACTTGGCTTATACTTGAGGACATCTGACAGCTTACTGAAGCTTCCCCACCTAGCTATACTTCTCACCACCTGCTCCACTCAAACTGCCATGGTGGCAGCATGGCACTTATCACCAAATCACACCTTGGTTTGTCCTTCTACTCCTCTTCCTTTGAGTACCTTATTTTGTCTTCACCCTCTTGTCTTGCCTTTAAAATCTCTGTTGTCTACTGCCCCCTCACCCCAGTTTCTCCCCAATATATCCTCCCTCCTTTCCTCCATTAACCTCTGCACCGAGCAACTCCTCATTCTCGATGATTTCAATCTTCATCTCAATTCACCTTGCCCTCTTCTGATTTCACTGTTCTCCCTAAACGTCTTCCTCCATATAAACTCTCCTATCCATTTTAATGGCCACTCCCTTGACCTTGCCATCTCATGTGGTCTCAATTAGACATTTCTGATCACTTCCTTGTATCCCTCATCACCACATCCCCCTACCCCTTGAAAACCCACTTCCTTCTGTGTCTGCCTTGGGAAAAGAACTCTGCCCAAGTCACTTACAACTGCACTTCCAATCTCCCAACTGCCTAGCCTTTGGTTCTCCATTCATCATGATACTTCTGCAACTGTCTATCTGCTCAACCCTATCAGCCCACTATATTAAAAAAAATTCTTCTATCCTCTCCCTTCGTTCTTTAGATTATCTTAAATTTGGGCCTCTAGTTACCAACTCACCAAACAGTGGAAATAGTTTTTACCTACTTAAGTTCTCAAACTCTCATAATTTTAAACACCTACTTCAGGTCTTCTCAACCTCTCTGTGCTGGTGAAAAAAGCTCCAATTTCTCTGATGTCTCCTCATAGCTAAAGCCTTTCATAGAATCATTGAATGGTTACAACACGGAAGGAGGCCATTCGGCCCATTGAGTCCGTGCTGGCTCTATGCAAGAGTAATCCAGCTAGTCCCACTCCCCCGCCCTATCCGCGTAGTCCTGCAAATTTTTTCCCTTCAAGTACTTATCCAGTTCCCTTTTGAAAGCCATGATTGAATCTACCTCCACCACCCCCTCAGGCAGTGTATTCCACATCATAACCACTCGCTGTGAAAAAAAGTTTTTCCATATGTCGCCTTTGGTTCTTTTGCCAATCACCTTAAATCTATGCCCTCTGGTTCTTGACCAATCCACCAATGGGAACAGTTTCTCTCTATCTACTCTGTCTAGACCCTTCATGATTTTGAATACCTCTATCAAATCTCCTCTCAACCTTCTCTGCTCTAAGAAGAACAAACCCAGCATCTCCAGTTTATCCACGTGACCGAAGTCCCTTATCCCTGGAATCATTCTACGAAATCTCTTCTGCACCCTCTCTAAGGCCCTCACATCTTTCCTAATGTGTGGTGCCCAGAACTGGACACAATACTCCAGTTGAGGCCGAACCAGTGTTTTATAAAGGTTCATCATAACTTCCTTACTTTTGTACTCTATGCCTCTCTTATAAAGCCCAAGATCCCGTATGCTTTCTTAACCGCTTTTGCAACCTGTCCTGCCACCTTCAACGATTTGAGCACATATACCCCCAGATCTCTCTGTTCCTGTACCCCTTTTAGAATTGCACCCTTTAGTTTATATTGCCTCTCCTTGTTCTTCCTAACAAAATGTATCACTTTACACTTTTCTGGGTTAAATTTCATCTGCCACTTGTCCGCCCATTCTACCAGCCTGTCTATGTCCTCTTGAAGTCTATCACTATCCTCCTCACTATTCATTACACTTCTTTGAAATAGTGCCTTGTACACCTAAATCCAAGTCATTAATATATATCATGAAAAGCAGTAGCCCTAGTACTGATCCCTGGGGAACACCACTGTATAGCTCCCTCCAGTCTGAAAAACAAACGTTCATCACTACTCTCTGTTTCCTGTTACTTAGCCAATTTCGTATCCTTGCTGCCACTGCCCCATGGGCTTCAACTTTGATGACAAGCCTATTATGCGGCACTTTATCAAACGCCTTTTGGAAGTCCATATATACATCAACTGCATTGCCCTCATCGACCCTCACTGTTACCTCATCAAAAAAACTCAATTAAGTTAGTTAAACACGAATTGCCTTTAACAAATCCGTGCTGGCTTTCCTTAATTAATCCACACTTGTCCAAGTGACTGTTAATTTTGTCCCGGATTATCGTTTCTAAAAGTTTCCCGACTACCGAGATTAAACTGATAGTTGCGGGGTTTATCCTTACACCCTTTTTTGAACATGGGTGTAACATTTGCAATTCTCCAGTCCTCTGGCACCACCCCTGTATCTAAGGATGATTGGAAGATTATGGCCAGTACCTCCGTAATTTCCACCCTTACTTCCCTCAGCAACCTAGGATGCATCCCATCTAGACCGGGTGACTTATCTACTTTAAGTACAGCTAGTCTTTCTAGTACTTCCTCTTTATCATTTTTTTGCACATCCAATCTCCCTGGTATCTTAATAAATCACTTCTGCAATCTTTCAATGGCCTTAATATCCATGCTTAAATAGGGCATCCAAAACTGGACACAGTATTCTAACTGTGATCTAACCAATGATCTGTGCAGGCATAACATTACCTCTGCCCTTGTACTCCATGCCCTTATTTATAAAAACTAGGACCCCACTTTTTAAATAAAAAACATGGTCAAATTGTCTTTCTGCTTTTAAACATTTGTATATCTCTCTGTTCTCTTTTTAGAGTCTTATCTGTTCCTTTTATAGGCTGAAAAGAACATACTTAAGCTTTCAGGGAACAAAATTAAAATCCCACAGTGATTATTTCTGTTTCTGGTAGCACAGAGCCGCCACCACGACTAACTTATTCAAAGCTACTTCTACATCCTGCAACATCTGCCCATGACCAGTTGAATCTACCAACAGGTTGTCATTTAAGCTCATGATGTCTTCTTCTGCATAGCAGTCCTTCTACTATTCCTTGGTCTGTTATCTCAACTAGGGAAGGTTAGGTACTCTTAAGATACATCCTAGCAACTGCTTTTGTCTAAATTAGGCGTACACCTCAAAGAGTTTTGTGTTTCACACTAATATTACATTTGTTTAAGATTTTGCACAACTAACTGAAGAATTTCACTGTTATCACTATTCTGATCCTGATATCCTTTGTGTATTATCAATTCTGCCCCAAGGTCTTTGAAGTAGACTAGTTGTTCTAGGGTCCCATTGCCCAAAAAGTATTTTATCCTCTTCCACTCAGGATTGAGCGAAAAGTGACTTCCTTGGTTAGTGGTCTCCTATCCATATTTTTATTTAACATTCATCAAGTTTTATATGTCCTCTGCTTTTTGCAAGAAAGGCATCAAGAATAAATTTCAAACTGTTAACTTCCATTCCCAATTTCAATCAAAATATGTTCTAAGATGTCTGAGGAAAGTAGACAAACCTAGTAAACTTCAACAGTAGTTAAAACCAATGTATTAAGTTTCTTGCCTCTTGAAGCACCCTCTGCTCACTTGCAAAGATTCCAAAGAACTTGAATGCTGCTGGCAGGCATATCATGGAATCATACAGCACAGAAAGAGGCCATTCAGCCCATTGTGCCTGTGTCGGCTCCTTGAAAGAGCTATCCAATTAGTCCCATTCCCCTGCTCTTTCCCCATAGCCCTGCAGATTTTTCCACTTCAAGTATTTATCCAATTCCCTTTTGAAAGTTATTATTGAATCTGCTTCCACCACCCTTTCAGGCAGAGTATTCCAGATCATAACAACTCGCTGTGTAAAAAATGTTTTCCTCATGTTGCCTCTGGTTCTTTTGCCAATTACCTTAAAACTGTGTCCTCTGGTTACAGAGCCTTCTTTTCACTGGAAACAGTTTCTCCTTATTTACCTGATCAAAACCCTTCAAGATTTTAAACACCTCTATCAAATCTCCCCTTAACCTTCTCTGTTCTAAGGAGCACAACCCAGGTTCTCTATTGTCTCCACATAACTGAAGTCTTTCATCCCTGGTACCATTCTAGTAAATCTCCTCTGCACCTAGGCTTTGACATCCTTCCTAAAGTGTGGTGCCCAGAATTGGACACAATACACCAGCTGGGGCCTAACCAGTGTTTTATGAAGGTTTAGCATAACTTCCTTGCTTTCCTACTCTATGCCTCTATTTATAAAGCCAAGGATCCTGAATGCCTTTTTAACAGCCTTCTTAAATTGTCCTGTCACCTTCAAAGACTTGTGTACGTACACCCCCAGGTTTCTCTGTTCCTGCATCCCCTTTAAAATTGTACCAATTAGCTTATATTGCCTCTTCTCATTCTTCCCACTTCTCTGCGTTAAATTTCATCTGCCATGTATCTGCCCATTTTAACAGTCTATGTCCTCCAGAAATCTGTTACTATCCTCCTCACCATTTATTACATTTCCGAATTTCGTGACATCTTGAAACTTTGAAATTATGCCCTATTTACCCAAGACCAGGTCATTAATATATATCAAAAAGAGCAGTGGTCCTAATACTGACCCTTAAGTCTGAAAAACAACCATTCACCGCTACTCTCAGCATTCTGTCCCTTAGCCAATTTCATATCCATGCAGCAACTGCCCCTTTAATCCCATGGGCTTCAATTTTGTTAGCAAATCTATTATGTGGTACTTTATCAAATGCCTTTTGAAAGTCCATATACACATCAACCGCACTAGCCTCCTCAATCCTCTCCGTTACTACATCAAAGAACTCAATCAAGTTAGTCAAACACATTTTGACTTTAACAAATCCGTGCTGACTTTCATTTATTAACCCATATTTTTCCAAGAGCCAATTAATTTTGTCCCTAAATTATTGTCTCTAAAAGTTTCCCCCACCGACGTTAGGCTGACTGGCCTGTAGTTTCGGGATTTATCCCTTGCCCCTTTTTTTGAACGGGGGTGTGACTTTTGCAATCCTCCAATTCTCTGGCACCACTCCCATATCTAAGGAATTACGCTGGGTGTAATTTGTGCCGGCTAACAATAAAAATTGCTGAATCTAGCCCCGTCCACAAAACTGGCTATGCTCCTGCCACCCCCAACCACCCACCCCCCCCCCCCACCCCCCGCCGCCCCCGTTCGAAACAACGAGGATGGTGAGTTCCCGCCGATTGCGTCAGCCTGTGGCTGTTTGAGGAGGGTTTTAAAATGAAGCTAGTTTTCTTAGGTGCAAAGGCACTAGTAGGCATGGTTTAAATGTTTTTAAATAGTAAAAAATATAAATTTACTAAGAAACTGACTAGTGTACCCCAATGAAAGTAGGAAATGCTTTTCAGTATAGTTTTTATGAGTCATTTTCAGTGAGTTTAAATCAGGTTACTCACAGGCAGAGGACTGGACAACTTTATTAAAAATGCTTATTTTTAGTGATAAACCCATTTTCAGCTGTATTAATAAAATTTCACCAGGTTACCACTCTCAAATACATCTACATCAATGAATATTTTTGACTGCAAAAAAAAGAAATGATTATGCTATGTCAAGCTGCCGAATTGCATTGATTCATGGCAGATTTTACATTTGTGATTATGTTAATACATTTTTGCAATTTGCGCCCAAATGCTGATTGCGCCCAAAACAGAAACTCCAGGCCCAATTGTATTATGATTTCCCTTGGGCTGAAAGACATTCCTCTACCAAGCCGAACACGCGTTTGATAACTTCAAGAAAACACATTAGGACAGATACATTTTCATACAACGTTATGTCTGCCTTGCTTAGGATCATAAGTTTCTGCCTGTGGGTTATGAATATCTTTATCGTTCTATATGTTGTTGTAAGATTCATACATTGCTTCTGTTACTGCTTCCCTTTTTAGGAGCCCAGCAGGAAGGTTGTTTTTATTGTAAAATATATACTTCCTGACAGCTGTTCTGGCTTTATCTTTTGAAATGATCAAGAATCTATCATCTTTCCTGACTGCCGTAGGTAACTGCTGCATTGACATTTAGCTGGTCATAGTGTCATAAAGATCTGCACAGTACTCTTTCCATTTCACTTCATGTACTGCTAATAGCAACTTTCTATTCTCATCTTTATTGACTTAAGACGTCAGTACAAAGTCAGCCCTTTGTGTCAGTTCTTTCACTTTCTGGCACAAGTTTCTGATATTTCTTTTACTGAGTTCTTCTAGCTTAGTGCACAGCATTTTTAGCTACTTTTTCTTGAATTCTATGACATTCTTAATGGACCTTGTTAAAGAGTTGTAGATAGGCTTTAATTCCGTCTAAAATGCAGTTATTTATTCATCTTCTGTCAGTTAGATCAACTTCAAACTTCATTGCCCAGCCCAGAGCAGATGGAAGACTGTGTTGAGGTTAAGCCCCTAAAGCAAGACAGATGCAAGCACATTATACGGAGAAAGAATCTGGCATCTAACGCAGTGGGCACTGAAACCAGATCAGAGGGTATATGCTGTATCAGAAGGTGACATTGCTCCTCATGTTTATGTAATGATAGCTGATAGAGGTGTGCAGCTTTTTGGGATATATTAATTTCTTTATAAGTTTAGTCAGCCTGAGCTTGTCCTCTCAGCTCAAAAGGCTATCATCCAGAATAGGTTAGGAATCTTGTAATGCTTAGTAAACTATAAAATATCAGGAGCAACATCTCTAGCTTTTCGGATCTAATGTAACCTGTCCTCTGAATTAACTGTGCGCTGGAACTACCTTCATAAACATAGCATAAAAGGCCATTCAGCTAGCTCAATGAACAAGCTTCTGTATCAGGGCCCAACATGATTCTTTTTCATCTTTCCACACACTGTAACCTTTATTGCTCTAGTTTTACTAAATCAGAAATTGATCTAATTCCCTTTTGAATCATTAAACTGAGACAGTGTTCAAATAACAGTCCAGGATATTTTAAATCTCCACCATCAGCAATGGCTCCATTTCTCTTCTACTGACCAGGCCAGCACTAATGCAGTTCTTTGCTACCCTACATGACCTTGAACAACTCAACATTCAACCTTCCCGTATCCCCGATCATCCCGACACTTAGCTGATCTTCTAAATCTTTTTCCTACCTCTAATCCCAACTCTTAAACTGTCTTCCCATTTCTAATAACAACTCTTACGGTCTTTTGACCACTATCTCTCATCTCCTTCTTGCAGGAAATCCTGCAACAAATCACAATGTAAACCAGTCCAGTCCTGTTTGGAATCACATCCTTCAACTTCCTGTCACAAGAGAATATTGCAACGCCTCTCTATCTCATTACATGCACACTCATCTCTTCCTTTCTCTCCTCACACTAACACTATCCTCTTCTCAGATACTACTATTTGCACATCCACTAACTCCTCCCATCACACCTTACTCGCTACACATCACATATACTTCCCTTTACATTCATCACATTGCCATTCTCATTCCACCTTGCTGTTTCTCCACCTACACACACACACACACACTATAAGCACAAGCCCCACACATCTCCACCTTGGACTGATTGGTGGACCAAATAGACATGGCTTTGAAGGAGCCACTTATCTTCTGCAGTTTGCTCTCCCGCAGATGAGTAGAAGTAATGAGTCCCAACCCCAAGTAAGTGGCGGTGGTGCCATGGGAGCAGTACATGTTGCCCTCTCTCAGGATGTCAGCACGTCTGCTCCTTCACCAACCTCAACCAATACCTGCCACGGTGCCATCGTCAACTAAGCCAGACTGCCCTAGCAGCAGCTGAGGTGCAGCAGTCTGCAGCCGGGACTTCACAGGCTCAAGCACCCAGAATTCACCAGCCAGGAACATTTCAAGGGTCCCCAAGTGAGCAATAGCAGCCTTCCACTGGCTTTGCTCAGTGCACTGGGAGTGCATCTTGTAGGATTATTAGAGATAGGAAACTTTCTTTTAAGAAAAGCACTGTGGGTTGAGCAATTGGGTGAGAAAAGAATTCAAGGATATGTTTGGTATTTATTTAACCACCTTGATTCCATTTAGCATTTTGGTCGACAATGTGGTTTCATAGCAGCTTCTGTGCCTGCATTCGCAGTGTGCCATAAAGATAGATGTTGTCTGAATAATTTCAATGTTCTTTAATCAAAGATTAAGAGTGTGGTGAAGGATGTAACAAGGACTGTTAAGCAGAGGAGCTTTGTACAAGGTCTAAGGGCAGGCGAATAAACAGGTCACCAGAATTGCTGAGCAATGAGCTGATCCCTCACATCTCTTACTGCAAGGCTTTGAGGTGGCTTTTCTTCTTCAGCTGCTTCCTCATCTGATGACAACTACTGTAGCTGCTCTGCCTCCTCCAAACGCAGGCCTCTCTGTAATGGTGGGGCTCTGAAGTATGCAGCACAAAACAACCCTGCAGGAAACTCTTCCTGGGGCATTTTGGAGGGAGCTCCCATGCCTGTCGAGACACTTGATCCTCTGCTTCAGCATCCCTATGGTGTGCTCAATAATCAACCTAGTGGTCTGATGACTTCAGTTATATCTGCGTTGCTCAGGAGCGACTGCGGAGGGGCATCACATGTGTACAGGGTATCCCTTGCATTCCTGCTAGGCTCAGATATGTCTCTAGATAAACGCATCGTGATAGCTGCGTGAGTACCATGCACAAACTTGTGTGATCCTATTTGTGATCAGCCACTAACTGTACATTGACAGAGTGGCATCCCTATCTATTTATGAATGTTGTTGGCTGATTTGGGGGCGTTCGGATATCAACACGACTGCAGTCAACGACGTCTTGGACAAGGAGGAAACTGGCCACTTCTGCAAATCTCCGAGCTCTCGTGTTGACTGCTGAGGTTAATGGGGAAGGTTATGTAATAGTTAGCCCTGCCGAACATTGACGACCTGCTTAATACAGCCGTGTACTGCAGACTGGGAGATGAAGGGTGATGTCCCCTGTCACAGACTGGAAGGAGTTAAGGGCTTTGGTGGCCTTGAGAGCCACTAGCAAAGCATGACCTGCTGCTCCAACAGGCAGCAGATGTCTGCACCAGCCTGGCTGGTGAAGCGCAGCTATCTGAGGCACTGCTCTCCAAACAGATGCAAGAAAATGACTGTACACCCTGTGTGCTGGGTATAGCCTCCATGAGCAACCCCTTGCACCCAAGAGGCCCTGGTCCCTGAGGCTGCAGCTCCTCTTCCTCTGACTGTTGCTATTTGCAGAAGAAACTACCAATAATAGCACCCATGACAATGGTACAAAAGTTTCAGAGGGTGATAAGGTAGCAAAAAAGTTTGAAGTAAGTGACCTACAGGCTGCAAACTCTGCTGACAAAATATAATGATGGACTGAGCTGCAACAGAGTTCTCCTTTACTTTCAGCTTCAGTGCATCTCTCAGACCCTGGGTTCGCCAGTGCTTGGGGCTCCCTTGATTTTGAATAAATATTGCAGTGCGGTGCCGATTACAGCATTGAGCTGCAACTTTCAAATTTAAATTAGCCCCCCCGTTTGCCTGGGGCGAGCACCTTTCTCCTGCCTGAAAACAGTGCAAATGGGGGCATCCGCAACGGGAACATGATGTGAATCTCCAGACCACCGTTTTTACAGCCCATCAGCCCCGTTCGTTAAAATCCAGACTCTAGCAACAAAAACAAACCTAAACCCCAATCCATTGTTCCTCTGAATTATTCCAGTCCTACGCAGTTGCTTCAATCTCTTACAGTAGGTCCATTCTTCCTACTCCTTGGAAATTTGCTCATGTTCATCCTTTCCGCAAGGGAGTTAATCCCTCTTATCTCAAACCATACTATAATTTTACATTAGGACTTTCATAAAGTTACAAAAGCTATTCTTAACTCTCAAATTGGCAATCACATTAAATATGTTGGCCTTATCCTTGATTGCCATATGTTTTTTGGCTTGCTCATTCCATAGTGATCTTCTTGCCTCCTATTGTATATTTCTGCTTCTGAGAACTTTGGAGAATTATTTGTTATTGTCTTTTACATCTCCAAAGCCTTTGACAGGGTCTGGCATCACACACTCCCAAAGCTATTTTCATTATATTGTTTTTTCTCAAATTACTAATTGTAGTTTTGAGGCTATGCTCTGACTTTTTCTGTTAACTCAAAGGTACACCAAAATTCAATCCTACATCTCCCTCATTTCCTTCTTCACATGCAGTCATCCAATCCTACCCATTCTTTTACTACTTTCAGGTTCCTTGAACACTCTCAACCCCCAGTTCTCTCAGTATGTAATGGCTGAATTTACATCTTGATCAGTAGTGAAAATTGCTGTTCTTCGAACAGTTTCTTAACGTTTCTCATAAGTCTAACCAACAACTACCAATTATGTTTGAAAGCTCCATTCTTAATCCTCAATCTGAGATTCTTGGCTTCATCATTTCCTCCAACCTTATGTGGAATTCTCACATTTCCTCCATTGCTTAACATTGCTACCACGAAGCTTGGTTTCCTCTTTTATGACAAGAACTTTTATTCCCTTCAACAATTTGCCAATTTATAGAGTCCAAGTCTATTCAGATGTGAAAGCTGTTCCCATATCTGGTTCTTGTAACACCTCTGATGCATTTCTATACAGTGTGCAAGCAAAAGCTCACCATCGAATCAATGATCCATTTCTCGCCTCTACGTCTATCGAGCCTGTGGTCTATTTTATCAATGCTACTTTGGTCAAAGCTCCTCTGAATTCTCCTCTCGTTACTTCTAAGTTTTAACTGTGCTGTCCTACCTATTTTTCCTCTTGCCTACTGTGAGAACAAGGATTCATCAATCTCCATCTCTATCTTATATGTTTTCTCAGGACCTAAAATTTATGGAATATCTTTTCTTCCTCCTACAATTTTAGGGCTTTAAAAATCTGCGCTTTCATCACCTAGTCGCTAATTTTCGATTCATCTCTTCTCTTCAAACTTGGTGGCGTCCTGCACCATACGCCTTGATCCTTCATCTTGCTTAGCTTCATAATTTTCTTTTAAAACTGCACTAAATGACAATTTATTATCCAAGTTGAGTAAGCAAAGTCAATCCTTCAGTTTAGCCTATAGTTTCTTTAGCTCATCATCAAGACTGATCCAAAGGAACAACTGACCTGGAGATAGTTTTGGACATCTTGGGGGTAGACTTTCATCTTCATGACCAGATGATAACCTGCCAGAGCAGATTACCGGCCTGTTATAGAACCCGCCCGATTCTCATTCCACTGAAATCAAAGGAATGAAAATCAGGTAGGTTCTGCACCACCAGAATACCACCCAGGCAGTAATGACGAAGATTTAACCACTCGTGTCTAAATCTGACAAAATGAGATCAACTGCTTTCAAAATGTATCAGAATTCTCCCTTATAGGAGGTCAGAGGAAGAAGTCACTGAAACTACTCGGTATTAAAGTTGAGATGTGCATTGGTAGTGTTGAGACATGAGCCCCAGAAGCCAGCAACAGGGTGTTATTTATTCAAAAACTGCTGGAAAACTATCCCTTTTCAATAATTACATTCGAATGACCAAGTGTATAATTTAAAACATGGCACATCAAATTCTGAATTCTGCAAAGAAATCAATGGGCAGCATATCAAAATCATACAGTGCCCATTAGGAGGACGAGCTAGTTCAATTAACAGCAATTTGCACTAGTGTCTGGTTTGGACAAGGTACATTCTACTGTGTACCCTTCTCCTTCCTCTCACTTTCTGAAATATTATAGCCTCATTAATCTGCCTTGGCAATAAAATCCTTTATCCTTCTAAAGAGACTGAAGCAAAGATTTTCATAGATTGGATCCAAATGGTTACACGGTATATCAAATTCTTAATAGCTGTTAACATTAATAAAGACCTTCCTGAGAGAATTTGCATAGGAAGCTTATCCTCCTTCAAGAACCTCAGAATGTATTCCAGCTCTAAAAGGCCCAGGAGGATCAGCTCAAATCAATGTTTTGACATAAGCATTCCTTGCAAACCGAAGATTAAAAAAAAGTATTAGGGAAAACAAGGTTTCCAGTATTACTTGAGCATAAAACAACCAAATGCACTGAGCAAAATTTCTGCAATTTCTCCTGATTGGATAATAAACCTATTCTGGAAAATAAATTAGGAAATATGGGTGAATGTTGGTCACTTTTGGTGTAGGTGTATATTAAATGAGAAAACATTTTAAAAATGGCACCAAATGTATTAGTTGCCACTCCTTACTTTAACGTCTGTGTTCCTAGCAGTTCAGCAACACTATGGAAGAGCCCTTTAGACTCCTCTGCCCATAGATATCTTCAATCATGTTCCCAACTGGAAATTGCCCATTTAAAAAAAAAGTCATAATGAGCACAAATTATTCAGCCTTATTTTCTCTACTTCAATGCTTAGCCACATCTCAGGATTTTTTAAAACTTACTCAATTCTTACTCTGTTCTTACTCAATTGTTTTGAGAGAATCTCTCAACAGCATCATTTTGGAATCACCCCATTATTTTTCTCTGACCCTTCAACAGACTGATGCCTTTTTGAAGGTAGGGTGCTTGGAGATATGCATGCAGATTTTAGCTTTAAGATGCACCCAGTACTTAACCTGGCTGATAACAGGACACTTTGTCAACAGTCAATCAAGTCTAAATCTTTTTCTACCATTTCTCGTGTAACCCTTTATCACGTATCCATGTTTTAGTGTTCATTGCCTTTCATTTAAATCCATTTAATTGGTCTAGATCCCTTTTAAATAATGTCTCCCCTATACTCACATAATTTAACAAATTATATTTAACTAGCACTACTCTCTTCCATGTTATTTATTCAGTGTGAAGAGCAGAGGGCTCAGAAGAGACTCCAAGCAGAACCCTGCTCACTGCTCCCTAGTGACAGTCATTGCTAAACCAATTTTCAATCAAGCTAAAACAAGATCAAAGTGTCAGAAATAACACAGCAGATCTATTAGCATCTGAAGAGAGAAGTTGACATTTGGGGTGGAGACCCTTCCTTAGGCTCAGTTCTGACAATCAAGTTGAAACATCAGCTTGTCTTTTCTGACAGGTTTACTGCACTTTCAGAACTTTCTGATTTCCTTTCAAACTAATTTACCAACAATTTCATGAGTCTAAATCTCCCTTAAAAGCCTTCTGTAGAACCTGAACAGCAGCCTTCTAAAATTCAGGTAAATTACATTCACTGAACACCCTAATCGACCAATTCAAGTTAGCTCATCAAATGAAAACCAGTAAATATGAAGCACAATCTAGTGCTTTGAAGTCCATGCTGACCACTCCTGCAGGCCTCTATACCCTTCATGCACATGAATATCATCCTGTGAAATGCTCTCAAGTAACTCTTCCCCCTTCACTATGGAAGAAAGGCTAAAACAGTTTATAATTCTTGGGTTCACGTTTCTGGATTCACTTTAATATCAGTTTTTTTGTGGCTATAACAGGCTGCCACCAAGATGCGAGAGCTGGATTTAGTAGGATAAAGATGGACTCGCTGACATTAGTATCCAAAAACCCGAATTAAAATGCTACCAATAAAAGATGTCAGAATGACTGCTCTTAGCCTCAGGCACTGCTCATGTATTGAACTCTTAAAAATATTAAGGATCACTTCTCAAGCTGACAAGATTTTATTCTCAAACCCTGTGCTGGAATGCGACGTTAAGAAATTTTAAAATTCTGTCTTAATCATTGGCGATGTAACCCCCATTCTTCAAGTGAAGGTGGTGGCAACTATTAAGGAAAACATAACAGTTTAACTCTAGATTACCTCCATATTCTTAAAACATTTACAGGCTCCACAAAGTTGACCTCTGACCAGTTCCATCATCTGCTCAAGTATTGAGCACATTACAGGCGTAGTACAAGGGACTACTACAGTATGTGATCTGCAATACTGGTGTTAAATCTACTATGGATACTATGGATTTTTAACTTTTGCTAAAAACAGTAAACACTTGGTTATCGTTAACATTCTCCTACATTTTGTATTATCAAATGTGCAGTGGATTGGAAAGGAATACAGAACTGCCACCATTGTCACAGAGCAGATGTTCTGCAGAGGGGCTGGCCTTGCCCCAAGTTACTCAGCATAGCTGATTAAGTCTGCAGTTATACTGCCACTACAGTAATGTTAGTGACAGTATGGGGACAATTTTCAACTGTCGCTTGCCCTGTTGAGGCTAGATAATGGGATGACAGACAGTTAAAAATTGAAGATAAAAAAATTGGTTTCTCATTGGCCATGCAATGTGATTTCCAGGTGCACCTCAAAATGGAAGGCTAGGGCTCCCAGCTGAAAACAGGTGGGATCCTTAATAAAATATTTCAATTGGTTATAGGACACCAGCGCTATTTTTGTGTATTGATATGTGGTGTGCCCACACTCACTTCGCCTATTGTTACCAGGCACTGAGCAGCCTAAACAGCTGTCCTTAAACTAAAAAAGGGACTGATGAAGGCCACTCAAAAAATGGCCTCAAAAGATTTTGAGTGATTTTTGTGGGGCCAGAAGGAGCAATCTTACTCCTCCTGGCTCCACAAAAATCTTCAGGGCCACTGCTGACTGCTCTCAGTGTCCCCTCTCCCCAGAGTGCCTCCCCCAACCGCTCAGGCCCTGACATCTGGCTCAGCTCCCTGGATTCTCCTCTTGCGCTCTCTTTTCTCCCTCTCACCGACAGCTTACCCAAAATATTTAGATGAGGTCCAAAACAAAAACAGTTTGGGCCTCTTGCTGGAGCCACTGGGCAGGGATAGCGCACATTCTATGCACCAGCCGGCCAACACGTGCTTCATGTTGAAAATTTCATCCTATAACGCCAGAGTTGGTCAGAACCAGAGTCAAGTTTACCACAAGTATGGCGAGTGCCCTCCTCCCTTTCCCGCAGAGCTAGTCTCATCTCACTTTGTCTTGACAGCATAGTGCAGCTCCAGTGAGGGGTCAAGCAGATTTTAAGACTGCTCGGCCGATTGGTTGGACCTGTGGTGCATTTTATAAACTGAAGCAGAATTTAAAAGATGTTGGGATGCTCTCATTCTCAAAATACTTAATATATCATCTAGATCTAGAGCTTTACACATGGTTGTAAGCTTTCCCCAATTGAAGTGGATTTACAACCCAACAACCTGCATTATACAGCTCCTTAAAAAAAGCAGGGCATTTCAGGAGGTGTTGGGAAAAACAGACATCTAGTAAAAGTGATTACCAAGGCTTGATCAACAAGGTGGGACTTAGAGGACCTTAACAGGAGAGCAGCATGATGGAGCAGTAGAAAGGTTTGAGGAGGGAATTGCAAATACTGTGACCTAGGCAGCTGAAGGCATGGCTACAAATGGTGCAGCAAAAGGGGGGGAAAAATGCACAAGAAACTGGAATCAAACAAAGATTTTGGCCGGGGTTGTATGGCTGGAAGGAGTTAGAGGTATGGAAGGAAGGGCAAGGCTTTGAACATTAAGGACAAGAATTTTAAATTTAAGATGTTGGTGGACCAGGAGTCAAGCAAGAACAAGGATAACAAGCAAACAGGACTCAATGTGGGGTGGGATACGAGCAGCTGAGTTTTGGACAAGTTGTAGCTTGTGGAAGAATATGGATGGGAGATCAGCACAGAAAACAATGGAATAATTAAGTCTGAAGGTTACAGAGGCATAAATGAGGGTTTCACCAGTAGAATGACTGAACATGGGGGAAGAGGTAGCTAATGTTATCAAACCGGAAGTAGGCAGTTTTTGTGACTGACAGGATATGGGGACAGACACTCAGCGCAGAACTGAGCAGGACTCAGGGGTTGTGAACAGTCTGGTTAAGCCGGAGACACTGGCTGGGGAGGTTAAAAGGAGTCACTGGTGAGGGGGTGGAAGATAATTGCATAATTCTTCCCAACATTCAATTGTAGGAAGTTATGGCTCAATCAAGACTGAATGTTAGAAACAGTCTGACAGCACAGAGGCAGGGGAAGGATCAAGAAAAATAGCAGAGAGGTAGAGCTAGGTGTCACTGGTCTACGTGTCTACAGATTATGTCGCCAAGGAGCAGCCTATAAATGAAGTACGGCTGGCAAGTCAATAGAGGTGTGAACTAACAGAGCTTATCCACCAATCTTTATTTCAAGATATGAACATAGGAACAGGAGTAGGGCATTTAGCCCCTCGAGCCTCTTCTGCTTTTAAAAGCAAAGCAATTGGAGTGATTTACAGGGAAGCACTTGCCCATGGAGTTACCTTAAGTTCTCCATATGCTCATAGGTAATTTCCAAGGAAGTGTACGACTAAATTGCTTTCCTGTTCCTATGACAGGGTGCAGCGGATCACCTGGGTGCAGCGTTTAGAGGAGCAGCAGCGTACAATGATTTTCTATTCTTCAATAGAAATGGACTAATTGTCCTACCAGAATACAAAATCTCAGCAAATAGCATGAATAAAATAGTTACCCATTGTCAGCTTCACTTTGCTACTCACCCCCTAATTTATTTACTTTTAAATAAACCCTCTAGAAGACTTAGATATTATGCACACGCACCTTATTCAGAACAGCAAGAAAAAAAAGCAGGACCACACTACAGAAGGTTTGCAAATGTTTATTGAGAGTGCAACAAGACAATCTCTCCAGAAATAAGAATTCCCTCATCTGTTCTTTCACCATTAACTGGCTGAAGCTGGAGTTGTTGGCTAGTTTCACATTCTAAAGACTCTCCCCCACTGAAGAGGGATGCATTTCTTCTGCATCAACTAGATTCAAATCCAAGGACCACGTTGATTGTTTTTTGAGCTCGGAGGTCTTCCTTTCTAAAAGGAGAAGTCTTCAAGCTTTCTTTCAAAAATCACTGCTTAAAACCTCCAAGTCTTGTGCTGTCAAAACCACCTGCTTTCACTCCTCAGATCACAAGGAGCAGAGGCAAACACTCAGCTGCCAAGGTCAGGCCAGCCATAAACCTTGCAGAAAACTAACAGCCCACATAAATCTGCTTTTACATCTTTTTAAAATCATTCCCATTTAATATAGCAAGAACATTTCAAAGAAAACAAAATCTAGTTAAACATGTTCATTTTGTACAACAGCTTAACTGTTCTCATCATGACAGATTACATTTTTACATAATGTTAAATACTTGATGTATGTTTAAAATACATAAAGACTTGCAAAAGTTTTCAAAGGTTTCAGTTTTACACTTATAAAAGGCTGATTAAAAACATTAAATGAAGTTCAGTCTATCTTGGTTCCTAAGTCAATCAATTGATGTCTTTACTACCCAATCCATTTGTTCCCAGATGCTTTGTCTTGATGGGCAAATGTAGACATCATTGTCCACTGCAGTAACAGCTCTCTCAAAGCCAGGCATTGTAGTCTACTGGGTGAACCTGAGCCTAGCAGAAGGTTACAATAATTTTGCCTGTGGCCAGCAGATAGTTGTACAGTTAATGAAACGTCAATTTCTTCCTCGTTTCAGACCATACATTGACTTTTAGTCTGTTCTACAACATGAACACGAAGCTACCTTGTGTGACAAGCTAAATAAACTTACAAACTTGAGGGCTTTTCTTCATATTGAAGTGAAGTATTTCAATGCTGTGTCAGTTAAGGTGCTGCTGTTATGTATCCATGTGAATTTCCAAGCTTCTCATTAGAAAAAGTATGGTCACTGTAATGTGACTGGCTTGTAGCATCATCTCCAGCATTCACTACACGTTAGAAACTCAGTTTGTCCTTGCAGCACCACTTGTGCACTGCAGCTGCAAGAAAGTCTCTTTGGGACTTACAATTGTCTGTCTGTTGGAGTAACATAGCTGCAGAAGAGTTCTTGCATGCCTTTGACGTGCTTTTCTGTTTTTTTAAGCCATAGAGTATTTTAGTGAGTATGGTAATCAACTGCTGAAGTACACAAAAAGGTGCACCAATTTCCTGCATACTATACGGTTGTTATTGCTGAATACATTTGGAATTCAAATAACTTGACATCCACTGCTGTGTTACCAGCCTTGAACTCTTCCCAAGATTTAGCAGAATTGAAGTCAATACCAGCAACTGTTTCCATTCGCTACAGAGTATATCTAGTCCCAACTTTCAAGCAACTTCAGGCTTAACACTTAGCAATAACTTCAGTGTTAACACTTAAGCAACTGCAGCCCCACTTGAAACAGTCAGCAAGTGGAGTGACTATCTTACTGCATGCAAAGTGTCTCATCCATTACAGAATCAAGAAATGATTCAAACAAACAGCATAGCTGTCTGAATAAATCTTAATATAGAGCTAAAGTTTCTTAGCATAAAATAGTTTTGAAACTGGCTTTGATCTTATTTTTGCTTTGCTTTTAAGTTAATTGTTAACAGTATTGCACAACTTAAACAATTTCACTTTCATAGAATAGCCAGGCTCAGAACTCAAAATAACCAAACTGCAAATCTGCCTTCATACATTTAGGCAAAACAAATAGCTTCTATACTTAGGTCAGAAGACAGCTGCCATGTAATTTTGGCCATGAATTCTGAATATAGAGCTGGACCAAGGTTAAAAAGGAAGAAATAAGGTTTCTTGAAGTTTGAGTTATCCAAGCATACTCATAACTTAATGAATTACAATACAAACTAGGTTTCAAGCTTTTAAATCTAGAAAATCATTAAGAAGCAACACTAGAATAGAAATGAAACCCATGGAACTAACATTGATAGTTACTATATGGCTCTGTTTGCCCTAAAAGGATCAAATGTCATTACATTTTTGAAACCAGGCGACTTGCACACTTTTTACTTACTAAATTGTCCTATTTTGGTCCTAAATAGAGGACAAATGAAAAGAAATGGAATGCACAGGACTTTTTTTCAGACAACACAAGAATCTACCTTATTTATTTTTTCAGAATTTAGAATTAGCACTGTTTGGGTTGGTGATCTTTGTGGGTGGCAACAAAAGTAGCAAGCCCTCAAATAGTTCTTCCAATGTGAGGACTTGTGAAATCTTTCACAGACAAGATTTCCACATCAGACAATTATTCTAATTAGTGCTATATAATTTTCCAAGTGGTAGATTTGAGACTACATGTTGTCTGAAGTGACCTAGTAAGCTTGAGCAATCAGCTTTACCCAAGCAGCACAGGTGGTGTACAGGACAAGATTCTCTTGCATTTCATTAAGAATGCCTTCCATAACTAGAAGGTTATTGAGCTGGTTACAGCAAATGGAAGAACAAAGATCTACAAAAGGTATTTGTTTGCAATAAGAATTCTGGTCAGAACAAAAAAAAAGCATCCTTTAAAGCAAGCACAAATGGTGGGAGCTGCTGTAGCCAAACACCCACTAGAACACTGCCTGTGACGCTCCTGTAAAGGAACTATAGTCATATTTCAAGTAAACTGTTGCTAGGTCGCATTGAGTGGAGGAAAGAGGAAAAATGGCTCAACTAGCTTGACTATAATAAGCATTCAGCACCTAAAATTAGAGAAATTGATATTACTCTGAAAAAGTGTATGAAAAAATGTCAGCACACAGCAAGTCCCAGAGTCAAAATGATGGTCACAAGCCAGCTTGAATTTGAGAAATTATTTTAAATCCCTGAACTTTAGGATGGGCCTGAATTCTCTCCCACACCCCACCCCCCCAAATTTTCAGTGCTATGAAATGCCAGTATTACCTTGTTTTACTATCTGGAGCTTAGAGGCTTTTACCTCATTTAACACATACCATTGCCTGTCCAATATTCACAACACTTGTGAATTTTGGAAAGGTTACTGGAAACGGAGGGTTAGCTTCAACAAACTCCTGTAAACTGCAACTTGACCCACTGAATTACAAACTGTAATATATGCTCTGCAACAAAAGAAGTGACTCCTTCTATGGTTACTTCCTTGCAGAGCACCTACTACACCTTGCAAAAGGTGCATAAAATATGTACAAGGAAGACCCTCACCCACTCAAGACTGATTACAGATAGCACCTACTCATGATCCACAATATGGGTAAAATTGTGCTATTAGTTTTCTAAAATGATTTCACTAATGTTAAGGAGTACATGGTAGGCACATCATGTCTGTAGTCTACACTCGAATCCCTTAGGATTCAAAGCTATTCTGTATACACGCAAGAGATACAGGTAGAAACCATTGCCAATAGTGGATATTAAAGTGGCAAACAGATGAATGGGATAATTGCACACTAGTTGCTGATTCTGCTTCAGTTTGCAGATCCAGGCCATCTTGTACCCTCCCAGAAAATTTGAGTTGCAGGCAATTGGAAGTACCAGTCCTATCCCTTTGGAATTCTTGGTGCATTGTAAAACTCTCTAGACATTGTGTGCATTACACAAGCATTAGCAAAGCATGATGATTTTTGGAAAAAGGATTCACCCCACTATGAGTCATATGTGGTGGTATATTCTTGAAGATCAATGTCTGCCAGCCATTTAGATTGTGATAAAGACACAAGTGTCTCCATCTGTGAGAGCTGCACTTCAGAAACAAGTATTTTTATTCCCCAAATTTCATAACCACGGTCTTCCTTGATCAAGAAAGCACCATCTTCTTGGAATGACATTACATTGCTAACAGAAGGCACTGTTGATTGTCTAGAAATTTACATCAGACATTTCTACAATATAGATTATGCACACATCTGACTAAAAGGCAAAATACAGTAGATGGCAGTAGTCAGGACCTATAGGGAAGTTATACATGAATGACCAAGAAATCTGAATGGTGGGGGACCAGCCGCAACACTTACCTGTAACTGTTGTGACAGCGTGTCCCTCTGTGCCTCGAGCTCCCTAGCTCCTTCAATATCCTTCTTCAGTCTCTCAATTTCCTTAAAAAAAAGAATGCTAGCATCAGTGATCATACAAAAGTGGATAAACAAGTCATCATGCTGCTACCGGCACCATTAATCATTTTCCAAAGATTCAATTTTCTTTGTACAGAACTACATTTTTATTCCTCACTGCCTGCATGAATCACATTTTCTAGAATTAGAATGCTAACGGAATGAACTTGAAACAAAACTTAAGCAGCAAAAACTCAACTACTGACAAATAATTTTTGGCAAACTAACATCCTTTCATTACAATATTTAATAGCACTTGTGTGTACACACACAGATTACTGAGATACTGGTTATATTACACAATAACTTAAGTGACTACATATTTGCATGATGTGGAGATGCCGGTGATGGACTGGGGTTGACAATTGTAAACAATTTTACAACACCAAGTTATAGTCCAGCAATTTTATTTTAAATTCACAAGCTTTCGGAGGCTACCTCCTTCCTCAGGTGTTCCACATCGTTCACCTGAGGAAGGAGGTAGCCTCCGAAAGCTTGTGAATTTAAAATAAAATTGCTGGACTATAACTTGGTGTTGTAAAATTGTTTACATATTTGCAGATCTTGCATACAATTGGTATTTAACCCACTCTTTATTTAGGTGGTAGCACTCTCATTACTGAAATAGAATGCTGTGGGTTCACACCCCACTCCATGACTTGGACACAATCTCTGTCTACGCAACAGCATACTATTCAGGAAGTGCTGTATTGTCTGAGGTGCCATTCTTCAAAGTAGACAGAGGCCCCATCTTCCTGTTCGAGTGGTTCAGGTGGATGTTAAGGGCCCCATGTCCCTCTTCAAGGAGGAGTGCTCCCAGTGTCCTGGCCAACATTTTTTCCTTAATGAGCACCATCAAAATTAGATTAACTGAGACCTTGTCTGTAAAACAGCTGCCACATTAACTTACATAACAGCGACTGGACTGAAGTAAATTACTGCAACATATAGTGCTTTGGGGCTTATTGTGAGATGCGTAAAGTGCTATATAAATACAAATTCTCTCTTTCCTTAATCACATGGAGTGTTTGCATTAAAGCAGAACTGTAATTTTACTTCTGTAAGAAATTAAGCTATTAGTACTGGTTTCACACCCGATGAGTGTGCAATTTTATGTTCATTTACTGCATATTCCACAGAATAAATGTAAACAAAGAAAATGGCAATTAGTGCATTTCTGTTACAAATGTGTCAATGTAGAATGTGACAATTCTAAAAACTTGAATATTCTATCTGCACTTATTTGAAAAACTAAAGGAGAATAATCAGAAAATAAGAGGTAAAAAGTGGGAGATGGGGGAAAAGCAGTGGATGTAGTGTACATGGATATTAGGAAAGTCTTTGACAAGGTTACATATGGGAGATTACAAGAGAAGTTTAAGGGGTATAAAATTAGGGGGAAGATAACAAACTGGATTAAAAATTGGTTAGAGGGAGAAACAGAGTAGGAGTTAATGGCAGCTTTTCCAAATGGTTGGAAGTGGATAGTGGTGTCCTTCAGTTCTTGGGCCACTTCTGTTCACTATATATAATCAATGATTTGGATATAGGTCTAGAGGGAGTGGTTTCAAAATTTACAGATGATACCAAAATGGGAGATGTAGGTAATTCTTTAAAAGACCAAAAGGAAACTGCAAAGTATTATTACAATCAAGGAACAAACTAAGAAATGGCAGATGGAATTCAATGTCAGTAGGTGATTGACATTGGTACAAAAAAACAGCAGTAATTATACTCTGAATGGAAGTAGGCTCAGTGCTGTGCAAGAGCAGAGGGGTTTGGGGGGTGCAGGTTCACTCAAAATTAAAGGCAGCACCTCAGGTTGATAAGGCTGTTTTTAAAATAAGTCAGAATTTGCTGAAAGCTTGCACCTACAGCGTATGCCATATTACGGTGCAGAACTTCCAGGAAATTATGGTGCATGTGACTTATGCCATGCCATAATTTCCTGGCACTTTTGCAACATTCCATAGAGACCGTTGCAGAAACAGTTATAATAGCTCCACCCCACACCCTTCGAAATCAGTGACAATAGTAAATTTGCTGAATTAACGCTACTTTGATGACCGCTGCCACTTAGACCACTACAAAACAGCGCTGGTGGATTACAGAATTATGCTGGAAGGCTCAATCAGCAGAGTATTCACTCAGCAGGTTGCCTATAATCAAAAGATAACTATTTAGCATATCGGTATCTTGATCATAATTTAGGCAGATATAGACACTCACCAGCTCTATCGCTACACACTGAGGAAGGACTTAAATTTATAATAAATAAAGTTTAATTTTGTCTTGACCATAAAGGAATCTAAAAAACAAACAGGACTGCATTTTGTAAATATTTAAATCAGGACCCAGGTGGTGGTTTCCTGAACCGTGCACGATAACTAACCATATTTCATTACTGGTTGCAATCCATGCTTGACGCACAAGCTCAAAAAATATCAGTCGGGGAGGATGCCTGGCTGTCAAAATACTTATAACCAACACAAAAAAGTCAGCAATCAAATTACTATTTGGGGTTAAAAAGAGTTAAAGATAGAGTTCTTTGATGAATAAACCGAGAAAGTTCATGAGGGTAGTGCAGTTGATGTTGTATATATGGACTTTCAAAAGGCATTTGATAAAGTATCACATAATAGACTGGTTAGCAAAATTAAAGCTCACGGGATTAAACGGACAGTGGCAGTGTGGATACAAAATTGGCTATGGGACAAAAAGCAGAGTGTAGTGGTAAACAGTTGTTTTTCAGACCGGAGGGAAGTATACAGTGGTGTACCCCAGTGGTTAGTATTAGGATCACTGCTCTGATATATATCAATGACCTGGACTTGGGTATAGAGGGTATAATTTCAAAGTTTGCAGATGACACAAAATTTGGATATGTAGTAAACAATGTGGAGGATAGTAACAGACTTTAGGAGGACATAGACAGACTGGTGAAATGGGCAGACACATGGCAGATGAAATTTAACACAGAATTGTGAAGTGATGCGTTTTAGTAGGAAGAATGAGGAGAGGCAATATAAATTAAATGGTATAATTTTAAAGGGAGTGCAGGAACAGAGAGACCTAGGAATGTATGTACACAAATCTTTGAAGGTGGCAGGACAAGTTGCAAAGGCTGTTAGAAAAGCATATGGGATCCTGGGCTTTATTAATAGATGTAAACAATTTTACAACACCAAGTTATAGTCCAGCAATTTTATTTTAAATTCACAAGCTTTCGGAGGCTACCTCCTTCCTCAGGTGAACGATGTGGAAATGAAGTCCTCGAAATGAAGTCGCATTTATAATTCACAGAACAATGCTGGTGATAACAGACAGTTTTTTCAACTGCCCGTTGCCAAGGCAATCAGTGTGCAGACAGACAGGTGTTACCTGCCAGGTCTACCTGGCAGGTAACACCTGTCTGTCTGCACACTGATTGCCTTGGCAACGGGCAGTTGAAAAAACTGTCTGTTATCACCAGCATTGTTCTGTGAATTATAAATGCGACTTCATTTCGAGGACTTCATTTCCACATCGTTCACCTGAGGAAGGAGGTAGCCTCCGAAAGCTTGTGAATTTAAAATAAAATTGCTGGACTATAACTTGGTGTTGTAAAATTGTTTACAATTGTCAACCCCAGTCCATCACCGGCATCTCCACATCTTTATTAATAGAGGCAGAGAGTACAAAAGCAAGGAAGTTATGCTAAACCTTTGTAAAACACTGGTTAGGCCACAGCTGGAGTATTATGTTCAACTCTGGGCACCACACATTAGGAAGGATGTCAAGGCCTTAGGGAGGGTGCAGAACAGATTTACTAGAATGTTCCAGGGATGAGGGACTTCAGTTATCATGGAATGGTTACAGCACAGGAGGCAACCATTCAGCTCATCCGGTTGGCTCTTTGTAAGAGCAATCCAGTTAGTCCCATTCCCCCGTTCTTTCCCCGTAGCACTGCAAATTTCACCCCCCCCCCCTTCAAGTATTTATCCAATTTCTTTTTGAAGGCCACGATTGAATCTGCTTCCACCACCCTTTTAGGCAGCGCATTCCAGATCATAACTGCTCGCTGTGTAAAAAAGATTTTCCTCATGTCGCCTTCGATTCTTTTGCCAATTACCTGAAATCTGCATCCTCTGATTCTTGACTCTTTTGCCAATGGGAACAGTTGTTCTTTATTTACTTTATCTAAACCCTTCATGATTTTGAACACTTGTCAAATCTCCTCAAACTTCTCTGCTCTAAGGAGAACAACCCCAGCTTCTCCAGTCGATCCACGTAACTGAAGTCCCTCATCCAAGGAACCATTCTAGTAAATCTTTTCGGCACCCTAAGGTCTTCACATCCTTCCTAAAATGCGGTGCCCAGAATTGGACACAAATACTCCAGTTGTGGCCGAACCAGTGTTTTATAAAGGTTCAATATAACTTCCTTACTTTTGTACTCTATGCCTCTATTTATAAAGCCCAGGAGAGGTTGGAGAAGCTGGGGTTGTTCTCCTTAGAACAAAGAAGGTTAAGGGGAGATTTGATAGGTGTTCAAAATCATGAACAATTTTGATAGAGTAAATAAGGAGAAACTGTTTCCAGTGGCAGAAGCGTTGGTTATCAGAGGACACAGATTTAAGGTGATCAGCAAAAGAGCCAGAAGTGACAAAAGAAACATTATTTTTAAACGCAGAGTTGTAATGATCTGGAATGCGCTGCCTGAAATGGTGGTGGAAGCAGATTCAATCGTAACTTTCAAAAAGAATTGGATAAATACTTGAAGGGAAAAAAGATTAGAGCTATGGGGAAAAGAGCAGGGGAATGGGACTAACTGGATAGCTCTTTCAAAGAGCCAGTAGAGGCAAGGTAGGCTGAATGGCCTCCTCCTGTGCTGTACCTACTATGATAACAGACAGTGACTTTTATAGAAATGTTAAATAACCTGTTTTTCCTTTGTGTCCCCACAGCACCTTGGGGTGTGTATTGGACATTAGAAGCGAATCAAAAGCAGTGCAGCGCAGCCAATCAGTTCTCCAGCAAATTATGTTGTAAATTCACCACTGGAGGATCAGGGAGCACAACTTACGGCTTTTGGTGCCAAATCACCGATGCAGCCAACAGAATTCTAAGTTTTTTCAAGAGGTATAGAATATAAAAGCCTAGAAATAATGATGAGCCTATATAAAATGTTAAAAACATCTCAGTTAGAGTACTGTGTGCAATATTGGGCTTTACATTATAGGAAGAATATTGAGGCTTTAGAGTGGTATAATGCAGATTCACTAGGATGCTGCCTGGTATGAGGAAATACAAACACAAAGAGACTTCAAAAGTCAGGTCTTTTGTTAGAATGCAGAAGGAAAGGGTAGATAGCAACTGACTGCTTGCAGTAGTTGAGGAGTGAAGAATGAGGGACTATAAATACAAGATTAAATACAAGAGATTTAGAGCAGAGGGCAGGGGAAACTTCAGAGTTGTGAAATTCACCTCCAGGGTTAGTGGTTGAGGCAGAAACTTATTCAACATCCAAGATTAGATTGATAGGTGGGTGAAGGAAAGGGGGTTGAAGGGATATGGGAAAGTGGTGGATAAATGTGATTAGAGCTATTTGCTTGCATGGTGGGTAAATGTGGCATTGGACTCGTTGGGACGAATAGCCCGTTTCCGATGATGTAACTTCTGTGCATTTCAAGGGAAGAACATTATTGTCATTTGCCCAATCCAGATCTTATTAGTGCAAGTGTTAGTGATAACTGAACATATGCCAAATTTAATAGTAATTTACACAGCACTTTGGAATTGCACTTTAAAGTGCAACAACATACAGGTAATGTATGTAGATTTGATTTATATATTGTGAAAGTCTGTTACTTTTTGGGTCCTGTTAGATATGTATCATGTATTTCTTTTCACAATTTTACTGCTTTTTAAATGCTCTAAATCTCAGTCTTGCATTTAATACTGAGCCACTTATATAGCCATTGGTTCAACGTGATGGACACCATATCATGGTACATTTGATCAATCAAGTGTACCAACCAACTTTTCTGTTTAGATAGATTTACAATCATGCAAGGTGTTCCCAGTGTTCCTACCAGTGTCAATAGAGGAAGATTGGAGGAAATTATACTCTGCCCTTACCTCCTCTTTGTCTTTCATTTGTGCCTCTAGTTCTTCTATTGTTCTGTTCAACTCAGTTTTGTGTGTCTTAAGCACATTCGCCTGTCCACTCAGACATTCAAGTTCAGAAACCTGAATTTAGAAAATTAAAAGTGAGCAAACATACTTTTCAAAATGATAGTTATTTCCAAATGCATTTCTAATTGCATATATCCATATAACTCTGCTGCCCTTATCGTAACTCACACCAAGTCCCGTTCACCCATCACCCGTGCTCGCTGACCTACATTGGCTCCCGGTCCGGCAACGCCTTGATTTTAAAATTCTCATCCTGGTTTTCAAATCCCTCCATGGCCTCGCCCCTCCCCATCTCCAACCTCCCCCACCCCTACAACCCTCCAAGATCTCTGTGCTCCTCCAATTCTAGCTTCTTGCACATCCCCGATTTTCATTGCTCCACCATTGGCGACCGTGCCTTCAGCTGCCTAGGCCTCAAGTTCTGGAATTCCCTCCCTAAACTTCTCCACATCTCTCTCCACCTTTAAGGCACTCCTGAAAATCTACCTCTTTGACCAAGCTTTTGGTCACCTGTCCTAATATCTCCATATGTGGCTCATCAAATTTTGTTTGATAATGCTCCTGTGAAGTGTCTTGGGATGCTTAACTATTTAAAAGGCGCTACATAAATGCACGTTGTTATATAAAATTCCAACAGTTTGAACCAAGCCTCTAATGAATCCCCACTCTCAGTTTTTCTAAGATTCTATATTAAAAAAAGTGGTCAATATGGATGTTAAAAATCAATTATTTTTACTGCTATCATTACTGCACAAAGTCTTCACGCTTGACCATTTCTAGAACAAGTGGAAAATTGAGCTTAGTGACTTCTGCACCTGACTGTGGGATAAAGAGGGTGAAGGGAAAAAAAGAGGAAAGGACTGCCTATAACCTGCTCTTCACATTTTCCATCAGCCAGATAATGATTGTCTCTACTCAAACACTTGTGCAAGTTTAAAAATTAATCTTCTTTCTTGCACATTTCACATCAACAGGATTTCCTCTTCCATTTACCATTCCTGCTCACAATTATTCAACACATTAGAAGGAATAAATGAGTATTGCTACTTCACTTCAGACTAGCAATTAACAAATTACATTTTACAGTAATGTAATCATACTATCTTTCTTGTACTTACAAAATGCTGGAAATACACAGGTCAACATCTGTAAAAAAAAGACAGGTTTTGACATTTTGAGTGTATACCCTTTATTCAAAAAGGTTACACATCCAAAATGTTACAAGCAGTCTTTTTGTTTTAACAGGTGCTGACTGACCTGCTGTTTATTCCAGAACTTTATTTTTATTTCAAGTTTCCAGTTTTCCCCTCATTATCTTTTTTGCACTCAATTATATTGGTTGTACATAGGAACTATACTCTAGCATGATTTATAATAAATGCACTGCTTTAGCCAAATAAATAGTTAATGGAACACATCTGTTGCTCTCGATGACAGACATCTTACAGTGTGTTTACATAACCAACACTTGTGTCCATTCTAATGCAGTATAATCAGAATGCACAATTCTGGTCAACATAGAATGTGGATTCCCCCCCACCATAAATAGCCATCATAGGGTAATTCACTATACAAACCTAACCTAAAATACAATTGTAAACATCTGGTTATTGCTAGAACTATTTTGGTGGGTGGGAGGAGGTGCTAAATCTTACTCATGCATCATTCAATATTCAAAGCACTATCAATTACTGAAGTTTTAAAGATATGCAAGTGAACATTTACAAACTCTCCAGCTCAACTCAGCTTCTCTTCAATATTCTGCCCAACTGTACTTAAGAGTTTAGATTAAAAAAAGCAGCAATTTCGAATTAAATACCAGGGTATGCAAGTATAGAAAACCAGAGCTGCAAAGTGATCTCATTCATTGCACTGGAAAACTTTTAAACACAAGGGGGCACACTAACCAAATTGAAAACCAGACACTCATCAACTTTGTTTCCTTGGTAGTCTCCAGCAAATAGCCACCTCAAACCAACACACAAAATATATCCTAATGACATCAAACATGCAATATGATATGTGCTAGCTACACTCCCTGGAATTAGCTGATGGTACGTAAACAAAGTATTGAATTTTAAATTCCTGCTCTACAGCAAGAGACAGTTTTTGCTCAAACACTTAACTGACATCCTTATGGTGTAGTGACGAAGCAACCGTGCCACATTTTAAAATCAGAAGGAATTCTTGAGTTTATGCAAACCAGGATTTGCTCCATACAGAAGACAGACAATCCTGCACACCCTACATAGCCATAGACTGGCTACTCAGATTCTGCAGTTGTCAATATGCATCAAGTCCCTCATTCTCCCTTAAGTTATTGACCCTGATCTGGTCATAACTTATCTAGTTTGAATAATTTTTACATCTAGTGCTTTTAAAAGACCAAAAATTTTTTGATCAAGTATATTTGCAATAAGTCATTAAAATTCAGAAACAGAACATAAAAAGCAGGAACAAACTCTCCCTGTTAACACATTTTATATAACCACATTATGTTGTCTGCTTGTTTGCTACTTCATAACATTCCATTTTAAGTGCAAATCCAATAATGATCCTTGTATCTCTTGCATATAAAGATATGCTCTGGTTTTATTTTGCTTACAGCTTACTTTTGGTTATTAGCACAAAATGATGAATTAGACATTAGTCAGAAATATTTTGTCCACGGCTATACTTTACATGGGCCATGCCAGTTTGATTCAGGGGCTAGCCAGATATTTCAATAAAACAAATTTTATTTCCAAACAAAGTTATAAAGAACAAGAGAGTATCAATTGCAATTGAGGTACTAGAGGACTGGCTGCTACCTGCATCACCTCCAAAATACAAACCACATTTTTACAACAGTAAATAAAATACAACTTCCCTGGCTCAAGACAAGACTTTTTGATAGAAAATTTGACAAGCTTGAGGACATTGCGGTAGTGTTATCCAGTAAACAGTTATCACCTTTTCGATCTTGAAAATCAATTCTTAACTCTAACACTCAAAAACGTGTGCACATTGCACTAATGTTTTTTGACTTTCAGCAAGTGTTTAGACATCATTTGCACTAGTGATGGCCCCCACTTTCCTAGTTTATAAAAAGTTCGACCTTTGTACAGTATTTTACAGTCGACTGTTCTGTGCTTTTACAAGGATGAACTTGACTTTCCGGTCCACATGCTAACTGCAATACAGGCAGATGACTTAGAACCTGGTCTGCCAGAATTGACTGCTGGAAACTCTACTAGCAGAACCCTGGAGCTAAACTGCCTCCCTTCCCATTGTATGGAGGCAAATGGCCTCCTCACAGCAGTACTGTGGATTGGCAACTCAGCAGTGCCGGAAACTAAGCTGAACCTGCAATTTTCTGTGCTAGAGCACCAATGCACAATACCACTTTACATGTACTTCCTGCAGGAGTGCCAAACAAAAAAAAAATTAAGGATACGGGTTTTTATATTTGCATTGTTATCAATGTAACTGATCAAGATTTACATTGCACAGAACAATGCCGCCTTAATGCAGTAAATTTCCATTAACAGCCTTAAACAATTGGTCACAAGAATTACTCAGACGAACTTTCCAGTGATGTGAAATTGCCCAATAATGTCATTCTGATCTGAAATTTAACTATTTACTCGTCTGCTAGATTTCCATGCAGATTATCTTCCCTAAAAAAGTCAAGTCTAATGATGATCTGCAGTTATTCTTCATGGTACACCAATTCTAACAACTTAGTAAATGCTTATCTAGTAAAGCAGCAATCTCAATTGGATGTACATTGTTCAATCATACTGTACAGCCTCTCTAGTAGAAATAACTTTAATGGAAAAGTCTTCCAAATTTGGCATTCAACTCCTAACTAGACAAAATGTTCAGTTTCTACTCAAGTAATTTTTTGCAATAGCTTCTGCTATCGAGAGGAGTTATAAATTTGAGTCAGCCTACTCAAGGGTAAAGAAATCTGGCTTGCGGACTACCCTAATACAGGTGCAGATACGTACAAAATTCTGGGCATTGATGGTAAGCAACTGCTACAGAATCTTATTTTTCTAAAATGCAAACTGCAGTTTTGTCAATGAATCCTTAGACTCTGGGAGGATTTGGATATCTAATTGAGACATAACTATTAGTCTCACCCATAAATGCAGATTGGCTGTATAGTCAGACCATGCTATCTTCACTCATTCTGCAAACCTAGCACTAGACCTCTATATACAAGGTCTCTTTGCAGCAAATTTATATTAATTGATATTATTCCCAGTTACATTTCTAGACATTAATAGATTAAAACAGCATGCAGAATGTTTTTGAAATAATTGGACAAAAACCCATCACAGCTGTTTATGTGCAAGCACTTCTTTATACAACTACTGGGCAGAAATCCTACACAGCATCAATACATACCCGTTTGTGTAGTCGCTCTGCTTCGTCCTGGTAAGCAGTGAGCTGCTGCTTCCATTGTTTAACATTGGCAGTAGATTCCAGTAGTGCTGCTGTAAGTTTAGCATTGTTGGTTTTTAAGGTCGCCAATTCAGACTCCCAATGCTTTCCTATTGTAGTACTATATAAAAGAAACAACTTGTTACTATTAAGCATTGTGTGGGATTTTGTCACTGACATTTTAAAATCAGTCGATTCACATTTGACATTAAAGATATTTGAATTTATTCAAATGTAACAGAGTACATCAAGATTATTGTACTTCTGGTCTCAGAACATTCACTTTCAAATTTTTCCTCCCTCCTAACCTGAAGGGACTAACCCATGCTGACCACCCAACGTTCCTGGCTGCCATGCTACCTGACACTGTAAAAAGTTTCCTCTGCACAGCTACAATCTCTCTCCCCTTCAAAACTCAACCTCCACCACAAAAAATCACCGCTGACTCCTGTTGTTGCAAAGTACTGCTTTATCTCCAACCTCCCTTTCCTCTCTAACATCCTCGAACATGTTGTTGCCTTCTGAGCATACTTGCTGCAGTCAGCATTCTATTGAAACTTTCCATTCCTGACTCCGCCCTTGTGCATTCCTTCTCCCGCCTGGTCCACCATTGGCACTGACTTCAGCTGCTTAGCCTCTACTTTCTGGAATTCCCTCCCTATATCCCTCTGAACCTCCTTTAAGATACTCCTTAAAACCCAGCTCTTTGACCAACTCTCCTAATATCATCTTTGACATGTCATCCATTGTTTTTCCTTACATCGTAGGAGTTTGTTCTGCATAGAAGGCATTATTTAAATGTAAATTATTGTTTGTTGCTGTGGAATGGATACATTCTTAGAGGGGAGAACTTCTGTAGCCCCTCTGCACCCCACTACATCTTTAGTCAGCTACATAACACATTACAAAGGACATGCACAAATTTCCAAGTTTTCGGTCACAAGAATGATTAGCTTGAAAATTCACCATGGTCATGCATGGGTATTAGCATTTCAATTAGGTCAAATCAGAAAGACCAACTCCTGCAATCTGACCATCTGTGACCTGAATTCAGCTGGTAAAAAAATGTAGAGCTAAGTAGGTCAATTACAAAAAAATGCTTTACAGTTACTGATTAATGAGAGTGCACACTTTACATGACTAGGAGCAGACACCAAAGACTTGAAAAGAAAAGCTAGTAAAATTTTGGATTCACTGTATTAAACAAGCTTGAACACATTATTGGTTTTGTAATGCCATTTCTAACATTATACCACGTGAGGAACTGTTTTTTTAAAAACAAAAAAAGCTTTTCAATTACTTTGGCATCATACACATCAACTGCAGAAGTCAATCAGCTCCACTGCAACTCCTTTATGCTTTGCTCCCCTAAATGTTCCTGGATTCTTTTTATAGCCACTCATCACCTGGGATAATTGGTGTAGGGGGCAGAGGAAGAGGGGGGTGGGGAGCAGAAGAGGAGGAAGGGGGGGGGTGGAGAAGGAGGAAGAGTTTATATTTTGAGTTATACAAGCTTACACAGTTAAATTCCTGCTTCTGCTCCACAGCAATGGTACACAACTATACAAAAAGTAGCAGTGTAACTGCAGAGACAGGACTCAAACATAGCTCTGCAAGAATCCAATGGGAAGGCAGCCTTACTGCATGTCTCAACTGCAGTGTATAAATGCCTTGTCTATACTAGATCACCTGTCACTGATCAGGGATATATTCTAGGATATGAAGCACATTTCAGATCTGCTGTGATCCCATTCATAACTGGGGAAGTGGAACACAAGCAAAAAGGCCCAGGAGCAGAATACAGAATTTTAAAATTTGAACTGTCTGACTACAAGAGAAGTAGGGGATTACTTGATCGATTGTGATATGGATGCAGACAAACTGCGATGGTAGTTGAGAAATTTTAATTCACAGGTTTGATTTCCAATCAGTTGTATATATTGGAGGGAAAAAAAATTGTGTTTGTCCAATCAGAAAGTCCTTTGAAAGCATCAGAATTTTATGATCTACCATTCACAGAGCATGGTATGACTTCCTATTTGTAAGCCCACACCAATCAGTATTAGAGTCAGTGAGTGGCGACAGCCTTAAGCTACATTGAAGGTTCTAGTCCAGAGTTGCACACTTACACGTAATAGCATTATCAGACTCAGTCCATTGCTTGGTTGAGCCACTTCATTCAGGCAAGTTCCAAGCACACAATGTAAGGTGGGGAACACAACAGAATAAAGATGGGAGCTCCATAGAGGGGAGGTAGGTTTGTGCAGAAGCAGCACTTTTTTGTTTAAAAGCCAATGGCAGATGTAGTGCTTTCCTCCCCTTATTTGTGTTTACTACTTTATTGTTTTAAGTTGTATAGAGTGGCCTATGCATGGAAGCAAATGGCTACTCAAGCACAAAGAAAATATTTCCAGGCATATGTTTGTTTGGTTGGTGTTATAGTAGTTGCTGGTTCCTGATTGCCACTAGACAGGAAAAGTGGTCAATCTAATATCTAATATTTGAGCAAATCTGCATTCTTGGCAGAACAGATATTGATTATTTGACATGAACTAGATAAAAGATATTTGGAGAAAGCATTCAAAATTACAAGCAGCAGAGTTCCCTCCTGGCTGTTCAAACCACATATGCCTACCACAGAATGCTTTATTTCAATCAACTGAGAAATGACAGCTTTGCCCACAGTTGGATATGACCACTTGTACAATTTATTTTTTCAGAATAATTTATAAAGGTTAACCCACTGCAGTTGGGAGCCATATTCAAATAGAGGAGTTAATATCACAGTCACAAAACAAAGTTCTAATTACTGTATCATGGTTCTTAAACTTCCAGGATCTCATAATTCAAGCAGCATGCAGTCCCATTTACACAGGCTGATGCACATATAGTTGAAAGCAATAATTAAAAGACAGTTCATGCCTGCGCTCAAGGGAACTAGTTATGTACAAGCCCGGTTGAAAGTAGATGAAATCCACTGTAAATATGCACAGAAAGTGTGTGCCTTAGCCATTATATTGCTGCATAGTTCACAGAATGGTCTGTACTGTAAATCTAGACTGGGCAAATCCATATTGGTTCACTCGTGAATGCAATTTAATTCTAAAATAGTTTGTTGATGCAGCTATATTTTAAAATCATGAAACAAGTTTACTTTTGATGTTCATCTCTTTTCCAATTTTCTTTAAGTTTATTCACTACTGTTAAATTAGTAAGAACTCGCAGTCAATGGCAATAGTGAATGCATGATCTACACACAAGGTGTAGAGATTAAATTGATAGACCTTACTGAACATAACCTCCAATCCTCTCCGTGCAATATCTGAATTACTAAGTTATGAGTTTCGTTACTTTGAATATTTCAGAGAGTTTCTTCTCGTCCCTGAAGTCTAACTAACTACCACCCAAATCCTGGCCCCATCCAGCTCTCCTGACCTCACTATCTTTGCTGATCGCAAATGGAAGTCACATCTTTTCTATTATTAAAGTTGCCTCCCAGGAGCTTGGCTCACCTTGTGCTTCTTTTCTCAAGTTTTATAGGGAGTTAAAAGTTCTTAAGTCCATCCAAGACTTAATATTGTTCCCATATTTGGAAAGCCTCTTTTGAACACTTTTCATACTTCTGAACAGGACAAATGAAAATCTCAGCATTAAATAGGTGGCTCTACACTATCTTTATCTCTCTCTCGATTACTACAGCTAGAGTCATAAGAACATAAGAAATAGGAGCAGGAGTAGGAGTAGGCCAATCGGCCCCTCGAGCCTGCTCCGCCATTCAATAAGATCATGGCTGATCTGATCCTAACCTCAGATCTAAATTCATGTCCAATTTCCTGCCCGCTCCCCGTAACCCTTAATTCCCTTTACTTCTAGGAAACTTTAAAACAGAAATAGACATTTATTTAATGATGTAGCTTCCACAGCTTCCTGGGGCAGCAAATTCCACAGACCTACTACCCTCTGAGTGAAGAAGTTTCTCCTCATCTCAGTTTTGAAAGAGCAGCCCCTTATTCTAAGATTATGCCCCCTAGGTCTAGTTTCACCCATCCTTGGGAACATCCTTACCGCATCCACCCGATCAAGCCCCTTCACAATCTTATATGTTTCAATAAGATCGCCTCTCATTCTTCTGAACTCCAATGAGTAGAGTCCCAATCTACTCAGCCTCTCCTCATATGTCCACCCCCTCATCCCCGGGATTAACCGAGTGAACCTTCTTTGTACTGCCTCGAGAGCAAGTATGTCTTTTCTTAAGTATGGACATCAAAACTGTATGCAGTATTCCAGGTGCAGTCTCACCAATACCTTATATAATATAACTTCTATGAACTTTCCTCTTATTCCTCCCAAGCTCTATGCATATCATCCTACTTGATCAAAATCAAGACTTTTACACTATTTCCCCAACTTAAACTCCTTATCTCCCTCAGTCTTCCCTTTCTTCCACAATCAGACTTTTAAAGCCCTACCCTAGCATACTGCAAACATTACTTTCTGATTTGTGTTATTTTTCCTTTTAACTCCTTTCAACCTTGGTGGTGGCTTTTGCTTTGGTTTCTCTATTTAAAATAAATTAGTATCTTAAAATTGTCCTGGCAGCCCAATATAAAACTTTAAACTGCAGCAAAGGAAGATTGTTCTGCAATTTAATGCAGTAAGCAGCAAGAGATTTTACTTAATGGCTACTCTAATGTAAAAAGAGTAAAATAGTAATCATCATGGGACTAACCAAAACTTTTCACATTTCACATGCTTACCTATGAGTAAAAGGTAGAGAACTCTGGTTAATTTCAGCTCGTGCATCAGAATCTTGTGCCACATCCTGAATAGACCTTTCATCATCTGTCCCATTTATACTCTCTGGTGTCAAAGGTGACTGCAGGTCACCTCCTGCAGACTCCTGTGAAGCACAAATCATTCACAAACAGCCATTAGTTGGCTATGATCAGCAAATCATAGACTGTAAAGCTTCCAATTTAGTCCTACTCAGTAGAAATGTAATTGGAATTGTGGGTTCCACAATGGGTTATCAATCTTTCACCTCTAGAACTGGGTTTGGATTCACACCCACCACCCCGTAACACAGGTCACAGCATTAAATAACTTCTAAATAGCCCAGCTCTGCAATTTAGGATAAGTCCATTTATCTATATAAATGTGGAAAGTAGGCTGGTAACATGAATACAAGATTCACTGTCCAGCCACCATTGACAAATACTGCATTATATCCATATACCATTTACTTGAGAGTAATCCAGTTTATAAATGGAAAAATGTTTGTTTTGCCTTTCTCCAGAAACAGTTCTCACCTTGAAAGTAGTTTACTGGATGTATTAGTCCTCGGATTTAGAGTAATGGGGTTAGGAATTTGACATTTCACGTCTGATTTATTGAAACAGAATTTTTTTAGCACAGGAGTATTATTCATCCCCCTTGTCTGCACTGAATTTAGTCCTCTCTTGAAATCAGATTTTACACAATCCCATTCTGATACTTTCTCAACATATCCTTTTATATTCAAGTAATTATCCAATACTTAAATTAATATTGATTTAGCATCAATCACCACTTGTGGTAAAGCATTCCACATCTGGACAACTCTTACAGGAAAAGGTTTCTTCTAATCTCACCTTTATGTATCTAGAGTTTATTTTGAGAAGGTGGTCTCATCTTTTGACTTGTGTATCAAAGGAAATAATCTGTGTTTCCTTTGTCTATTCCTTTTATCATTTTGAACAACTCCAACACACCTTCAATTTTCTCAGTATGAAATGATACAGCCCCAATTGCTCTAACATTTCCCGGATCCTTCGGCACTAGTTTTAGCCAGGTAAATTGGCATTGCACCCTCCAGGGCTATTATATCAATTCTATGGTGAGGAGTTCAAAACTACAGATTATTCCAGATGGGACATAATCATAGTTTTGTACAGAGTCATCATTTGCTGCTGCATTCAATCTTTCTCGACATAAATGCCAAAATCTCATTTACTTTCTTGATTTTTTTTTAAAACTTGCCCACCCGCTTAAGGATTTACATAAAGATTAATGGATCGAGACATCTCGATCCCTTTGTTCCTTCACTGCCTTGAGATACTTACTATGCTAGGCATATTTCCATTCTTTATTTTTGTACCCAAAATGCATTACTTCACATTTTCCCATGTTCCACTACACCGGCTACTTTTCTGCTCATTCTCCTAGCCTGCTTAATGTCTTGCATTCTTCCTGGAAAATCAGCAGCAAGCAGATCATATCAGTCTGAGAAAAATCCTCTTGCCACAATGTTTGTCCACCTTTCAGCCATTGCTATCCATACTTTCACTTTCTCTTTTAGAATCATAGAAATGTTACAGCACGGAAGGAGGCCATAGATCCCAACTTCCTCAAACAATTTTTGTAGCACTTTATAAAATGCTTTCTGCCAGCTCCTATATTCATTTGGTAGGCAAAATGTCAACTATCAGGCTTCGCAAAAATCAAGAATGAGGTTTCCATACAACGAGTTTACAGGTCTGGATGATGAAATAATCATTCTTAAATGGACAAAATTCATTAGGACAGTGCTTGGAGTTTCAGTTTAAACTTCATTCCTCTGAGGAGTTTGATGTATTTATAGATATGTGTAAGTTTTAAAAATCTGATTTGGTTTGGCTATTTACTGCAAAATGCCAGTTTTCAATAAATGCTTTACTCTCTCCATCAAACACAACTGCCTGCTCAACAGAACAGAGTTAACCTGCTCATAGGCCTCTTTCACTTAAGAGTCTTGAAGGGGCTGCTAGAAGGTAAAGTCTGCTGCCCGTGAATTTTCTGAGCTGCTTAAATTGTTGCGAAGTCTCCTCAGTTCCTTCTGATCAAATACAGATTTGTGCTAGCTGTGCTATAAGAACATAACAAATTAGGAGCAAGAGTAGGCCATATGGCCCTTCGAGCCTGCTCTGCCATTCAACAATATCATGGGCTGATGTTCTACCTCAACTCCACTTTCTCACTATCCCTATATCCTTCAATTCCCTTGTCCAAAAATCTATCTTTGTGACCAACTGATGCAACAATTCACTAAATATTAAGCTGTACTAACACTGCTAGAATTTAAAACCAGACCACATGGCTCTCATTTAATGCATCTCTGCCAATGGCAGCATAATATTTAGCAATACCTACCTGAGAAGGTGTACTGGTTAATTCCATTTTTTCCTGCATTTTCTCCTTCGCTATCCGTGCTGCATCTTTAAATTCCTGGAACTTTTCTGCAAACTATATTGGGAAGGAAGTTAGTCTTTTAAATTTCAGTTTGTACAATGCAGACTACAAAAAAAAAAAAATACATGGACTACATACACCTGATTGTTCAAGGATTGTACAAGCAAAACCCAAACAATGTTTCTTTAACATTACTGTTTAAATCTGATCAACGGGAAATGCAAGAACTTTAGTCCTAGCTGAAGCAGTTTGGTACAGAATGATGGTACATATGCCCACAAGAAATCTATTTTTCCTGCTTTATCATTTGCAGAGAGTTTAATATATCTTCTAGATTCTAATTCATCTAGTTGCAAAATGTTTAACTTGCTCAGAAGTTTGAAGAAATTAGCTCCCAAAGTTTCAGATTAACCCTGGAGGCACCATGCTACCTATCATTTCCAAAGTAAATTCAGTAATCCTTCTCTACTATATTCGGTATTAGGCTATGCCATCACACTTCCTCCACATGCCAATTCACATAGCTAACATGACTTCATTGGCTGTGAAGGGCTTTAGGATGTGCTGAGGTCATGTAAGGCGCTACATAAAAGCAAGTTTGTCCATTGTTCTTAAAAGTTCATCCTGTATGTGCCACAGACTCAAGTCCACTGTGACCTGGATAGAGTCTGCAGAGACTCATTACATTTAGTTCCTTTATTCCATCTGTCTGTATTGAATTCAAATCCAAGTGTCTCTCTCCCTTTCCCCCCCACCTCCAAAATCTCCAACCAGTAGAAAAACATTATGCCCCAGAATTTTGGGATTCTCTTCATTAACCCTTCCCTGTTGCTACATCTCTCCTCAAAACCTCTCTTCAGCCATGGCTTTGGTCCCCTCCTTAATTTATCATGTGTAGCTATTTCAGTAACATGTCAGCAGGCTGCAATTGCCAAAAGATACAACTAGTGAAGGGTGCACTTGCACAGATTTTGGTTCATAATCTGCTCCTTTTATTTTGCAAATGGACATTTTCACTGGGGCTTCTACTACTTTTATCCTTGCTTTTAAATTGTTCAGCTGTAATATATAGGTGGCGTTATTGTGTGCTAGACTGGTATCAAATCGATTCTGGCAGATTGCGCAGTTGTCTAACTATGCAGTTGACACGTGGCATGGATTATGGGAAGAACTGGTATTCACCATTTTGCCACACTGTGCTGCAGCCAGTTATTATACAAAATCGCTGGCAACATGCTGCATTGTGATGTCACCTTTCGACCAAGTTTTGCATTAACCATAAAATGGGCAGACAGATTGTCTTCGCTATCAATCTGAAAGTCAGGTTTCACCAACCTGCGAGGTTGTGGTCATTTTGGCATCAATGTGTTAACGTCCTGAAGTAAATTACTAAATCATACCAGGCAATTTAACTTCCTAAGATATATGGGGCATAACATTCACTTACTATCTAAATAAATGTGAATTTACTCAACCATTCAAAATTAATACCGGATTTGTTTATTTAGGGTATTGAGCATTATTAGCAGTGTAAAAATCTTATCGTTTAAGTTAGGCTTGTATTCAAAATTAGGCATCATTTTATACAGCTTAAATTCAATGCAAGTAATACCAAATGTGTCACGAGTACAACTCAACTGAAAATTTATTTTGCCATTTTGCAATATCTCAGGGTACAACAAGCAAGAAACTTTGTGAAAAAAAATTTACCACCTCACATGGTTATACTCACTTTTGTTAGATGATGCTCAGAGGAAAAACCTAGACCATAGACTGTATTTGCACGGCTGTCTGGCCACTGACCAAACTTCTGAGATGTTTTTGTAAATGTCATGTTTGGAGTGATTGTGCTGTTGATTATTGCCTGAAAGAAAAAAAATACACTTTATGGTACCATTAAACTGGATTTTATAAGTAGATTCCTTCAAAACAGATCAATGGCCCCAGCATTCCCTTATATTGTTAATACAGACATTTATTTCCAAACCACTCATACTTCAAATGGGTAGCTCAAAAGTGGCAATGGAAGATGCATACTTCATTTCTTCCCACCTTCCTCTCATCACTTGGAAGATGTTTGTGACAAACTGCCATACGTCCTTATTTCTGTTGGCTACTTGTTCTCCATAAGAAAATGGGAAATCCCAAAAATCAGTTCCTTGAAGAATGCATAACAGTATCAATTAACGCAGGAGTTGGAAATATTTCCTAAAACGAAGCACAACTTCCAGTTCTATGGAAACCCATGGGAAGAAAAAAGCACAGCTTTTAAAGTATTTCCAAACTTTTAGCTTCTACATAAAAGGAATACAAAACAACTTGAATCATATGCACTTCATATTATTTCCACATAGTCTATGGGTGGCAAGATGGTAGAGATTGCAACCGACCAAAAATCTTGCCAATTTCAAAAAAGGTACAAATTGGTCATTTAACTTAAGACAAACCGCTGTGGATCAGGAAGCAAGTTTAAAAAAATAAATCTTAAATGGACTGCTTTAGGAAACATTTGCTGTGAGAACTTTTAACAATTTTAACCTTTAGACCATCAGATGGCTCAGGGAAACTCAGTCTCCAAAAAAATAGTAGATTTTCCAAGTTTCCAGCTAAAGCCCACTGCTAAAATAAAGCTGCCACAGGCACAATGGGCCCAATATTAGGAGGGCGGTGGGTTCGCACCGGCCGGGTGTGGGGCGGGGGGGTCGACTGGGCGCCCAGTGAAATCGGGTGCTCCACACGGAATCTTGGACCACTAGGCACCGGACACGACAACAGCAAACCAAGCCCAGTCGACCCTGCAAGGTCCTCCTTACTAACATCTGGGGACTTGTGCCAAAATTTGGAGAGCTGTCCCACAGACTAGTCAAGCAACAGCCTGACATAGCCACTCTCTCCGAATCATACCTTTCAGCCAACGTCCCAGACTCTTCCATCACCATCCCTGGGTATGTCCTGTCCCACCGGCAGGACAGACCCACCAGAGGTGACGGTACAGTGATATACGGTCAGGAGGGAGTGGCCCTGGGAGTCCTCAACATTGACTCTGGACCACATGAAATCTCATGGCATCAGGTCAAACATGGGCAAGGAAACCTCCTGCTGATTACCACCTACCGTCCTCCCTCAGCTGATGAATCAGTCCTCCTCCATGTTGCACACCACTTGGAGGAAGCACTGAGGGTAGCAAGGGCACAGAATGTACTCTTTTTTTAAATTCGTTCACGGGATGTGGGCGTCGCTGGCGAGGCCAGCATTTATTGCCCATCCATAATTGCCCTTGAGAAGGTGGTGGTGAGCCGCCGTCTTGAACCGCTGCAGTCCGTGTGGTGACGGTTCTCCCACAGTGCTGTTAGGAAGGGAGTTCCAGGATTTTGACCCAGCAATGATGAAGGAACGGCGATATATTTCCAAGTCGGGATGGTGTGTGAGACTTGGAGGGGAACGTGCAGGTGGTGTTGTTCCCATGTGCCTGCTGCTCTTGTCCTTCTAGGTGGTAGAGGTCGCGGGTTTGGGAGGTGCTGTCGAAGAAGCCTTGGCGAGTTGCTGCAGTGCATCCTGTGGATGGTACACACTGCAGCCACAGTGCGCCGGTGAAGGGAGTGAATGTTTAGGGTGGTGGATGGGGTGCCAATCAAGCGGGCTGCTTTATCTTGGATGGTGTTGAGCTTCTTTAGTGTTGTTGGAGCTGCACTCATCCAAGCAAGTGGAGAGTATTCCATCACACTCCTGACTTGTGCCTTGTAGATGGTGGAAAGGCTTTGGGGAGTCAGGTGATGAGACACTCGCTGCAGAATACCCAGCCTCTGACCTGCTCTCGTCGCCACAGTATTTATATGGCTGGTCCAGTTAAGTTTCTGGTCAATGGTGACCCCCAGGATGTTGATGGTGGGGGATTCGGCGATGGTAATGCCGTTGAATGTCAAGGGGAGGTGGTTAGACTCTCTCTTGTTGGAGATGGTCAGTGCCTGGCACTTATCTGGCGCGAATGTTACTTGCCACTTATGAGCACCCTTATTTAAAAAGGGTAGTAGGCAGAAGGCTGGAAATTATAGACCAGTTAGCCTAACATCTGTGGTGGGTAAAATTTTGGAGTCTATTATTAAGGAGACAGTAGCAGAACATTTGGATAAACATAATTTAATAGGACAAAGTCAGCATGGCTTTACAAAGGGGAAGTCATGTCTGACAAATTTGCTTGAGTTCTTTGAGGATATAACGTACAGGGTGGATAAAGGGGAACCAGTGGACGTAGTGTATTTGGACTTCCAGAAGGCATTCGACAAGGTGCCACATAAAAGATTATTGCTCAAGATAAAGAATCACTGGATTGGGGGTAATATTCTGGCATGGGTGGAGGATTGGTTATCTAACAGGAAGCAGAGAGTTGGGATAGATGGTACATTCTCGGACTGGCAACCAGTAGCCAGTGGTGTTCCACAGGGGTCGGTGCTGGGTCACCAACTCTTTACAATCTATATTAACGATTTGGAGGAGGGGACCGAGTGTAACATATCAAAGTTTGCAGATGATACAAAGATGGGAGGGAAAGTAGAGAGTGAGGAGGACATAAAAAACCTACAAGGGGATATAGACAGGCTGGGTGAGTGGGCAGAGATTTGGCAGATGCAATACAATATTGGAAATTGAGAGGTTATGCACTTTGGCAGGAAAAATCGGAGAGCAAGTTATTATCTTAATGGCGAGAAACTGGAAAGTACTGCAGTACAAAGGGATCTGGGGGTCCTAGTGCAAGAAAATCAAAAGGTTAGTTTGCAGGTGCAGCAGGTGATCAAGAAGGCCAACGGAATGTTGGCTTTTATTGCTCGGGGGATAGAATATAAAAACAGGGAGGTATTGCTGCAGTTATATAAGGTATTGGTGAGACCGCACCTGGAATACTGCATACAGTTTTGGTCTCCATACTTAAGAAAAGACATACTTGCTCTCGAGGCAGTACAAAGAAGGTTCACTCGGTTAATCCCGGGGATGAGGGGGTGGACATATGAGGAGAGGTTGAGTAGATTGGGACTCTACTCATTGGAGTTCAGAAGAATGAGAGGCGATCTTATTGAAACATATAAGATTGTGAAGGGGCTTGATCGGGTGGATGCGGTAAGGATGTTCCCAAGGATGGGTGAAACTAGAACTAGGGGGCATAATCTTAGAATAAGGGGCTGCTCTTTCAAAACTGAGATGAGGAGAAACTTCTTCACAGAGGGTAGTAGGTCTGTGGAATTTGCTGCCCCAGGAAGCTGTGGAAGCTACATCATTAAATAAATTTAAAACAGAAATAGACAGTTTTCTAGAAGTGAAGGGAATTAGGGGTTACAGGGAGCGGGCAGGAAATTGGACATGAATTTAGATCTGAGGTTAGGATCAGATCAGCCATGATCTTATTGAATGGCGGAGCAGGCTCGAGGGGCCGATTGGCCTACTCCTGCTCCTGCTCCTATTTCTTATGTTCTTCTGTTCTTATGAGCCCAAGCCTGGATGTTGTCCAGGTCTTGCTGCATGCGGGCTCGGACTGTTTCATTATTTGAGGGGTTACGAATGGAACTGAACACTGTGCAGTCATCAGCGAACATCCCCAGTTCTGACCTTATGATGGAGGGAAGGTCATTGATGAAGCAGCTGAAGATGGTTGGGCCAAGGACACTGCCCTGAGGAACTCCTGCAGCAATGTCCTGGGGCTGAGATGATTGGCCTCCAACAACCACTACCAAATTCCTTTTTGCGAGGTATGACTCCAGCCACTGGAGAGTTTTCCCCCTGATTCCCATTAACTTAAATTTTACTGGGGCTCCTTGGTGCCACACTCGGTCAAATGCTGCCTTGATGTCAAGGGCAGTCACTCTCACCTCACCTCTGGAATTCAGCTCTTTTGTCCATGTTTGGACCAAGGCTGTAATGAGGTCTGGAGCCGAGTGGTCCTGGCGGAACCCAAACTGAGCATCGGTGAGCAGGTTATTGGTGAGTAAGTGCCGCTTAATAGCACTGTCGACGACACCTTCCATCACTTTGCTGATGATTGAGAGTAGACTGATGGAGCGGTAATTGGCCGGATTGGATTTGTCCTGCTTTTTGTGGACAGGACATACTTGGGCAATTTTCCACATTGTCGGGTAGATGCCAGTGTTGTAGCTGTACTGGAACAGCTTGGCTAGAGGCGCAGCTAGTTCTGGAGCACAAGTCTTCAGCACTACAGCTGGGATGTTGTCGGGGCCCATAGCCTTTGCTGTATCCAGTGCACTCAGCCGTTTCTTGATATCGTGTGGAGATGAATCGAATTGGCCGAAGACTGGCTTCCATGATGGTGGGGATATCGGGAGGAGGCCGAGATGGATCATCCACTCGACACTTCTGGCTGAAGATGGTTGCAAACGCTTCAGCCTTGTCTTTTGCACTCACGTGCTGGACTCAGCCATCATTGAGGATGGGGATGATTGCAGAGCCTCCTCCTCCCGTTAGTTGTTTAATTGTCCACCACCATTCACGACTGGATGTGGCAGGACTGCAGAGCTTTGATCTGATCCGTTGGTTGTGGAATCGCTTAGCTCTGTCTATAGCATGTTGCTTCTGCTGTTTAGCATGCATGTAGTCCTGAGTTGTAGCTTCACCAGGTTGGCACCCCATTTTTCGGTACGCCTGGTGCTGCTCCTGGCTTGCTCTTCTACACTCCTCATTGAACCAGGGTTGATCCCCTGGCTTGTTGGTAATGGTAGAGTGAGGAATATGCCGGGCCCTGAGGTTACAGATTGTGCTGGAATACAATTCTGCTGCTGCTGATGGCCCACAGCGCCTCATGGATGCCCAGTTTTGAGCTGCTAGATCTGTTCTGAATCTATCCCATTTAGTATGGTGGTAGTGCCACACAACACATTGGATGGTGTCCTCCGTGCGAAGACGGGACTGCATCTCCACGAGGACTGTGCGGTGGTCACTCCTACCAATACTGTCATGGACAGATGCATTTGCGACAGGTAGATTGGTGAGGATGAGGTCAAGTAAGTTTTTCCCTCGTGTTGGTTCGCTCACCACCTGCCGCAGGCCCAGTCCAGCAGCTATGTCCTTCAGGACTCGGCCAGCTCGGTCAGTAGTGGTGCTACCGAGCCACTCTTGGTGATGGACATTGAAGTCCCCCACCCAGAGTACATTTTGTGCCCTTGCTACCCTCAGTGCTTCCTCCAAGTGGTACTCAACATGGAGGAGGACTGATTCATCGGCTGAGGGAGGACGGTAGGTGGTAATCAGCAGGAGGCTTCCTTGCCCATGTTTGACCTGATGCCATAAGATTGTTGAGGAATGTTGAGGACTCCCAGGGCCACTCCCTCCTGACTGTATATAACTGTACTGCCACCTCTGGTGGGTCTGTCCTGCCGGTGGGACAGGGCATAGCCAGGGATGGTGATGGAAGAGTCTGGGACGTTGGCTGAAAGGTATGATTCTGTGAGTATGGCTATGTCAGGCTGTTGCTTGACTAGTCTGTAGGACAGCTCTCCCAATTTTGGCACAAGTCCCCAGATGTTAGTAAGGAGGACCTTGCAGGGTCGACTGGGCTTGGTTTGCCGTTGTCGTGTCCAGTGATCCGATGCCGGGTGGTCCGTCCGGTTTTATTCTTATGACTTTTCGTAGCGAGATTTTACAACTGAGTGGCTTGCTCGGCCAATTCAGAGGGCAATTAAGAATCAACCACATTGCTGCGGGTCTGGAGTCACATTTAGGCCAGACCGGGTAAGGACGGCAGGTTTCCTTCCCTAAAGGACATTAGTGAACCAGATGGGTTTTTACGACAATCCGGTAGTTTCATGGCCATCATTACTGATACTGGTATTTTTTAATTCCAGATTTTTATTTAATCAGTTGAATTTAAGTAATTAATTGAATTTGAATTCGCCAGCTGCCGTGGCGGGATTTGAACTTATGACTCTGGATTTTAGTCCAGGCCTCTGGATTACTAGTCCAGTAACATAACCACTATGCTACCGTACCCGGGTGGGGGACTTCAATGTCCATCACCAAGAGTGGCTCGGTAGCACCACTACTGACCGAGCTGGCCGAGTCTTGAAGGACATAGCTGTATAATGGGATAGATTCAGAACAGATCTAGCAGCTCAAAACTGGGCATCCAAAAGGCGCTGTGGGCCATCAGCAGCAGCAGAATTGTATTCCAGCTCAATCTGTAACCCCATGGCCCGGCATATTCCTCACTCTACCATTACCAACAAGCCAGGGGATCAACCCTGGTTCAATGAGGAGTGTAGAAGAGCATGCCAGGAGCAGCACCAGGCATACCTAAAAATGAGGTGCCAACCTGGTGAAGCTACAACTCAGGACTACATGCATGCTAAACAGTGGAAGCAACATGCTATAGACAGAGCTAAGTGATTCCACAACCAACAGATCAGATCAAAGCTCTGCAGTCCTGCCACATCCAGTCGTGAATGGTGGTGGACAATTAAACAACTAACAGGAGGAGGAGGCGCTGCAAACATCCCCATTCTCAATGACGGCAGAGTCCAGCACGTGAGTGCAAAAGACTAGGCTGAAGCGTTTGCAACCATCTTCAGCCAGAAGTGTCGAGTGGATGATCCATCTCGGCCTCCTCCCGATATCCCCACCATCACGGAAGCCAGTCTTCGGCCAATTCGATTCACTCCACACGATATCAAGAAACGGCTGAGTGCACTGGATACAGCAAAGGCTATGGGCCCCGACAACATCCCAGCTGTAGTGCTGAAGACTTGTGCTCCAGAACTAGCTGCGCCTCTAGCCAAGCTGTTCCAGTACAGCTACAACACTGGCATCTACCCGACAATGTGGAAAATTGTCCAGGTATGTCCTGTCCACAAAAAGCAGGACAAATCCAATCCGGCCAATTACCGCCCCATCAGTCTACTCTCAATCATCAGCAAAGTGATGAAGGTGTCGTCGACAGTGCTATCAAGCGGCACTTACTCACCAATAACCTGCTCACCGATGCTCAGTTTGGGTTCCGCCAGGACCACTCGGCTCCAGACCTCATTACAGCCTTGGTCCAAACATGGACAAAAGAGCTGAATTCCAGAGGTGAGGTGAGAGTGACTGCCCTTGACAGCAAGGCAGCATTTGACCGAGTGTGGCACCAAGGAGCCCCAGTAAAATTGAAGTCAATGGGAATCAGGGGGAAAACTCTCCAGTGGCTGGAGTCATACCTAGCACAAAGGAAGATGGTAGTGGTTGTTGGAGGCCAATCATCTCAGCCCCAGGACATTGCTGCAGGAGTTCCTCAGGGCAGTGTCCTTGGCCCAACCATCTTCAGCTGCTTCATCAATTACCTTCCCTCCATCATAAGGTCAGAAATGGGCATGTTCGCTGATGACTGCACAGTGTTCAGTTCCATTCGTAACCCCTCAAATAATGAAACAGTCCGAGCCCGCATGCAGCAAGACCTGGACAACATCCAGGCTTGGGCTCATAAGTGGCAAGTAACATTCGCACCAGATACGTGCCAGGCAATGACCATCTCCAACAAGAGAGAGTCTAACCACCTCCCCTTGACATTCAACGGCATTACCATCGCCGAATCCCCCACCATCAACATCCTGGGGGTCACCATTGACCAGAAACTTAACTGGACCAGCCATATAAATACTGTGGCCACGAGAGCAGGTCAGAGGCTGGATATTCTGTGGCGAGTGACTCACCTCCTGACTCCCCAAAGTCTTTCCACCATCTACAAGGCACAAGTCAGGAGTGTGATGGAATACTCTCCACTTGCTTGGATGAGTGCAGCTCCAACAACACTCAAGAAGCTCGACACCATCCAGGACAAAGCAGCCCGCTTGATTGGCACCCCATCCACCACCCTAAACATTCACTCCCTTCACCACCGGCGCACTGTGGCTGCAGTGTGTACCATCCACAGGATGCACTGCAGCAACTCGCCAAGGCTGCTTCGACAGCACCTCCCAAACCCGCGACCTCTACCACCTAGAAGGACAAGAGCAGCAGGCACATGGGAACAACACCACCTGCACGTTCCCCTCCAAGTCACACACCATCCTGACTTGGAAATATATCGCCGTTCCTTCATTGTCGCTGGGTCAAAATCCTGGAAGTCCCTTCCAAACAGCACTGTGGGAGAACAGTCACCACACGGACTGCAGCGGTTCAAGGCGGCGGCTCACCACCACCTTCTCGAGGGCGATTAGGGATGGGCAATAAATGCTGGCCTCGCCAGCGACGCCCACATCCCGTGAACGAATAAAAAAAAAAAAAAAAAAAAAAAAAAAAAAAAAAAAAAAAAAAAAAATCGCAGGCTAATTGGATCCACTTACCAGTGATTTCAGGTTTCGCGCTGGAAAGCTGCGCAGCGGGCGGACTGCGCATGCGCAGCATAGACTGTCAGCTGGAGGAGCCCTACAAATATAGCAACTTCACACCTTTCAATGGTGAGGCACACAGCGAGATGCCATTTTCGCTAAGCTAATGGTAGAGCAGTGCATCTTGGATAACAACTTTTGGATTTCCGCGATTAACTGCACATCTGCTGTTGCCTGAAGTTGCAGCAGCATTTGTGCATAAATAACGCCGAGCGCCATTAGCCTAATCATTAATTTGACAGCAAATTATGGGCCAATATCTTTACTTTTAAACTTTTAAATTTTGTCATAACCTAGAACTTTTCTCCAATGTTCTTCAACCAAATAGAAAAGATCTGAAGGACATAAATCTTGAATATGTGTTTAGGTGAAGAGTAGAAAAAAAGTGATTGATCCAAGTATATCTGAGGATAGTCAATGGAGTAGGTAGGCAGAGATATGGCAGATAGATCTTAATATGGACAAATGTAGGGTAATGCATATTGGAAAAGGCAACAATAATGTGCGTAACATGAAAGATAGCTATTCTAGTCGGTCAGCGGAAATGATACTGAGACAAGCCTAACCCCACTGTTATTACTTTACGATGGAGACAACACCAGCATTTCAGCAAGGAGTTAGCCAACAAAAAAAAATTAAAAATCAATGGAATCAAACTAGGGGAAATTGAAACAAAAATTCCAACAAGCATTGCAATAGATTTCACAAGTACCAAAGTCACAGGCCTTGAGCAAGGGTAGAGATTAAAAAACTCTCATGTGAAATAAACCCTAATGAAGTGTGCTGATTCACGGTCAATTTAGCTTCTTAAAAAAAATAATCATACATGGACTCTAGATGGAGCAGGCATGATAATGTTTTGCATTATAGAATCATAGAAAGGTTACAGCACGGAAGGAGGCCACTCAGCCCATCGAGTCCGCGCCAGCTCTATGCAAGAGCAATCCAGCCAGTCCCACTCCCCCGCCCTTTCCCCGTAGCCCTGCAAATTTTTTCCTTTCAAGTACTTATCCAGTTCCCTTTTGAAGGCCATGATTGAATCTGCCTCCAGCACCCCCTCGGGCAGTGCATTCCAGATCTTAGCCGCTCGCTGTGTAAAGAAGTTCTTCCTCATGTCACCTTTGGCAAAAGAACCAATCACCTTAAATCTATGTCCTCTAGTCCTTGACCCTTCCGCCAATGGGAACAGTTTCTCTCTACCTACTCTGTCTAGACCCTTCATGATTTTGAATACCTCTATCAAATCTCCTCGCAACAGTCTTTGTTCCAAGGAGAACAACCCCAGCTTCTCCAGTCTATCCACGTAATTAAAGTCCCTCATCCCTGGAATCATTCTAGTAAATCTCTTCTGCACCCTTTCATAAGGCCTTCACATCTTTCCGAAAGAGCGGTGCCCAGAACTGGACAATACTCCAGTTGAGGCCGAACCAGCATTTTATAAAGGTTCATCATGACTTCCATACTTTTGTACTCTATGTCTCTATTTATAAAGCCCAGGATCCAGTCTGCTTTTTTAACCGCTTTCTCAACCTGCCCTGCCACCTTCAACATTTGTGCACATCATGCGCAATAATTTCATAGCCCTGGATAAAGAGTAAGTAATTTACATTACTCAGTACCTTTTGGGAAAATGGTTTAATTAAGTAACACTTAATGCTCGTCAGGAGTGGACTGGCTCACTTGAAAGGGCAAGGGAATCTTCGGGATTTTCATGGAAAGAAGGGGCACTGATAACAACAACATGGGGCCAGTTTGCACCTGATGCTTGTATTGAAGTTATTATGGTGCTCACTTTATTCTCTGCTTACAAAATTTAAAGCTTCAAATTTAACATTTTATCAAACGAATCCCTAGGCTTTTACACTAAAATTTCTTACCATCAGAAACAGCAAAATAGATACGAAATAATCCCCCAGCATTTTATGCATTGTACTTTCATGCCATTCTCACCTTTGACCCATCAAGGCTGATTATCCTGTACACATTGCGTGTACTGTCATAGAAGTAGGACACAGTCACAGCATGTTTGCTGGTGGGAACCCAGTTCTTCTTCGTGGTAGGATCAATCTGGAAGACGTGGGCTCGGGTGCTGAAGATGGGCTGTTCCCTAAGGGTTGGAAGGTAAATATGATGAACTTGGTTAGACTATAAAACTGCTTCTACACAATCATGCTGGAGATGGAGAATAGTCCAATAGTTCCATTCACTTCAGTTTTCATTGGAAGCAAACAAAGTTGAAAAACTTTAAATTAGCAGAAGTCTTCACAATTAGGAAGTCAGTGCAATCAGAATGTTAGACTACTAAGTATAGAGAACCACCATAGTAATTTATCTCATCCCCTTGCATCTGTGCACCCTGCTAACTTATTAATATGATGTGGAGATGCCAGTGATGGACGGGGTGGACAAATGTAAGGAGTCGTACAACACCAGGTTATAGTCCAACGGCTTTATTTGAAATCACAAGCTTTCGGAGAAGGAGGAAAACTCCGAAAGCTTATGATTTCAAATAAAGCCGTTGGACTATAACCTGGTGTTGTGCGACTCCTTAAACTTAATACTTAGTAAAGTTTTGCCTTCACCATCTAAAAATACTTTCTTACAAAAGTATGGTAACTTAGAGGAATAAAGGGAAGAGGAAAGAGAAGGAAGAGGAAATGGCCTACTTAAGGAATAGCTAAATGTCGCCAAAACATTTCTGCATTTCCATCTAGTAGCAACAAGAATCTGGCAATTAAACCTTAGTTGGATGAATGTTCTCAATGTGGCATTTTAGGGATTGATCTTCCAAGTGAAAATTAAATCCAACGATCAGTTCACTGTTCTGGAGATAATTTTGGATCACCTGATCATTTAAACTTAATTTGTTATAACAAATGTGAAAACTTTCATCTGAAAGCCATATACTACAGTAACAAATGTATTGAGAGTATAGAAAGAAAGGCTACAATGGCTGGAAACCTGAAATAAAACACATGCAGAAGTCAGTCAGCATCTGAAAGTGAAGGACAGGCTAATGTTTTGGGTGGGATGTTTCATCAGAACTGTGTTTTATTTGAAATCAATTGGAAATCAGAAGGACTAAGTTGTACCGCTAGCTCCCGTGCTGCTTTGCACTGGGACAAGTGAGCTTGTACGCATGCACTGAGCTCCATTAACTAGCGGAAGCAACATGCTTTAGATAGAGCTAAGCGATTCCACAACCAACGGATCAGATCAAAGCTCTGCAGTCCTGCCACATCCAGTCATGAATGGTGGTGGACAATTAAACAACTAACAGGAGGAGGTGGCTCCGTAAACATCCCCATCCTCAATGATGGCAGAGTCCAGCACGTGTGTGCAAAAGACAAGGCTGAAGCGTTTGCAACCATCTTCGGCCAGAACTGCCGAGTAGATGATCCATCTCGGCCTCCTCGCGATATCCCCACCATCACGGAAGCCAGTCTTCAGCCAATTCGATTCACTCCACGTGATATCAAGAAACGGCTGAGTGCATTGGATACAGCAAAGGTGATGGGACCCGACAACACCCCGGCTGTAGTGCTGAAGACTTGTGCTCCAGAACTAGCCGTGCCTCTAGCCAAGCTGTTCCAGTACAGCTACAACACTGGCATCTACCCGACAATGTGGAAAATTGCCCAGGTATGTCCTGTCCACAAAAAGCAGGACAAATCCAATCTGGACAATTACCACCCCATCAGTCTACTCTCAATCATCAAAGTGATGGAAGGTGTCGTCGACAGTGCTATCAAGCGGCACTTACTCACCAATAACCTGCTCACCGATGCTCAGTTTGGGTTCTGCCAGGACCACTCGGCTCCAGACCTCATTACAGCCTTGGTCCAAACATGGACAAAAGAGCTGAATTCCAGAGGTGAGGTGAGAGTGACTGCCCTTGACGTCAAGGCAGCATTTGACCGAGTGTGGTACCAAGGAGCCCCAGTAAAATTGAAGTCAATGGGAATCAGGGGGAAAACTCTCCAGTGGCTGGAGTCATACCTGGCACAAAGGAAGATGGTAGTGGTTGTTGGAGGCCAATCATCTCAGCCCCAGGACATTGCTGCAGGAGTTCCTCAGGGCAGTGTCCTAGGCCCAACCATCTTCAGCTGCTTCATCAATTACCTTCCCTCCATCATAGGGTCAGAAATGGGCATGTTCGCTGATGATTGCACAGTGTTCAGTTCCATTCGCAACCCCTCAAATAATGAAGCAGCCCGAGCCTGCGTGCAGCAAGACCTGGACAACATCCAGGCTTGGGCTGATAAGTGGCAAGTAACATTTGCGCCAGACATGTGCCAGGCAATGACCATCTCCAACAAGAGACAGTCTAACCACCTCCCCTTGACATTCAATGGCATTACCATCGCCGAATCCCCCATCAACATCCTGGGGGTCACCATTGACCAGAAACTTAACTGGACCAGCCATATAAATACAGTGGCCACAAGAGCAGGTCAGAGGCTGGGTATTCTGTGGCGGGTGACTTACCTCCTGACTCCCCAAAGCCTTTCCACCATCTACAAGGCACAAGTCAGGAGTGTGATGGAATACTCTCCACTTACCTGGATGAATGCAGCTCCAACAACACTCAAGAAGCTCGACACCATCCAGGACAAAGCAGCCCGCTTGATTGGCACTCGATCCACCATCCTAAACATTCACTCCCTTCATCACCGGCACACTGTGGCTGCAGTGTACCGTCTACAGGATGCACTGCAGCAACTCGCCAAGGCTTCTTCGACAGCACCTCCCAAACCCGCGACCTCTACCACCTAGAAGGACAAGAGCAGCAGGCACATGGGAACACCACCTGCACGTTCCCCTCCAAGTCACACACCATCCCGACTTGGAAATATATCGCCGTTCCTTCATCGTCGCTGGGTCAAAATCCTGGAACTCCCTTCCTAACCGCACTGTGGGAGAACCCTCACCACACTGACTGCAGTGGTTCACCACCACCTTCTCAAGGGCAATTAGGGATGGGCAATAAATGCTGGCCTTGCCAGTGATGCCCACATCCCATGAACAAATAAAAAAAAGCTTTGAAAGGTCAGCACAATTACCTCTCAACATTAAAAATTTAAGGAACTTTTAAATTTAGTTTCATACCACAATGAAGTTATACAAATTAGGTGTGAAAGCCAAGTGATGCAAGGCAGCCTCCTGAAGGTAGTTTCACACTTCTTGCCACAATGCAAGATCACCAATTCAACTAGAGTTGTAATGCACATCCAAAACCTCTTTGCATGGACACAAAATTGGTAATGTAACTGGTCTATTAATGTTCCATCACCTAAATTAGTACCTACAAAACAAGTGTCAAGAACTGTAGCTACAGAACTATCGTCCAGGTTAGAATATTCAAAAGCGACAGAATAATAGCTCCTGAAAGTGTTGGCAAACAATTTCCCCAGAAATTATGCAATTCACCACCCAGTTCAAGCATTTTTTTCAATAATTTGAATACTTAAAGCAGACACAGCAGGATAGTATTGATTTAAAAAGTGTCCAGGTGTAACACTTAAGCCACAAGTTTCTTGAAGTTCTAACATGACACTGAGTTGATATTTTGATTGCACATTTTACCAAACCATTTCATATGGAACTTGTCCGATGTAGCAACGCAGGAAAATGAAAGTTAAATTTATACTCAAACTAATATATCTATGGTATATCAAAGTACTGCATACTGGAAAATACTGCACAATGGTGCATTTGGAACTTCATGACTGGTATTCCTGAGAAAACTAAACCGGCATCTCAATAGGGTTTTTATCTATATACCAAAACTACAGAGTATGACAGTCCAAGTTACTTTGTTACACCCTATTTTTATATAAAAGGTATCATTCGACACTGAAAGTCTTCATTCTAGCTGCATTCAAGAATAAACAGCATCTGTACATTTTATCTTGCTTCAGTACTTTTCAAAATCCATTTCAGAATACCTACGATTCTTTCTGCCTCCCCCCAGTTTAAGGAAATAAAAACCATAAAATCGGAATCATTACAACCACATAGCTGCAGTCTATTTCAAATTATCTCTACCACCTTCCTTTATCCATCCATTCATTTCATGGTGTGAAATTACAGCTGAGCTTACAAAAAATAAAACCTGGAGGACCTAAAGAGGCTCAACTTGTTCTGGATGCACAAAAATCATTGATTTTTTTTTGATTGGGCAAAATGATTACCTTGCCCACTATGAGGCAACACAGACAACAGGAACAGAATAGAGCAACCCTGTTAAGATACAGTTTAAAATCTGTTAAATAATTGAACTTAAAACAAATGCAGCATACATGATTTCACTGAATTACTGCGCAGCATCAAAGCTCCTGAAAGTGCAAATCGCAGCAAGTCAAGGTGGGAGGTCACATTTTACAAGCCCAATTCATACAATACAGTTTTCAGACAAATCCTTAAATGTGGTTTTAAGTATTGTGGTAGTTATAAATTAGAGACTGATCCTACCTCACTTTACCCTCTTCCCATTAGAAAATGCAATTCATGTTTCATGTAATAAGTTTACAGAACTACTTATTTGTCAATTAGCTTATTTTAATGTTCATGCTTCAGCAGCTACATAAAAGCTACAAATTTTTGGACCTTCCAATTCCAGTTCTGCGAGCAGAAATTCTAAAATAATTACAGTCACACTAAATGCAACTGAATCTGCTTGATAGTTAATACCTCAAAAGATTACTACTGGATGGCATTAAACACAAATACTTCAACTTAAAAGAGTAGTAACTTAATCAAGATTCTAAAGCTCCAAAAGTAAAATACTCAATTTAAAAGCCAGGGTTGCTGCTTCTACTATTTGATATTCAATCAATCATTCAGATGCTGCAACTGCTATGGGACCAAAGGAGAACATACTGCAATAGATTTTTAAAAATCATGTACTTTTCCCAAGATAGAAACAATAGGGGAAAGAAAGGATACACAAAGTTTTTAAAAAAACAGCATCAGTAATTGGAGATCTGAAGGCTCTTACTATATAGATGATGCAATTGGAACACATTCTGAAGAGAAATGAAAAGGAGGATAAACTTATACCTGCCTTTCACTGCTCAAGATCAGATTCTGAGTCCTTGCTACCAGTACCCTCCCCTCAGTCAGAGGCCCACCATATGTCCTTTGGAGAATGGGGAGCAGGCTGTTGAGAATTCTAATTTTCTGCACTCCAAGGAGCTGTGATGACCATTAAGGAGACTCTGGATCTCAGTTTGAACCTTCCAACTTTAATGTTGCTGATGACAACATCCCCACTCTTTAAAGGATGTGTTCAACTGGAGTGCAATCAAAACAAAGAATAGGCTTGGAACACTGACGATGTGAACCCTGAGACAGGCAATATATTAAAATGATACAAGACTATTGTATGAAGAAAGGCTTCGATACCTCCAATTATAGCCTAGACGAGAAAAGCTTTCTGAATTGATGAAGTTACAGCACTTGAAAAGTTGAATATAGATTTTGGCTTCAATTTTCTTACTTATATTCATATTGCAGATGTTAATGACCACTTGCTTCAGTCCTACAGTTTTCTTTGTGGCAAAAACAACTTTCATAGTTGCAAAGTAGGCTACCCAAACCTCACGCTGTAAATTCTCTATTTGTCAGTTCGAAAAACACTAACTGACTACTGTGCTCACAGTAAGTCAGAGAATATGTTATTTTGTAAGGACAGAAGCATCATACCATGCAATGTACATTGATATAAATCTTGAGGGAGAGAGGTGGCCTTTTTTATCACTACAAGTTTTTAAAAAATCATTGTGATAACCTGCCCACCCCCTCTATGTACTACAGCTGGAATGAAACCTCAATGTACTAACAATGGGAACTGCTGTAATGAAACCTCAATGCACTAACGATGCTTGTACACTACAGCTAGATTGTCTTTCGTTGTAATTTTGTACCTAAAATTAGAAATTTCATTACAGGCGAATTCTAACACAATCCATTAAATAGCAACAGTTATATCTCCTGGTAAATTAACTAGGATTACAAAACTTAGTTTAAACAACTTTTGACAAACCAAAAACCCGGATATTAACCTTGTCAAAGGAAGGTCACCTTAAAATTAAAACGAGCCAGTCCAATCAAAATGAGAAAACCACCGGTCAGATGTATTTACCAGCATCCGAATGTTTGTGCTACGGAAGGGCAACCTCGTAGACTGCAAAGCAGAATATATAGTCACTAGTCCCAGGGTTAACCAAATACCATTGACAGCTTCTATTGAGCAGACAGCTGAAGCAGAGCCTGGGTTAATCTGGGCTCTGCAATCTGTCGCTCCCTGCACTGTTATGTTAAAAGCAGCAAGTGTTGGCTCAGTAAAGTCTGAAATTGCACTGGTTGTTGACAAGCAGCTACTGAATTTCTACCATACAATTTACATATTAATTGGTGACTGCAATACATGCATCACTTAAACCAGGCCACAAAATTAGGGTTAACATTTTAAGATCGACAGTACAAAGTACAAGGTGCATAGCACTATTGACAGTTTCTTTGGGGAAGGTTGGAGGGAAAAAAATAATTCTTCCCTCTCCCATTCCAAGTCTGACAAATTGCAATGTAGGATCCTGAACCATTCAAACTTTATTCCCCACTAAAGTGACATCCTGCACTTTGTTACCCTTGTTGAATGTTGCAGAATATATACAGTACAAAGATGTACACATTACAGCTAAGAGCCCCAGGTTTCAGCAGTAATTTTGCAACATTGAGACAAAAGAAAAGAATCTTTTCTGTACTTGGCTTTAACCCACTGCAAGTTTTTAAAAATAGATTATGGGATCTTTAGTGGATTTGGTGTTGATTAATAGAATACGGCATTTTAGATTAGCTGGGGAACTGGCCAAAGAAACACACAAGGAGACAAGATTTAAAAACGTAACTACAAATTCATACCACATGTCTTGAAAGTTTACTGAAAAAAATGGACTCAGCATTGTTTTGGTTTCTCTCTAAACCAGTGGTTTTTAAAATTTATCTGTGTGGGGCACACCCTGCAAATGAGATTCTTGGGGACCTCTTGTCCCAACTTCTACTTAGGGGTGGGCTAATAGCTAAGCAGGCACGTGACAGCAGTACTGAAGGAGCATGGCAGCTTTAGAGATCACATAGCATTATCTAAACAGGGAGCTTTCCCCCCCCAGCATCTGTACCAACATCGTTCTCAACCAATAGCACCAAAAACAGATTAACTTGTCAAGCATCATCTTGTTTCGGGGATCTTTGTGCAAAATCACTAATGTGTTTGCCTACACAACAGTCACTATCATTTCAAAAGTAATTTGTTTTAAGTGAAGGACTTCGAATTTTTCAGAAACACAAGGTGCTATATTATTGCAAGTTCTTTTTAATGCCTCCAAAAATGAAATTTGAGTTTCAAATGGGACACCAGTTCATTTTTAGGGGGCATATGGAATACATTCCGTCACGTGTATTCCAAATTTACCTGTGAACAAGTTTGGGGCTGGGGCTGGGGCGCGCCTGGGTGGGTGATGGAAGGGGACAGGGGGAGATGAGAAGTGCGATGAAAAAGCTTGGTCAGGTATGAGATACGCAAGATGTTAAATTTACTACTCATTTTAGTATACTATTTGCAGCTTTATATTTCTCAAATGTTAGTACCTGCACACCTAGAGTTGTATTTTGAAATAGGCATTCTATTTTTAGACCAGAGATTTCATGCTGTGCCAAGGTAGATGTAGAGGAAAGCTCTTTTAGTCTATTCAGTCATTTTAGTGCTAATTGCACGTCATTGGAGAATCCAGGTTTGTCTTTTCAAGGGTTTTGCTGTTCCCAAACTGCAGCATAAATTAGGCCAGGCACCACAGTACTCATCATTTCTAACCATCTTTTCGTGCCCTAGGCGTAACTGCTCTTAAAAAAGTGCTGAAATAGATGCAAAGGAAATTAATCATCATGATGTAGCAGAAGTTAGAGACAACATTCACACTAAGTGTTACATAATATAAACTAATGCAATAGACATTACTTCGAATCCATATATTTTTATCACTAGCTGGCATACACAAATGCTCATATTTCCTTTCAATGCTTAGTAAACTTTATGCAAGATCAGGAAACTCTCGAGAAGCCTTTTAGTGCACTTGTATATTAAAAACGTATCACCACCTCCTTCTCAAGGGCAATTAGGGATGGGCAATAAATGCCAGCCTCGCCAGCGACACCCACATCCCAAGAATAAAAAAAATTAAATAAAAGTTGTATTATCCAATGTGGACACAGGAATTGTATATGAATTTTTATGGATAGGATTGAGAGTTAGAACTAGTATGAGACTAGACAACTAGCTCAAGGAACCCTGATCTTTAAGTTTGATTGCTAAAGATTAACACATGGTGATTGCTTCGTTCAATCATTTTTAGATACTAATTGCTAGAACCAGGATTTACTGGTTACAGGATCAATAACCAATAGAAATGCAACCATTTTGAATAGATGGCAACTATGGCAAACGTTACCCTACATTGAACTTTGACTGAGATTTGAACTATGTATGGAAAGGACAGCAATATTGCATTTTGAAGCAGTACTTTAAACAAGCTAGTCTCAGTACTGATTCATTGTCAGAATAGTGATTAGAGCCTACAATGTCAAGTTTAGACCATTTTGTCAAGTTGGTTAAAGCAAGAACAAGCTTTGAAAATAGGAATTTAAGTTACACACTGCATTAGAATGAACAGCCAAAAACAAAGCTTAGAACAAGAAAAAGCCTGCTGTTTCCTCAGTCCATGCATTACTATTTTAATCGTGGACTCTCTTTTCATCGCTCAAGAATGTAACAAAGATATAATTGAATCAAAAAACTGTTAATTAGCAATGAGAAAGTTAAAGCAAGTAGTTGATTATTCTTTCAAGAATCAACGTTATACTCAGCGCTCTAGGTTGGTGCTTTAGTCACTACCAATAAGGTCTTTAGCATCATAGGGAGAGGTTGTTGAGCATCACTTTTGTTCCCAATAGTTACAATTTTTAAAAGTGAAATGCAATCCTCAATGAAGATTGGATGCAAATACATTTTCTTTATGCAGTACAAGTTGCATAGCAACAAGAATGCTGCAACAGGATGACTGCCTATGCTTCCAACGACAGTCCGCAGGGTAAACAGGACAGAACCAGCCAGGGAGGGTGACCTTCTACACAAACAAGAGTCATAGGACCCTAAATGATGTAAGTTAATAGGCCAAATCTTGCTGGAGCAGGGCATCTCAAGGCATGCACGGTTAAGACTTTTTCCTGCACACTTCAGCTCGATTATAATTTGTGCTGTAACTTGCTGACTTGCTGGCAGTGCAAGGGCAACAGGGCATCTGGGGCCTTTGTGATCAATGGGACCAACAGTTTATCTCCTTAACCAATGAGACTTAAGGATTGAGAAAGAAACAGAGAAACGACAGAGAAGGAGGGTGAATGACAGTCAAATCAGGTAAGAAAGAGAAATAAAGAGAAAGATTGGTTTGAGAGAGAAAAAAGAGGCAAAAGAAAAAAGTTTTCAAATTTAATTTTTTTTTTTAAATACATGCAGGAATGAGGCGCAACAGTTTAAATTGTTCCCTTTCTGTGCCGAAGAGATTGATTGGCATTGCATTAACAATTAGGATACTCATGCTGTTAATTATGAGCCCTAACTTTCTGCGGCTAGTTTAATGAGCAATTAACGTGCAAATCCAGCAAGTTCTGGTGATTTGCAACTCATGGCATAGCTCTTAATCCCTTAATTTACTGGCCGATTTGCATATTAATAATGGCATGCGTAGTTAATATGCCGCTACTTTTCCAGAAAGATTCGGCCCAATGAAAGCAATCTGCCAAGTATCACAATAGCCTGGATGAAAAGCTAGAATTGCAATGAAAGGACATACTTCAATCCCTTGAAAATAGAATACACATGTATAAGTTGCAACTGAAGAGCAATGCAAGTACTAAAGTGATTTAACAGGCCTCAAAAGTGGCAGTCTTTCACAAGACATTAAATTCTGAATAGATTGTATTTAAGAGTTAGATATATTTGTTTTAAGTTGGATATATTCTGCAGCATGCAAATTGAGAAGTGATACTAACATTGCTTGAACTGTCTGAAATATCCACATGGAAACTACAGACTAGTTTTACAATGAGAGACACTAGCTTTAGTTTCCCCAACAGCATGCATGTTCATTCTGTTCAGCAAGACATATACAGCAACTCCTCCAGGAGACCACCTGATGATTACACCATGATTCATATTCTGATTGTGGCTCAAAAAGAACACTCAAACATTACTGCATTAACATACTGGCAATTGAAATGGGTTCATTCAAAATTTCCATGCTCAATTATATTTCCCATTGTGAGTAAAAATGCAACTCAACCAATGGTAAACTGGCAAACCTAACTTTCTGGATAATCTAATTCTGAACAGTTATAGGGTTCTTCAATCTGGCTTTCTCGCTGAATTTTCAGTGCAGTGACAACACTACAGCAACACCTCCTCCCATTCATTTCCTGTATGCAAGACCAGAATTCACAATTGGCTGCAAATTATGTGAGCTAGTTAATGCTTGTTTGGCACACAACCAGAATGGTCCCACATCACCTAATCTAACTCCCAATTTGAATTGGCCATTGGTGGGAACAAGGCCATGGCAAACAATTTTATTCAATCATTCTCATTAAGTAACCATTTAAAGTCTGTGCATTGATTACAATTGGCAGTGCCCAAGAATTAGTAATTAACTACTTTGCACATCAATTTTGTTATGTATAATAAGTTGTAAAACCAGCCCATGCTCTTTAAGAGTCAGATGCATTGTACATCAAGAGATTATGCAAAGGACAACAGGTAAGAAAAGTAATACTCAATAGGACTGAACAGCAAAGCCACCTGACTATCCACAAGAGACTGGTCCCTGCAGTATACAAGGTTAGAAGAATCTAGTATCTTAATGCAGAACAAGGACACTTATGTATTCTTAACATTGGTATATAAATTCAGAAATATCAGACTTCATCAAGTTCATACCTCTAAATCACCCTGGAGTTACCTCAAGTTTGAGTCAGACCAATTGAGTGGCGAGAGAAGAAAGTTCTGTGGACACCCAAATTCTGTAAAGAATTATTATCCTCTATGCCCCCTGGTCACTGACCCCTCTGCTAAGGGAAATAGGTCCTCCCTATCCACTCTATCTAGTCCAGTCATAATTTTATATACCTCAATTAACTCTCCCCTCAGCCTCCTTTGTTCCAAAGAAAACAACCCCAGCTCCCTCCTTACCCAACATAGCCCAAAATGAAGAAATTATGATGAGGGCAAATTGAGCCAATTTTCTAATCTGCCATATTAAATAAAATTGGTCTGGTGGCCCTAGAGCCAATTACAAGACGTTAGTTTAATGAATTCCAGCGTTCATGGAAAAGCAAGGTACAAGATACAAATAAGTGGATTAATAAATTTCATTAGAAACTGTATCTAGATCTCAGCACTTTATATTGGCTTTTAGCCTCAAATGATGGCCGATATTGTCAAACAATTAAGAAAAATGGGAGCTTATGCAATACTGACTGAACTGTTTAGGGAAATAAGGGAGACCCGGATGTGTTGGGGCACATTCAAACTCCACAAGTTCAGCATTGTTACGAAGCCAAAATAACTTTGCATTGCTCGAACAGACTCCAAACTCAAGCAGTCTCACTAAGCTTGGTTCCAATGTCAGGTTGGGCCCTGATTCCAGATTCAGGATGCACTGTCACTATAACTGCAGCATCAAGGCCAAAGACCCTGCACCAACACTACAGTTCAAACATGAATTCAGCTTCAGCACTAGAATCGTAGAAAGTTACAGCACAGAAGGAGGCCATTCAGCCCATCATGTCCCTGCCAGCTGAAAGAGAGCAATCCAGGATTTGTGAAAGGTAGGTCATGCCTGACAAACCTCAATGAATGTTTTGAAGAGGTGACTAAAGTAGTGGACAGGGGAATGTCAATGAATGTTATTTATATGGACTTCCAGAAGGCATTGATAAGGTCCCACATAAGAGACTGTTAGCCAAGATAGAAGCCCATGGAATCGAGGGAAAAGTACAGACTTGGTTAGGAAGTTGGCTGAGCGAAAGGCGACAGAGAGTAGGGATAATGGGTAGGTACTCACATTGGCAGGATGTGAATAGTGGAGTCCCGCAGGGATCTGTCTTGGGGCCTCAATTATTCACAATATTTATTAACGACTTAGATGAAGGCATAGAAAGTCTCATATCTAAGTTTGCCGATGACACAAAGATTGGTGGCATTGTAAGCAGTGTGGATGAAAACATAAAATTACAAAGTGATATTGATAGATTAGGTGAATGGGCAAAACTGTGGCAAATGGAATTCAATGCAGACAAATGTGAGGTCATCCACTTTGGATCAAAAAAGGATAGAACAGGGTACTTTCTAAATGGTAAAAAGTTAAAAACAGTGGATGTCCAAAGGGACTTGGGGGTTCAGGTACATAGATCATTGAAGTGGTCTGAACAGGTGCAGAAAATAATCAATAAGGCTAATGGAATGCTGGCCTTTAAATCTAGAGGATTAGAGTACAAGGGGGCAGAAGTTATGCTGCAGCTATACAAAACCCTGGTTAGACCGCACCTGGAGTACTGAGAGCAGTTCTGGGCACCACACCTTTGGAAGGACATATTGGCCTTGGAGGGAGTGCAGTGTAGGTTTACTAGAGTGATCTGATTGAAGTTTATAAGATATTAAGGGGAACGGATAGGGTGGATAGAGAGAAACTATTTCCACTGTTTGAGGATTCTAGGAGTAAGAGGCACAGTCTAAAAATTAGAGCCAGACCTTTCAGGAGCAAGATTAGAAAACATTTCTACACACAAAGGGTGGTAGAAGTTTGGAACTCTCTTCCACAAACGGCAATTGATACTAGCTCAATTGCTAAATTTAAATGTGAGATATAGCTTTTTGGCAACCAAAGGTATGAAGGGATATGGGCCAAAGGCAGGTATATGGAGTTAGATCACAGATCAGCCATGATCTTATCAAATGGCAGAGCAGGCACGAGGGGCTAAATGGCCTACTCCTGTTCCTATGTTCCAGTTGCATCCCACTTTCCAGCACTTGGTTCATTGCCCTATAGCTTAACATCTGTCATTGGGAAAATGCTAGAATCCATTATTAAGGAAGTAGTAACAGGACATTTGGAGATTCATAAAACCACGTTGACTCTCCTTGATTGTATGAAGGGGAAATAGTGTCTGACAAATTTATTAGAGTTCTTTGAGGAAGTAACGGACAGGGTGGATAAAGGGGAACCAATGGATGCAGTATATTTGGATTTCCAAAAGGCATTCGAAATGGTGCCACGTAAAAGATCTCATGGTGTTGGGGTGGATAGAGGATTGACTAACTAACAGAAAACAAAAAGTCAGGATAAAAGGGTCATTTTCAAAATGGCAATCTGTACCTAGTGGGGTGCCACAGGGCTCAGTGCTGGGGCCTCAACTATTTACAATATACATCAATGACTCGGATGAAGGAACAGAGTGTCTTGTGGCCAAATTTGCTGATGATACAAAGATAGGCGGAAAAGCAAGTTGCGATGAGGACACAAAGGGCTCGATTTTAGCACCCGCGATCGGGTGCATTCGTGGCGGGGGAGCTGCGAAAATCCGGGATTCCTGGGGCGGGTCTGGAGCCCGGCTCCAACCCGCCCACTTCCGGGTTCCCCAGTGACGCGCTGACATGCGCGCACAGCCCCCGCATGTGGGCCTCTCGCCGGCAATTAAAGCCGGCGGGGTGCCACTTAAAGTACTTAAACAGGTACTTCAGGTTGTTTACAGACCTGATATTTTAGGAGGGGTGGGATTTTGAAATGAACTGAGACTGTTTCCCGTACTGGGGGAAACAGTCCCAGTTCAAATGGACGTGTTGCAGCCATCAGCCTCTGGCAGCTACAAAGGTCCACATTTGACAGGGGAGAGGGGGAGAGGGGGAGGGGGGAAAGAGACCCTCACTCATTGCAGGAGGCCACTCTGTCACTTTGGACAAAGTTTGGCCTCCACCACCCTCCTCCTAACAATAAAATTCACAAACTTCCACACTTACCCCGGTGTCCAGACACATTTACCTACCTTGCGGACCCCCTCAAACTTCCGGATGGGGGCCGCTGTAGCTGCAGACATGATCTCCTCGGAGGGCGAACAGCATCACCAGCCTCGCTGGCCATGCCGTCCACCTCTGACACGTGGAGCTCCACAACAGTGCTGTGACACATCCACCTGCACAGCAGGAGGGAGGGAAACCGCAGATAGAGATGCGTCGCAGAAGGCACTACCCTTGCCACAAGGTCTACAGACCAAGGCTCAGCTTCCTGGACCTCTCTGAGCAGCAGTGCACACGGAGGCTGAGAGTCACTCGATATGTAGCCGTGGACATCTGCAGCCTCCTTCTTGCCAAGCTGCTCCTGGCTGGCCCGAGCACCATCTTCTTACCTGTCACTGTCAAAGTCACCACTGCCCTCAACAACTTCTCCTCCACATCCATCCAGTGTGCCACCGGGGATATCGCCGACGTTTCTCAGTCATCTGCACAAAAGAGCCCTGCAAATACACCTACACCCACTCTGCAGTGACACAATGGGTGGCATCAGTTGTGGGTCTTCATAGGGATCCTCAGGAAAGGGCATTATTGCACAAACCAGACAAGATTCGCAAAGACGTGGCAGTAATGGTGACAATATGTTATGAGAGTTGATCAGAAATCAAATATAGGTAAACACCACGACAAACCCTCAAACACCCTTGTGCATCCCCTTCATGCTCACGACACGTTTGCCTTATGCTTCCTACTGCACATATGTGATGCATGCCCTGTGGCTGCAGCACAGGTAGTGGCAGGTTGAGTGAGGCTGACCGTGAAAGAGATGCATGAGAGGGTGAGTATGAGATAGAGCCATGAGATCGTATGAGGATTGGGTTGCTTGGTAGTGGTGGGATGAGTACTGGTGAGGTGAGTAAGTGCAGGTAAGATGAGGATGAGCTTTGAGTGGGTGTGAGGAGTGATGTGAGAGAGTAGTGTTGGCAGTGCAGGAGGAGATGTGGGGTGGGGGCAGTGATGTGGCAGACAGAGGGGAGGGGAATGACTAAGTGTACTCACTTTGGCTGACCTACTTAGGTCATTGAAGCGCCTCCTGCACTTTATGCAGGTGCGCGATATGTTGATGGTGCTGGTGACCTCCTCTGTCACCTCGAGCCAGGTAGTTTCCTCCCGCCCTCCTCCTCGCCCCATCCAATGATACCTGGAGTGAGGCATCATTAAACCTGGTGGGAGCATCCTTCCCCCTGGGCTGCTCCATGCTGCAATTTTTCCTATTTTCTGCAGCGTCAGTGGAGGACTGCCCCTTTAAATAGGGCTCCTCCAGCTGACGGACCTTACTGCGCATGCGCAGTCCGCCCGCCGCGCAGCTTACCAGCGGGAAACTCGGAAGCACAGGTAAGTGGCTCCAATTAGCCTGCGATTCCATGCTGAGCACACTGATTTCACCAGGTGCGTTACTGACGCACCGAGTCGACCCCCCCGCTGAGAACCCGCCGCCCTGCTAATATCAAGCCCAAAGTGTCTGCAAGGGGATATTCAGATTAAGTGAATGGGCAAAAATTTGGCAGATGGAATATAATGTGGGAAAATGTGAAGTCATGCACTTTGAGGAAAAATAAAAAAGCAAAATATTATTTGAATGGAGAAATACTACAAAATGCTGCGGTACAGAGGGATCTGTGTGTCCTCGTACATGAAACACAAAATCAACACACAGGTGCAGCAAGTAATCCGGAAGGCAAACGGAATATTGGCCTTTATTTCTAGGGGGATGGAGTATAAAAGCAGGGAAGTCATGCTACAACTGTGCTGGGTGCTGGTGAAACCACACCTGGAGTACTGCGTACAGTTCTGGTGCCCTTATTTAAGGAAGGAAATACTTGCATTGGAGGCAGTTCAGAGAAGATTCACTAGGTTGACTCCAGGTATGGAAGGGTTGTCCTATGAGGAAAGATTGAACAGATTGGGTCTATACTCATTGGAGTTTAGAAGATTGAGCGGAGATCTTATTGAAACATACAACACCCGTTTAAGATGGAAATGAGGAGGAATTTCTTCTCCCAGAGGGTTGTGAATCTTTGGAATTCTTTACCCCAAAAAGCTGTGGAGGTTGAGTCATTGAATACGTTCAAGGCTGAGTTAGACAAATTTTTGATCAGCAAGGGAGTCAAAGGATATGGGGAAAAGGCAGGGAAGTGGAGTTGAGGTAAAAATCAGATCAGCCATGATCTCATTGAATGGCGGAGTAGGTTCGAGGGGCCGAATGGCTTACTCCTGCTCCTGTCTCTTATGGTCTATAGGTTACGGCAATGCAAGTGCACTTAAAGTACTTTTTAAACGAGTTGAAGGTTTCTGCCTCTACCACCCTTTCAGGCAGAGTGTTCCAGACCCCCCATCACGCTCTGGGTGAAAAATTTCTCCTCAGCTCCCCTCTAATCCTTCTACCAATTACTTTAAATCTATGCCCCCTGGTCACTGACCCCTCTGCTAAGGGAAACAGGTCCTCCCTATCCACTCTATCTAGTCCAGTCATAATTTTATATACCTCAATTAAATCTCCCCTCAGCCTCCTTTGTTCCAAAGAAAACAACCCCAGCCTATCCAATCTTTTCTCAGCTAAAATTCTCCAGCCCTGGCAACATCCTTGTAAATCTCCTCTGTACCCTCTCTGGTGCAATCACATCTTTCCTGTAATGTGGTGACCAAAACTGTATGCAGTACTCAAGCTGTGGCCTAACCAATGTTTTATACAGTTCTGGCATAACCTCCCTGCTCTTCTATTCTATGCCTCGGCTAATAAAGGAAAGTATCCCATATGCCCTTTTAACCACCTGTCTTACAAACATACGAATTAAGAGCAGGAGTAGGCCATTTGGCCCCTCGAGCCTGCTCTGCCATTTGATAAGATCATGGCTGATCTGACTGCGACCTCAAGCCTACTTTCCCATCTACCTATTATAACCTGAACTCCCTTCCTAACAGCACTGTGGGAGAACCGTCACCACACGGACTGCAGCAGTTCAAGAAGGCGGCTCACCACCACCTTCTCAAGGGCAATTAGGGATGGGCAATAAATGCTGGCCTCACCAGCAACGCCCACATCCCGTGAACAAATAAAAAAAAACCTTTAACTCCCTTGTCAATCAGGAATCTATCTAACGCAACCTTTAAAATATTCAATGACCCTGCCTCCACTGCTCTCTGGGGAAGGGAGTTCCACAGTCTCACAACCCTCCAGGAAAAATTTTCTCCTCATCCCAGTCTTAAATGAGACCCCTTATTTTTTTAAACTGTGGCCCCTTGTTCTAGTCTCTCCCACAAGGGAAAACATCCTCAGCATCTACCCCTTCTAGTCCCCTCCCCCTGTCCTGCTACCTTCAGGGATGTGTGGACACACACTCCAAGGTCCCTTTGTTCCTCTGCACCTCTCAGTATCCTTCCATTTATTGTATACTCCATTGCTTTGTTTGCTGTCCCCAAATGCATTACCTCACACTTCTCTGGATTGAATTTCATTTGCCACTTTTCTGTCCACTTGACCAGTCCATTGATATCTTCCTGCAGTCTACAGCTATCCTCCTCACTATCAACCACACGGCCAATTTTTGTATCATCTGCAAACGTCTTGATCAAGATGAGTAAAGAAAATAAGGAACTTGCATTTATATAGTGCCTTTCACATTCTCAGGATGTCCCAAAGCACTTTACAGCCAATTAATTACTGTTTGAAGTGTAGTTACTGTTGTAGGAAACGCAGCAGCCAATTTACACAAACAATGTGATAATGACCAGATAATCTGATTTAGTGATGTTGGTTGAGGGATAAATATTGGCCAGGACACCAGGGAGAACTCCCCTGCTCTTCTTTGAAACAGTGCCATGAGATCATTTACGTCCACCCCAGAGGGCAGATGGGGCCTCGGTTTAACATCTCATCCGTAAGGCGGCACCTCTGACAGTGCAGCACTCCCTCAGTACTGCACCACTGTCATGTTTTGAAAGAATTGAAGCAAAGCAGTGATTGTTTTGTTTCTTAGGTACTAATCTTTGAAAGCAGCACTCATGGCACCACATTAGAAAAATGAAGCATAAGGGATATAATGCAATTTTGTTTTACAATAATGGAGGGACTTAGTGGGAAAAATGCACATTTTCTGCAGAACTAGGAGCGTGATGCAATGAATGAGCTGAGGATCTATTTCATACTCTAGTTAAAATGGGAATAGAGACTGCCATCTTGTGCAGTTAACCTCGACTCAAGGCATTCAAAAAGGAAACTGACATTTCATATTCAACCAGCATAGAAGGATGAGAGCAATAAATAAAACCTAATGGAACTACAAAAAAAGGACCTGAATGATGAGGCAGGTCTAATAGCTTTATTTAACTTGAGCTAGTTATATCTTCCCAGTTTATGATCAAAACCCTAAATATCACTAGGGATAAGCAAGCTGCATGGTTCACATTTGATATTACTGAAAAAAATTAAAAAATAAGGATCCAGCCATGTCCCTAAAAATACACACAACACTCAAGGCTATACTTGACTGAGGTTTCTTAGTTGAAGCCTTTATTACTTAAATAAAAATGAAGTTGTTTAAGAATTATTGAAGTAATCACTAAATGTGTGTTGCCTTTTTCTGCTATGAAATATCCCATGCCATACATCATCCTTGGTTAAGTTGGGAGAAAGGGGATGGCTGGAGAGTTCTCTGGGGCTCTACCAAATCTGCTTAAAACCTGATGTAGAGATGCCGGTGATGGACTGGGGTGATTGGTGTGATTGATGTGATCGTCTCCCAGCCTAATATATGCCATGCGATTTGAGAACCTTTCACTCACCTGACGAAGGAGGTAAGCTCCGAAAGCTTGTGATTTTCAAATAAAATTGTTGGACTATAACCTGGTGTTGTAAGATTCCTTACATTTGCTTAAAACCGGTTAGGAAGAGTGTAACAGGACCAATTCGTCTCAGTTGCTTTCTCCTCCTTTCCCCCCCTTCCCCCCAAACCCCCCCCCCTCCCCACCCCCCACACAATGAAATTGTAGCTGACCTCCTCAGAGAAACTGCAAACAGCACAGCAGAGATGCACATGGAGAATTTTGGTGGAAATTAAACCATGCCTTACTCGTCCACGGCAAAATATATTAGCTGCAATATCATGCCACCCTAGAATTTCTCTTTCCTCATCTGAGGGTGGTAACTCCAGCTGCTATCAGTAACTTGTTCAAATTGCCATTCTTCACGTGTGAGACAAGTCATAAAATATTGCAGCATGGGAATAGGCCATTTGGGCTATTAAGTCTCTGTTCCTATTTATCTCTGAGCCACCAAGTCAAATTGTACTATCCTGCCGAAGTCCCTATACACTTTAATATATGTGTCCTTTATAAGTGTTGGCAAGCTACATGATCATGCATGTGAGGTGGTGAGGTCTTCACCCAATATCCATGTACATGAGCCTGTTTTTCCTCTAATCCAATCCAGGGACTGAGGCTAACTATAGTATTCCCTTCACTGTGCAGGTGAGATCAGCTAACTCAGCTCAGGCAAGAAACAAATTCAAGATTTTTCTGATATATATGGCTCTATATCATACAGTGTGATCTCTTTAAAAAAGAAACTGCATTCAATGGCTAACTCGGCCACAATGCCAAACCTGAAAATTAAATTTTTAACTTTGGTCATTTTTAGAAAAAAGTAAAATTGGCTAATGATTATGGTTTTCAAGTAAACCTGTTCCAAATACTTATAAATTAAGGTGGAACTGTAGTACTGTAATGCAAATATTGAAAACTCAGTTTTCAACAGTTGCTAGCAATATACCATTTGACTCTACCTATTCCTTCTTTAAATTTCAACTGAGGGTCTTTGACCAAAAATGTCACTATGGCATGCAATAGTGAGGGCTGCAATTTAACAGAGTCAAAGTGTCTGCTTGCCTTAGTGGTAGAATTCTCACCTTTAAAAGTCATGAATTCAAGCCACTTTCCCAGGCCTTGAACATATAATCTAGACTGACATAGTGCAGTTCTGAGGGAGTACTGCATTATTGGAGATGCCAGCTTTTGGCTGACATATTTTACCAAGGCCCGTCTGCCTGCTCGATCAATTCCAAAACAGATCAGTTATCTCATTGTTGTTTGTGGGACCTTGCTGTATGCAAATTGGCTGCCATATTTGCATACATAACAGTTGCTACACTTCAAAAGGATTTAATTGGCTGTGAAACATCCTACGGATGTTAAAAACACTATATAAATTCAAGTTAGTTCTTTCTATTACTACTGGCGTGTGTCCACATCTGTGCCATACAACTACTAAACCAAGGCTGGATTAAATATACAGTAGGACCAACAATGCGTAAACTGGCCAAATACACAGTTTCAGGATAGATTTTGGCAGTTTATAGATTTGCTCAGACCCCTCATAATATAACCACAGCCTTAGTGTAGATAAAAGATAGGAGAGATTAAATTTGGCCGTTTAGCACCTTTTTTTTTAGGCACCACATGGCCAACTAAGTCTTGAAAATGGAGTCCAAGATACATGCGCACACTTCTGATGGGAAGTGCAGAGGACGCCATCTTAGTAAAGTGGTATGCGCGCATGCCTAACGACCACCGGCAGCATGCAGAGTAGGGAGATTATGACCCTAATCAGTGTGCAACACTGATTTAAAAGAACCGCTGCTATTTTGGAACTCCGCATTTCATTCAACACAATGTCTTAACCTTGTACAGCTGAACGGGACTTAAAGGGGAAGAAGGACCCCCCCCCCAACACCAGTGCTAGTTAAAGGGATTATACAGGAGTTACAAGTTAGTTGCTGGATTATTTCTTCTGGCTGCTGATGCATGTGTGTGTTTTTGGAGGTTTCCTATTCTTGGATAAAGTTTCAATACTCTACAGGAGTGGGCTGGCTGATTGCTCTTGCTGTTGCCGGTCACTGGCGGAGTGGCAGCAAGAATGCTGTCATCCTGAGAGAGGACAGCAGGTTCGTGTTCCATGGAGCCACTGCCACTTGCTGCCTCCTGTTATGCGACATCTTCTCTTGCATAAAAGAGGGAAGTGTGTCAGTGAGTGTCCTGCAAAATAGTTGGGCGATGTGGGTGTCATGGTTGAATGGCTACCAGTGTGTGTGAACTGTGAGTTGTCGGTATGAGGCTTGCAACAGTGCTAAGTGTGTGAGGGTGAGATAAAGTATGATTTGAACGGTTGAGTACTGACAAAGACTTGGTAGGTGGGTGATGGGGGTGTAGTGGATTAAGCAATGGATGAGGCTAGTCGTGCATTTAGTACAATATGCCACTTGAAGCTTGAACTCACTCACCGTTACAACTAGTTTTAGATCACAGAACTTCTTCCTGCACTGCATTCATGTTCTTGGAGCTATGCTCCTGGCATTTATCTCCTTCTCTACTTCCTCCTGAGCATATGTCTGGAGGACCACCTGTCCCCCTGCAGATACAGGATGCTCCTCCTTCTCTCCATCTCTTACACCAAGGCCTCTAGTGCATCAGAGAACTTTGATGCATGCTCTCTCCCAGGCGTAGCCATTCTTCAAAGTATAACAGCACTGATTCAGCTTTGAAACAACTCCCACCACTTCTTGCAGCCACAATGCACCTCCCCTTTAAGAGGTGCAGGCTGCCATTAAAAAGCACGAGCCACTCGCGAGATCGGGGTCCCCTGCTGATGTGTGCAGCCAATCAACAGCACCGGTAGCGCTGGCTGCACGCAACAATCATTTAAAATAACAGGCAGCACAAATGTAACGTGCTACCTGCATCGCTATGAATGGATGAGAGTTAAATCGCTTACAGCGATCCCCGCCCCATTTTCAGGTGTTATCCTATTTAATCTCTATATAATCCCAAATCCAACTGTTGCTCACTAGCAACAATTTTCACCAAGATGCATTTACTTTATGATCCGTAATGTTTTTGATCTTAAAGTTGTACCCACTCAATGGATTATTCCCAGCCCAATGCTGTTAAAATATAATTCCATAATCTGCACTGAAGTTACCTACTTACTATAAAAACCAAACCAGCCATAATTAATGTTTAACCTTTTCAACTTACTTATACTTCACATCCATCTCAGTGGATTAATTCCACTGTGGACAGCTACTTAAATAGATACTCCCTCTGTGTATAGGAGAAATATTTGTCTGCATTTTACATTTTCAATGAGACTTTCCACGGTCAGAGTAAAAAACAAAACTCGAGAGTTGACTTAGTACTGAACTTCCATCACCAGGTGTGCCGTCTTGGTGCCACTTCAACCCCAAAAAGACTATGCCTAACTACCACCATCCTATTTTCACCATCCTCCTGACCAGGGCATCACGCATCATATCCCACAGAATGATGGTTCCACCAATTGGGGGTGAAGAGCTTCAACAGCAGCAGTTTGTCTCTCTCTCCAATTCAATCATAGAGGATACTAAGCTTTGGATGTACAAGCCTGTGTCTCATACTTAGCTTCCAGGTACTACTTTCCTACAGCAGTCATCCCAAATTTCAGTTTCCTCATTGGTTCTACAACATACAACTGCCTTCAGCCTGGTAGAAAGCCCACTCAGGGAAGCTTGTGTCATGGTGAGAATGTCTAAGTGGCAAAGAATGAGAATGTATAAGTGGCAAAGTATAGAATGAGAATGTCTAAGTGGCAAAGTAGAAAAGTAGTAATAGGACAAGCAAGGGTTAATTAGAAGCTGCCTAGGTTAGAACAATGGGCCCCTTCAAGGCTAATAGTGAGATGAGTAACTCGTTAGATGTTGGGGTCTGCTTATGCTCATCATTGACATGTTGCCATTAGGGAGTAGGGAGTTTTGTGTAGGTGTCTCTGTGCAGCTGGGTGATCAATAGAAATAATGAGCTTAGTGAAGCCAGAGACCATTCCAGGTTAGCTGATAAGGATGTGGGATGATTGGGGGAAAACATTCCAAGCTAGGAGATGAAGAGACATTCATGTCTGTCACTGCAGCGTGATCAGCTAACTGTATTGTCCATGATTGGCCTGTAGTGAGGTAGCCCCTCATGGCCAACCTATGCCAGGCTTATGATTGGTATTGACACTCATGCTAACAATGTTCCAACTCCTATTGAATTGTATAAACGTGTGTATTTTCTGTATGTTCTTTGTCTTGCTTTGCCAGCATAGGTGGGACTCTATCAGGAGTCCAGATCAATGCTGCAGACCAAGTTCCAAGTTCGACTCTAAAAGTTATTGTTGAACCGCAACGGTGTATTCGACTCAGAATTTGCTGAACCAGACTGAGGGAAAGGAATCGAGTTCATCAATGGCAGCCTCCTTGATATTCTAGATCACCAACTCGAATGCCTGGTTGTGTGCAACTATTTTCCAGAAATTCTCCTCCACCAGTAGGAAAGTTTCAAAACCATTGTATTAGAAGGCAAACATTGATGGGCTTTTTCTCATTCTGGAGCTTCAGTGATGCTACCAGTTTCTATTCAGAGAAGTAAATTTTGCTTCTATCATTAATAGAAGTCAATATTATTATGGTACATTGTTGTTCCAGATTAAAATAACCATTTCATATTGATCCTTTCAATTCCTAGCTATCTTCATCTATTCATCTCAGTAGAGTACTCCTTTCCATTGTAAATTATCCTCATGCTACTCTTCCAAAACATTTTGAAGTAAAATAGCATTTATAAATTTGCTTTACTGTAATAATCTTGTTTTTGAACCAACATTTACTGAATTTAAATAAATAGCCTATTGCGCAGAGATTCTACAAAGCCAACAAATAGTGTCAGAGCACAAATACTATCCAAGTAGCAGCTATATCAACCACAGCTGTTAACTCACACACATTTCCAAGATACCAGCCAGCTCTGGGAATGGTTCCACAGGTACCAGAATCTCAACACTTTAACCAACAGAGCTGACATGTGAACCAGCATTAAATTGTTGTTGGGGGGCAGGGGGAAAGAAATCACAACAAACCCCAATCCAATCACCCACTAAAACATGTATAAAAGGTTACCACATAGTAATTAGGACTAGCTACCTTGGCTGATTTATCCCCCTCCCCTTGGGGAATACCCATGCCAACTGTAGACCTCACTCCCAGCCAGGTAGATCAAGGATTGAACCTGGGACCTTTTAGTTGTTATGGCTCAGTAGCACACTGGAAAACTATTTACCAAACTAATGCCCTCCCTTCACTAAGTTTCTAAAGCAGGAACTCAATGGGAGTTTAACAGATCTGATACTTTACAACATTTACATGTGGAGGCTGCCTCAGCGACTTGGAACAATATTATATCAAAGAATTTTTCCAAAAATGCTGCTGGCTGTCGTGAATAATGAGGTTCAACAGCACAGCTAAATTGGTGCACTAAATCTAACTTTTTAAGCTCATCAGTTAAAGCTGAGCCATTAGGATTAAATATGAAATGTTTTATGTGAACTAAATAAAATATTACAGCAAGATACACAAGTACTTGATATGGTGCTACTGGTTAAAATTATAAACCAAACTACAGTATTTTCTTCAAACTACATCACTGGGTGGAGCATTAAAACAAACACTTCTATTGCCAACAATTGTCCACATTTTTGAATCATTTCCACATCTGCTGCAATATTCTGGACTCGAGTTTGTTTTGCTATTATACATTCTGAAGTTTCCAATCTGTGCATGTCAGACAATGAGGATCCTTCCATACAGCACTATTCAGTCCACACAAAATAAGTTGCTTCCATTAGGAATATTAAAATAAAACCATCAAGCAATCTGAAATGTGATGCTTCAGGTTTAGATTAGGTGAACAGTTATGCATTAAGACCTGCACTGGCAACTATAAATGCAAGAAGGAGGAAGAATATTCTGTGACTGAAGAAAATCATTTCTACTATTTTCTATGGGATACTTGGGGATTCAAAATGCTAGAACACAAGGCAAAATATTCTTCAATAGGATTTCTGTAAAATGGTTTAACAAAGCTGGTGTCAGTTTGGCTCAGTTGGTAGCACCTTCATCTCTGAATCAGGTGGTCAAAGGTTTACAAATCTACAACTATAGTGCATAATCTAGGCTGATACTCCAGTGCAACACTGTTGGAAGCACTGTTCTTCAGTTGATGTGTTAAACTAAGGCACACCTGCTTGTTCTGGTAGTTTAGGTGGATGTTAAAGATGACATGGCACCATTTGCAGAAGAGATGGGGGTTCTCTGGCACCTTGGCTAATATTTCTTCCTTAGCTACCACAAACAAAAATAGATCAGCTGGTAATTTATCTAATTACTGTTTGTGTGAACATGCTCTGCCCAAAATGGTTGCAGTATTGATCTACACAATAGTAGATACTGTACTGCAAAAAAATAACATTCTTTGTGAAGTGTTTTGGGAATTTCTTAGAAAGATGGCAAGGTATTATATAAATGCAAGTCTTTCTTAGCTTCTTTCTGAATTGAATACAAACTGTTTAAAATATCTGAACTCAAATGTTAGCTTTGTCAATCCAAAAACCACCTGAAAAGATTTTACAACCTTATCAGCACCTTTTGTTTATGCAAACTTGAAATTTCAGATTTAAAAAAAGGTTGAAAAATGTTCCTGCATTACTCAAAGTTAGATGTGATTTAATAAAATAAATCATGATCAGCTCCTGGGGAATTAAATACTTTACTATTTTTTCAACATTACACTACATTTCTGATATTTCCAAACCAACTCTTGCCACCTGAGTTGCAATCCAGTGACAAATTGTTCATTGTGCGCTAAGGACTTGCATCCATGAGAAACTGAATTAAAGGGGTCTCAAGTTTAGCATCACTGTCAACGGATTTCAGCTTTGCACAGACATCAAACATGCAGTGTAAAGCTGTGATCTTATTTTGCATACTTGAGTTAGATAAAAGACTGTCAATTGTAAATATATTATGTCACTGCTAGATTATTCAATTGTTCATTTGTGTAATAAATTAGTTGTCATTTTAAACTTTAAAAACAAAATTCACTATGATGCTCTACCACTGAAAAAAGCAAACTGTTATGGAGGTACAAGATAGTCTTAGATCTCAAGGCACAGACTGACCCTCTCAAAGATTTAGGGAATTGGGACTCAACCATGAGTGATTGGAGCTGGAGCAATCTAGGATAAGCTGATAATGTAGTTCAAACAAGGGTGCTGCTTAATATTGAAGATACACAGTATTGACTCTTAATGCATATAGAACTGAAGCGGAGTCCAGTGACAAGTTTGAACCCAAAAGGAGTGAATTATTTAAGCCGTATTCTGGTTACTATTTCAACGAGCTATTGAACACTTCATCCATCTTAGACAAAACTGCATGAAAATTACTGTATTCACTTATGACAGAAAACTTATGTGCCCAGTGACAGTTTGGTGAGGTGGTCACACGGCAGCAGCTGCTACACGTGCTTGCTGTAGACCAGACAACTAGTGCAGCTGTGCTGATTTACATTCAAAAGGTAGGGGTTGAAAGGCTGAGAGATTAGAGAAGCTGGGATTGTTCTCCTTAGAGCAGAGAAGGTTAAGGGGAGATTTAATAGAGGTGTTCAAAATTGAGGGGTTTTAACAGAGTAAGTAAGGAGAAACTTTTCATTCCTCTGGTTACCAACCCACCTGGCAAACAGATTTAAGATAATTGGCAAAAGAACCAGAGGGGAGATGAGGAAAATTATTTGTTTTAAACCCAGCTAATTGTTATGATCTGGAATGCACTGCCTGAAAGGGTGGTGGAAGCAGATTCTAAGTAACTTTCAAAAAGGAATTGGATATATACTTGAAAAGGAAACATTTGCAGGGCTATGGGGAAACAGTGGGGAAGTGGGAATAACTGGATAGCTCTTATAAAGAGCTGGCACATGCACGATGGGCCAAATGGCCTCCGTCTGTGCTACAAGATTCTATGATCATCAATGAACTATATTAATGCATACTAACTTGCATATTGCAGAATTATTGCATTTATAGTGCTGGCGAAAACCATCAGTTTAGACATTACACTAGGTAGAAGGCAGTCATATCTTGAGTTTAAATACAATAAGCAAAAATACAGTAAATCCGTTTGTTGTGCAGTCTAAATCAGGGCTGCAATACATCAGATTAGCAGCCGTGGAAGCTACCATAAGCAAATCTCAAGCAATTTGAGAATTGCTACAGCATTGCACTGAAACCATCTCCAGCAACCCCGTCCCCCAGAATAATTTTCTTTATCTAGTTCTCCTGTTTAATGCCACTGCCACCAACATCTCAAGATGTGCTCTATTTTTAGTGGGTGATATGCAGAAATAAGCAATGGCCCACAGAAATAACTCTTGACCAGTCACCAGGAGGTCCACTTCTGTAATTAATTTTTACCTTTAATTTTCCCTCAATTGCATTGGCAAAGCACCTCAGAGACCAGGCATTCACTATTAGCAAGAAAAAGCTCCCACATAGGAGTATACAAAAATAAATTACTTTTGATATCTTTTATACATGTCCAAATGAGTGTTTGAAGGGTTATGTTGAATGCAGGCATTACTATATTAAGTGTTCCATGCAAGTTCACTCTACACATTATACATTGAAAATTTCAACTCCAGCTCATGCACACAATCTTCAACACAGCAAACTGTTCAAAGCGGCAACCTTGGCTCAGTGCTAGCACTTGCATCCGAGTCAAAAGGTCATCAAGCCCCACTCTAGAGCCTTGAGCACATAATCCAGGCTGATGCTTCAGTCTAGCACTAAGGGAGTGCTGCACTGTCAGAGGTGCAGTCTATCCAATGAGATGTTAAACTGAGGTCCTGTTGGCCCTCAGGTGGCTGTAAAGTTCCCTTGGCACTAATGTAAGAAGAGCAGGGGAGTTAGAACATAAGAAATAGGAGCAGTAGTAGGCCATACTGCCCCTCGAGCCTGCTCCGCCATTCAATAAGTTTTCCCACCGTCCTAAATAATATTTATTCCTCTACCAACATCACAAACAGCTGATCATTTATCTCATTGCTGTTTGCACCTTGCTGTGCACAAATTGGCTGTTGCATCTCCTTACTTTACAACGGTGACTACACTTCAATTGGGTCGACTAGGCCAAATTCACTAGTTTAGAAGAATGAGAGGTGATCTCATCGAAACATAAAATTCTAACAGGACTAGACGCAGGGAGGATGTTCCTGATGGATGTGGAGTCCAGAACCAGGGGTCACAGTCTCAGGATACGGAGTATGCCATTTAGAACAGAGATGAGGAGAAATTTCTTCACTCAGAGGGTGGTGAACCTATGGAATTCTCTACCACAGAAGGCAGTGGAGGCCAAGTCATTAGATATATTCAAGAAGGAGATAGATATATTTCTTAATGCTAAAAGGGATCAAGGGATATGGGGGAAAAAGCAGGAACAGGGGACCGAGTTAGATGATCAGCCATGATCATTTTGAATGGCGGAGCAGGCCCAAAGGGCCGAATGGCCTACTCTTGCTCCTATTTTCTATGTTTCAAAAGTATTTCATTGACTAAAGCACTTTGGGACATTCAGAGGTTGTGAAAGTTGCTGTATAAATGCAAGTTCTCTCAGTCATCTCAGACCTTAACAGGTAAGCACCACCTGTCCAATCAGTACCACACTACTTTTATAACCCTGTCAATTTGCTTCTAAAAATAAAATTTTAAGCAAGTGCCACTACATTCTCTTCTCATGATACTCAAAGAAATTAGGCACACATATCGTCAAGCAGTGGGAACCATTTACACGATGTAACAGATCAAAACAATTTAGTCTTTTCATAATGAACTGACTTGCCCTGGTGAGTCATGTTGAACATGAATGAGGATACTTTGCACATTGCGTCAATTTTTAAACAAAACGCAGAATAAATAAGCTTAAGTCTTGCATTTACTAGAAATACTGATGAAGTAGCTAGAAAGTACAGAGTATACATCAGCATTATTCTCGCCAATTTGGACAGAAAAGAAGAGTTATTAATTCACTTTTGCAGAGGCTATAAAAAGTACACCAAATGACAAAGTCCAGGAAACAGTGTTTACAAGAGTGAACAATATGCATGGATGCATTTGATGCTGTAATGATTTACATTGTAAAGTGTATTAAGAAATTCTTTGTACTTTCAATTAAAGTACAGAGAAACTACCATGAGAGGGAAGCCATTTTCCAAAAGTGATATTCACACCTATGAGAGGGAAGCCATTTTCCAAAAGTGATATTCACACCTAATTCTAAACATTGCATCACCTACCACAAAGATTACTGAACTTCTCAATAATCAATTTCACTTATGAACACAGTACAATAGTATTCATTCATAGACGAGTTCCACTATATATCTTACATCAGTCCAAAGCTGAAATCACTTCACATCAGCATGAACTATGGTCTAACTTGGGTGTGAAATCCAACTTAGACAAGCAGTACAAAACAACTTGCATTTATATAGTGCCATTAACATAGTAAAAACGTCCCAAAGCACTTCAGACAAAATATGACACCAAGCCACAAGAAGAGATATTAGGAGAGGTGACCAAAAGCTTGGTCAAAGAGGTAAGTTTTAAAATGAGGAGAGGTAGAGAGGTGGAGAGGTTTAGGGAGGGAATTCCAGAGCTTAGGGCCTAGGCAGTTGAAGGCACGGCTGCCAACGGTGGAGCGATTAAAATCGGGGATGCGCATGAGGCCAGAATTGGAGGAGCACAGAGATCTCGCCAGGGGGTGGGGAAGGGTTTGCAGTAGGTCTGGAGGAGGTTATAGAAATAGGGAGGGGCGAGGCCATGGTGGCATTTGAACACAAGGATGAGATTTTTGAAAAGTGAGGCGTTGCTGGACCGTGAGCCAACATAGGTGAGCGAGCACTGGGGTGATGGATGAACAGGATTTGGTGCGAGTTAGTATATGGGAAGCAGAGTCCTGAATGAGCTCAAGTTTACGGAGGGTGCAAGGTGGGAGGCCAGCCAGGAGCACATTGCAATAATAGTCTGGAGGTAACAAAGGCATGGTGAGGGTTTCAGCAGCAGATGAGCTGAGGCAGGGGCGGAAAGGTGGAAATAGATGGTCTTGGTGATGGGAGAGGATATGGGGTCAGAAACTCAGGTCAGGGTCAAATAAGACACCAAGGTTGCGAACAGTCCAGTTTAGCCTTGGACAGTGGCCAGGGAGGGGGTTGGAGTCGGTGGCTAGGGAATGGAGTTTGCGGAGGGGACCGAAAACAATGATCTTCCCAATATTTAATTGGAGGAAATTTCTGCTCATCCAATACTGGATGTCAGACAAGCAGCATGACAAATCTGAGGCAGTGGAGGTGACGTAGAGCTGGGTGTCGTCAGCATACAGGTGGAATGTGACACAACGTTTTCAAATGATGTTGCCAAGGATGTAGTTTCACGTTGGCCACAGATATTACCGTTCACAAGAGTGCCTGGTAAGTGAATAAAACGTGGCAGGTGAGTTATTCGCTTACCAGGATGACAATGGACTGCATTTACACAGCCAAATATCCACAGACAAAAGAATGAATGCACATAGGATAGAATTCCCTCCCTAAACCTCTCCACCTCTATACCACTCTCTCCTCCTCAAAGATGCTCCTTAAAACCTATCTCTTGGACAAAATTTTTGGTCACCAGTCCTAATATCTCCATGTGGCTTGGTGTCAAATTTTGTTTGATAATTGCTTCTGTGAAGCGCCTTGGGATGTTTTACTATGTTAAAAGATGCTATATAAATGCACGTTGTTGTTGTAGAAACAGACCACTGCACCATGAACTGCAAAGACAAAAAAATCATTGAAGTAGAAGTGATGAGAATGACCACGGGTGAAAAAAAAAATTGAGATAGAAAAAGGGAAGTGAATCAGTAGAGGCGTTCTGTGTTTCAGCATTCCAAAGCACTACGGTATATTTTATTGACTGTACTGTGGGAGTGAGTGGGTGCAATTTCAGCTACAGGGCAGCAATTAAGGTGGATACAATGTTTATAAGTTTTCAAGTTTAAGCTTCTTTTCATATTCCCACAGCAGTATTACTACAGTAGCTCAGGCACCAACCAAACCCTCTGAATTAAGTAATGACAGATTCTCATTAAAAAAAGTGACAAGAAATATGCTTTCTGCCCTCATTATACAATAAAATGCTACTTCAATTAGAAAATACAATAGATAGTCCTAGACAAAGATGGAAAGGCTGTGGCGAAATATAAAAAGGAACAGTTTAAAAAGAGTGATGATTAAGGTTGTATTACAATGAAACAAAGATCTTTAGTTAGGGATGTTCAATCTAGCACTGCATAAAAAAGTATCAAATTAAATATTTGGTCATTAAAAGGATTTCCTTTTACCACATTGATTTACTATACAAATTATGTAAAGAAAGTAACTCCACCCTCATTTAGCCTATTGACTGCCATAGTGCACTGTTTAATGAAGGAAACGATTGAAAGGAATCTACATTCCATTTTAGAAATTGTGATCACTAGATTGTTGGTCTCCATATTCGATTTGCACAATAGGATACAAATTACTGTACTTTAACCATCTTAAATGCTAAATATACTGAATGTACAAGATAAGTTTCAGTAGGACACTCTAAGGCGGTTGATTTTGTGATCAATCCAAGTGATAACTTGAAGCCTTAGTTTCAGAAGCTTTAAACAATTTCCTTTAAAGCACGCAATTTTAAAAGAATTACATTTAATAAGTAAAAAGCTACAGAAACATCAAGACAGTAGCCTGTTGGGAATCAATTTCTACTGACCAGAAACAGGCGATTTGATATACTGGAGAAGAGTTCTTCAAATTACACACTGCAGAATATGGTGATTAGTTGCAATAAGACAAAAAAATTGTGCTGTATCAAGCAAAATAGTTAAACTGTATAACATGTACATTGCTCATTACTTCTTTAGTAACAGTCTGACTTGTGCAGTCAACACTTAACCGATATTAACCGATTATATTGGAAAACAAAAAAAGTCTGCATGAAGTACATTCTTTAACGTAACATGGTGAAGGATGGATTATAAACACCACCACCTTGAATTATGTACCTTCAAGAAAACTTGCAACTGCCTACATATATAGCTATTCCATTAGGATTATTAATCCAAACCTAATTTGACTGCAGTTTTCTAATACCTATGTATTTAATAACTAGATTGCATTCTGTGGGACTGCAAAGGAGATCTCTTCGTAAATAAAACACAGAAAATCCTGGAAATACACCTGCCAGTATTGAAAAGAAAATACAAGTTAATGTTTCAGACCTGGAAACAGGAAGATCAGCGATTCCCCTTTTTAAAACTGGACAAAACATTTCTATAAAGAGCTTACTTACCTTACAACACTTACTAAGAGCTGGACCTGATGTTTAACTCTCTTCATAAGCTGACAGACCTGCCGTGCATTTCAAGCATTTTTTGTTTACATTTCAGATTTACATATGCATTTTTTTTTCGTTCTCAAGGAGTTCTCATCTGTTGAGTGATTTCTCTCAATGGGGGAGCAGATTGCTTTTGACAGTAAGTGGCAGCTTTATGGATGCTACTGTCCAAGAGGACAACATAGATAACTAATAGAATGCACATCTGGAGAGAAGAATGACCAATAACAGACTCCCTGCTTCAAGCATATCTGACAGCAGCCCAGCAGTCATCATCTTACTTTATAGTTTAAGGGACAGTGAGCTTTGAACAACTGCCTCTTTTCTCCACCACCCAGATACATCTATGGGACTAACACCACTATGTACAACCATTTAGTTAATCCACAAATGTACTGACCAAAATTTATGAAGATAAAACCCATCTTACTTGTAGTGACCACAAGTCTTTGTGTAGATGGTGCTGCAAGTCTTAGCACAAGATGCACTGGATTAATCATCATGCAAGTAGAGGTACAACTAGATTATCTATCCAATAAAATGCATTCTTCCACTGCATAAAGCATCTTGGTTTTAGCTCCACAGAGTTAATCTGTTACTCAGATTAACAATCTTAATAAATAATAAAGGAAAATAAATTGTGTATGATACAGAAACACTGATTTGAAAAATTTCTTCATCTGATCAGATCGAAAACCTCATCTTAAAATCAATGTTGAAAATATTTCATTTTGATGGAGAGCTCAAAAATGTAATCTTTTCTCATTAAGAAAATGTTTAAGGTGGTAACAGAGGTAGAAGTCCACAAAATTTAAACTGCCCATATGCCAATAATGATAAAGCAAGACATTCCCAGCACAAGTATCATTTGAACAGACTATTTAGTGGCAAATTGCAGAAGTAATAATTCACAAATGAAGTCCTGATTTAATTCATGCTCACTCACTGAACTTATCACTACCATAGAAGTTGTGCAAAAAATTTCAAAAAACAGGAAGTAACTATGTGTAAAGAAAAATAAACCACTTCAAAAGTTATAAGTCCTTCAGGGTGATTTGTCATAACAAATCAAGTTCACATTATTAACTGGTACAGTGACACCACAGAAATTACTGTGAGAATTTCAAGTGAAGAGTTAAGTTTCAAGTTAAAACATCTGAAATGCAGACATGTGTACAGTTAATTTCACAAGTCATGCTTCTTGTCTGAATGTTTTCTATTTTGGCTTTCAAGCTTCAGAAATTAGAGCCATAAAACCTAGTCCAGAGCAACCAACCTAAAATTAATGCAGAATTTGAACACACAAAAAAGCAATATACTCAAATTATGACCAATTATATTTAAAAAGCAGTCCAGCATGGTTATGATGACATCACTCATCCATATTTAAATTGAATAAACAGATATCAGGCAATGAGATTTTTTTATACCATTTAAAAAGTTTTACTCCTAAGAACTTAAACATTTAGGAAATCAACACACTAAAGCCAAATATCATTGAATCACAAATTGTTTTACTACCTTTTCACTCTTGACTGAAAATTAAAGTTAGTGTTTTGGGAAAATGTTTTCTTTTGAAAAATATTAAATTTAAGAAAGGAAGACATAAACTGTACTGAATAGCTACCATTCATAAAGCTGCTTGATAGACTGGTACTGCATAATGAAGACAGGAGTCTAGTTTGGTTGATTTTGCCATGTGGGTTCCAGAGCTCTGGATCAATGAAAGGTCCTAAGAGGGTTTTAGATTTATTTATTTAAAAAATTGACATTTGGGTTGGGTTTAAACAATATTTAAATCTTGACTATGGCTTAATTATACATCCGTTATTTTAATGAAACCGTTAGCACTCCCAATAGACTGAACATACTCACACTTTTGATTCAGTGCGGTGAATACTTAGAACACACAAGTTTTAAAGAGCTCCGTGTCCTCGCACCATACAGGGAATGCTGTATATGGTCACAATTTGAGGGAATTCAAGCGTTGTCAAATTACGGGATTGTCGTGTTTAAAGTTTCTCAGGTCACCACGACAAACCCAAGCTAATTTTCAAAGTTAAATTATTTTAATATTACATTTTAAATGTGCGCTATGACTTCGCAGGATTGAAGCTGCTATACAAACCTAGTTGCTTCTCTGACTTTGTCTTTTGTAGCAAGGTTGTAGGACCAAATATATCTTTAAAATTGTAGTAATTTTAAATCAGGAGAATGCAGCTAGCAGTTTGAGAGGGTTCTGTAACTGATCCTCGTCCATAGCCACAGAAGTGTCAAGCGCCCGAAACACCTGCGTCAGCGACCCAATATTAACCTGAAAACAACATTGGATATTGAACCTTAATGGGGGGGGTGGGGGTGGTGGAGAGGAGAGAGGCTGGACTGACTCGACCCACCGTGGATACAAAGTGTCGCCTTTTCGTTTTTTTTTTACAGAATACATTAAACAGCGGTATGGAACGGAATGTCTCACCCCATTTTTCCCCCTCCTACTGAAGACAACGCAGATGCTCCTCCTGCTGGGAATGCTTCTCTTTTTATTGCGTTAATGATGGAGATGATGCCGAGACCCGGGCTCTCGATCCCAGCTCAGAAAGACATTACAGTCATTAACTGCATCCCCACACGAGAGAGAGAGAGAGAGAGAAAAAGGACGAGAGAGGCGACCACGGAGCTCCGTTAGTCCTCCAGACCTCTTCTGTCTCAGTGCCTGGAGGAGGAGAAGAAGAAGAAGGAGGAGGAGGAGGAGGAGGATGAGGATTCGGGAGGGTCGTCGACTACGGCCAACGGCTGGAAAAGCAAAGAGAAGGAGAGAGAGTGAGAGAGACGGCACGAGGTTGCCGCATCAGCCGGGTCCAGATTCCAATCACACGGCGTTCCTACGGCTGCCCTTCCATTCCTTTTGTCAGCGAGCCCCGCTCCCGCTCCAGTTCCACTCACTCCATGACACTCCACCACTTCTGTCCGTCCATCCTCCGTGCGCCGGACCTTTAAATAAACGTCAGCGCGTCACGGCGTCGTCCCGTCGCCCGCCTCGTTCCGGCTCGGCCTGACGTCAAAGCAGAGCAATTATACGATGACGTCAGGCCCGCTCCCCACACTTTCTTCTAATTATATACACAGCATCCTGTAATTTAAAATGCCCTAGTTTGGTTGAAGAGCCACCCACAATGGTTTAGACAAGGCATAACAGGAAGTTAGGATGTTCGCAAGGATAATGAAGTGCCAAAGGTAGAACCAAGTGTTTTTATCTACTCACAAACCTTTCCAACTTGTGAACAGAGAATATCAAGAGTGTGCAATGGTGACTGGTTTATATCGGCTTCTCCTAGATTTCACTTAATTGAAAACAACTTTAATTGCCATAAACAGTAGGGAAAATATTGTTTCAAATGTATCATCTCCAGTAACTTTTGTCACAATTTACTGCCAACCTTTACAAAACAAACCAGACGTGTACTCTGGCTGTTATGTCCGGTTCTATCAATGTTCTTATTTCTCACTCAGTGTGCCTTCTCTCTTATGTTTTCTGGTCTCCTTATGAATAGATTGGATCAACACGTAATGTTACACCTGCCCATTCTATCATACCATCTAGCATGTTCTTTGCCTGACTCTTGATTTATCATCTTCAACATTTCCAGACAGTAACAAGTCCAGCAACTTGTGACTTGCAAATAATTGCACACGCAGTAAACTGGTTTTTCTCATAATCAGCCCCATCACTTCCATTTTGTTGGGCTATTTCAATAACTTTCATGAGTCATTCTTCTTGTCTAATTAATTTTCAATGTATATCTCTAGTCATAATTGAAAGGCCTCCATGTTCCTCTTACTTTAGTATCTTTGAGTAAACCCATAGAATAACACCGGGTTGCCACAGTGTCAAGAACCCCTTTCACTTTAGTGCTCTCGTCCAATTTTCACATTTCTGCAACTCTCGATCACTATTTTCGAATAGTTCTCTTTCTTTGTGATTACGACTGACTTTGGCTTTTTAGCATTTATTTTCAATCCATATTCCAGACATATTTTAACATATTCTACATGATTTCAAAATGTAAAAAAAATTATCATTGATATTATTATAGAATCATAGAATGGTTACGGCACAGAAGGAGGCCATTCGGCCCATCGAGCCTGCGCCGATAATAACCAAAACTTTTATTCTCATGAATTGGACCCTAATAATTTATCTTTCCATCATTGGCTTCTCGTTTGTATAGCATAAACTTGTTTTATGGAAAATGTGTTTTAAGACACTAGGCAATTTAGATCCATCCCAAAAATCCAGGGTGGTCATTGCCCTGTTAAATTCAATAATTAATATATTTGCGTGCATATTTATGTATTTGAAGGTAACTTCTCGCGTGCGATATTATAGACTGGTCACCAAAGAATCTATGTCCTTTTTGGAGTGTTTTATAGCATTTTAACTAAAAATACACAGAAAAATATGCTGGTTCCTTAATGTGTTCTGTTATAGTTCGGGCTTTTTTCCAACGCTCTGCTGCTCAAGGCAAGAGGTGATTTCTATAAACAGACCGAGTCTCGAATGATTGGAAACCTGCGCCTTTATACGTGCTATGTATGGGTTTAATAATTTGCCCATAATCGCATTATCTTGTTCATTTAAATTATGTGGGATCTCGCCACATTCGTCGTCTCTCCCAAAAGGCAGAAAATACCATGCCATCAGACCAATTTGCATCGGCTAAAACTATCAGATTTATTTACAGTTAACTCACAGAAGCCAAATTGAGACAGCAAGATGCTGACTCAGCACAATACTTCAAAAACAATGAAATTATAATTTTATTCCATAGAATCATAGAAAGGTTACAGCACGGAAGGAGGCCATTCGGCCCATCCGGTCCATGTGGGCTCTATGCAAAAGCAATCCAGCTAGTCCCACTCCCCCGACCTATCCCCATAGCCCTACAATTTTTTTTCTTTCAAGTGCTTATCCAGTTCCCTTTTGAAAGCCACGATTGAATCTGCCTCCACCACCCACCACTACCACCGCCCCCCCCCCCCGCCCCCGCCAACAGTGCATTCCAGATCCTAACCACTAGCTGCATAAAAAAGTTTTTCCTCATGTTGCTTTTGGTTCTTTTGCCAATCACCTTAAATCTATGTCCTCTGGTTCTTGACCCTTCCGCCAATAGGAACAGTTTCTCTCTATCCATTCTGTCCAGACCCGTCATGATTTTAAATACCTCTATCAAATCTCCTCTCAACCTTCTCTGTTCCCAGGAGAACAACCCTTGCTTCTCCAGTCTATCCACGTAATTATAGTCCCTCATCCCTGGAATCAATCTAGTAAATCCTTTCTGCACACTCTCTAAGGCTGTGGTCGAACCAGTGTTTTATAAAGGTTCATCATGACTTCCTTGCTTTTGCACTCTATGCTTCTATTTATAAAGCCCAGTATCCCGTATACTTTTTTAACCGCTTTCTCAATCTGCCCTGCACTTTCAATGATTTGTGTTCATATACCTTCAGATCTCTCTGTTCTTGTGCCCCTTTTAGAATTGTGCCCTCCAGTTTATATTGCCTCTCCTCATTCTTCCTACCGAAATGTATCACTTTGCATTTTTCTGCGTTAAATTTCATCTGCTATGTGTCCGCCCATGCCACCAGCTTGTCTATATCCTCTTGAAGTCCATCACTATCCTCCTCACTGTTCACTACACTTCCAAATTTAGTGTCATCTGCAAATTTTGAAATTGTGCCCTGTACACCCAAGTCCATGTCATTAATACATATCAAGAAAAGCAGTAATCCTAGAACCGACCCCTGGGGAAGACTGCTGAACACATCCCTCCAATCCAAATAACAACCGTTCACCACTACTTACTGTTTCCTGTTACTTAGCCAATTTTGTATCCATGCTGCTACTGCCCCCTTTATTCCACGGGCTTCAATCTTGATGACAAGCCTATTATGCGGCACCTTATCATGACATGGTTAACTCGATAAGGAGTTAAAATACACTTTTAGGGCATATTATCAAGAAACAAATCTGACACTGGCACTTCATCCAAAACCATGTCACTTAACAGAGTTTGACAGAGTCTGTTAAGTGACAAGGTTTTTGGATAAATCAGCCAGATTTATCTCTTGGTACATGCCCCAGATGCAACGTTGTATGTTGATGATCCAAATCTCAGTTCATCCATGGAGTTCAGATCTCCTGCCAAAACAAAGGCTCTGGGAATATCCCCTAGTATTTATCCAGTCTAGGGACCTTTGAAATCAGAGTTGTCAATCCTCCATTATTAAAGAAAAATAGAACTTACATTTATAGCATCTTTCACATCCTCAGAATGTCCCAAAGCACTTCACAGCCAATGAAGTACTTTTGAAGTCCAGTCACTGTTGTCATGTAGGCAATCGTAGAAGCCAATTTTTACACAGCAAGGTCCCACAAACAGCAATGAGATTAGTAACTAGATAATCCGTTTTTGGTGGAGTTGGTTGATGATTAAATGTTGGTGAGGTCATCAGGAGAACTCCCCAGCTCTTCTTTGAAAAGTACTATGGGATCTTTTACATTCACCTGTGAGGGCAGATGGGTCCTTAGTTTAACATCTCCAAACGACAGCATCTCCAACAGTGCTGCATTCCCTCAGTACCGCACTGAAGAGTTAGCCTGGATTAGATGCTTGAGACCTGCAGTGGATCTTGAACACAACCTACTGACTCAGAGGCAAGAATGCTACCATTGAGCCAAGGCTTACACAATAAGAAGGATTATTGCATAAAATGCTGATAAGAAGGCTCTGAAATGTCATCTGGGTATTTAGTACCTGTTACAACCTTTTTTAAAATTCGTTCATGGGATGTGGCCAGCATTTATTGCCCATCCCTAATTGCCCGTGAGAAGGTGGGGGTGAGCCGCCTTCATGAACTGCTGCAGTCCGTATGGTGAAGGTTCTCCCATAGTGCTGTTAGGTAGGGAGTTCCAGGATTTTGACCCAGCGATGATGAAGGAATGGCGATATATTTCCAAGTTGTGATGGTGTGTGACTTGGAGGGGAACGTGCAGGTGGTGTTGTTCCCATGTGCCTGCTGCCCTTGTCCTTCTAGGTGGTAGAGGTCGCGGGTTTGGGAGGTGCTGTCAAAGAAGCCTTGGCGAGTTGCTGCAGTGCATCCTGTAGATGGTACACACTGCAGTCACGGTGCGCTGGTGATGAAGGGAGTGAATGCTTAGGATGGTGGATGGGGTGCCAATCAAGCCGGCTGCTTTGTCCTGGATGGTGTCAAGCTTCTTGAGTGTTGTTGGAGCTGCACTTATCCAGGCAAGTGGAGAGTATTCCATCACACTCCTGACTTGTGCCTTGCAGATGGTGGAAAGGCTTTGGGGAGTCAGGAGGTGAGTCACTCGCCGCAGAATATCCAGCCTCTGACCTGCTCTTGTAGCCACAGTATTTATGTGGCTGGTCCAGTTAAGTTACTGGTCAATGGTAACCCCCAGAATGTTGATGGTGGGGGATTCGGCGATGGTAATGTCGTGAATGTCAAGGGGAGGTGGTTAGACTCTCTCTTGTTGGAGATGGTCATTACCTGGCATTTGTCTGGTGCGAATGTTACTTGCCACTTATGAGCCCAAGCCTGGATGTTGTCCAGGTTTTGCTGCATGCAGGCATGGACTGCTTCATTATCTGAGGGGTTGCGAATGGAACTGAACACTGTGCAATCATCAGCGAACATCCCCATTTCTGACCTTATGATGGAGGGAAGGTCATTGATGAAGCAGCTGAAGATGGTTGGGCCTAGGACTCTGCCCTGAGGAACTCCTGCAGCAATGTCCTGGGGCTGAGATGATTGGCCTCCAACAACCACTACCACCTTCCTTTGTGCTAGGTATAACTCCAGCCACTGGAGAGTTTTCCCTGAGATTCCCATTGATTTCAATTTTACTAGGGCTCCTTGGTGCCGCACTCGGTCAAATGCTGCCTTGATGTCAAAGGCAGTCACTCTCACCTCACCTCTGGAATTCAGCTCTTTTGTCCATGTATGGACCAAAACTGTAATGAGGTCTGGAGCCGAGTGGTCCTGGCAGAACCCAAACTGAGCATCGGTGAGCAGGTTATTGTTGAGTAAGTGCCGCTTGACAGCACTGTCGACGACACCTTCCATCACTTTGCTGATGATTGAGAGTAGACTGATGGGGCGGTAATTGGCCAGATTGGATTTGTCCTGCTTTTTGTGGACAGGACATACCTGGGCAATTTTCCACTTTGTTGGGTAGATGCCATTGTTGTAGCTGTACTGGAACAGTTTGGCTAGAGGTGTGGCTAGTTCTGGAGCACAAGTCTTCAGCCAGGATGTTTTCGGGGCCCATAGCCTTTGTTGTATCCAGTGCACTCAGCCGTTTCTTCTTATCATGTGGAGTGAATTGCATTGGCTGAAGACTGGCTTCTGTGATGGTGGGGATATCGGGAGGAGGCTGAGATGGATCATCTACTTGGCACTTCTGGCTGAAGATGGTTGCAAACGCTTCAGCCTTGTCTTTTGCACTCAGGTGCTGGATTCTGCCATCATTGAGGATGGGGATGTTTATTGCGCCTCCTCCTCACGTTAGTTGTTTAATTGTCCACCACCATTCACAACTGGATATGGCAGGACTGCAGAGCTTTTATCTGATCCATTGGTTGTGGAATCGCTTAGCTCTGTCTATAGCATGTTGTTTTCGCTGTTTAGCGTGCATATAGTCCTGAGTTGTAGCTTCACCAGGTTGGCACCTCATTTTTCGGTACGCCTGGTGCTGCTCCTGGCATGCTCTTCTACACAACTCATTGAACCAGGGTTGATCCCTTGGCTTGTTGGTAATGGTAGAGTGAGGAATATGCCGGGTCATGAGGTTACAGATTGTGCTGGATTACAATTCTGCTGCTGCTGATGACCCAGAGCACCTCATGGATGCCCAGTTTTGAGCTGCTAGATCTGTTCTGAATCTATCCTATTTAGCACGGTGGTAGTGCCACACAACACATTGGATGGTGTCCTCAGTGTGAAGACGGGACTTCGTCTCCACAAGGACTGTGCAGTGGTCACTCCTATCTGCGACAGGTAGATTCAGTTTCATAGAATCATAGAATCATAGAAGTTACAACATGGAAACAGGCCCTTCGGCCCAACATGTCCATGTCGCCCAGTTTATACCACTAAGCTAGTCCCAATTGCCTGCACTTGGCCCATATCCCTCGATACCCATCTTCCCCATGTAACTGTCCAAATGCTTTTTAAAAGACAAAATTGTACCCGCCTCTACTACTGCCTCTGGCAGCTCGTTCCAGACACTCACCACCCTTTGAGTGAAAAAATTGCCCCTCTGGATCCTTTTGTATCTCTCCCCTCTCACCTTAAATCTGTGCCCCCTCGTTATAGACTCCCCTACCTTTGGGAAAAGATTTTGACTATCGACCTTATCTATGCCCCTCATTATTTTATAGACTTCTATAAGATCACCCCTTAACCTCCTACTCTCCAGGGAATAAAGTCCCAGTCTGTCTAACCTCTCCCTGTAAGTCAAACCATCAAGTCCCGGTAGCATCCTAGTAAATCTTTTCTGCACTCTTTCTAGTTTAATAATATCCTTTCTATAATAGGGTGACCAGAACTGTACACAGTACTCCAAGTGTGGCCTCACCAATGCCCTGTACAACTTCAACAAGACATCCCAACTCCTGCATTCAATGTTCTGACCAATGAAACCAAGCATGCTGAATGCCTTCTTCACCACCCTATCCACCTGTGACTCCACTTTCAAGGAGCTATGAATCTGTACTCCTAGATCTCTTTGTTCTATAACTCTCCCCAACGCCCTACCATTAACGGAGTAGGTCCTGGCCCGATTCGATCTTGCATCCGAATCAATTTCCAGATCAATCAACTTGGCTTGGTCTCACAGACAACTCGTCTTCCATCCTTCATTTTGAAATTTGATAAGCTTTCATTATACCTCTACCTATTTGAAAATTGTCTGAAATAAAGACAGAAATTTCTTATTTTGTCACATGCATATTTTATTTGGATTTTCCAAAAATGAAATCTAATTCATTTTAAACCATCTTAATGCCTGCAAATCAAGGGGTTGATTTTCTTAAATATCAAGAGGTAGATTTACAACTTGGTATAACAGCATAAAGACGGTGTTGCAGATCAGCTGCCCATTATAGAAACCGCCCGATTTTGATTTCTATTGATTTCAATGGAAATGAATATCAGACAGTTTCTATAACAGGTGGCTGAGCCACAATGCCAGTTTAACATCCGGATGGCAAGTTGAAAATCCAGCTCCATGACTCCACAAGAGCATTTGCAATTTCACAAGTCTTCCTTGCGGAAGGTGTGGAGTTGTAATGTATTTTTGATATGGAATTCCAAGATCTGTGGAGAATTATACACCAAATTTTTTTCTGACAAGTTGGGAAGCTTCTGTGCTAATCTTACGCATCTCTGCCTAAATGTGTTACTTTCAGAATCATTTTTAACACAACATACGTAAATATCTTGCATGTAAATGACTAATGTCTGATTTGCTTCTTCTAAATTATCCATATGGCTGAAAATGAGAGATTTGCATTTTCCTTCAGACTAGCTTAACAGTTATTGGGGTTGCAGCTCTGGAGTGTGTTATATCACCCAATGCTAACATTTTTGGAGTAGCCAGACTAGAGACATTGGTCTTTGCTAGTTACAATCCAAATAAGGGGCCAACAACTGGCTTATATGAAAGGGTTTGACAATCGCTACCCAACAACAAAGTAATTAAACAACCAAGTAGTTATCACAGGAGTAGGTAATTCATCCCCTCGAGCCTGTTTCACCATTTAATTAGATCATGGCTGATCTGTACCTCAACTCCATTAACCTGCCGTTGATCTATATCCCATGATACCCGTACCTATGTGGCTTAGATATTGAGGCAGAGGGGTATGCACATTGTGTAACACCCAGTTTGAGTGAGCAGCAGCTGGTACTGGTTGTAGGGACAGCCATGGGGACAGCTCGCCGGAGGATGAGGTTCTCTCCCAGCTCTGCAGGACCGAGATTAGGCCCTCAGGGGCCCAGCCATGAAAAGAAAACTACTTGCCTCTCACAAGCAGTTATACCAGGTGGAAGGCCTTCCAAGGAGCTTTACCACCATGGCTGAAAGTAGGGAGGAGTCCGCTTCCAGCCTGTGCGGTGTCATCTCGCTTGACATCAGCACTCTGCAATCTTTTTTTTTATTCGTTCATGGGATGTGGGCGTCACTGGCGAGGCCGGCATTTATTGCCCGTCCCTAATTGCCCTTGAGAAGGTGGTAGTGAGCCGCCTTCTTGAACCGCTGCAGTCCGTGTGGTGAAGGTTCTCCCACAGTGCTGTTAAGAAGGGAGTTCCAGGATTTTGACCCAGCGACGATGAAGGAATGGCGATATATTTCCAAGTCAGGATGGTGTGTGACTTGGAGGGGAACGTGCAGGTGGTGTTGTTCCCATGTACCTGCTGCTCTTGTCCTTCTAGGTGGTAGAGGTCGCGGGTTTGGGAGGTGCTGTCGAAGAAGCCTTGGCGAGTTGCTGCAGTGCATCCTGTAGATGGTACACACTGCAGCCACTGTGCGCCGGTGGTGAAGGGAGTGAATGTTTAGGGTGGTGGATGGGGTGCCAATCAAGCCGGCTGCTTTGTCCTGGATGGTGTCGAGCTTCTTGAGTGTTGTTGGAGCTGCACTCATCCAGGCAAGTAGAGAGTATTCCATCACACTCCTGGCTTTGGGGAGTCAGGAGGTGAGTCACTTGCCGCAGAATATCCAGCCTCTGGCCTGCTCTTGTGGCCACAGTATTTATATGGCTGGTCCAGTTAAGTTTCTGGTCAAAGGTGACCCCCAGGATGTTGATGTTGGGGGATTCAGCGATGGTAATGCCGTTGAATGTCAAGGGGAGGTGGTTAGACTCTCTCTTGTTGGAGATGGTCATTGCCTGGCACTTTTCTGGCGCTAATGTTACTTGCTACTTATGAGCCCAAGCCTGGATGTTGTTCAGGTCTTGCTGCATGCGGGCTCAGACTGCTTTATTATCTGAGGGGCAGCGAATGGAACTGAACACTGTGCAATCATCGGCGAACATCCCCATTTCTGACCTTATGATGGAGGGAAGGTCATTGATGAAGCAGCTGAAGATGGTTGGGCCTAGGACACTGCCTTGGGGAACTCCTGCAGCAATGTCCTGGGGCTGAGATGATTGGCCACCAACAACCACTACCATCTTCCTTTGTGCTAGGTATGACTCCAGCCACTGGAGAGTTTTCCCCCTGATTCCCATTGACTTCAATTTTACTGGGGCTCCTTGGTGCCACACTCGGTCAAATGCTGCCTTGCTGTCAAGGGCAGTCACTCGCACCTCACCTCTGGAATTCAGCACTTTTGTCCGTGTTTGTCCATGTCCCTGGAAAGAGTGGTCACTTCCAGGGACACTGTAGCCGGCCCTCACAAAGGGAGTCAGTGTCATCAGCCTTTGCAGCTTTCGTGGAAGCACAAACAGCTGTCTTGCAGACTCTGGACTTAAGCCTGTGCTTCGCTGCAGAGATGCAGATGTCCACCGCGCAGAGACAAACTTTGAAGAGATTGGTGGAGCAAATGGAACTGGGCTTTTAAGGAATCACTCATCTGCTCTCCTGCAGATCAGTGCAAGTTATGAGCCCCAGACCCAGCCCCATGGGAGTGGCAATGGTACAATGGGAGCAGTACGTGCTGCCTTTTCTCAGGATGTCAGCAGGCTTGGTCCTTCACCAACCCCATAACCAATATCCGCCATGGTGCCAGCAAATCAGCTGGGCCAGACTGCCCCACAGCAGCCAAGGTGCAGCAGTCTACAGCTGGGCCCTCACAGGCTCGAGCACCCAGAAGTCATTGGCCATCTGAAGGCTCCCCACATCAACAATAGCAGCCATCCACCAGCTTTTCTGAAACCACAAGGAAACCACTTTGTAGGAGTAGTAGAGTTAGGAAACTTTCTTAAAGGAAAGGCAGAGTTGGGTGTGAAATGAATGAAAGGAAATTATTGTGTTGGGAATTAAATTCATCTCCTTTATCATATTTGGCATTTTGGTCTGTAATGTGCTTTCATAGGAGCTTCTGAGTCTGCAAATTGGACCCCGATTTATATGTATTCAGGAAGCGCCCACCTGTCTCTGATGGATACCTTGGCCAACTCAGGAAAAAGCGCAGTTAAGATGGCTACAGGCAGTAGTTCGAACTTTGTGATAAGTGTTCTACTGCTAATTTAACCAGCTAGCCACCCTGTTCTTGTCAGGCGGGCAGGGTTAAAATCGGCCCTTTTATGTCTCTTCCAAATCTAACCAACAGCTACCACCTCTTACATTTGATGCCTCCATTCTTAGTCCTTCATCTTGGCCTCACTGTCTCCTCTGGATCTTTTGGATTTTCTTCAATGCTAAAGCTGCCTTCAAGAAGCTCAGTTTGCTCATTCTTGTCAACACTTCTTTTCCCTTCAACAACTCTTAACTCTACATAAAGCCCAAGTTTATCCAATTCTTGAAAACTACTGGCATATCTGGGGATGCTCTTCCAACAATCTCTAAGATAGGAAGGTACAAGACTATGACAAACTCTGCAATTCATCTAGCTGGTCCCAAAAATTAATATCTCTAACTTGTCCTCCAATTCTCCTTTACTGTCTTCCACACTAGAGCTTCTACTGCTTTCCTGAGCACTCTTACAATCCTGGATAGTGTACAAGAAAAAGCTTGTGCGATAAGTGATCCATCTCTTATCTGTAGCCTCCAACCTTTCCATCATAATCCTTTTCTCTGTCTGTGCTAGAGTTGATGACTCATCCATCCGCTGATTCTTTTTTCATTAATTCAGAGGTTTCCCCTGGCTCTGTCCTCTCTCCTACTCTGTTCTTCCTTTATATCAATGACCTCCTACATTTATCATTCAATTCTAACCATTCTTTTACTGATATTTCTCCTCCATGTTGATCAACTACCTTCAGATCACACACCTTCACTGCACAACAAATTCTAGTCATCTCGCAGTGCAATAGCTGAATCTTTGCATCTTAACTTTCTACGTGCCCTTTGATGAGGCAATGAAAAGCATCTTTCGCTAAGTTCTTCAAAGACACAGTTTCTTCATGTGTCTTGCAAGTTTAATCAGCAGTTACCGCTTCCACCCTTAATCTTCCACCCATCAACATCTTGGCCTCTCTATCTCCTCTGACCAATGGAACTCCCACTGTCCTTTATTGTTAAAGCTGCTTCCAAGAAGGTCCAATTTTCTCTTTCATGCCTGACATTTCTGTTTGATTTTTAATTTCCATAAAGACAAAGGCCCAGAAAATCCGTGGCCCTTCAGCAAGAGTCCATTGAAAGGGCAAGAAATTAGGCCGGGACCTGGTTATACTGGCCTCTGGCCTTTTGTTGAACTTTTAGGATAGTCTTGTGGCAGCAGAGATTCCTTCCACTTCAAACAAAACTATTGGTGTATGGGAGGTGGGGTGCGGGGTGGGGAGCAGGGACTCTCTATGTTAGGAGTTCCTGACTCCCCAACCCTCAAACAACTGGAGAAGTTGGACCCACCTTGAGTCCAGACTAGGATCGTGACCTGGACCCTGGGGGAAAAAATTGGTTTTTTTAAAGAAAGAACTTTAAAGCAGCCTCCTTATGAAGGGAGCCATGGGGAGCAGCTTATGGTTGTTTCTGGGCAGGACCTCCCGCAGACCAGGCATTCTTTGGCTGAACTTTCTACCTTCTTCATCAGGCATATATCCTTGATGTGCCCTAATGGTGGTGGCTCCTCCATTGGTAGGCAACTGAGGGAACCTATCCTGACCCCCAGAAAGCCCACTGGGGTAGCAGAGGTTTCTAGTGAGTACATCTTGGTAGTTATGACAGGATGCGCCCCATCACAGATTTTCAGGACCAAGACAGTCTAATACTGAAGACTGCTCTCATATTTGGGTAAGAGATCTAACACTTGTATTCCTGGATAGGATACAAGGAAAAGCTTGTAGTCTGATATGTGATTCTTTTCTCACCTCTAGCCTCCAATCTCTCTCCCTTTGTCTCAACCTTCCTTGTCTCACACTATTTTACTGATAATACTATGTACAAAGTAGTACTGGTAATTCCCTCTTCTTCTTTTGGGGACGCGTCCTCCATGCTCTTCCACTTCCTTATATGCTCAATGTGTTAAAATCTGGTCTCATTCCACAGTCTCTTACTCTAATTCATTCTTTCTCAGGCCCCCAATACTTTGGAACTTTTTACTCCTATCGTCTTCAAGCTTTTAAAACCCAAGCTGGGTATCATTAAATCGCTACTTTCTTATTTACCTTATCTTGTCTTTGAATCCTTGTAACCTCCTTGCTGACCTGCATTATTGGCCTTTGCCTGCTCAGGTGGACATAAAAGATACCATGGCACTATCCAAAGTAGAGTAGGGAGTTTTTCTGGAGTCCTGGTCAAGAGTTGTCCTTCAACCAACACCAAAATACACCCCTCCCATCCCCCCGCACACCCACCATACTTGTCCTGGCTCTGTACTTGCTTAAAAACTATTAATTCTTTAACATCTTCCCGTTCTGACGAAAGGCCTTCGACCTGAATCGTTAACTCTGTTTCTTTCTCCACAGATGCTGCCTGACTTGCTAAGCTTTTCCAGCATTTTCTGTTTTTACTACCAAAATACAGATTATGTGATCATTCATTCATTTGCTGTTTGTGGGACCTTGAGGATGCAAAGTGGCTGTTATATTTACTTAATTAAAAAGTGACCGCACTGCAGCAGCAACAACAACATACATACATACATACATTTCTATTGTACCTTTAACATACAAAACATCCCAAGGTGCTTCATAGAGAATTAATAAGAGGACTGGTAGCCTCTCTTCTTCATCGGTATCATCTTATGGTATGGTTTCTTCACCAGATTCCTCATCAGAATTGGCGTAATGGACCCTGGATGTTTCTCTTTTGTTCTCTTGATTCCTCACAGTGCTATGATATGACCCGGGGCCTTCTTTTCTTCCTGTTGCCTCCAATCTAGCAGCGCCTACTGGCTTCCGGCAACACTTAGCTAAGTGGTCGGATTCTGTGAAGTTAATGCATTTGATTGCCTTAAAAAAAATCGCTCTGGATGGCGATTACCTTTACCACACCTTCGACATGGTTGAGCGACTCTGTTCATTCCAGAGTTGTTGGACTCTGTGGCATGTAATTCACAAACATGCCTGCCAGAAGTTTCCTTCCCAAGTGCTATTTCAAGAACTCTAGCACACGTGAGTTTGTCTTCTACCAACAGTTTCCTCTGTATCAACATTTCCTTCAAACCACATACATAGTTGGCTCATTGCACCATTGAGAAACTCATCAAAGTCACATGTTTCCTCAGTTCTGCCATAAACTGAGAAATATTTTCATAATCCCATGGCATCCTCTGGTTAATTCCAAATCATTCTGCAGTAATGAGTGGCTTTGGGCTCAGATGTCCTTTGACCACCTGGACTAACTCCTCATGTGTTTTGTCTTTAGGTTGGGCAGGAGCGATCAGCTTCTTAATCAATGTATATGTTGCAGGTCTGCAGATAGTAAGCAAAACTGCTCACTTTTAGGCCTCTTTGTAAATTCATTTGCTTCAAAGTAAAAAGTAAGTTGTTCTAGAAACTCACTTTAGCTAGACCCCATTCAGTACTATTTGATTTTTCCAACCAATGCCAACATAATAAAATAAATGTAGTGACAAGGTTGACCACGACCTAAGTAACAAAGATGACCAATATTTGATCTTCATAACAATGTGCAGTCCGTTATACTCGTTGGCACTTTAGTGATTGAACAAACACTCAAATTGAAGTGGTAATGTAAAGGCTGCTTTTATTTCAGATCCTTTGGAACATTCTCCCAAAGATTTTACAAAACAATATAAGAAAACACTGTAGAGAGTAATTACTACAATATGCTTACTCCAATGAGAGAGCCTTCTGGTGTTCAATAACTAATATGTGTTATAAATTGGATAGCCAGGTGGTGAAGGATAGAATATTAGAGCCTGGTCTTCAGTTACTTCCAAGCCTTTATTCTCACAGCTCAATATTACACACCCTCCTATAAATGGATACAAGAGAGTCCCCAATTGATACCCACCACCTGAATACAATTAACACTAATTGCTACAAATCACATAGATACAATTAACAGATTCCCTTCTCTCTCTTTAAATAAAATAAAAAAATTAAACTTTATATATACTTAATACAAATAAAATTTCAAAAATTAAAAACTTCCATACTCTGTACAACTTATATTATTCAAAGCAAGAGGCAACCCTTCTCCAGGACCCCTAATAATTTCTTCGTACATGTATTTCTTTCAGTAAAACAATCTGACAGTTGATGGCTTGAATCCACCCATTTAATGTTAGAGATTTCCTTTCTCTCCAGCATTTGTTTCAAGCCAGCAAGGTCAATTCGTAATCTTTTCTCACTCACATTTTTCATAGAGTGCACATTATCCCACAATGAACGATTGTCTACTTAACATTCAATGGGTATACTATCTTCAGTCCTCCTATTGTACAGGATGTCACTCAAGATATTTGCCAAATAGAATCCCATATCCACTGCGTCTACAAGAGCCAGTGTTTCAGCAGCCAGAGTACTTTTAACAACCCTTTTTATTTTCTTAGCTTCCCAAGCTAAAGGACAAGATTTCTCATTCTCACCCATAAGAAACACTATGAAACCAGCTGCATTAGAATGCCCATCAGGATGGTTAGCGTGTGAAGCATCGCTAACGATAACTAGCTTCATGTTCTTTGGGTCACCCAAGGATGGGAACTTAAATACGCATTTATCTATATTTAATTTTCGTAATGTTTTATTTGCCCTTAAAACATTCTCTACTATGGAATGTTTCATTGAAGTATTTAACTCAACACATCAAAACTAGCATCTGGTCTCGTCGAAGTCCACAACCAGTTCAACTGACCAATCAAGCTTCGTAATTGCTCTGCTTGTTCTTTAGATATAACATCACCTTTCTGTGATGACCTAGTTCGATTAACTGCGATGGGAGTAACACTTTCTAAATAGGACTGTTGATTTAAAGTTATACCAGACCCACTCTGCTTAATATCTAAACCAATATATTTAAAAGCCCCACAGGCCTGACTCCCAATTTTAAATCCTAATCTTATTAATGACGAATTTCTCAAATTCCGCAGTACCACCCCATAAGAAATCATCAACATGCATCATGAAGATGCCTGAAAGTTTTCCATTATGGTACCAATAAAACATTGCAGGATCTGATTTTAGTTGAACATAATCTATTTTCAGCAAAACAGATCCCACCGAAAAATACCATACGCTAGAAGCATCATTCAGCTCATAGACGCATTTATTTAGTTTCCATAGTTTTCCTTCTGAATCTGCTGCCTCTTTAGGCAGTTTCAGAAACACTTCTCTCTGAAAAGTATCACCCTGTAGAAATGCAGCTTTTATGTCAATTGACCTACACTCTCATGAAAATTTTACCAAAAGAGCCAAAAAGACTTTTAAGATTACCTTTCCAGCAATGGGAGAATCTACTCAAACATCTGTATCACCCAGTTTCTCTTCAAAACCTCTGGCTACTAACCTCACTTTAGCCTTATAAGTTCCATCTGCAAGGACCTTTTCAGTACAAACCCATCTACACGACAAAACAGGTTGACTCTTATCTGTTACCTCAGAATTAACTCCAAACTCTTTCCAACTATCTAACTCCCTTTGTTTTGCCTCTCTTACTCTTTTATCCTCAAGTTTATTGGTAGCCACCAAAACTTCACAATCATGAGGACTTCTGCTTCTAGTTCTGTTATGTGACTGTTCTATGGTCTTTGTTTTATTGGTGAGTGTGGGAGTTTAAGGGTTAATCTCTTGTGGGAATTCGGTGAAGTGGGGGAAGGAGGTGCTGCTTTGCCTTGCTTTTCCTAACTTTTTCCCCAGAGCGGCAGTGGACCTGAGAGTAGAAGTCTGAGATTGGGGAATAAAAAGCAGCAGCAGACCTGCAACAAGAGACAACTACTGTGCGACGTCACAGGTGAGGCAGGAGAGTCCGAGAGGTAAGCACAGTATAAAAGGAGAGACCTAGAGCGGGAGGAGAGTCGGAGAGTCTAAGGGCAAGTCACGGCAGCAGACCTCGCACCCGTGATATGCTCCTCCTGCACAATGTGGGAAGTCATGGACACTACCAGTGTCCCTGGCGACCATGTGTGCAGGAAGCCTGTCCAGCTGCAGCTACTGGCTAACCGTCTTTCGGAGCTGGAGCTGCGGGTGGACTCACTGTGGAGCATCCGCGATGCTGAGACTATTGTGGATAGCACATTCAGTGAGGTGGTCACGCCGAAGGTAGAGTACGCAGGCAAAAAGGAAATGGGTGACCGCCAGGCAGAGTAAAAGGACTAGGCAGGTAGAGCAGGAGTCCCCTGGGGCCATCTCCCTCTCAAACAGATATTCTGCTTTAGATACTGTTAGGGGAGATGGCTTATCAGGGGAATGCAGCAAGAGCCAGGTTCGGGGCACCACGGGTGGCTCTGCTGCACAGGAGGGGAGGAAGAAGATGGGCAGGCGTTTCTGCGGCCGCAAACATGACTCCAGGATGGTATGTTGCCTCCCTGGTGCTAGGGTCAAGGATGTCACGGAGCGGCTGCAGGGCATTCTGGAGGGGGAGGGTGAACAGCCAGTAGTCGTGGTCCATATTGGTACCAACGACATAGGTTAAAAAAAAGGGATGAGGTCCTACAAGGTGAATTTAAGGAATTAGGAGATAAATTAAAAAGCAGGACTTCAAAGGTAGTGATCTCAGGATTACTACCGGTGCCACGTGCAAGTGAGTATAGGAACAGGAGAATAGACAGGATGAATGCGTGGCTGCAGGGATGGTGTAGGAGGGAGGGATTTAGATTCCTGGGACATTGGGACCGGTTCTGGGGAAGGTGGGACCTGTACAAGCGGGACGGGTTACACCCAATCAGGACCGGGACCAATGTCCTCGCAGGGGTGTTTGCTGGTGCTGTTGGGGAAAGTTTAAACTAGAGTGGCAGGGGGATGGGAACCTGAGCGGGGAGTCAGAAGGGAATAAAATTGAGAGCAGCAAGAGAGGGGAAGACCCAGGGGAAATCTATAATACAAATAGTACAAACAGTTGTTCAAGAACAAGTGAAAGGGAAAAGCGTAGAGCAGCGGAAAGAAAGTGTACTTTAGGCATGACAGATAAAATAAAAACTAGAAGGCGTAAGGCGATTAACCCAGCATCAAAGCTGTGGCAGGAGGTTGGGAACCTGAGCAGGGAGACAGAGGAAAGCGTGTCAGGAAGGGACAGAAGGTATGGAGTAAAAGGTAAAGTGTTAAAAAAAGAAAAAGCAGGAACTAAGTGTCACAAAACATATTTGAAAGTTCTTTATCTGAATGCACGTAGCATTCGTAACAAAATGGACGAGTTAACGGCACAAATAACTACGTATGGGTATGATCTTGTGGCCATTACAGAAACATGGCTGCAGGGTGACAATGACTGGGAATTAAATATGCCAAGTTATTTAACAATCAGGAAGGACAGGCAAGAAGGAAGGGGAGGTGGGGTGGCTATGTTAGTAAAGGAAGGAATCACTGTAATACAGAGAAATGATATTGGGACAAAGGATCAGGATAATGAAACAGTTTGGGTAGAGATAAGGAATAATAAGGGGAAAAAAACACTAGTGGGCGTAGTATATAGGCCTCCTAATAGTTGCAACTCTGCTGGAAGAAGTATTAATCAGGAAATAGTCAGGGCATGTAATAAGGGAACAGCTATAATTATGGGGGATTTTAACTATCATATTAACTGGACAAATCAAATTGGGCAGGGCAGCCTTGAGGAAGAGTTTATTGAGTGTATTAGGGATGGATTTCTTGAGCAGTATGTAACTGATCCTACAAGGGGGAAAGCAACCTTGGACCTGGTCCTGTGTAATAAGCCAGGATTAATTAATAATGTCCTAGTTAAGGATCCCCTTGGAATGAGTGACCATAACATGGTTACATTCCATATCCAATTAAAGGGTGAGAAGGTTGGTTCTCAAACAAGCGTACTGAGCTTGAATAAAGGAGACTATGATGGTATGAGAGCGGAATTGATTAAAGTGGACTGGGAAAATAGATTAAAGGGTAAGACGGTACATGAGCAGTGGTGTTCATTCAAGGAGTTATTTTACAACTTTCAAAAAAAATATATTCCACTGAGGAAAAAAGGGTGTAGAAGAAATGACAGCCATCCGTGGCTAAGTAAAGAAATTAAGGACAGTATCCGACTAAAAACAAGGACATATAAGGTAGCCAAAATTAGTGGGAGGATAGAAGATTGGGAAGTCTTCAAAAGACAGCAAAAAGTAACTAAAGGATTGATTAAGAAAGGGAAGATAGATTATGAAAATAAATTAGCAAAAAATATAAAAACAGATAGCAAGAGTTTCTACAGTTATATAAAAAGAAAAAGGGTGGCTAAGGCAAACATAGGTCCCTTAGAGGATGAGACCGGGAAATTAATGGTGGGAAACATGGAGATGGCAAAAATGCTGAACAAATATTTTGTTTCAGTCTTTACGGTAGAGGACACGAAGAATATCCCAACACTGGACAAACAGGGGGCTCTAGGGGGGGGGAGGAGCTAAATACGATTAAAATCACTAAGGAATTGGTACTCAGTAAAATAATGGGACTCAAGGCGGATAAATCCCCTGGACCTGATGGCTTACATTCTAGGGTCTTGAGGGAAGTGGCAGTAGGGATTGTGGATGCTTTGGTAATAATTTTCCAAAATTCTCTGGACTCAGCAAAGGTCCCGGCAGATTTTTAAAATTTTTTTATTCGTTCACGGGATGTGGGCGTCGCTGGCAAGGCCGGCATTTATTGCCCATCCCTAATTGCCCTTGAGAAGGTGGTAGTGAGCCGCCTTCTTGAACCGCTGCAGTCCGTGTGGTGAGGGTTCTCCCACAGTGCTGTTAGGAAGGGAGTTCCAGGATTTTGACCCAGCGACAATGAAGGAACGGCGATATATTTCCAAGTCGGGATGGTGTGTGACTTGGAGGGGAACATGCAGGTGGTGTTGTTCCCATGCGCCTGCTGCCCTTGTCCTTCTAGGTGGTAGAGGTCGCGGGTTTGGGAGGTGCTGTCGAAGAAGCCTTGGCGAGTTGCTGCAGTGCATCCTGTGGATGGTGCACACTGCAGCCACAGTGCGCCGGTGGTGAAGGGAGTGAATGTTTAGGGTGGTTTAGGATTGGAAAACTGCTAATGTAACACCCTTATTTAAAAAGGGTAGTAGGCAGAAGGCTGGAAATTATAGACCAGTTAGCCTAACATCTGTGGTGGGTAAAATTTTGGAATCTATTATCAAGGAGACAGTAGCGGAACATTTGGTAAACATAATTTAATAGGACAAAGTCAGCATGGCTTTACGAAGGGGAAGTCATGTCTGACAAATTTGCTTGAGTTCTTTGAGGACATAACGTGCAGGGTGGATAAAGGGGAACCAGTGGACGTAGTGTATTTAGACTTCCAGAAGGCATTCGACAAGGTGCCACATAAAAGATTATTGCTCAAGATAAAGAATCACTGGATTGGGGGTAATATTCTGGCATGGGTGGAGGATTGGTTATCTAACAGGAAGCAGAGAGTTGGGATAAACGGTTCATTCTCAGACTGGCAACCAGTAGCCAGTGGTGTTCCGCAGGGGTCGGTGCTGGGTCCCCAGCTCTTTACAATCTATATTAACGATTTGGAGGAGGGGACCAAGTGTAACATATCAAAGTTTGCAGATGATACAAAGATGGGAGGGAAAGTGGAGAGTGAGGAGGACATAAAAAACCTACAGGGGGATATAGACAGGCTGGGTGAGTGGGCGGAGATTTGGCAGATGCAATACAATATTGGAAAATGTGAGGTTATGCACTTTGGCAGGAAAAATCAGAGTTCAAGTTATTATCTTAAAGGCGAGAAACTGGAAAGTACTGCAGTACAAAGGGATCTGGGGGTCCTAGTGCAAGAAGATCAAAAAGTTAGTATGCAGGTGCAGCAGGTGATCAAGAAGGCCAATGGAATGTTGGCTTTTATTGCTAGGGGGATAGAATATAAAAACAGGGAGGTATTGATGCAGTTATATAAGGTATTGGTGAGACCGCACCTGGAATACTGCATACAGTTTTGGTCTCCATACTTGTTCTCGAGGCAGTACAAAGAAGGTTCACTCGGTTCATCCCGGGGATGAGGGGGCGGACATATGAGGAGAGGTTGAGTAGATTGGGACTCTACTCATTGGAGTTCAGAAGAATGAGAGGCGATCTTATTGAGACATATAAGATTGTGAAGGGGCTTGATCGGGTGGATGCGGTAAGGATGTTCCCAAGGATGGGTGAAACTAGAACTAGGGGGCATAATCTTAGAATAAGGGGCTGCTCTTTCAAAACTGAGATGAGGAGAAACTTCTTCACTCAGAGGGTAGTAGGTCTGTGGAATTTGCTGCCCCAGTAAGCTGTGGCAGCTACATCATTAAATAAATTTAAAACGGAAATCGACAGTTTCCTAGAAGTAAAGGGAATTAGGGGTTACGGGGAGCGTCCAGGAAATTGGACATGAATTTAGATTTGAGGTTAGGATCAGATCAGCCATGATCTTATTGAATGGCGGAGCAGGCTCGAGGGGCCGATTGGCCTACTCTTGCTCCTATTTCTTATGTTCTTATGTCTGGCCAATCAATCTACATCCTGCACTTCCACTTCTAAGTCTGTAGGGACTATTACTGCGAGATCTCCCTCTTCATCTCAAATTCCCGATTGTTTTCTGACGTGAGATTCACTTTCGGACTCCCTATCATTACTTGTACTCCGCTTTTGTACTTTCCACTCTTTTACCCTATTCTGCCAGTCCATGGACCTTGCTTCTTGGCCATCATCCTGAACATTCAACCAATATTTTAACCTACCAGTAGCCTTGCCTGCATGTCCCAAAATTGTTGCATCCTTCCATTCATTAGTTCCTTCTGGAACATATGTCACCCAGGTACCCACTTGGGTAATTATTCTATGGATGTGATAGCTCGGTCATGTGTTTCTTGATCACTGATATTATCACTGTCCAGCCCTTGATCTACCTCAGTCTGATTCCTCAGGAACCTCATCAAAAAAATCATGAACATCTGAGGCACAAGGTGCCTCGTTTACTTCTATCAACTGCTCATAGTCCAAGATTTTATAATTAAATCCAATTAATCACGACAAATGAACCTTAACAGTTTGATTACCACATTGGACAAGTACTGTCTTACCATCACGATCTATTACCTTACTAGGGCCTTTCCATTCCCTATGACCCTCTCTTTTATAGTATACCAAATCTCCTGAATTGAACTCTGTCTCAGATGGTCTAATATGATTCCTCAGTGCTCTACGAATTTTCTCTGATACTTCAGCCTTGAAAAAAGCCTGTCTCTATGCATGCAAAGCATTTAAATGCTCAGAAAAAATGGCATTAATTGTAGTACCTTCCAGAACAGGAGGATTATCACAAAGAACAGAAGGTAAGTTGAGATTGTGCCCATAGACTAGTTGGTGAGGACTATATCCTCCAACCATGTGAAGGGAATTCTTTGCATGAACTGCCCATGCTAGGGCAGTTGACAATTTACACTCTGTTCACAATCAGCCAAAGTTTTATGCACCATTTTATCATTCGCAGCATGATTCCTTTCACAAAGACCATTGTTAAAAGGACTCTCAGCTGCTGTATTCATGACAATTATATTCATAGTCTCACACATATCTCTGAACTCTGCATAAGCGAATTCACCGCCATTATCAGTCAAAAACTTTGTTGGTGTCCCAAGTCCAGTCCCTATCCATTTTTCCATAATTTTGTCAAGAATAACCTTCTTCTCCTTACTATATATTAGTGTAGAAATACTAAATCTCGTAGCCAGGTCAATGAAATGTAAGGTGAAAACATCTCTGTGTTTGTCCCATACCTTTAGATCCATGGCAACTACCTCAGTAAAGTCACGTGCTAACGGAACACTTACAATGGGATATGGGGGCATCCGTTTATGCTTCTTACAGATTTCACAGTTCTCACTAATCTCTTCTTTTAGCCTCGTATACTCCTCATCAACTACACCTGCATCTTTTAGCAGGATTTTTAAACATTGACAAGTAGGGTGGGCAAATTGTCTATGTAACTTTAAGACAATTTGGTTTTTTGCTCTCATATCCTTATCACCTATTGCCATTAATACTTGATTAACACGTTGATGAGAAACATCAGGTTTTATTAAGAGGATACAATAATGCGCTGACTGGGTAAACTGCAAATCAATCGATTTGCCAAAAATGATTGCCTCATCATGTTACATGTCAAGTTTCATTTTTGCCTTTTTCATGGAAGGTTTACCCAAAAGCATAGGTATCTCACTAGAGACTACATCCATACTTATAAAATGGCTTACTCCAGCTATCTTACATGGAATTCCCACTCTCTTGAGTGACCTCAAGGTGTTGAAATCTCCAAACCTAAAACATATAGAACTTTTATATTTCTTAACCTTGCATCGATCCTCATTACTTAGTGAATCAAGATAACATTTTAACCAATCTACCCTGCCTACAGTTGAAGTACAGGCACTATCTAACACTGCATAATTAAAGCAATCTGCAACTAACACATTCATCACAGAATTAAAACTCATTGTGACCAGTATAATCTGTTTATGGTTATCATTATCTTCATTCTCTTCCTCACAACCACTTTCTTCATGCATCATTTCAAAGACCCTGCATCTTCACTCTGGGCAATTCGCCTCATAATGATACTTAGAGTCACATCTAAAACATCTACTGATTTTTCCTTGGACATTTCTGGGATTCATTCGCCCATTATTACTGTCCCAATTTTGTCTTCTGTTGATATAACTGGATTTGTTGTACCTGCTTTCATCACCAATCCGGCTGTCTTTAATCCTTCCATCATATTGATGCCTGCGTCCAGTCTTTTGAAAATTTTGAAACCTGGTCTGGTGCCTGCGTTTAGTATCTGCAACACTTTGAAACCTAGCAACCATCGAATCTTCTATTCTTTGTGTCACAGCGGAAGGCCCCATTTGTTCCATGAAGGCTGAAGGAAACAACAGTTTCCCCAGGAATTTTTTTAAGGCAGCAGCCATTTGGTCCAACAGAGTCTCCTTTTCCGAAAATTTGACGCCAGTTAGGATCAGTTGCCTGTCCATATGAGACACCTCAGCACAATTAGTAATTTAAACGCTAGTACCGATGCTGGGATTCCCAATTTGAACTTTGTCTACCTTTTGTATAATTTGTTAAAGTCCATGATATACTCTTCCACTGAATCACTGTCTGTTTTCTGTAATCTATCAAATGCTGACCAGGCCTCATAGGCACTTAACAGGTCTTGCAGATTTGATCTAGAAATTCTAGTAGAAAGGTAAAACCTTCATCATTATCCAAAAGATCTGTATCCATCTCAGAAAATACCTTACTTCTGATATTTCTTCGTTCAGGAAGTGACAGGAAGTGGCCAAGGCCATGCCTTCTTTTCTCTTTGGCAGAGTAGTGACCCGTATCTACATATTAACCTCATTCTTCTACTGGTCATACAGTTCAAACTCCGAGAACACTGGAGGGAAATCGTGCCTCAACGCTTTAAACTTGCTTTCTTCCATTTTCCACAATGGCCACTAGGCTTTCAAGTTTTTCTTTTTTATGTCCAAAAAAAATCGTAGTTTCCAACCTCCACCTTTAGAAAACCATCCTCTGCTACCATGTTACAAATTGGATAGCCAGGTGGTGAAAGAAAGAATACTACAGCCTGGTCTTCAGTTGCTTCCAAGCCTTTATTCTCACAGCTCAACGTTACACACCCTCCTATAAATGGAAACAAGAGAGTCTCCAATTGATACCCACCACTGAATACAATTAACACCAATTGATATAAGTCACATAGATACAATTAACAATATGCAAGTACAATACATATCAGTGCTCAGTTCAGGAGAGTAAGTTGGACACAACAGACCCTGAGTATATCTGTGTTCAGACATTCTCTTTGATTCCACAATTTAAAGGATTGTATTCCATAAACAAGCAAAATTTAAATCAAGCCATGTTAATAGAAGGATGAATGTTAGCAGATGTTATTTTTGGTCTGTTAGTACCATAATGCACTTCTGTACAAAATCATTCACAAAATAATCTTGATGTTTTTGCAATTGTGCAGTGCTGTCTTCCCTGATGAAGATATCCAATATCTCAGGACGCAGCTGATGTCCTTGGGAAACATATGCTCCAGACAACCACACATGGTGTTTCAGGCATATGGAGCACTTTTTCAATTGGGCAGTCTGCAGTATCCTTGTTATGCTATACATTTGTCTCAACTTCCCTACTATTCTGCATGCTAATTTTGTCTGTCTCTGGCCAATTTACATACCTTCCCATTCTTTCCACTGTTAATGCCAACTCATATATGGCTTTTACGCATAAAGTCACACCTGAGTAACCGTTGAGAAATGCCTCAACTGCTGCTTAAAAATCCCTTCCGTTCATCCATTGTGTTCTGATCTAGGTCAAGTCCTAACTCAATCACACACATGAGATGCTTGGGCCAATGATTAGGGAAGAGTTCCTGAGGTGGTTTCCTGGTGTCTTTCACATGATTTTTATCTTCAGAGTACCTTCATCTTAGGTGTGCTGCAACCAAGGCTAAACAGCTCTACCTACCCTATATGATGAGGGGAGCCACCTGCACCCAGTGGATGCAAGTACCCCCGCTGGATGTCAATTCAGTATTCAGAGCCGGCATTCCAGTCTCCATTTGCCAGGGCCCCACTCTTCTGCCTCTGAGTCAGAAGAGTGGGGCCCAAACCCAACTCTTCTGACTCAGAGGCAGAAATACTACCACTGAGTCAATTATCACTCCATTCAGATGCGAGTATCCCGCAAGATATAAACCCTGTATTTGGAGACCATATTCTACTCTCGACTCACTGGGTAGAGTAGAATGGGGCTCAAACCCTTCACCTTCTGACTCAGAGGTGGGAATGCTATAACTAAGCCATAGTCTCACTCAGCTAAGAATCCCTTAGCAACCAAAAAAAAAATCTGTTAATGGTGAGACTGTGTGCTAATATGCATTACATCTGTCAGCCTTGGCTCAGTAGTAGCATTCTTACCTCTGATTAGAAGGTCATAGTTTCAAATCTCATTCCAGAGACTTAAGCACACGAGCAAAAAGTAAAATACTACAGATGCTGGAAATCTGAAATAAAAACACTCAGCAGGTCAGGCAGCATCTGAGAGAGAAACATACCGTTAATGTTTTAGGTCAAGCAACCGGAAGTTTAGGGTCATGCTTTCAGACAGATAGACAGACTTCCAGTTGCTTGCTACTTTAATTCTCCATCCCACTCTGACCTCTCTGTCCTTGGCCTCCTATACTGTTCCAATGACATTCAACGCAAGCTCGAATTACAGCACCTCATCTTTCTATTAGGCACTTTACAGACTTCTGGCCTTAACATTGACTTTAACAACTTCAGACCTTAACCACCATTCCCATTTTCTCCCCCACAGCAGGTGCTGGTAATGTAGGATGGGTGCACCAAAGCTACTGGGAATGGGGGAGATACGGGCTTGTGCTTGGGATGGGAATACCCTATACGGCTGGTGGGGTGGTCCGCACCCCTGGGGCTCGAATTTAGCAGGCCTGCGGGTTCCCAGCGGGTGGTCCTCCGGGAGCGTGGAAAACGCGGACGGGTAATTGTGTGCGTCCCCCACGCGATCGCGGGATAATTGGACCCATTAAGCCCTGCTTCCGGGTTCTGCGCTCCCCAGCTGCGTGCCGGCCGGCTGCGCATGCGCAGTACCGTCGACGCGATGTAGGAGCTCCAGTTAAAGGGGCAGTCTCCCAAAGCCCCTCCTGCTGCAAGCAAGAGGTCTGGGAGAATGGCTCAACAAAGGGGAAAGGCTGCGCCCCGTTTTTCAGATCTGGCACTGCAGCTGATGCTGGAGGGCGTGAGGAGGAGGAAGGAAACACTCTTCCCTGAGGATGGGCGCAAGTTCCCTGCCGCCGCAACCAGAAAGGCATGGGCAGAGGTGGCGGCGGAGGTGAGCAGCAGGGGCAACACCCCAAGGACTTGGGAGCAGTGCCGCAAGCGCTTCAATGACCTGACTAGGTCTGGCAAGGTGAGTACACCAACGCACCCTCCCACATCCCGTCCCCACCATCACGCCAAGCAGATCACAACCCCCTCCTGCACAGCCACCACTGCGCTCCATCAGCAATCCTCACAGCCACTCATTCACCATCCTCGCCGTGCACGCAAGTACCCACCGTCCCTGACCCCACCCGAACACTACCACACACCCCAATCCCCATGCAATGGGATGGGCACGTGGCCCACGCTTCCTCCCATCCGTTCCGCGCCACGCTCAACCCAACCACACCGATGCTCGATGCGTCTCACGATGCAAGACGCACCCACTCACACATCTGTGTTTTGCCTTCACAGGAGAAGAGGAGCAAGAACAACCGCGAAAGGGCACGCACCGGAGGTGGCCCGCCGCAAGTGGTGGAGCTCACCGACGCAGAGGTGGAGGCGCTCGACCTCGCCCGCACGCGACATTGCCTGTCGGTGGCCGATGGCGAGTGTGTCGCTGCCGAAACGGCCGGTAAGGGAAAGCTGACACTCAACACCCATGATCGCGAGTTACCGTCTCATCACCTGCCATCAGGCGCACTGTCAAGTTGGTCCACATGCCTCAAAGTGCCCTCTGTTCTCTTGCAGGTCCGTCTTTGGGTCAAGCGAGCGTGGAGGGCGATTCCTCAGAGGACATGGCGGTCTCTGAGGGTGCATCGTCACATCAGAGCCAACCATCCACCAGCGCAGAGACACGCACCTCGGTGGGTCTCCCTCGCCAACTAGTTGGGGTAGCACTTGGTGAGTCACTGCGCACGAGTGAGCATGAGCAGACCCTGGTGGCAGGGGCAGCCGCGGAGGGTCCGCGACGGAGGGAGCACTCATCTCCAGGCTCTGCTCAGCCGGACCCAGATGCTGAACCCAGGGGGCCACCAGAGAAAAGGAGAGTCGTCGAGGGCCACCAGCTAATTGCTGAGGTGCTGGCAGAGGTGCCGCGCGCATTGTCCACAATAGCGCAGGCGATGGAGGAGTCCACCTCCTGCATGTGGGCATTGGTGGCGCAGGCACAGGAGGGTACCGGCGACACAGTAGGTGCGGGACTGTCTGCAGTGGAGGACAGGCTGGCCTCCCTCGAGCGTCACGCACAGCTCCACTTCGAGTCCTTGCAGGCCCTCACAACGTCTGAACGGATTCAGGGTGAGCAACATTCCGACGCCACCAACAGGCTGAGGGATACACTAGGGGTGGCCTTGCAAGGCCTCACACATGCCATCCAAACTGCCGTCCAGCAGGGTGGAAGGGGTGATGTGGGCCGAGGCCAAGAGAGGGATGATGGTGACCGGGGACATGGAAGCGGGGACGCCTCTCAAGGCGTCCCCACGTCCCACCCGTCGCCCACCTCTCAACCAGCACCCGCAATGGTGCCTCCTCTCCAGGTGGCCGAGTCTGCCCCTGCACACCGCGGTGCAGGAGGAGCAGTCTGTGGAGGTGCCCTCACGGGCACCGAAACCCAGGGGCCGTCCGCCAAAAGCATCTACCCGGTCAAGGCAAGAACACAAGCAACCTGCCACTACCTCTGCTGGAGCCACAGGGGTAGCACCACGTAGGGGTTCCCGGAGAAGAATTGCAAAGGCCTTATAATCACAAAGGGAGTACACCAGGGTGTTTATTATTTTGTACTTTGTTTCTTAAATGATGTCACATTCCAGATATTAAATAGTCTATTCTCACCACTCCTGCCACCTCTCGTCCATTCTTCCGCGGCTTGTGCAATAGTTGCGTTCCGTGGAGGCCATCATGACGGCGAACACCTGCTGCCACCCATTGGGCACACTGCTGTGGGTGCAGGATTACTGGCAGCACTCTTCAGTGGAGGGGGCTGGTATGGCCGCTCACCTGTGCAGGTGAGGAGATGCGAGCGCCTCGCAGTGTGTGACTCTAGGAGAACCGTTGACGTATGAGTGCGTCCCTGGTCCGGCGACCATCCCGGTGAGTCGCGGCTCGGCGCATGGGTCGTCCAACATCCTCTGGCGCGTCCTCCTCCTCCGCCTCCTCCTCCTCCTCCTCCTCCTCCTCGCCCTCGCGTTCCTCAATGTGGGTGGCGGGTGTGGATGGGGCCTCCTCCACGGCACCCCTCTCTGTTGGGCCATGTTGTGCAGGGCACAGCAGACAACTATGATTCGTCCCACTCTGAATGGTGTGTATTGGAGCGCTCCCCCAGAACGATCAAGGCACCTGAAGCGCATCTTGAGAAGCCCTATGGTCTGCTCAATTGTAGACCTGGTAGCAGTGTGGCTGTCATTGTACCGACGCTCCGGCTCGGTGATGGGGTTCCTCAGAGGTGTCATGAGCCACGTGTGGAGGGGATACCCCTTGTCGCCGAGGAGCCAGCCGTTGCCGGCGTTGGGTGCCTGCAGGATGGGCAGGACGGCGGACTCCCTGAGGACGAAGGCATTGTGGCAGCTGCCGGGGTATCTGGCGCACACGTGTAGGAATCTCTGGCGGTGGTCACAGATGAGCTGGGCGTTCATGGAGTGATACCCCTTCCTGTTGATGAACAGCCCTGGCTCATGCGGAGGTGCCCGTATTGCGATGTGGGTGCAGTCGATTACACCCTGCACCCGTGGGAAGCCGGCCATGGCATGGAATCCAACCGCCCTCTCCATCTGGCTGCGCTCGTCCATGGCGAAGTTGATGTAGTGCGAGGCCCTGCGGAACAACCCATCGGTGACCTGCCTTATGCACTTGTGTGCAGAGGACTGACAGACCCCGGTGATGTCCCCGGTGGCACCCTGGAAGGAACCGGATGCGAAGAAGTTGAGGGCAGTGGTGACTTTGACGGCGACAGGTAAGAAGATGCTGCTTGGTCCATCAGGGAGCAGCTCGTTGTTAAGGAGGCTGCAGATGTCGGCGACTACCTGGCGATTGACTCTGAGCCTCCGTATGCACTGCTCCTCGGAGAGGTCCATGAAGCTGAGCCTCGCTCTGTACACCCTGTGCGGAGGGTAGTGCCTCCTGCGACGCATCTCTCTCTGCGGTTGCCCTCCCTCCTGCTGTGCAGGTGGGTGTGCCGCAGCACCGTGTTGGGGGGCCCCACCTCTCCGAGGCGGACGGCGTGGACTGCGAGGCTGCTGGGGCTGGTCATCCTGTTCGTCCTCCGACGATGTCAACGCACCACCCATCTGGCAGGTGTTGGTGTGAGGGGTTGTGCAGGGTAGGTGGGTGGGTCCTCGGACTGGGGCTGCGGTTTCGTGTCGGTCTGTCCTCTGGCTTGGCGGGGGTTGGTGGAGGGCAGGGGTTGCCCTATGTGACGCGGTGGCCTCCTGCGTGGGTGAGGGCTCTCCCCCGTGGAGCGCACCTTGGCACCTGCCACAGGCTGCTGGCTGCAACACGCCTGGTTTGAAGGGTCCTGTTTCCCCCAGTGTGGGAAACTGACTGCTTTGAACCTAAAATCCCACACTTCCTCTTTTGACAGCTGCTTCAGCTCATTAACTGACCACAACGAGCAAGTTAAGTGCTCTCAAGTGGAACCCCGCTGGCTTTAATTGCCTGCGGGATTCCCACCAGCGGGGCTTTCGCGCGCAGCCCCGCACGTCAGCGCGGTACCCGGAAGTGGCCGGGATTTCGTCCGAATCCGGTCACGTGATCGGAGATCGGGATTTTCGGGGCCCCCCCGCTGGAAACCCGCAGGTAACCCGACCCTAAAATCGAGCCCCTGGTGTCTACCGGCCTTTCTTCTACCACATTCCTGGGCCATGGGGACCTTCTCAGTTTTGCCAGATTTTCCATGCTTCCCTCCCCCTCTGCTATTCTGCTGTAACACATGCTCTGGACATATCTTCTGTTTCTCTAATTTTTCTCATTGTCACCTCCTTTTGCCTTGCACCATCATTACTTCTGTCATTTAACCATCTGTTGCCCTCCACTCAATCACAGACCTTTTTTCTTTTCCTTCCCTCTTTTCCCTGGCTCTGTACCTGCTTAAATGCTGTTCAACTGTAACATTTTCCAGTTCTGATGAAGGATCATCAAATTGAAATGTTAACCCTATGTTTTTCTCTCTCCACAGATGCTGTCTGATCTGCTGAGTGATTCCAGCATTTTCTGTTTTTACTTAAGCACATAATCTTGGCTGACATTCCAATGCTGTCTTTTGGATGAGACGTTAAACCGTGGTCCCTTCTGCCCTCTCAGGTGGACATAAAAGATGCCATGGCACTATTTGAAGAATAGGAAAGCAGGGAAGTTCTCCCAGTGTCCTGGCCAACATTTATCCCTCAACTGACATCACTAAAATGGTTTAATTGGTCATTTATCTCATTGCTGTTCTTTGGGATCTTGCTGTATGCAAGTTGGCTGCTGCGTTTCCCTACGTTACAACAATGACTACACTTCAAAAATATTTGATTGGTTGTGAAGATCTTTGGGATATCCCAAGGTCGTGAAAGGCGCTATATAAATGCAGAAGCAAAATACTGTGGATGCAGGAAATCTGAAATAAAAACAGAAAAATTTCTGCTTTTATTTCATATTATATAAATGCATGTTCTTTCTTTTCTTTCAGATGACAGCAGAATAACACTATATAATGTTCTGCTATAAGTTCAGTTGTAATTGAGGTTAATTTAGAGGAAAAAGGATGACCTCAGTCAATTGAAGACATCGAGGAAGACATAGAATGGTTAATGTGTTCTTTTGTTATTATCACTTGCCATTAGTGTTGCAAGTAGTGCTTAGCTCAATAGCAGTGAAACAATATATGGACACTAGAGTCTACTGTTTATCTCGCTTTCATGATCTAGTGTTAGATGCAGATTTTTTCTTCTTTAAATTCATTAATTTCCCGGTGTCATCAAGCTTGAAACATTTTCAGAATTTTTTCTGAAAGTAGAATGATGCCCATAGGCGTGTCATTATAGTCTCATTTGAATATCGATGAAGTGCATGCTTAAGTGCTTAAGCAATTCAGCAGAAGAGAACTAAAGTACCCTTCAGCAGAAAACACGCAGAGCAGGCATGATACAACTTTCCTTAATATCTAGCCATCAACACCTCAGTTCATGGAGACTTGTACGCCAATGTTCGTTCACTTCCACCTTGTGGAAAAACACCTAACATTTGTTTGATGCTTCCTTTGGATAATCTTGCTGAGACTGAACAGTCATATGTTATCAAAAAGGTCTTCTCGCGATAAAAAAAACTTTTAAAATGTGCTCCCACAATAGCTTATGAAGTGTATGAAGTGAGTAGTTGAGCATTACAGACCGGGAAGGTCCCACGTTCGATTCTGGTTCTATGCTGAGTTAGTTGTTTGCTGCTGGGTGGCAGTAGGGATGCTACAATTGGCCTCAACTCCCCTGGGTTGTGGAGGGAAAAATTGGCCACAGTTCCCACTCCTAATTGTTAGTCAACAAGACCTTTTGAAAGTGCATGTGTGCAGACATTGGGCAAGATCAAGCTTAGATTTGGTGATGCTCCCTTAGCTAAGTAGCTTACTGAGAACCAATGTGCTGACTCATGCATGTATAGTAACCTTGGGTAAAGTACTGAAGGGTGACGATTGCCCAAGGAACCTTTACTCCAGCAAGGAGTCAATATTTTCTGGAACAGAAAGGGAGGGGGAAAATTTGGAGAGAAAGAAGACAAAACTGCAGTTCAGGGAATGATTCACTGCATAAAGAGAAAGACAAATGGCTAGAAATTCCTCCATATGTTACATATATCCCATGCTCAAAGTTAAAGTGGATACATAACTTTGCTTGTAGAATAAATGTAACACCTGCAGGACTTTCTAGCTACAATTGCTTTGTGATTGGATTAACTAGTCCTCTACATCAATTCTACCCATTTGCAAGTCCTGAAATGGCTACAGTGGTTGTGCAACATGCCATTACAAATTAATTTCTCCTAATGCTGAACATTGAGAGAAAAATTATGATAAAATACACAGACACTATACTGGATAGTATCACCTTTTATCTGCTTACAGTGAGGAATTTTTTCAACAGAAGCCCTAATGACAAAGCAACTTTAAGAGGAGTTTGCCATACAATATTCTATACAGTAGTGAGTAATCAAAATAAGCAAAACAAAATCAACCTGATTAATATCCTGAGCTGTATCAATTGTAGCTTGGCGTGTAACCATACTATAGACACAACTAATGAAATAATCTATTGCAGTGCACTACAAATGATATTTCAGCTGAACCTGACACTCAAGTTTTAAAAGGCACTATTCAATAAATTTGTTAATAGCAGTAGATTGCTTCTGTATAGGCAGAAAACTAACATTGCACCAAAGGAATTCTTTTTAAACCTGCTGTTATCAGCAAATTTGTTAAATTGTGCCTTTTGAAAGAGTAGAAATTCAAACTTGAGTGCCTAGATTAGATGAGTCTCAGCTATTATACACTGCTGCATCACTACAGTTACAGCTGATACAGTACATTACTCCAGCTGATCCCGGTGCTTGTTTAAGTTTCTGATATCTTTAATGCAGAATTAAACAAAAATCCATTAAAAAGTCAAAATTTTAAAAAAATCAAGCTAGTTTGAGTTTGTTACTGTAGATTACAAAAATCACAAAGTTTGTCCTGGATGTCAACTGTGAAAAATCTTTTGATCTTTAAAATCTACTATGACTGATAGACCAATGACTGATAGGCTAAGGAAGTTAAAGAAAAAAGGTACCAGTCTCAGATGGTCTTCTTACGAGGGTATATAAAAGTATAGCTAGCAGAATCAGTCATGTACTTACCACGACCTTTAAGACATCATTAGTGGCTTAAGTTATGCCCAAGGATGGAAAGTAGCTAACATATCATCAATTTTTTTAAAGAGGGTGTAGTGATGACCTAGGAAACCATAGACCAGTGAGCCAATATCCATTATGGATAAAGTATTAGAAAACATCTTGAAAGAGGGATAATGAAACATAGGTATGGATTTATGAGAGAAAGGTGGATCTTGCTTAACGAGTTTACTGCAGTTTTTCGAGGAAATGACAGACCTTGGTGACAACAGAAATTTTATGGATGTAATATATTTAGATTTCAGCAAATATATTTAGATTCCAGCTTTTGATACTGTGCCAGACAACTAATTAGTGCATAAGATGAGAAGGCAAGATTCTGAGATGGATTGAAAATGAGCTAAACCGGAGAAAACAATAAATGATTAAGAATGGAGCTGCACCAACATGGCAAGGGGTCACTAGCGGAGTGCTACAGAAATCAATGCCGGGGCCATTGCTGTCCACAATGTATACAAATGATTTGGGGTTCGGGACTGAAACAAAGTTGTCTAAGTTTGCAGCTGGGAATAAATTGGGGGAGGGTCAACAATACAGAACAGGGAAACCAAATAAAGTCTACTCCTAAATCAAACTTCCTTCATTTAAATTATATGATAATTCAATTTTTTTGGCATTGTATTTCCATTTTTTTGTGGTATTAACGTTGATAATTCAAATTATTGGATAATTAAAAAGTTCTAGCGCAGTCAACCCCTTTGAATTATTATTTGTGGGATTCATTCTGGATTTCTGTAGCAAAGAGCTGGCCTCCTTCTGTGCTGTAAACATCTATGGTTCTAGGACCGTACAAAGGAATCTGGGTAGGGCATGAAGATGGGCTGATAAGTGGTGGATGGAATTTATTGCAGACAAATGCAAACTGATGAGATTAGAAAAAGATAATAATCAGTGAGTATATAAAGTAAATGGCTCTAGGCTGCAGGACACAATACAGGTGAGGATCTGAGGACATTGGTGGACAGCTCACTGTAGCCAACAGTGCTGTGCATAACAGCATTATGGAAAGATAACTATATCTTGGGATGTATAGCCAGAAGGGTAGTGTACAAATTCCAGGAGGTGAGAATGAATCTGTACGAGACACTGGTATGGCCACATCCGGAGTACTGTATCTAATTGCACATTCCCCTCCAAGTCACACGTCATCCTGACTTGGAAATATATCGCCGTTCCTTCAAAATGCTGGAACTCCCCTCCTAACAGCACTGTGGGAGTACTTTCACCACACGGACTGCAGCGGTTCAAGAAGGCAGCTCACCACCACCTTCTCAAGGGCAATTAGGGATGGGTAATAAATGCTGGCCTTGCCAGCGATGCCCACATTCCATGAATGAATAAAAAAAATTATTATGGTTGGCATATTTCAGTAGGGCTAACCAGGTATTGGAGGCAGAGCAGTAAAGAGCAACTTCAACTGATACCTGACTTAAGGCATCTGAGCTGTGCAAAGAGATTGATTGGCCTGGGATTCCTTACTTTGGAGAAGAGAAAGCTCATGGTAGATGTTTTTCAAGTGTGATAGCCTAATGGCTATGGTACTGGACTAGCAATCCAGCGGAAGTGGACTCAAATCCCACCAGGGCAAGTTGTGAAATTTAACTCAACAAATCTGGTATCAATAAAACCTTCTGAATTATATGCTACCACAATCTGTAACCTCATGGCACATCATATCCCCTATTTCTCGATCAGGGCAAGCTGGGAGACCAACCCTGGTTCAATAGGTTGTATAGAAAGTCGCGCCAGGAGCAGCGCATGATTACCTGCATGCTAAACACCAAAAACAGTAGGCTATAGCAGAGCTAAGTGGATCATCAATGGATCACAGCAAAGTTCTGTGGCCCTATCACATCTAGTCAAAAATGTTGGAGGATAACCAGGGAACCAACATGGGGAGGAGGCTCCATGAATATCCTTATCCTCAACCATGGTAGATCCCAGTGCATGAGGGCAAGAGACACAGCTGAAGTGATTGCAAGTGTCTTCAGCCATAGGAGTTGAATCGATGATCTTATTTGGTCTCCACCCGAGGTCTCTGTCACGATAGATGCAAGTGTCCAGCCAATTCAGTTCATTCCATGTGACATGAAGAAACAGTTGATAGCACTGCACAAAGCAAAGGCTATGATCCCTGAAACATCCTGGCTTTAGTGCTGAAGATCCGTGCATCACACCAAGGCGATCCTCGAGCCAAGCTGTTCCAATATAGCTATGACATTACTTCTGCCCAACAATATGGAGGATTGCTTGGGTACATCCTATCCATAAAAACAGGATAAATCTAACCCAGCCAATTGCCACGCTATCAGCATCCCCCCAATCTTCTGTAAAAAGATGGAAGGAGTTATCAGTAGTTCCATCAAATGACACCTAATCGCGAATAACCTGCTCACTGATGCTTGGTTAAGATTCTGCCAGAACCACACAGCTCCAGATCTTACAGCCTTGATCCAGACACAGATACAAGAGCTGAATGGCAGAGGAAAGGTGAGAGTGTCTTCCCTCGACATCAAGGCAGCATTCAACTGAGCATGACACCAAGGAGTTTAAAGAGGAAATACGTGCTTTGGAGAGGTTGTTGTAAACAAGGAAGGGGTACAGACAGAGTCAATTTGGTTGGAGCTCAAATATTTAAGAAAACAGCTTGTTACATTAGTAAGGTTGTTTTACAGAAATGGAAGTAGAAATCTGCAGTCAGATTAGAGAAATGAAGAGGAATAACAAAACTATTGTTCTGGGAGATTTTAATTGTCCACTAGGACAGAGAGCGAGTAAATACAGAAAATGAATGGAAATCCTGAAATGTGCACAGGGCTCCTTCCTCAAGCAGTATGTTAGTCGATCTACAAGGGTGGAGGCATTGCTAGATCTGGTTATGAGTAATGAAATAGATCAAGAAGATGAGCTAGATGTGAGTGAGCATCTCGGGAGTAGTAATGATAAGATTTAAGAGCCAGTAGAAAGTGAAAAAGTCAGTATAAAACGAAAACACCAGATTGGATTAGGGCAGATTTTAGAAAGTGAGAAAACTCATAGCTCATACGATAGAAGGAGAAATTGGCACATAGGACAGTACAGCAACAGTGGGGAAAAAAAGAAATGCAAAGGTACAGTATAAGTATAAAATATCAAAAGCAAAATACTGCGGATGCTGGAAATCTGAAATAAGATCAGAAAATGCTGGAAAAGCTCAGCAAATGAGGCAGCATCTGTGGAGAAAGAAACAGAGTTAACGTTTCAGGTCAAAGACCTTTCGTCAGAACTGAAAGATGTTAATGAGTTTTTAAGCAAGTACAGAACCAGGGAAAGGTGGGGGGAGGGGAGATGTGGAAAGAACGAAACGGAAGGTCTGCGATAGGGTAGAGGGCAAGATTGATTAAATGACAAAAGGAATGATGATGCAAGGCAAGGAGGGTGGTAATGGGACAAGTTAAGAAACAAAAGATCGGTCTAGAGTATCTGTAAATGGCAACAGCAGAACCATTACCAGCACTCGCTGTCCGAAAAAATGGGAGCAGTGGTTATGATCTGAAGTTACTGAAATCAATGTTGAGTCTGGAAGGTTGTAAAGTGCCTAAACAAAAGATGAGGTGCTGTTTCTTAAGTTTATGTTGAGCTTCATTGGAAGAGTGTAAGAGGCCGAGGACAGAGAGGTCAGAGTGGGAGTGGGTCGGGGAATTAAAATGGCATGTGACCGGCAGGTCAGGGTCACGCTTGTAGACTGAGCGGAGGTGTTCAGCAAAGCGATCATCCAATCTGCGTTTGGTCTCCCAAATGTAGAGGAGACCGCATTTTGAGCAGCGAATACAGTATACTAACTTGAAAGAAGTACAAATAAACCGCTGTTTCACCTGGAAGGAGTGTTTGGAGCCCTGGACAGTGGGGAGGGAGGTGACGAAGGGGCAGATGTTGCACCTCCTGCGCTCGCATGAGAAGGTGCCATTGGGAGGAAAGCGGGTGTTGAGGGTGATGGAAGACTGGACCAAGGTGTCGCGGATAGAGCAGTCCCATCGGAATGCTGAAAAGGGAGAGGAGGGAAAGATGTGTTTGGCGGTGGGATCGCGCTGGAGGTGGCGGTAATGGCGGTGGATGATACGTTGAATGTGGAGGCTCGTGGGGTAGAAGATGAGGACAAGGGGGACCCTATCATGGTTCTGGGAGGGAAGGGGTGAGGGCAGAAGTGCGGGAAATAGGACGGACACAGTCGAGGGCCCTGTCAACTACAGTGGAGGGGAATCCTCAGTTGAGGAAAAAAGAAGACAAATCAGAAGCACTGGTGTGGAAGGTGGCATCGTTAGAACAGATGCGACGGAGACAGAGAAACTGGGAGAAGGGAATAGAGTCCTTACAGGAAGTGGGGTGGGAGGAAGTGTAATCAAGGTAGCTGTGAGAGTCGTTGGGCTTATAATAGATATTGGTTGACAGCCTATTGAAGAATGACTGAACATATGAGAGGGCATGCACCAAGGTTCTTTATTAATGCACTGGAGGCCTTGGTGCAAGAGATGGAGAGAAGGAGGGTCATCCTGTATCCGCAGAGGTGCAGGAAGCCCTCCAGACATATGATCAGGAGGCAATGGGAGGAAGTAGTGGAGGAGATCAATACCAGGAAAACAGCTCCAAGAACATGGATGCAGCGCAGGAAGAAGTTCAATGATCTGACACAAGTTGTCAAGGTGAGTAAGTTCAATCTTAAAATGGCATATCCTACCAACTGCACCACTAGCCTCATCCACTGCTCAATTCGCTACACCCCCATCACCCACCTACCAACAATCTTTATCAATCAGTACTCAACCCTTCAATTCATATGATTTACCTCACCCACACACACTTTGCAAGGTTGCAAGCCTCACACCCACAACTCACAGTTGACACACACACTGGCAGCTATTCAACCACGACAGCCACATCATCCAAACATGTTGCAGGACATTCACTGACACACTTCCTTCATTCTTGCAGGAGAAGGTGCGCATAACAGGAGGCAGCAATGAACAACTGAAGGAGGACAAGCGCACCTACACGTTCTAACTCCCATGGCAGACACAGTACTGGCCATCATGGGAAGGGCCACTGCTGAGGCAGTGGCCATTGGTGGCACTGGAGAGATCGATGATGGCACTGGCTCCATGGAAGAGGAACATAGTAACATAGGAACAGGAGTAGGCCATTCAGCCCCTCGTGCCTGCTCCGCCATTTGAAAAGATCATGGCTGATCTGTGATCTAACTCCATATACCTGCCTTTGGCCCATATCCCTTAATACCTTTGGTTGCCAAAAAGCTATAGATATCACATTTAAATTTAGCAATTGAGCTAGCATCAATTGCCGTTTGCGGAAGAGAGTTCCAAACTTCTACCACCCTTTGTGTGTAGAAATGTTTTCTAATCTCGCTCCTGAAAGGTCTGGCTCTAATTTTTAGACTGTGCCCCCGACTCCGAGAATCCCCAACCAGCGGAAATAGTTTCTCTCTATCCACCCGATCTGTTCCCCTTAATATCTTATAAACTTCAATCAGATCACCCCTTAACCTTCGAAACTCTAGAGAATACAACCCCAATTTGTGTAATCTCTCCTCTTAACTTAACCCTTGAAGTCCAGGTATAATTCTAGTAAACCTACGCTGCACTCCCTCCAAGGCCAATATGTCCTTCCGAAGGTGCGGTGCCCAGAACTGCTCACAGTACTCCAGGTGCGGTCTAACCAGGGTTTTGTATAGCTGCAGCATAACGTCTGCCCCCTTGTACTCTAGTCCTCTAGATGTAAAGGCTAGCATTCCATTAGCCTTCTTGATTATTTTCTGAACCTGTTCATGACACTTCAATGATCTATGTACCTGAACCCCCAAGTCCCTTTGGACATCCACTGTTTTTAACTTTTTACCATTTAGAAAGTACCCTGTTCTATCCTTTTTTGATCCAAAGTGGATGATCTCATATTTGTCTACATTGAATTCCATTTGCCACAGTTTTGCCCATTCACCTGATCTATCAATATCGCTTTGTAATTTTATGTTTTCATCTATACTGCTTACAATGCCACCAATCTTTTTGTCATCGGCAAACTTAGATATGAGACTTTCTATGCCTTCATCTAAGTCGTTAATAAATATTGTGAATAATTGAGGCCCCAAGACAGATCCCTGCGGGACTCCACTAGTCACATCCTGCCAACGTGAATACTTACCCATTATCCCCACTCTCTGTCGCCTTTCGCTCAGCCAACTTCCTAACCTAATTTATTCCTTATACTCCGTGCATTTGTATATAGAACTCTTAGTTGGGCCACACACCCTGGCCTGACCTTTAGCTTTGATGCTGGGTTAATCGCCTTACGCCTTCTAGTTTTCACTTTATCTGTAGTGTCTGAAGTACACTTTCTTTCCGCTGCTCTACGCTTTTCCCTTTCACTTGTTTTTGAACAACTGTTTGTACTATTTGTATTGTAAATTTCCCCTGGGTCTTCCCCTCTCTTGCTGCTCTCAACTTTACTTCCTTCTGACTCCCCGCTTAGTTTCCCATCCCCCTGCCACTCTAGTTTAAACTTTCCCCAACAGCACTAGCAAACACCCCCGCGAGGATAATGGTCCTGGTCCTGATCGGGTGTAACCCTTCCCGCTTGTACAGGTCCCACCTTCCCCAGAACCGGTCCCAATGTCCCAGGAATCTAAATCCCTCTCTCCTACACCATCCCTGCAGCCACACATTCATCCGGTCTATTCTCCTGTTCCTATACTCACTTGCACGTAGCACTGATAGTAATCCTGAGATCACTACCTTTGAAGTCCTGCTTTTTAATTTATCTCCTAACTCCTTAAATTCACCTTGCAGGACCTCATCCCTTTTTTTTACCTATGTCGTTGGTACCGATATGGACCACGACTACTGGCTGTTCACCCTCCTCCTCCAAAATGTCCTGCAGCCGCTCCGTGACATCCTTGACCCTAGCACCAGGGAGGCAACATACCGTCCTGGAGTCACGTTTGCGGCCGCAGAAACGCCTATCTGTTCCCCTTACAATTGAATCCCCTATCACTATAGCCCTGCCACTCTTCCTCCCCTCCTGTGCAGCAGAGACACCCGTGGTGCCACGAACTTGGCTCTTGCTGCTTTCCCCTGATAAGCCATCTCCCCCAACAGTATCCAAAGCGGTATATCTGTTTGAGAGGGAGATGGCCCCAGGGGACTCCTGCTCTACCTGCCTAGTCCTTTTACTCTGCCTGGTGGTCACCCATTTACTTTCTGCCTGCGTAATCTTTACCTGCGGTGTGACCACCTCACTGAACGTGCTATCCACGATAGTCTCAGCATCACAGATGCTCCACAGCGAATCCACCCGCAGCTCCAGCTCCGAAATGCGGTTAGCCAGTAGCTGCAGCTGGACCCACTTCCTGCACACATGGTCTCAATGGACACGGGTAGCGTCTATGACTTCCCACATAGTGCAGGAGGAGCACATCACGGGTGCTCTGCTGCCATGACCTGCCTTAGATTTACACTGCGTTCACCTCTCAGACTCTTCTCCCGCTCTCGGTCTCTCCTTTTATACTGTGCTCACCTCTCGGACTCTCCTGCCTCACCTGTGACGTCGCACAGTAGTTTTCTCTTGTTGCAGGTCTGCTGCTGCTTTTATTCCCCACTCTCAGTCTTCTGCTGCTCAGGTCTGCCGTCGCTCTGCCGAAAAAGTTAGGAAAAGCAAGGCAAAGCAGCATCTCCTTCCCCCACTTCACCGAACTCCCACACTCAACAAACTCTCAGCTGTACCACTCTGTGCCCGCCGCATTCAGTCTGCAGGTCTCCTCCAGAACAGTCCAGGCAGCAGAAGCGTTGCTTGAGGACGTACATAGTGTGCTCTATAATGTTCCTTGTGGCATCATGGCTCTCATTGTAGACCTTCTGAGCACATGTGCGTGAATTCCTGACCAGAATCCTGAGCCATTTCATTAGGGATTAACCCTTGTCGCCCAGTAGCCAGATTTTGACTTGCCTTGCTGGTTCAAATACTGATGGAACAGAGGACTGCCGCAAAATGAATGAATCATGACTGCTGCCAGGATAACGGGCATTCACCTGCATGATGCTCTGCCTGTGTACACCAGCTGCACATTGAGGGAGTGGAATCCCTTTCTGTTTGTGAATATGTCTGAGTAATTCTATGTATAAAAATAAGAATTCAATTCTTCTAGCAAAACAACTGTGTCTTGAATGAATCTAAAGTTTTTGATTCTACTGCTATTCAAAGTGTGGATCACTCTTTGTGTGAAGAAGTTCATCCTATCATCTGTCCTCAGTTGTCAGATTTTCCTTTGTCCTCATGATCTAGTGTTTTGGCATACCTTGAAGAAGGGTTCTGGATTTACCTTAACTACACCATTTAATATCTTTCATACTTCTATCAGCTGTCTTCTCAGCCATCTCCTTTTAAGGCTGAAGAGTCCCATTTCCTCCAGTCTCTCCTAATAATTCAATCCTTTGATGCCAGGGATCAGCTTTTTGCCTCTTCTCAGCAACACTTTGATTACTTGTTGCCTTATGTTGTGGTGGCCACCGAGCACTCCAGAACATATTCAACAGATCTAGCAATATAATTTAGTATATAATAAATTATTTTTGAAGTGTTTGCTCTTGTTATGTAGACAACCACCCAATCAAAGGCTAGTTGTCATTATAACAACAACTTACATATAGCGCCTTTAACATAGTAAAACGTCCCAAGGCGCTTCACAGGAATGATTATCAAACAAAATTTGACACCGAGCCACATATGGAGATATTAGGACAAGTGAACAAAGTTTGGTCAAAGGGGTATGTTTTAATAAGCATCTTAAAGGAGGAGAGAAAGATAGAGAGACGGAGAAGTTTAGGGAGGGAATTCCAGAACTTAGAGCCTAGGCAGCTGAAGGCATGGCCGCCAATGATGGAGCGATGAAAATCGGAGATGGGCAAGAGGCCAGATTTGGAGGAGCACAGAGATTTTGGAGGGTTGCAGGGCTGGAGGAGCTTTCAGAGATAGAGAGGGTCAAGGCCATGGAGGAATTTGAAAACAAAGATGAAAAATTTAAAATTGAGGCATTGCCGGATCAGGAACCAATGTAGGTCAGCGAGCACAGGGGTGAGGGGAGAACAGGACTTGGTGCGAGTTAGGATACTGACAGCAGAGTTTTGGATGAGCTCAAATTTACAGAGGATGCAAGGTGTGAAGCCGGCTAGGCAATCATTGGAATAGTCGAGTTTAGAGGTGACAAAGGCATGGACGAGGGTTTCATCAGCAGATGAGCTGAGGCAGGAACGGAGACGGGTGATGTTATGGAGGTGGAAGTTGGTGGTCTTGGTGATGGAAAGGATATGGAGTCGGAAGCTCAGCTCAGGGTCAAATAGGATGCCAAGGTTGTGAACAGTCTGGTTCAGCCTCAGACAGTAGCCAGGGAGAGGATGGAATCGGTGGCAGGAAACGGAGTTTGTGGCAGGGACCGAACACAATGGCTTCCTATGTGACTGTGACCATTGCAAACTATCCCTCCTCATTCTTCTCGACCTGTCTGCAGCCTATGACACGGTTTAATTGGAGGATATTTCTGCTCATCTAATACTGGATGTTGGACAAGCAGCATGACAAATCAGAGGTAGTGGAGGGGTTGGGAGAGGTGGTGGTGAGGTAGGGCTGGGTGTCCTCAGCGTACATGTGGAATCTGATGTTGTGTTTTCCCATGTTGTCGCCGAGGGGCAGCATGTAGATGAGAAATAGGAGGGGGCCAAGGATAGATTCTTGGGGGACTCCAGACGTAACAGTGGGAGCAGGAAGAGAAGCCATTGCAGGTGATTCTCTGGCTACAACTGGATAGATAGGAATGGAACCAGGCGAGGGCAGTCCCACCCAGCTGGACAACGGAGGAGAGATGTTGGAGGAGGATGGTGTGGTCAACCATGTCAAAGGCTGCAGACAGGACGAGAAGAATGAGGAGAGATAGTTTACAATAGTCACCGTCATATAGGATGTCATTTGTGACTTTGATAAGGATCGTTTCAGTACTGTGGCATGGGCGGAAACCTGATTGGAGGGGTTCAAACATGGAGTTGCAGGAACGATGAGCACGGATTTGGGAAGCAACTCCACGTACAAGCACTTTGGAGAGGAGATGGAGGTTGGAGATTGGGCGGTAGTTTGCAAGGACAGAGAGGTCAAGGGTGGGTTTTTTGACGACCATTAAATTTACAATCCCAATGAGGCTCTTCACATACCATGATGTAAATGATTCACTACCAGAGCCTATGATGTCACAAAATGCAATTTGGAATCCAGAAGTTCTTGTATTTCAAGCATTTTATTTCTGTCAAGTATTTCCTCAAAAATCAAGAACAGCAACATCACTACCAACACCAGAAGGAAACAATGATCGCGAAAATTATAACAAAATAACCAAGTTTTATCAAACTGCACCAGATTATCAGAAAAGATTGAATGACCTAAAACAACTTAAAAAATTGAGGAACAAAAGGTTCATAGGATCGCAAGTTAGAAAGGGACAAGAAAACCATTCAATCTTCCTAGCTCACCCATCCAGAAAAAACTTACAATCCCTTCATCACGGCATCTAACAGCTTCTGACATGATTCCAAGGTTTTGCTTTCACTAACTTACCCAAACGTCCATCCCATATGTTTATCATTCTTGTCTGAAGGACTTTCTGACACGAGTGCTCCATTTGCTGTGTACAAATTGGCTGCCACATTGCCTACATAACCTTGATTGCACTTCAAAAGCAATTAATTGGCTAAAAGGCACTTTGGGATGTCCTGAGAACATGATAAGATATCATATAAATGCAAGTTCTTTCTTTTATTCGCTTTTTTTCAATTTGCCTTTTACGAGTTTGAATCTGTGCCCCACATCCTACTGTTACAGTTTAGCTTGAAAATGTGTTCCTGTTTTACCTTCTCTAAACCTGATTACTATTTTGTAGAATCATAAGGGGTGATTTAAACCCAGTTTGCACGGCAAAGCTGGGCGTGATATCATCGGGGCCTGACTGCTATTTTAACTGTGAGCTTGAGAGGATTTCCCACCAGGTCCACCTAGCCGGAAGAGGAGTCAGGATCATAAGAGACCCAAAAAGGTGAGGTATTTGTTTTGAATTTCCTTGTAGGGCCAGGAAAAGCAGGAACATAAGTTTAGGCCTCCCCTGCCCCCGGCTCCCTCTCCCCTAATCAACTTAGCTGAGTGCTGGAGACTACCTGAGTGCCAGGGACTGTTCCTTCGTCCCCAGTGGTGGCCTCCTGCCCCCTGAAATTGTGCTCCCACCCGCCAGCCAGCAGCCACCTCCTGCTAGTTTCAGGCAGAAAACTAGCTGGGGGCATGCAGATGAGGCCCCGGAGTTAAAATCTCCCAGGATTCACACTACCGAGGTCAGGACGGTTTGCCATCCATCTCGGCCCCCACGCTCCTGATTTCAGCCCCGAGTTAAAATCAGGCTATAGAATTATAAACAATTTTACAACACCAAGTTATAGTCCAGCAATTTTATTTTAAATTCACAAGCTTTCGGAGGCTTCCTCCTTCGTCAGGTGAACAATGTGAAAATGAAATCCTCGAAATGAAATCACATTTATAATTCACAGAACAATGCTTGGTGAGTACAGACAGTTTTTTCAACTGCCCGTTGCCAAGGCAATCAGTGTGCAGACAGACAGGTGTTACCTGCCAGGTCTCACAGAATATACAAATCACCAAAAAAAAACAACAAACAAAAAAAAACAGAGATAGAGAGGTAGAAACATAGAAAAGACAGCAGCTGACCCGTTATATTAAAAACAGATAACATTTGTTCGCTGGTGGGGTAACGTGTAGCGTGACATGAACCCAAGATCCCGGTTGAGGCCGTCCTCATGGGTGCGGAACTTGGCAATCAATTTCTGCTCGACGATTTTGCGTTGTCGTGTGTCTCGAAGGCCGCCTTGGAGTACGCTTACCCGAAGGTCGGTGGATGAATGTCCATGACTGCTGAAGTGTTCCCCGACTGGGAGGGAACCCTCCTGTTTGGCGATTGTTGCGCGGTGTCCGTTCATCCGTTGTCGCAGCGTCTGCATGGTCTCGCCAATGTACCATGTTCTGGGGCATCCTTTCCTGCAACGTATGAGGTAGACAACGTTGGCCGAGTCACAGGAGTGTGAACCATGCACCTGGTGGGTGGTGTCCTCTCGTGTGATGGTGGTATCTGTGTCGATGATCTGGCATGTCTTGCAGAGGTTACCGTGGCAGGGTTGTGTGGTGTCGTGGAAGCTGTTCTCTTGAAAGCTGGGTAATTTGCTGCGAACGATGGTCTGTTTGAGGTTGGGTGGCTGTTTAAAGGCGAGTAGTGGAGGTGTGGGGATGGCCATAGCGAGGTGTTTGTCCTCATTGATGACATGTTGAAGGCTGCGGAGAGCATGGCGTAGTTTCTCCGCTCCGGGGAAGTACTGGACGACAAAGGGTACTCTGTTGGTTGCGTCCCGTGTTAGTCTCCTGAGCAGGTCTATGCGATTTTTTGCTGTGGCCCGTCGGAACTGTCGATCGATGAGTCGAGCGTCATATCCCGTTCTTACTAGGGCGTCTTTCAGCGTCTGTAGGTGTCCATCGCGTTCCTCCTCGTCTGAGCAGACCCTGTGTATTCGCAGGGCCTGTCCATAGGGGATGGCCTCTTTGACGTGGTTAGGGTGGAAGCTGGAAAAGTGGAGCATCGTGAGGTTGTCCGTGGGCTTGCGGTAGAGTGAGGTGCTGAGGTGCCCGTCTTTGATGGAGATTCGTGTGTCCAAGAAAGAAACTGATTCTGAGGAGTAGTCCATGGTGAGCTTGATGGTGGGATGGAACTTGTTGATGTTATCGTGTAGTCTCTTTAGTGATTCCTTGCCGTGGGTCCATAGAAAGAAAATGTCGTCGATGTATCTGGTGTATAGTGTTGGTTGGAGGTCTTGTGCAGTGAAGAAGTCCTGCTCGAACTTGTGCATGAAAATGTTGGCGTATTGGGGTGCGAATTTGGTCCCCATGGCTGTTCCGTGTGTTTGGGTAAAGAACTGGTTATCGAAGGTGAAGACATTGTGATCCAGGATGAAGCGGATGAGTTGTAGGATGGCTTCCGGAGATTGGCTGTTGTTGGTGTTGAGTATTGATGCTGTCGCAGCGATGCCGTCATCGTGGGGGATACTGGTGTAGAGTGCCGAGACGTCCATCGTGGTGAGAAGTGTTCCTGGTTCAACTGGTCCGTGGGTATTGAGTTTTTGTAGGAAGTCTGTAGTGTCGCGACAGAAGCTGAGGGTTCCCTGTACGATGGGTTTCAGGATGCCCTCGATGTATCCAGAGAGGTTCTCACACAGGGTTCCGTTGCCTGATACGATAGGACGTCCTGGTGTGTTGGCTTTGTGTATCTTTGGGAGGCAGTAGAAGTCTCCCACGTGGGGAGTACGTGGGATGAGAGTGCGTAGGATGCTTTGAAGGTCTGGATCGAAGGTCTTGATCAGTTTGTTGAGCTGGTGGGTGTGTTCTTTGGTCGGATCTGCGGGTAACCGTCTGTAGTGTTTCTGGTTGTCCAGTTGTCGGTATGCTTCTTTGCAATAGTCCGTTCTGTTCTGTATGACTATGGCTCCTCCTTTGTTCGCTGGTTTGATGACGATGTTGCGGTTGGTCTTGAGAGCGTTGATGGCGTTGCGTTGTGCTCGGGTAACATTCTGGACTGTCTTCTGAGTGCGGCTGATGAATCTGGCATTGACGCATTTCCTGACAGCTTGAGCATACATGTCCAGCTGAGGGCAGCGACCCTCCGGAGGAGTCCAGTTTGACTCTTTCCTCTTCGGTTGCTGTACCGCGGATCCCTCTGTCTGCTGTTCCGGATCGTCGATTGTCTCATTGGGTTCGCTGCTGAAATCTTGGGGTTTGTGGTAGAATTCCCGGAGCCTCATTCTCCTGATGAATTCCTCTGTGTCCGCCGCGAGACTAGTGGGGTCCATTTTGGTAGTGGGGCAGAAATTGAGCCCTCGGCTGAGAACTTCGATTTCGTCTGGTTGAAGGGTGTGGTCGGACAAATTGACAACAGACTTCCCTGTGGTTGCAACCGTGGTACCGGGGAAGCTTGGTCGATGCTGGTGGTGATGCCGTCTTTTCTATGTTTCTACCTCTCTATCTCTGTTTTTTTTTGTTTGTTGTTTTTTTTTGGTGATTTGTATATTCTGTGAGACCTGGCAGGTAACACCTGTCTGTCTGCACACTGATTGCCTTGGCAACGGGCAGTTGAAAAAACTGTCTGTACTCACCAAGCATTGTTCTGTGAATTATAAATGTGATTTCATTTCGAGGATTTCATTTTCACATCGTTCACCTGACGAAGGAGGAAGCCTCCGAAAGCTTGTGAATTTAAAATAAAATTGCTGGACTATAACTTGTTGTTTTAAAATTGTTTACAATTGTCAACCCCAGTCCATCACCGGCATCTCCACATCATATAGAATTATACAGCAACCTCTGTGTTTGCATTACTGATGGATATTTGGGAGATGATTATACAACAGTAAGCTCATCAAAAGGTTTAGATGACATCAGGAAGTTGTCATATATTGCCAAAGAAAAGTCTAATTTGGCTGGAGGAAAAGATTGCAAAAGTCTTCCAAGGTTGGATCTGAAATGGGACCATTTACTCCAGAGTCCATTTGCTTCGTAAGTTTACATTTTAGATCCTTTAACAAAACAGTAGTCAGGTTAATTATTTTTATTACCATGATTGAAAGTGATAATAAAAAAAATGAATTCTCATCACTGACCAGACTGAGTGTCGGTTAAAAAATTCCAGGTATTTCCACTATAATACAATGTAGGAATTGCTACCTGGCAAATATCAACTAGATCCACTCTCCAGTAATTGGCTTAATTGCTGTTGTTAATATCACATCTTATCATGTTATTAAACATATTCTACAAATCACACAGGCATTAGTACTGCACAAATGTACTTTTAAGAGTCAGCACACCTGATCCTTGATGTTTACCCATTGTTCTCCCCTCATCCATTTGTTTTGTTCATTCCTATAAAGGGATTTGCTTATATTCCAATTCTAACAAAATCGTTACAATTCAGGTTCAACACAAAAATCAGCTCCCATAGGCAGCCCCACCTCCTATGAACTGAAGCTAGTAGTAGGACATAGTATGCCCAGGGTGAACCTCTATCTCTGCTTAAGTGTTGAATTTCCATCATGTACTGATGTCACGTCAGAGATTTATTAATATCAGTCAAGCCAGACAGCTTTGTAATGGACTAAACTACCAAACAGATAAGGCCCGATTTATACTCCAGCCAGTTTTGGGCGGGTGAGTAGTGGTGTGAGTCAGAAACTCACCAACTGCTCCAGAAATGAGGCCCAGGGTATTTGAACTCCTGGGCCTCATTTAAATCTTGCTGGGCGGGAAGTTGGTGGGAAGCGGTGGGAGATCGCACGTCGGAAGCCGCTCGCCAACAGCAGATGGGTGGTGAGATTGGCTACCGGGACCATCCCGAAGGGGTTTTACAATCGGGAACCTCCTCCTGGCCACACAACGAAAGTAAAACTTATAATTAAAAACCTTACCTGTCTGGGCCTCATCTGGCCTCGTATCCTCTTCCCCGCCATCTTCACCTGCCACTGTGGTTCCCACTCAGGCTGCTGACCTAAAATTGCAGTTGGGTCCCGATGATGTCATCAGGACCCGATATGCATATTTAAAAGAGGACCCCGCTGGTTCTGGGGATGTCCTTGGCTCCTACTCAGTTGAGCAGATTAAAGTCGGCTCCCGGTGGCTCCAGGGCGGTTAAGTAACCTGGGCGATGTTAACTGCTCACCCTGCCCGGTTTCAAATTGTCCCCATTGTTGTTAATAGATAGTCAGTTACAGATAGGCATTTACAGCAACAAGCAGTAACAGCCAGCTGTTCAAGTTAATTCAAATGACAGCTTTGAATCAATTCGCAAAAGGGTTAAAAAAAAGTCAAGTGTTTTCTGATGGGTTTTTTTGCAGATCTGTCCACAATTTTTCAAACATTTCTGAAAGGGAATAGTTACTTGATACCCACCAGTTATAATCTTTTTCAGAATTACATTGGCTTCTCACCCACACAGCCATTTTTACCTCTGTGTCAGTTGCAACAAGGTCAAATTCATAACTATCTAGTATATTAAAAGTGTCTAATTCTTACATCCCAAAAACCAATCAAAATACAATTTCTTCTTTGAGAGGAGGAACTGTGAGACCGGGACCTTTACCTTAACAGTGAATAGTTAATTCCATAACATATGCGCAAAAGTAGATTGGTTTAGGCTCTCAGGATTTAGATCATTCTTATAAGTGATGAGCCTCCCTTTACCTTTGAGAGTGTCTAGAGAATCATAGGAAGGTTATAGCATGGAAGGAGGCTATTTGGCCCATCGAGTCCATGCCGGCTCTGTGCAAGAGTAGTCCCACTCCCCCGCACTATCCCCGTAGTCCTGCAAATTTTTTACTTTCAAGTACTTATCCAGTTCCCTTTTGAAGGCCATGATTGAATCTGCCTCCACCACCCCCTCTGGCAGTGCATTCCAGATCATAACCACTCGCTGCATAAAAAAGTTTTTCCTCATGTCACCTTTGGTTCATTTGCCAATCACCTTAAATCTATGTCCTCTAGTTCTTGACCCTTTTGCCAATGGGAACAGTTTCTCTCTATCTACTCTGTCTAGACCCTTCATGATTTTGAATACCTCTATCAAATCTCCTCTCAACCTTCTCTATTCCAAGGAGAACAATCCCAGCTTCTCACCAGCCTTTCTATTAGGTAAATGTTTGGTAATATACCTGGGAAAATGAACAGAAAATCCTAGTTTTAAGCTACTGAAATTATTCCTATGCCTCCACAGAATCTCTCTCCAATTCTCAATAAGTGATAGAGCATCACAGCAGACCTAGTTTTCATTTAAACGATTAAGCAAATTTATTATACTATGAACAGGCGAATATACAGCAAAAATAATTATATAATATATACATATATTTACAGCAGAAATCTATTAACTATTTCCTCAAAAGAGAAAACAATAAACGTTAGCGATCTATATGCTAAAATGTCCTCGTTTTTGCCTCCTTTATAAGCTGTGGGAGCCAACTGAACCAACCTATCTTTCTGTGAAGATTTCAAACTCAGCTCCACTCAAAGGACTCTTTTTGGTTCACTTCTTTTGATACTCCTTGATCGGTTGCCAAGGCTCATTAAAATTCCTAATTGCCAATTTAATTCAAAAAAACAGCAGGCTGTCATATCCATAACCAATTATAAAGTCTGTTTATATTAGACTTCCTCTCAAGCCTACTGCCAGGGAGACAATAATGACAAACTTCCCAACATATGTAATAATATAGACTGAGGCAGTGCAAGTGTCTTTTTAAACTCTTACATATTGTATTTGGATAATAGAGATAGCTATCAGATCAAAACAAGACAGAACACATTCATATTTATCACATATAACATGTACACAAAAGTATGTCAATGGTCAGCAGTCCTGATAGCAATGTCTGTGCTAGAGCTATCCTGATGAGATTACGACATCATGCATGCCAACCTACAAAACTCAGAAAAGCTGACACAGCTCCCAAAAAAAGACGGACCTGACAAACATTCCGGAATAAAGGCCTATGACCAAATAAGTTAAATTCATTTCTATTACATTGGATTTCAGGATTTTTGTCAGTGCTTTGGGATTACATTCCACAATTCAGTTTGTTTTTTTGTAAATAGTGAAACCCTCATATACGACATGAGAAAAGAAATTATTACAATTGTAGTAAAGTGGAGCATAAACTTGTCATGACTTAAGGTATAGAATCATAGAATCGTTACAGCACAGAAGGAGGCCGTTCAGCCCATCGAGCCTGTGCCGGCTCTTTGTAAGAGCAATCCATTTAGACCCATCCTCCGCTCTTTTCATGTAGCCCTCCAAATTTTTTTCCTTCAAATATTTATCCAATTCCTTTTTGAAAGCCACGATTGAATCTGCTTCCACCACCCTTTCAGGCAGTGCATTCCAAATCATAACTACTCACTGCGTAAAAAAGTTTTTTCTCATGTCGTGTTTGGTTCTTTTGCCAATCACCTCAAATCTGTTTCCTCTGGTTCTCGACCCTTCTGCCAATGGGAACAGTTTCTCTTTATTAACTTTATCTAAACTCTTCATGATTTTGAACACTTCTTTCAAATCTCCTCTCAACCTTTTCTGCTCTAAGGAGAACAACCCTGGCTTCCCCAGCCCAGCCACGTAACTGAAGTCCCTCATCCCTGGAACCATTCTAGTAAATCTTTTCTGCACCCCCTCTAAAGCCTTCACATCCTTCCTAAAGTGTGGTGCCCAGAATTGGACACAATACTCCAGTTGTGGCCGAACCAGTGTTTTATAAAAGTTCAACGTAACTTCCTTGCTTTTGTACTCTATGCCTCTATTTATAAAGACCAGGATCCCGTAAGCTTTTTTAACCGCTTTCTCAACCTGTCCTGCCACCTTCAAAGGTATATTCACTATTCCATCAGTTGTGTTATAGGGAAAGAAAACTATTTAGAAAATATAGAAGAATAAAACAACATGTGTGTAACCCAAAGCAGTAAAAATGAGGCTTTCCTCAGCAAAAGCGGACTCTAAGCCAGCGCAATAGAAACACTGAAGTCTGCACAAAATGCAGATGGTTAGCATGAAAAGATTTAACTTTTCAAATTTGAAAGGCTGTAGCCTTAAGATTGATTATATGTCACACAAAGGGTCCAAATCCCTCCACCATTACTGGTGACAGCTGAACTTTTCAAATCAGTAAAGCCATTTAAAAAAACAGGTAAGGAAAGATAAGGAAAAATAGGAACAGACAGTTAGATTGCTCTGTGACTAGAAGAAATCAAAGTGTAATAAAAACAGATATTTTATTTTAAAATGGAGAATGATATATAGAATTGATGGCTGCAGCATGCCATCATATGGAGGAGCACCTTTGGGCCATTAACATGGCAATGTTGTGAGGTCATGAAGGTGTACCCTTGAAACACTGATGGACAAGAAATAAACAGGCAATCTGGGGAAAACAGGGAGAAGTTTAAAAAACCAATTCAGCCACTTCATCAGACAAATCCATAAGAATAAGGGGAATGCTCCCCCATCCACATATAAAATGAATATAACAGAAAAGAAAAACTCCAAATGCTGGAAATCTAAAATAAAAACAGAAAAGGATGGAAATACACAGCAGGTCAGTCAGCATCTAGAAAGAGAAAAGACAGGTTTCTAAGGCTTTCTTTTCTCTGCAGATGCTGACTGACATGCTGTGTATTTCCAGCTTTTTCTGTTTTTATTTAAAATGAGTATGGTGGCTTTCTGGAGCTAGAAGTGCTAATCATCTTTGAGCCCCTCAGAGGTCACTGTAGTAACAGATTTTAAGCACAACCAGGGGGATACAAAAAGCAGCTGCTGTCTTTCTCCACACAGCAGCAGAGTGTGCCCCCCCATTATTACTCTAACAATAGATTAGATACTATCAGTAGGAAGTACGTGTACATCAAGAATGTTTTCCTTTAATGGTGTGTTTGTACTATTTTAAAAAATACACCATGGGGGTGATTTTAAACCCCAAGAATGGGTGGGTTGGGGGCGGGTGGGAGTTGAAAATAGTTGTTTTTTTGGGTAGCGACCGCAACCCGGCTTTATTTCTGGGTTTAACGTCGGCACGGAAAAGTACAGGTTTCCCACTGGGAATGCAAAGTCTGAAAATTTTGCAGTTGCGACCCAAAAAAACAACTATTTTCAACTCCTACCCATCCCCACCCACCCGTTCTTAAGGATTAAAATCACCCCCTATAAATTTGCAACTAGTGAACAACTATGCAATGCAAAACAGGACCAATATGACTCTCTCTCCTACAAAGAAAGCAGACAAACACAATACAATACATAGAAGAACTGATAAATGACTAATGTCAGTGGGGAATACAAAGGACAGAATCAGGTATCAGGGATATCAATCAAATGGGACCTTTATATCTGACCTGTTCTGGTGTGGTAGATATGATACAGACAATACATTGATATAAGGTCAGTGTTTCATCAACTATTGCCTGTCATCAACTAATGTCAGAAAGTTGAACAGTGAAAATACATTTCAAGTGGTACATTAATAATAATTTCGATTATGAAAGCTGGAAATATACAGTTTGTAGCAATGCTGCAAGTTTGACTTCTCCTGGTTACATTTAAACTACAGCCTAGAAATTTGATCATGCCTGAATACGGGCACCCATGGAACGGAGTGCGCGCTGCACGCGTCTGTTCAAGTGGGCACAGGGACTACGTGAAATTGGTGCTGGCAGCTCACTCTAATTTTTCAGTCGTGCATGCCAGTGCTACCGACATTGTTTATTGGCTGTGCATCTGCTTAAGAGGGCAGGGGGTGTTGCGTGGAAATAGGGCCTCCCTGATGCCATTTAAATTTAATAAATTGTTTCCAAAGGAGACAAAAGCAGTCCAGTACCAGCACAAAGTTGATCCCTGAAATCATAATTCACTTGTGGAATGCGGAAAATATCCAAAAAAGGCCCAGACATTAACTAGCGGCCCAAGAGGACAAACCAGCAACCTGTATGAAGGGCATAAACCTTTTAAGTAGTGCTCCTGCAGGGTCTTTGCTGACTGTTAGCACCATGTGTTACTGGGTGAGTTTATCAAGTGGTGAGTCAGATGCTGGGGAAGATCAATTTCACAAAAGGGTCCTACAACCAGTGTAGGACCCTTATTTAAATATTATAATAAGGGCATGTGCTCTGGACGCCAATGTAAGAGCCTGATTCAATATGGTGGGCGGCGCACCTCCAGCACTGGACGGGCACATATGCACCACCCTTCGGAGCCTGTTTTACTCCTGAAAAATGGGCAAGACGTGATAGAATTTCTAGGCCATACAGTCAGCTTTGAGCTCAAAGATGATAGATAATTTTCAATCTTCAATGAAAGCAATTATACTTTCAATGAACTGTCAGCCTTCTGTTACAAATTTTGGGTCTTACTTAGATATTCTCTTAGTTCAACAGCTCTGGTCACTCTTGTAAGTGAACCCCACATCTCTCATGTTCAGTAGTTTGCCCATATTGCTCAATATCTAATTATACAATAGCGTAATTTAGAGATGTAACATTAGGGAACCCATTGTGATCCAGAGTGGATATTATGTCATTTCCATGAGCCATTATGTGTGCCTCTCCAATCTTTTGGTAGGTGGACTGATAACATTTTCCTGGGACAAGGCCAGATAAGAACCATTAAGCTGCTGTATTTTACAGGCAGCAGGTCAATGAACAGAGTAACAGTCATAATCAAAAACTCACTGACTTCATTTAACTTCAAACTCCTCGTGAATAAGAAAAATAATTAACTAACAGCAGCCCTGTTAGGAGGTTAAATACACTTGCTTTTATTCCATCTTAGCATTAAATCAGATCAAGGCTTACATGGTCAATGCTAGTCTTGCGATAAACTGCTTACGCCTTTCTTGCCTTTCTCACAGCAGAACACCTCAACTGATCTTGAACATGGTATTTTCTGCCCTTTTTGTTACTTCTGACCACAGGAATTGGGGGGGCAGGGGGGTTGAGTTGTCTTTTCACTTTTCCATTCAGTGATGCAATAGAAGGCTTGTCAATAAGACAGGCTACCTGCCCTCCAAGGATGGATTCTTGACAGCAAATCGGACAATAGTGAATCAACAGCCCATTGTACATCCTGCCTTGCCATCTTTCCCATTGAAGTCAATAGAAAAGAAAATCGGTGAGGTGTAAAACAAACTGCTGATTCATTATTGCCTGTTTTACACTATCGCCCAGGACCAATTTCACCCCCTATCCTGGGTTCAAATGAATACAGTCATCCCAATAATAATAAATGTGGATGTTTATAGGAAATCTGAAATGAAATAATGAATCATATGTTGTCTCCAGTCATTGTAGAATGCATCTTCAATGCCTGGCTCATTAACTTAAAAACTCTTCTTTGTCTTAGCAATTACAGGATGTGGCTCGAAAGAGAATTTTAAACTTGTGAGAACTTCTGTAGACCAAGCCCATGCAAGTCTCGGTCTGCGGAATAATGGACAAAAAATCCCAACCTTCCTTAAAAAGACAAAGGGGGTGACTTTAAACCCCAAGAACGGGTGGGTTGGGGCGGGTGGGAGTTGAAAATAGTTGTTTTTTGGGTCGTGACCACATCCCAGCTTTATTTCCGGGTTTAACATCGGCCGTAAAAGTACAGGCTTCCCACTGGGAATGCAAAGTCCGAAAATTTTGCGGTTGTGACCCAAAAAAAAATTATTTTCAACTCCCATCCACCCCCAACCCACCTGTTCTTGAGGTTTAAAATCATCCCCAAAGAATCTGTGTTTAGGAACTTGATAGAAACTACTGCAGTGTTACTTTATATATATCCCATTCAAACCTGGCAATGCTTCCAACCCCTGTTTGTGCAGGAAACTTGTGGACCAATAAACTTACCTCATAATACATTGGGTAATATCACCACTGCACATGCCCGTGCACAGTAGAAATAACACACAATATATTGTGGGACAATTTAGAATAAGCAAGTATCTGAGGCCCAGTACAAGCAGCGCGAATCGAGGCAGAAACACTGACCATCTGCACAAAATGCAGATGCTTGGCAACTATGTTTATTACCTTGGTGATAGGTTAATTGTTTCTAGCACTTGGGTAATTACCATCTGCCTAAACAATCAACAATATTGGCTTGACTGGCTCCTTTCTAATATATTTCATGCAGAGCCAGAAGAATATAAGCCAATTTCCCAGCATACAGTTAAAAAGAAACCATTTTGTAGGTGGTATCTTTCTTAAAAGAACCTGGGTGCTAAATTGGGCCGTGTAGCGCTACATGGCCTCTCTGACATCCAAGATGGCGTCTTGGATGAGCATGCATGTTTCCAGCGTGACGTGCACTGGACGCCATCTTGGTATATGAGTTAGCGCAGGCGCAGATAACGAACACTGGAATCATGTATAATAGGGAGAAAATGGCTTCAATCAGTATGCAACGCTGATTTAAAGTGATAAATACCATTTTGGGACTTAACGCTCAACTCAACACAGTCTTAACCCTGACCATCTGAACGTGTCTTAGAGTGCCTGAAGGACCCCCCACCAGCGCTATTTAAAGGGACCAGGCAGGATTTACAGGTCAGTGGCTGGATTATTGCTTCTGGCTGCCGAGACATTTGTAACTGTTTTTGGCAGTCTCCTACACTTGAGTACTAGGATGCGGGAACATAGCCTAACATTTACAGCCAGGACGTGCAGGAGTGAAGTTAGGAAATGTTTCTACACGCTAAAGGTGGGAGACGTTTGGAACACTCTTCTGCAGACAGCAGTTGATGCTAGCTCACTTGTGATTGTTAAATCTGAGATTGATAGATTTATGTGAACCAAGGGTATTAAGGTATATGGAGCTAAGGCGGGTATATGGGGTTAGGTCACAGGTCCACCATGATCTCATTGAATGGTGGAATAGACTCGAGGGGCTAAATACCACTGCCACTTGCTGCCTCCGGAAAAGCGCCACCTTCTCCTGGAAGAAAGCGGGACATGTGTCCGGGTGATGTGCCTGTCATGGTTGAATAGCTAGTGTGTGTGGTCTGTGAGTTGTGGGTGGACGGCTTGAAATAGTGGTAATGTATAAGGGCGAGAGGAAGCATCTGGTTTGAAGAGTTGAGTACTGATGAAAAGAGTTTGTTGGTATGTGGGTGATGGGGCGGCGTAGTGCGTGGTGCAGTTGGTATGAGACGCCACTTGACAGTTGACCTCACTCACCTTGACCACTCATGTCAAAGCATTGAACTTCTTCCTGCACTGCATCCATGTTCATGATGCTGTGTGCCTGGCATTGACTTCGCCCCCGCTGCCTCCCACTACCTTTTGGGTATATGTCTGGAGGCCCCCACCCCCCTCCCCGCCCCCCCCGCGAATATAGGATGTCCCTCCTTCTGTCCACCTCTTGCATCAAGGTCTCTAGTGCATCAGCAGAGAACCTCGGTGCACGCACTCTCACAGGCCTGGTACCAACTCAGATTGGCAGATCGATGAGGTCTGGCAGATTGGAGGATTTGGGATTTAGTAGTGTGCAACCTTTATTCAATGTTTTAACATAACTCATCAGTGTGTAAACATAGGGATGGGACCTGCATCTGTGTTTTACGTGTGCAATGTCTGATCTCCGTTCAGACTCCATGCAGACAGTAGACTATTATTTTCAGAAAGTAACATGTACCAGCTACCTTTAAGAGATTTCTAAGAAACATCCTCCCTTTAAGAGATTGGGCTCCCGAATTGCATTGATTCCACGTGCAAGGTCCGGAATGGAACGCTGATTGCAGGTGAGTTATCTGGGGGGCCGAAACTTACGTCCTGCCTGCGCAGGGTCATTGGGCGCGGGATAATAAAAAAAAAGGGTGGCTAAGGCAAACATAGGTCCCTTAGAGGATGAGACCGGGAAATTAATGGTGGGAAACATGGAGATGGCAAAAATGCTGAACAAATATTTTGTTTCAGTCTTTACAGTAGAGGACACTAAGAATATCCCAACACTGGACAAACAGGGGACTCTCGGGGGGGAGGAGCTAAATACGATTAAAATCACTCAAGAGATGGTACTCAGTAAAATAATGGGACTCAAGGCGGATAAATCCCCTGGACCTGATGGCTTCCATCCTAGGGTCTTGAGGGAAGTGGCAGTAGGGATTGTGGATGCTTTGGTGATAGTTTTCCAAAATTCCCTGGACTCAGGAGAGGTCCCGGCAGATTGGAAAACTGCTAATGTAACACCGTTATTTAAAAAGGGTAGTAGGCAGAAGGCTGGAAATTATAGGCCAGTTAGCTTAACATCTGTGGTGGGTAAAATTTTGGAGTCTATTATTAAGGAGACAGTAACGGAACATTTAGATAAGCATAATTTAATAGGACAAAGTCAGCATGGCTTTATGAAGGGGAAGTCATGTCTGACAAATTTGCTTGAGTTCTTCGAGGATATAACGTATAGGGTGGATAAAGGGGAACCAGTGGACGTAGTGTATTTAGACTTCCAGAAGGCATTCGACAAGGTGCCACATAAAAGATTATTACTTAAGATAAAAAATCACGGGATTGGGGGTAATATTCTGGCATGGGTGGAGGATTGGTTATCGAACAGGAAGCAGAGAGTTGGGATAAATGGTTCATTTTCGGACTGGCAACCAGTAACCAGTGGTGTTCCACAGGGGTCGGTGCTGGGTCCCCAACTCTTTACAATCTATATTAACGATTTGGAGGAGGGGACCGAGTGCAACATATCAAAATTTGCAGATGATACAAAGATGGGAGGGAAAGTAGAGAGTGAGGAGGACATAAAAAACCTGCAAGGGGATATAGATAGGCTGGGTGAGTGGGCGGAGATTTGGCAGATGCAATATAATATTGGAAAATGTGAGGTTATGCACTTTGGCAGGAAAAATCAGAGAGCAAGTTATTTTCTTAATGGCGAGAGACTGGAAAGTACTGCAGTACAAAGGGATCTGGGGGTCCTAGTGCAAGAAAATCAAAAAGTTGGTATGCAGGTGCAGCAGGTGATCAAGAAAGCCAACGGAATGTTGGCTTTTATTGCTAGGGGGATAGAATATAAAAACAAGGAGGTATTGCTGCAGTTATATAAGGTATTGGTGAGACCGCACCTGGAATACTGCATACAGTTTTGGTCTCCATACTTAAGAAAAGACATACTTGCTCTCGAGGCAGTACAAAGAAGGTTCACTCGGTTAATCCCGGGGATGAGGGGGCGGACATATGAGGAGAGGTTGAGTAGATTGGGACTCTACTCATTGGAGTTCAGAAGAATGAGAGGCGATCTTATTGAAACATATAAGATTGTGAAGGGTCTTGATCGGGTGGATGCGGTAAGGATGTTCCCAAAGATGGGTGAAAGTAGAACTAGGGGGCATAATCTTAGAATAAGGGGCTGCTCTTTCAAAACTGAGATGAGGAGAAACTTCTTCACTCAGAGGGTGGTAGGTCTGTGGAATTTGCTGCCCCAGGAAGCTGTGGAAGCTACATCATTAGATAAATTTAAAACAGAAATAGACAGTTTCCTAGAAGTAAAGGGAATTAGGGGTTATGGGGAGCGGGCAGGAAATTGGTCATGAAGCTGAGTTCGGATCGGTCAATGCCCTGTGGGTGGCGGAGAGGGCCCAGGGGCTATGTGGCCGGGTCCTGCTCCGACTTCTTGTGTTCTTTAGATTTGTGGTTGGGATCAGATCAGCCATGATCTTATTGAATGGCGGAGCAGGCTCGAGGGGCCGATTGGCCTACTCCTGCTCCAATTTCTTATGTTCTTATGTTCTTATCTCGCTACCTATGCCCAAAAACGGCCCTTATCCAATTTCCTCGCCCCCCCTCCCTGCCGTTTTTAAGCTAAGTAACACAGTACAAAATCAGACTATCCGCTATAGAGCAGGCTATCCGCTCAGCTAGGTTACCGCTCAGGTGGTGAAGTTGAAAAGTCCCCCCATCTCTCTCATTCTTTCAAGAGGGATTTTCTTCCTTATTCTATTTTCCCTATATTTAGTAATTAAAGGCTGGAAAAATATCATGTCAGTACAATGGTTGTGATGTGTGAGATATCTGTTTCATAGTACATGACTTCCTTAAGAAAACAAGGGCAAAAAAAACCTTCACTTAATTAGATTAACATAAGAGTTTAATGTTAAATGAGAGAATAATGTTACCGTAATTCTTGAAACACACTTATATTGAATTTGTGAGTATCATTAGGCAATAAAGAAGTTGCTCAAGTGTTTCTTTAGAATAGTGATATTAAAATCCAAAATGAGCTGTGGGAATTGGAATAATATCCATAACTGTTTCCATAAGAATTTGGTGTCAATTTTTTTGATTTTTTTCCTTTCAAGCTATCATTTTTCTATGAAGTGTTAACGTTATAATCAGTGTTAATCAGGCACATTGAGCAAGGTCCTGGGTATAAGGCAGGCAGAAGGTGGGAATGAAAACTGGTTTAGAAGTCATTCCCTAATAGGCACATAAAAAGATTTGCAACCTGCTCTTTTGGACAAGAAGCAAATTAAATAAATGGAAAAAATAAGAAGAAAATCAGGGAGGCAGAAAAACTGACATACATATAATGCTATTGTAATCCACTTAGAAAACAGTGTGCCAAAAATATCAGAAATAAATAGGAACATAGGAACAGGAGTAGGCCATTCAGCCCCTCGTGCCTGCTCCGCCATTTGATAAGATCATGGCTGATCTGTGATCTAACTCTATATACCTGCCTTTGGCCCATATCCCTTAATACCTTTGGTTGCCAAAAAGCTATCTATCTCAGATTTAAATTTAGCAATTGAGCTAGTATCATTGCTGTTTGCGGATATTTGTTCTGAATGTACCAGATTATTACATTTCAAATCATTCAAAAAAAGAACAATCAGCAGGGTCCAATGGGTTGAAATGCTTCTTTCACCTCTTGGATCTGGTCTAGAATTCAACCCAGAATTAAGAGAAAAGGGGGTCAATTTTAAAAGTGAAAAATGGGTGGGTTGGGGGCATTGAAAATTGCCACCATTACAGACCTGCCCCCAACCCGTCTCCAACCCACCTATTTCCGGTTTTCACGGGGCAGGAAGAGGGGCGGGCGACCAACCCGCTCCCAGGAGTTGGGTCGGGCTTCAGGCCTCCATTTTTCCGGACTTACCAATTTCAAATCCGGGGGGCCGGGATTCCTGGGCCTTCTGTTTTATGCCTCGTGAAAGGAGGCGAGAAGGCCTGAGACTAACAGGTAGGTGCCTAGAAAGGCACAGCTTGTGGGCCCAGAGGAGCAGGAGTTCTTCCCCCAGGCCCAACAAGCTTACCTGCACTGACCCCCCCAACAATTGCGGATGCCCGACCACTGACCGCGAACCCCTCCCCGATCACGGAACAGCGATCCCCGACCCCAATCCACCCCCCACCCCGATCCCGATCATCCCACCCCATTCCAATCCTCCGACCCACGACCCCAATCCTCCCACCCCCAACCCCTGATCCTCCCCCAAACGATCGCAGACTCCTGTGATGACCCCCGATCCTGACATTCCCCCCCCTGACTGACCCCCGATCTCTCCCCATGACTCACAACCCCCGTGCCAACCTATGCCCACCTATGCCAACCCATGCCCTCCCTGCTCCCGTGCCTACCCATGCCCCCGCCCATCCTTACAAACAAAGACTTACCTGCAGACTTACCTGAACACGTCCTCTCCCTGGCTGGTCTCCCGTCTGACTGAGACCAGCCTGTCACTCAGGCTGGTCAGTCGAACGGGAAACTGACAAAAAAAATAAAAGACGTCCTCGGGTCAAAATCGTAAAGACGTCCAGGAAACCGTATTAATGGGTTTCCCGTCCTCAATTTGAGCCCCCACCCCCTTCCCAGCTTGGTTTTAAAATCGAGCCCATGATCTTGTACAGTCTTAATCCAGTTCCTAGTCAAGGTCAATTGATAACACAAAACTGTTTATGATATGGTACTGACTGGCACTACATTGGCAGACTATCTCAGATAGGTCAGGAGAATTCCTGTCATGCGATATGGAAATACCACTTTGCGACAACTGTGGGTGCCTTTCTGTGCTTGGGGTTATCAAGCATTGATGAAGCACAGTAGAGAGAATTTTGCTCTGCATTTAACCCACAATAAATTTCACTGGCAGTATTTGATGCTAACACTGGATCCAAAAGGTTTAAAAATGTTCTATATTATAGTGAACAATAGCTTGCAGAAAACTGACCCCAATTAAAATAAAGGTTACCTCCAATAGATAAAAATGAAAAGATGAAAGCAGATCACCACAGCACATTGTGCACATTCATAAAACAAGGGTATGGGAGTAGTTCAATCATTCATCAGTCATAATTCACCAACACAATCCTCTACTAGATTTATATTCCATAATCAGAAAAAATGTGGGACGAGAAATTTGACTTGAGCCAAAAATGGGGGCACAGTCAGCGGAACAACAGCTCTATGTGCCAGTCAGTGCCGACTTGAGGCCCAGGCCAAATATGACATGCTGCGGGCATGAAATGGGCATCCCACTGCAACTCACCAATTGGAGAGGGCAGGAAATTGGCCAGCTGTCATGTGGAGCCAGCCGGCAGACCAGGTTTGGGAGAAGGAGGTTACCCTGGGGGGCCTCGAAAGCGCTGGGAGTGGGCCGCAGCTCTTTTGTGGATGCAGGAATGCTCCTCCTGGGCTCAGAAAAATAAAAATTAAGAATGTCTTCAACCTTTTTTTGAGCGGCCTACAGCAACCCCTTTAAGGACCTCTAGTTAGGCCTCGCAACGCCTGGTACAACTTGTCAGCGCGTGCACACGCAAGCTCCACCCATTTGTATCTGAATTTTATAAGCGGGGACCTTGATTTGCATACTTAAAAACTCTTACACCTGCTTCAGGCGACTCGCGTCAGGCGGAGTTGCTCGCCCATTTAAGGCTCACCTGAATATCGCATCAGATGGGCCTTGGGCATTAAAGGGGCGGCTGAAGTGCCTCCCCAATTTACAACTGCTGGCTGTCCGTTTTTCAGGGGCAAAACGGGCAGCCGTGAGTTCAATTTCCCCCAATATATTCCTCAGTAATGCAACACACTGCAGAAAGGATAAACAGTAGAGTGTATTTATAATTAAAACCATAATGTTAGAAGAAAGAAAATATTTCTCGACAGCACAGCAGGACATGGCTGAGAACAGCTGGAACATGATCTTGATTGAGTAAACACTCTAAATTATATGGGCCTGTCCAGTAGCTCCTTAATAACAAACACTTACACTTGAAAGTACACCAAGCTTCAATGGGAGTGAGACCCTCAAAGTTCAGAACAGAGAATTATTTAAGAATAAATAGACAGATCAATTTCTTCAATTCGCCTGCTATTCTCAAACCCTGATATCGTGCAGGTAGTCTAATATTACCAGTCAATCAGTTTCACTGCTGACTGAGCCACCAACCACTTGTTTTCAGGTTTACTGCAGCATTCAAATATCAGTACTTGAGCTTGATATAGAGTGTAAAACTTTCCATTGCCAATGAATGGGCGAACACATCATCTCATATTGGAGCTTGTTCAATTGTAACTTATCATCTTCAATTGAGTTTGAATGTAAAACATAGAGTCATAGAGTCATAGAGTCATACAGCACGGATAGAGGCCCTTCGGCCCATCGTGTCCGCGCCGGCCATCAGCCCTGTCTACTCTAATCCCATATTCCAGCATTTGGTCCGTAGCCTTGTATGCTATGGCATTTCAAGTGCTCATCCAAATGCTTCTTGAATGTTGTGAGGGTTCCTGCCTCCACAACCCTTTCAGGCAGTGAGTTCCAGACTCCAACCACCCTCTGGGTGAAAAAGTTCTTTCTCAAATCCCCTCTAAACCTCCCGCCTTTTACCTTGAATCTATGCCCCCTTGTTATAGAACCCTCAACGAAGGGAAAAAGCTCCTTAGTATCCATCCTATCTGTGCCCCTCATAATTTTGTACACCTCAATCATGTCCCCCCTCAGCCTCCTCTGCTCCAAGGAAAACAAACCCAATCTTCCCAGTCTCTCTTCATAGCTGAAGCGCTCCAGCCCTGGTAACATCCTGGTGAATCTCCTCTGCACCCTCTCCAAAGCGATCACATCCTTCCTGTAGTGTGGCGACCAGAACTGCACACAGTACTCCAGCTGTGGCCTAACCAGTGTTTTATACAGCTCCATCATAACCTCCTTGCTCTTATATTCTATGCCTCGGCTAATAAAGGCAAGTATCCCATATGCCTTCTTTACCACCTTATCTACCTGTTTCGCCGCCTTCAGGGATCTGTGAACTTGCACACCAAGATCCCTCTGACCCTCTGTCTTGCCTAGGGTCCTCCCATTCATTGTGTATTCCCTTGCCTTGTTAGTCCCTCCAAAGTGCATCACCTCGCACTTTTCCGGTTTAAATTCCATTTGCCACTGTTCCGTCCATCTGACCAACCCATCTATATCGTCCTGCAACATTCAGAATGCTGTATTTTCAAAAAGTCTGACTCAATAAACAGTCTTGGATAATTCAACTAATTAACCATATGAAGTTTTGCTTGACTAGTTTATAGTGTTATGGTGGTAAAATGTTATATGTTATTAAGGTTATTGTGTGCTACATGCTGGAGCAACTAGAGACATGTGTAATGCAATGGCTATCTGGACAGTAGTTTATGGGATGGAACCATGCCAATTTGGGATTGAAACAAATCATGTTTTAAACATAGATGGGGTTGGGAGAGGCAGTGATATTTCAAACAGTATTGGGAAGAGCAGTTAGAACCCCACTTGATCCTTCTCTTCCTAAAGATATTGACTCATAATAGGGTGCAGGTCTAAGGCCACTGTTTCTAATAAACTGGTGAAATTTACAAATAATACTAAATTAGAAGGGGCAGTGGATTTGGTGCAGGCAGCTTGGAAATTTATTGCAGATATTACTGCACATAGGAAGAAAAAATGGGTGACTCACGTGCACCATGAATAATAATGTTCTCATCAGTCTTTTGGATGAGATGTTAAATTGATGCTGTATCTGCCTGTTCAGCTGGATGTAAAAGATCCAAGAGCAGGGAAATTCTTCCAATGTCCTGGCCAACGCTTATCCCTCAGTCAACACTTCCAAAACAGATTAGTTGCCGTTTGTGGGGCCTTTCTGTGTGCTTATTGGCTGCCGTGTTTGCCTACAAAATAACAGTAACGGCACTCCAAGATGATTGAGCATGAAGGACTTAGGGATGTCCTGAGGGTGTTAAAAGCATTAAATATATGCAAATCTTTTATTTCTTTTGATGTCCACACACGCAAGAGCTTTCCAGTAAGCAATAGCAATCAGAAATGGGAAGCTTGGCTTTTCTTTTCCTAGCTGAGGGATGCTGAGGCCAATTGTAGCACTCTTCCTGTCACCCTGCTGAGATCAGATAAGATCAAATAAGTATATATAAAAAAAAATCTTTAAAATTGTAAAATTATTTTAAAAAGGTAAATACTGCTGGAGAAAACTTGCGTGTGTGGATATCAAAAGAAAACAAGAGAAAGCCGTGCATCTATTAAAAGGCTTGCATCTATAAAATAGGTAGCTGGAATAGTGAGTATGCAATACTCTTGTTAATTTAAATGAAGGAGGCCAAGAGTTATTTCTTTTCCCCTAGGCATTCCTGTCCAATTTAGTGCAGCTTATATATATATAAGAATTCACCCAAGACTTCTTTACAATCTTCCCCATTTCTGTCCCTTGCCCAGTGCCAAATACAATTTCTGACTGTAGAGGGCAGGGAGAATACCACTCCCTAGGAGTTGTTAGGAGGTGTCCAAAAGCTCCTCAGGTTACATCGAGTCTATAGCACAGAAACAGACCATTCGGCCCAACTGGTATATGCCGGTGTTTATGCTCCACACGAGCCTCCTCCCTCCCTTCTTCATCTAACCCTATCAGCATACCTTTCTATTCCTTTCTCCCGCGTGTGCTTATCCAGCTTTCCCTTAAATGCATCTATGCTATTTGCCTCAACTTCTCCTTGTGGTAGCACTTTCCACATTCTTACCGCTCTTTGAGTAAAGAAGTTTCTCCTGAATTCCCTATTGGATTTATTAGTGACTATCTTATATTTATACCCTCTGGTTCTGGTCTCCCCCACAATTGGAAACACTTTCTCTACATCTACCCTATCAAACCCTTTCATTATCTTAAAGACCTCTATCAGGTCACCCCTCAGTCTTCTCTTTTCTAGAGAAAAAAGCCCCAGCCTATTCAGTCTTACTTGATAAGTATACCCTCTCAGTTCTGGTATCACCTTTGTGAATCTTTTTTGCACCTTCTCCAATGCCTCCATATCCTTTTGACAATATGGAGACTAGAACTGTGCACAGTACTCTAAGTGTGTCTAAGTGTGGTCTAACCAAGGCTCAGTACAAGTTTAACATAACTTCACTGCTTTTCAATTCTATCCCTCTGAAAATTAGACCCAGTGCTTGGTTTGCTTTTTTTATGGCCTTATTAACCTGCGTCGCTACTTTTAGTGATTTGGGCTAAAAGCTTGACTTGGGCTGGGAATTTCCTCAATTATAGCGGCAGAGTGGGAGCAGCTTTGTGGAATTTTATTGTCATCCTTTGATTTCTCTTTGTACACTGAGGAAAAATCTCCCCCTCCAAACTCAGCTGACTGAAAAATCACAATATGAGGAATCAATTCTGCAAACAAGAATTTGCCAAATAACAATTTAAAAATCTATCTATATTATTAGAAGCTTTATGTCTGTATGTCTATAATATTATGTGTTTGTATCAATTGCAACAATGCAGCAAGCCTGTAATGTTACTAATTGGTCCACAACATCAGGTGATTAGTCTGGACCAATCAGATCCCAACATTGATCCACATTAAACATGTGACACGACAGATCCAACAGATTCCCAGAAAAACATACAGGACAGCTATGATTTTGTGCCTATTTTGGGCATTTTGTGGAAGGAAAAATAATGAAATAAAGCCAATACCAAGTTGCAGTTCTAACTGAATTTCCAAATTTATTTACTTATTTCTTGAAGCCCGTGGTTGAAGAAAACAGAATGCAAAGCAGGATAAAAACTTGAACAGAATTAATAGTATACAAAAAAAAATCAAGTCATAACACAGTTGTAGAGAGGAAGAATTATGAACAAAGTAATATCAAAGAGAGAGTGCAGGGAATGAGATCTCAGCAGGAGAAGAAAGGCTTGGAGGCAAAGGGACACAGCAAGGATTTGATTTCCCATCAAGATGCACAGAGCATCATCCAGCAGTAATAAGGAGAGCTAAGAACCCGATCCATATAATTCTGTGAACTACTCTGTGAGAAATCAACTAGTATTATTAAACGTGTATGTAAGGATGTATGATTATAGAAATGTACGATTGTAATGTCCCTTCAACAAATGAGATCCCAGAACAAGAGAACACTTTCTCTTCAATCCATTACAGCCCAGAACTTTGACCAATCAGATATCAGAAATCACTATGCCTTCAAACTGATCCCAGATCCATGTAAACATTGACCAACCAGATTCCAAGACCATCTTTCTAGTGCCATTTGATTGGTTGGTTTAATCACAACTAATCACATTCTACTAAAAAATATTTCTGGCATACAACCTCCATTACCATTCCCTGTATCCTGCTGCTATTAAACAGATGGATAATAACATTTAACTGCTACATTTCATCACTATTCATAAATTAATAAATTGCACACTAAAATAAATAAATATAACTTTTAAATACATGTACCTATTCTAAATGGCATGCAACAGCACCCCTGCTACGGCCTTTCCCTTCACACTACACTATGATTCTATATCAACCCCCCCGAGTTTCATTATCTACCTGGTAATGAGAGCCAGCATCAACCTTGGCTTTGCCCATCCAAAAAATCTGATATATTCCACTCTGCAGTTGTTCCTCTCTGCATGGTAGAGTCAACTTGAGGGCTCCATCTGTTTAAGAAGTGGGAGGTGAGGTGAGAGTGACTGCCCTTGACACCAAGGCAGCATTTGACTGAGCGTGGCACCAAGGAGCCCTAGTAAAATTGAAGTCAATGGGATTCAGGGGGAAAACTCTCCAGTGGCTGGAGTTATACCTAGCACAAAGGAAGATGGTAGTGGTTGTTAGAGGCCAATCATCTCAGCCCCAGGACATTGCTGCAGGAGTTCCTCAGGGCAGTGTCCTAGGCCAAACCATCTTCAGCTGCTTCATCAATGATCTTCCCTCCATCATAAGGTCAGAAATGGGGACGTTGGCTGATGATTGCACAGTGTTCAGTTCCATTCGCAACCCCTCAGATAATGAAGCAGTCCGTGCCCGCATGCAGCAAGACCTGGACAACATCCAGGCTTGGGCTGAGAAGTGGCAAGTAACATTCGCACCAGACAAGTGCCAGGCAATGACCATCTCCAACAAGAGAGAGTCTAACCACCTCCCCTTGAAATTCAACAGCATTACCATTGCTGCAGTGCATCCTGTGGATGGTGTACACTGGAGCCACAGTGTGCCTGTGGTGAAGAATATTCTCCACTTGCATGGATCTGTGCAGCTCCAACAACACTCAAGTAGCTCGACACCATCCAGGACAAAGCAGCCCGCTTGATTGACACCCCATCCACCACCCTAAACATTCACTCCCTTCACCACCGGCGCACTGTGGCTGCAGTGTGTACCATCCACAGGATACACTGCAGTAACTCGCCAAGGCTTCTTCGACAACACCTCCCAAACCCGCGACATCTACCACCTAGAAAGACAAGGTTGTCGAATCCCTCACCATCAACATCCTGGGGGTCACCATTGACCATAAAACTTAACTGGACCAGCCACATAAATACTGTGGTTACAAGAGCAGGCCAGAGACTGGGTATTCTGTGGTGAGTGACTCACCTCCTGACTCCCCAAAGCCTTTCCACCATCTACAAGGCACAAGTCTGGAGTGTGATGGAATACTCTCCACTTGCCTAGGTGAGTGCAGCTCCAACAACACTCAAGAAGCTCGACACCATCCAGGACAAAGCAGCAGGCACAGGATGCACTGCAGCAACTCGCCAAGGCTTCTTCGACAGCACCTCCCAAACCCGCGATTTCTACCATCTAGAAGGACAAGAGCAGCAGGCACATGGGAACAACACCACCTGCATGTACCCCTCTGAGTCACACACCATCCCGACATGTAAATATATTGCTGTTCCTTCATAGTCACTGGGTCAAAATCCTGGAACTCCCTACCTAACAGCACTGTGGGAGAACCTTCACCATACAGACTGCAGCAGTTCAAGAAGGCGCTCACCACCACCTTCTCAAGGGAAATTAGGGATGGGCAATAAATGCTGGCCTTGCCAGTGACGCCCACATCCCATGAACGAATAAAAAAAAGGAGGCTCGTGTGGAGCACAAATACCTGTTGGGCCGAATGGCCTGTACATTCTATGTAATTTTATGTAATTCTATGTAATCTTTATTGAGATTGTAATGGAAAAAGAGCATCCACCTGCCACATGGTGATGTAGCAGTCAAGCCTAGAAATGTTACCTGTGGAGGAGGAAGACCCCACTCATTCCTCACCTATCCTTTGTCTCACCTGCCCTTCCTCGCTATGGCTCACAGCCTCATCCATATATGGTGTTCTGAGCTGGCCCTCATGTGATATTTTTGCAAAGAGGCTCCAATGTGATTTAGACAAGTTGGGTGAGTGGGCAAGAACATGGCAGATGCAGTATAACGTGGATAAATGTGAGGTTATCCACTTTGGTTGTAAAAACAGAAAGGCAGATTATTATCTGAATAGTGATAGACTGGGAAAAGAGCAGGTGCAACGAGACCTGGGTGTCCTTGTACACCAGTCGCTGAAAGCAAGCATTCAGGTGCAGCAAGCAGTTAGGAAGGTGAATGGTATGTTGGCCTTCATTGCAAGAAGATTTGAGTACAGGAGCAGGGATGTCTTACTCCAGTTATACAGGCCTTGGTGAGACCACATCTGGAGTATTGCGTGCAGTTTTGGTCTCCTTATCTGAGGAAGGATGTCCTTGCCATGGAGGGAGTGCAACGAAGGTTTACCAGACTGATTCCTGGGATGGCAGGACTGATGTACGAGGAGAGATTGGGTCGACTAGGCCCATATTCACTAGAGTTTAGAAGAATGAGAGGTGGTCTCATCGAAACATATAAAATTCTAACAGGACTAGACAGACTCGATGCAGGAAGGATGTTCCTGATGGCTGGGGAGTCCAGAACCAGGGGTCACAGTCTCAGGATATGGGGTATGCCATTTAGAACCGAGATGAGGAGAAATTTCTTCACTCAGAGGGTGATGAACCTGTGGAATTCTCTACCACAGAAGGCAGTGGAGGCCAAGTCATTAGATGTATTCAAGAAGGAGATAGATATATTTCTTAATGCTAAAGAGATCAAGGGATATGGGGAAAAAGCAGGAAAAGGTACTGAGTTAGACGATCAGCCATGAGTGGCGGAGCAGGCCCGACGGGCCGAATGGCCTACTCTTGCTCCTTATTTTCTATGTTTCTGTTTCTATGTAATACCTTATCTAACTGTAGATGTAGAATATTTTATTATCTGTGTAGTTTCAGCCAACCTGTGCTTAAGTTCTCTGGACTTGGGTAAGTACGATGTGGGAGAAAATTTGCCTTGCTGTCAGGCAAACAGAGATTTTGGCCTCGATATTTACGGAAAGAGGGTGAGAGTGCGGGGAGGGGTCGTAGCAGTCGGGAATCCCGGCCATGCAGGTAACCTGGAGGTCCTGCTGAATTTAACGGAATTGTCTCCGTTTCCCAGCTGGCCAGCAGCCTGCCAGATTGTGAGGCTGGCTGGCAGCCATGCGAGACGGCCTGCAGCACCAGGCCACAACCAGGGGGTGGAGAGGAGGGAGGGAGAGATCTGAAAGGCCTTCGGGAGATCGGAGGTCAGGGGAGATCAGAAGCATTGGGGTGATCAGAGTCGGGGGCAGATCTTGGGGGGAGATCGGATTGCGGTGGTGGGCGGTGGGGGGTGGGTAGTTTGGTCAATCGCGGTGAGGGGAATTGTGGGTCAGGGAGGAGATCGGATCGGGGGGGGCCTTCGGCCGATCGCGGTGGACGGGGTCGGCTGATCGCAGGGAGGGAAGCAGGTTTGCCTGGTGGGTCGGGGGGATGCACTCTGCTCTTCCTGGCCCACAAGCAAAGCTGGAAAGGCACTTACTTTCTGAATCTGACCGTTCTCGCCTGCCTTGAGCTGCCGGGCTTCCTGAGCCTTTGGAAACCTGGCCCGCAGGTGTTAAATCTGAAAGCTTGCTAAAATTTGAGGCAGCCGCCTTAGAATATTTAAAGTACAGACCCACCTCTGGAGAGCAGGTTAGCCAGCCCACCCCAACCCGCCTCCGTTAAAACCAAACGTGAGCACATTGGAGGTGGGTTGGGGTTGGGTTTCCGATTTTTGAAATTTTTACCCACCCCCCCGCCCAACTAGGGGGTTAAAATTCCTCCTTTTATTTATGTGGCTGTTTCAGTTTTCTGCTCTGGAGACTGTTATGCCTGGTGATGGGTTTCTGTATGTAACAAAGACCAAAAAGAAAGCTTTCATTGTCAATGCTCTCACTTGAAGATTGGCTACGTGGGCAATGTCCTAGTGGACTGCTGTTATTTATGGAACCATAGCCTAACATGAATCATGACAGGGAAAATCAAAACATCTATTTTTTCTATATCTATGTTTTTTTTTAATTACATAGTCTACAAAATCTTATTCCTAGTGTCACTCTTTTCGACACACGTTTGTATCAACTTTCTTCCATTATAAATTCTTGATCACACTTATAATGGAAACTACTTTTGCAAACACATCACCCTGGAATTGAACAATTTGGCCACTTGGTGATGTATGATCTTTCCATAGGAACATAGGAACAGGAGTAGGCCATTCAGCCCCTCGTGCCTGCTCTGCCATTTGATAAGATCATGGCTGATCTGTGATCTAACTCCATATACCTGCCTTTGGCCCATATCCCTTAATACCTTTGGTTGCCAAAAAGCTATCCATCTCAGATTTAAATTTAGCAATTGAGCTAGTATCAATTGCCGTTTGCAGAAGAGAGTTCCAAACTTCTACCACCCTTTGTGTGCAGAAATGTTTTCTAATCTCACTCCTGAAAGGTCTGGCTCTAATTTTTAGACTGTGCCCCCTACTCCTAAAATCCCCAACCAGCAGAAATAGTTTCTCTCTATCCATCCTATCTGTTCCCCTTAATATCTTATAAACTTCGATTAGATCACCACTTGACCTTCGAAAATCTAGAGAATACAACCCCAATTTGTGTAATCTCTCCTCGTAACTTAACCCTTGAAGTCCGGTTTTCATTCTAGTAAACCTACGCTGCACTCCCTCCAAGGCCAATATGTCCTTCTAAAGGTGCGGTGCCCAGAACTGCTCACAGTACTCCAGGTGCAGTCTAATCAGGGTTTTGTATAGCTGCAGCATAACTTCTGCCCGCTTGTACTCTAGTCCTCTAGATATAAAGGCCAGCATTCCATTAGCCTTATTGATTATTTTCTGAACCTGTTCATGACACTTCAATGATCTATGTACCTGAACCCCTCAGTCCCTTTGGACATCCACTGTTTTTAACTTTTTACCAATTAGAAAGTACCCTGTTCTATCCTTTTTTGATCCAAATTGGATAACCTCACATTTGTCTACATTGAATTCCATTTGCCACAGTTTTGCCCATTCACCTAATCTATCAATATCGCTTTGTAATTTTATGTTTTCATCTACACTGCCTACAATGTCACCAATCTTTGTGTCATCGGCAAACTTAGATATGAGACTTTCTATGCCTTCATCTTAGTCGTTAATAAATATTGTGAATAATTGAGGCCCCAAGACAGATCCCTGCGGTACTCCACTAGTCACATCCTGCCAATGTGAGTACCTACCCATTATCCCTACTCTCTGTCGCCTTTCGCTCAGCCAACTTCCTAACCAAGTCTGTACTTTTCCCTCGATTCCAAGGGCTTCTATCTTGGATAACAGTCTCTTATGTGGGACTTTATCAAATGCCTTCTGGAAGTCCATATAAATAACATCCATTGACATTCCGCTGTCCACTTCTTTAGTCACCTCTTCAAAAAATTCAATCAGGTTTGTCAGGCATGACCTACCTTTCACAAATCCAGGCTGTCTCTCTCTTATTAACTGAAAATTCTCGAGGTGTTCAGTCACCCTATCTTTAATTATAGACTCCAGCATTTTCCCCACTACAGATGTTAGGCTAACTGGTCTATAATTCCCTGGTTTCTCTCTGTCTCCTTTCTTAAAAAGCGGAGTGACGTGCAATTTTCCAATCTAAAGGGACAGTTCCTGAATCGAGAGAACTTTGAAAGATTATAGTTAGGGCATCTGCAATGTGCTCACCTACTTCCTTTAAAACCCTAGGATGGAAACCATCTGGTCCTGGAGATTTGTCACTCTTTCGTGCTATTATTTTCTTCATTACCTTTGTGTTACTTATGTTAATTTTATCGAGTCCCTGTCCCTGATTCAATTAGTTTTCTTGGGATTTTTCTACTGTAAATACTGACACAAAGTAATTGTTCAACATGTCCGTCATTTCCCCATTGTCAATGAAAATATCCCCACTTTCAGTTTTTAAGGGGCCAACACTGCTCCTGACCACCCTCTTTTTCCTAATATAACTATAAAAGTTCTTCGTATTGGTTTTGATATCCCTTGCAAGTTTCTTTTTATACTCTCTTTTTGTAGCTCTTACCATCTGTTTTGTGACCCTTTGTTGATCTTTGTATCTTTCCCATTCGCCAGGATCTGTGTCATTTTTTGCCTTTTCGTATACCCTTTCCTTATGTCTTACACTGTCCCTTACCTCTTTAGTTGTCCATGGCTGTTTTTTTTGGCAAGTAGAGTTCTTGCCCCTCAGGGGTATAAACCGATTCTGTATCACGTTAAATGTTTCTTTAAACATTTCCCACTGATCATCAGTCATTTTACCCATTAACAGATTTACCCAGTTTACTGTGGACAGTCTCTGTCTCATCCCATTGAAGTCGGCCTTACCCAAGTCTAGAATCTTAGCAGATGATTCATTTTTTTCATTTTCAAACACTACATTGAAATCAATCATGTTATGATCGCTATTGGATAGATGTTCACGCACAGTTGAGCTATTAACTAAATCTGGTTCATTACCCATTACTAAATCTAGTATGGCTTGCCCCCTTGTTGCCTCTAGGACATACTGCTGTAGAAAACTATCCCAGACACACTCAAGAAATTCACTACCTTTCTGACAGTTACTAGTCTGCTTTCCCCAATCTATGTGAAGGTTAAAGTCCCCCATTAAGACCACTATGCCTTTCTTACACGCTTGTCTAATCTCTGCATTTATACAATCTAGCACTTCAGAGCTGCTGCCAGGGGTCCTATACACAACTCCCACTATAGTCTTAGATCCTTTCCTATTTCTCAATTCAACCGATAAGGTCTCTGTTGGCTGCTTATCTCTCGTTATATCCTCCTTTATCATTGAAGTGATTTCATCTCTAATCACTAAGGCTACTCCTCCCCCTCTTCCATTTTCCCTGTCTCTCCTGTAGACCTTATAACCCGGTATATTTAGTTCCCAATCCTGACCATCCTGCAGCCATGTCTCAGTAATAGCTATCATGTCATACCCTCCAATTTGAATTTGAACCTGTAGTTCATTTAATTTATTCCTTATACTCCGTATATTTGTATATCGAACTCTTAGTTGGGCCACACACCCTAGCCTGACCTTCAGCTTTGATGCTGGGTTAATCGCCTTACGCCTTCCAGTTTTCACTTTATCTGTAGTGTCTAAAGTACACTTTCTTTCCGCTGCTCTCCGCTTTTCCCTTTCACTTGTTTTTGAACAACTGTTTGTACTATTTGTATTGTAAATTTCCCCTGGGTCTTCCCCTCTCTTGCTGCTCTCAACTTTACTCCCTTCTGACTCCCCGCTCAGGTTCCCATCCCGCTGCCACTCTAAACCTTCCCCAACAGCACGAGCAAACACCCCCGCGAGGATTTTGGTCCCGGTCCTGCTCGGGTGTAACCTGTCCCGCTTGTACAGGTCCCCAGAACTGGTCCCAATGTCCCAGGAATCTAAATCCCTCTCTCCTACGCCATTCCTGCAGCCACGCATTCATCCGGTCTATTCTCCTGTTCCTATACTCACTTGCACGTGGCACTGGTAGTAATCCTGAGATCACTACCTTTGAGGTCCTGCTTTTTAATTTAGCTCCTAACTCCTTAAATTCACCTTGCAGGACCTCATCCCTTTTTTAACCTGTGTCGTTGGTACCGATATGGACCACGACTACTGGCTGTTCACCCTCCCCCTCCAGAATGCCCTGCAGCCGCTCCGTGACATCCTTGACTCTAGCACCAGGGAGGCAACATACCATCCAGGAGTCATGTTTGCGGCCGCAGAAACGCCTGTCTGTTCCCCTTACAATTGAATCCCCTACCACTATAGCCCTGTCACTCTTCTTCCTCCCCTCCTGTGCAGCAGAGACACCCGTGGTGCCACGAACTTGGCTCTTGCTGCTTTCCCCTGATAAGCCATCTCCACCAACAGTATCTGTTTGAGAGGGAGATGGCCCCAGGGGACTCCTGCTCTACCTGCCTAGTCCTTTTACTCTGCCTGGTGGTCACCCATTTCCTTTCTGCCTGCGTAATCTTTACCTGCGGTGTGACCACCTCACTGAACGTGCTATTCACGAGAGGCTCAGCATCACGGATGCTCCACAGTGAATCCACCCGTAGCTCCAGCTCCGTAATGCAGTTAGCCAGTAGCTGCAGCTGGACACACTTCCTGCACACATGGTCGCCCACCATCAAATTGCTTTCTGAGAATTATTGAACTGCCATTTTTTTTTAGTAACTGAAATTTTTAATGTCCAAAATAAATATATATATTTCAAAATAACAGAATCAATATTATTCATTGAATTGTCATGAGCATCTTTTTAATGTCTTCATTAAAGTTTTAATTTAAAAGTCTCAGTCTTTCCTAAAAGGTTTTCATTTCACATTTTTGCCCAGAGTTGTGACCTGAATTTGGATTGTGCAGTCTGACTATGTCATTTAACTTCCCAGGATGCATCAGTACTGCTCAGCCAGCTGTACTGATGGAAAAAATGTCTTTGCCTTCTAGGAGTATCTTCTCAGATGTTTTGAAAATTATTTGCAGAAAAGCTAGGGGGCAAATTTCAAAAGCTTTATTCAGGTAAATGTTTATATTGAGTATTTTCCTGAACAAAGAGGCTGTGTATGTGTGTGTGTGTGTGTGTGAGAGAGGGAAATTAAACCCTGTTGCAGCTTCTGTTTTGCATTCTTTAAACTTCAGAAAGTGTATTAAGTTTAAAGAGAGAAAGACTGGGATCAGAGAGATAGAGAAATAGAGAGAGAGAGACAGATACAGGGGGCTTAATTGTTGTGTAGGCGCTACGCAGACTCCTAAGCCCCGAAAATGGCATCTGAGATGCGCGCACGCACACTTTCACTGTGATGTGTGCAGGACGCTATATTGGTAAAGGTGTTTGCACATGTGCACCTAACGAACGCCAGCAGCATGTAAAGTAGGGAAATTATGACCTAAATCAGTGTGCAACACTGATTTAAAGAGACCGCTGCAGCCAACGCACGGTCTTAACCTCGTAGAGCTGAACAGGTCATAAACGGGATGGGGGTCTCCCCACCAGTGCCATTTAAAGGAATCATGTAGGAGTTACAGGTTAGTTGCGGGATTATTGTTTTTGGCTGCTGATGCATTTGTACCTGTTTTTGGAGGTCTCCTTTACTTGTATACTAGGACTAGGGGACATAGCCTAAAAATTAGAACCAGGACTTTCAGGAGTGAAGTTAAGAAACACTCCTACACGCAAAGGGTGGGAGAAGTTTGGAACTGTCTTCTGCAAATGACAGTTGATGCTAGCTCAATTGTTAATTTTAAATCTGACATTGATAGATTTTTGTTAACCAAAGGTATTAAGGCATATGGGGCTAGATCAGCCATGATCTCAATGAATGGCAGAACAGGCTCGAGGGGCTAAATGGCCTACTCCTGTTCCTATCTTCCGATAATAAAGTTTCATTACACTACAGGGAGTGGGCTGGCTAGCTGACAGGCAACAGCAAGGGTACTGGTGGACCGGCAGGGGTGGGACAGGAATGCTGTCATCCTGAGAGAGGACAGTGGGTTCATGTTCTGCGCCACCTTCTCCTGCAAGAAAGCGGGAAGTGGGTTGGTGAGTGTCCAGTTAGACCTTTGGGTGATGTGGCTGTCATGGTTGAATAGCTGCCAGTGTGTGTGACCTGTGAATTGTGGGTGTGAAACTTGCAACAGTGGTAATGTGTGAGGGTGAGATGAAGCATCTGATTGGAAGAGTTGAGTACTGATTGAAAGAATTTGTTGGTAGATGGGTGATGGGGGGGTGGAGCAAAGGATATATCCGAAAGTGTGTGGAGCAATGGATATATCCTACCAATGGCTAGTGGTGCAATTGGTAGGATATGCCATTTGACAGTTGAACTCACGCACCAAAGGTAGTGATCTCAGGATTACTACCAGTGCCACGTGCAAGTGAGTATAGGAACAGGAGAATAGACCGGATGAATGCGTGGCTGCAGGGATGGTGTAGGAGGGAGGGATTTAGATTCCTGGGACATTGGGACCGGTTCTGGGGAAGGTGGGACCTGTACAAGTGGGACGGGTTACACCCGAGCAGGACCGGGACCAATGTCCTCACGGTGGCAATTGCTAGTGCTGTTGGGGAAGGTTTAAACTAGAGTGGCAGGGGGATGGGAACCTGAGCGGGGAGTCAGAAGTGAGTAAAGTTGAGAGCAGCAAGAGAGGGGAAGACCCAGGGGAAATTTACAATATAAATAGTACAAACAGTTGTTCAAGAACAAGTGAAAGGAACAAGCGTAGAGCAGCAGAAAGAAAGTGTACTTTAGGCACGACAGATAAAGTGAAAACTAGAAGGCGTAAAGCGATTAACCCAGCATCAAAGCTGAAGGTCAGGCGAGGGTGTGTGGCCCAACTAAGAGTTCTATATACAAATATACGGAGTATAAGGAATAAATTAAATGAACTACAGGTTCAAATTCAAATTGGAGGGTATGACATGATAGCTATTACTGAGACATGGCTGCAGGATGGTCAGGATTGGGAACTAAATATACCGGGTTATAAGGTCAAAAGAAAATATGAAAAGAAACTTGCAAGGGATATCACAACCAATATGAAGAACTTTTATAGTTATATTAGGAAAAAGAGGGTGGTCAGGAGCAGTGTTGGCCCCTTAAAAACTGAAAGTGGGGATATTGTCATTGACAATGGGGAAATGGCGGACATGTTGAACAATTAGGGACAGGGACTCGATAAAATTAACATAAGTAAAACAACAGTAATGAAGAAAATAATAGCACGAAAGAGTGACAAATCCCCAGGACCAGATGGTTTCCATCCCAGGGTTTTAAAGGAAGTAGGTGAGCACATTGCAGATGCCCTAACTATAATCTTTCAAAGTTCTCTCGATTCAGGAACTGTCCCTCTAGATTGGAAAATTGCACGTCACTCCGCTTTTTAAGAAAGGAGAGAGAGAGAAACCAGGGAATTATAGACCAGTTAGCCTAACATCTGTAATGGGGAAAATGCTGGAGTCTATAATTAAAGATAGGGTGACTGAACACCTCGAGAATTTTCAGTTAATCAGAGAGAGCCAGCCTGGATTTGTGAAAGGTAGGTTGTACCTGACAAACCTGATTGAATTTTTTGAAGAGGTGACTAAAGAAGTGGACAGCGGAATGTCAATGGATGTTATTTATATGGACTTCCAGAAGGCATTTGATAAAGTCCCACATAAGAGACTGTTAGTTAAGATAGAAGCCCATGGAATCGAGGGAAAAGTACAGACATGGTTAGGAAGTTGGCTGAGCGAAAGGTGACAGAGAGTAGGGATAATGGGTAGGTACTCACATTGGCAGGATGTGACTAGTGGAGTCCCGCTGTCTTGGGGCCTCAATTATTCACAATATTTATTAACGACTTAGATGAAGGCATAGAAAGTCTCATATCTAAGTTTGCCGATGACACAAAGATTGGTGACATTGTAAAATTAGATGAAAACATAAAATTACAAAGCGATATTGATAGATTAGGTGAATGGGCAAAACTGTGGCAAATGGAATTCAATGTAGACAAATGTGAGGTCATCCACTTTGGATCAAAAAAGGATAGAACAGGGTACTTTCTAAATGGTAAAAAATTAAAAACAGTGGATGTCCAACAGGACTGAGGGGTTCAGGTACATAGATCATTGAAGTGTCATGAACAGGTTCAGAAAATAATCAATAAGGCTAATGGAATGCTGGCCTTTATATCTAGAGGACTAGAGTACAAGGGGCAGATGTTATGCTGCAGCTATACAAGACCCTGGTTAGACCGCACCTGGAGTACTGTGAGCAGTTCTGGGCACCGCACCTTTGGAAGGACATATTGGCCTTGGAGGGAGTGCAGCGTAGGTTTACTAGAATGATACCCAGACTTCAAAGGTTAAGTTACAAGGAGAGATTACACAAATTGGGGTTGTATTCTCTAGAGTTTCGAAGGTTAAGGGTTGATCGGATCGAAGTTTATAAGATATTAAGGGGATCAGATAGGGTGGATAGAGAGAAACTATTTCCGCTGGTTGGGGATTCTAGGAGTAGAGGGCACAGTCTAAAAATTAGAGCCAGACCTTTCAGGAGTGAAATTAGAAAACATTTCTACACACAAAGGGTGGTAGAAGTTTGGAACTCTCTTCCGCAAATGGCAATTGATACTAGCTCAATTGCTAAATTTAAATCTGAGATAGATAGCTTTTTGGCAACCAAAGGTATTAAGGAATATGGGCCAAAGGCAGGTATATGGAGTTAGATCACAGATCAACCATGATCTTATCAAATGGCGGAGCATGCACGAGGGGCTGAATGGCCTACTCCTGTTCCTATGTACCTTGACTACTCATGTCAAAGCATTGAACTTCTTCCTCCACCACATCCATGTTTGTGGTGCTATGCTCCTGACATTGACCTTGTCCCCTACTGCCTCCCACTATCTGGGGAGCATATGTCTGGAGGGCCTCTTGCCCCTCTGTGGACATAGGATGCCTCTCCTTCTGTCCACCTCTTGCACCAGGGCTTCCAGTGCATCATCAAAAAACCTTGGTGCACGCTCTCTCTCAGGTCCGGTGCAACCTCAGATCGGCAGATTGTTGGGGTCTGGTGTGCAGATCGGAGGATGTGGGATGTAGGTGTGAGAACCTTTATTCAATGTTTTAAAATAAATCAACAGTTTTTATCTGTTCAGACAGTATCTTATGTTTTGATAATATAAGAGTCCAACAAACTTTGAGCAGCCAAGTTGTTGCTCATTAAAAATTCCAGAGTTCCCATCACCACCATGCTTCACTGTATTGCAGCACAGATTCACTTCACCACTGACTTCCACGACTTCCTGCAGCCACAGTGCACCTCCCCTTTAAGAGATGCAGGCTGCCTTTAAGTGGTGCTAGCCACTCCCGATATCGGGGTCCCCTGCTGGTGCAACCACTCAACAGCGCAGGTAGCGCTGGCTGCACGCAGCAATCACTGAAATCACCAAGCAGCACGAATGTTACGTGCTATCTGCATCTCAACGACCGGGTGCAGGTTAATTGCACACCATGATCCCAGTGCCTGTTTTTTTTTATTCGTTCATGGGATGTGGGCGTCGCTGGCGAGGCCAGCATTTATTGCCCATCAATAATTGCCCTCGAGAAGGTGGTGGTGACCCGCCTTCTTGAACCGCTGCAGTCCGTGTGGTGACGGTTCTCCCACAGTGCTGTTAGGAAGGGAGTTCCAGGATTTTGACCCAGCGACAATGAAGGAACGGCAATATATTTCCAAGTCGGGATGGTGTGTGACTTGGAGGTGAACGTGCAGGTGGTGTTGTTCCCATGTGCCTGCTGCTCTTGTCCTTCTAGGTGGTAGAGGTCGCGGGTTTGGGAGGTGCTGTCGAAGAAGCCTTGGTGAGTTGCTGCAGTGCATCCTGTGGATGGTACACACTGCAGCCACAGTGTGCCGGTGGTGAAGGGAGTGAATGTTTCGGGTGGTGGACGGGGTGCCATTCAAGCGGGCTGCTTTATCTTGGGTGGTGTCGAGCTTCTTGAGTGTTGTTGGAGCTGCACTCATCCAAGCAAGTGGAGAGTATTCCATCATACTCCTGACTTGTGCCTTGTAGATGGTGGAAAGGCTTTGGGGAGTCAGGAGGTGAGTCACTCGCCACAGAATACCCAGCCTCTGACCTGCTCTCGTAGCCACAGTATTTATATGGCTGGTCCAGTTAAGTTTCTGGTCAATGGTGACCCCCAGGATGTTGATGGTGGGGGATTTGGCGATGGTAATGCCGTTGAATGTCAAGGGGAGGTGGTTAGACTCTCTTGTTGGAGATGGTCATTACCTGGCACTTATCTGGCGCGAATGTTACTTGCCACTTATCAGCCCAAGCCTGGATGTTGTCCAGGTCTTGCTGCATGCGGGCTCGGACTGCTTCATTATTTGAGGGGTTGCGAATGGAACTGAACACTCTGCAGTCATCAGCGAACATCCCCATTTCTGACCTTATGATGGAGGGAAGGTCATTGATGAAGCAGCTGAAGATGGTTGGTCCCATGACACTGCCCTGAGGAACTCCTGCAGCAATGTCCTGGTGCTGAGATGATTGGCCTCCAACAACCACTACCATCTTCCTTTGCACTAGGTATGACTCCAGCCACTGGAGAGTTTTCCCCCTGATTCCCATTGACTTCAATTTTACTAGGGCTCCTTGGTGCCACACTCGGTCAAATGCTGCCTTGATGTCAAGGGCAGTCACTCTCACCTCACCTCTGGAATTCAGCTCTTTTGTCCATGTTTGGACCAAGGCTGTAATGAGGTCTCCAGAGTGGTCCTGGCGGAACCCAAACTGAGCATCGGTGAGCAGGTTATTGGTGAGTAAGTGCCGCTTGATAGCACTGTCGACGACACCTTCCATCACTTTGCTGATGATTGAGAGTAGACTGATGGGGGTAATTGGCCGGATTGGATTTGTCCTGCTTTTTGTGGACAGGACATACCTGGGCAATTTTCCACATTATCGGGTAGATGCCATTGTTGTAGCTGTACTGGAACAGCTTGGCTAGAGGCGCAGCTAGTTCTAGAGCACAAGTCTTCAGCACTACAGCTGGGATGTTGTTGGGGCCCATAGCCTTTGCTGTATCCAGTGCACTCAGCCGTTTCTTGATATCACGTGGAGTGAATCGAATTGGCCGAAGACTGGCTTCCGTGATGGTGGGGATATCGGGAGGAGGCCGAGATGGATCATCCACTCGGCACTTCTGGCTGAAGATGGTTGCAAACGCTTCAGCCTTGTCTTTTGCACTCACGTGCTGGACTCAGCCATCATTGTGGATGGGGATGTTTGCAGAGCCTCCTCCTCCCGTTAGTTGTTTAATTGTCCACCACCATTCACGACTGGATGTGGCAGGACTGCAGAGCTTTGATCTGATCCGTTGGTTGTGGAATCGCTTAGCTCTGTCTATAGCATGTTGCTTCCACTGTTTAGCATGCATGTAGTCCTGAGTTGTAGCTTCACCAGGTTGGCACCTCATTTTTAGGTACGCCTGGTGCTGCTCCTGGCATGCTCTTCTACACTCCTCATTGAACCAGGGTTGATCCCCTGGCTTGTTGGTAATGGTAGAGTGAGGAATATGCCGGGCCATGAGGTTACAAATTGTGCTGGAATACAATTCTGCTGCTGCTGATGGCCCACAGCGCCTTTTGGATGCCCAGTTTTGAGCTGCTAGATCTGTTCTGAATCTATCCTATTTAGCACGGTGGTAGTGCCACACAACACGTTGGATGGTGTCCTCAGTGCGAAGACGGGACTTCATCTCCACGAGGACTGTGCGGTGGTCACTCCTACCAATACTGTCATGGACAGATGCATTTGCGCCAGGTAGATTGGTGAGGACGAGGTCAAGTAAGTTTTTCCCTCGTGTTGGTTCGCTCACCACCTGCCGCAGGCCCAGTCTAGCAGCTATGTCCTTCAGGACTCGGCCAGCTCGGTCAGTAGTGGTGCTACCGAGCCACTCTTGGTGATGGACATCGAAGTCCCCCACCCAGAGTACATTTTGTGCCCTTGCTACCCTCAGTGCTTCCTCCAAGTGGTGCTCAACATGGAGGAGGACTGATTCATCAGCTGAGGGAGGGCGATAGGTGGTAATCAGCAGGAGGTTTCCTTGCCCATGTTTGACCTGATGCCATGAGATTTCATGGGGTCCAGAGTCAATGTTGAGGACTCCCAGGGCCACTCCCTCCTGACTGTATATCACTGTACCACCACCTCTGGTGGGTCTGTCCTGCCGGTGGGACAGGACACACCCAGGGATGGTGATGGAAGAGTCTGGGACGTTGGCTGAAAGGTATGATTCTGTGAGTATGGCTATGTCAGGCTGTTGCTTGACTAGTCTGTGGGACAGCTCTCCCAATTTTGGCACAAGTCCTCAGATGTTAGTAAGGAGGACCATGCAGGGTCGACTGGGCTTGGTTTGCCGTTGTCATGCCCGGTGCCTAGTGGTCCGATGCCGGGTGGTCCGTCCGGTTTTATTCTTATTATGACTTTTCGTAGCAAGATTTTACAACTGAGTGGCTTGCTCGGCCATTTCAGAGGGCAATTAAGAATCAACCACATTGCTGTGGGTCTGGAGTCACATTTAGGCCAGACCGGGTAAGGACGGCAGGTTTCCTTCCCTAAAGGACATTAGGGGGTTGTTTTCGGGGGTTAACCAATTTAACCCCTACAGTGTCCGTCCTCATGCTAATGCTAGTTCAATTTTCAAAAGAAAAATGTTGAATATTGAAGCCAACTAATATCTCGCAAGTGTTATGTTGACAGTTAGAAAAGGTAAATGCTAATTACAGAAGAGGAGAGATGGAGAAACAACAACACGAAGACACCAGAGACAGGTAAGCGACAGACTATATTTTATGACTTATCATGTACAATGCCACAGGATATCAACTTATATACCTCATGTGTTAATGCACTGAACTTTTCTTAGAGTAACAACAAAAACTTGAATTTAATACTGCCTTTAATGTAAAAAATGGTCCCAGGAGCTTGACAGATAGTGATTGAACGAGGCCAAGAAGAGAGAGATCAGTCAATGTGGTGGAGAGCTTGGCTGAAAAGAGGAATCATAGAATCATAGAATGCAACAGCACAGAAGGAGGCCATTCAGCCCATCGTGCCTGTTCCGGCAATCCAAATAGTCCCACTCCCCTGTTCCTTCCCCATAATGCTGCAAATTTTTCCACTTCAAGTATTTATCCAATTCCCTTTTGAAATTTATTATTGATCATAACAACTCGCTGCATAAACATTTTTTTCCTCATGTCACCTCTGGTTCTTTTGCAAATACCTTAAATCTGTTCCCTCTGGTTACCACCCCTTCTGCCACTGGAAACAATTTCTCCTTATTTACTCTATCAACCCTCTTAACCTTCTCTAGGTTCTGCTCTAAAGCGAACAACCCCAGTTTCTCTAGTCTCTCCACATAACTGAAGTCTTTCATCCTTGGTACCATTCTAGTAAATCTCCTCTGCACTCTCTCCAAGGCCTTGACATCCTTCCTAAAGTGTGGCGACCTGGAGTTCAGAGATTTTCAATGGTGAAAAGAGGTGAAGAAGTCCAGGGAGAGAGTTTCAGGGAGTAGGACCAATGTGACCGAAGGCTCTGCTATCTGTGGCAAGGTAGAGGGAGGGATGCATCGAAGATCAGAATCAAAGGAGGAGTGCATTCAAGAGGATTATAGGTTTAAAGCAGTTCGCAGAGAAACAGTAGGGCAAGGTTGTGGAGTGATTTTAAGACAAAGATAATTATTTTAAATTTAATACATTAAGGGACAGTGAGTGAGTGGAGGTCAGTGTGGAAGGTGATGATGGACAAGTGAGACTTAGTTCAGGATAAGTGGCAGAGTTTTGGACAAGTTGAAACTTATGAAGGAAGATGGGAGATCAGTGAGGAGGGCATTGGATTCAGTCTGGAAGTGACAACTGTATATATAATGGTTTCAGCGGTGGAAAAGCTGAGTTAGGGATGGAGGCGAGCAATGATGCAGGGCTGAAAGTGATGGATAAGTTTTGGAGTTTAAGGCTCATGTCAGGATCAAACATATGGTGAAATGTGTATAAATGGACACCTCCAACAAACAAACGCCTGCAAAAAACGGACAATCATTGACAGTCCTTAATAATTTACATTGCAAAATATACAAGCTGCACTTTGAAACAACGGACACTCGCAAATTCTGAACTACAGACAGACTTCAATGCACCATGTCCGTTTACAATTTGAAACACGGGACACGCAGGTAAGTGCGAGGCAGCAACGGGTGAAAGAAACGGCTTTTGTGGAATGGGGACCTCTTTAGCGGCAGAGAAACCACAGTCTCTGGGATTGAATGTTTGCGCGGTTCTATCCCAGGGAAAAGAGCGGTTTCTCTGCCGCTATGGTTGCTGGGTAAAGAACTCCCCATTCCACAAAAGCCGGGAACTGCACTGGGCAACATCACATCTCACTCCATGTGAAAAACAGACACTTATTTGAGGTACCATAAATAATGACTATCTGTTAACCTGGCATCAGGAGTCAGAACGAAGTTACACCGCATCAATTTTAAACAGAATCATTTCCTGCCTTTTCCACGGAGCTCGTCACCGGCTACTCCTCGGTGCTGTCACCCCCAGAGAGCAGCGACTGGCCCCCAGGGCGTGGGCGGGGAGTTGGGAATCAGGGGCCATGAAATCATGGGGGTGGGGGGAAGCAGCGTGCAATCATTGGCGGGGGTGGGGGGCAGTGGACAGAAATTGTGGGGGGTGGGAAGTGACCTGAAATCGCAGAGGGTGGGGTGGGCGGGGGGGGGGGGGTTGGTGGGAGCAGCCGGAAATCGCCGGGGGTTGGTGGGGGAAGCAGACAGAAATCGTGGGGAGGTCTCAAAAATTGGGGGGGAGGGAGACTAGAGAATGGGGGGGGGAGAGATGGAGACTGGGGGCTCAGGGGGAGAGATGGCGACTGGGAGCCTGAGGGAGAGATGGATAGAATGGGTTCCCCTCTTCGCCTGCTCACAGGTGGCCTCCTGGTTCCCAGTAAGTCAGGTACTGATGAGTTGTTAACAGCTCCCCACCCACCCCCAGCACTTCAAACATCAGCAGCTGCAGCACACAGAGGGTGGGGGTCCCAGAGAGAGGTCTGCAGGGCATTAATCCCTCCCAATTTGGCTGGGATCTCCCAGGCATTCCGGCCCTATAGCAGCCACCTTGTCATGTGCAGGCTGCCAATGTAGCAGATCCCAGGATCAGGACAACCCTCCTTCAATGCAAAAAGAACCCTGGGATAGCAATGAACTGGGAAACCCAACAAACAGAAAATGAACAGAAATTACATCCTGCTGGCAGGGCTGCAGAATTAGGCACAATCCCAGGTGAGGGCCAGAAAAAAAAGAACTCTGCAGGAGATACAGCCAATCCTGGGATACTTGGCCCATCCGGTTTACTGTACATACAATGACCATTTTGAAAATAAGGACACCTGCAAATAAAGGACACCTGATGCAAGTCCCTTAGCTGTTCCTAATTTACAGGTTTCACTGTAATGCCAGTCTGGTTTAGCCTGAGAGAATGGCAAGGGAGAGTGATGGAATCAGCATAAAGGGAATGGTGTCTTTGGTGTAGGTCAAAGAAAATGGGTGGAATTTTAGTCATGGGGGGGGGATCGGGGGTCAATCGGGGTGGGACCGTGGGTCAGTCATCGGGGAAGATCGAGGGTCAGTCATCGGGGTGGATCGGGGGTCAATCGGGGGGGGACCAGAGGTCAGTCATCGGGGGAGGAATCGGGAGTCAGTCATCGGGGGAGTTTGGGGGCCAGTCATTGGGGGAATTAGGGGTCAGTCATCAGGGGAGGGGTCAGTCATCAGGGGGATCGGGGTCCATCATTGGGGGGATCAGGGGACAGTCGTCGGGGAGGTGTCAGTCATCAGGGGATTGGGGGTCAGTCATAGGGGGAGGGTCAGTCACTGGGGGGATCGGGGGTCAGTCATCAGGGGGGATCGAGGGTTAGACATTGGGAGGAGGGTCAGTCATCAGGGTAGGGGATCGGGGATCAGTCATCGTGGGGAGGGTCAGTCATGGGGGGGGAATCTGGGGTCAGTCGTTGGGGGGAGGGTCAGTCATCGGGGGACAGTCATCGGAGAGGGGTTGGGATCGGGGGTCATCGCAGGGGTCAGCGATCATTGTGGGGGGGTCACGATCATTGGTGGGGGGTTGCGATCGTTGGAGGGGGTTGGGGTTGGGATCGTTGGGTGGGTTAGCCATCGTTGGGTGCGTGGCGATCATGGGGGGGATCAGCGATCGTGTGGGGGGGATGCGGCGATCATTGTTGGGTGGGTCGGGATCGTTGCGGGGGGGTCGCTGCAGGTAGGCTTGTTGAGCCTGGGGGAAACACTCCTGCTCCTCCGGGCCCAAAAGCTATGCTTTAAAAGCACTCACCTGCTGTTTCAGGCCTTCTCGCCACCAGGAATCTTGGTCCCCAGGGGCTATAATCAAAAAAGCTCTGAAAACGGAGGCCCGCAGCATCCTTAAAAGCTTTTAATGCCCGACCCGCCTTCTGAGAGTGGGTTGGTTGCCCGCCCCTCGTCCTGCCCCCGTGAAAACTGGAAATGGGCGAGTTGGGGGCAGGTTTTAGATTTTTGCAATTTTTACTGCCCTCCCCCACCCCCCCCCGGCCCGTTTTTCCAGTCTAAAATCATGCCCAATGGCTTTCATCTTTTTGATGTTGAGCTGGAGAAAGTTGTGGCTCATTCAAGATTTAATGTCTGACAGCAGGGACATGGTTGTGGGATGAGTTGGTGAGGTAGTGTTGGGTGCTATTAACATACATATTGAAGCCAACTTCATGCTTGCAGATAATGTCTCCAAGGGGCAGCATATAGATCAGGAAGAGAAAGAGGCTGAGGATGGATTCTTGGAGAATCTATCAGGAAGAATGCCTCACACAAAAGAGGAAATGAAAAGGGTAATTTTTAAAAGAAGAAAAAGAATTCAAAATGTTATTTAGGTTATTGCAACCACATATATCCCGAGGGCTTGTTTTGGTGAAAGAATTATAAAGCATAGTAGAAGCTTCAGCTGGTTCAGTTCACCAAACAATTTGATTAAGTGGTGCTTCGATAAACTGTTCTCAGTTGTACAACGAGTTTCAAAGCAATCCTGAGTGGATCAAGATAAGCAATGGAGGTTTTAAGATTTATGCCAACAGTGAAGCAGTCGATTATTCAACACAATGAAGGATTCAACATTAGCAGGAGTTCTGTAGAAACCACTCTAATCTCGAAGATACCAATTATATCATATGCAAAAGAACACCCACTCATTGCATAAATGTAAATGTGCAACATGAATGTTAATTATGAAGTGGAAAGTTGAGAAATCCATGTAAATATAAAGCACATTTAATTCCAGCACTTTTGAGTGAATGAAAAAAATTAATAATTCTATTATTTTAATTCTGTTAGATTTTAAACTGTGCCAGAATATATACTAAAGACAGAAATTTTAATGCCAATTCTTTTGTAGATGTTGCAAATCCTCAGCACCAGGTTGAGCCTTCAAGTTTATAACATTTTTTTCAGGTTGGAAGGTTTGCCATATCACAGTGGCTGCGATTAAAAACACAGTGATCGAGAGAACTGGACACACTTCACACCACCCCACTTTGGTACTGTGAAGCACTTCGGTACTGTGTCATTGTATTTTATCATTACAGATGTATAATTATAACATTGCATTATTTCACTACATAATAGGTGACAATATTTTGCCTGTCTTCACAGCATTATTCAAAATCTTATTGAATGCATTCTTCATTGATGAGTTAGATAGAATCATAAAGTATGGCCTTGGATTGTCCTGTGCATTTCTGAAAGAATTTTGGCCCTTTTTGCAAATGATATTGGGTTGTTAGTGGATTCACCACCATGAGCAATGGGCTAACCAGTGGGCTACTCTGGTGGGTATAATATTGACATATGATGAGATGATACAAGAGAAATCTATTCTGATTGTTGATTCATGGCAGTGCCTGGGTATCCTGGGGGGCACCAGCTTTAGCTTGCATACACTGAGAAGGGACAAAGACTGCAAATGGTCTTTCTCATGCTTCTTCAATAAAAACAAAGTCCAAATGATGGTTAAGTTTGTGGTATTTCAGATATTTGTCCAAACAGTTCTCCTTCACAGAGAATGTGCAGCATAGATTCGCCAAGATGATGCCAGGGATGGGAAACTGTAGTTATAAGGTGAGTTATAAGTAGAAGAAGATATAGGGCTACAGGGAGAGCACGAGGTAGTGGGATTTGTTTCAGATTGTTCTGGCGAAGAGCCAGCACAGGCACGATGGGCCAAATGGCCTCCTTTGGTGCTGTAAACCTCTGGTTCTATGGTTTGAGGCTTAGAGCTCCTAGACATGCAATGGAAAAGCTTCCTTCAGTCCATGTGCGAGATCATGAACCAAGTTGTGAGGTAGATTTGTAGCAAAACAAGAAAAATCTGTCTAAAAATCTGAACGGATGGAAACCAAATGATACGTCGGTGCTTCAACCATATGCGTTATTTTAGTCCTGCTATTGCCCCATTTTGAAGTGCAGAAAAATTAATTTTTTGGAAGTTTCCTCCACTTCCAAAATTAATGGTCGGAAGCAGTAGGGACTAAAAACAAGTTTAAAGAAAGACAAAAGGGTTTGAATAAACCAAAAAAAATAATCAAAATTTAAATAATGAAAATGAGAGGCAGTGGGGTAAAAGAGAGAATAATGGAAAAAGGAAAGGCAGCGCCAGCAATAGTGTTCAGTTAACAGATATTTGTTTTCAAAGTGCTTAGTTCTATAGTTTTAGGCTAATATCATAGTAATAAAGCAAAACCAGTAATATTTTTTGTTCTTAATTTTTTAATTAATGATTTATTAATTGAGCATGGCTAGCTGGGTCACATCTATTGCCTCTGGTGGGCGTTTTAAAACTGAGTGGCTTTAGAAGACATTAAATGGGAATTTTAAGTTCCTCCTGCCTGGTGGGAATAGGGCGGTAGTCATCAGGTGACTTACCATCCTGAGTTTCCTGGATTTATCTGATGAGCAGTGTGTGAGAAGGCTGCACTTCTCCATACAGGCTGTTGCAGACCTCTGCAGCCTCCTGCAACAAGACCTACTGCCTGCTGGGCCAGGTGATCATGCTTTGTCATGAGAGGCGAGGTATGAGGGGCGAGTTGGCAAAGGTAGACTGGGAAATTAGATTAAAGGGTATGACGGTGGATAAGCAATGGCAAACATTTAAAGAAATATTTCAGTATTCTCAATGAATATACATTCCATTGAGAAATAAAAACTTCATGGGAAAAGTAATTCATCCATGGCTAACTAAAGAAATTAAGGATACTATTAGATTAAAAGAAGAGGCCTATAATGTTGCCAAGAACAGTAGTAAGCCTGAGGATTGGGAGAGTTTTAGAAACCAGCAAAGGATGACTAAAAAATTGATAAAAAGGGAGAAAATAGAATATGAAAGTAAACTAACAAGAAATATAAAAACGGATTGTAAGAGCATCTACAAGTATGTAAAAAGGAAGAGAGTAGCAAAAGTAAAGGTTTGTCCCTTAGAGGCTGAGACAGGAGAAATTATAATGGGGAATCTGTCTTCACAGTAGAAGACACGAAAAGCATATCAGAAATAGTGGGGGACCAAGGGTCTAATGAGAGTGAGGAACTTAAAGTAATTAATATTAGTAGAGGAAAAGTACTGGAGAAACTAATGGGACTTAAAGCCGATAAATCCCCGGACCTGATAGCCTACATCCAAGGGTTCTAAAAAAGGTGGCTGCAGAGATAGTGGATGCATTGGCTGTGATCTTCCAAAATTCCCTAGATTCCAGAACGGTCCCAGTGGATTGGAAGGTAGCAAATGTAACCCCGCTATTCAAGAAAGGAAGGAGAGAGAAAACAGGGAACTGCAGACCAGTTAGCCTGACATCAGTTGTCGAGAAAATGCTGGAATCCATTATTAAGGAAGTGGTAACAGGGCACTGAGAAAATCATAATATGATTAGGCAGAGTCAACATGGTTTTATGAAAGGGAAATCGTGTTTGACAAAACTATTCGAGTTTTTTGAGTGTGTAACTAGCTGGGTAGATAAAGGGGAACCAGTGGAGTAGGATTTTCAAAAGGCATTCGATAAGGTGCCATACAAAAGGTTGTTACACAAGATAAGGGCTCATGGGGTTGGGGATAATATATTAGCATAGATAGAGGATTGGTTAACGGACAGAAAACAGAGAGTATGGATAAACGGGATCATTTTCAGGTAGGCAGTCTGTAACTAGTGGGGTGCCGCAAGGATCGATGCTTGGCCCTCAGCTATTTACAATCTATACCAATGGTTTAGATGAAGAGACATAAGAACATAAGAAATAGGAGCAGGAGTAGGCCAATCGGCCCCTCGAGCCTGCTCTGCCATTCAACAAGATCATGGCTGATCTGATCCTAACCTCAAATCTAAATTCATGTCCAATTTCCTGCCCGCTCCCCATAACCCCTAATTCCCTTTACTTCTAGGAAACTGTCGATTTCTGTTTTAAATTTATTTAATGATGTTGCTTCCACAGCTTCCTGGGGCAGCAAATTCCACAGACCTACCACCCTCTGAGTGAAGAAGTTTCTCCTCATCTCAGTTTTGAAAGAGCAGCCCCTTATTCTAAGATTATGCCCCCTAGTTCTAGTTTCACCCATCCTTGGGAACATCCTTACCGCATCCACCCGATCAAGCCCCTTCACAATCTTATATGTTTCAATAAGATCGCCTCTCATTCTTCTGAACTCCAATGAGTAGAGTCCCAATCTACTCAACCTCTCCTCATACGTCCGCCCCCTCATCCCCGGGATTAACCGAGTGAACCTTCTTTGTACTGCCTCGAGAGCAAGTATGTCTTATCTTAAGAATGGACACCAAAACTGTATGCAGTATTCCAGGTGCGGTCTCACCAATACCTTATATAACTGCAGCAATACCTCCCTGTTTTTATATTCTATCCCCCTAGCAATAAAAGCCAACATTCCGTTGGCCTTCTTGATCACCTGCTGCACCTGCAAACGAACCTTTTGATTTTCTTGCACTAGGACCCCCAGATCCCTTTGTACTGCAGTACTTTCCAGTTTCTCGCCATTAAGATAATAACTTGCTCTCTGATTTTTCCTGCCAAAGTGCATAACCTCACATTTTCCAATATTGTATTGCATCTACCAAATCTCCGCCCACTCACCCAGCCTGTCTATATCCCCTTGTAGGTTTTTTATGTCCTCCTCACTCTCTACTTTCCCTCCCATCTTTGTATCATCTGCAAACTTTGATATGTTACACTCGGTCCCCTCCTCCAAATCGTTAATATAGATTGTAAAGAGTTGGGGACCCAGCACCGACCCCTGCGGAACACCACTGGCTACTGGTTGCCAGTCCGAGAATGAACCATTTATCCCAACTCTCTGCTTCCTGTCAGATAACCTATTAGGGACCGAGTGTAATGTATCCAAGTTTGCTGACGATACAAAGCTCGGTGGGAAAGTAAGCTGTGAGGAGGACACAAAGGGCATGATTTTGACCCCGAGCCGGAATGGGGGCGGGGGGGGGGGTCAAATTGTGGACAGGAAACCTAGAAGTACAGGTTTCCCAGATGTCCTTAAGATTTTGATGTAAGGATGTCTTTTTTTTTTGGTTTACCGTCCGACTGACCAGCCTGATTGACAAGGTGGCCTCAGTCGGATGGGAGAGCAGCTAGGGAGAGGACATCTTCAGGTAAGTCTTTAGGTAAGTCTTTGATTGTATGGTTGGGTGGGGGGGGGCATGGGGGACATGAGTGAGCACGGGTGGGCATGTGGCAGAGGTGAGCATGGGCCACTGATTGGCATGGGTGGGCATGGGGGCACCGATGGGCATGCGGGTCTGGGGGGGGAGTCAGTCATGGGGGGGTTGTCGGGATTGAGGGTCATCGCGGGGGTCCGCGATCGATCGGGGGAGGAGTCGGAGATCGGGGGGGGGGGTCCACGATCGTTGCGGGGGGAGGTTGGAGATCGCAGGGGGGGGGCAGCGATCATTGAGGGGGGTTTGGAGATCGGGGAGGGGTCCTCAATCGTTGGGGGTGGGGGGCGGTTTGCGATCGTTGGGGGGGCCGCAATCGTTGGGGGTGTCAGAGATCAGGGAGGGGGGGTGTCCGCGATCATTGGGGATTTGTTGCAGGTGGGCACTTCTGCTCTCCCAGGCCCACAAGCTGTGCCAGAAAGGCACTTACCTGCAGTTTCGGGCCTTTTCGCCTCCTCTCACAAGGCATGAAGGAAAAGACCTGGGAATCCCGACCCCCGGGGGTTGAAATTGCAAAACCTGCAAAAATGGAGGCCTGCAGCCTCCTTGAAAAGTTTTAATGACCAACCCGCCTCCGGGGAGCGGGTTGGTCGCCCGTCCCTCGTGCCGCCCTGATGAAAATCGGAAATGGGTGGGTTGGAGGCGGGTCTGAAATGGCTGTGATTTTGAATGCCTTCCGCCCCCAACCCACCCTTTTCTCAGTGTTAAAATCGTGCCCAAAGCGTCTGCAAAGGGATATACACAGGTTAAGTGAGTGGGCAAGAAGATGGCAGATGGAGTATAATCATAGAATCATAGAAGTTACAACATGGAAACAGGCCCTTCGGCCCAACATGTCCACGTCGCCCAGTTTATACCACTAAGCTAGTCCCAATTGCCTGCACTTGGCCCATATCCCTCTATACCCATCTTACCCATGTAACTGTCCAAATGCTTTTTAAAAGACAAAATTGTGCCCGCCTCTACTACTGCCTCTGGCAGCTCGTTCCAGACACTCACCACCCTTTGAGTGAAAAAATTGCCCCTCTGGACCCTTTTGTATCTCTCCCCTCTCACCTTAAATCTATGCCCCTTCGTTATAGACTCCCCTACCTTTGGGAAAAGATTTTAACTATCTACCTTATCTATGCCCCTCATTATTTTATAGACTTCGATAAGATCACCCCTTAACCTCCTACTCTCCAGGGAAAAAAGTCCCAGTCTGTCTAACCTTTCCCTATAAGTCAAACCATCAAGTCCCGGTAGCATCCTAGTAAATCTTTTCTGCACTCTTTCTAGTTTAATAATATCCTTTCTATAATAGGGTGACCAGAACTGTACACAGTATTCCAAGTGTGGCCTCACCAATGCCCTGTACAACTTCAACAAGACATCCCAACTCCTGCATTCAATGTTCCGACCAATGAAACCAAGCATGCCGAATGCCTTCTTCACCACCCTATCCACCTGTGACTCCACTTTCAAGGAGCTATGAATCTGTACTCCTAGATCTCTTTGTTCTATAACTCTCCCCAACGCCCTACCATTAACGGAGTAGGTCCTGGCCCGATTCGATCTCCCAAAATGCATCACCTCACATTTATCTAAATTAAACTCCATCTGCCATTCATCGGCCCACTGGCCCAATTGATCAAGATCCCGTTGCAATCCTAGATAACCTTCTTCACTGTCCACAATGCCACCAATCTTGGTGTCATCTGCAAACTTACTAACCATGCCTCCTAAATTCTCATCCAAATCATTAATATAAATAACAAATAACAGCGGACCCAGCACCGATCCCTGAGGCACACCGCTGGACACAGGCATCCAGTTTGAAAAACAACCCTCTATAACCACCCTCTGTCTTCTGTCGTCAAGCCAATTTTGTATCCAATTGGCTACCTCACCTTGGATCCCATGAGATTTAACCTTATGTAACAACCTACCATGCGGTACCTTGTCAAATGCTTTGCTGAAGTCCATGTAGACCACGTCCACTGCACAGCCCTCATCTATCTTCTTGGTTACCCCTTCAAAACACTCAATCAAATTCGTGAGACGTGATTTTCCTCTCACAAAACCATGCTGACTGTTCCTAATTAGTCCCTGCCTCTCCAAATGCCTGTAGATCCTGTCCCTCAGAATACCCTCTAACAACTTACCCACTACAGATGTCAGGCTCACGGTCTGTAGTTCCCAGGCTTTTCCATGCCGTCCTTCTTAAACAAAGGCACAACATTTGCTACCCTCCAATCTTCAGGCACCTCACCTGTAGCGGTGGATGATTCAAATATCTCTGCTAGGGGACCCGCAATTTCCTCCCTAACCTCCCATAACGTCCTGGGATACATTTCATCAGGTCCCGGAGATTTATCTACCTTGATGCGCGTTAAGACTTCCAGCACCTCCCTCTCTGTAATATGTACACTCCTCAAGACATCACTATTTATTTCCCCAAGTTCCCTAACATCCATGCCTTTCTCAACCGTAAATACCGATGTGAAATATTCATTCAGGATCTCACCCATCTCTTGTGGTTCCGCACATAGATGACCTTGTTGATCCTTAAGAGGCCCTACTCTCTCCCTAGTTACTCTGTTGCCCTTTATGTATTTGTAGAAGCTCTTTGGATTCTCCTTTGCCTTATCTGCCAAAGCAATCTCATGTCCCCTTTTTGCCCTCCTGATTTCTCTCTCAACTCTACTCCGGCAATCTCTATACTCTTCAAGGGATCCACTTGATCCCAGCTGCCTATGCATGTCATATGCCTCCTTCTTATTTTTGACTAGGGCCTCAATCTCCCTAGTCATCCAAGGTTCCCTACTTCTACCAGCCTTACCCTTCACTTTATAAGGAATGTGCTTACCCTGAACCCTGGTTAACACACTTTTGAAAGCCTCCCACTTACCAGACGTCTCTTTGCCTGCCAACAGACTCTCCCAATCAACTTCTGAAAGTTCCTGTCTAATACCATCAAAATTGGCCTTTCCCCAATTTAGAATTTTAACTTTTGGGCCAAACCTATCCTTCTCCATAGCTATCTTAAAACTGATGGAATTATGATCACTGGTGCCAAAGTGATCCCTCACTAACACTTCTGTCACCTGCCCTTCCTTATTTCCCAAGAGGAGGTCAAGTTTTGCCCCCTCTCTGGTCGGGCCATCCACATACTGAATGAGAAATTTTTGTTTTTATTGCAGCATTTTTATTTCTTTCTGTTACAGCAACCTAGCTATCACCATCAAAATGTATAAAAAATTAGGACTGTTTAAATAGGTTTTATTTTTTACTGCAAATGTTTAATCAGGAAATATTCAACAGATTATACCAGCTAGTTTCTAAAATACAAAACTATACCGAACAATGACTGATGAGGTAACGTGAAAAAAAAGAGAAGTTGTTAAATCCTACAGCTGTTCTGCACAAACTTTATCCCCGCGCCCTCGGGCTGACCCGGAAATAAGGCAATTTAACCTATGACTCGGAAGTTGTAGGGTTGATAGATTTGAGACGGACCTTCCGCAAAAAAAAAGATGAAAACGTCGCGAGTAACGAGAAGGACAGAAGCTCGGTAGGTGTTTAAATCAAAACCGGGGAAGAAGAAGAAGAAGAAGGGAAAGAGAAAGAGAAAGAGAAAGAGGCGGGGGTATTAAAACTTGTGACCTCGCCGGCTGGAAGGTGGAGGCCACGCGGCCTTGGTCTTACCGTCCCGCGCTTACCGGTCACCCCGCGCGCTCAGAGGGACCGCGGCTCGAGGGATTTTTGAAATTGGAAGTTAATTTTAAATTTAAAACTCGCTCCGCCAAAAGCCGCCGCCGCCGCTTGTCTTAAACACACCGAATGTTACGGCCAGTGGCGCCATGTGTGTGGAGCGGAGAAGGGGGGGGGGGGGGGGGGGAAGAGAGGAAGTTGTGGAGGTTTAAACTCACCGGAGGCGGAGAGACCGTGAGTCGCTGCCGATCGGCCGGCCGACAACGGCTGCTCGAGCGCCGTCCCGCGCCGCCCGCCCCGGGTATCGGGCTCGCGTGCCTGCTCTCCACCCCCCCCCCCCCCCCGTGCCGTGCAGTCAGCTGTTGAACAACTGTCATCGTAAATAAAGTTTGCAAATACATTACTTTCCAAGATACCAACTCTCCCCCCCCCCCCCCCCCCCACACACACACCGCTTTTCCAGACCTCAAATTCCTCCGGTGACAGGACGAATTATGTCCTCACCATGGGGCTGTTGCAGAGATATTTTTATTGCCAAAAACAAGTGTTTATTCCCGATTTAATCTGCAGGATGATCGCAGTGTGGTTATAAGACCATTGAGAACACTTTGAGACAACCTTTGGATGGCTACACTATAAATCACCAGGCAGAGCGGAGTGACAGGTTGTATAGCCTAGGCGTATTGTTTGAAAAAGTTTTAGGTCTTACCAGTACGTGTGTCAATTTTTTGCCATGGCATTTTAAATGCAAGTATACCAATGCCTCAAAATGATGAGCTATTAGCGTACCATTGTCCTGTCCTTGAGTAGATTTCAAAATCAAATGAAACTTCCCTTCGTAAGGGTGGAGTTGAGGACTTTTGATTCGAAGTAGAAATGACTAGGAGTGTTTTTGAGCATATATAGTAATGCAAGATGATTTTTTAGAAACACATCTTTTTCCAGATACCCAGAAGAAAAAAAAAGTATTTGGCACTGCAGCTGCTATTAAGGATTTGGTAACCATCAGCCTTTCTCTGACCATTTCTTTGCTGTTCCCTGCTACAAACCAGGCTGAGTTTCAATAACATTTGCTTTTGCTCTCCATTAAAGAGCCCTCCCATTTACTGTAGCACAACAAATAGTTAATAGAGGCTTTTCACCTTTGTGGAGGATTCTAGGAGTCCTAGCTTTCAGGTGGAGAACAGGTCTGTTTTAGTAAAATTCTGTTCTGTCAAGCACATTGTTATATTTCTGTTAGTCACTACTTATTTTATTGTCAAGTAACGCTTGCCTTTGGATCAAAAGTTTGTGGATTTAGGTCTCACGTCAAAACTTGGCCATGTAACCTAGAGCTGCTTTTTTACTGGCTTTCTTTAAATTCTAATTCTGGGAAATGGCCATGTGAGCATTTGTACTGTTAAAGTAAAGTATTCCATAGACATATAAATATAAGAAAAATCAGGATGGGGCAGGGCCACTGAGATGCATGAAATAAACTTACAGGTAATGACTATGAAATGGCAGAAATATTGAATAGCTACTTTGCCTCAGTATACGAACATACGAATTAAGAGCAGGAGTCGGCCATTCGGCCCCTCTGAGAGCCTGCTCTGCCATTTGATAAGATCATGGCTGATCTGATTGTGACCTCAACCCTACTTTCCCATCTACCTACTATAACCTTTGACTCCCTTGTTAATCAGAAATATTCAATGACCCTGCCTCCACCATTGTTTGGGGAAGGGAGTTTCTGTGCTGTAGTTTCGATGTAAATCTGCCTTCCATATCTATGTGCCAGACTTGAAGACTCAGTTTTGTTTTATTGGCCTACGAGTCTGCTGCCAGCTAAAAGCTGGTTTTAATAGTCTAAACACTGGGCGCCAGCTCACAGATGCTGATCTCTAGAATCTGAATGAAAACAAAGACAATATAAAATCAGATCTAGCAAGTGCCCCAGGGAGTGTTAAGTTATCAAATGTGTATCCTTTGTATGCGATGCCACACTGAAGTCCTGTCTGCTTGTTCAGGTGCTGGTAAAGATCCCTTACTAATCACAGAGGGGTAGGGAGCGCTCCGCATCCTGGCCAACTTTAAGCAATGCCAGAAATAAAAGATGCTGGAAAAACTCAGCAGATCAGGCAGCATCTGTGGAGAGAAAAGAGACAAGTTAATGTTTTTTTAAAGAAGGGTATCATCTGAAATATTAACTTGTTTGTTCTCTGCACAGATGCTGCCTGACCTGCAGAGTGTTTCCAGCATTTACTGTTTTTGGTTCAGATTTCCAGCATATGCAGGTTTTAGCTTTTTACTAAACTGAAACTATCATTCATCTCATTGCTGATTGTCAAATGTCGCTGATGCTGAATGGCTGCTGTGTTTACTTGCAAACAATTGTCACTACACTTCAAAAACTTTTTCATTGGGTACAATAATGTAGTGGGTATGTTACTGTAGTAGTAATGCCTGGATTAATAACCAAGAGAACGTGACTTCAAATCCCATCGTGGAAGTTTGAGAATTTGAATTCAGTTTTAAAAAGAAATCTGGAATTAAAAATGACCACAAAGCTGTCAGATTGTCGTAAAAACAGAAGTGGTTCACTAATATCCTTTGCCTGCTGTTCTTACCCGGTCTGGCCTATATGTGATTGGTCCCACACATCATCGTGGTTGACCTTAACTGCCCTCTGAAGTGGCCTAGCAAACCACTGAGTTGTATTAAACCGCTACCAACAGATCAAGAAGGCCCGCACTGCCCCCGCCCCCACCCACCCACCCAATCTCAGGGCAACTAAGGATGGGCAATAAATGCCGGCCTTTACTCATTCCACACTGCCATTAATAAGTAATTTGCTACAGCCTGTATCTACTGGACACCAATTGCAAGGATGCCATAATTTGGGGACTAATATAGAATATGTATTCCACAGCTGCTTAATTAACTCATTGATCACTAAAATTATAATTTAGCATTATTCCCAGCACAGGTCTTGATTGCTGGAAGACATTAGATGTTATCATCATTGCAGGGTCAGCAATCGTACACAGAATATTATGAAAAGATAGATGGATCTGAGGTGACACTGAACTTTAGGTCAGCCAGATTGAAGAATCCACATTGCGTACTAACTTTGTGTCATTAACTTAATCTGATTATGTGGGTATTGGGAGCAGACACCATACTTATCTGTGGGAATACAAAAGTTTTTTTTTTCTCTAGCTTCTAAGATAAAATAAAATTTTAATGCTTGCCAACGTGACCAATTAAGTAGATGTTTGGTAGTATGTCTTTCTGACCAATTGTTTCGACAAAGAATAAAATAAGTGAAAATCAGCATTTCCAAGATGGACACTTTGAAGTAGCAGTGTGGCCCTTCTCTCCAGATGTCATCTTAGCCTTTCCCAAGTATTTAATTGGCTTTGGGATGCCTTAAGGATGTAAACGGTCTATATAAATGCAAGTTCCCTCCGTTCCTCCTTCCCTATCTTGGAGGGCAAGGATAAACCCAAACTCCATACCTCTGGCACAAGCTGCTACTTTTTCTATGCCTGTGGTTACTGACATTGTTTACCTCTCCCTATTTGGGGACAGCGCCCACCCATTTCAAAATCATAACATCGCTCCTTTTTAAAAAAAAAACATACGTTTGCTTTTCTGTCTTTGCAAACTACTGCCCTATCACTAGAGGCAAGTGCATATTTTGGTGGCAATGCATTAAGGAATGTAGAGAGGTAAACACTGCCTATTTGAGTTCCTCCAGTCTGGTTTCCAATCCGCCCACAGCACCCAGACTACTCTAATCTAATCAAAGAACCCAATGACATCCTTTTTGACTGTGGTTGCAGTTTATTGTTCCTCCTCAACCTCTCTGTTGTCATTGATCATATTGACCACTCCATTCTCCAAAGCCTCTCCTCACTGGTACTGTTGTCTCTTAATTTCCTGTTACTTAGAATGATAGAATGGTTACATCACAGAAGGGGGCCATTCGGTCCATCGAGTTCATGCCGGCTCTTTGTAAGAGCAATCCAGTTAGTCCCATTCCTCCGCTCTTTCCCCGTAGCCCTTCAAATTTTTTCCCTTCAAGTATTTTTGCAATTCCTTTTTGAAAGCCACAGTTGAATCTGCTTCCACCACCCTTTCAGGCAATGCATTCCAGATCATAACTACTTGCTGTGTAATTTTTTTTTCCCCTCATGTCACCTTTAGTTCTTTTTCCAATCACCTTAAATCTGTGTCCTCTGATTTTCGACCCATCCGCCAATGGGAACAGTTTCTCTTTATTTGCTTTATCTAAACCTGTTATGTCCTCACTTGTCCTCAGGCAGTTACTGACATCAAGTTCTGGATGAGTCAAATTCCCAATGTTGCAAAACTGAAACCACCTTGTTTGGCTCTTGTCAGCAACTCCAAGCTCAGGCTAAAACTGGTGGTGTGTAACCATTCTGTTTGACCCTGAGTTAAGCTTTCAATTGCATATCGTGTTTATCACCTGGATCATTGCCTTGCACCTCCAGAACATTGCCCATACACACCCACCCTGCTACCTTACCCCCCACTGCTGCTGAAACCTTTTACCACCTTGAGGATTTAATTCTCAAATGTTATTGACCTCCCTGACAAACTCCAGCTAATCCAGACTTCTGAGGTCCGAGTCCTCTCTTGGTCTAAGTCTCACCAATTACCTGTGTCCTCACAAAACTCCAATCTCTCCCTGTGCTGCAACAAATCAGTTTAAATTTCAAGAATGTCTGTTCAGGTTTTTCCCCATTCCACTTCCTAACTTGTATTTTTAATTCATCGGACTATAGCTTACTATTGGTTTCCTGCCCTTTCTGCTCTGCTGTTAGAGGTGAATCTTTTATCCCTGTCCTCTAGAATTCTAACTAAACCACTCTACCATGCAATCTCTCTTTCCTATCTCAAAACCCTTCTCAAAATCTAGCTCTTTGGTGTTTTTGTTTTTTTTCTCTCCTCTTTTCCCCCTCCCCAAATTCTCCTCTAGTTAAGCACTCCAAGATGTCCTTTGAGCTAAGTACTGTATAAATAAGTTATTTGATTGACACTTTTGGTTCAGTAGAACTGTTGCAAGGCATAACCTTTTAGTGACTGTGACTTGCACAGATGTTTTTCATATTGTATATTTTGTTTTCTTCCTAGGTGAAAGAATAAATGCTCACTTCAAGTGAAGGAGAGCATGTTCCCTAATTCTCCTAATTTGGGTCGTCCACCCTTCTCTCCTGCTCTTCTTTCACAACAACAGTTTATCAATGCTCACAACTTCAGGAATGCAATGTGAGTGCAGCTGGATTCCACTGATGGATCTTCTCATGTTTTAATACCTGGTGCACACATTTTAATTCTCTTATTGGATTTATATTATTCTGTTTGTATTGCAGTTACAAAATAATTAGATAAACCTTCAAAAATCTCATTCTTTAGGACAGTGACAACTGATTATTTTGGAAATCAGAAATTTTGTTGGTAACTAAAATGATCAATTGAATGTTCAGTTAGATTATACAGTTGTATAAATGGTGCGATTACTTAACTATGTGTTCAGTCGTTTGGACGATAATACATTTTCTGATTGAACTGTCGCTTGTTCAGGTTACTTTTTTTTAAGGAGTACTTCTATCAGCTGGACAATTTTGAAACTAATAATTCATTTTGTTTGGTAGTTGCAGGTGCTGTGCAGAATAGAATCTGATCAAATGTTTGTGCGGTATTATCTAGTGCCACGTACCTACTTGGTTGAAATGATAACACATTGACTAATCCTCTTATGTCCTGAACTACAGCTCTCCCTGTTGCATGTACAAATTAGGAATATTCTAATTTATGAGAGGTTAATTTTGTGTGATGCACTAAGTGTGAAAGCAATTAGGGTTCCCATGGTACTTGCTTTAGTAAAACCTTCAGTTTATAGTTAAGCATTTGGTGATTTCTGTTTTTAAGGAGTTTAAAACATAATGCTGTTAATAAAAGATGAGATCAGTACAATAGTGCGAAAGGATCTTGGCTCAGAAGATCAAGGTGTAGAATCTGTTTGGGTGGAGCTAAGAAACAGCAAGGGCAGAAAACATTGGTGGGAGTTGTTTATAGGCCACCAAACAGTAGTGGTAATGTCAGGCACGGTATAAAGCAGGAAATTAGAAGTGCATGTAACAAGGGTAATAGAGTAATCATGGGGGTCTTTAATCTACATATAGATTGGGCAAACCAAACCGCCCCTAATACTGTGGAGGATGAATTCCTGGAATGTATACGAGATGGTTTTCTAGATCAGTATGTTGAGGAACCAACTGGGGAACAGGATATTTTAGATCTAGTATTGTGCAATGAGAAAGGGTTAATTAATCTTGTTGTAAAGGAGCCCGTAGGGAAGAGTGACCATAATATGATAGAATTCTTCATTAAGTTTGAAAGTGATGTAGTTCAATCCGAAACTAGGGTCTTAAATCTAAACAAAGGAAACTGCGAAGGTATGAGGCGCAAGTTGGCTGTGGTTGATTGGGGAACTATATTAAAAGGTATGACGGTAGATGGGCAATGGCAAGCATTTAAAGAATTAATACATAATTTGCAACAAAAATATATTCCTTTTAAGGCACAGAAACCCAACAGGAAAAGTGGTCCAACCGTGGCTAACGAGACATTAAAGATAGTATTAAATCAAAGAAAGAGGGATATAAAGTTGCCAGAAAGAGCAGTTAGCCTGAGGATTGGGAGCATTTTAGAATTCAGCAAAGGAGGACCAAGAAATTGATAAAGAAAGGGAAAATAGAATATGAGAGTAAACTAGCGAGAAACATAAAAACGGACTGTAAAAACTTCTTTAGGTATGTAAAAAGAAAAAGACTGGCGAAGGCAAATGTGGGTTCCTTATAGATGGAGACGGGAGAATTTATAATGGGGAATAAGGAAATGGCAGAGAAATTAAACAAATACTTTGTATCTGTCTTCACGGAAAAGACACGGAACCAAAGGTCTGGCGAGAATGAGGAACTGAAAGAAATTAATTGAAGTAAAAAAAATAGTACTAGAGAAATTAATGGGACTGAAAGTCAATAAATCCCAAGGACCGCTTGATCTACATCCCAGGGCTTTTGAATGAGGTGGCTATGGAGATAGTGGATGCGTTGGTTGTCATCTTCCAAAATTCTATAGATTCTGGAACGGTTCCTGCAGATTGGAGGTTAGCAAATGTAACCCCACTATTTAAGAAAGGAGAGAGAGAGAGAGAAAACAGGGAACTACAGACCTGTTAGCCTGACATCAGTAGTAGGGAAAATGCTAGAATCTAATATAAAGGACACTTAGAAAATAATAATAGGATTTGGCAGAGTCAACATGGATTTATGAAAGGGAAATCATGTTTGACAAACCTATTGGAGTTCTTTGAGGATGTAACTAGTAGAATAGATAAGGGGGAACCAATGGAGGTGATGTATTTGGATTTTCAGAAGGCTTTCGATAAGGTCCCACACAGGAGGTTGGTGAACAAAGCTAAAGCACATGGAATTGGGTGTAATATACTGGCATGGATTGAGAATTGGTTAACAGACAGAAAACAGAGAGTAGGAATAAAAGGGTCTTTTTCAGGTTGGCAGACTGTGACTAGTGGGGTACCGCAGGGATCGGTGCTTGGGCCCCAGCTATTCTCAATCTATATCAATGATTTGGATGAGGGGACCAAATGTAACATTTCCAAGTTTGCTGATGACACAAAACTAGGTGGGAATGTGAGTTGTGAGGAGGATGCAAAGAGGCTTCAAGGGGATATAGACAGGCTAAGTGAGTGGGCAAGAACATGGCAGATGGAATATAATGTGGAAAAATGTGAGGTTAGCCACTTTGGTATGAAAAACAGAAATGCAGAGTTTTTTAAATGGTGAGAGATTGGGAAATGTTCACGTTCAAAGGGACCTGGGTGTCCTTGTACACAAGTCACTGAAAGCTAACATGCAGGTGCAGCAAGCAATTAGGAAGGCAAATGGTATGTTGGCCTTTATTACAAGAGCATTTGAGTACAGGAATAAAGGTGTCATAATGCAATTTTATATAGGGCCGTGGCGTGACCGCACCTGGAATATTGTGTACAATTTTGGTCTCCTTGCCTAAGAAAGAATATACTTGCCATAGAGGGAGTGCAACAAAGGTTCACCAAACTGATTCCTGGGATGGCGGGATTGTCGTACGAGGAGAGATTGAGTAGACTAGGCCTGTATTCTCTGGAGTTTCGAAGAATGAGATGTGATCTCATTGAAACATACAAAATTCTTACAGGTCTCGACAGGGTCGATGCAAGGAGGCTGTTTCCCTTAGCTGGGGAGTCTAGAACCAGGGTTCGCAGTCTCAGAATAAGGGGGTAGGCCGTTTAGGACTGAGATGAGGAGAAATTTCTTCACTCAAAGGGTGGTGAATTTTTGGAATTCTCTGTCCCAGAGAGCTGTGGAGGCTCAGTCATTGAGTACATTCAAAACAGAGATCGATAAATTTCTAGATATTAAGGGCATCAAGGGATATGGGGATGGTGCAGGAAAATGATCTTGTTCAATGGCAGAGCAGGCTTGAGGGACTGGATGGCTACTCTTGCTCCTATTTCTCATGTTCTTATTGTAACATGAGCACTCATTATATGAGGGGAATTGCAGCATAAATACTAGAACATATTAAGAAAAGACACCAGTTGTAGTTAAGTGTGTTAAGTTTAGCATCTATCGGTTGGAAATCATTTGTGCCAAAACATTTTTTTTAAGACCTTCAGTATTACATGAATGTATCAACCCTATTAAAAATGTTTGCATCGAATATCGTGTTTATATTAGCTCTTGAGAATTTTGTTCGTGTGGTCGTAAATCAATCTTGTGCAAATACCTAAATTAAAAAATTGGGAAAGCTTTAGTAGAAATTGGATAGACTGTGCCAGGACCACATGTTTTGCTTACAACTACGACATCCTGATTTTATTATTTTCTGCATCAATTTTTAAAATTTAATTCCTCTCCCAAGTTCTTCCCCAGGCTAAGCATGCAACCTTTCTGGTGTTTTTGGTTTTAATCCAGCTGATAGAAGGTACACAATGAGAACTCCCCTCTGATTTTGTTCTGCTTTGTGAGTGTATAAATTTGTTTTCTTTGCAGTCTATATTAATATCAGTAAAAATGGTGGATTGCTTGGTTCCAGGCCTCCAACATTGCTGTTGTGAGCTGGCTGCTGAGGTGCACAACAGTGAAATATGGAGAGTACTTTTCCTACCAAACAGGTGTGTTGGCCTGAGAGAATGGAGGGTTGACCCTTCACCTCACCACTGTGTAGCACTATAATGCTGCAACGTTCTGTACCATGGCCTTAGTTTGTTACTTTCCAAAAGTCCCCTCCCTCTCCCCAAACAATGAGGACACATCTGGACTACTTTGCTTGTTTCAGTTCAGAGTATGGCTAATATTGGGAACTAAACATTCTTTTGACACGGAATTAGGAATGTACATTTAACATCTTATCACTGTGGTAGAGCACAGGTGACTTGTGCCTCTTTGCTATATCACCAATTTCAAGGAATTCTTAGAATCTATAATTAACGTAAATAATTTTCATCTAATGAATTTTTCTTTTCAATGACTTATTTGCAGCCTTTCTGGTACCATCCTGACAGGAGAAGTTACTCCAAGACCATCACTGGTGTGGCCCTTCCATAATGCCTGTCCTACATATTCACCAGGTCTGCCTAATAACCATGGCAGGAAGTAAGTCCTATTCAGCATGTATCTTCTGAATAAAACAAAATACAACACATAGTGAGAAAAACAGCCCTTTACAATGACCTGTATTTCCATTTGAAAGCTAAACTTAGAATAATCTAACTTGCAATTTTAATTTTAAAAGATACATCTATGTTACACATCAGTTGCTGACGGAAATTGGATAAATGGTGACAATAATGGCTCTCTGATTGGATCAGATAAAGATCAAGTTGTTTTATATTATCTCAAAAGTTTTGCCCTAAATTGGTCATCAGATGATATGTTAGCACCATGAAAATTAAAACTTCCTATTGGCAAAAGGGAGTGATTGCAAGATTTTGACATGTCCTGTAATGATTATTCTGAGCACAATAACTTGTAGGAAGTGTAAAAGAAATGACAGCCATCCGTGGCTAAGTAAAGAAATTAAGGATAGTATCCGACTAAAAACAAGGACCTATAAGATAGCCAAACTTAGTGGGAGGATCGAAGATTGGGAAGTCTTCAAAAGACAGCAAAAAGTAACTAAAGGATTGATTAAAAAAGGGAAGATAGATTATGAAAATAAATTAGCAAAAAATATAAAAACAGATAGCAAGAGTTTTTACAGTTATATAAAAAGAAAAAGGGTGGCAAAGGCAAACGTAGGTCCCTTAGAGGATGAGACCGGGAAATTAATGGTGGGAAACATGGCGATGGCAAAAATGCTGAACAAATATTTTGTTTCAGTCTTTACGGTAGAGGACACTATCAATATCCCAACACTGGGCAAACAGGGGGCTCTAGGGGGGGGGGAGGAGCTAAATACGATTAAAATCACTAAGGAATTGGTACTCAGTAAATTAATGGGACTCAAGGCGGATAAATCCCCTGGACCTGATGGCTTACACCCCAGGGTCTTGAGGGAAGTGGCAGCAGTGATTGTGGATGCTTTGGTAATAATTTTCCAAAATTTTCTGGACTCAGCAAAGGTCCCGGCAGATTGGAAAACTGCTAATGTAACACCCTTATTTAAAAAGGGTAGTAGGCAGAAGGCTGGAAATTATAGACCAGTTAGCCTAACATCTGTGGTGGGTAAAATTTTGGAGTCTATTATTAAGGAGACAGTAGCGGAACATTTGGATAAGCATAATTTAATTGGACAAAGTCAGCATGGCTTTATGAAGGGGAAGTCATGTCTGACAAATTTGCTTGAGTTCTTTGAGGACATAACGTACAGGGTGGATAAAGGGGAACCAGTGGACGTAGTGTATTTAGACTTCCAGAAGGCATTCGACAAGGTGCCACATAAAAGATTATTGCTCAAGATCAAGAATCACTGGATTGGGGGTAATATTCTGGCATGGGTGGAGGATTGGTTATCTAACAGGAAGCAGAGAGTTGGGCTAAATGGTTCATTCTCGGACTGGCAACCAGTAGCCAGTGGTGTTCCGCAGGGGTCGGGACCGAGTGTAATATATCAAAGTTTGCAGATGATACAAAGATGGGAGGGAAAGTAGAGAGTGAGGAGGACATAAAAACCTACAAGGGGATATAGACAGGCTGGGTGAGTGGGCGGAGATTTGGTAGATGCAATACAATATTGGAAAATGTGAGGTTATGCACTTTGGCAGGAAAAATCAGAGAGCAAGTTATTATCTTAATGGCGAGAAACTGGAAAGTACTGCAGTACAAAGGGATCTGGGGGTCCTAGTGCAAGAAAATCAAAAAGTTAGTATGCAGGTGCAGCAGGTGATCAAGAAGGCCAACGGAATGTTGGCTTTTATTGCTAGGGGGATAGAATATAAAAACAGGGAGGTACTGCTGCAGTTATATAATGATGTGGCAATGCCGGTGATGGACTGGGGTTGACAATTGTAAACAATTTTACAACACCAAGTTATAGTCCAGCAATTTTATTTTAAATTCACAAGCTTTCGGAGGCTACCTCCTTCCTCAGGTGAACGTTGTTGCAAATGTTCACCTGAGGAAGGAGGAAGCCTCCGAAAGCTTGTGAATTTAAAATAAAATTGCTGGACTATAACTTGGTGTTGTAAAATTGTTTACAATCCACAACATTAACATTAAATATTGGTTTCGAATTAAATTTATTACATCTAAATTATTATACTTTCTGACCTTCCTATCAATACAAGTTGAATTATGGACTTCAGTGATTCATAGATTTAATTTTAAATGTCTGTTTTAATAATCTGATGCAGAGCAATCTGATCTGTATTGCAGACGAAGGAGCGATGAGCGAAGTAGTCCTTACGAAGTCAAACGCCAGCGGTTTCAGTCACCACCTTCTCAACCATCTGGCAGTTCAGTGCCTTTTCTAATTGATCGCAGGTATTCAGTCCCTTCACCTGGAATTTCATCTCTGCTTCCACTTACGGATTACCCACAAAATACTCTCCAAGCGGCCAGGGATAAGGTATTGATTCACTGCTAAATATTTTAGTAATGTGCTACTGAATACTGAACAACAATGCAGTAGAACTCCTTTTATCGACACTGACTGACTGGAAGGTACAGAGGCATTTTGGATAATTGGGAGGTTGAATAGAAGAAAGTGCATTCAGTTTGATATGTGAAATTTTTGATGCACAGGAAATGAGACCTTCATTTTGCAGGGAATGTCTGATGAAGGAAGCTCTATTTTGTTAAATGTAGTTTAGGACTATGTTTAGAACCAGATTCATGAGTTCATATGTTCAGCTTGCTCAACTCAAACTGTACAGTTTCTATCAAATTCAAAGTTAAGTTTGTTTATTATTTGACCGACTATTTCAAATAAAAGAAGGTACTTGAATTTTATACAGCCTATTATTGCATTCTTAGGATATCTTGGTGCTTTGCCACAAGTCAGTTACTTTTGAAGTGCAGTCATTGTTGTATAGGCAAAATCAGCACAGTCTTACAAACCACAAATGAATGAACGGTTGAGGTGTGGCAGGCGAACTGCTTGTTTTAGATTTCAGTGATTTTGTATATTTAATTTTAAATGTCTGTTTTCTCCAAATAGTGCCATGGGATCTTTGAGATCCAGTTGAGCAGGATCCTTGGTTCAGTATCTCATTTGAAAGGTGGCATTTCTCTTGTCTGCTCGCTCTCTTGGTCACTGTGTTGCCCTTTCCCCAGGGCAACCATTGTTTTTTCCCCCCACTTATCAATATTACCATTGCCTGTGTTCTTTTAAACTTGTTTCTCGTCTTCCTAAGCTCCAAATATAATCAGTGCTTACATTTCTGTAGTGCTCCTTATATGGAGAGATACATCTTGGAGCACTTTCTAGAATGGAGGGTAGTGAGTAGGCACCAAGTTGGAGGTGGGGGGCAAAAGCAGTTCAAAAAGGAAAGTGTTGAGGTTTTTGAAGGCAGGGAGAGAGGTAGCACGGTGAAGATGCTGTGGGAGGGAATTCCAGAGGGTGGTGGCAAGTTGGGCTGAAGCACATCTGCTAAACAAGACATAGAATCATAGAATGGTTATAACACAGAAGGAGGCTGTTTGGCCCATTGAGCCCGTGCTGGCTCTTTGTAAGAGCATTCCAGTTAGTCCTATTCCACCGCTGTTTCCCCAAGGCCCTGCAAGTTTTTTCCCTTCAAGTATTTATCTAATTCCTTTTTGAAAGCCATGATTGAATCTGCTTCCGCCACCCTTTAAGGCAGCGCATTCCAGACTATAATTACTCGCTGCGTAAAAAAGTTTTTCCTCATGTTGCCTTTGGTTTTTTTTGCCCATCACCTTAAATCTGTGTCCTCTGTTTCTCGACCCTACTGCCAATGGGAACAGTTTCTCTTTATTTACTTTATCTAAACCCTTCATCAAATCTCCTCTCAACCTTCTCTGCTTTAAGGAGAATAACCCCACCTTCTCCAGTCTATCCATGTAACTGAAGGCCCTCATTCCCTGGAACCATTCTATAAATCTTTTCTGCGCCCTCTCTGAGGCCTTCACATCCTTCCTAAAGTGCAGTGCCCAGAATTGGATGCAATACTCTATTTGTGGCTGAACCAGTGTTTTATAAAGGTTCAACATCGCTTCCTTGCTTTTGTACTCTATGCCTCTACTTATAAAGCCTAGGATCCCATATGCTTTTTTAGCTGCTTTCCCAACCTGTCCTGCCACCTTCAGAGATTTGTGCACATATACCCACAGGTCTCTCTGTTCCTGCAACCCTCTTAGAATTGTACCATTTCGTTCATATTGCCTCTCCTCATTCTTCCTGCCAAAATGTATCACTTCACACTTCTGTGTTAAAATTTCATCTGCCATGTGTCCGCCCATTCCACCAGCCTGTCTATGTTCTTTTGATGTCTATTACTATCCTCCTCACTGTTCACTACGCTTCCAAGTTTTGTCATCTGCAAATTTTGAAATTGTGCCCTGTACACCCAAGTCCAAGTCATTAATGTATATAAAAAAAAAGCAGTGGTCCTAGTACCGACCGCTCAAGGAGAGACATCAACAGACAGAGATTAATCCAAGGAATAAACACACGGCAGGCGAGAGAGACAGACAGATCGGAAGAGATAGAAAAATAGGGTTGGGGAGAGACATCAACAAACAGGTTGATCCAGGGGATATCAACATAGCAGAGCAAGAGAAATTGGGACACACAGATTGAGATCGATCAGTAAACGGGGATGTCAATAGGGCAGAGATCAACGACAATACAAAGCAGGAATTCACAAACCAAGAGATTAGGTAAGGAAAATCTAGGCTGAGACAATGGAGATTGACAACAGACAGAGATCTGTAGGGGAGAAAGATCAGTGAGGACACAAAAATCAGCACGGCAGATATCAAAACGACAGAGTGCGCCCTGAAAGGAGGAAGTGCGATGAAGAAAGATGCAGGCATTGTGGAAGACAGATTGAGTGCGAAAAAAGGAGAAATTAGTAAGGGGATGAGAGAGACAGACGGACAGGTGAGGGTGACAGCATTCGACACTCAAAGATCAAGGTGAGACCAATCACTGAGCAATGCCTTGGGGGATGTAATGAAATATGAAATGGTATAGATTAGGTAACCCAAGAATATTAAGGCAGAGAAAATAAATTTATTTAGTGAAAGGTAAATTTTAAAACCTAGGAATAACTTCTTTACTTAACGATAAACCAGACAGGTAGTTGAGTCAAAGCTTTAGGGCGATTTTGAAACTAAGTTGGACGCAAATGAGAACTAAGGTATTAGAGGGATGATATTTGAAGTTATAAATGTAATAACTGGGAAAATACACGTGAATCAAATTGATTAAAAACATTTTTTTAAACTTCCTGCGTTTTTTGGAGACTGGATATGGAAATGTGATGCTCTTTCGATTAGCCTCAACCCGTTGCTCATTACTTTCAATAGAGCAGTGGGTGTGAAAGCCAAAGCTCAGCAAGAAAATGTTCTACTTCCATGCCCAGTATTGAAAATATCAAGATGGCAGCTCTGATCAAGCAGTCAGCCACCGTATTAATTTTAAACACTACTCTTAAATGATTTGGTACAGGGCATATTCATTTCAACAAATATTTGGGAATAAAAATGATGGAATCTTTTTTGGAGTATTTAATAAATTCAATTTCCTTCCATAACCAAAGAGCTGATGCCCATAAAATCAAAATGTTCCCATATTCTCTGCTAATTGCATAATTAATTCTTCAGTCTTTTTAGCCTAATGAGAATAAAGACTGATACCCCTTTGTTTAATTTCCGAATATGAATGGGATATATTGCCATCATCCTTTTGGATGAGGAGGAGAGGAAGTATCTTGGGACAGTGTTCCTTTAAGAAATTCATGTCCTATGTGGTCAACTTACCTTATCCATGTTGCTGCATGTTAATTTTGGTATTTCTTGTGTTGTCAGCAGGAGATCACTCTTTCCTCCCACAGCAGCATGTTTGCAGTAATTGCTTTTTGTTTTATTTTCCATAATGTCTTCCAGTTTTTAAGTGTTTTAACTTGCATCTAAGTTCTCATTCTGTTTTCACTGATGCTTCTTTAGTAGCTGCCACCATGGCCTATACTTTTGACCATAAACTGCTACTAGCTCCTTTTTTAAAAAGAAGTATTCAAAATGCCACAAGTCTCTTTCAAGAGTCCAGCTTCCACAATACCTGCCTTTGCTGTCTTCCATTGTTACAGAACATTTCAAAATATAAAGCCTGCTCAAACTCCCTTCTAAGTTTCAACATGATAAATTTAGTCCTGGCTAAAACACTGTTGAAGCTGGGCTGTGTCTGCACAAAAGCACTCCACCACAGACGAGGGTAGGAAGCATTAGCGAGAACATTTCCTGCAAAGATGTACTGGGAAAGTCCAATCCCATATTTACTCATAGGCAGTGGAAGATGATTTATGAGAACTTCAGACAATGTCATACAGTCTTCACCAATATTGGCTATTGATCAGCCCAGCATTTAGGTTTAATCTCTGGTCTGTGGTTGTTTGCCAGTTCTAATCGACCAAAGCATGAAGCTGACTGCAGCATTACAAAAAAAAACTGCTATCCATCAGGCTGATCCATGTGTCTCAGATCTTGATATTCGTTCGTTGTCTCTCTTCTTCTCACTTTTTCTCTTTGTCAGCTTTGCTCCATGACTTAAGCACATCAGAGATCCCATAGCAGTATTTAGAGACGAGCAAGGGAGTTCTCACAATGTCCTGGCCAACATTTATCCCTCAACCAACACCGAGGCAGATTAACTGTTCATTTATTTCACTGCTGTGTGCAAATTGTTTGCTCCTTTGTCTACATAGCAACAGTGACTACACTTCAAAAAGTAATTTATTTGGATGTGAAGCACTTCAGGACATGAAAGGCACTATATATAAGTGCAAGTTTGCTTTACCGTTGCTTTTTTCCTTACTCGCACAATGTTTGACTTTGTTTCGGCTATACAGAAAGGTTCCATCAGGTCAGGAACTTGGCTTGTTCAGTCCATCAATTTGCTTTCCCGTAAAACACAGCAGATTTCTACCAGGTTGAAAGAAAAAAATCACTTTAATCAGGCTGAGAGATAGGCTAGCTGCTGTTGACCTGAAACACATGTACTTTTGGTTTTTCTGATCCCAGTGGGAAATATCTTGAATTCAATGTTTGCAGATTTCACTGCCAATGCACATTACTACTGTTGAATTAAACCTCTATGATCTGCCTATTGATAGTGGCAGTCTTCGTGAGGCATCAAGGAGGACACCTCTGTGGAGGACACCCGTGTCGACCAATCGCCCACTTACCTATATGTGGGCGATTGGTCGACACGGGTGTCCTCCACAGAGGCTTTAAACTCAAAGATGAGAATAAGAACATAAGAAATAGGAGCAGGAGTGGGCCATAATGCCCTTTGAGCTTGCTCCGCCATTCAATAAGAACATGGCTGATCTTCGACCTCAACTTCACTTTCCTGCCCAATCCCCATATCCCTTGATTCCCTTAGAGTCCAAAAATCTATCAGTCTCAGCCTTGAATATACTCAATGACTCAACATCCACAGCCCTCTGGGGTAGAGAATTCCAAAGATTCACAACCCTCTGAGTGAAGAAATTCCTCCTCACCTCAGTCTTAAATGGCCGACCCCTTATCTTGAGACTATGCCCCCTAGTTCTAAACTCTCCAGCCAGGGGAAACATCCTCTCAATATCTACCCTGTCAAGAATTTGAGGCATTGGGCGACTGGGAGCCAACGTGAATCAGCGAGGATAGGGGCTACGGCTGACCGAGACTTACTGTGGGATAGGATTTGGATAATGGAGTTTTGGCCGACTTGAAGTTTAGGGAGAGTGGAGGGTGGAAGGCCATCCAGGAGAACGTTGGAATAGTTGAGACTGGAGGTGAGAAAAGCAGCAGATAGGGTGGGGTAGGGGCACAAGTGGACAGTGTTACAGAGGGGGATCTATGCAGTTTTTATGATGTAGAAGATATGGGATTGGGACCTCAGATCAGGGTTGTCAAGGACACCGAGGTTGTGTAGTCTATTTCAGCTTGTGACTGAGGGAAATGGAGTTGTTGACAAGCGTACAGAGTTTATGGCAGGGGACCAATGCTGGGTTTGGTTTTCCCAATGTGTAGCTGGAGGAAATTGTGTCCCATCCCAGACTGAATATCAGACAAGTATTTTGGCAACATGGGCGTGAGAAGTGGTGGAGAGGTCGAGTCAAGTGTTATCAGCATGAGCAAGAGGAGAGGGTCAAGGATATGTAACAGGGCGGAAAGAGAAACCATTGTTGGAGATGTTGTGGCTATGATCGAATAGGTAAGAGTGGAAGCAAGCGAGGGCAGTTCTACTAAGCTGGACAACGGAGGAGAGGCATTGGAGGAGGAAGGTGTGGCTAATTGTGTAAAAGGTTGCCAAGAGGTTAAGGAGGCATAATGCACCATGATCTTATCTATATGTGGGCGATTGGTTGACAAGGATGTCCTCCACAGATAATGTCGTTTGTGACTGCTTAGGGCCATTTCGGTGCTATGGGAGAGGTGGAAATCTGATTGGAGAAATTCAAACAGGGAGTTGCAGGAGACGTAGGGAAGCAACATGTACAAGGGTTTTGGATCAGCATCTGTAAAGAGATACGGATGATTGCATAACGGCAATATCCATCTTTGTACTTGGAGATTGAACTTAATTCTAAGAATGAGAAAGTTATACCTGCATTGTACCAACACTCCGGCCGGTCCCCAAATTTTTTTAGATTTAAAATGAGAGTAAAATGTGAAATGAATCTTTTTATTCTGCATTATATAATTGGCTTCAGAAGTTTACAGAATTTTTAAAGATACTATATTACAATAAAGCTGTGTATTCGAAAAGCCCCAGGGACTGTTTTTACAATGGAGATTGTTGGTAAGTTATTCCTCCTCAGCTCCAATTATTGTAATTTGTCCAAATATATTTGTGTGTGTGTGTGTAAAAAAAAAATGAAATTATTGCAAGGAAAATAACTTTTTTTGATGTGTGTCTGTGGATGTATGGATGGTGAGATTCAATATTTACGGTTTGTTGTTTGCAGCTGAGTCAACAAATTTTGGACCTCTTCTATAACTGTCAACAACAGTCGATTGATTTAGAAAAAAAGGATCTATGCCGCACGCAGATTCAGCGAGAAATTCAGCGAATTTTTCCACGTAAGTTAGATTGTTGGCTCCTGATTCATTGTCTGTTCTGACACTGACCAGTCACTACAATATTAACAAAATTTCTACTCTGTGGTTTTCTTAAGCTTCTAACCAAGGTGATTTTTTTAAAAAGAGGAGAGCTGAACAACAAATGTCCCCAAAAAATTTGAATAAAAATATTTAATGATGTGGCTATAACCACATGCTTATGTCCCCATCAGTACCTCTTCAAGAATTAACATTAAACCCTGACCCAGTTAATTTCTGTTTTTTCTTTTGGGGTTCATTTGTGAAACTTACTTGGAGGCTGACACTGAAGGAGTTACATTAATGTTAGTATAGGTATAACTGGTTACCCAGAATACTTCAGCCAGTTTTGTCACTTTATCTGTTCTAATTCTGCCCCCTTACACTTTTGTTGTAGTTCAGTCATATTAGAACTCACTATTTAAACAGTTTTTTAAATAGGATGTGCCTTCCCTTTCCAAAAAAAAGCCAATTTAAAATATTGTTGAATATTTATTCTGAGAGGCTATATTTACATTGAAACACACCTTAAAGAATTATAAAAGAAAAATACTATGGATGCTGGAAATCTGAAATAAAGCAGAAAATGGTGGGAACACTCAGCAGGTCAGGCAGCTTCTGTGGAGAGAGAAAAACAGGTTTAATGTTTCAGGTCGGTGACCTTTCATTGTTCATGAGTTCTGATGAAAGTCATCGATGTGAAACGTTAACTCTGTTTCTCTCTCCACAGATGCTGCCTGACCTGATGAGTGCTTTCCAGCATTTTCTGTTTTTATTTCTTAATTTCTTAATGAATTATGTCAGGAGGGCTGTTGTGTTGGGTCTTTCAAATAGAAGAGACTTGAGATTTGGCCAACGTATCTAACGAGGCCCTTACCGCTCGGCTGCAGTTAAGGAGAAGTGCATACTATGGTGTGGGTTTTTCCCCAACAATCTTTATCTTCTGTTCTTGGCAAAAAGAGTCTCTTATGATCTGAAACATGTACCCTTGCATATGCTGCGTGTAGGATAAGGTGCCCAGGATTAACAGTTAGTTTTAATTGCAGTATATGGTATGTCAGAGATCATGTGGGGTGCCCTATGCTTTGATGTTTTTTCCAAAATGTGGAAAATACTGTTGATAAATACATATAGGCTAAAACTCTTTGGTCATATTTATTTACAGGTTACTTAATGCACAGAAGCAGTAAGACACCACAAGAAATTTAACCAGTACAATACATGAATTCCTCCTACGTCCGTGACATTGCTCATGTTTATTTAGAGGAAATGGGGGTGTTTTTAGTTGTTCGTGATAATTGGCTGGGAGAGGTTACAGCACTACCTCTGGAACAAGCCATTTATTTAAATGGACTGGGGAGTTTTGCAGCATTAATAACATAAAAATAAATCTCCTGTGGTTTTGCTTACAATTAATCAGAGGAAATGGGGTGGAAATTCTTGTGGGGGCTTAATCGGGAAGTTACGCCCATTTTGCCAAAGTGTATTTACACCCAAATTTTCTTCCAAGTTCACTAACATACGCCAGAATGCAAAAATGGGTATGAACAAGTGGAAACCATAGGGGCCTGAAGAAAGTGCTAAACTCTCACCATATATTCCTTTAAGTGTGAAAAGTAAAGTTTTAAGCCATCTAACTATCATTCATTCGCATTAGGCATAGCATGTTTAAGAACATGCAACTGTGAAAGCTTTTTAATTTTTAATATGACTGTAATTGGAAAATTTCTCATGTTTCCTCTCTCTCTCTCTCTCTCCCCAGAGACAAGGTTGTACTTGGTTGGTTCTTCATTGAATGGCTTTGGTACCCGTTACAGTGATGCAGACCTGTGTCTGGTGTTAAAAGAGGAGCCGGTATGTTTTCTTTTTAATTTTAGCTTGACTTTTTCTGGCACAGTGGACCAAATGGCTTACTTCTGTGCTGTATTATTCTATGATCTAGCCACTTGCTATATTGAAAGGCTAAATTTTCATATTTGTTCTTGCAGATGAATCAAAGGACTGAAGCATGTCACATACTCAGTTTAGTCCAACAACTTTTCTACAGACTATGTAAGTCACTCTTTGAGGTTATTATGCTCTTAGTGTTGTAGTGTAAGCAAAGAACATGTCAACATTTAAAAATGGGTTAGTTAGGTGGGGGTAAAGGAAAAGAGGATAAAGTGATATTAGGACAATTGTTTATGTGGATCATAAACACAAAAACGGACTTCTTGGGCTGAATGGCCTGTTTCCATGTTATAATATCTATGTAATGTAATTCTAATTGGACAATTTTTTTATACCAGAGTTGCATTTCTTTAGATAAAGAAGGCAATAACTGGCATTTCTGTGGGAATGCAGTATGAATTTGTACCATTAGTTTTCTTGCACACTGTTTTCTTTCTTTGCTTAGTTAGATTGAGAGAAAGTACTGCAGATGTTGGATGCTTCCTTGTAGGGAAGGAAATTCGGCAAAACACCCATACTCACCTTTTAACTGCTAGTATTATAGGGCAGGATCTGGCTCCAAAACTGGTCACCACCTTCCCTCTCCACCCACATTGCCCACTAGAGAATTTGTGGATGATATGCAGGACCCCAAAAAGGTACCAGCTCTGGAAGTTGCTTGTGGAAAGTGCAACTAGACAGTAATTCAAAGTATTTTCTGAAGATAGATTCAGCTTTGTTAATTTGTTTTGGCAGCTTACATTGACAGACCTCAACTGATCCGAGCAAAAGTGCCAATAGTAAAATTCAGGGATAAAGTCAGGTAGGTAATTGAGTTATTTATGCTGAGAACCGTTCCATTGTAAATATTGCAGATTTTTGCCTTCTAAATTTGCACTCAAACTACCATGATGAATTATGGTGTTTAACTTGTGAACTAACATAGCACTGCCATTTTTTAACTTATCTATATAGCTGTGTTTGGAAAATTTGTTAAAATTACTTGGAAAAGTAGAATCTACATTTTAATCTGCAGTGACTTGTTAAAAATTGTTCTTTTGTTTTTTCTCACTGTTGAGAATATAATTGAAATAGTTCTTTTTGAAATACTGCTTTTGTTCTATTGGTTGTTTTGTATTCCTGGATGAGCTGTTTTAATTATTAGTCGATCACTAATTTTGGTAACAATTGAAATAGACTCGTTGTGCAAAACATCAGAATAAAGACTGATTACATTGGCCTGAAGCTGTTCGTAGGTTGGAATCTAATTATAAAACTAATGTATTGATTTAAGCCAAAAGTTTTCACGACTACATCCTTCAAAATCAATGTTGAACCTGGTTGACTAATTCGTCTCCTTGGAATGCATTTGAACACTCTCTCTCGAGTTAATAACTGCACTGATCAAAATAGAACAGTATATGGGTCTTTTAAAATGGATCTATTACCGTACTGCTGATTTTTCCTTATTCTTTCAACCTCCACCTAAAATAAATACTCCCATCATCCATGGGAAAAACACCCAAGAAAATTGTCCCTTTAAGAGCTTTGCTAGGGGTTTTCCCCAAACCCACACTATATGAGGCCTTTCTTTTTTTCCTATGGTTGGTATCAACTGTAACTGAACTGTATATAACAAAAAGTCTGAAACTCTTTAAAGTGATTGGGGTAGAGATTCGGGCATGCCCATTTTTGGGCGTCGGGTGGGGGTGGGCACCGCTGACGCTGGGTACATTGGGCCTCAAGCCTCATTCCAAAGGAGCCGATATGGCACGATCAACTAGCCGGCGAAGTGTAAACCAAGATTGGGCCTTTGCTGGTGGTGCAGCCGCCCTTGGATAAGTGAGGGCCGGGGTCATGAGATAGGAAGCCGGGGTCAGGTTTGGTCGCCGGGTCGGGGGGAGCAGCAGTCTGTGCTCTTTAAATGTGGGGTTGGGAGGAGCACTCTTGGCTCCGCATTGAGGTAAGTAAATTTCAAAAACATACCTTTTTGGTAGCAGGTGATCCTAACGTCTGGTTTTACTGAGCGCTGTCTCAGGGCAAACCAATCTTGCAGAGGGGCTCTCAAACAGGAGTTAGGCCCCTTATTTGCATATGCAAAGACCTAATGCCTGTTTCAAGCATGGCCATAGTACAACAATATATTTTCCTTCACCAATACGGCGGGTGGCGCACTTCTGGACGTAAGCATGCGTGTGTTTCCTGCCTGCCAGATTGGAGACATGGTAGGCCAGTTAGTGCCCGAATTGATAAGCTAAAGAAGCTTCAACTCTAGCCAAGGTTTGTTTGAAGCTGTGATAATCAAGGCGTGGCTGGGATTGTCTTTCTTTGGTTTTGGAAATGAGCTCCATGTCCTTAATTGTTCCTGGTGAATCCTGATCTGCACAGTTAAAATCATAGAAATTTACGGCACAGAAGGAGGCCATTCGGCCCATTGTGTGTGTGCCAGCCAAGAAAGAGCTATCCCGATCTTGGTCTGTGGCTTTGTAGGTTACAGCACTTCAAGTGCATATCCAAGCACTTTTTAAAAGCGATGAGTTTTTCTGCCTTTACCACCCTTTCAGGCAGTGAGCTCTAGACCCCCACCGCCCTCTGGGTGAAAACATTTCTCCCAAACTCCCCTCTAATCCTTCTACCAATTACTTTAAACCTATGCCCCCTGGTTATTGACCTCCCAGCTAAGGGAAATAGGCCCCTCATAATTTTATACACCTCAATGAAATCTCCCTTCAGCCTCCTGTTCCAAAGAAAACAACCCCAGCCTATTTCCTCATAGCTAAAATTCTCCAGTCCTGGCACCATCCTCGTGAATCTCCTCTGTACCCCCTCTAGTGCAATCTCATCTTTCCTGTAATGTGACCAGAACTACGCAGTTCTCTAGCTGTGGTCTAACTAGTGTTTCATACAGTTCTAGCATAACCTCCCTGCTCTTATATTCTGTTCCTCGGCTAAGAAAGGAAAGTATTCCATATGCCGCCTTAACCACCTTATCTACCTGTCCTGCCAACGTCAAGGATCTTTGGATATGCAGTCCAAGGTTCCTCTATACTTCTCGGTATCCTACCAATTATTGTGTACTCCCTTGCCTTGTTTGCCCTCCCCAAATGCATTACCTCACACTTCTCCAGATTAAATTCCATTTGCCACTTTTCTGCCCACCTGACCAGTCCATTGATATCTTCCTACAGTTTTCCTCCTCACTATCAACCACGTGGCCAATTTTTGTATCGTCTGCAAACTTTTTAATCAAGCCCCCTACATTTAAATCTAAATCATTGGTGTCTATACACAAAAAGCAAGGGACCTACTTCTGAACCCTGTGGAACCCTACTGGAAACAGCCTTCCAGTCACAAAAACACGTCGACCATTAACCTTTGCTTCCTGCCACTGAGCCAATTTTGGATCCAACTTGCCACTTTCCCTTGGATCCAATGGGCTTTTACTTTTCTGACCAGTCTGCCAAGTGGGACCTTGTCAAAAGCCTTGCAAAGATCCATGCAGACGATATCAATCACGTTACCCTCATCGACCCTTCTTGTTACCTCCTTCAAAAAAATTCAATCCAGTTAGTCAGACACGACCTTCCCTTAACAAATCCAAGCTGACTGTCCTTGATTAATCCGTGCCTTTCTAAATGACGATTAATACTGTCCCTCAGAATTGTTTCCAATAATTTGCCCACCACCGAGGTTAGGCTGACTGGCCTGCAATTACTCTGTCTATCTCTTTCTCCCTTTTTTAAAGAACGGGACAACGTTAGCAGTCCTCTGGCACCAAGTCTGTAGCCAGAGAGGATTGGAAAATGATGGTCAGAGCCTCCACTATTTCCTCCCTTGCTTCTTTTAACAGCTTGGGATACATTTCACTGGGCTTTGTGATTTATCTAATTTCAAAGATGCTAATCCCCTTAATACTTCCTTTCTCACTATATTTATCCCATCCAATATTTCACACTCCTCCTCCTTAACTACATTGTCTGCACCGTCCCCCTCTTTTGTGAAGACAGACGCAAAGTATTCATTCAGAACCATACCAACATCTTCCGCCTCCACACACTGGTTACTTTTTGGGTCTCTAATCGGCCCTACTCTTAGTTATCCTCTTGCTCTTAATGTATTTATATAACATCTTTGGGTTTTCCTTGATTTTACTTGCCAATATTTTTTCATGCTCTCTCTTTGCTTTCCTAATTTCCTTTTTAATTTCATCCCTGCGTTTTCTATATTCCTCTAGGCTTTCTGTAGTATTGAGCTCTCTGTATCTGACATAAGCTTCCCTTTTTTTTTGCCTTATCCTACCCTGTTTGCTCCTTAACATCCAGGGGGCTCTAGATTTGGGAGTACCACCCTTTTTCATTGTGGGAGCATATTTGTTCTGAACCCTCAGTATCTCCTCCTTGAATGCCTCCCACTGCTCTGACACTGATTTACCTTCAAGTAGCTGTTTCCAGTTCACTTTTGCTAAATCACATCTCAGCTTAGTAAAATTGGCCTTTATTTTGTCACTTGCCTCTGTACCCTTTTGAGCAATAATTGCATTCCTATGCCTAGGGAGAAGATTAAAAATAGAGAGGGTACCACTTGGGGTCGATTCACTTATAACCTCTCCCCAGCTTGAAAAACTACTTTCTAGTTCCCATTTTAATTGTCGGATCCTGTGTCTATTGAACCATAGAACTTCATGGCACAGAAGGAGGCTGTTTGGCCCATTGAATCTGTGCCAATTCTTTGCTGGAGCAATCGAAAACAAGTCTTGCTGCTCGTCTTTTTATTGCTATCCCTGTATCTTCCTCTGCTTCAAATGTTTATTCACTTTTTTTCCCTTTTTAAAAAAAAAAATATTATCTCATTCACATATAATTGTCTCAATCTCAATCACTCCCTCTGGCAAAGCTTTTCATGCTCTAACAATTCTCCATACCATGACTCCTTACCATGACATTATACTTGGATTTTCTGAAAGCTTTGATATCAGTTGTATTTAAAACTTAACCAGTAGGGTGGTTAAATACGACCTCCCTTTCCTCCTCTGATGCTGACTATAGTCTTTTAACTTCTGCTTTTCCAAATGTTCACCAATAGATCACTCAAAAAATAACTAAGTTTCAGTTTTGCAGGAAATCTGATTAGTCAGTAGTTTTAGTTATGTTTCTTGAGCCTTTTAAAAATACAGTCACGGAGTTGCCAATCCTCAGGAATCTCCTGAATCTAGTAAATTTCAAAAATAAAATTAAATTGTATGGGTTTAATTGTTAATTTTTTGCATTTGCAGTGGTGTGGAATTTGACTTGAATGTAAACAATGTTGTGGGAATAAGAAACACATTCCTGCTGAGGAGCTATGCATATAGTAAGTACCCTACCTATATATATCCTGTAGTCCTCCTGCTATCCAGACACCAAAACTTCATTTGGTTATGTAAAGTGTCCCATAATAAATGCTGGCATTTCTTTTTAGTATCCTTGATAATTTTACAATATCCAACAAAATTGACAGCTAAGCTGCTGTCCTTCTGAGTTTAAAACATAAAGCCACTGGGATTAAAATTGGAAGGTTCAGATAAATCGATGTAAAATGTTTTGCATAACCATTTTTGTGCTTTGAAAGCTGTGCAGGCTGATAAGACTTTTTAGCATCAACTTGACCTGCTATTCATAGGATTTCATACAGTTTTAGATTGCTTTGTGTAAGACTGACTTAAACAAGTGGATGTTGGGACGTGATGCCTATAGCAGTAGGACGTTACTTTTTTTTATTCGTTTGAGATGTGGACGTCACTGGCAAGGCCAACATTTATTGCCCATCCCTAATTGCCCTTGAGAAGGTGGTGGTGAGCCACTTCTTGAACCGCTGCAGTCTGTGTGGTGAAGGTTCTCCCACAGTGCTGTTAGGTAGGGAGTTCCAGGATTTTAACCCAGCGACGATGAAGGAACGGCGATATATTTCCAAGTTGGGATGGTGTGTGACTTGGAGGGGAGCGTTCAGGTTGTGTTGTTCCCATGTGCCTGCTGCCCTTGTCCTTCTAGGTGGTAGAGGTCGCAGGTTTGGGAGGTTTTGAAGAAGCCTTGGTGAGTTGTTGCAGTGCATCCTGTGGATGGTGCACACTGCAGCCACGGTGCGTCATTGGTGAATGTTTAGGGTGGTGGATGGGATGCCAATGAAGCGGGCTGCTTTGTCCTTTGTACTTGTGGGTGCGGTATTTCGTAATGTGGTTTCAGCTACTCCCTCTCAAACTTTGGATGCGGCATTCTTACAGCAAAATGGCAGTGATTCTTTTCTTTGGAAGACAGCAAAGATGGAGTATTTTACATAACCAGGATCAAAGACTCAGAAGCCGTAGATGCCAACTGATAACTGAATGTGTCAACTCGTTGGTGTTTCATAACTAAAATCAATTCTTTTCACTGCGATTGGATATGGTCATATTAATCAATCGGAAGTTGGTTTCTCCCACTTTTGGCTGCTCAAGAACTTGAAGCAGAATTTTTTTTTAAGATGAGTCAATGATTTCTGAGAGGCACAGTTATGGGTGTGTTTGTTTGTACCCAAAGAAGTATTTGACAAAGTTCCACTCTGAAGGCTATTAGTCAAACTTAAAGCTGTGGGGATTCAAGGCTAGTCCTGAGAGTGGATTAGAAACTGGTTGAAGGGGTAGAAAATAATGAGTACTCCTTTTAGAGGAGTTATGTTGGAGGGCGGTGGAGGAGTACTGAGTGGTTTAGTTTTGAACCACTGATCTGGACTAAAAAAAACTCAATGCAGTGGTTATATTTGTTGATGATTAAAAAAAAATCTGAAGGACAGTGGAATTTGAGGAAGCAGATCAGAACTTAGAGAATGAGTTGGACAAAATAAGTACATGGGCAGAACACTGATGAAACTTAATGTGGGTAAGTGCCAAATACTGCACACAGGTAGGAAACAGGGATGGCACACATACTTCATGCATGGTGTTGAAATAGCTGAGGATGAAGCTGAAAGATACCTAGGTGTTTTAGTAGGCTCCACGCTTATCATGTCTATCCAATGTAGAGGAACAATTATCAAAGCCAATGGGATGTTGAACAGCATAGCCAAAACATTAGTATACAAGTTAGAGGAAGTCATGAGCAAACTGTAGTGCTTTGGCCAGACCACACCTTGAATACTGTGCTCTGTTCTGATTGTTGAGATACAAGGGAGAACATCAAGTGCCAGAGATAGTACAGAGAAGAGCTGCAAGGCAGATCCTAGAGTTAGAGGTCTGAGCTATGGGAAAAGACGGGAGAGACTTGGGCTTTTCTGCTTGACAACATAGTAAGTGTATGGAATATTATTTTAAATTCACTTGGACGAGTAGGACAAGGGGGTTAGGTTCAATCTAGTAAAAGGCACATTTAGGACTGATATCAGGAAGCTCCTCTTCAATATAGACTGATCAACACATGGAACAGACCCCTGGATAGAGTAGTAGAAGTGAAAACCCTGAATTCATTTAAGAAACAAGTGGATGCTGCAACGGGGGTACTGTAGTGTGCTTCTGGATAACTGAATTTGGATGGGCTGAATGACCATAATTATCTTGAGACCTTGTGAAAAAAGCTGCTAAAATACAGCTTTTAAAAGCTTTATGTTTTCCCCAAAGCATTCTGGGCATGCCTGGTCATTGTCTTATAGGAAGGCTTAATACTTCAAGATTAGTTGTAGCCACTTTGAGATATGGAGAATGTTCCCAGGAGTAAATGGATTAACTGGCTTTATTTCTGCATTTTTATCAATTCATGAGTGGAATTGCTCAGGTTTGGAAATAAAATGAGTAAAATAGGGGTGGTGATGAACATGAGAAATCATAGAATCATAGAAGTTTACAACATGGAAACAGGCCCTTCGGCCCAACATGTCCATGTCGCCCAGGTTATACCACTAAGCTAGTCCCAATTGCCTGCACTTGGCCCATATCCCTCTATACCATCTTACCCATGTAACTGTCCAAATGCTTTTTAAAAGACAAAATTGTACCCGCCTCTACTACTGCCTCTGGCAGCTCGTTCCAGACACTCACCACCCTTTGAGTGAAAAAATTGCCCCTCTGGACCCTTTTGTATCTCTCCCCTCTCACCGTAAATCTATGTCCCCTTGTTATAGACTCCCCCACCTTTGGGAAAAGATTTTGACTATCTACCTTATCTATGCCCCTCATTATTTTATAGACTTCTATAAGATCACCCCTTAACCTCCTACTCTCCGGGGAAAAAAGTCCCAGTCTATCCAACCTCTCCCTATAAGTCAAACCATCAAGTCCCGGTAGCATCCTAGTAAATCTTTTCTGTACTCTTTCTAGTTTAATAATATCCTTTCTATAATAGGGTGACCAGAACTGTACACAGTATTCCAAGTGTGGCCTTACTAATGTCTTGTACAACTTCAACAAGACATCCCAACTCCTGTATTCAATGTTCTGACCAATGAAACCAAGCATGCTGACTGCCTTCTTCACCACCCTATCCACCTGTGACTCCACTTTCAAGGAGCTATGAACCTGTACTCCTAGATCTCTTTGTTCTATAACTCTCCCCAACGCCCTACCATTAACGGAGTAGGTCCTGGCCTAGAAATAGGAGCAGGAATAGGCCATATGGCCCCCATGAGCCATTCATTAAGATCATGGCTGATCTTCAACCTCAACTTAACTTTCCCGCCCTATCCCCTTATCCCTTGATTCCCTTAGTGCCCAAAAATCTATCAATCTTGGTCTTGAATGTACTGGACAACTGAGCATCCACAGCCGTCTGGGGTAGAGAATTCCGAAGATTCACAATCCTCCTGAGTGAAGAAATCTTTCCTCATCTTGGTCCTAAATGGCCGACCCCTTATCTTGAGACTAAGACCTCTAGTTCTAGACTCTCCAGCCAGGGGAAATATACCTGTCAGCAACTACTCAGTCAAGCCCCCTACGAATTTTATGTTTCAATGAGATCATCTCTCATTCTTCTAAACTCGAATATAGGCCCATTCTACTCAACCCTCTCATCCCAGGAATCAATCTAGTGTGCCTTTGTTGTACCCCATCTACAGCAAGTGTATCCTTCCTTAGGTAAGGAGACCAAAACTCTACATAGTACTCCAGGTGTGGTTTCACCAGAGCCCTGTTTAATTGCAGCAAGACCTCCTTACTCTTATACTCCAACCCCCTTACAATAAGGGCTAACATACCATTTGCCTTCCTAATTGCTTGCTGTACCTGCATGCTAACTTTCTGTGATTTGTGTACAAGGACACCCAAATCCCTCTGACTACCAACGTTTCTTAGTCTCTTTTTAAAAAAAATTCTTCTCTGCTATTCTTCCTATCAAAGTGGATAATTTCACATTTTCCCCACATTATACTCCATCTGCCATGTTCTTGCCCACTCATTTAACCTGTCTATATCCCTTTGCAGCCTCTTTGTCCTCCTCGCAGCTTACTTTCCCCACCTAGCTTTGTACCATCAGTAAACTTGCATACATTACACTCGGTCCCCTCATTTGAATCTTTTGATATATATTGTAAATAGCTGAGGCCCAAGCACTGATCCTTGCCGCACCCCACTAGTTACAACCTGCCAACCCGAAAGTGACCCGTTTATTCTTGCTCTGTTTTCTGTCCGTTAATCAATCCTCAATCCATGCTAATATATTGCCCCAATCCCATGAGCCCTAATCTTGTGTAACAACCTCTTTGTTTCAATTAATTAAAGAAATGATACTAAACTATAACGTGATGTGACCCGTTGGCCTTTTTGTGAGTGAGTGCCGCAGCCAGGTATTTTCTATAAATTTGGAACCTGTGTTCTACAACCAGGAAGAGTGCCCTAACCATTCTAGGCCATAGGAAAATGAGGAATAAAAACAGAAAATGCTGGAAAAGCTCAGTAGGTGAGGCAGCATCTGTGGAGAACGAAACAGAGTTCATGTTTCAGGCCGAAGACCTTTCATCAGAATTGGAAGATGTTAAAGTTCTTAAGCAAGTACAGAATCAGGGGGTGGGGTGGGGGAGGGAGGGACAGTAGGAAAGAACAAAAGGGAAGGTCTGTGATAGGGTAGAGGGAAAGAGTGATTAAATGACAAAAGGGATGATGGTGCAAGGCAAGGAGGGTGGTAATGGGACAAGATTAGAAACAATAGATCGGTCTAGAGTAGCTGTAAATGGCAACAGCAGAACCATAACCAGCAGCTGTGGTCCAATAAATTTTTTTTAAAATGGGAGCAGTGGTTATGATCTGAAGTTATTGAAATCAGTGTTGAGTCTGGAAGGTTGTAAAGTGCCTTAATGAAAGATGAGGTGCTGTTCCTCGAGCTTACGATGAGCTTCATTGGAACAGTGTAAGAGGCAGAGAACAGAGGTCGGAGCGGGACAGTGAATTAAAATGGCAAGCGACCGGCAGGTCAGGGTCACGCTTGCGGACAAAGCGTAGGAAAATGAAGAGTGACTATAATGGATTGTAATGTAAAAGATTGGATACCCCAGTCTGGAAGCTTTGTCCTGTCCACCCAAGGGCACAAAATTCAGCTCATGGTACCTGTTCTTATAAGTTATGTTTTAGTGCACTAATTTTCTTTTTTAATGAATGATTTCCAGTGCAAGAAAATAAATCTCTTTAACAGGATCAATAGAACAATATAGGCTAAAAATTACTGCTGATGATAGTAAACAGGCACGTAACATGTTTGTATGTTTCTGTCTATTTTAATGCATTAACGTGTTCATTTTAAATGGGTTAATTCCTCTGTTTAAAATACTGGACAGAGGAATGTCATGTAAGGTGTTAAGCATTCATCTCCAATTAACTGGCAATGGTAATTTTTAGCCCAGTGTGTTTTAAGATTTTAAAAACAGAAAATATTTGTATGTATATCATATAAGAGGTAAATCTGGTTAATGTTTGAAGTGATCCTTCAACAGAACTCAGCTCTAAGCTTTTATTTTGATAATATTGACTCACCCTTATCTCTCCTGAAGCTATTTAAAAATGCGCACAGTCCAGTTAACCCTCTAGCACAAAAGCAAATACTGCGGATGCTGGAAATCTGAAATAAAAACAGAAAATTCTGGAATACTCAGCAGGTCAGGCATCTGTGGAGAGAGAAACAGGTCATCGATCTGAAACGCTAACTCTATCATCAGAACTGGTGGAAGTTAGAGGTTTAATTGACGAACAGTCATTGATCTGAAACGTTAACTCTGTTTCTCTCTCCACAGATGCTGCCTGACCTGCTGAGTATTCCAGCATTTTCTGTTTTTATTTCAGGTGACTATCTGTTTGCCCCAGGCTAACATGGGGTCCACAGCACAGACTAATGTGATTGTTGTGAGTTTTATTTTGTGAATGTAGAATGTACTTCCAGTTGGAATTATTGTGGTGCATGTTGTAAAAATGTTTGTTCGTTTGATGTATCTGGTTTTAATTTCCCAATGAAAGGAACTGGACCCTGTTAAATTGTATTCCTATTTTAAAAATTGTAAACCCTTCTAGAATAAATTATTTTTGGTTTGAAAGATAGAATTGCAGTCGACTCCAAAATGCACCAAATAAAATATCCAGTTCTCTGGGAAAATTTAATTTTTCACCGAGTGCTTCAGTAATTTCTAAATCCACTACTGCTACTAGCTGCACTTGTGTACCTAAGGCTTTTTCTTCTGCAATAAAAGTGATTGAATGTTGGGTATGCCGTGCCGATTTAAATTATGACAAGCCCATACCTCGATGCAATTCCAGTCTTAACTCCTTGCATTCACGTGTTCAGGGTTGCTTTTGAGCTGTCAGCTTTTTTGAAGTTGGCCAGGTTATTCTTCAATATTGGCATGTATGCAAAAGCCATGTATATATTATGGAAGAAATTTGTGTAGGAAGACCATTTACAGCTGTTGCAAGTCAGGCTTGCAAGTATAAAATGTTCAGATAAAATTCTGACCCTAAACACAAAAAATGTCTTGCTACTGGTTGTATTGCTTGCAGCGAGTTAATTTCAGCGTGCTTTCCAAAACACAGTTGTATTTTTAAGTAGTAAACCGATGGTATATGATGCAGCATTATTAAGTACAAAATGCCTGAACTGCACAGCAGATTAGGCAGCAATCTGTGGAAAGAAAAGATTGGTTGGGCCTATCTGTATTTTCTGTTTTTGTTTCAGAATTCTAGTTTTTTGCTTTTTATTTGCTTAATTCAATACATATTTAATTGCCACCAGTGCAAAAAATCCCATGAGCTGTACAAATTTCCCATGAGTAGGAATAAATACTGTGTTCTATTCATGCCACTTGAAACAACTTTTGATTTGTTGAATTGATTAAATTTTAATGAGTACTTAGAGCCATCTCTGACATTTATGTGTCACCATCATAGTGATACCTAAAGTGTTAAAATAATTTTGAGTTTTTACATGTTTGCTCCTATTCTTTCTAGCTTTTATGTTCTCACAATGGATTTTAGGACTCTGCTCGCAATATAAGTAGTTTTCTCTTGTACATCATTAAAAGGAGCAAATTTACTGCATAAGAAGTGGCTTTATACTGAAATATACTGTGCAGATATAAACTAGGTGTAAGGTGTGTTGAAAAGTTCAAGGGCCAGGGCTCAACGTAAGTGCAGTTATTTGGAGTGGTTCAGCTCCACTCGTAGAATGTATTAAATTGAATTTCCATTGAAATAGATTGAATTATTTAGTTCAATGGTGTTAATTGTATCCATATGATTTATATCAATTAGTGTTAATTGCATTAAGCTGGTGTGTATCAATTGGGGACTCTCTTGTAACCATTTATGAGAGCTTATCTAGGGGCTGCATAGTGGGTAATGTGGATCTCTGTGAATAAAGGCTTGGTAGCAACTGAAGACAAGGCTCTAGTATTCTATCCTTCACCACATGGCTATCCAATTTATTACAAGTGGTACCTGCATTCATTGTTCTATTAACTGTGGGTCAGAATACAGTGAGTAAATGGTGTGTAACAGGAGGATTCTGATTGTATTCACAGCAAAAGGACTTGTCTACAAACTTGATTCATCTGGATTCCTGTAAATGGGGAATCCATACTGAAATGACAGAGCACTATGCGACTTGTGAACTGACAAAATGCCTTGAGGCTGAAAGTATTCTTTGGCAGCCTCCTGTTTTGGATTGAATCCACTGTAAAATGAGAATACAATGCTTATATTTCCAATTAAAGGTCCAGTTGGATATAAAACTTGACCTCCGCTTGCCAGTATAAACTCAGAATTCAATATTCTGAATTGGTCTTGGCTGTGAGAACACCCACTTTGGTTTCATGACTGGAAATAAAGATGGCAAGATTCACAGCCACATCCTTTCTGTTCTGGCTGCTGTTTGTTTGCTTGGGCATATTCTAAGAATTTTTAAAAATGCATGAGAGTATTGAGGGGAAGAAAACATCCATATTAGCCTCCTGCTGAGAGCCATCAGGCTAAGTGGATTAATTCCATTCAGTCCTTTCACATTGATTCACAAACAGATCCCTGGCTTTGCTAAATTGGTTTGCATGATGCGACATGCATGCTATGTAATTTAAAAATGAAATACTAATAGATTGGCTCAGTTGGTAGGGCTCTCACCCCTGATTCAGAAGGTTGTGAGTTCAAACCACTTTCCAGGAGCGCACAGTCCAGGCTGCCACTTCACTGTAGTACCTAGGGAATGTTGCATTGTCAGAGGAGCTGTCTTTTAGGTGAGACGTTAAACTGAAGCCCCGTCCATTTGCTTAGATGGATGTAAAAATCCCATGGCACTATTCCACATCCAGTAGCACATGGTTATGGTACATGACAAGTAATCCACAGGCTGAGGGTTCAAATCTAACCATGGCAAGTTGTGAAATTGACTTCAACAAATCTGTCTATTTGTGGGCTAGTATCAGAAAAAATGACCACGAAAGATGCTGATCTTCTTCAGAGAAGGGACCTGCCACCCCCTTCCCAATCTGGCCGACATGCGACTCTAGTCCCACACTATGTGCCGTAATGCCCCCAGGGCAACTAGGGATGGGCAATAAATTCTGCCTTGCTAGTGTCGCCCACATGCCAAGAACAAATTTTTAAGAGTGGAAAGGGCTCTCCTGGTATCCTGTCTAACATTTATTCCTCCACCAACACCACTAAAAAAGAACGCATTATCTCAGTTGCTGTTTGCGGGACCTTGCTGTGCATTAATTGGTTGCCATGCTTTCCCACAAAACAAATGTGATTGCAGTTCAAAAGTAATCATTTTTGACATCCTACAGATGTGATAAGGTGCTTATATAAATGTAAGTTCTTTCGACAGCTAAAATAATTTCTCAATTTTTTTTGTTGCATGATTTGATTAAAAACTATGGGGAAACAACTACATTTTTTAACCAAAATACTGCACACATTGAGATAAACACTAAAAGATGAGGGTTTGTTCTCAATAAAGCTATTCCTTATGCAGACTATGATATTTTGTATTCGAAGTATTTCCGAATGACCCTAAGCCCTTTTTGAAGTGGACTGATTGAGTTGCTATAACTTGCCAGCTAATTTTCAACTTTTGCTGAAATATTCAACTGGTTTATGCAACACTTTGCTTTGATTTTTATCCCTATTTATTTCTGCTTAAATTCAATTGAACAACTTTGATTTTTATCCTAGGGATCTACTCAAACCAGTTGGAATGGGATCCTGCATTCCTTTGTGAATATAGAATTATGGTTTCTAACTATGGTGTGTAATTTCATTTAGGGACCAAGTATTTAGTACCGTAATTGTGTGGAAGGTAGACAGCTATTGCCAGTATTTCTTGGAAGCATTTCATGCCTCGAAGATTTGCAGAAAAAAAGACACATTTCCTTTTTTTTCCCCAGTAAGTTGCTTCCTTTCTATTTTTAATGTCTTGAGAGGTGGGGACTACTGAAATTGCAATTACAAGTGACTGTAGTGAGGTTTATTTTATAGTTATGTGTCAGCTTGGTTCAGTTGGTAGCACTCTTGCCTCTGAGTCAGAAGGTTGTGGGCACATAACCTAGGCAGACACTCCAATGCAGTACTCCAATCAGCGATGCAGTCCTTCAGATGAAACATTAAACCAATACTTTGTGTGCCTATTCTAGTAATTTAGGTGGATGTTATATGTTCCATGGCACTATTCGAAGAAAAGCAAGAGGTTCTCCTGGTATCCTAACCAACATTCCTCCATGCACCAACATCATTACAAGAAAATTTATCTTATTGTGGGATCTTAATGTGTACAAAATAGTTGCTATACAAAAGTCAGTACAGTGCAAAATAATTAATTGTGCACAAAGCACTTTCAAATGTTTGAGTGATATGAGGCACTACCCAAGATGTACCTTAGCTGCATTTTACATGCTATATAAATAGAGGTTGAGTGCTTGGCACTCAGTGAGGAGATTATGGGTTTTGTACAGAGCTGCTTGTTAGTTTTGGATTGGTCCAGCAAAGAGCTGTCACAGACGTATACATTGAATTGCTTCCCTCTGTGCTGTAAACCTCTATGGTTGTAACCTTTCGTCAGAACTGCCTGTCTATTTCCAGTATTTTTTTTGTTTGTCTGGCATTTGCAATTTTTTTTATTAGCATTGCCCACAAGAGGTCAGTGTTGTTCTCAAACAAATATTAGTGCCAGACAACAGCAGTTACTTCCATTTTACCAATCTAAATTAGAATGCTTTTGTCTTGTTAGATAACTATAAAAATGTAACCATCTAATACCACAACTGTTTTTCAAAACACTTTGTACTGTCAGTTTTTTGACTTGTATATGAATCCTATTCAAAATAACGGCATCAATGTCACCAAAAATGCTAACCTTTCTGAATGGATCAGCTTGCTGCTGATGCAATTTCAGTTAGATGAACGAGGATGCAAAACATCACTACAGCTTTACCTCTATTTACATACTGTTTACTCCTGAGTATTTCCACATTGATTTAAAACTCTAGGCCTTCACGCACTCTGTTTGACTGGCTTAGTAACTGATGGTATAGGTAATATACTGGATTAGAAATGTATTCAGAATTTTCTGATTGTAATCAAGAGATTCAATTGTTTGCATTGTTAACTTTTTTGTAAATTAGTTTCTCTACGTTTTCCTTTTTAATTGGTGATGCATTGGATAATTAACTGGAATATAAATGTTTCTAAACAATTCATTTACACAGGAATTTATTCATTCAAATGTAAATTAGATTTCTTTCAGAAAATAACATTTTGGGATACAGTATATGAGTAATTTGAGATATGACATGTGGTGGGTGTAGCAAGCTTGGGAGGAACAGGTGACTGGACCTATGGTTCCGATAGCTCTCCAGCACTAGGGTTTTCCTCACTTCATGTCTGGGTCTGTAGTGATTGATTGATAGAGATTGATTGACATGATTAGTCAACAACTCCATTATCGTTGTATCATGTGACTACCAGGATGGTAGAAAGTGGACTAGATAGGTCTTGGTCTTTTACCGTTTAGAAATTCTTATGTTGCGATGTAGGAATAACAAAAAAGACTATTATATGATATCTACATGTGCAGTGCGATGGAAATTAAAACCAGTTACGTAGATTACTTGTTATCAACTTTTAAAAATCCCATTGTTCTTCTAGTAAATTTCCCTAAAATAGTTATTGTTTGTTTTTATGCAGCTGAGAGTCGTGTTCGTCCTCTAGTGCTGGTTGTGAAAAAGTGGGCACGTTACCATGGAATAAATGATGCTAGTCGTGGCACATTGAGCAGTTACTCCTTGGTACTGATGGTGTTGCACTATCTACAAAGTAAGTCTGTTCGTGTGGTATTTATAATTTTCTAACCCTTTTACAGGCCCTTCCTGAAGCATTGAATATTTGTGTGTCTGTGTCTATCTCCCTGGAGTTTTCATAGTCAGTCCTGATTGACACTGTAGATTTTTCCAATCTTGACACTAAAACTTTGTTTGATGCTTTGTCTGTAGATCGACTTTACAAGGTTTCCCATGGTTGGCTATATTAGTTATTTAAAGTTATGCAGGGGAGCTCCCAACGCAAATTGGGCCCAGTGCTCGGAGTGCAGTAGAGGAGTGGCATGGAAATTGCTGATATTGGATGGGTAGGGTAGGAACTGAAAAGGGGTGCAGCCACGCAAAGTGTAGGCTAGGCTCCATTCATAGCGGCCTTGTCTCTGAGTCACAAGTTTGTGGGTTCAAGATGCAGTTCAGGGCTTCAACGCATAATCTAGGCTGACATAGGTACACTAAAAGGAGTGCTGCATTGTTGCAAGTGACATCTTTCGGAAGAGATGTTGAACTGCCTGTTCCGATGGTTTGGTCGTTAAAGATCACATGACACTTTTTGAAGACAACCAGGGTGTTTTTCCAATGTCCTGGCCAACATTTTCTCCTCCACCAGCCTCTCTACCTCTTTATGGGATCTTGCTTTGCGCTGCTAACAGTTGCAACACTTCAAAAGAGTCATTAATTGGTTATCATAGGTTGGTTAGTTGGTTATCACAACACAGGAGGAGGCCATTCGGCTCATCGTGCCTGTGTTGGCTCTTTGAAAGAGCTATCCAATTAGTCCCATTCCCCTGCTTTTTTTCCCTTCAAATATTTATCCAATTCCCTTTTGAAAGTTACTATTGAATCTGCTTCCACCACCCTTTCATGCAGTGCATTCCAGATCATTACAACTCGCTGCGTTAAAAAAAAATGTTTCATGTCACCTCTGGCTCTTTTTCCGATCACCATAAACCTGTGACCTCAGGTTACTGACCCTTCTGCCACTGGAAACAGTTTCTCCTTATTTACTCTGTCAAAACTGTTCATGATTTTGAACACCTCTCTCAAATCTCCCCTTAACCTCTTTTAAGGAGAACAGCCCCAGCTTTTCTAGAGTCTCCACATAACTGAAGTCCCTCATCCCTGGTTCCATTCTAGTGAATCTCTTCTGCACCCTCTCTACGGCCTTGGCACCACACTTTAGGAAGGATGTCCAGAATTGAACACAATACTCCAGCTGAGGCCTAACCTGTGTTTTATAAAGGTTTAGCAAAACTTCCTTGTTTTTGTACACAATGACTATTATAAAACCCAGGATCCGGTATGCTTTTTTAACAGCCTTCTCAACTTGTTCTGCCACCTTCAAAGATTTGTGTATGTCTCTGTTCCTGCACCCCTTTTAAAATTGTACCATTTAGCTTATATTGCGCCTCTCCATTCTTCCTGCCAAAATGTATCTCTTCACGCTTCTCTATGTTAAATTTTATCTGCCATGTGTCTGCCCATTTCACCAGCCTGTCTGTGTCCTCCTGAAGTCTGTTACTATCCTTCACATTGTTTACTATATTTCCGAGTTTCGTGTCATCTGCAAACTTTGAAATTATACCTAGGTTCAGGTCATTAATGTATATCAAAAAGAGCAGTGATCCTAATACTGACTCCTGGGGAACACCACTGTATACTTCCCTCCAGTCTGAAAAATAACCGTTCACCACTACTCTCTGCTTTCTGTCCCTTAGCCAATTTTGTATCCACGTTGCCACTGTCCCTTTTAATCCCATGGGCTTTAATTTTGCTAACAAGTCTATTGTGTGGTACTTTACCAAATGCCTTTTGAAAGTCAATATACACAACATCAATCGCACTTTTCTCATCAACCTTCTCTGTTACTTCATCAAAAAACTCAATCAAGTTAGTCAAACACGATTTTCCTTTAGCAAATCCGTGCTGACTTTCATTTATTATTCCATACTTTTCCAGTGCCAATTAATTTTGTCCTGGATTATTGTCTGGATTCCCCACCACTGACTTTAGGCTGACTGGCCTGTAATTGCCGGGTTTATCCCCCTCCTTTTTTGAACAGGGCTATGACATTTGCCATCCTCCATCCTCCAGCACTCCAGTACCATCCCCATATCTAAACAGGATTGAAAAATTGTGGTCAGAGCCTCTGCAGTTTCCACCTGTCCTCAGTAACCTAGGATGCATCCCATCTGGGCAAGGTGACTTTTCTACTTTGAGTACTGCTGATCTTTTAAGTACCTCCTCTTTATCAATTTTTATCCTATTCAAAATCGCTGCTATCTCCTCCTTTACTGCTACCATGAATGTCCTGTGGATGTAAGGTGCTATATAAATGTCCTTCCTTCTTTATCTGAGGGAAAAAATTGCACTGATGGAATTTTTTTTGCAACATTCCAAAGATCGTCATGAATGGGGGGGGGGGGGGTGGTGGCGGGGAGGTGAGTAAATCTTTATAAAGGATGTATGTGGAAAACAACTGCTGAAAACCAGCGGAGGTAGAAAATCTGGCCGTGATGGAATGCAACAGCACCCAAATTCTCTGTGGCTAAAAAATTGCACAGGCTTCAGTATAAAGTGGGTTGGTGGAGGTTTCTGTTTCTAGAAATCCCAGAGCACAGCACTCCAGCATGGCTGGAAAGAGCTGGCAGTCAGGTTCAAAAACTGTGTTCACTAACCACAAATGCAGGGAACAGATGCAGAAGAAGATGGTACACCGTAAGGGAATGACCAATGTAAGCCTACCCAACTATGCCACTTAATAGGTGTATGGCCCAAGTACGCAAGCCAGGAAGTGTTGCACATTTACTCCTGGCCCTTTTAAACTTCTTAAAATAAAGTAATGCAGTGACATTTGGTCACTGTGTCCTGCCCTGGTGCTAATAAGTAGTAAGGGAGATAATATAGCTGGCTATGCTGACTGATGCATAGACATTTTGTTCCATACATCTAGTGGGCAGCACACTGGCTGATGGTGCAGATAATCCCTATCCTAGAGAGGAAGGAGGCAGAAGCGAAAAAATTATTGTGGTAACCTTACCTGCCACTGACTGTTCCTCTGATGCAGGTAGGCTGCCACTGACCTTGGAGCAGATCTGCAAGTGGCTCTATGCTGACCTGGAGCATGCATTACCATAGCCTGCGGATATGGCCTGTAGCATCATGGTGGGTATGGCTAAATCGGATCTGGTGCTGTTTTCAAAGCAACCCCCACTGTTAAGGCAACAGTACTTGCCAACGGCCATGCACTTGATATATCCTCCCATTACACACTCGTGAACCCAAGGTGGAATGAATGTTGGTATTGTGGGCAACACTTGACCGACATTCTTTAACGATCTCCCTGTTGTGCAGAATTCTTGGAAAAATGTTCTGTACCATGTGATTTTCTGTAACAGTTCTGCTTTTCTCATTATATAAACATTTTCTTCATGGTCTGGCCTTGAAAACATAGGACATTACATGAAAGATTAGCTGGACAAAAAAATTATATTAATACACTAATCTTTGGATGAAAACATGCTGAAAAGTAAATACATTCATGCACAAAACCTTAGCTGAAAAATACGACGCCTGGAATAAATTAGGTGTCAGCCTTGACTCAGTGGAGGCACTCTTGCCTCTGACTCAGAAGGGTTCAAGCCCCACTCCAGAGACTTGAGCACATAAATCCAGGCTGACACTTCAGTGCAGTACTGAGGGAGTGTTGCACTATCGGAGGATTTGTCTTTCGTGTGAGACATTAAACCGAGGCCCCATCTACCCTCTGAAGTGGATGTAAAATATCCCATGACACTATTCGAAGGAGAACAAGGGAGTTCTTCCGGTGTCCTGGCCAACAATTATCCCTGAACATTCTAAAAAGCAAAAATTCAACTTGTGCAGTCAAGCAACAATGGTCAACATGTGAGAAGTCGCAGTATAAAGCTAAAGGAAGTGACTTGTACAGATGCCAAGAAAAGCGGTAATTCAGACGACTGGGAGAAATATAGAAAACGACAAAGGGATGCAGAAAATATTGTGCTGCAAAAAGGGAATACGAGAAACTTACGGCTAATAGTAAGTTTTAAAAAATATATTTAGAGTAAGGGAGATGTGAGCCCATTAAAGACAGGCGCAGGTGATGCGGTAATAGGGTAATGGCAGATTCATTAAATGAATACTTTGTATCCATTTTCACAGTAGTAAAGGATAAAATACTTCATAAAAAGTAAATAAAGTTGTTGGGGGGGGTGGGGTGGGGGACTTATTGTATTCGATATTAGTTTTTTTAAAAACGGTAATGGAGAAAATAATGGGACTCAGGATAGATAAATCCCCAGGACCTGATGGCTTCCACCCCAGGGTATTAAAAGAAGTAGATGAGGAAATTGCAGAAGCATTAGTTATAATCCTTTGAAACTCTCTTGATTTGGGAATTGTGCCTTTTAGACTGGAAAATTGCTAATGTCACTCCATTATTTAAGAAGGGTGGGAGAGAGAAACCAGTTAACTACAGGCCTAGGCCCGTCAATTGAACGTTAGTTGTCGGAAGCTACTAGAATCTGTCATTAAGGATAGTGACTGAGCACTTGAACAAATATAAGCTGATCAGGGAGAGCCAGCATAGCTTTGTTAAAGGTAAATCATGTCTGAATAATCTGGTTGATTTTTTTTTGTGTGGTCACTAATAAGGTAGACCAAGGATTGTGAATGGGTGTTATCTGTATGGACTTCCAGAATGCATTCAATAAGGTTCCACACAAAAGATTATTGGCAAAAATGAAAACACACAGAATTGGAGGTAGCCTTTGACTTGGGTTGGAAATTGGTTTGGAGGTAGGAGACAGTGGGGATAAAGGGAATGTGCTCAGATTGGCAGGATATGACAAGTGGTGTTCCCCCAGGATCTGTTCTGAGGCCTCAACCTTTCAGCATATTAGTGACTTGGATGAAGGAATAGAGAGTTTTATATCCACGTTTGCAGATGACGCTAAATTGGAAGGGACAGTAAGTAGTGCAGATGGGAGCAGGAAGTTGCAAAGGGACATTAATAGATTAAATTAGTGGGCAAAATTATGATGAAGTTTAATGTAGGCAAGTATGAGCTCATCCACTTAGGACCTAAGAAAGATAAATTGGAGTATTTTCTAAATGACGACAGATTAAGGACAGGGTGACTGAGCACTTGGAGAAATTTGAGCTGATTAGAGAGAGCCAATATGGATTTGTAAAGGGTAGGTCATGTCTAACGAACCTAATTCAATTTTTTGAGAAAGTAACTAAAGTAGTAGACAGGAATGTCTTATGGATGTAGTTTATGTGGACTTCCAGAAGGCATTTGTTAAGGTTCCATGTAAGAGACTGTTAGCTAAAATTAAAGCTCATGGAATTGAAGGCAAATTATTGATCTGGTTAGGAGATTGGTTAGGTGGTAGACGACAGAATAGGGATAATGGTACATGAATTGTAAGGAAGTGACTAGTGGTGTCCCACAAGATCTGTGCTGGGGCCTCAACTATTCACTATATTCGCTATATTTATTAATGAGTTCGATAGCGCAATAGAGAGCCATATAACCAAGTCTGCCAATGGCATGGTAAGTAGTGTAGACGGAAGCATAAAGTTACAAAGATGGATTAAGTGAGTGGCAGATGAATTTCAACCTAAGTAAAGATGTCGTTATCCATTTTGGTCCAATAAAGGATAGATCCAAGTATTTTTTAAATGGTGAAAAGCTAGGAACAGTGGAGGTCTAAAGAGATTTAAGGGTCCATGTGCACAGATCACTAAAATGTAGTGATCAGGTACAAAAAATAATCAGAAAGGCTAGTGGAATGTTAGCCTTTATATCTAGAGGACTATAATCTGCATCAACAAGGGTAGAAGGGTATATCCTTTTATTCTGAGAGAATGGAGAGTTTTTCTGCTTTTTCCAAAAGATTTTGAAAGAAGCTTGAAATTAAATTCCCAGCTTTTATTGTAGGTAAATGATGAATGTATATAAAATATTATAGTTGTGTTTTGCTGATAAACACCTCACAAAAAAGCAGAAGCAATTATGTGTGAACACAAACAGCTGTTATGTGAGAAATAGCATTGTGAATAACAGCTGTTTGTGGTTTCTTGTTGCTGGTTAGAAAAGAAAATTATTCATAAAGAATGATTTTTTTTAGTCAATCATTACTTTTGGTTAGGAAATCTATCCTGAAGCTTTAGTTTTTTTATATAAATACTTGGAAGCTGCATAAATAATGGCTTTTTTGTTTATGGAAATGTATTAAAGACTGTATATGTTGGCAAGTTTACTAATGGTGCACTCCTGGTGCACACCAGGACCGCATATCAGAAAATAGTGTACTCCTAGTCCATGAATTTCTGTCCATTAATTCTACCAAGCAGACAATTTATATGTAAAGCCAAGAATATAAATAATAGAACTGACTGATGATGAGGAAAATGGTGATGGGTATGTGACACAGTGGAGCATGTGCAGGTGGGGTCCTGATGAAAGGGGCCAACAGCAGTTTGGGCTGGATTTTCCATGTTAATTGTATCCACATCTGGTGACTCTTGTTTTGTCATGTTTTTAATAGGATTATCCCATTAATGTGACTGTCTGTCTGTCTCTCTGAAGCTCCGTGCTCAGAGCTCACAAACCTCTGAACAGCATTCCCATTGCTTCCTAATCCCATGACCATCGTCAATGATCCCAGGCCTTGACAACTCCCTGGGAGCCCACCTCAAAGTTCTGCTGATCGTCGAGACTCCGTCCCAGTACTGTCAGATCCCAAGGTCATTCAGTTTCCCTGGTAATACTTTGCATAATACCCCTGTCCTTATAAAACTTGCGACTCACTATGAGCCGCGCCACGTACTCGGAGCAGTACCACAGACCATCTGCTGGTAGAAAATAAAGATAGTCCTATTTATGGTTTTCACAGAATAATGCACAGAGTCGTGGAATTCAATTCCTAAAGCAGCAGTGAAAATCCCAGACTACCATGTAACTCTAAATTAGTGGCTTTGATAAAAGGTGTTACAGCACAGTATTGTTATAAAACAGCATATGCTTGAACATGTGTGTGTAGATCAATTTATATTTATTTATACCAGGAATAAATCATTTGCAGTGAACTGTTAATCCAATTTGATGCCTTGAATTGCATTGCTTTATTGGATAGAAAATTGCTTTCATTTACTTTCTAAAATTGGGCTTTTTATTTGCTGTAACATACCTTAGAAATTACATTAGTTTTATACACAACTGTAAGGAAATAGTGTTTTGGTTGTAATCTGGTTTTACATTTTTATGTAATCTTTTGTGTTTGTTTTTAAGCTCTACCTGAACCGGTCATTCCATCTCTCCAGAAAGAGCACCCAGTAAGTAATATTCTTCGTTCTATGACTAGAATGATGTTAACAGTAAAAAAAAATTTTGAACACACTTTTTAGGTCAAAAAAATAAAATTTTATATCATGTATAATATGTTTTAGTCTTAATCTCTGTCTAGCTAGCTATGTCAGCTTTGTTCCTTGCATTGTGCAAATTGCTAACTTATGAAACAGCATTGTAGCTGGCAGACTTTTTGTTTGAATCCAAACCCATAACCACAGTTATCTGAGCAGTTATTTCAAATGCTGCTTCAGCAATTTGCTGATTTTGTTTTGGTTTACCAATATAGGTTCTCTTTTGTTCTCCATAGCTTCAAAATCCTTTATGCGTGAATTATTTAGGGTGGCAAATGTAATGCAGTCAGCTGCTTGAGAAGTTAATCATGCTCCAACATGAAGTGGGCTGTGGTGAGATGGTCCATATTATATTCAACTAGAATTCTACACTGTTGCAGCTGGAAAAGGATAACATTTGCTTGTAAAACATATGGTTGACATGAGTCCAGCGTCACCCATTGTTACTTAAATCTTGCGCTTAAATATAGCGCTTTTCTCGACCTCAGGATATCCTAAAGTGCTTTACAGCCAGTTAAGTACTTTTGAAGAATAATTACTGTTGTAATGTAGGAAACGCGATAGCCAATTTGCGCACAGCAAACTTCCACAAAGAGCAATGTGATAATGACCAGATCATCTGTTTTAGTGATGTTGGTTGAGGGATAAATATTGATTAGGACAAGGGAGAACTCCATCCCCCTCTTCGAAATAGTGCCACGGGATCTTTTATGTCCACCTGTGAGGGCAGATGGGGTCTCGGTTTAACGTCTCCTACGAAAGACGGCACCTCCGACTGTGCAGCACTCCCTTAGTATCGCACTGGAGTATCAGCCTGGACTTTGTGCTCATGTCTCTGAAGTGGGACTTGAAGCCACAACCTTCTGACTCAGAGGCGAGAGTGCTACCCACTGAGCCATGGCTGACACGCCAGTGCAGCCCTGGGCCTCATCTGATCCCCCTAGCCCTGCAAAACCTGTCCATAGTTCCCAGACAACTTGATCCTCTTTGCACTTATTTCTTATTCATTGGTTTGTTCTTTGCATTTTGTTGGGCAGGAATGGCTAGTTGGCCCAAGATAGTCCATAATGCCCTGAGGTGACTGTGCTGAACCTTGCATTGTCAGCTCATTTGAATAATTTGCATTAGCTGCCAGTATAGCTTGGCATATATTACTTCTTGTACCTCTTGTCACCCAGGAAATGTTCTGTGCCCCCTCAAGTTGTTACGCGGGGGTTCACAAACCGCAATCTTTGATGATGGCAGGACAAGTTGATACGGCCGTTTATAAAGCCCAGGACCCCATATGCTTTTTTTAAATAGAGGCATAGTGTACAAAAGCAAGGACATTATGCTAAACCTTTATAAATTACTAGTTAGTCCACAGCTGGAGTATATTGTCCAATTCTGGGCACCACACTTTAGGAAGGATGTCAAGGCCTTAGAGAGGGTGCAGAGGAGATTTACTAGAATCTTACCAAGGATGAGGGCCTTCAATTATGTGGAGAGACTAGAGAAGCTCGGATTGTTCTCCTTTGAGCAGAGACTGTTAAGGGGTTATTTAATAAAGGTGTTCAAAATTCTGAAGGGTTTTGATAGAGTAAATAAGGAGAAACATTTCCACTGACAGGAAGGTCGTTAACCAGAGGATACAAATTTATGATAATTGGCAAATGAACCAGAGGGGAGATGAGGAGAAACGTTTTTACACAGCGAGTTGTTATGATCTGGAATGCACTGCCTGAAGAGGTGGTGGAAGCAGATTCAATAGTAACTTACAAAAGGGAATTGGATAACTATTTGAAAGGGAAAAATTTACAGGGCTATGGGGAAAGAGCATGTAAGTGGGACTGATTGGATAGCTTTCAAAGTGCTGGCACAGACACGATGGGCTGAATGGCCAACTTCTGTGCTGTCTGATTCTATGGTATCTCTTATTGAGGAAAGTGATGAATGTGCTTCTCCTTACATGATGTGGAGATGCCGGTGATGGACTGGGGTTGACAAATGTGAGGAATCTTACAACACCAGGTTATAGTCCAACAGTTGGTTTGGAAGGATCTGGTAGTGAGAATTTTGACGCAAATCCACACAAAGAACCATCCCTATAATGCAGTTTGGCCTTCAAGAGCTGGCATAGGTATATGACAGCTACTTTGTGAAGTGGAGGTTTTTTTTCCATTCTTGGAATGTGGGCGTCGCTGGTAAGGCCAGCATTTATTGCCCATCCCTACTTGTCTATTAAGGACAGTAGGTTTCCTTTCCAAAAGGATATTACTAAAATAGTTGGGTTTTTTTGACCATCTTGACAGCCTCATGGTCATTTTAATTGATACCATATAATTTATATAACTTATATTTCCAGATTTTTAAAAACTGAATTCAAATTCTCAAATTGCCGTGGTGAACTCATGTTCTCTGAATTACTAGTCCAGTAACATAACCTAATCACTACACTACCGTACTCACTAGGTATACTGAAGACATGCCCAAGAAGGATGTCTAAATCAGTAAGTGCAGGTACTGGATCATGAATGGGTGTGTACATAACACAAGATAAAGTCACACCTATCTTTCTGTCCCTTCAAGAATTGATCCATCTTCTTCCCAACCCATGAGCACCATTAGAAACTGCAAAGCATTTCCCATACTGAGAGTTTTGGTTGCTGCAAGCAAAAGTGCTCTGGAAGCAAGATGGCTTTAAGAAACAATTTGGAAATAAAAATGTTACAATGCATAAAGTAAGATCCAACATGCAACAAAAAATTTGACTGGCCATTGAGGCTGCGTGTCACCAGCACGGTCTCTATAGTTTTTTGTTAACAAAATCTTTCTCTTTTTTTTTTCCCACACTGCCTCAAATTCTCCATAGAAAATGGCGTGCAGCTGATCTTCATAGCAGCTGTTCAGTTGTATTAATGTTAAGAGGTGTTTGAGGGGGCCCCTGTCAATTTATCCTTGCATTTTCCATCTGTTGCAGTAGAAAGAGCCAAACTTTAATTCAGAACCACTTCCTATTGGGACTGCTGTAGTTAGGAACTTTGTGATGTATATTGGGATTTCAAACTCAGGCCATACCTGAAACTCTGTTAGTACTAACCTAGTCAGGCATCTGCCACTTAAGTGAGTATTTTTCACTTCAGTAAGTCTGAAATCACTAAAATTTCTTAACCTTAATAATTAATATTTTGTGCTTCAGTTACCAACAACAGTTTGAATTTATATAGTGTCTTTAACGTAGTAAAATGCCCCTAGGCGCTTCACAGGACCGTTATCAGACAAAATTTGACACCGACCACATGAGATGTTAGGACAGGTGACGAAAAGCTTGGTCAAACATAGGCTTTAAGGAGCACCTTAAAGGAGGAGAGAGAAGTGGAGAGATTTAGGGGGAGAATTCCAGAGCTTGGGGCCTAGATAGCTGAAGGCATGGCTTCCAATGGTGGCGTGAAGTAATTGGGGATGCACAAGAGGCCAGAATGGGAGAAATGCAGAATTCTCGGAGGGTTGTAGGGCTAGAGGAGGTTACAGAGATAGGGAGTGGTGTGATTTGAACACTAGGATAAGAATTTTAAATTTGAGACGTTGCTGGACTGGGAGCCAATGTAGGTCAGCAAGCACAGGGGTGACTGAAGAACAGGACTTGGTGCAAGTTAGGATGCAAGGCATTAACTTCTGAGTAGGTCTACTGTTATTGCAATGATGAGTCCTGAAATTTCCATCATTTAAATGGGTAGAGTGTTAGTTTACTAATTTATGGTACAATGTATTGGTAGACGGTAGATTTGTACTTGCAAGTTCCCGATTTTGAAAGGGCTGACCACAGAAAGTTGGAGAATATAGTAATCATAGTCCACACTCCTGCATCTCGTGCAGATGGCACTGGTAGGTTCAGACAGCAGGTCACATTTTCTCCCTAAATATGATTTGGTGGCTATGTGTGGTAGAAAGGGGAATATCAATAACATAAAGTGGATATAAAGTTATGCAAAGAAATTGAGTCATTGTTTGCAAGTGGAGATTAAAATGCTAACATACGAACAAACACCCAAAAAAGGACGGACAGGAAAAGACCTACTGGTCCATCCAGCCTGTTCCACATAGTTGTGTTGCCTTATGTAGCACAATACATACACTCCCCACCCACTCAGAACCATATAAACTCTTGGATAAACCAGATAACCAGGTTAATAAAACCCAGGCCAATTAGGGAATAAAAACTGGAAAATTCCTCTCTGATCCCCTTAGGCAATCGAAACTAATCCAGGAGATCACATTGGCCCTGATTTATGTTACAGGATACCTACCTCTTGTAGGTGATCTCCACCCCAGCCAGAAATGAGTCCAACTGTCACTTGAAGAAATATAGCAAATCAGTGTTCGCCGCATGAGCTGACATCCTGTTCCACACGTCCGCTATTCTCTGGGTAACAATAAAATGCCCAACATTCAACCTAGTTCTGCCCTTGCAGAACTTGTAAGCGTGATCCCTGGTCTTCCCTAACCTATTCAGTTGAAATAATTGGTATACATGCACACAATCTAGTCCCTTTGTTATTTTATAAACCTTGATCAAATCACTCCTAAATCTACACTCCAAGGTATAGAGACCCAGCTCGTTGAGTCTACTTGGGTAACTAAGGTGTTACTGGTAATTAATCATGTGGCCCTCCTCTGCACCCTTTCCAAAGCCTCAATATCCCCCACCATATTAGGGGACCAATACTGGGCACAGTATTCTAACTGAGACCTAACCAAGTTGTGCAAGGACAAAATGGTATGCTTTTTTTAAAAATAGTGAGTTATCTTGTGATTATACCCGAGAACTCTTGTTCGCTTTAACTGTAGCTTCATGACAATAGAGAGTTGTACATCTAAGTTTGCAGATGGCACTAGTAAGTTGTGTAGATGGGGGCAGAAGTTAGAAAGGGACAAGACTGATTAAGTGAGCAGGCAAAACTATGGGTGATAGAGTTCAATGTGGGAAGTGTGATGTAATCCACTTTGGATTGGCGATTTTATGAACTGGAGATGCAAAGGGATTTGGGTGTCCAATTACACACATCACTAAAAGCTAGTGCATGGGTACAAAAAGTAATCAAAAAGGCTAATGGAATGTTGGTTTTTATCTTGAGAGTTGGAATACAAAAGAGAGGAAGTGATGCTTCAATTTTACAGAGCCTTGGTGAGACTCCATCTGGAGTACTGTGTTTAGTTTTGAGCACCGCACCTCAGGAAGGATATATTGGCCTTTGGGAAAGTTGAGGGCTGATTTTTAATTGAGCTGTTTAAAATAATAAAAGGATTTGATAGAGTAGACACAGAGAAGCTATTTCCTCTGGTGGGGGAATCCAGATGAAGAGGGTGCCATCTTAAAATTAGAGCTATACTATACAGAAGTGAATTCAGGAAGCACTTCTTCACACAAAGGGTAGTGGAAATGTGGAATTCTCTCCGCCAAAAGGCTGTGGATGCTGAGGCAATTGAAATTTTTAAGACTGAAATCGACAGATTTTTATTAGGTAGGGGTATCCAAGGATATGGATCAAATGTGGGTAAATGGAGTTGAGGTACAGATCAGCCATGATCTAATGGAATGGCAGAACAGGCTCAAGCGGATGAATGGCCAACTGCTGTTCCTATGAAGCAGCTGAAGATAGTTGAGCCTAGGACGCTGCACTGAGGAAGTCTTGCAGCGATTGTCCTGGGGCTAAGATGATTGGTCTCTAACAACCACAACCACATTCCTTTGTGCCAGGTATAGCTAGGGAGAGCTTTCCCCCTGATCCTTATTGACCTCAGTTTTATTAGCGCTCTTTGGTGCTACACTTCATCAAATGCTGCCTTGATGTCCAGGGCAGTCACTTCCACCGTACCTCTGGAATTCTGGTCTTGTGTCCATGTTTGGACCGGAGCTGAGTGGTCCTGGCGGAACCCGAACTGAGCAGATGGCTTCTAAATGTACAATAGAAATTCTGCTTAGTCATCATGACCCTCCCATCAAGATTTGTATGTCGTGTTTTCATAGGTTAAGAGGATATATGTAGTTTTGAGATGTGTCCATCATAATTTTTATAAAATACCAACAAATCACAACGGAACATTTTTTTAAAAAAATATGCAAAAGAGAAAAAGAAAGCCAGTTATTTCCCTGGTGTCCTTTAGCCATTCAATAACCTGGTCTCTGCAAGGAGGGGAGTCGCCAAGCAACAGCTGACACTCTAGAGAAATTTATGACTGCAACAGTAATTACTTCTACCTGACCCCGGGAAGTGTCTATTTAGACCATTTCCCCACAGGAAATACCAGGGAAGGATCAGACAGTTTAGCAGCTAAACATCACACTTCTGCTCCAGATCCAGACTGTAAGTAATGCCATGGCAGATTAGCTACCATAGTTACCTAATTCAGAATTGAACCCACAGGTCCAATGGCATAAGAGAACCAGATTACCAAGATCACAATGGAACAAGATGAACTTCCATTGGGAAATGCAAAGAGAAAGAATGGGTAGAAAGACACATGCTTATTTAGGTTCCCCTTTTTTTCCCAGTGGGAGGAAAAAGTACTTGGGTTCTTTTTTCTGCCTCAGTGATCAGAAAAATGAATAACTCCTGATTATGCAAAATAAATAAAAATTTACATTTAAGGAAAACTTCTAATAGGATGGGTGCAAGGAAACATTACTGGCTTAATGTATAGTTTTAGCATCACAAAAGAATCTCAATGTGCTCAGTTCTTGCATCCTTGTAGTTTGTTTGTGAAAAATTGTATCCAGTAATTTAAAAATGTTTCCCATATTTTTTTTAAAATCATTTGAACGTTTTTAGGAGTGCTTTGAGCCCACCATGCAGCTACAATTTGTGCACCGAAGAGGAAATAACATTAGCCCATACCTCTCACTAAATAGCTCGAACCTGGGAGACCTGCTCATGGGGTTTCTGCGATACTATGCTACAGAATTTGAGTAAGTAGCTTTTTTTTAAAAAAAAGATAGAATGTACATTGGTGTATTTGAAAGTAACTAGGACTATGTACGCTTAAGGGCTGAGTTTTTTTCCCCCATATTTTCCCTACCAATACCTCCATAACATGCCTGCCTCCACCCCTACCTTAGTCCATCTACCACCAAAACTCTCATCCATGCTTTTGTCATCTCCTAGACTCGACTATTCTAAAGCTCTCCTGGCCAGCCTCCCATTCTCCACCATCTGTAAACCCCTGTCCTTGCTGATCTACTGCATCTGCCAATGTTTCCAGTTCAAAATTTTTGCCCTTATATTTAAATCCCTCCCTAGCTCTGTAACCTCCTCCAGCCCTATAATCCCCTGCACCATCAGTTCTTGCCTTTTGTACATCCCCTCCTCCCTTCAGCCTCTCAACCTTCCTTTCCTCCTTTAAGACGCACCTTAAAATCAAGCTGTTTGATCAAGCTTTTGGTTTTCCCTCCTAATATCTTCTACTTCGTCTTTGTGTCCCTTTTGTCTGATTATGACTGTGAAGCACCTTGGGACATATAGGGTTAAAGACACTATATAAATGAAAGTTATTGTTATAGTATTGAGATTTGTGTTGCCACTGGTGGTTGGATCCCAACAGTTTCATTCAATTTTCTGAAACAAATGGAATAAAACCAAGAATATCACTGTCCAGAAGTGCTTTATCTTTGAACGCAGTGCTTAACTTCAGTCTGTGTGAAGTTGGTTACCAAGTCTGACAGCTGCTAAATATTTCCCACTGTGTCTTTGCAGCAGATTTTTATTTTTATAAATGCTCGTGGCTTATTTAAGGGGTTGTAAAATGGCACCTGGCAGCCACCTCCAAAGCCAACAGCCGCAAAAGATAATCAAAAATTAATTTACTGGGAAATGACATCCTCACATCTTTGTTTCTCTCTTGTGGAGATTGCTGTAATTCACATCTAATGAACCCATGAATGTTGCTGGGTATAATGTTTTACCTGTATTTATATTGCAATGATGCTGCTGGAAGGTGGAAGCAGCATATAAACAAGATGTTGCTAGTTTCAATGGTAAATATAAGCAGCTGGCAAATGCCACAGTTTTGTTTTAGCCTCGAACAGACTGAGCTTACATAGGAAAATGCAGCCCCTCAAACTTGTTCTGCCATTCTATTATATCATGGCTGATCTGTACCTCAACTCCATTTTACCCGCCTTTGCACCATATGCATTGATGCCCTTACCTAACAAAAATCTATCGCTCAGTCTTGAAATTTTAAATTGGCTCAGCATCCACAGCCTTTTGGAGAAGTGTGTTCCAGATTTCCAATATCCATTTTGTGACAAAGTGCTTCCAGATTTCACTCCTGCCTTGCCTAGCTCTAATTTTAAGATTATGGTCCCTTGTTCTGGATTCTCCCACCAGAGGAAATAGTTTCTCTGTATCTACCCTATCTATTCCCTTTATTATTTTAAACACCTCAATTAAGTTACCCCTCCACCTTCTAAACTCAAGCGAATATAAGATTATGCAACCTGTCCTCATTTAACCCTTTAAGCCCCAGTATCATTCTGGTGAATCTGCGCTGTACCAATACATCTTTCCTGAGGTGTGGTGCCCATGAACACGATACTCCATGGAGTCTGACCAAGGCTCTCTACAACTGAAGCTTCACTTCCTCGCTTTTGAATTCCAACTCCTTTGAAATAAAGGTCAACATTGCTTTAGCATTTTTGATCATTTTTTGTATCTGTGCACTAGCTTTGTAATTTGTGTACGTGGATACCTAAATCTCCTTTGCTTCTCAACAGCTCTTTGCATTGCTCTCCTATATTGACCTTCTGTTGACATAAGGAACTTAACTACATACACTTTAGAGCTTTAGTGTTGCTCTGAAATGCCCCCTGCAGTATAAATGGAGCAAATTCTAGAGCACTGGCACCTACAGACTGCAACATACAAGAAGTTACATTTATATAGTTATAGAGAGGGAATTCAAGTGTGGGACCCCGGTGGTTGAAGGTGCAGCTGCCAATGTTGGGTGATGAGAGGTGTGGAGGAGGGGGGTGGTGCACAAAAGGCTAGGGCAGAGGAATGGAATGTTTGTGGGAGAATGTCGGGCTGTAGAAGGTTGTGAATATAGGGTGGGGGGAGGTCATGGAGGGATTTAAAGACAATTTAAGAATTTTAAATTTGAGGCATTGGAGGATAGGCATCCATTGTAGGTCAACAAACACAAGAGTGATGAGCCAGAGGGACTTAGTGTGGGACAAGATATGTACAGCAGAGTTTTGGACGAACTGGTGTTTATGGAGCATAAAAATTGAGAGCCCAGCACAGTGTAGTCAAGTCTGAAGATGACAAGGGCATGTATAATGGTTTCAGAGTGACTGGACAGAGGCAGGTCATGTTGTGGAGGTGAAAGTATGCAGTCTTTGTGGTGGAATGGATATGTGGTCTAAAGCTAAATTTTAATGTGGCCAAAGCACTGCTTGCATTACAACTGGCAGTTACTTTACACTCCTATACCATTTTTCTGGAGATAATTCATTGTTATTTAATGAACAAATTTGAAGCCCATCTTGCTAAACCATTGGTCAAAGTCCGTTCCTGCTTTTGAGTTGAACACATTAACAGAGGTGCGAGTTCATATAAAAATAATGGATTTCAACCCCCATGCTTTTCATAGCAGTATTAAAATAGTAATATTATTGATCAGGTAAATGTTTGTCTTCAGAACTATCCAAAAAAAAGGTATTGAGTTATACTGTGAAGCAGAACACACAGCTGAGATCACCGTTTTAGCCTAAAATGAAAGCTGAATATCTTTTGTGACTGTTTTGCTGTGTCAGTTTTCCAGGTTCTGGTTTCACAAAAATGAGTGAAGGCAGCAGGTGGGATTTGGACATAGAGGCCTGTGACACAGATGGATGTTGGAGCCAGAAGTGCGGGCTTTAATATTCAGCTGTTTTTACAGAGATGGTGTGTAAATATTTACCAGAGGGAGAAGGCCATCATTGGAAAAAGTTACAGTCTGTATTACATAGTTTCTACACACATACTGTCTGCCAATGGGGGTTAGCAATTTTAATGGACCAAGTGCACAGTGTACATTTTGAGTCTGTATTTGTCAGTTCTACTGCAATCTTTGCACAAATGGGTTTGTATTGCATGCGGTGGTCATGTTTTTTTTAATAAAAGGAATGTCTGGGCTCTGGAATTTGGGGCAGCTTTGTACTGAAAACGTAGTCACTGAGGGTAGGTTGAAACGGATGGAACATATTCTACTTCTGAGCCATACAAAAGGGGTAGAGTGTTTTTTGGTTACCCTGTTCCATTCTGGTTTGCAGCGATATCTTAATGGTCTGTTATAAACATCTAGTATCGTGACTGGAGAAAAAGCCGAACAATGGTTTAACAATTAAGAATGTTGCACAACCACTTTTTAAAAAAAAAAATAATTGTGCACCTTCATAGGAGTCAAAAACAAGCCAGTTGGTAGTGGTGCGGTTTCCTTTCACCTTTTGTTATTGTCCAGTAAAGCAATTATTTTAAAGCATAATTGAAGAGATAACTTGCACCTGAACTTGGAAGTTAATAATAGTAATAATCTGTAATAAAGTGTTTATTCATGATTCTTGCTGCTGAAAGTTTAAGAATTGCATAGGTAGAAAGATTTCAGACTTTAAAAAGGATGTTTGTGGTATATCAGTACATGTTTGCAGATCATTAACTCAAATGGTTCCATTTAACAGTTCAAATTAAAATCATAGATATTAATACATGTCTGTTATTCTCACTTTCACCCCTTCAGTTGGAGTAATTCAATAATTTCAATTCGTGAAGCCAAAGTGATTCCCAAAACCAATGAAATGGAATGGAAAAATAAATATATTTGTGTTGAAGGTATGTATGTAATAAATGGATTTGTCTAATATGTTTGTGTCTAGTGTCTATAGTTTCTCTGATTAATTTTAAGTGTATGTAGTGTCTTTTTAAAATGTTTTTCTGCTTTGTAAATCATTTATCGTTTTCTTCTTTCGTTAAGTGTTTATGGATTTCCATATTTTAGTTTGGTTGTTTTATAATTTGTTTTCATCAATCATTCCACCAAAGAAAAAGTTCTCCAAGATAAGGCCACAGTGACCATTTCCCACCCAAAGTGGATGTTTGAAGCTAGTTGCAGGTCTCTACCTTTATGTTTTGAACAGAAGCAGTGGTTAAAAAATATTGTTTTTAAAAACTCTGTTAGCCCTGCCTGATTATAGCGCAAGCTTCACTGACTTTCAAAATACAATATAAAGTATATAGAAAATTGATGTAAGCAAAGTGCACCTGTGACATTGTTTGAGCATTAGGATTAGTAGGGAACCAGTATGGTTGTCAACTCTGGTTGGAGGTATTCTTGGAGGTTTGATCACGTGATGTTTGATCTTGTGACACTTGCCCGCAGTTTGCAAATGTTATTGCATTTACCTTTTATAAAGATTGGGTCCACTGTAGTTGAGTATCTTTGCTTGTGGTTTTGCGCCAGCAGCTGTTGCCTGAGAAGTTCCGAGAACCAGGAGGCCGCCTGCGAGCAGGTGAAGAAAGTATACAGGCACAGATTACAAGTGTGAACGTGAAGTGCGAGCACTACTTTTCTCCGGGGTTAGTAGCGGTGCCTGGGTAGATATATCTTTCATTCCCGGAGACTCCCAGAGAATCCAGGAGGGTTAACAACCCTGGACTCCAGTTTTAAACCGAACAAACTATTCAGTATTTTTATCCAAGTAAAATCAGTTTTATAGCATAGAGTTGTGCGTCACTATAGTAATAAAGAAAAATACATCAGAACTTCGGTTTATTTCTCCAAAGCCAGGCATATTAGTACAGAAGCTACTGCAATCCTGGCACTGTGGCTGGGAGCGTGAGGTCTGTGCTCCAGCCACAGTGCCTGCTGGGACATGTAGTTTTATCCCCAACACATCAATCTCCGTTTCTATTTAGGCCATAGAGGTGAAACACTTTCCTCTTAACATTTCCATCTGAGAGGAAACCCTTACACTCTGTTTTCCAGATTCTGGAACTTTTCTGAGTTGCCGGTCACTTTTATTGGAAATCGCTGTCCACTGTTAGCTATTCAGTATGCATTTACCAGCACAGCTATAACTTCTTACAGGCACAAAGTTCTACTTTTCTCCTGGGTTGCTAGCAGCACTGCCGAGAGATTCATCTTCCATTCCTGGATACTGCGGGGCAATCTAGGCAGGTTGGCAGCCTTAATTATACCCGCTCTAAAGCTTGAATATCCTTCCTACAGTGTGCAGCCCAATTCTGCACATTTCTAACTGAAGTCTTATTAAGGTTTTATATCAATGATATCTTAGCTTTAATATTCTATGTTTTGAGATTAAAACCTAGAATTCGATTAGCTTTTTTCACAATCTTATCAACCTAAGATGCTGCCTTTAATGTTCTGTGGAACTGTACCCTCTGTCCCTGTGCTGTTCCACAGCACTGAGCCTACTTCCCTTTAGAGTATAATTACTGCTTTTTTTTAACCAGAATGCATCATCTGACACTTACTGACATTGAATTCCATCTGCCACATTTTAGCCCATTCCCAGTCCCCCATCTTATCAATATCCTGTTGCAGTTTCCTCATTTGGTCATTCTAAAGAATGAACTATTGTCTTCAAATTTTGACACCATTCCCTTTAAACCTGTGAGCTAGAAACAGCCTGCTTTGCAAACTCTACTCTGAGCTGATTGTACTGGCCAATGTGCGCTTTCTCCACTACAAACCATTTTCTTAAACCCCTCTTCCCTGCCCCCTCCACCCTTACCTTCAACGAAAAGTGCGAGGAGCTCAGGGACTTTTGTCACTAAAATTGAGACTATCCATTCAACTGCCTCTGCTGTTTCCCCCTCTTCCCCTAGCCCACCAAGCCAAACCGCCCCCAAGGTTCCCCCCTGCCCTAACCACGAACTCTCATCTTTCTCTAGTTTCTCTCCTATTTCCCCTTATGCCCTCTCCAATCTCATCTTGACCACGAGATCCACATCCTGCTCCCTCGACCCTATTCCCACCAAACTGCTGACCACCCAACTTCCCTTCCTGGCCCCCATGTTATCTGATATTGTTAACTATTCCCTCTCCTCAGGTACTGTCCCCTTCAAATCTGCCGTCATCGCCCCCCACCTATGACCCCTCTGTCTTTGCAAACTATCGCCGCATCTCCATCCTCCCTTCTCCAAAGTTCTTGAACATGTTGTCGACTCCCAAATCCGTGCTCATCTTTCCCGCAACTCCGTGTTTGAATCCCTCCAATTAGGTTTCCACCCCTGCCATAGTACTGAAACGGCCCTTATCGAAGTCACAAATGACATGCTATGTGACTGTGACCATGATAAACTATCCCTCCTTATCCGTTTCGACCTGTCTGCTGCCTTTGACACAGTTGACCACACCATCCTCCAACGCCTCTCCTCAGTCGTCCAGCTGGGTGGGACTGTGCTCGCTTGGTTCCATTCTTATTTATCCAGTCGTAGCCAGAGTATCACCGGCAATGTTTCTCTTCCAGTTCCCGCACCATTACCTCTGGAGTCCCCCGGGGATCTATTCTTGACCCCCTTCCTATTTCTCATCTACGTGCTGCCCCTCAGCAACATCATCCGAAAACATGATGTCAGATTACACATGTACGCTGACTCTATCTCGCCATCACCCCTCTTGACCCCTCCACAGTCGCTCATTTTTCACACTGCTTGTCCAGCATCCAGTATTGGATGAACAAAAATTTCCTCCAACTAAATATTGGGAAGACCGAAGCCATTGTCTTTGGTCCCTGCCGCAAACTCGGTTCCCTAGCCCCCAACTCCATCTCTCTCCCTGGCCACTGCCTAAGGCTGAACCAGACCATTCGCAACCTTGGTGTCCTTTTTGACCCTGAGATGAGCCTCCGACCACACATCTGCTCCATCACCAAGACTGCCTACTTCCACCTCCGTAACGTCGCTCGTCTCCGCCCCTGCCTCTGCTCATCTGCTGCTGAAACCCTAATCCATGCCTTTGTTACCTCCAGACTTGACTATTCCAATGCTCTCCTGGCTGGCCTCCCATCTTCCACCCTCCATAAACTTGAGCTCGTCCAAAACTCTGCTGCCCGTATCCTAACTTGCCAAGTGCTGTTCTCCCATCACCCCTGTGCTCGCTGACCTAAGTTGGCTCCGGGTCTGGGAATGCCTCATTTTAAAATTCTCATCCTTGTTTTCAAAAGCCTCCATGGCCTCGCCCCTCTCTATCTCTGTAACCTCATCTAGCCCTAAAACCCTCCGAGATCTCTGCTGTCCTCCAATTCTTGCCTCTTGCGCATCCCCAATTTTTAATTGCTCCACCATTGGTGACTGTGCCTTCAGCTGCCTAGGCTCTAAGCTCTGGAATTCTCTCCCTAAACCTCTCCGACTCTCTACCTCTTTCTCCTTTTAAGACGCTCCTTAAAACCCACCTCTTTGACCAAGCTTTTGGTCATCTGTCCTAATATCTCCTTTTGTGGCTCGGAGTCAAATTTTGTTTGAAAATCGCTCCTGTGAAGCGTTCTGTGGGACGTTTTACTACGTTAAAGGCGCTATTTAAATGCAAGTTGTTGTTGTGTTTCAAATGCTGCTTTGACAAATCCCCAGGACCAGATGGTTTCCATCCCATGGTTTAAAGGAAGTAGGTGAGCACATTGCGGATGCCCTAACTATAATCTTTCGAAGTTCTCTAGATTCAGGAACTGTCCCTCTAGATTGGAAAATTGCACATGTCACTCCGCTTTTTAAGAAAGGAGAGAGGGGGAAACCGGGGAATTATAGACCAGTTAGCCTAACATCTGGAAAAATGCTGGAGTCTATAATTAAGGATAGGATGACTGAACACCTCGAGAATTTTCAGTTAATGAGAGAGCCAGCATGGATTTGTGAAAGATAGGTCGTGCCTGACAAACCTGATTGAATTTTTTGAAGAGGTGACTAAAGTAGTGGACAGCGGAATGTCAATGGATGTTGTTTATATGGACTTCCAGAAGGCATTTGATAAGGTCCCACATAAGTGACTGTTAGCTAAGTTAGAAGCCCATGGAATGGAGGGAAAAGTACGGACTTGGTTAGGAAGTTGGCTGAGCGAAAGGCGACAGAGAGTAGGGATAGTGGGTAGGTACTCACATTGGCAGGATGTGACTAGTGGAGTCCCGCAGGGATCTGTCTTGGGGCCTCAATTATTCACAATATTTATTAACGACTTAGATGAAGGCATAGAAAGTCTCATATCTAAGTTTGCCGATGACACAAAGATTGGTGACATTGTAGGCAGTGTAGATGAAAACATAAAATTACAAAGGGATATTGATAGATTAGGTGAATGGGCAAAACTGGCAAATGGAATTCAATGTAGACAAATGTGAGGTCATCCACTTTGGATCAAAAATGGATAGAACAGGGTACTTTCTAAATGGTAAAAAGTTAAAAACAGTGGATGTCCAAAGGGACTGAGGGGTTCAGGTACATAGATCATTGAAGTGTCATGAACAGGCGCAGAAAATAATCAATAAGGCTAATGGAATGCTGGCCTTTATATCTAGAGGACTGGAATACAAGGGGGCAGAAGTTATGCTGCAGCTATACAAAACCCTGATTAGACAGCACCTGGAGTACTGTGAGCAGTTCTGGGCACCGCACCATCGGAAGGACATATTGGCCTTGGAGGGAGTGCAGCGTAGGTTTACTAGAATGATACCCGGACTTCCAGGATTAAGTTACGAGGTGAGATTACACAAATTGGGGTTGTATTCTCTCGAGTTTCGAAGGTTATGGGGTGATCTGATGGAAGTTTATAAGATATTAAGGGGAACAGATAGGGTGGATAGAGAGAAACTATTTCCGCTGGTTGGGGATTTTAGGAGTATGGGGCACAGTCTAAAAATTAGAGCCAGACCTTTCAGGAGCGAGATTAGAAAACATTTCTACACACAAAGGGTGGTAGAAGTTTGGAACTCTCTTCTGCAAACGGCAATTGATACTAGCTCAATTGCTAAATTTAAATGTGATATCTATAGCTTTTTGGCAACCAGAGGTATTAAGGGATATGGGCCAAAGGCAGGTATATGGAGTTAGATCACAGATCAGCCATGATCTTATCAAATGGCGGAGCAGGCACGAGGGGCTGAATGGCCTACTCCTGTTCCTATGAATGAAATTTAAATTCATAAACCAGTCACGAGATCATGGCAACACATCAATACTCATATCATTCTTCCTTCCTACTTATAAACCTGGAAAAGTTTTTAATTTTGCACTTCAGATGAAAGCGCCCCTTTAAGATTAATTCTGCTAACCATTCTTTTTCCATAGCTAGAAATCACAATGTAGTTCTTTCCGCCCACCTCCCAATACCAGAGAAAAGTCATCAACTTCACAGGTAGTTCTTGCAGACATGACGCAGGTGTGTGAGGCTGGCATAGTGGGTCAGAACAGCACTTTCACTCCTGCCAGCTGCATTTCAAGTCAGCCAGGTCAAGGATATGAGCGTTTCCTCTTCCAAGGGTCCTAACAATCTTTATTCCTGCAGACATTCGTTCTACAAAAACTGCCAATCCCTTGCTACTAAGTGATCTCATTTAAAGAAAACCATAGGGCTAACCTGTGAGGGTGGTGAACTTATCCTGCATTGTACCTCAGTTGAATCTAACAGGTGGGAAAAGATCCATAGAAGTTCTGAGGTCCCTATCTTTAACACACAAGACACAAAGGAAATAAATGAAAGCAGTTACAGGAAGAACAGTTTATGGTTTGTTACACAGGACTCCAATATTTAATGACTGGAAAGTTTTGTGATAAAACATCAGCTGACATTAAAATAGAAAGCACCAAGAATCCAGCATCTAACAGTACAACTGAGCCCAGAGCATCCAAACATCACTAGAAATCACTTCCCAAAAAACAAACACAAATCACCAAATAAATAACCTTACTGCCGGGGGGTGGGATAAATAAATCAATACATTTCAGGAGGTTCCTAAACCATCACCAGCCACCTGAATCATTAGATTGGACCTCTGTTTAATGTCTCAGCCAAAGGACGGCACCTCCAAAAATGTGCCATTCCTTCATTAACACGAGTGTCAACGTGAATTATATGAAGTCCTGGAATGGGTCTTGAAACTTCTGACTCTGAGGTGAGAATCCTATCTATTGTAGTATCTTGGTCCCACCTGATTATAGCACAAGCTTCACGAGCTTTCAAAAACTTTTGGAACAGATTTTCATTTTTACTTCCAGTATAGTCACTCTGTTCCTCTCCATCATTCAAGCGAGAGAGAAATAAATGATTTCTCTATTTTAACCTCTCACTGGCCAGACATAAATTAAATTACAATGCAAGGTAAATGTGTTGTATTTGAGGCGTACTGTTAAAGATGTTGAAAATTAACATCATGTGAACAAAGGAATCTTGAATAGATCATGTTAATATGCCAGATTCTTTTTTTAATGTGACTAGCTCAAGCTTATTACAAGGGGAGCCTTGTTGAACCACTTGAACATTTCCCTCTACTACTTAACTCTAAGGATGTAATGTTTCGAGATCCAGAGGTGATTTTTTTTTCATGAATTGCACCCTGACACGATGAGGGTGATTATAAAGTAGCGCCCAAAATGGGCTCGAAGTTGGCAGTAATGGCTTAGGTCTCATTAGCATGCCATTATCGAGCTGAGGCCACCAAGTGGTTGCCTCACTGTAGATAACCACTTCTGCAAAGATGGGAAATTGACCTGGTTGCATGCTTGGCAGGCTGGGTCTGGAGAGGGACGGAAGTGATCCGTGGGGGGATGGGCTTTGAATCTTTTGGGCGGGTCCAGGAGGAGCATTCGTTCTACAAAAACTGCCAATCCCTTGCTACTAAGTGGTCTCAAAAATTACAAGTTTCCTGGGTTGTGTTGTGAGCGGCCTCCAGAGGTGCCTTTAAGGGCTAGTGGTTATGCTGCTCAATGCTTGGTACACACGATCAGGACAAGGGAGGCACGTACTTTACCCATTTGTCCCTGAAAATTGCAATTGGGGTCCTACAGTAAGACCTTGCATTAAGACCCCAGTCTGCATACTTAAGCAACCACCTGCCTATTTCAGGGGGGCGGGCTGCTTGCTCATTTGCATCAGGTGGGCTTTGGCCATTAATGAATGTGGCTGAGCTCGTCCGATTTTCAATCGCTGAACACTATTTTATCAGGCGAGACATGGATGGCCAGCAATTGAAAATCGTTTCGAGGGGTCTTAAACTGCTTTTTGAGCAGAAGCTTGCTTAAAGTGGTTACCCACTTCGAACTGTTCCATGCTGAGTTGTTAAGCCAGTTGAGAGTTGTTTTGAATGCAGGATGGGTTGGTGTTTTGAGTTCCTAAACAATGGCCCATTGTTAGCAACATCTGGTCATGTAGGAGACATTGAGCACCTTGGTGTTGACACATTTCTTTGATCTCTGCTTGTTGATTTTTTAAATGTCTTTTAAAAAGAGGCTATCAACAGGAAGTCAGAAAAGCAGCAGAAAACCTGCAAGGGCGAAATGACCTCTGCACTCTTGGCTAGTGTACATGTGTGCTTTATTTTTTTGTTGTAACTGTCTGAATATAAATTGCACTGTTTGTACCAAGTGAATGTGGTCATATGCAATATTTTGTGTGTTTTGTCTACAGTCAAAGCACTTACAAACAATCAAATGATGCCTCACCTAGTGTTAACTAGGTCTGCCTTCCAAGAGATTAAAGTAGTACACGTGTTTAAGTCGTGGAGCTAGGTCCCAATCGCAATGGAGTTTCATTGTTAAATGCCTGGGGTCCGCTACAGTTCTAGCAGTGGGAATCATCTTCTGTGAACAAGCAGGCAACCAGAGCGTGCTGAACCTGATATAGATACCTGTGCAGACCTAGATTCATAACACCTTTAACTGTTGTAAAATATCCCAAGGCACTTCACAGGAGTGTGGTCAGACAAAAATTGACACGGAGCCAAAGAAGGACAGGTGACTAAAAGCTTGCTCAAAGAGGTAGGTTTTAAGGAGTGTCTTAAAGGAGGAGAGTGAAGTTTATGGAGGTAATTAGAGCTTGGGGCCTGGACGGCTGAAGGCATGGCCACCAATGGTGGAGTGAAGGAAGTGGGGGAAGCAGAAGATGCGAGAGTTGGAGGAATGCAGAGTTCTTGGAGGGTTGTAGGGCTGGAGGAGGTTACAGAGCTGGGTAGAGGGCAAGGCCGTGGAGGGATTTGAACACTGAGATTTTTGAATTTGAGACGTTGATGGACTGGGAGCCCATCTAGGTCAGCGAGCACAGGGGTGATGGGCGAACAGGACTTGGTGAGAGTTAGGATATGGGCAACAGAGCTTTGGATGAGCTCCAGTTTATGGATGGTGGAAGATGAAAGGCCAGCCAGGAGAACATTGGATTAGTTGAGTCTGGAAGTGACAAAAGCATAGACGATGGTTTCAGTGCAGATTGGCTGAGGCAGGGCCAGAGACGGGCAATGTAATAGAGGTGGAAGTAGGCGGTTTTTGTGATGGAGGGTCTAATAGGATGCCAAGGTTGCGAACTGTCTGGTTCAGCCCAAGACTGGCCAGGGAGGGGGATGGAATCTGTGGCTAGGGAACAGAGTTTATGGCAGAGACAAAGACAATGGCATCAGTCTTCCCAAAGGGGGAATAATGTATTATTCAGTGAAGCTGTTTCTTTTTAGATTTAATGTAACATCTGACAGATTTATTGCTTATTGTTAGAAACTGTTGAACAGCCTCAAATTGGGAGTAAGATGTTGGAAAACTTTTTTTTGAAAGAAAGTTTTATGTTACTTTACAATTGTAAAAGTTTGTTGTCTTTGCTTGCATTTTTGGGGTGTTAAAGTTCTCTTAACATATTACCGCATAAATATGCAATGCATATTTTAACCACAGAAAAAAATTCTTTAAAAGAAGGCAGCGTCTGACAGTCATCGTAAAGACTCCTGAAAACCTACTCGGCAGCAGAAAAAAAATAAAGAAAACCTGTGCAGACATGGTCTGGAAGTGGCACAAATGTAGGCAAAGTGGTGGAAATCTGGCATCGACTATCTCCAATTAGGTTTGACTGATTTACACCTGTTTGTAAATCAAACCTGATTGGAGAATATGGGGTTTCAGTCCTAAGTGGGAAAAGTGCTATATGCCAATGGATAGGAGAGAGTCTTCTGAGAACAGTTTTTCTGCTACAACTGCTTAAGCCTTTACTAGTCAACCTAATGCTTTTGAGGATTTATACTAGTTAGTAACAAGTTAAATCAGCCTCTATGTATTTTTGACTTAGTAATCAATAATGATTTAGTAAGAGTGCACATCTTCGCCATCAATAAAATAAGAGTCCTGCATTTCAGAAAATCATTGTAGGATTAAGAGCATCAATTAGATCGCTTGTTTACATCTATTTACACCAATGTACCTGTGTAAAATTATCAAAATTAGCATTGTGTTTAACTTAGTTTTAATATTTGACATTGCAGAACCTTTTGACAGAACAAACACAGCTCGAGCTGTACATGAAAAATGCAAGTTTGACATGATCAAAGAGGAGTTTGTGCAGGTAAAACCTGAAGTGAAATTTTTTAATATACATTAAATTGTGTGACTATATATAATGTAAAATTCTAACAAATTTGATGATTTCATCTCTATGAAATATGTTTCATTGACATCATATTCTAATTCAGAAGCAAATTCTTTTTAAAAAAAAAAAATTCTTCTGTACAGAACGTTTAGAATATTCTACATTCAAGATATAATCATTCTTGAACTCATCAGAAAACTAGGATTTTCTTTTTGTCCCTCTCTTCAGTATGTGGCAGGGGAAAACTATCACTGATCGAACAGGCATGCAGTTATTGCTCCTAGGTCTATACCATTGCTATTCTTAATCCATCTTGTGACTCCTAACTTTGAGCTGATTTTCTCTTCTCCCTGTGTGGGTAGGAGCACCTGCTGAACCTGTTTGAGATTAGGGATTTGTGGGCACAAACTTGCATCATAGCATCCCTATTGCACAAGTGTATTAAAACACAGTTTTTTAATTATTTCAAAAAGTATATTAAAATACTGCCTTCTACCACAGCGCCTTGCCTTATGTCCTATCTTTAACGTACATCTCCTGGGCCATGCATCTGTTTCCTCATCACCATCAACTGCCCCTGACCCACTAAATTTTCAAAAGTAAATTATGAAGCTGCTAAACAGCAATGGCAGAAGGGAATTGAATGATGATTTGATGCCAGAGAAATAGTGTTGCACTGTTAGATTTTCGTTCTCTACTGATACTGATATTTTTATGGTAAATTTCAATCCAGTGACTTTCCTTTTGCTTAAAGTGTGTTTTAAATGAAGCTCAATAAGGACAAAGATCATCGGGTTCAGGTTTGAGATAAGCAGGTCCCGAGAATGCAAAAGTAGTAGCTACATTGCCAGTAAGATGCTTGGCTGCAAAAGCACAATAAATCAAAATTATCCAAAGTAAATTTTGAACTGAGATCAAAATTTCAGTTTGGTGCTTTGCAGCACAATCACCGTTGGGACGTCTGATTTCTTTCTTCAGCCCTGCTCAACTCCCACTCTAATCTCTTGTGTTTCTCTCCCCCCATGCTCATGGTCTCAATAAGTTAATTTTAAAATAGCAGAAATATTGCCTATTGTGTTTAGCATGAGTAATTTTACAAAGAAAGTGCCACTAGCTGAAATGAAAAAACTGGACAATTTAGCAGCAGCATTTCCAAGTTGCTGCTGTTAATGTCCTGAGGCCATTTAAGAAGCCACATAAGTGAAACAGTGAAATTGATTTCAGTATGTATACTGATTTCCTGGTTATTTGAATCCTTTATCATAAGCTATATGACCTTTTTATAGTATTTTGGACATGCCAGTTTAAAAAACTAACAAAAACCTGACTCAAATCTTCATAATAAAACCAGTTGCTCAAAACACCCTGATGTATAGGCCTTATGGCACACTAAAGTTAGACTGAAAGTTTAGTGGGGTATAACTTAAGACACAAGAATACACAACATTTCATTATAACATATAAATAGTAAAAGGGTAGTCAAAGGAAGGGTGGGACCGATCAGAGACACAAAAGATCTTCTTGTGGAGGCAGAGGGCATGGCTGAGGTACTAAATGAATACTTCGCATCCATCTTCACTAGAGAAGAGGATGCTGCCATTGCAGCAATAAAGGAGGAGGTAATAGCGATATTGGATAGGATAAAAATAAAGAGGAGCTACTTAAAAGATTGGCAGTACTCAAAGTAGAAAAGCCACCAGGTGGGATGTTGCGGAGGCTTTGGCCACAATCTTCCAATCCTCCTTAGGTATGGGAGCAGTGCAGGAGGACTGGAGGATTGCAAATTTCAAGCCCCTGTTCAAAAAAGGGGAGAGGGATAAACCCAGCAATTACTGGTCAGTCAGCCTAACGTTGGTGGTGGGGAAACTTTTAGAGACAATAATCCGGAACAAAATTAATTGGCAGTTGGATAAGTACAGACTAATGAATGAAAGCCAGCACGGATTTTTTAACGGAAAATTGTGTTTGACTAACTTGATTGAGTTCCTTGAAATAACAGAGGGTTGATGAGGATAGTGCGGTTGGTGTTGCGTACATGGACTTTCAAAAGGCATTTGATAAAGTACCACATAATAGACTTGTTAGCAAAATTGAAGCCCATGGGATTAAAGGGACAGTGGCAGCATGGATGCAGAATTGGCTAAGGGACTGAAAGCGAGTAGTGGTGAACAGTTGTTTTTCAGACTGGAGGGAAGTATACAGTGGTGTTCCCCAGGGGTCAGTATTAGGACCACTGCTCTTTTTGATATATATTAATGACCTGGACTTGGGTATAGAGGGTATAATTTCAAAGTTTGCAGATGACACAAAACTCTGAAATGTAGTACAACGTGGAGGATAATAACAGACTTTAGGAGGACATAGAGAGACTGGTGACACATGGCAGATGAAATTTAATGCAGAGAAGTGATACATTTTGGTAGGAAGAATGAGGAGAGGCAATATTACCTAAATGATACAATTTTAAAGGGGTTGCAGGAACAGAGAGACCTGGGGGTGCACATACACAAACCTTTGAAGGTGGTAAGACAAGTTGAGAGGACCTTTTTTTAAAAAAGCATATGGGATCCTGGGCTTTATTAATAGAGGCATAGAGTACAAAAGCAAGGAAGTTATGCTAAACCTTTATAAAACACTGGTTAGGCCTCAGCTGGAGTATTTTGTTCAATTTTGGATACCACACTTTAGGAACGCTGTCAAGGCCTTCGAGAAGGTGCAGAGGAGATTTATTAAAATGGTACCAGGGATGAAGGACCTGTTGAGTTGGAGAAGCTGATGTTGTTAGCCTTCGAGCAGAGAAGGTTGTGCGGAGATTTTAATAGAGGTGTTCAAAATCATGAAGGGTTTTGATAGGAGAAACTATTTCCAGTGGCAGAAGGGTCAGTGACCAGAGGACACAGATTTAAGGTGCTCTGCAAAAGTGCCAGAGACGACATGAGGAAACATTTTTTTAACGCAGCGAGTTGTAATGATCTGGAATGCACTGCCTGAAAGGGTGGTGGAAGCAGATTCAATAGTAAGTTTCAAAAGGGAATTGGATAAATACTTCAAGGGAAACATTTACAGGATATGGGGAAAGAGCAGGGGAATGGGACTAATTGGATAGCTCTTTCAAAGAGCCGACACAGGCACAATGGGCTGAATGGCCTCCTCTTGTGCTGTTCCTGCTATGATTTCATTTTTATTGCAGAGCAAAAAACCCTAAAATACATAATGTGCACAAGTGTTACATTTAGAAAGTACTGAATGGGATGTGAATACCGGAAGCATGAGTTACTTTCTAGTGATGCATGTGGCATGCCCCCCCTTGCCAAGAAAATTTTAAATTTTGACATTTTATTTGGTGAATTTTCTGGCATTTTGGAGCCAACTATAATTCTGGCTTTGAAGCCAAAAATTGTTTATTCTGGATATAATTAAAATAAGAAAATAAAAGTAGTTGTAGGGACTTCAGTACAACGATACAAGGTTGAGTTCATTGCATTAGGACTCTAACCAGAGTTACATGATACTAATATGTGAATTGTTCTACAATATTCACAACTGACGGTGCATTCTATATTGCATCCATCCCTGGCCTGGACCCAATGGTAGACCAGAGGCAGACTAGGGATTACTTGGATTGAAGATTGAAGATTTGCTGATGTCTTAAATAAATAATTTGTATATGCATGTAACTACAGGAAGAATAATGGTGAGACTATATTGAAGTTTTGATCAAGAATTAACCGATTTATGCTGTCTCTCCTCATTTAGATGCTGATCAACCTGTGCTTTTCAAATATTTTCTGTTTTAATACTTCTAACACAAAGCTAGAAATTACTGTTAGCAATAATTGTGGCCAAATATAAAAATATAGTATTCTTTTGTCTATTCCTAGCCTACATTGTCCTTTGACTGTCATGGAGAGAAAAAAACTGAAGTGCACAAAAATGTGGTTTCCACCGGCTCTTTTTTAAACAAAGTTACAAAGTAATATTTAATGTTCTTTTTATCATTCATTGGGATGTGGATGTCACTGGCAAGGCTGGCATTTATTGCCCATCCCTAGTTGCCCTTGAGAAGGTGGTGGTGAGCTGCCGCCTTGAACTGCTGCAGTTCAAGTGGTGAAGGTAACTCCACAATGCTGTTGGGTAGGGAGTTCCAGGATTTTGACCCAGCAACAATGAAGGGGCGTTACATCCAAGTCAGGATAGTGTGTGACTTGGAGGGGAACCTGGATGTGAAGTTGTTCCCATGCACCTGCTGCCCTCCTCCTCCTACACGGTGGAGGTGATGGGTTTGGGAGGTGCTGCCGAAGAAGCCTTGGCGACTTGTTGCAATGCAAAGTAAATGGTAAAGGGGGTGGATGTTTAAGCTCGTGGATGGGGTGCCGAGTGGACTGCTTTGTCCTGGATGGTGTTGAGCTTCTTGTGTTGTTGCAGCTGCACCCATCCATGGAAGTGGAGAGTATTCCATTACACTCCTAACTTGTGCCTTGTAGATGCTGACTCCTTTGGGAACTCGGGAACTGAGCCACTTACCGCAGAATACCCAGTCAACGACTCCTTCCGTCATTTTGGTGATGATTGAGGGTCAGATTGGATTTGTCCATCTTTTTTGTGGACAGGACATACCTGGGCAATTTTCCACATTGCCAGATAGATGCCAGTGTTGTAGCTGTACTGAAACAGATAAGCTAGGGGCGTGGCTAATTCTGGAGCACAGGTCTTCAGCACTGGAGCGGGTGATGTTGGGGCCTGTAGCCTTGTCCTGCTGTGTCCAGTGCACTCAGCTGTTTTGTGGAGTGAATCGAATTGGCTGAAAACTGACCTCTCTGATGGTGGGGACTTCAGGAGGAGTCTGAGAAGGATTATCCACTGGGCACTTCTGGTTGAAGATGGTTGCGAATACTTCAACATTGTCTTTTGCACTCATGTGCTGCGCTCCGCCATCGTTGATGATAGGAATGTTCATGGAGCCGCCTCCTCCTGTTACTTGCTTAATTGTATACCACCATTCACAACTGGATGTGGCAGGGTTGTAAAGCTTTGATCTGATCTGTTGGTAGTGATAGTGATACTATCACTAGAGAAAAAGTACTAGGCAAACTAATGGGTCTGCGGCTGACAAGTCCCCTGGACCCGATGGCTTGCATCCGAGGGTCTTCAAGGAAGTGGCTACAGAGATAGTGGATGCATTAGTTGTAATCTTCCAAAATTCACTAGATTCTGGAAAGGTCCCAGCGGATTGGCAAACTGCAAATGTAACGCCCCTATTCAAGAGAGGAGGGAGACAGAAAGCAGGTAACTATAGGCCAATTAGCCTAACATCTGTCATTGGAAAAATGGTAGAATCAATTATTAAGGTAGTAGTAGCAGGACATTTAGAGATTCAAAATAAAATCAAGGAGAGTCAGTGTGGTTTTATGAAAGGGAAATCGTGTTTGACAAATTTGTTAGAGTTCTTTGAGGAAGTAACAAGCAGGGTGGATAAAGGGGAACCAGTGGATGTAGTATATTTGGATTTCCAAAAGGCATTCGATAAAGTGCCACAAAAGGTTACTGCACAAGGTAATAGCTCATGGTGTTGGGGGTAATATATCAGCGTGAATGGAGGATTGGCTAACTGTTTTCTGTTAGAGTCGGGATAAAGGGGTCATTTTCAGGATGGCAATCTAACTAGTGAGGTGCCGCAGGGATCAGTGCTGGGGCCTCAACTATTTACAATCTGTATCAAGGACTTAGATGAAGGAAGCGAGTGTACGGTGGCCAAGTTTGCTGATGGTACAAAGATAGGTGGAAAAGTAAGTTGAGAGGATGACAGAAAGTGTCTGCAAAGGGATATAGACAGGTTAAGCGAGTGGGCAAAAATTTGGCAGATTGTGTATAATGTGGGAAAATGTGAAGTCATCCACTTTGGTAGGAAGAATAAAAAAGCAAAATATTATATAAATGGAGAAAGACTACAGAATGCTGTGGTACAGAGGGATTTGGGTGTCCTCATACATGAAACACAAAAAGTTAGCATACGAGTGCTGCAGGTAATTGGGAAGGCAAATGGAATATTGGCCTTTGTTTCAAGGGGGATGGAGTATAAAAGCAGTGTAGGACCACACCTAGAGTACTGCGTACAGTTTTGGTCCCCTTATTTAGATGTACTTGCATTGGAGGTGGTTCAGAGAAGGTCCACTAGGTTCATTCTGGGTATGGAAGGATTTTCTTATGAGGAAAGATTGAGCGGGTTGGGCCTATACTCACTGGAGTTTAGAAGAATGAGAGGAGATCTTATTGAAACATCTGAGATTCTGAGGGGACTCGATGGGGTAAATGCTGAGAGGATGTTTCCCTTCATCGGGCAATCTAGAACTAGGGGGCATAGTCTCTCAATAAGGGGTCGCCCATTTTAGATGGAGATGAGGAGAAATTTCTTCTGAGGGTTGTGAACCTTTGGAATTCTTTGTTCCAAAGAGTGGTGGAGGCTGAGTCATTGATTATATTCAAGGCTGAGTTAGACAAATTTTTGATCAGCAAGGGAGTCAAAGGATATGGGGAACAGGCAGGAAAGTGGAGTTGAGGCCAGAATCAGATCAGCCATGATCTCATTGAATGGCGGAGCAGGCTCGAAGGGCCAAATGGCCTACTCCTGCACCTATCTCTTATGTTTTTATGTTGTGGGACCACTTAATTCTGTCAATAGCCTGCTGCTTTTGCTGTTTAGCGTGCACTCAGTCCAGTATTGTGGCTTTACCAGGTTGGCACCTCATTTTCAGGTATGCCTGACACTCCACTGAACCACGATTGGTCACCTGACTTGATGGTGATGGAAGGATGAGGATGTGCCCGGCCATGAGGTTGCAAATTATGATGAAATACAGTTCTGCTGCTGATGGCCCACAGCACCTTTTTTCATTTGTTTATGGGATGTGGGCGTCGCTGGCAAGGCCAGCATTTATTGCCCATCCATAATTGCCCTTGAGAAGGTGGTGGTGAGCCGCCGCCTTGAACTGCTGCAGTCCGTGTGGTGAAGGTTCTCCCACAGTGCTGTTAGGTAGGGAGTTCCAGGATTTTGACCCAGCGACGATGAAGGAACGACGATATATTTTCAAGTCGGGATGGTGTGTGACTTGGAGGGGAATGTGCAGGTGGTGGTGTTCCCATGTGTCTGCTGCCCTTGTCCTTCCAGGTGGTAGAGGTCGCGCGTTTGAGAGGTTCTGTCGAAGAAGCCGTGGCGAGTTGCTGCAGTGCATCCTGTAGATGTTACACACTGCAGCCACGGTGTGTCAGTGGTGAAGGGAGTGAATGTTTAGGGTGGTGGGTGGGGTGCCAATCAAGCGGGCTGCTTTGTCCTGCATGGTGTCGAGCTTGTTGAGTGTTGTTGGAGCTGCACTCATCCAGGCAATTGGAGAGTATTCCATCACACTCCTGACTTGTGCCTTGTAGATGGTGGAAAGGCTTTGGGGAGTCAGGAGGTGAGTCACTCGCTGCAGAATACACAGCCTCTGACCTGCTCTCATAGCCACAGTATTTGTGGCTGGTCCAGTTAAGTTTCTGGTCAATGGTGACCCACCCCCCTCAGGATGTTGATGGTGGGGGATTCGGTGATGGTAATGCTGTTGAATGTCAAGGGAAGGTGGTTAGACTCTCTCTTGGCAGTGGTCATTGCCTGGCACTTGTCTGGTGCGAATGTTACGTGCCACTTATGAGCCCCAGCCTGAATGTTGTCCCGGTCTTGCTGCATGCGGGCACAGATTGTCTCATTATCTGAGGGGTTGCAAATGGAACTGAACACAGTGAAATCATCAGCCAAATTCCCATTTCTGACCTGATGATGGAGGGAAGGTCATTGATGAAGCAACTGAAGATGGTTGGGCCTAGGACACTGCCCTGAGGAACTCCTGCAGCAATGTCCTAGGGCTGAGATGATTGGCCTCCAACAACCACTACCATCTTCCTTTGTGCTAGGTATGACTCCAGCCACTGGAAAATTTTCCCCCGGTTTCCATTGACTTCAATTTTACTAGGGCTCCTTGGTGCCACACTCGGTCAAATGCTGCCTTGATGTCAAGGGCAGTCACTCTCACCTCACCTCTGGAATTCAGCTCTTTTGTCCATGTTTGGACCAAGGCTGTAATGAAGCCTGAAGCTGAGTGGTCCTGGCGGAACCCAAACTGTGCATGGGTGAGCAGGTTATTGGTGAGTAAGTGCCGCTTGATAGCACTGTTGACCACACCTTCCATCACTTTGCTGATGATTGAGAGTAGACTGATGGGGCGGCAATTGTCCGGATTGGGTTTGTCCTGCTTTTTGTGGACATGACATACCTGGGCAATTTTCCACATTGTCGGGTAGGTGCCAGTGTTGTAGCTGCACTGGAACAGCTTGGCTAGAGGCGCGGCTAGTTCTGGAGCACGTCTTCAGCACTACCTCCGGGATGTTGTATCCGGTGCACTTGGCTGTTTCTTAACGTAACGTGGAATGAATCGAATTGGCTGAAGACTGGCTTCTGTGATGGTGGGGATATCGGGAATGGGCCGAGATGGATCATCCACTCGGCACTTCTGGCTGAAGATGGTTGTGGAATCGCTTAGCTCTGTCTATTGCATTTTGCTTCCACTGTTTAGCATGCATGTAGTCCTGTGTTAAGGTTGGCACCTCATGTTTAGGTATGCCTGGTGCTGTTCCTGGCATGCTCTTCTACATTCCCCATTGAACCAGGATTGATCCCCTGGCTTGTTGGTAATGGTAGAGTGAGGAATATGCCGGGCCATGAGGTTACAGATTGAGCTGGAATACAGTTCCGCTGCTGCTGATGGCCCGGAGCACTTCATGGATTCCCAGTTTTGAGCTGCTAGATCTGTTCTGAATCTATCCCATTTAGTACGTTGGTAGTGCTACACAACACGTTGGATGGTGTCCTCAGTGTGAGCCTAGTTTTGAGCTACTGGATCTATTCTAAATCTATCCCACTTAGCGTGGTGGTGGTACTACACAACACAATGTGGGGTGCCCTCAATATGAAGACGCGACTTGGTCTCCACCAGGACTGTTCAGTGGTCACCTGTGAGCCTAGTCTGGTAGCTGTTATTCAGGACTCAGCCAACTCGGTCAGTAGTGGTGATGCCGATCCACTCTTGGTGATGGACATTGAAGTCCCCCACCCAGTGTACATTCTGTGCCCTTGCTACCCTCCCTGCTTCCTCCAAGTGGTGTTCAACATGGAGGCGTACTAATTCGTTAGCTGAGGGAGGGCGGTAGGTGGTAATCAGCTGGTTTCCTTGGCCATGTTTTTGACTGGTCCTGACCAATGTTGAGTATTTCCAGAGCTACTTCTCCCCCACCCCGCCTCCCCTGGACTATATACCACCGTGCCCCCACCTCTGATGCAACAGGACATACCCTGGGATGGTGATGGAGGAGTCTGGGACATTTGCTGATGGGTATGATTCTGTGCGTATGACTTTCAGGCCGGCTGTTGTCTAATCTGTGGGGCAGTTATCCCAACTTTGGCACCAGTCCCCTGATAGTGAGGAGGACTTTGCAGGGTTGCCGGGGCTGGGGGTGCGTTTGTCGTCTCCTGATTCAGTGCCTAGGTCACAGCCAAGTGGGTCTATCTGGTTTTATTATTCTTTTCCTTTGTAGTAGTTTGATGCAACCGAGTGGCTTGCTAGGCCACTTCATAAGGCAGTTAAGAGTCTACCAAGTTGTTGTGGGACTGGAGTTACACTAGGCCAGACCGGATAAGGACAGCAGGTTTTCTTCCCTGAAGGACATTAGTGAACCAGCTGGGCTTTTACGACAGTCCATAGCTTTTAACGTGTTTATCAACATAACACAATTTGTGTCAATAGAATACAATTGTTATCATATTTATATTTCATAATCTTGTAGTTTTTTTGTATTTGTTCACTGAATGTGGGTGACACATTTGATTGCCTGCCTTGAGTGGCCATTGTTTGTACTACGGCATGATTTGCTAGATCATTGCAAAGGGGATTAAGAGTCACACATTGACCATACCAGGTAGGGATGACTGGGTCCATTCTCTTTTGCATGAGTGAAACAGTTGAATTTTTATGACAATCCCACAACTTTCGTAGTCACTTTGCCTGGTGCTAGGCCACAATTTACCAGATTTTTTGATTTCAGATTCACAACTTAATATGGTGGGATTTGAACTCCCAACCTCTGTTGCTCATCCAACACCATGACCACAGTACCCAAGATGATCAGTTACATTGTTGTGTGTTTTAATAATAGCAATAGAATTTATACAAGATGCACTAATTCAATTATGATTTTATTTTTCTTTAGTCATGGCGTAAACTTAAAGATAAGCGAGACTTGTTCAGCATTCTGCCGGCAGCAGCTGCAACAGAGTGTAGGGGAAGATGACGGACTGGCCCTACTTGTAGGTGTTGTTTTGGTGAAGAAAAGTGAGAAAACCGAAATGGGAGCCCTGTTGCAAACAAAACACCGACACTTCCATCAATGGGAGGATTTCATCTGGCAGTGATGATTCATTTAAAAATTGTCTGATTTATTAAGGTTTTTTGTCTTTTATGTGGCAACAAAAACTATGGATCCTTTTTTTGTCTTTTTTGTTTCCTGCATTTGTCGCAACAAGCTGGCAATGAAGCCTACATAATAAGAACACTGAAGAATAGAATCCTAGAATTAAGGACAGATGATTATTAAAACAAAGTCTTCTTTTGAAAGATCCTTCTGAATCCTCAAAGGTAAAAAGTTTACTTAAGTGATTTTAATGGATTTGGTGCAAAGTTCGGTCTGTGCAATTTGGTACATGATAGGGGAGTGGGAAGGATATAGAAATGATCAATAATAGAATGTTTAGCAAATGCACCATCTCAATTGCACTATTTTGAATGGTGGCAGGGCTATCATTTGCAGTGTTATAACTGTAGTAAACTTTCAATTATTTCAAGTTGAAAGTAGGTGTTCTGCTCCACTGTAACAATAATTGCTGCCTCCTTTTGCAGATTGAGAGTACATGTTCATTTCCCCCCCCCCCCCCCTTTTTGTGGCTCGATGTAACATATGCTAAGCAAATGTTTTCATATATTTCAGTCTTTTGCTCCCAAACATCAAATAAAATGTAATTCAAGCATGATAATACCATCTAAGTCATCCTTTATTTACTATGCTATAAGAAAAAAAATTAACTAGAAAACACATCTTGTAGGATGCTGAGCAAAATGTTGGTGAAAGGTGAGGTTTTCATTTTCAGTTTATTTATTAAACCATTCTGAAGGCCAAATTCTAAAAAGTGCTGTCTTTTTAAGTAATGAACTTGTTACTTTTATGTTTACTGTTATCTAAGTTTATTGTATAAAGTATGGAAATCAGTTTTTGCTATGTTCTATATATATCATTTTTCTTTTGAAATTCCCTTTTGTATTTTGTATATTGTCTAAATTTAAATAAAGTTTGCATATGGAAAAACTTTACTGAATCGAGCATTTACAGTGAAATATTGTACTTCTTTTACATGGCTGTTGATTCAATTTCCATCCTGCTGCTATGAATTGAGACCTGCAAACTGGCAACTGTAATTGGAAACCGACAATGGCATTTTTAAGCTTGGTGCTTGCATGCAGTTTGGCTCAATATCGTGAGCAAACTTGCATCATATTATGAATATATAAAAAAAACAAGTACCTTAGCCTACCACAAAAAGAGTAATTGAATTGGTAGTTCTGTGTTAGCGCAACCACAGATCAAATCAATGCTACAATGGTTGGGACTGTTTACCAGGTAACAGTCGTGTGAGGCAACTTTGCCATCTACATTGGCCTCACCTAATTTTAAACGCTTGCTAATTCGATTCAATACTGAATTAATAGCTACCATATAAATGGGGCTAAAGTTTTATACCATCTCGGGATCATGTTGCCATTTCAGATTTATAACCTAAAAAAATTTTTTTGTGATTAAATTATTTTTGTTTTTTACAGAAGAATGCGAGTAAACGGAGAGGCCGAATCATCTGCATAATTGATTCAACCCAAGACCATAGTATTAAGTTACGCAGTCACAATTATCTTTACATGCTTGTGCTCCCCCTCAAGGAAGTTATCAACAAAGGATGGCTGATGAAGGCTAGACAACAAATGCAGAGCGTAATATACTGTTGGCAAAATCGCTTCTAGTTGAAGATAATGGAAGAAGCATGTAAAGATAATTTTTAAAGAAAAGTTTAAACTCTTCACTGATCAGTTGAATTTCCTCAAGTTAGTGTAATAATTAAATGAGATTTGTTTTAAAAATGGTAATCTCAAATCATTGACTTGAGTATTTTTAAATCTAACATTCTAAATACATAAATGTGATGTGTGAAATCCTAACTTTATGAATATTTTTCACCTTTGTTTGTTTATTATAGAAATATATAATGCCTGGTTAGCAAAGCACACTTTTGCACAGTTATTTGGCCTAAGTTTGTATGAAAGTCATTCAAGGGTGAGAAATTGAGTAGGTTTATTGCAGCAACCATTCCTTATTAACTAACTTGTCTGGACCAAGTGATTTCCATAAAATGGCATGAATTGCATTGTAAATAAAGAAATATTTGTATTACAATGTTCTACTGTTATTATTTGCAAGTTTTACTTTGCTTATCTTTTCTATAGGAAGTGTAACGATGCCAGCTACTTCCCAGTAGTTTTTACTGTATCCAAAGCAAAAGTCTAGAGACAAGCACACGCCTCTTATGAACCACAACTTAACGTCGGGTGCCCTGTAATTAGTATTTAGCATGCCCTGGGCGAACAGTGAACCTTTTTACAGTTGGAATATACACTGGAAAGAGTATGGCTTATCTCCATACCTTCCAACCTCTCTAATCAGGGGAAATACAATAACAGCCCATATGGTCCAGTATTAAAAACTACTAATTTAGTGTCAAATAACATGCAAAATGCATCAGAAGAATAAACATAGTGATAGAATACTTGATTTCTCACTTATACTTGAAACCGTTCTAAAACAACAAAAGTTTCAAAGTTCCAACAATATTCTGCAGTAAATTGCATTGAGTACAAGTTTTGAAAAGTTTTTACACTGGAGAGGCACTTTAGAGTCCTTGGGAGCGAGTTTCAAGTAGCGCCCAAAATGGATGCAGATTCAGCGGGGCTCCTGCTCTCCCCACCTGTTGTTCTTGGTGTGAGGCCTGTGCCATTTTGAGGGCCGGGCCTCATTAATATGCCGCTGGCACCCTGCTGCAGCTTGCTAGTTCTGCGAGGCGGAAAATCAGCTAGCTCATATGCTGAGCTGGATGGCAAGTCGAGCCTTGGGCATTTGTGGGGGGAGGCCTCGAACGAGCCCGCAACAGGCTGCAATTTTTTTTTTGTGGGGGCGCCCTAAGAAGAGCCATATGATAAAGGGTCCACATCTGAAACATCAACTTGCTTGTTCTCACAGAAGCTGCCTGACCTGAGTGTTTCTAGCATATTCTGTTTGTATTCAATTCTGTATTTTTTTTTGTTCAATTTGAATAGTTGTGGCTCAAATTACAGAATGTGAACACCTCTAATACGTTACTATAAACGGTTCTTCCCGAAGCACCCACAGAAGACAATTTTAAAATTGTTACAATGCTAGCAAACTAGCTCCAAAAGGCTTAAATTTGTCTAGCTTGAGTAAAACATAGAAACTCAAATCATGTTCAGGAAGATGAAAGACATGCTTTGATTATATTGAGAAAATAAATGCATTATCATAGTTTTAGAAGTCACAGCACAAGGAAAGCATAGGTGACAAATACTCCCTTTGTCTTTCTCTTATCTAGACTTTCTCAAAGAAAAATTAGGCACTTGGAAAAAAAACTTTTAAAATTCATTCTTCAGTTTGTTTCCAAATTATTTGGAAAAACAAAGAAATTAACAAATCATCTTACAGCACCAGAAGAGACATACTTCAAATTGTATGCTGAAAGAATCATACTGTGTGTGCAGAATCTCTCAGCATCCATTCAAACTGTAGAATTCAAAGAATTGAAGACATAGGTGGTAGCAATAGGGAGGATCCTGGGCATGGAGCGATCCTGGGCATGGAGCACTCCAGGGGGCATTCTATAGTGTCAGAACTGGGGAATTGCCTATGGACTGGCCATTTGTTTTGGGGGGGGGGGGTGCACGGTAATGTAGTTGCACTGGAGGATAACTGGCAACCTTAAGGGCAGGTGTCAGGGTCTGGCAGTCTGGCAGCATTTGAGAGGGAGTCCTGAGGTTTGGCAACACTGTGAAGGGCAATCCCAAGATCTTGGAGCATTGATTGGAGAAAGATACTGGGGGTGGAAGATCCTGGGATCTGGTGGTAGTAGGAGCAGATGTCCCAGGTCTAGTAGTACTGAGAATGGAGAGAGTCTGGGAGCACTAATGAGGGGTTCCTGAGTCTGGGGATATTGGGAATGGGGCTCCTAGACCTAAAAACATTGAGGAAGTCCGGCTCTGGGAGCACCAGGGAGGGGCATCCCAAGGTCTGGGAGAACAGGAGGGAGGGTTTGGTTCCAGCATCAGAGAACATGGAGAAAGGTCTGCAGAGTTTGTAGGTACTGGGAGAGTGGTCCTGGGTTCTGGGAGCACTGGATAGGAATGTTCTGCAGTTAGCATCAAGGAGGAGTGTAATCTACCACCGATGGAGACATGGTGGGGCAGAGCCAGGGTCTGGCAGCACAGTGGTGGACGGAGAGGAGGGTCCAGGAGAATCTGGGCTGACCTACCCCTAACTACTCAAGACTTTTAGGCACCCCTGCACCATGTTCTAAGGCTGTTAGCCCAGCTCTTGGCTTAAAGCCAGATTTTAAATGCATAAAGCACCTTCATACTGCAGTTGCAGACTATTATATAAGTGTAATTAACTAAAATGTTAATAATTGGAAAGGACAAGTGATATAATTAGCTTCTCAAGGATAAAGGCTAAATATCAACAAATACGTTATTAGTCTGCTTAACTAAAGTTTTCAAAATTAAACTTTTTTTTTAAATCCCCACAGAAATCAGCTTTCTAAGATAGGAAAGACCTATATAATGTTGAACTGTTTCTTCTTGATGTTCGTAAAGAATGTCATGACATCACTTTGTTAAGCAGTGGATGATGGAAGCTGCTATTGATATGACATCAACTCCTAAAAAGTAACTGAATAAATAGCAAAACTTCATTTTTTGTTGGGATGCTGTATAACCTCAGCAGGATGTAAGTAGTAAAACACATAATGTGCCATTTTGGCTGACTGGTAACACAGTTGCCTATGAGTCACAAGATTATGCATTCAAGTTGCACTGCAGGTGGCATAATCTAGACTGACGTTTTAGTGCTGTATATAGCGAATACTGTTGTTGGATGTAACATTTTGTGGATGAGACATTAAACTGAGGTTGCGGTCTGCCTGTTCAGGTGGACGTAAAACATCCCATGGCGCTATTTGAAGAGGAGTAGGACGTTTTCCTGTTGTCCTGGTCAGCATTCATGCCTCAATCAACACCACATAAACAGATTCATTGTCATTTATTTCATTTGTTGTTTGTGGGATCTTGTTGTGCACAAATTAGCTGTTGCATCCGGTATATAGCAACAGTGACTACACTGCAAAAGTAATTCATTGTTACAAAGCACTTTGGGACTCCTGTGGATGTGAAATGCACTATTAAAATGCAAGTTCTTCCTTTATTTCCTTAATATTTTGCTCCTCAAATCAAGAAACAGCGTAAATCCATGGAACTAATTTTTTTAGGGCAGATTGGTAAAGGAAGGAAAAAATATATTCCAAAAAATGCCCCTTCTGTTGCCTGACATGGAAAACTATTAAGAAAATTGGATCTGTTTGTAACAGCCACGCATGCATTGTGCTAATGCCAAAATGTGCGCAAGTAGGGAAACTGAAAAAAAATTTGAACGTCTTAGGTGGGCATAGCTTTGACTCCAAGAATTTTTTAAAAAATATATGCATATGCACAAAGCACCATCTCCCATTCATTTGGGGAAACTTTTTTTAAGCCTACGCTTCCACGCAAAGCCGAACTTCCACAAAACTAAATGATAAAGAAAAATTATGAAAGAGCAAACATTATTGTGGGCAAGAAAGCACACAAACACAGAAGAATTTTTTTTGGAGGTTGGGTTGCCATTAATAGCCATGAAAAGATCTAACATGATGGGGGTGAAATTAGAATCATAGAATCGTAGAAAGGTTACAGCATGGAAGGAGGCCATTCGGCCCGTCGAGTCCGCGCCGGCTCTTTGCAAGAGCATTCCAGCTAGTCCCACTCCCCTGCCCTTTCCCCAAGAGCCCTGCAATTCGAACTCAGCAGTAACACAAAACAGGCGATAGCGAAATGGCAGCCTGTATTACATGCTGCCTAATATTATATCAAAAGGCTGCATCTTTTAGTATCAGTAAGATGTGTAATATGATAAACTGCTTCAGTAAACTTGTATTATAGTGATAGACTATCCTGTGTCCTGTTTAGGCTGCAGCAGGACCACTGTAAATATCAAAATTGCACACCAATTCCTGAACTACCTGTGAAAAATGCCACAGCAGATGTACTAGTAAAAAAAAATTCTGTTCACAACAGAGGAAGGGAGGAGATTTATAATCTTTATAACAGTACTGTGCTTTTTGTAAAGCCATGTTTTCCTCCATTTGGGGGCCTTTCAGACAGGTTCAGTTCCTAGAACAGTGCTCATCAAATACTTATTAATTTTCTTTTTTAGGGAAAATTCACCTTGCAGCAGAATCTAGCACCTGCAAAGTTGATTAATTTTATTCATTTGAAGTTCAGGTTTTTTTTGAAATTTTAGGGCATATGCAATGACAGTGCATAGTGATGACTAATACTTCAACATTAAAGGGATCCGAATTGCATTAAATTAGAATCTGGTATACATAAATAATAAAGAGGAGTAAGAGAATACTAAACTAAAAACATATATGTATAACATAAGAGGCTAATATATATATATATATATATATATAAAAATATATGAATAAAGTAAGTTTTAAGCAAAATTTTGGGACAGCTGAGAACCGTTTCCTGTAAATCCTATGCCATGTGGGAACTCCAGGACACTTCATGTGTCCTGGATAACCGTGTGTGCAGGAAGTGCCTCTAATTGCTCAAGCTCGAGCTCAGGGTTTCTGAGCTTGAGGAGCAGCTGGAATCACTGCAGGGCATACTAAAGGCTGAGAATTTCCTGGAGCACATGTTCCAGGAGGCGGTCACCCCACAGTTACAGAGAGTTCAGGAGGATAGTAAGTGGGTGTCCATCCGGTAGGGTAGGAAGAGGCAGGCAGTGCAGAAATCCTCCGGGAATGTGACACTCAAACTGGTTTTCAGTGCTGAATACCGGTGAGGGTGACGACACCTCGGGGGAGTGCAGTCTAAAGCACATCCACGGCACCTTGGGGCAAATGACTGCACAGGGAGGCACAGTAAAGTGTAGAAATGCAGTGGTGATAGGGGATTCGATAGTCAGGGGATAGACAGGCATTTCTGCAACCACCGACGTGAGTCTCGAATGGTGTTTTTGCCTCCCTGGTGCCAGGATAAAGGACATCACTGAGTGGGTGCAGAACATTTTGCGGGGGGATGGGGAACAGCCAGAAGTCATGGTCCATGTTGGAACCAATGACATAGGTAGGAAAAGGGTTGAGATCCTACAGACAGAATTTCAGGAGTTCGGGAGAAAATTAAAGAGCAGGACCCCAAAGGCAGTAATATCTGGATTACCCCCAGTACCACGTGCTAGTGAGTATATGAGCAGTAAGATAAGACTTGATAATGCTTGGCTGGAGGACTGGTGCAGGGGGAGGCGGGCTCAGATTCCTGAGGCATTGGGACCAGTTCTGGGGCAGGAGGGACCTGTTCCATTTCAACAGGGCTGGGACCAATGTCCTCACGGGGAGGTTAACTAGTGCTGTGGGAGAGGGTTTAAACTAATTTGGCAGGGGGAGAGTCATCAGGATGAAGCATTAGAGAAGAGATACAAGGTGTACAGAGGACTGGGAGAGAAAAACAGCATTAGAATAAAGAGTAGTTCAAAAATAGGAGGGATCAGACTGGGGGGGAATTGCGTGGCAGACTAAGATGGGTTTAGAGTGCATGTTCATAAATGCACGGAGCATGGAAAATAAGGTTGGTGAGACATGATTCAAACAAGGGGAGGAATGGGCACTTAATATTCCTGGCTACAATATATTCAGGAAAAATAGGGAAAGAAAAAAGAAAGGAGTGTGGCAGTATTGTTATAAGATCCCATTAAAGCGCTAGAAAGGGAAGATGTACTTGAAGGTTCAGAGACAAATTCTATTTGGTTAGAATTAAGGAACAATAGAGGAGCTGTTATGCTGCTGGGTGTATACTATAGGCCACCAAATAGTGGGAAGGGGATAGAGGAGCAAATTTGCAGGCAAATTGCAGAAAGGTGCAAGAACTTTAGAGTAGTGATAATGGGGGATTTCAATTATCCTAACATAGGCTGGGAAAATAACTGTAAAGAGCAAAGAGGGGGAGGAATTCCTGAAATGTGTACAAGAGAACTTTCTTGATCAATATGTTTCCAGCCCAATGAGGAAAGAAGCAGTGCTGGATCTAGTTCTGGTGAACAAAGAGGGGCAAGTGAAGCATGTTTCAGTGGGAGAGCATTTTGGAAACAATGATCATAATATCAGGTTTAGAATAGTTATGGAAAAGAACAAGGAAAAATCAAATGTGAAAATGCTTAACTGGAGGAGGGCTAATTTCAGTGAGTTGAAAAGGGATCTGGCCCAGGTGAATTGGAATCAAAGATTGGCAGGTAAAACAGTAAATCAATAAATGAGCAATAGGAGTCCTTCAGAGAAGAGATACTTTGGGTACAGACTAGACACATTCCCACGAGGAGGAAATGAAGGGCATCCAAAGCTACAGCTCCCTGGATGACTAGAGATATAGAGATTAAAATGAAACAGAAAAAGGAGGCTTATGATAAATGTTGGGTTCATAATACAGTAGAGAACCAAGCTGAATACAAAAAATACAGGGGAGAATAGAAAAAGGAAATAAGAGCGGCAAAGAGAGTGCATGAGAATAGATTGGTGAGTAACATAAAAGGGAACCCAAAAGTCTTTTATAAACTTATAAATAGTAAAAACGTAATCAAAGTAAGGGTGGGACCAATTAGGGACCAAAAAGGAGATCTTCTTGTGGAGGCAGAGGGCATGGCTGAGGTACTAAATGAGTATTTTGCATCTGTCTTCACTATAGAAGAGGATGCTGCCAAAATAATAGTAAAGGAGGAGGTAGTAGAGAAATTGGATAGGATAAAAATAGATAAAGTGGAAGTACTAAAAAGGTTGGCAGCGCTCAAAATGGAAAAGCCACCTAGTCCAGATAGGATGCATCCTAGGTTGGTGAGGGAAGTAAGGGTGAGCATTGCAGATGCTCTGGCCACAATCTTCCATTCCTCCTTAGATATGGGAGTGGTGCCAGAGGCCTGGAGGATTGCAAATGTTCAAAAAGGGGGAGAGGGATAAACCCAACCTAATGCGGTGGTAGGGAAACTTTTAGAGACATTAATCCGGAACAAAATTGATTGGCACTTGGAAAAATATGAATCAACCAGCATGGATTTGTTAAAGGCAAATTGTGTTTGACTAATTTAATTAAGTTTTTTGATGAAGTAACAGAGATGGTTGATGAGGGTAGTGCAGTTGATGTGTATATGGACTTTCAAAAGAAGTGTGATGAAGTGCCACATAATAGACTTGTTAGCAAAATTGAAGTCCATGGGATTAAAGGGGCAGTGGCTGCGTGGATACAAAATTGGCTAAGGGACAGAAAGCAGAGAGTAGTGGTGAATGGTTGTTTTTCAGACTGGAGGGAAGTATACAGTGGTGTTCCCCAGGGGTAGGTGTTGGCACCACTGCTCTTTTTGATATATATTAATGAATTGAGAATTATTTCAAATTTTGCAAATGACACGAAACTCGGAAATATAGTAAACAGTGAGGAGGATAGTAAAAGACTTCAGGAGGACATAGACAGACTGGTGAAATGGGCAAACACATGGCAGATTAAATTTAGCACAGAAAAGTGTGAAGTGATACATTTTGGTAGGAAGAATGAGGAGAGGCAATATAAACTAAATGTTACAATTTTAAAGGGGATGCAGGAACAGAGAGACCTGGCAGTCTACGTACACAAGTCGTTGAAGGTGACAGGACAAATTGAGAAGGCTGTTGAAAAGGCATACGGGATCTGTGGCTTTATAAATAGAGGCATAGAGTATAAAAGCAAGGAAGTTATGCTAAACCTTTATAAAACACTGGTTAGGCTGCAGCTGGAATTTGTGACCAACTCTGGGCATCACACTTTAGGGAAGATGTCAAGGCCTTAGAGAGAATGCAAAGGCAATTTAATAGAATGGTACCGGGAATGAAAGACTTCAGTTATGTGGAGAGACTAGAGAATCTGCAGTTGTTTTCCTGAGAACAGAGAAGGTTATGGGGAGATTTGATAGAGGTGTTCAAAATCATGAAGGGTTTTGATAAGAGTAAATAAGGAGAAATTGTTTCCAGTAGCAGAAGCATCGGTAACCAGAGGACACCGATTTAAGGTAAATGGCAAAAGAACTAGAGGCGACATGAGGGAAAAAATTTTTATGCAGTGCATTGTAATGATCTGGAATGCACTGCCTGAAAGGATGGTGGAAGCAGCTTCAATAATAACTTTCAAAAGGGAATTGAATAAATGCTTGAAGTGGAAAAATCTACAGGGCTATGGGGAAAAATTAGGGGAGTGGGACTAATTGGATAGCTCTTTCAAAGAGCTGGCACAGGCATGAGGGGCTGAATAACCTCCTTCTGTGCTGTATCATTCTATGGTTCAATGATTCTATCATTGTTTGAGTTGAATAGTATCTGTTGTAAAATTCATGTTCAGCGCCACATAGCACTTCTCCAAATAAAGATCCCATTTAATTTTTGAAAATGGTGTAATTTGACTTCACTGTTCAATATTGGTTGGTTAGTGCTCTAGTTGGACCACACCTTGACAACTGCATCCATTTCTGGTTGTCAAGAAGTAAAAGAGACATTCAAGCGCTGGAAGCAGTGCAGAGAAGAGCTTCTGGGCTGAACTCCAGTATGAGGGATCGGAGTCCTCAGGGAGATGGGAACCAGAATGTAGCTTTGGAAAGGAGAAACAAGGTCCACAAAGGATTGGGAGAGACAGATAGCACTAGAGTAAGAAATAGTACAGTATTAGGTGGGATTAGACTAAGAGAGAATACGAGAAGGTCTAAGATAAGTTTAGAGTGCATGTGTGTAAACGCATGAAGTGTGGTAACTAAGGTTAGTGAGTTGCAGGTGCAAATAGTCACATAGGAATATGATATAATGGCGATAATGGAGGCGTGGCTTCAAAAAGGACAGGATTGGGTACTAAATATTCCTGGAAACAAGGTGTTTAGGAAAGATAGGGAAGGAAAGAAAGGAGGAGTGTGGAGGGGTTTGCATTATTGATTAACGAGAGTATTGCTGGAGAGAGAGGATGTCCTGGGGGGGTCAAGGACAGAATTTATTTGGTTAGAGTTAAGAAACAATAGAGGCGCCATTACACTAATGGGTGCATTCTATAGGCCACCAACTAGTGGGAAGGATATAGAGGAGCAAATTTGGAGGGAAATTACAGAGAGCTGCAAGAACTTTTTTTTTAATTCGTTCACAGGATGTGGGCGTTGCTGGCGAGGCCAGCATTTATTGCCCATCCCTAATTGCCCTCGAGAAGGTGGTGGTGAGCCACCTTCTTGAACCGCTGCAGTCCGTGTGGTGAGGGTTCTCCCACAGTGCTGTTAGGAAGGGAGTTCCAGGATTTTGACCCAGCGACAATGAAGGAACGGCGATATATTTCCAAGTCGGGATGGTGTGTGATTTGGAGGGGAACATGCAGGTGGTGTTGTTCCCATGCGCCTGCTGCTCTTGTCCTTCTAGGTGGTAGAGGTCGCTGGTTTGGGAGGTGCTGTCGAAGAAGCCTTGGCGAGTTGCTGCAGTGCATCCTGTGGATGGTGCACACTGCAGCCACAGTGCGCCGGTGGTGAAGGGAGTGAATGTTTAGGGTGGTGGATGGGGTGCCAATCAAGCGGGCTGCTTTATCTTGGATGGTGTCGAGCTTCTTGAGTGTTGCTGGAGCTGCACTCATCCAGGCAAGTGGAGAGTATTCCATCACACTCCTGACTTGTGCCTTGTAGATGGTGGAAAGGCTTTGGGGAGTCAGGAGGTGAGTCACTCGCCGCAGAATACCCAGCCTCTGACCTGCTATCGTAGCGACAGTATTTATATGGCTGGTCCAGTTCAGTTTCTGGTCAATGGTGACCCCCAGGATGTTGATGGTGGGGGATTCGGCGATGGTAATGCCGTTGAATGTCAAGGGGAGGTGGTTGGACTCTCTCTTGTTGGAGATGGTCATTGCCTGGCACTTATCTGGCGCGAATGTTACTTGCCACTTATGAGCCCAAGCCTGGATGTTGTCCAGGTCTTGCTGCATGCGGGCTCGGACTGCTTCATTATCTGAGGGGTTGCGAATGGAACTGAACACTGTGCGGTCATCAGCGAACATCCCCATTTCTGACCTTATGATGGAGGGAAGGTCATTGATGAAGCAGCTGAAGATGGTTGGGCCTAGGACACTGCCCTGAGGAACTCCTGCAGCAATGCCCTGGGGCTGAGATGATTGGCCTCCAACAACCACTAACATCTTCCTTTGTGCTAGGTATGACTCCAGCCACTGGAGAGTTTCCCCCCTGATTCCCATGGACTTCAATTTAACGAGGGCTCCTTGGTGCCACACTGGGTCAAATGCTGCCTTGATGTCAAGGTCAGTCACTCTCACCTCACCTCTGGAATTCAGCTCTTTTGTCCATGTTTGGACCAAGGCTGTAATGAGGTCTGGAGCCGAGTGGTCCTGGCGGAACCCAAACTGAGCATAGGTGAGCAGGTTATTGGTGAGTAAGTGCCGCTTGATAGCACTGTAGAGTGGTGATATTGGGGGTCCTCAACTATCCTAACATAGACTGGGATAGTAATAGTGTAAAGGGCAAAGAGGGGGAGGAATTTCTGAAGTGTATTCAGGAGAACTTTCTTGATCGGTATATTTCCGGCCCATTGAGGAAGGAGGCATTGCTGGATATGGTTCTGGGGAATGAGGTGGGTCAAGTGGAGCAAGTGTCAGTGGGGGAACATTTAGGGAACAGTGATCATAGTATCATGAGGTTTAGCTTAGTTATGGAAAAGGACAAAGAGCAATCTAGAGTAAAAATACTTAATTGGAGGAGGGCCAATTTCAGTGGGTTGAGAACGGATCTGGCCCAGGTAAATTGGAATCAAAGATTGGCAGGCAAAATTGTAATTGAACAATGGGCGGCCTTTAAAGAGGAGATAGCTCGGGTACAGTCTATGTACGTTCCCATGAGGGGGAAAGGTAGGGCAACCAAAGCCAGAGCTCCCTGGATGATGAAAGAGATAGAGTAATATGAAGCAGAAAAAGGGGGTGTATGACAGATGTCAGGTTGATAATATAAGTGAGAACCAGGCTGAATATAGAAAGTACAGAGGGGAAGTGAAAAAGGAAATAAGAGAGGCAAAGAGAAAGTATGAGAATAGATTGGCGGCAAACATAAAAGGGAATCCAAACGTCTTCTATTAGCATATAAATAGTAAACAGGCAGTAAGAGGAGGGGTGGAGCCGATTAGGGACCAAAAAGGAGACCCATGCATAAAGGCAAATGTCATTGCTGAGGTACTAAAGGAAGAAGATGCTGCCAAAGTCACAGTAAGAGAGGAGGTAGTTGAGATGGGCTAAAAATTGATAAAGAGAAGATACTAGAAAGACTAGCTGTACTTAAAGTAGATAAGTCACCCAATCTGGATGAGTTGCATCCTAGGTTGCTGAGGGAAGTAAAGGTGGAAATTGCAGAGGTACTAGCCATAATCTTCCAATCATCCTTAGATATGGGGGTGGTGCCAGAGGACTGGAGAATTGCAAATGTTACATCCTTGTTCAAAAAAGGGTGTAAGGAAAAACCCGGCAACTACAGGCCAGTCAGTTTAACCTCGGTGGTAGGGAAGCTTTTAGAAACGATGATCGGGGACAAAATTAATAGTCACTTGGACAAGTATGGATTAATAAAGGAAAGCCAGCATGGATTTGTTAAAGGCAAATTGTGTTTAACTAACTTGATTGAGTTTTTTGATGAGGTAACAGAGAGGATTGATGAGGGCAATACGGTTAATGTTATGAATATGGATTTTCAAAAGGCGTTTGATAAAGTGCCACATAACAGGCTTGTCAGAAAAATTAATGCCCATGGAATAAAAGGGGCAATGGCAGCATGGATACGAAATTGGCTAATTGACGGAAAACAAAGAGCAGTGGTGAACGGTTGCTTTTCAGACAGGAGGGAGGTGTACAGTGGTGTTCCCCGGGGGTCGGTACTAGGACCACTGCTTTTTTTGATATTTATTAATGACTTGGACTTGGGTGTACAGGGCACAATTTCAAAATTTGCAGATGTCACAAAACTTGGAAGTATAGTGAACAGTGAGGAGGATAGTGATAGACTTCAAGAGGACACAGACAGGCTGGTGGAATGGGCAGACACATGGCAGATAAAATTTAACATAGAGAAGTGTGAAGTGATACATTTTGGTAGGAAGAATGAGGAGAGACAATATAAACAACAAGTACAATTATAAAGGGGTGCATGAACAGAGAGATCTGGGGTATATGTGCACAAATCTTTGAAGGTAGCAGGACAGGTTGAGAAAGCGGTTTAAAAAAGCATACGGGATCCTGGGCTTTATAAATAGAGGCAGAGAGTACAAAATCAAGGAAGTTATGTTGAACCTTTTTAAAACGCTGGTTCAGCCACAACTGGAGTATTGTGTCCAATTCTGGGCACCACACTTTAGGAAGGATGTGAAGGCCTTAGAGAGGGTGCAGAGAAGATTTACTACAATGGTTCCAGGGATGAGGGACTTCAGTTACGTGGATAGTCTGGAGAAGCTGGGGTTGTTCTCCTTAGAGCAGGGAAGGTTAAGAGGAAATTTGATAGAGATGTTCAAAATCATGAAGAGTTTAGATAAAGTAAATAAAGAGAAACTGTTCCCATTGGCGGTAGGGTCGAGAAACAGAGGACACAGATTTAAAGTGATTGGCAAAAGAACCAAACACGACATGAGGAAAAACTTTTTTACGCAGCCAGTAGTTATGATCTGGAATGCACTGCCTGAAAGGGTGGTGGAAGCAGATTCAATCATGGCTTTCAAAAAGGAATTGGATAAATACTTGAAGGGAAAAAATTTGCAGGGGAATGGGACTAATTGGATTGGTCTTACAAAGAGCCAGCACGGGCTCGATGGGCCAAATGGCCTCCTTCTGCACTGTAACCATTCTATGATTCTATGAGTTATGAAGAAAGACTAGAGAAACTTGGGCTTTTCAGCCTAGAAAGGAGCCTTCTGAGAGGTAAGATTAGTAAGGGTAGAGAAAAAGTTAACCCAGGATATTACTTTAAACTAAACCATGGAAGTTGAACTAAGGGACATGAGTTCAAACTAGTAAATGGTAATTATAGGATTGATATCAGGAAATTCTTCTTCACACACAGTGATCAAGGTATGGAATAAACTTCTAAGTAAAGAGTGGAAGCAGAAACCCTGAACCATTTATGAAAGAAAAAGACTTGCATTTATATAGCCTTTCACGATTTCAGGACATCCCAAGGCACTTTACAGCCCATGAAGTACTTTTGAAGTGTAGTCACTGTTCTAATGTAGGAAACCCCAATTTGCGCAAAGCAAGAACTGGATGTGGGTGGCAGTGCTGGGAACTCTGTGGATGGATAAACTAAGATGTGCCCAATGGCTTTCTTCAACTGTGATTATCTTGTTTGATGGTTTTCTATTCTCGAGGGCTTTAGGACCCAGCGACAGTAGTTTCAGGAGGCAAAAGGAACTCCCTGTTTGTTGGCGGCGACATTTCTATTTAAAGAGTATCCTGAGTCAGGAAACCTGTGCTCCGTAATGACCGGGCTTCGAGGATCTCTCCATTAAACTGGTAGAGTAAAAAGGAATAGGAGCGAAAATGGAAAACTTGGAGGCTTGCATTTCTGCAGAAACCGACAAAATTGAGCCAGAAATCTCCTTCTCGCTGGAGGATGGAACGTGTGAAAGTGGAATGTTGGAAACGGAGGAGGAAGAAGAACTTGGAGAAAGGTAGCCCGATTTAGAGAAGGGAAAGGTGGGGGTGGTGGGTGAGTGGGAGGCTTTAGTAATTGAACAGTTTTTAGGCTAATTTGCTGTAGTGACCGGCGCTGGGAAACGTTTTCGAAAATAGTGTCAAATGCGATTCTGTGGCGATCTAGATTTATTTTGTTCACTGTCCTCGTCTGCAGTTTGGCAGTGGTCGTGTTTGCACTGTTGGCTATTTAAAGTGACTAAGACACCAGATATGGTCGCATCTCTGCCCCTCCTACTGGCTGTCTGTCTACTAGCACCAAAATAATGTTGCATTAAATTGAATGTCGTTATCGAATGACACTTTGCTGGGGCAGAATGCAGCAAAAATTAGCTCTCCGTTTCCTATAGTAACATTCTATTGGACAGGCAAGTTTGTCAAAGAACAAGTTAACGTAAGACCCTATCAATGATGAGATTGCATCATGAGAACTGCAATGTCTGGTAGTTGATCGGAATAGGAATGTTGTTCATGGTGCAGTATATGAAACACATTGTTTCTTTAGACTGTTGTACAACCTTTACTCCAACGTGTCACTGCCTAGAAACGTGGCCATTCACTGTAACTAAATTCAAAAATTTAAAATTCAAAATTGTAATTCAGTGCCATGACTTATCAGCTATCTTGACTTTACAATTCAGGAAAAAAAAACTTCCCCTGCAAAATCCACTAAAAACAGCCAGCAGTTGAGAACTTACCTTTTCCCAATTGATAGTGGGAGTTATTTGGAACCCTGGTTTTGTGTCATTACAAAGATAAGAACATGGCAACTGGAAATGTGCAATAGAAGCAGAAAATGCTGGAAAATGCACAGCAGGTCAGCATCTGAAAAAGAAAGACAGGGCAACAAACTGGTCTGAGTCTTCATCAGAATTGATCAGGTCCAGCATTTTCTGTTTTTATTTCTCAATCATTTTAGCCTGCCAAGATTTGATTCCCATACTCAGCAAGCCTTGAACATGATATTACTGGTACTTGTGAACTAAATGGTTCTCACAGAAGGGACACCAGGCACAATCAAATCTCTGCCTCACCTACTAGCTGTCCGCTGTAACTAAACCCCCAAAAATTTGGTGGTAACTTGCATGTAGTTGTTGAATGAAATTTTGCTAGTGCAGTATAATTGCTGTCTTTCCCTATAGTAAAATTTTATAAGGTAACTAAGCTTGCCAAAGAGTAAATGCAGGTCACTTGAAAATTAAGATGACCATGACATACAAGCATAAAAAAGCGTCATATGGTCAGCAGTGTTCGTGGGAATAGCTTCACCAAGCATGGTGCATATTGATGGTCACATATATCGCATGTCCATTATTTGTCCATTTGCCAAATGTTGCTGGTTGACTGCTCTGCAACACTTCTACTGTTAACACTCTGTTGGCTCCAAATTGTGTGGTACATTGCTTCACAGATTTCTAGACTTTAATTTGTGTGATCGTTGGCTAAATATTTCCTGGTATCTGGATAAATATCACATTTCCTTTGTTTCAGATTACTCTTGAAATGTTTCTCTGACCTCATACTGCCCTTTTCCAGTCATAAATTGCCTGTAGAATACCATTCACCTGACATGTGAACAAGTCCAGCAGGAGCTGTGTCTGTATAGCTATGACTTTGATGCTAGTCATGCTGGTGCACTGAACACTTCTTCAATATTTGCTATTCTATCTTACCATTCAACTTCCATTAGCGCTCATATATGGTTTTGGTGGAATCTTTCTAGCTGTTTCACGTGTCAGTGGTAAACGTAAAAGTCTAGTGAGTACCTCTGCACGTTACGTCCTCACTTTGCCTTTAGTTTTAGGCTGCATTAGTTTTAAACATGACAGTACAAGGTGGCGAATGCCACATTAGCCTTATGCTGCTGCTGTTGATTTTGTAGTCCAACTACTAATTGTGACCAAGTATGTTGCCCATAATATAAAACTATCCAAGGCATTTAGCTTTGTGTCTCTTATCTCTGGTCTCTGATCCATTGGGTTTGTTCCTGGTATACCCAGATGACCTGGAATTGCAGTCTCAGTGCAAAGTAGTTAAATTTGCTGATGACACCAAGCTGACAGAGACAGAAGAGGAAGCTAGAATCTTGCAAAAAGAGCTCAGCAGGATTTGCACCTGGGCTGATCAATAGCAAATGAAGCTGATTGTGATCAAATGTGAGGCGCTGCATATTGAAAATAAAAATAGGAGGCACATGTATTCCATGGCTGGGATAGAACTTGCTAAGGGGGAAGATGAACGGGAACTAAGGGCATTGCTGGCTCATTGTCCAACGTGTGAGGCAGCAAAGCAAACAGGACACTGGATCATATGGATTAGGAAAAAAAGGAGGGCTTTTGGCAGATACAAAAGGCTAAAGACGGAGGAAGCCCTAGAGGAGTACAAAAAGTGCAGGGGGATACTTAAAAAAGAAATTAGGAGATCAAGGAGGGGCCATGAAATAACACTGGCGAGCAAAATAAAGGAAAATCCTAAGATGTTTTATAAGTATATTAAGGGTAAGAGGATGACTAGGGAAAAAATAGGGCCCATTAGGGACAAAAATGGCAATCTGTGTGTGGAGCCGGCAGATGTAGGAGGGGTTCTAAATGAATTTTTTGCATCTGTTTTCACTATGGAGAAGGACGATGTAGACATAGAAATACGGCAGGGGGACTGTGATATACTCGAACATATTAACATCGAGCGGGAGGAGGTATTGGCAGTTTTAGCAGGCCTAAAAATGGATAAATCCCCAGGCCCAGACGAAATGTATCCCAGGCTACTGTGTGAGGCAAAGGAGGAGATTGCGGGGGCTCTGACAAATATATTCAGAACCTCTCTGGCCACAGGGGATGTGCCAGAGGACTGGAGAACCGCTAATGTAATACCATTATTCAAGAAGGGGAGTAGGGAAAAACCGGGGAACTACAGGCCAGTGAGCCTAACATCAGTGGTAGGAAAATTATTGGAAAAAATTCTGAAGGACAAAATTAGTCTCCACTTGGAGAAGCAAGGATTAATCAGGGATAGTCAACATGGCTTTGTCAAGGGAAGATCATGTCTGACTAATTTGATTGAATTTTTTGAGGGGGTGACTAGGCGTGTGGATGAGGGTAACGCAGTGGATGTGGTATACATGGATTTCAGTAAGGCCTTCGATAAAGTCCCCCACAGGAGACTGGTCAAGAAGGTACGAGCCCATGGAATCCAGGGTGCCTTGGCACTTTGGATACAAAACTGGCTTAGTGGCAGAAGGCAGAGGGTGATGGTCGAAGGTTGTTTTTGTGACTGGAAGCCTGTGGCCAGTGGGGTACCACAGGGATCGGTGCTGGGTCCCTTGCTGTTTGTGGTCTACATTAATGACTTGGATATGAATGTAAAAGGTATGATCAGTAAGTTCGCTGATGATACAAAAATTGGTAGGGTGGTAAATAGCGAGGAGGATAGCCTCAGTCTGCAGGACGATATAGATGGGTTGGTCAGATGGGCGGAACAGTGGCAAATGGAATTTAACCTGGAAAAGTGCGAGGTGATGCACTTTGGAGGGACTAACAAGGCAAGGGAATACACAATGAATGGGAGGACCCTAGGCAAGACAGAGGGTCAGAGGGATCTTGGTGTGCAAGTTCACAGATCCCTGAAGGCGGCGGAACAGGTAGATAAGGTGGTAAAGAAGGCATATGGGATACTTGCCTTTATTAGCCGAGGCATAGAATATAAGAGCAAAGAGGTTATGATGGAGCTGTATAAAACACTGGTTAGGCCACAGCTGGAGTACTGTGTGCAGTTCTGGTCACCACACTACAGGAAGGATGTGATCGCTTTGGAGAGGGTGCAGAGGAGATTCACCAGGATGTTACCAGGGCTGGAGCGCTTCAGCTATGAAGAGAGACTGGGAAGATTGGGTTTGTTTTCCTTGGAGCAGAGGAGGCTGAGGGGGGACATGATTGAGGTGTACAAAATTATGAGGGGCACAGATAGGATGGATACTAAGGAGCTTTTTCCCTTCGTTGAGGGTTCTATAACAAGGGGACATAGATTCAAGGGAAAAGGCGGGAGGTTTAGAGGGGATTTGAGAAAGAACTTTTTCACCCAGAGGGTGGTTGGAGTCTGGAACTCACTGCCTGAAAGGGTTGTGGAGGCAGGAACCCTCACAACATTCAAGAAGCATTTGGATGAGCACTTGAAATGCCATAGCATACAAGGCTACGGACCAAATGCTGGAATATGGGATTAGAGTAGACAGGGCTGATGGCCGGCGCGGACACGATGGGCCGAAGGGCCTCTATCCGTGCTGTATAACTCTATGACTCTATGACTCTATATTGCTCACTCAATTGCTCAAACCCCCAGAAGTCATGCCAATGTACAGTGCCTTGATCAGGCCACATCAGGAATACTGCATATGGTTGTGGACTCCACAGATACAGTGCAGAAGGAAGCAATAGAGGAAAGAACTATGAGGACTAATGTTTCAGAGGGACCATAAGGAGGTAATTAAGAAAAATAATGGGATAGAGAAAGTAAAGGAAAATCTGGGGCAGAAATTGCTCGGAGCAGCAAACCAATAGTGCTCACTGCTCCATAGATTTATACTAACCCACTATCTTACTTCAGGCACTTCCTTGAATAGGAAGCGGAGAAGAGCCCAGAGTCAGTTCAAGCGAAGCTTGGACCTGTGGGAGAAGCGTGAGGATCACATTCTCCCCTTGACCAATCAGATTGCAGCATTTTTGAAGACGAATGCTATGTTAGGAAGACAAATGCTTTGTTAGCCTTTATTGCAAGGGGGTTGGAGTATAAGAGTGAGGAGGACTTGCTGCAATTATATAGGGCTCTGGTGAGACCACACCTGGAGTACTGTGTACAGTTTTGGTCTCCTTACGTAAGGAAGGATATGCTTGCCTTAGAGGGGATGCAACTAGATTGATTCCTGGGATGAGAGGGTTGTCCTATGAGGAGGGATTGAGTAGAATGGCCCTATATTCTCTGAAGTTTAGAAGAATGAGAGGTAATTTCATTGAAACGTATAAAATTCTTAGAGGGCTTGACAGGGTAGATGCTGAGAGGTTGTTTCCCCTGGCTGGAGAGTGTAGAACTAGGGGGTCATAGTCTCAAGATAAGGGGTCAGCCATTTAGGACTGAGATGAGGAAAAATTTCTTCATTCAGAGGGTTTTGAATCTTTGGCATTCTCTACCCCAGAGGGCTGTGGATGCTCAGTCATCGAGTATATTCAAGACTGAGATCGATAGGTATTTGGACACCAAGGGAATCAAGGTATATGGGGATAGGGCGGGAAAGTGGATTTGAGGTAGAAGATCAGCCATGATCTTACTGAATGTCGGAGCAGGCTCGAGGGGCCATATGGCCCACTCCTGCTCCTATTTCTTATGTTGTTGGCAGGCTGCGAAACTATCTCTACAGGCTTCCAACATGAAAACCAGGAAAAAAAGAGAGGGTAAGAAATAATTGAATTAAATAAAAGAGACAGAATGGAAAAGTTTTTTTTTAAAGTTTTTAATTTTTAAAAACTTTTTTTTCAATGACCAAAAACTATTAAAATAAGGAGTAATGAGACTCCACATTTTTAAAAGTAATTTTTAGTTGTTTGGCAGTCATTAAGATTTACCTTAGTTTAGTTAGTTTAGACCTGGTATTTTTAATCATACCTGTTTTGTGGTGATATTAGTTACTTTCCAACTTGGCAGATGAACAAGTTGGCGCTTTTTCAATGATTTCACTGATTGCAGCCGACGATATACCTTTAATTCAAAGCTGTCATATCGTTGGCGAACTAATAGGAGCAAGTTCCGGTTTTCCGCATTTCACATTGCATGTGCGAACGCGCATTTCGCCACTAACAACTCCATTTCGTCACTAACAACGGTGAGCGCTGTTGAGCTTACCGTTATTTTACAAGCAATTTCTGCCCCAATATCTTCAAATATGTCAGGAAAGCAGAACAAGAAGGTGTGAGTTCAGGGTTGTGCAGGGCAAATTTAGAACAGGTGTCAAAACGTATTTCTGGATTGAATTGTCTGATAGGGTGGTTGAGACCGACTCAGGCATCATTTCAGAAGCAGTTGGATCTATAATAGGAAGATGGTAAGATTTATACTCTGGAAGGATGGGATCAAATAAGCTGAATGGCCTTGTGATATCGTAAGGTTGCCTTGGTGCAGTCTGATCCATAACTTTGGTCTTTTTAAGCTGATATCTAACCCACAATACAAGGCTGATCAATAATGTGTTATAGATAAGCTTCAGAATGGGGAAGTATATCAGCAAATAAAAGTTATTGAATAACAGATTGTCTTATCTCAGTTTTGGACTTTAGTCCCCTAAAGTTGAAAATGCTGTTGTCTACCAGAATAGATATTCTTGTCTAGTGTGTAATGGTATTGCCTAGTATAGCTGTGACAAACAACCTGACAAAGATTTGGAATGATACACAGCCTTCCCACACCATTTGTTATGGGGATTGCGTTGGATGCATCACCACCAGCAATTATTATGCCTATCTTACCATCATGGAGTTGCTTCACTATGTTAATGTTCTTATAATATCAACATGATATCCAAACTTGTTTAGCAAATTCCAGTGTCATTTCTGCTGAACATGTTGCACACCATTGAGCTATATGAATATAAGAGACCAATAGAAAGCAGAGAGCTAGAAAAGCTAGCTTACTCCATCCAGAATATCATATATTCTCCTATCTCCACCCCACCTTTAGATTCTCCCACTTTAAGGAGCATCAAGCTTGTTTCTCTACTTCCTCTCAAAAAAGAAAATTAAACAGTGCTGTTAATATCCCTATTAACAGAGATAGTGACAGGAATTTCAATTCCCCTCCACAACAGATGTTGACCCAGCTCCCATTGAAAGATACCAATTAGCCCCATATCAGCTAACTACCTTCTCTGAGACCCTGTACATGTGTCCACCATCTGTGAGGAAAAAATATTTTTCTCAAGCATTGTAAATTTGTGCTTCTGTTCTATAGTCCAACGCTGATTGATCAAGTTAATTAGCTTGCTCACTTCACCCTTATCTTGCCTTCCTTATTTTAAAGATCTGTATAATGTCTCACTTTGCTCCAGCAAAATTAATTCAAGAGTGAACATTGATCAAATTCTGAAAGTGTCCAATGTGAAGCAGTTAGCAATAAGGGAAATCAGGTACTGGGATGCACATGGAGAGCATTGGATTACAATTCAGAACAAGTTATACTGACATTGTACAGATCAAATGTGAGGCCAGTTCTGGAGTACGGTAGGTATTTTTGAACACTCTACATCAAATATTCTATAGATGCAATAAAAAAAAGGTTCAGGGAAAAATGACCAGGATGATTCTAGCCTTCAGGGGACTAAGTTGTGAAGAAATGCTCAAACAACTGAATTTATTTTCCTTCACTTCTTCAGAACTGAGATAAAGAGCACTCTGTCTTAAGAGGACTGTTTGGTCATTCAGGGTGATGTGAAATGTTAATGCTGCTTCATAAAGTTAAACAAGTGACCAATATCATGGATCACCTATGTGCAGGTCTGCTATTGTAATTTCGAGTGACATCTTCACCTACTGGCTCGCTATACATCCATCGTGTTGGACTTGATTGAAGATGAGCATTTCTGATTGTGGATGTGCTGTGATGAATTTACTTTAAGAAGAGGAGATGGTGCACAGGATTTCCCCTACTTCCTTGACCTCACCCATCCGGTGCTGGTGGCACCATGAAGTATGCAATGACCAGAATCAGCTGTATTGGATTGCCATTGGATGGTTAATGTACCAGCTCATCTGTCTAAAGTTTTCACACATCTCTTCCAAGGGTTGTTGTATCATATAGTCTAAGCCATTGACACTTCTCAGGTAATTGTTTATAAAGTGACCCATCATTGCCTGTATCTGCCTTTCTCACCATTTATCTTATCGAGCTCATCAATTGAGGTCACCATTGAAGCTTTCACCTGTAAACTTGGGTTTGTGTTATCGGCTCTGGGTCCCTTCCAGAAATGAGTTACTCTTCATATAATATCTAGCCGTGTGGCTCACCCAGCAGGCTTTATGCAGGTGCAGATAGATCCATTGTCTTCACTGTTACAAGCATTAAACTGTGCTTAACAACAAACTAAAACATTTTAAGATGTTCCGTTGTTTTTAACCTATTTTCTATTTCTGTCAAATATGTGGTCTTGAGATGTTCTCATCTGCCCTAAAATGCTCTAAGCTCCATTTTAATAAATGAGTCCTCCTCCTAACTGATTGACTATACTTGTCATTCTTCTCCACTTTCCATTTCTCCATTGCCCCATCCAATTATTCAGCAGCGCTTGCTCATTTCCCACCGGCTATCGTTTGAGTGCATCCTTTCCAAGATATGACAGGCCCAATCATTGTTGTGGAGGCACCATTTTCGTTATCATTCCAAGTGTCTGGCTCCAGCAAACAGCAGTTCTGATTGGCTGGAAGTCCCATAACAATTTATAGCTCCTCCTTTTATTATCTGAAATTAACGGCCCTGTAAATTACACATTCACACGTAAGAATGTGCAGGTTAGTTTTATGTGATGTTGAAACTCAGAAATCAGACACTCACTATTCTCTTATACTTACTTTTCCACTCACCTTTTGCTCTTCATTTATTATGATCACCTGCCCTCCTGTCTAGTGACCTCACCTAACACATGGTAAGAAGAGGGCACACATTATATAAAAAAGCAGATTTTAACTCTTTTCACAGAGGTTGGTTATAACATGGACTTTTCTGTCAGAAGCCATTTGTTGCAGCAGAGTCCACAAATTCTTTTAAGAGGGAATTAGCTAGTTGCTTGAAAAGAGGAATATTCAAGTGTATTGGAAGCACACGAGAGTAGAATTAGACTAAATAATTTATAGAGGAAAAACACCATGATGGGCTTGATGGCTGAATGGCCTATATCTGTGCTGTAACATTCTAGAATATGCCAACACAGGGAAACAAGAAAAAAAATCTTGTAAACATTAAATAGTGTAGGTGTCAGTCTTAGCTCAGTGGTAACATTCATCTGAGTCAAAAGGTTGTGGGTTGAGGCCCCC